>NC_081330.1:25810000-27060000 GCF_026419965.1 Kogia breviceps | reverse complement strand
AAAAGGCTGACAGCAGCAAGTGTTGGTAAGGATATAGGGAAATGACAACTCTTGAACAATGCTGATGGGCATCAACATTGGTACAGCTACAAATTCCCATACCCTACAATCCAGCAGTTCTACTTCTAGGTCTCTTTATTAAAGTAACACTTACACATATACACCAAGAGATATGTAATAAAGCATATTTGTTGTGACTTTTTGTACTAGCAAAGTCTTGGAAACATGTAACTGTTCATCAACAGGGGAATGGTTAAATAAAATGGGGGTACATCTATATAGTGGATTATTATACAGCAATTAAAACGAATTAACCAGATATATGCATCAACATGGATATATTTCAAAACCATTTTGGAATGAAAGAAGGAAATGACAGAATGATGCACACAGACACATGACATTTGGAATATGATGTTCAAGCCAATACTGTATATTTTATATGGATACAGGTATGTCTCTAAATGTATAAAAAGACTGGAAGGATACATATCAAACTCATGTTAGTATTTGGTTGCCTTTGCAAAGGCAGGGAGGGAATAGAGCTCTGGAAGTGGAGGGCAAGGGGACATTTGGCTTTACCTATAATATTTTATTCTGAAACAGTGGACCATATTCTCATAAATTATTTTTAAAGGAAATAGATAGAAAAATATTGGAAGCAAAAGTGCCAAAATGTCTGGCTGCCCTGGTGGCGCAGTGGTTGAGAGTCCACCTGCCAATGCAGGGGACACGGGTTCATGCCTCGGTCTGGGAAGATCCCACACGCCGCGGAGCGGCTGGGCCTGTGAGCCATGGCCACTGAGCCTGTGTGTCTGGAGCCTGTGCTCCGCAACGGGAGAGGCCACAACAGGGAGAGGCCCCCGTACCACACACACACACACACACACACACACACACACACACACAAAGAATTGGCCTTATCACCTTGGGACTCTGTTTCACTTAGATAACCAGTCACTGACATAAATGATAAAAGCCCACCTTCAATAACCATAGAGTGAACCAGGGGCCTTTAGTTTCTCACCTGAAGTCTTCCTGCTCCTAGAATTCATTAGATCCAGAGCTGAGCACTTGGTGTATGCTTAGTATAAACCCTGCTGGGTGGTCAGTTGATTAGGCTCAGTATGGCCATAAGTAAGAGCGATAAATTGTAGGTAAGTCATCAGTTTTGAATTTTACAGTAAGTCCCCTACATATGAATGAGTTCTGTTCTGAGAGTGCATTTGTAAGTTCAGTTTGTTCGTAAGTCCAACAAAGTTAGCCTAGGTACCCAACTAACACAATCAGCTATATAGTACTGTACTGTAATAGGTTTATACTTCTTTTCACACAAATAATACATAAAAACTGGGACATCCCTGGTGGTGCAGTAGTTAAGAATCCACTTGCTACATATATGCAATGGAATATTACTCAGCCATAAAAAGAAACGAAATTGAGTTATTTGTAGTGAGGTGGATGGATCTAGAGACTGTCATACAGAGTGAAGTAAGTCAGAACGAGAAAAACAAATACCATATGCTAACACATATATATGGAATCTAAAAACAAATGGTTATGAAGAACCTAGGGGCAGGACAGGAATAAAGATGCAGACATAGAGAATGGACTTGAGGACACGGGGAGGGAGAAGGGTAAGATGGGACGAAGTGAGAGAGTAGCATGGACATATATACACTACCAGATGTAAAATAGCTAGCTAGTGGGAAGCAGCCACATAGCACAGGGAGATCAGCTCCGTGCTCTGTGACCACCTAGAGGGGTGGGGTAGAGAGGGTGGGAGGGAGATGCAAGAGGGAGGAGATATGGGGATATATGTATACATACAGCTGATTCACTTTGTTATACAGCAACTAACACAACATTGTAAAGCAATTATACTCTAATAAAGATGTAAAAAAAAAATCCACCTGCTAATGCAGGGGACATGGGTTCGATCCCTGGTCTGGGAAGATCCCACATGCCATGGAGCAACTAAGCCCGTGTGCCACAACTACTGAGCCTGCGTGCCAAAACTACTGAAGACCGTGCTCCTAGAGCCCGTGCTCCACAACAAGAGAAGCCACTGCAATTTATTTTTTGTGTTTGTTTGTTTTTTATGTATTTTTTCAGTGCTTTTTAAAAAAATTAACTTTTTTGGCTGCGTTGGGTCTTCGTTGCTGCACATGGGCTTTCTCTTGTGGCAAGCGGGGGCTACTTTTCATTGTGGTGCACAGGCTTCTCATTGCAGTGGCTTCTCTTGTTGAGGAGCATGGGCTCTAGGCATGCAGGCTTCAGTAGTTGTGGCATGCGGGCTCAGTAGTTGTGGCTCACGGGCTCTAGAGCGCAGGCTCAGTAGCTGTGGCACACGGGCTTAGTTGCTTCGTGGTATGTGGGATCTTCCCGGACCAGGGATTGAACCCATGTCCCCTGCATTGGCAGGTGAATTCTTAACCACTGCACCACCAGGGAAGTCCCCCCCACCCCCAAGATCCTTTTTATAGTTCTTTTGTCAACATAATATCTTCCTCCTGCTACTGAGATTATATCTCTTCACGCTTTCCAGTCTTTTGTAAGTTGTGTCCTTTTCAGACCAAAATGTGTTCATAAGCTCCATTTGTATAACATCCATGTGACTTGAAGTAAAAGATCCAAACGACCTCATGTATTTTTGTGTGTTTCTCCTCCCCTTTGGAGTCAACTTCTTTTTTAAAAAATATTTGTTTATTTATTTATTTGGCTGTGTCAGATCTTCGTTGTGGCACGTGGGATCTTTGGTTGCAGCATGCAAGATCTTTTTGTTGCGGCATGCAAACTTTTAGTTGTGGCATGTGGGATCTAGTTCCCTGACCAGGGATCGAACCTGGGCTTTCTGCATTGGTAGTGCAGAGTCTTAGCCACTGGATCACCAGGGAAGTCCCTGGAGTCAACTTCTTTACTTTTTCTTTCTTTCTTTAACAGATTTTCTTCATTGTAGACATATTCTATGTGGATTAGGAAGAAACATTAGTATGGGCATTAAAAATGTAGTCATTACAAACTTCCTGTTATAAAATAATTAAGTCCTGGGGATGTAATGCACAGCACGGTGACCAAAGTTAATCGTACTGTATTGCATTTTGGAAGTTACTAAGAGAGTAGATCTTAAAAGTCCTTATCACAGGAAAACAAATTTTTTTGCAACTATGTATGGTGATGGCTGTTAACTAGACATATTGTGGTCATCATTTTGCAATATATAAAATATTGAATCATTATGTTGTACACCTGAAACTAATATAATGATATATGTGAATTGTACCTCAATAAAAAATTGTGGAGTCACGAAGCTGGTAGGACCTAAAGATCCTCTGACACAGCCCCTGCATTCAGGCAGGTAAATATTTAATCTACTTGAATAAGTAGTTATCTCATCTCTTCTTCAAGACTATTTTGATAGTTTAGTCACATTTTGTTTCCACAGTCAAGATGTTCTTCCTCATGCCCAACCATGAGTTTTCTTACAAGAAGAGAATTAATGGTGGCCTTCCCTTTTATCCCCAAGACAATGATGTATGTTTGATTATTGTATGCCTTGACATTAAACTTTAAAATTGCTCTGTGATTCCCATGCACTATGAGCTATAGACACCTCAGCAATCTCTCAGGTTTCTATTCTTTTGGTTCCTGACCTTCATCTTTCACTTCTCTTTCCAGTCCTGTTCCTGCCCTTTGAACCCTTGAGGCATGTTTTAGACTTGTATGAATCCACATACCAAAGTCTGGGAGCCCTGTTACAGCTTCAGGTCTTATATGGTATGGATAAGATCATGAATATCATCATCACCAACATTTATTGAGCACTTATTATGTGTCAGGCACTGTTCCAGGACCTTTATGTTTATTTATTTATTTATTTTTAATTTTTAAACTTGAAGTATAGTTGACATACAATGTTATATTAGTTTTCAGGTGTACAACATATTGATTTGACATTTATATACATTACAAATTGATCACCACAATAACTCTAGTAACCATCTGTCACCGTACAAAGTTATTGCAATATTATTGACTATATTTCCTATGCTGTACATTACATCCTTATGACTTACTTATTTTATAACTGCAAGTTTGTACCTCTTGATCCCCTTTACCTATTTCACCCAATCCCCCACCCCTTCCCCACTGGTGACTATCAGTTTACTTTCTGCATCTATGAGTCTGTTTCTGTTTTCTGTTTGTTGTGTTTTTTAGATTCCACATATAAGTGAAATAATTTGGTATTTGTATTTCTCTGGCTTATTTCATTTAGCATAATATTGTATAGATCCATCCATGTTGTTGCAAATGGCAAGATTTCATTATTTTTTATGACTAGTATTCCATTGTGTGTGTATATATATATATATATATACATATATATATATACACACACACATACATATATACATATACACACATACCATATCTTCTTTATTCATTTATTGATGGACACTTAGGTTGTTTCCATATCTTGACAATTGTAAATAATGCTGTGCAGTGAACATAGGGGTTGCATATATATTTTTTTCAAATTAGTTTTTCATATTCTTTGGATAAATACCCAGAAGTGGAATAGCTGAATCATATGGTAGTTATATTCTTAATTTTTTGAGGAATCTCCATATTGTTTTTTATAGTGGCTGGACCAATTTACATTCCCACCAACAGTGCATGAGAGTTCTCTTTTTCTCTGCATCCTCGCCAACTCTTGTTGTTTCTTGTCTTTTTGATGATAGCCATTCTGACAGGTGTGAGGTGATATCTTTCTGTGGTTTTGATTTGCAATTCCCTGATGATTAGTGATGTTGAGCATATTTCTACGTGCTGGTTGGTCATCTGTATGTATTCTGTGGAAAAATGTCTATTCAGATCCTCTACTCATTTTTAAGTTGGATTGTTTGTTTTTCTGACATTGAGTTGTATGTATTCTTTATATATTTTGGCTATTAACCCTTTATTGGATATATCATTTGCCAATATATTCTCTCATTCAGTATGTTGCCTTTTAGTTCTGTTGATGGTTTCCTTCACTGTGGAAAAGCTTTTTAGTTTGATATAGTCCCACTTGTTTATTTTGCATTTGTAGCCCTTATCTGAGGAGACAGATCCAAAAAAACATTGCTAAGTCCGATGTCAAAGAGCATACTACCTAGGTTTTCTTCTAGGAGTTTTGTGGTTTGGGGTCTTATAGTTAAGCCTTTAATCCATTTTGAGTTTATTTTTGTATATGGTGTAAGAAAGTGGTCCTGTTTCATTCTTTTGCATATAGCTGACAGGACCTTTATGTGTAATCCTATTTACTCCTCACAAAAATTGTATGATATAGGTACTGCTGTTATCCCATTTTATAGAAGGAGAAGTGGAGGCTTGGCATGGCCAAGGAACTTGCTCTATTTCACTCAGTCAGTAAGGGTTAGAGCCAGAATTTGAACTTAGGTCTTATATTTGAGTCTTTACTTTTAGTCACTATGGTCTAATGTCTCCCTAGAGAGCTTTGGATAGAAGGTATAACTGTTTCATTCCAAAGGTAGAGACACACACACAGGAGACAGAATTAAACATGTCTTTCTATTTACAAGCATGGGCAAAAGGTAAACCAGAAGGTTTATGAGAGGTTGGCATAAATTGTTAGATTTTCTTCTGCTACCTCTTTGAAATCAATTTTCATTGGACCTTGGTGATTAGGCCTTTTGACTAAAAGTTCCACAAGACCCTATGAAACCATATATATGCAACCATCTATATGAAAAAAGAGAGTACAACAGTGCTTAAGTGTGGTAACACAGGTTGTATAGGGTTCATATGAAATGTCTCAGTTGTCTCCTAAAGGGATTTCTGAGGTGTGTCTGATAAGTTTTCACAGAATGGCTCCAATGACTTTACTTTTGTGTTAAAGCAGAGGTTCTCTCCTTGCTTGCATTTTGTGCAAATTCTCAAATTTCCCCTCTCCTGACCCTATCTTAGTAGAGTTATAACTTTGCAGTCTCTGCAAGACTCTTGAATCCATAAACTGAAAAGCACTTTGAGATCAACATTCACAAAGATAAGCCATATGCAAGGTCATAAAAATACATCTTGGCAAATTAATTTAAATTATACAAAGTATACTATCTGACTATAGTGAAATTAAACTAGAGATCAATAACAGAAAGATAGCAGGAAAATCTGCAATCACTCAGAAATTAAATAACATATTCATAAATAATCCATAGGTCAAAGCAGAAACATCATGGAAATTTAGAAAATATTTTCAACTGAATGAAAATGAAAATACAACATATTAAAATTTGTGGCATGTATCTAAAGCAGTGCTTAGATGGAAATTTAGAGCTCTAAATGCTTAAAATAGAAAAGAGAAAATATCTCAAATCAGTAATCTAAGCTTCCACCTTAAGAAACTTGAAAAAGAAGAGCAAATTAAACCCAAAGAAAGCAGAGGAAAGAATAGGGTGTACAAACTGATAAAACTGAAAATAGAAAGTCAACAGAGAAAAATCAATAAAACCCAAAGCTGTTTCTTTTAAGATTCATAAAATTGATTAACTTCTAGCATAACTGATAAAGAAAAGGAGAGAAGCACAAATGACTTAACATTAGGAATGAAAGAGGGGGTTTCACTACAGACCACACAGACAATAAAAGGACAAAGGGGGCATAATATGAATAACTATGTTATTCTAAATTCAACAATTTAGATGATATGGACCAATTTCTCAAAAATCACAAATCACCAAATTAACCCAAGAAGAAACAGATAACTTGAATAGATCTATAGATATTAAATAAATTGAAGCTGTAATTAAAAGCCTTTTGAGAAAGAAAACTCAAGATCTAGATAGTTTCACTGGAGGTTTCTACCAACCATTTAACAAAGAAATGACACCAATCTCTACACAATCTCCTCCAGAAAATAGAAGAGGAA
The DNA here is from genome assembly GCF_026419965.1 of Kogia breviceps. Taxonomy (NCBI): domain Eukaryota; kingdom Metazoa; phylum Chordata; class Mammalia; order Artiodactyla; family Physeteridae; genus Kogia; species Kogia breviceps. The sequence continues at coordinate 27,053,072 of NC_081330.1, read as the reverse complement.
ATACCTCCCAACATATTTTATGAGGCCAGTATTATCCTGATATCCAAACCAGATATAGCTATTATAAGAAAACTACTGATTAGTATTCCCCATGAACATAGATGTAAAAATCCTCAACAAAATATTAGCAAATTGAATTTACCAATGTTAAAAGAGTAATACAGCATGACCAAGTGGGGTTATTCCAGGAATGCAGGACTGGTTCAATATTCAAAAATCAATCAATATAATCCACCATATCTACAGTCTAAAGAAGAGAATCCACATAAGCTTATCGATTGATATTTTTTTCTTAACAAAATCCAGCATCCATTCACAATAAAAACTCTCAGCCGATTAGGAATACAGGGAACTTCTTCAATTTGACAAAAGGTATCTACAAAAACCCTATAGCTAACATCATACTTAATGGTAAAAGATCAAATGCTTTCCTCCTAAGAGTGAGAACAAAGCATGGATTTCTACTCGCACCACTCCTATTCATCACTATACTGTACTGGAAGTTCTAGCTAGTACAGTAAGAAAAGAAAAAGATGTAGAAGACATTCAGATTAAAAAGGAGGCAATAAAAATTTTCCTATTTGCAAACATGATTTTCTATGTAGAAAAACGTTAACAAATAGACAATAAAACTTCTAGACTAGTAACAGACTTTAGCAAGGTCACAGGATACAACGTTGACACACAAAAATCCATTGTATTTGTGTATATCAGCATTGAATAATTAGAAACCAAAACTTAAAAAATATAATACCATTTATAATAGCTCCAAAATGAAATAATTTTATATAAATCTAATAAAACATGTATAGGGTCTATATGCTACAGTCTACAAACTGCTGATTAAAGAAATCAAAGAAGACATAAATAAATGGAGAGCTTGACCATTCTCATGTATTAGAAGACTAAACATAGTTAATTTGTCAATTCTACCCAAAACCAGCAGTATTTTTATGTATATATACAAGCTGATTCTAAAATTATATAGAAAGCTAAGGAAACGGTGTAACCAAACAATTTTCAAAATAAAGAACAAAGTTGGATAAATCATCCTACTCAATTTTAAGATTTACTATGAGCAGTTCTCAGCAGTTTGATTATGGTGTGCCTGGGCATAGATTTCTTTGGATTTATCTTGTTTATGATTTGCTGAGCTTCTTGAATCTGTAGATTTATATCTTATGCTAAATTTTGGAAGTTTTCAGCCATTATTTCTTTAGATATTTGTTCTGCACCATACTGTACTATTGAGTCCATCTAGTGAGTTTTAATAACTTTTTTACTTTTGCATTTTTCAGTTCTAAAATTTCTATTTTTCTTTACATTTTCTATTTTGTCCCGAGATTTTCCTAATTCTTCATATGCTGAGTACTTTTGGATTCTATCTTGCACATTTTGAATATTATGAGCCTCTGGGTCTTGTTTAAATCTATGGAGAAAGTTGATGTCTTTGTTTTAGCAGGCAATCTACTCAGTTGGGTTTGGGCTGCAAGTTCTGACCAGATTTCTGTGGATTTTGCTTTCAGTGTTAGATCCATTTTTCAAAGCCTTTGCAATGCTGTTTGTATCTATTCTGCCCAGTGGCCAGCATGGGACTTGGGCAGTGGTCTATCCTGGCGTTCAGTTTTCAGAATCTTTGCTATGTACTTTTGGGTCAGATCCAATACGCATACCTTAGTGGTGAGCCCAGAAATTTATAAACAACAGGTTTTGGGGCCAGGCCACTTAGCCAACTCCTCTTTCTCTGCTGTATCCCTGGTACTTTCTGGTTCTTTGACACTTCCTTCTTGGTCCTCTGGCCAGAAAATTGGCCTTTGTTACTCCAGTCTTCTGTGCACTTCCCATAGTTGTGCTCACATCTGGGGCCAGGTGATGGGAGGACAGAGAGAAAATAAAACAGTGGGGTTTTCCCCACTCTCTGGGGATCACTGCTTCGCTGACCTTCCCTCTGTGTTTAGCTGCCTTTGGGCCCCCACTGTTGCTGCCACTGCCACCTTCTTTATGGAATTGCCTGGGGGCTTGGCCATGAGCGAACACAGAAAAGAAAAGCGAAGAGAGAAAGAGGAAAAAAAAAAAACAGAATAGGAAAAGGGAATTTCTTCCATTCTGTCCAGGTGTTAGGAGACTCATTTCCCATGCCTTGAACCCGAATTAGAGGGCTTCTTGGAATTCTCTCTGTCCCGACCTGGTGCCCAATTCTGGATTTTGGGTTTAGGTCAGAGGGTACTAGTGGAAAAATGGGAAACCCAGCACTGGGTCAGTGGTACTTCTGATTGTGGTCTTCTCCAACTGCCTGTTACTTTTAACTTTTTCTTCAAATAGCTGTTTCATGCTTTCTGTTCAGGTTTTATAGCTGCATTTAGTAGAAAAGGCAGGTTGGAATGTGCTTACTCCATCTTACCCAGACCTAGAACCTGTTCACTGCCTTTGGGACTCTTAATAATCTGGTTCCCACATTCTTTTCCAGTCCTCAAAAATCTGATTTTGAAGTGCCTCTACCCTTGTGGGTCACATGGCCTGGCTAGTTTGCTCAGGGAAGTGAGCAGAGAGCCTCTAGTTTGGATATTTGTTGAAAGCAGCTTTCTAAACCTGTTTTGAGATTAGAATAAAAGGGGTTCCATATTCTCTACAGAGTGTGTATTGGGTAGCTGATGTAAGAAAAATGGGAAAGTACATTTCTCTCTTACCTCTGAAATAGACATAATGAGATTCAAAAATGCCAGACTTATAAATATGAATAGGGTCAATGTCCCCTCTCACCTAACTGAGAAATTCCATTTTATAATTATCAACCTCCATTGCAGAAACAGTGTCATTATTGGATTTCCCACCCTTCTAATCAGGGGAATACAGACTTTGGGGTAGAGATAACAATAAATTCAAGGTTAATTAATTGCCTCTGGACAAGGGGACCTGCCACCTTCCTCCCCTTGAGTCATCTCAGCAACCCCCTGTGTGGGTCGTGGAGTGGCCAAAGGCACTAGAAGCCCCAATGCTGAGATGAACTTTGTAGCTGATTTGAAAACTTGATATGGACACAAAAGGTCGTATGCCATCTACACTTTCAGCCTGCCTGGTGTTGCCTGAATATAGAATTCTAGAGTCATTTGTCCAAGCTGAAAGGGCTCATAGGGATCCTCAGATCCACAGAGAACCTTAGATTGGGGTCCCACCCTTTTATTGTACGAATGGAAGAAGTGACCTGTTGAAGGTCATATGAAAGGCAGTGGCAGCTCTGAGCATAAAACACTTTCTTCTGACTTCCTGTATGTCCTTTGCTCTTTCTATTTCACTTTCCAAAGACCTTGAGGTGAAACCAAGTGCTGTAAGAGTGTGTGACCTCTGGAATGATGGGTGATCAGTCAGTAGCAAGAGCAGATAATGGCCTAGGCTTAGGACTTCACAACACTGAGGAGAATCCCATCACTCTTCAGATGAGAAAGATGACAGAGGGTGTCAAGCTCTAATAATTCTCATGGTCCCTGAGTAAGATAGGAAATTGTTGTTCCTGTTTAGGGAGGAAACTGAGGCTCAGTTGTCTCAGTTGCATTGAGGTCCAAGACATAGAATAAAATGCAAAGTCTGAGTTAGAACTTGACTCTTGTATTTCCTTCATGCGCTCATTTCTGATTCTTATGGTGAGGTCAGGTTTTATTAAAAGAACCAAATACCACAGCTGGTCATAACCAGGGTAAAAAAAATAGTTTTATAGACCCTTCTACTATACATAATGTTATTCCTAATTTGTTTAGTAAACACAAGTCAAATTACCTCTATGAGATTTTTTATTGACCTTGTAAGTAATTTTTTGGATCTGTGTGTAGACAAAACTAAAGAGTATGAATGGAGTGAACCTGCCTGATGTTGTTGAAAGAGCATTTAAGGTTTGTAATCCTAGGTGAATCAGTTAATCTCTCTGGGTCTTAGGCTCCCGTCTGCACAATGAGGATTTGGGACCAGATGATCTTTAGGGTTTAGTCTAGCTTTGAAATTTTGTGCTGCCTTGAGATTTTCCTCTGAACTTTTAAATTCTTCTCCCTTGCTGCATAATCTTCCCCTTCCATTAAATTGTGTGTGTGTGTATATGTGTGTGTGTGTGTGTGTGTGTGTGTGTGTGTGTGTGTGTGTGTGTGTAGGGTATGTAAGGAATAGGGGAATAATTTAATGAAATTACTCTTCTGTGTTGCTTAACTAGGTATGTCACAATTTAACAGAAAGACTTCTAAGAATTCTGAATGACTCTTTTATTGAGAAGGCTATTTCCTGGAGGACAGATGTGGTAATTGTGAACAAATATTAGACAAGCAGTAATTTACAAGCCATCTCCCCCAAACAAAGCAAAGCCATATATAACCCTGATCCTGCTCAGTGTTCTAGTAATTCCTAATGGATAAGTAGGAATTGTTTTGTATTCTTTTTTAACCTCTAATTTTCTTCTTCTACAGCTTTTTCTTTAAGACTTTCAAGATTTGAAAGTACTCTGTCTGAAAAGATCAAGTGTTTATAAAAACCAGCACCTGTAGGAAATCACTTGAAAGAGAGAATTCTGATCTGTTTACACATGGGGAGCAAGGTAATGGAGTGAGATCATGCATTGTGTGTGTGTTTTTGTGTAGTTTAAACATCTTTTTATTTTAGAAGTTTTAGATTTACAGAAAAATTGCAAAGGTAGTATGAAGAGTTCCTATGTGTTCCACACCTAGTTTCCTCAGTTATTAACATCTTTCATTAGTATGGCACATTGGGCACAACTCATTAACCAATCCTGACACACTAGTATCACCTAAATATACTGTATTCAGATGTCCTTAGTTTTTACCTAATATCCTTTCTCTATTCCAGGATCCCATCCAGGACACCACATTATACTTAGTCACCGTATATCCTTAGGCTCCTTATGCTTTGAGAGTTTCTCAGACTTTCCTTGTTTTTGATGTGTTGTAGGGAAGGGAAAATAATTTTCCCACTACCCTTCTAGGGTCTTGGCTGAGACTCCCCCACCCCCCATAATAAAAGACAGATTAACAGGAGAAAAACAAACAGAAGATTAATAACATGTATTCCTCCTATATATATGGGAGAGATCCAGGAAAACTGAGTAACTCCCTGAAGTGGCCCAAGACACCACCTTAAATACCATCTCCAGCTAAAGACAAAAGGTTTGGTGGGGGGAAGGTGGACAAAGCCAGTTATGGGAGGTTTTCATGCAAAGCACAGTAAGCAAGGGCATGGTTGTTATGCAGATTTAAGTCCTTGCCTTCTCCATTGACAAGAGTTTCTAGAGCTTTGGTCATCCTCCTCTTCCTGGTACAGAGAAGGAGACACCCTTACAAATGGAGGTTTCCCTTATAGATGTAAGTGTCTCTTACAAAAGGGTACCTCCTACTCAGTTTTCAGAGCTTCTTCTATGTCTGCTGTTTCTTAAAAATAACCAGCTCAAGATAATCCTTATGCCAAAGAGGCATTTTGGAGTGGCACATTCTGTTCCCTTTCAACTTGACAGTTATAAGGAGTAAAGTCCAAAATTTTGTAAAATCTCCCTCAATTTGTAGTTTTTCTTTTTTAATGGCTAATGTAGTTTTAGGAGATGATTCTGTGTTGGTCAAATGTGGGATGAAGCTCCCATTCTCATGTGGCCTGGTTGATCTGCTTTTGTTCCACGGGCAGACTGTACTTTACTTCAAATGTATATGGTTAGCTATGGTGGTTGGTGTTAGATGGAGGAAGAGAATGTGGGCCCCCTGCCAGGTGACACAGTCATTTTAGATCAGTCTTCCCCAGTAGAACAGGGTCAAGTCTAGTCTTTCTGGTGGTGGCTCTGTAGTAACCTCTGTATGTATGATTCTATTACACAGAAATGCTATTTTAGGGTACTTAACAAAGCATATTTGAAATAGTACGCTTGCTAGAAATTTGTTGGGAAATACTGTACAAGAAGATTCTGGCATGTAACCTGGGAGTCATCCTTAACATTCTTCCCCCTTTATCACCTGCTACATCTAATCCATCATCATCTTATCAATTTTACCCCCTCCCCCCAGTATCTTTCTAAGAACTTATTCATTCTCAGTACTCCCTCCATTACCATCCCAGTTGAAGCTCTCCTCAGCTGTCATCTGGAATACTATAACTGTCTCCTAACTAGCCTCCTTACTTCCACTCTGGCCCCCTTTCAATACATTCTTTATATTTAATTAATTCATTCATTCAATCAAAATGTATTTATCAACTACCCAGCATGTGCCAGGCACCATTCTACGTGTTGGTAATATAGCAGTAAACAAAACAAAGCCCCTGAACTCATAAAGTTACATAATATTGGGAGAGATGAGCAATAAGTAAATATTTAATCAAATGTTAGGTTGTGATAATGCCATGAAGAAAAATTAAACAGGCAAGGGAATAGTGTCAGGGGGTGCGATTTTAGATGGACTTGGCAGAGAAGACTTCTCTGAGTAGATGGCATTGGAGCACAGGCCTGAACCAGGAGAGGGGGTGATCCATGCAAATGTCTGGGGAAAGAACATTCCAGGTAGAATAAACAGCAAGCCCAATGGATTTTGGGTGGGAACAAGGTTGGCATTTTCTAGGAATAGCAAGGAAGCCAATGTGATTGGAGTAGAGGTAACAAAGGTAGAGTAGGGGAGGTAGCCAGGGGCCAGAGCTCTGCAGATCATGGTGCAAGGACTTGGGTTTCTCTCCCAAGTGTAACTGAAAGCCTTAGGAAGATTTATAGCAGAGGAGTGGCATGACTGAGTGATTTTCCATAATATTAATCATGTGACATTCTCTCTCCCACTTAAAAGCTTTCAAAAGCTTTCCATGGATTTTAGGATAAAGATCAAATTATTTACTGTGATCTATAAGGCCCTGTATGGTTGTGCTCCACCTGAGTCTTCAGCCTCATATTGTATTATGTCTTCAAGTCTTTGTACTTATCAATCTTTATCTTGCCACAGGGCCTTGGAACATGCTATTTCCTCTGTCTGGAATGCTCTTCCATCCCCTCTTGTTTCATTAATGCCTATTCATCACTCGGATCTCATTTTATTGTTCATTTTCACTGACTAGGTAAAAATCCTCCTATTATGGAGGTTTATAGCACTATATCCATCTCTATCACAGCATTTGTCATAGTGCAATTCTGTATTTGTATAATTATTTGAATAACATACTCTGCCATGCAAAATTGGAAGCTTCGTCACCATCATATCCTTGGCAGCCAGAGCCCTTGGTATCCTTACAGAAGATACAAAATCAGCATTTATCGAATTAATGAATAAATGAATATATTTCCCTGAGGTCTAACTTGTGTATTTTATATTGGGGCAGGCCTGGGGGCTTGACAAGAATCTACTATCTGCTATGTGTTTGGGACACCCAAGAAATGTGTCATATAGCTTTTATTCTGTACCTGCTGGCACTATCAATTCACTAGATACAGCTGTTCTCTCTGAGTATTGTATTTTTCACAGATCAACTGGCTCACTGGATACTGTCACTGCTCTGCTGGTATGGTAGTGTCAGCTTATATCAAAGCCCTGCTCCATCAGGCACCGTAGCCTCTTTAGTGCACTGATGGACATAGTGGGTCTTGCTGCTGCTTTACTGAGTAGAGAAGTACCCTGTTGATGGATGCCATTGCTCTGATAGGTTCCCTTATGTTACCAAAGTGGCCTATGATAAAGTTAAGGATGTGTGTATGTGGTGGGGGGATCGTTCTGTATCATGTTATCCTCATTCAGAGGAGCCCTAAATAGTGTTGCTGGGGCCACTGATGTTTGAGTTCAGTGAAAAAACTCCTTTCCTTTTCACTAGGACACACACGTGCACATGAAGGACCATGCTGTTCTCAAATATTATGTGAGCTGTAGAATCGGACCTACAGACTTGGGTTCCTCTCACAACTCCACACATTACTGGCTGGATGACCTGGTATGTCGTTAACTTTGAGCTTCAGTTGTTTCCTCATCTGTGCAATGGTACAATGACAACTTCCTTGCAGGGTCCTTACAATAAGTAAATTAGATAAATGCATATAAAGCTTTTACCACAGGGTCTGATATAATAAGGATAGCTAATCAATTTGTGAGTTAGGAACTATTCTAAGTGCTATACAAATATTGCCTCATTTAAACATGCTCACAAACATCCTGTGAAGTAGGTACTATAATCTCCATTTTATAAATGAAAAAACTGAGGTACAGAGAGGTTAGGTAATTTGTCCAAGATCACATAGCTAGAAGTAGCAGAGCTGAGAGGGAGGAGCTGGTCTAAATGAGTTCTAAAATCCCTTTCCCCTCCAAATTCTAGGATTCTATACATTGAATTAGTACAAGGTCATTGGATTACATAAATAGATATATTCATTAACCACCCCACTCCCCACAGCAGTCCTTCTGTAAACCCGTATTAGGGCTAACACTAATGAGGAGATAAAAGCCTAAGTAGCTGCCTGACTTACTTTTATCTGAGAATAATTGAATATTCCTGGCAGCCAGAGGGCTCTGAGCAGAGTGGCTCTTTAAGACTACTGACAAAAGAGGGCTTCATTGCAGCCCATCCTATCCCAGCGGTTTTCCCTGATGTTTATATCCTCAAGAAGGAGCAGGGTACTGGAAAGTAAATTCAAATTGGTCTTCTCAGGTTATGTGAGAGCTATTGTGGCTTGCAAATGTCTGGTTTTGGACAGATAATTTGCTCACGGGTGTATCTAGTTTTTTGGGGTGTGTGTGTGTGTGTGTGTGTGTGTGTGTGTGTGATCTTATTAACATTGATAATGAAAATAAATGCTAAAGAATAAGGCTAATCATATTGCAAAGAATGAAAAACTATATATTCCTATGAAAAAATATGAAATATCACACACACACACACACACACACACACACACACACACACACACCCTAACTGCATATGATTACTAAAGCCAAAGCAGGACAATTTCAGAAAATACACAGAAAAAACCCCGATAATCTTGATGATTTACCCCAGGGGTTCCCAAACTTTGGGATTTCTCACCTGGGGGGATTTAAAAACTGCTGATACTCAAGTTGCACCCCATACCAATTAAATCAGAATGTCTCGGGAGGGGGTGGGAGCCAGGCTTTTATTATTATTATTATTATTTTTTTTGCGGCACGCGGGTCTCTCACTGTCGTGGCCTCTCCCGTTGCGGAGCACAGGCTCCGGACGCTCAGGCTCAGCGGCCATGGCCCACGGACCCAGCCGCTCCGCGGCATGTGGGATCTTCCCAGACCGGGGCACGAACCCGTGTCCCCTGCATCAGCAGGCGGACTCTCAACCACTGAGCCACCAGGGAAGCCCCAGGCTTTTTTTATTTTAAAGATCCCCTGGTGAGTGCAATGTGTAACAAAATTTGGGAACCACTGGTTTAGCTTATCTATACAGAAGTCATCATCTTCCTCTGAAGGCTCAGGAAGCCTTTGAAGATCTGACATTATTTAGTAAATGAATCTCCAAGTGTTCCTAAGTATTAGAAAAGGGTGGGTCTTCCTTGAGATCATGGGCTTTGTTCTTACTTGGACGGCATCTCTTCATCAGATTTAGCCTCAAATAAGAAGAGATGAAAGTAGCCGAAGAGAGGCAAAAGAAAGGGCTCCAGATTTTTTTTTAAAAGAAGGAGCTTGAGGAGGGTGATTTGGTTTTAATTTGTGTGACTGTTTGCAAGAAGCATCCAATATCTATAGGTTTGTTTAGGATGGCTGATGAAATTGTGAGGGAAAATAAGGTCATCAGTTGTTACCACCATGGAAGAGGAATTTACACTTTCTTTTGCCAAGGTGTTTTTCAGCAAAATGGTGAGGAAGGTAAGGTTCTCAGCAAAATCGGAAACCATGTAGCACCATCTTCTTTTCCTGTCTCCATTCATTAGTGTTTCTAACCCCAGTAAGTAGATTTAATAAACAATCACTAATATTTACATAGTTTTTACCTTGTGCAGATGCTGTTTAGAATCACTTGTTACATCAACACACTGTGTCTTAACCCAAAGAAATAGCTCATTGAGTGCAATATCAAGATCCAATGATTAGAAATACTCATTGGGTTCAAAGAAATATTTTGAGAAACTCAGTCTCACCAGTCTCTGAAAACTTGAGTCTAGTATCTTTCAGATGCTCTGGAATGACTCATCACGTTTCTGAACTATGTCTCCAAACATCTGTATATTCTTAAACATTCACCAAAAATGAGGAATTCCTTTAGGGTAGCTTTTACTTCAGAGTTTGTTGCTTCCTGGAGCTGTCTTCTCCATTTCTTTGATAAGTGCCTCCTTAACATCTGTCTGCATTTGCACATATTTTCTGTAAGCTCATAAATTGCACTGATGATTTTGAATCTCTTATCAAATAGAGGTTGATAGAAGCATTTTTTAAAGTATCATGAACTTCTCTATGAAATTTAGCTTTCGTTTGAGCAATTTTAAACTGAACATTTTTGAGGGCGTTAGATAACTGCTGGGCATCCTAACTGTATTCTACGTGGGCTATGGGTGTTCTTTCGCAAATCTTTCTTGGGAAGCTTGAGGAATTTGCCTCCCTTCAAGTTTTTTCCTTCCTTCCTGTTCTCCAGAACAGAAAACAGAGCCTCCTGGGCAGAGCTTGAGGGTCTTTTGCTTTCCCACCGGAGGGCCTTTATCTTCCTCCTCATTAGCTGTGAGGCCAAGTTGCTCAAGTGTCCTCCATCCCCTAATTAAGACAGGCAGCCCAGGAAGGTGTGGATGTTGAAAGATGATGGGCAGCCCTCAGCACCATAGTCTATCTTTCTGGCGCCTTGTTGTGGGATTCCCTCCTCTTGGCCGTCATGAGCTGCCTTTTCCGCATCAAGGTTAATGTCGCCAACCCTCCCTTGGACATGATCACCACCTTCCCCTCCTCCCCCTCCATTGTTCACAGCAGCCACTTCTGGTCGGGCCAGTGGAGCCGGTTTTATGACGCTTTCATCAGACATAAGACCTCCTCAGTAGCTCTGGCTGGGAAGTGGGGGCACAGGTGAAAGCAAACAGTGAAAGTGGCCGCAGGGGTGCTGCTGGGGTGAGGGTGCTGGGCTGTGGCCGAGGCGACGGCCGCTACTGCTGGGTGACCAGGATTAAGCAAGGCTGGCTGAGGAGCAGAGACCCTGCCTGCGACAGAAAGTCTGAGTGTCCTCAACACAGGGCAGGACCTCAGTGTCAGACTAGCGGGTTCTCTCCGTGTCAGCCAGCCTTGAGCTGGCATTTAAATCTGGCCAAGGTCAGGGCAAGTCGAAGGGGAGCAGCCAGGATCAGGGAAGGTCAACAGTTGGCCCCTGCTGTTCCCTCCAGCAAGTTTCTCCAGTGGGTCCTGGAGGCCTCTAGGTGTAAGAGAATTTGCTGGGAAAAAGGTGATTGACAGGCCATTTCTTCCTCGCCTCCCCCCATACCACCCGCCTCCACATTGCTTTTGTGAGGAGGGGCTCATTGCTCCTCTCTCCACCACAGACCCCAGGAAGAAAGCCTGGTTTGAGTGCCAACATGTCATATGCAAATGACTTAAGACTGGTAGCTTTTCACAAACACAATTCCACCAAGGGGAAGGAGTGTTTCCTCCCACTAATACAAACTCCAATCAAACTCTTCCTTTTTTTACCCTTTGGTCCCAGGTCAAGAAGACAGCATGGTTTTGTGCCAAATGCCCTGGAGGTCAATGCTCAGATATTAATGAAAATGTTTTAGGTCTGGAAGGGGCCTTAGGAATCATGGAATCCAGTGGTTCTCCAAACTTGGGTGTGCATAGGAAGCACCTGGAGGGCTTGTTGGACCACAGATTGCTGGGCCCCACCCCAGAGGTCAGGATGCCAGGGTCTGGGGTGACCTGAGAATTTGCATTTCCAACAGCTTCCTGTGGGAGGCTGATGCTGCTGGTCAGGGCACTGCACTTGCACTTGAAGAACCGTGGGTCTAATCCAACTTCCTCATTTCATAGATGGGTCAACTGAGGCAGAACCCCAGCTGGGTTCCATGATTGGTTTTAACTCTTACCAGTTGTTATGACTTTGCAATCTCATTTAGCTTTTCTGGGTCTCAGTTTTCTTATCTACAAAATTAGGTAATAACTTCTGGCCTGCCTACCCCACGGAGTTTAACTCACAGGTGGCTGCTATTGGGTAGTTACTCAGGCTTTTAGCAACAACCCTCTGGTTTGGTGTGGGGCAGTCACGTGGTTATCAGGTCCACGAGCTTAAACAGCTCCCCTCTGGTTAGTGGGTCAGAGTTTACTCCCTGCCTTCCCTTTCACTGAGGACCGAGAGAGGAAGACGCTGTCAAACTGGGGGTAGGACATAAAGCATTTGTTCTTTTTGTTGTGTTTTTCTCATCCTGCATGTGCCTCTTATGTTTAATATTTCTAAGTATATTGGTTTTCCTTTTTTTGTGTAGAAAGTTTCCCAATGTTTTCCTTTTCTGTTTCTTTCATGGTCTTTAAAAATTCTTCACCATCTGATAAGGCTATTCAAGGATATATTTTCCTTATTTTCCTCGTGAATTTTTACCTTGTATACCCATATCCCTCTGGAGTTATATCGGCATGTGTTCTGAAGTTCAGATCTTGGTTGACTTTCCTTTTTTCTAAACAGCTAACCTCTGGCATCATTTGTTGGGTAATCCCTTTCCTCTCTTTTGATGTGTGGCTGTGCATCCTAGGAACGTAGCTGGGAGTGAGATTTGTGTCCAAGCCCATTTTTTTTTCCAGATGGGGAAGCTGAGGCCCAGAGGAGCTAACTGATTTTCCTAAGGTCATGTTAGTTAATGGAGAAGCTGTGATTAAAACCAACGTCTCTGACTTCTAATCTGAATTTGAGATAGGTCTGCTTATTTTCTATAGAGCTCCAGGGACATTTGACAGGAGAAGGTTATTAAGCAGCCACAAAGTAAATGAGCATGACCCAGGGTCTCTGAAAGATACAGACCAGCCTTCCTTACCCATCCCACAGAAACCAGTAAATATTTACTGCACACCTATGTTCAATGACTCGTATGAGACATTGCTGGGGACAGAAAAGCAGGTGTCACTATCTCTAGTGACAGGGGCTCAAGTCTAGTTGGGAGAAAGATTGCATGTGAAATATTTCCATCTTCACAGTCTCATGTATTGACTCACTCACCTCTGCAACAGTCAGGAAGTCCCACAGTGTGTGGGCTTTTCCCAGGAAATGTTTCACAGAGGAGAGAGGACTTGAACTCAAAAGATGACAGTATCCCCTACCTGGGCAGGGCAATAAAGGCAAGAAATTGTCTACACAGTATCTGTGTTAAAATTCACACAAGGCCTGAGAGGGTCCTAATGTGTAAGTAAAGCCTGAATCAAGGAGTGGGGGAAGGAACAACATATTGCTTCTGGCCGGAGGACAGACCTGGGTGATGTGATGGAGGTTCCTGTGGTGAAGAAGGTGCCTAATAGGGCACCCCCATTTCCTACCAGGTGCTATGACCAGGGCTGTCTCTACTTGCTACTTTTCTGTAGTAGAAACCAATACTCCTATATATATATATATATTAATACAAAAGAGTGCACTCATTTTTTTAACCTGCTTTCTGTCTCTGTCCATTTTTTTTTTTTTGGTGTTTAATCTAATTATAGACCAAAGACTAAAAGTTTGGGATAAAGGTGATAAACAATTCATAACTGAAATACATATCGATAATGTATAAATATCACAACTAAAAATGGAAGAGGAAGAGAGGGAAGGGAAAAATAGAATGAGCTCGTGGATTATTACATAGGCTTATGGGAGTCCACGGATTTTTAAAAAATTTTTATTTATTTATTTATTTATGGCTGTGTTGGGTCTTCGTTTCTGTGCAAGGGCTTTCTCTAGTTGCGGAAAGTGGGGGCCACTCTTCATTGTGGTGCGCCGGCCTCTCACTATCACGGCCTCTCTTGTTGCAGAGCACAGGCTCCAGACACGCAGGCTCAGAAGTTGTGGCTCACGGGCCTAGTTGCTCCGCGGCATGTGGGATCCTCCCAGACCAGGGCTCGAACCCGTGTCCCCTGCATTAGCAGGCAGATTCTCAACCACTGTGCCACCAGGGAAGCCCCTGGATTTCTTTTTTAATAGACTTTATTCTTTAGAGCAGTTTTAGATTCACAGCAGAGTTGAGCAGGAGGTACACAGATTTCTCATGTACCTCCTGCTCCCACACATGCACAGCCTCCCGACTATCATTATTCTACATCAGAGGGGCACATTTGTTACAATTAACCAACCCTACATTGACAAGTCATTATCACTCAGAGTCCATAGTTTACATTAGGGTTTACTTTTTAATTTTTTTAACATCTTTATTGGAGTATAACTGCTTTAGGGTTTACTCTTTTTTTTTTTTTTTTTTTTTTTCGGTATGCGGGCCTCTCACTGCTGTGGCCTCTCCCGTTGCGGAGCACAGGCTCCGGACGCACAGGCTCAGCGGCCATGGCTCACGGGCTTAGTTGCTCCGCAGCATGTGGGATCTTCCCGGACCGGGGCACGAACCCGTGACCCCTGCATCAGCAGGCGGATTCTCAACCACTGCGCCACCAGGGAAGCCCAGGGTTTACTCTTGATGTACATTCTTTAGGTTCCGAGAAATGTATAATGACATGTATCCACCATTACATATCATACAGAGTAGTTTCACTGCCCTAAAAATCCCATGCTCAGCATATTCATCCATTCCTTCCCCCAACCCCTGGCAACCACTGATCTAGTCTCCATAGTTTGCCTTTTTCAGAATGTCATGTACTTGGAATCCTCCAATATATAGCCTTTTGAAATTGGCTTCTTTCACTTAGTAATATGACTTAAGTTTCTTCCATGTGTTTTCATGGCTTGATGCCTCAGTTCTCTTTTGTTTCCCCACCTTTATTGAGATATATTTGGTGTATAACACTGTGTAAGTTTAAGGTGCACAACGTGATGACTTGATAGTCATATATATTGTGAAGTGATTACCACATTAAAGTTAGTTAACACATCCATTACCTCACAGTTACCTTTTCTGGTGGTGGTGGTTGTTGTGAGAACTTTTAAGATCTACTCCCTTAGTAACTTTGAAGGATACAATATAGTATTGTTAACTATAGTACACTAGATCCCCCGAACTGGTTCATCTTATAATTGGAAGTTTGTACCCTTTGACCAACATCTCCCCGTCTCCCCTACCCTGCAGCCCCTGGCAACCACCATTCTACTCTCTGTTTCTATGAGTTTGGGTTTTTTTGAATTACACATATAAGTGAGATCATACAGTATTTGTCTTTCTCTGTCTGACTTATTTCACTTAACATAATGCCTTCATGGTCTACCCATTTTGTCATAAATTTCAGGATTTCGTCCTTTTTATGACTGAATAATATTTCATTACGTGTGTGTGTGTGTGTATATGTGTATATACACATCACATTTTCTTCCATTCATTCATGCACAGGCACTTAGATTGTTTCCATGTCTTGGCTATTGTGAATAATGTTGCAGTGAACAAGGGGTGCAGATATTTCCTCAAGGTAGTTATTTCATTTCCTTTGGCTATATATCCAGAAGTGGGATTTCTGGATCACATGGTAATTTTATGTTTAATTTTTTGAGGAAACTTCATGCCATCTTACATAGTGGCTGTACCAATTTACACTCCCAACAGTGTAAAGTGTTCCCTTTTCTTTATATCCTCACCAGCACTTGTTTTGTCTTGTCTTTTTGATAATAGTCATCTGAACAGGTGTGAGGAGATACCTCAAGGTGGTTTCAATTTGCATTTCCCCAATCATTAAAGATGTTAAGCACCTTTCCCTATCTATACCTATTGGTCATTTGCCTATTTAGGTCCTGTGCCCAATTTAGAATTGGGTTATCTGTATTTTTGGTATTGTATGAGTTCCTCATATATTTTGGATATTAACCCCTTATCAGATAGAGATTTGCAAGTATTTTCTCTCCCTCTGTAGGTTGCCTTTTCATTTTTTTGATTGTTTCCTTGGCTGTGTGTAAGCTTTTTTGTTTGATATAGTCCCACTTGTCTATTTTGGCTTTTGCTGCCTGTGCTTTTAGTATAAAATCCAAAAACTTTTGCCAAAACCCATGTCAAGGAGCTTGTCATAGGGAAACTATGTTTTCTTCCAGGAGTTTTATGGTTTCAGGTCTTACATTTAAGTCTTTAATCCATTTCAAGTTAATTTTTGTGAGTGGTATAAGATGGGAGTCCAATTTCATTCTGAAAGTCGACAACCAGTTTCCCCAACACCATTTATTGAAGAGTCTACCCTTTCCCCATTGAATATTTTTGGCTCCCTTGTCAAATATTAGTTGACCAATTATGCAAGGCTTATTTCTGAGCTCTTGATTCTGTTCCATTGTTCTATGTGTCTGTTTTTATGCCAGTATCATACTGTTTTGAATATTATACCTTTGTAATATAGTTTGAAATCAGGAAGTGTGATGCCTCCTGCTTTGCTGTTCTTTCTCAGGATTGTTTTGGCTATTTGGAGTCTTTTGTGGTTCCATACAAATTTTAGGATTATTTTTTCTATTCTGTGAAAAATGTCATTAGAATTTTGCTAGGAGTTGTACTGAATGTGTAGGTGGCTTTGGGTAGTATGGACATTTTAACAATATTCTATCTATGAAATTGGGATATTTTTCCCTTTGTGTCTTCTTCAATTTTTGTCCTCAATGTCTTATAGTTTTTGGTATATAGATCTTTTGCCTCCTTGGTTAAATGTATTCCTAAGTATTTGATTGTTTTTGATGTATTGTAAATGAGATTGTTTTCATTATTTCTTTTTCAGATACTGTGTTCTTACTGTATAGAAATGCAACTGATTTTTGTATGTTGATTCTGTATCTTGCAAAATTACTGAATTCATTGATCTAACATTCTAACATTTTTTGGTGGAGTCTTTAGGGTTTTCTATATATAAGATCATGTTATCTTCAAACAAAGACAATTTTACTTCTTACTTTCTGATTTTGATGTCTTTTATTTTTCTTGCCTACTTTCTCTGGCTGGGACTTTCGGTTCAATCCTGAATAGGAGTGGTGAGAGTGGGCACCCTTTTCTTGTTCCTGTTCACCATTGAGTATGATGTTAGCTGTGGGCTAATTGCAAACGGCCTTTATTATGTTGAGGTACAGTCCTTCTATACCTAATTTTTTGAGATTTTTATCATGAAAGGATGTTGAATTTTGTCAAATGCTTTTTTTTTCCATCTGTTGAGATGATCATATGATTTTCATCTTTCATTCTATTAATGTGGTGAATGACATTTATTGATTTGTATGTTTTGAACCTTCCTTGCATCCTAGGGGTAAATCCCATTTGATCACATGCTGTTGAATTCCATTTGCTAGTATTTTGTTGAGGAATTTTGCATCTATCTTCATCAGGAATATTGGTCTGTAATTTATTTTCTTATAGTGTCCTTATCTGGTTTTGGTATCAGAGTAATGCTGGCCTCATAAAATAAGTTTGGGAGTGTTCCCCCCTCTTCGATTTTTTTTGGTAATTGTTTAAGAAGGATTGGCATTAATTTTTTAAATGTTTGGTAGAATTCACCAGGGAGAACATCTGGTCTTGGAATTTTCTTTGTTGGGAGTTTTTTGATTACTGATTCAATCTCCTTATTTGTTATTGTTTTGTTCAGATTTTCAATATCTTCATGATTCAGTCTTGGTAGGTTATATGGTTCCAGTGATTTATCCATTTCTTCTAGGTTATCCAGTTTGTTGGTGTATAATTGTTCATAGTTGTCCCTTAAAATCCTTTCTATTTGTGTGGTATGAGTTATAATGGTTCCTCTTTCATTTATAATTTTATTTGAATCTTATTTTTCATGGTTTAGCTAAAGGTTTTTCAATTTTGCTTATCTTTTCAAGAAATGAGCTTTTAGTTTCATTGGTCTTTCTTCTATTGTTTTCATATTCTCTATTTCATTCATTCTCAAATCTTTATTCCCATCCTTCTGCTAACTTTGGGCTTAGTTCTCCTTTTTCTAGTTCCTTGCGGTGTAATATAAGGTTGTTTGAGATCTTTTTTAAAAATTAATGTGGGCACTTATTACTATAAACTTTCCTCTTAAAACTGCTTTTGCTGCATTCTGTAAGTTATGGTATCTTGTTTCCATTTTTATTTGTCTCAAGATATTATTTCCTTTCCCTTTGATTTCTTTGATCCATTAGGTGTTCAGGAAATTGTTTAATTTCCATGTATTTGTGAATTTTTCAATTTTCCTCCTGTTATTGATTCCTAGTTTTATAACATTGCAGTCAGAAAAGATGACTGATAAAATTTCATATTTCTTGAATTTGGTAAGACTTGTTTCATCTATTTGCAATAACTGTCACCATTAACAGTTATTGTTGTTATTTAACCTGCCTAGGTCTTGACTGTCTACATATGGCCTTCACGTCCTCTTTTTATTTTGAATTCTTACCATAGCCTATGAGATTTCTGCTCTCAGGAAAGGGCCATGATGCTGGATGCACTGTTGCAGATTTACTTATAAAACGGTTATGTTTGGACGATGTGCTTTAGAAGGGAGGATGCAAAAATGTTTTCTTGGGGTTACTAAGAGGTTGTCGTTTTCCTTGACAAAGAAAAAAAAGTATTTCTAATGGAAAAAGTCCAGATGATTTAGTCCAAGGATTGTCTCTTAGGCTTTATAAGCTTAGTTAAATGTTTCACTTTTTGGTTGCTACTCGATGCTTTGCGAAGACTAGTTCCCCAATCAGCCCACCACCCCTTGAAACACCTTCCCCGTGTCCCTGGGGCGCCCCAATGCGTGCAAACTGGGTAATAGTAACTTATAGAACACTTATACAGAGCTTTTTCTTTACACATGCCCCATGTCAATCTGTTTCAGATCTGACAACAGTAAGCACCTCCCTATGAGACAGAACATTTCTTGGGGATTATTGTACTCCTCTGGATGGTTAGTCCATTAGTGTTTGGCATCTTGCCCCAATTCTACTGTGACCCTCTCCAATTGCCCAGAAATGTACTGCACGTCATACATATCCTATTGTTGGAGGACTTAAGACTTAAAATTCAAAATTCTTCAGAAGCCAAAAGCTGTACTTCCAATCAGGCAGAGAGCAAGCTCACCACAGTGAAGAAAGTCTGGGGCCACTGGAGAGCTGTCTTATCCCCTCACTCCTGCCTTGAGGTGGAAAACTCCATGTAGCCAAACTTCTAGTTCCTTCCCCTCAGTAACTTCTGCTTCACAGGTTTTAGCCCAAAGCAAGGCTGCAATCCCAAAGCCATAGAACTGACTTTCTGCTAATGGGAAGCCTAAAGTGATTGAAGCAGCCTTTCCCTGCCCTCATTCCTAGAGGCACACACACCTCAACAATCACTAGGCTGGACAGCCCCCACCTCCCCAGTGAACCACTCCCCCCCCAGTCACAGAGAAGAGGGAAGGTCAAAAGGGGGAGTGGGAAAGGAGGAGTCAGGATGAGAGGAATGGTTAGCTGTGAGGGGCAGGGACAGGTAGCCTAGCAATTTTTGACTTCTCCCTTCCCATCTTGCCACAGTCTTTTCCTTTTGTAGCATCGCCTCCATTAAGAACTTCTAGGCAGAGGAGTAAAGATATAGGCTCATTTACCATAAGAGTTAGTTGGTTAAGAGGCTGGCTCTCCAAGACACCAACCACCGTAGATTTTCATCTAGGTTCACTGGAAGTTGGTTAAAATTTCCTCTCCAAGTCCTTCCCCTTTATTCCATTCCCCAAACACATCAAACGCTGTGAGCTTCCTTTGGATGCCTGGACAGCTCATTTTCTTAGGGGACCCAGAGGTGTCTTTTCAGTACTATACCTTTCACTGTGGGTGCCTCTGTCACCTTGGGGCTACTTTGCTTAAATAGAAATGCACACCTAGACATAACTGTGCCTTTTCAGTTCTGAGTGTAATGGCTGAGAAAAACCAATGGCTGCTTGGTTTTGCTGATGACGGAATAATGTGATACCATACAACCACATGCTGGATTTTGCATTTTCTCTATAAAACATCTACTGTCCCTGATTCTGTATCTTTACCTTTTTGATAATGCTAGGTTTTTGATTGATTGGATTTTATTTCCTTTGTATTCCCATAATGAAAGTTCATTTAGGTGGATGCCCTTTACCCAGGTAATTCTGGTAGATTAGCTGTTATACCTTCCTTCTCTCTCTTCTCAGTGTGGACTTCTATCAGGTTATTCTTATTCTGAGAACTTCCCATTATCGATTTTTTTTCCCCACAGTTAACAACTCTGTCTTTAAATAGAGGTTATTTTTTAATGCCAAGAGGCACATTCTTAAAAATATTCAGCTTCTTTGATCTTTGCTATATGAAAACAAATACAACAGAAACTGTTCTATAGTTTTTGTCACAGGGGGGAGGGAAATAAAATAGGATATTGACAATTCAGACCTGAAGGTTGTCAGAGAAGCAAAATGTTCTTAAGAGGTAGTGTGGGGCATAAAGGGCCTCTACTCAGGTGTGCCTGACCAAGCTCATGGCATGCAGTGGGTATCTGTATGGGGGAGAGGTAGTACTGAAGAGAAGTTGTATATATAAACACCTGCGGAGCAAAGGAAGAGACCAGTGGGAGCGTAGTGCAGTTGGGGGTGAGTAGAGGGAGCAAGATGGTTCGTATTTGTACTCCAGCCTAGACCAGGGGCTAGATCCAAGTATTATAGCAAGATGGGCTATTAGAATAAGGCAGCTTCAGAAGCAAGGGGCCCATTATGCTCAGGTAACAAAGTGTAACACAGAGTGAAGAAGGGAAAGGGGTGATCGACCGGATATTTAATCTGGCCTGACTGTAACATTTGTAGTATTGCAAGGTTCAGACGAAGAGTTCCGTTGGGAATCCACATAAGATATATCTAAATATTTGAAATGTTTAAATCACCTAATAAACCATTAAATAAGACATGCTGGATCTCCTTCCGAGACAAATGTACTTTCATAATGACCTGAAAGGCCAGGTTGGGATTTAGAATTCTCCAACTTCTCTAAGTTCTGCTCCAATGCTGTGGGAACAGCTGCCCCCTCTCCCCTCCCCCTGCCTATGCCCTGGCTCCTAGGCCAGGCCCCATCCCCTGTTCCGGGCATACAATCCCCCCTCCCCTCGGGCCTGGGAGCACATACCCCGGCAGTGCAGTGAGCCCTCCCCAGGAGAGCTCTAAGAGGAGCACACAGGCCCTGGAAGCAGGCTTGGGACTGTTCAGGGGTGCCTGGAGCATGGGCTAGCAGGGACACACCCCTTGTTCCCATGGGCTGGGCTCCTGGCCCTATAGGGACAGGTGTGGTTGGAAGAAGGCCAAAGTGGGCCCTCTAAAGCATAGAGCTCAGGACAGAGGTCCCTCTTGCGTGGGTCTAGAAGCAATACTATATTTACAACTAGTACGGCATAAACACTAACAAATCAGAACCAGTTTGAAGGTCCTCAAATCATACTACTTGGCCTGCCCTTTCAGTTTAAATAATGGTGACAGGGAGTGCTTTGCCCTTTGTCTCACCATGGGGTTCTAGCCATAAGGAATAATATGTGATAATACATTTTAAAACGTCAACATTGGTGACCAAAAAAAGACTGTGGGGATGTTAAGTTTACTTTACTTTAATAGACATTAAGTACCTACTAAGAGGAAAACTCATTGCCCAGGGCTTTGGGAAAGAAAGATAAATAAAACCCTTTAAGTCCCAACGATTTAGAGGTTCAGTCCAGGGGCTGGTGTTGGTGGAATAGGTGGAATGTATTTTGTGTGTGTGTGTGTGTGTGTGTGTGTGTGTGTGTGCGCGTGCACGCACATGCGCGCAGTTAGAATATAAGATATGCCACCAAAGAATATGAGAGAAGGTTATCAGCTATCTATAAGGAGGCCAGGAGACAAGCCCATGGGAACAAAGTGTACCCCAGGTAGACCATATTTCAGGTACCTAGGAAGCCTTATCTAAATGCAGAAATGAAGCTGTCTGGTCTCAAATCCCCAGGCCCTTCCCCTTCTCTGATCCTCTACTCTGGTCATCTACAACTTTATCTTTCTATTTCCTTAAACAGAGTTCAGAGATTAAGTCCATTTTCTCCCTTTCCTTTTTTTATTTTTACTCATTATTTATTGAAATACTTCAGATCTACACAAAATTATAAATACTACTACTGTAAATGTCTATTTACCCACAACCCAGCTTAAGAAATGTAACATTACAAATATAGTTGAAGCCCCCCTGTGGAGCCCTTCCCAATAGAATGCCCCTCGCTTTCTTTCCCCAAGAGGTAACCAATACCCTAAAGGTGGTGTTTATCTTTCCATTGCATGCCCTTCTGTATGCTACATTTGTATACATCTTTCACATTCATTGCCTTTTACTCTCTGTATGTATCCACAATCAGTATATGGTGATTGAATGTTTTCTTAGACTTCATATACACAGTATCATGTTTGCAACCTTCTGGAACCAGCATTTTCCCTTACGCATTTTTTTCTTGCCATCACCCATTCTTAGCCTCTCTGTCACAGCCCCTGTGAGTTCTAATCTCCTCTCCAGTCCAGCCCTTGCCATCCTGTTTAGTTTACCTACAACAGTCCCAAGCCAGTGAACGAAGGCTGGTCCCACCATAGGTGGGTCTCAGCTTCTCCCCGTGTGGCTCTAAAGAAGTGCTTCTCAAACCTTAGCTGCATCAGAGTCCCCTGGAGGCCTTGTTACAATACAGGCTGCTGGCCCCCACTCCCAGAGTTTCTGAGTTGCAGGTCTTGGGTGGAGCCTGAGAATTCCTGAGTGATGCTGATAATGCTATTTTAAGGACCAAACTTTGAGAACCAGTTTTCCAAATCAGTGTCTGGGCTCAGGCTCTGCAGTACCATCTGGCCTCCAGGCAAGCTGGGCCATCCATCAGGTTTCCTTCAAAAGCTCACAGCAGTACTGAGAAATACACATATAACACAAGTCATGTGTAATTTTAAATGTTCTAGTAGCCACATTTAAAAAGTAAAAAGAAACTAGAGAAAGTAATTTTAATATTTTGTTAACACTATATTGTCATTTCAACATGTAGTTAGTTATTAATGAGACTTTACAGTAGTTTTTACACTTACAGCACATCTCAACTCAGACTAGCCACATTTTGAATGCTCAGCAGCCACACGTGGCTAGTGACTAATGTAGTAAAGAGCACAACTCTAAAGGCTCGACCTCCATTTCTGTCTTCACAAAAATTGTTTTAAACTTGAAATTTTAATTTATTTGGGGCTGCAGCAAAAGAATTTAAAACAGGCTTACCAAATGGTAGAAAGTGATGCCTTTCAATGAAGGTAAAGTGGGTTAAAGAAAGGTAAAAGGGATTCGAGTCAGGATTATTTATGTAAATAAAGTCTGCCTGCATTTCAGTTTTTTAACATAAAACAAACTTATATTTGACAGCATTTGTTCTAGTTAAAAATAAGTGTAAAAGAAAACAGTCATATGTTATTGGATATCGCTTTTTGGGTGATGAATTTAGGAATGGAATCAGTGTTAATAACATTCCCGTGGGCTTCTGAAAAATGAAAAACCTAAAAATCGTGAACAACAGATCCTTTCTTCTTTCTTCATTTGCTTCCTATTCCTCCCAACTGCAGGATGAAATGAGAGAAAATTAACAATTATACAGCACTAACCAGCACCAGAGACTTTCTAAATCTAAGAAAATGGTCAGCCCTTTGTGTTAGGTGCTGCATTTGAGGGCTCTATCTAAACCAGTAGAGAAGAACAACACGTTTTCCTCTTGTAACCTGCACCTTGGACACACAGGGTGCTTGTACAACCGATGGCTTCAATCATGTGATCATACCAACCTTGTCTCCCTCTTGCCCAACAGCATAAATGCTTTTTTCCCCCTTGAGAGGCGATTCTGGGATTGAAATCACTCTCTCCACCTTTAAAGCCTATGCTCATTCCACAAATGATACTCCCTTACCCTCCCAGACCTTCAGTTTCTATATCTACCATTTGAGAAAGAGGCTATTACCATGAAATACACAGCTGTGAAAATGCAGAAAAAAATGTCAATCATTTAAATATACTCAAAGAAAAGATACACTGTAAGACTTCTTTACCAATTCATTGATAAACTGCAGTCATACTATGACTAAACTGCTCTTCTTTTGACGGTCACATAAAATACAAAAAAAAAACACTACAACTGAACAAACGTTTAGGTATTAGTCACTAAATGTGGTCCTACTTGAAATTCTGAACGTTTTGCTATTTGTAAGTAGTCACATTCTATTTTTTATTTTTATTGTTTTTAACATCTTTATTGGAGTATAATTGCTTTACAATGGTGTTACTTTCTGCTTTATAACAAAGTGAATCAGATATACATATATCTCCATATCTCCTCCCTCTTGTGTCTCCCCCCAACCCTCCCTATCCCACCCCGCTAGGTGGTCACAAAGCACCGAGCTGATCTCCCTGTGCTATGCGGCTGCTTCCCACAAGCTATCTATTTTACATTTGGTAGTGCATATATGTCCATGCCACTCTCTCACTTCGTTCCAGCTAACCACTCCTGGTGTCCTCAAGTCCATTCTCTATGGCAGCCTCTTTATTCCTGTCCTGCCCCTAGGTTCTTCAGAACCATTTGTTTTTTAGATTCCATCTATATGTGTTAGCATACGGTATTTGTTTTTCTCTTTCTGACTTACTTCACTCTGTATGACAGTTTCTACATCCATCCATCTCACTACAAATAACTCAATTTCATTTCTTTTTACTGCTGAGTAACATTCCATTGTATATATGTGCCACATGTTCTTTATCCACTCATCTGTCGATGGACACTTAGGTTGCTTCCATGTCCTGGCTATTGTAAATAGAGACGCAGTGAACATTGTGGTACATGACTCTTTTTGAATTGTGGTTTTCTCAGGGTATATGCCCAGTAGTGGGATTGTGGGGTCGTATGGTAGTTCTATTTTTAGTTTTTTAAGGAACCTCCATACTGTTCTCCATAGTGGCTCTATCAATAATTTACATTCCCACCAACAGTGCAGGAAGGTTCCCTTTTCTCCACACCCTCTCCAGCATTTATTGTTTGTAGATTTTTTGATGATGGCCATTCTGACTGGTGTGAGGTGACACCTCATTGTACTTTTGATTTGCATTTCTCTAATTAGTGATGTTGAGCATCCTTTCATGTGTTTGGCAATCTGTATATCTTCTCTGGAGGTCTTCTGTCCAATTTTGGATTGGGTTGTTTGTTTTTTTGATATGGAGCTGCATGAGCTGCCTGTATATTTTGGAGATTAATCCTTTGTCATTTGCAAATATTTTCTCCCATTCTGAGGGTTGTCTTTCCATCTTGTTTATGGTTTCCTTTGCTGTGCAAAAGCTTTTAAGTTTCATTAGGTCCCATTTGTTTATTTTTGTTTTTATTTCCCTTTCTCTAGGAGGTGGGTTAAAAAGGATCTTGCTGTGATGTATGTCTTAGAGTGTTCTATATTTTCCTCTGAGAGTTTGATAGTGTCTGGCCTTACATTTAGGTCTTTAATCCATTTTGAGTTTATTTTTGTGTATGGTGTTAGGGAGCGTTCTAACTTCATTCTTTTACATGTAGCTGTCCAGTTTTCCCAGCACCACTTATTGAAGAGGCTGTCTTTTCTCCATTGTACAGTCATTCCTCCTTTATCAAAGATAAGGTGACCATATAGATGTGTGTGGGTTTATCTCTGGGCTTTCTATCCTGTGGAACCAGCTCTTTCCCTTATGCATTTTTCTGCTGCCATCACCCATTCTTAACCTCTCTGTGTCTCAGCCCCTGTGAGTTCTAATCTCCTCTCCAGTCCAGCCCTTGCCATCCTGTTTGGTTTACCTACAACAGTCCCAAGCCAGTGAACGAAGGCTGGTCCCACCATAGGTGGGTCTCAGCTTCTCCCCGTGTGGCTCTAAAGAAGTGCTTCTCAAACCTTAGCTGCATCAGAGTCCCCTGGAGGCCTTGTTACAATACAGGCTGCTGGCCCCCACTCCCAGAGTTTCTGAGTTGCAGGTCTTGGGTGGAGCCTGAGAATTCCTGAGTGATGCTGATAATGCTATTTTAAGGACCAAACTTTGAGAACCAGTTTTCCAAATCAGTGTCTGGGCTCAGGCTCTGCAGTACCATCTGGCCTCCAGGCAAGCTGGGCCATCCATCAGGTTTCCTTCAAAAGCTCACAGCAGTACTGAGAAATACACATATAACACAAGTCATGTATAATTTAAAATATTCTAGTAGCCACATTTAAAAAGTAAAAAGAAACTAGAGAAAGTAATTTTAATATTTTGTTAACACTATATTGTCATTTCAACATGTAATTAGTTATTAATGAGACTTTACAGTAGTTTTTACACTTACAGCACATCTCAACTCAGACTAGCCACATTTTGAATGCTCAGCAGCCACACGTGGCTAGTGACTAATGTAGTAAAGAGCACAACTCTAAAGGCTCGACCTCCATTTCTGTCTTCACAAAAATTGTTTTAAACTTGAAATTTTAATTTATTTGGGGCTGCAGCAAAAGAATTTAAAACAGGCTTACCAAATGGTAGAAAGTGATGCCTTTCAATGAAGGTAAAGTGGGTTAGAGAAAGGTAAAAGAGATTCGAGTCAGGATTATTTATGTAAATAAAGTCTGCCTGCATTTCAGTTTTTTAACATAAAACAAACTTATATTTGACAGCATTTGTTCTAGTTAAAAATAAGTGTAAAAGAAAACAGTCATATGTTATTGGATATCGCTTTTTGGGTGATGAATTTAGGAATGGAATCAGTGTTAATAACATTCCCGTGGGCTTCTGAAAAATGAAAAACCTAAAAATCGTGAACAACAGATCCTTTCTTCTTTCTTCATTTGCTTCCTATTCCTCCCAACTGCAGGATGAAATGAGAGAAAATTAACAATTATACAGCACTAACCAGCACCAGAGACTTTCTAAATCTAAGAAAATGGTCAGCCCTTTGTGTTAGGTGCTGCATTTGAGGGCTCTATCTAAACCAGTAGAGAAGAACAACACGTTTTCCTCTTGTAACCTGCACCTTGGACACACAGGGTGCTTGTACAACCGATGGCTTCAATCATGTGATCATACCAACCTTGTCTCCCTCTTGCCCAACAGCATAAATGCTTTTTTCCCCCTTGAGAGGCGATTCTGGGATTGAAATCACTCTCTCCACCTTTAAAGCCTATGCTCATTCCACAAATGATACTCCCTTACCCTCCCAGACCTTCAGTTTCTATATCTACCATTTGAGAAAGAGGCTATTATCATGAAATACACAGCTGTGAAAATGCAGAAAAAAATGTTAATCATTTAAATTCACTCAAAGACAAGATATACCTTAAGACTTCATTACCAATTCAGTGATAAAGAATTTAGTCATACTATGACTAAACTGCTCTTCTTTTGACGGTCACATAAAATACAAAAGTCTACACCCGAACAAATGGTTAGGTATTAGTCACTAAATGTGGTCCTACTTGAAATTCTGAACGTTTTGCTATTTGTAAGTAGTCACATTCTACAGGTTGTCATCTCTTAGTACAGGACAGGGCACTTCTGTGGCCAAGTAATGAAGGCCCCACAAGTGCACAGCCCAGCTACTTTTGCTGCTGCTTCTAGTAACTGTTTTCTAAACAGAGATTGGTCTTAGGCATTGATACATTTACAACTTGTTAGTAGTCTAACAGGTGCAGGACAAAAGACCTCACAAGAACAAACGAGTAGCCATGAAGTATATTTCAGTATATAATGCATTTTATATTACTAGGTGCATGAATGTTCTATTAACATTCTAAGTAGGTAAATTTGAATTGTTAAAGTAATCTTAAACAAATTTTTTCTTAATTCACTGGGAGAATTAAAAAACGAAAACAAAATTGGCAAGCGCCTGGGAACCTCTGGGTTATTTTCAAAGCTATACACAGCTACCTGGATTTTCTGGGTCTGTATTTCTGGGTTCAGATCCTTTTCAGGTTCTTGTTTTTTTGTTAAACTTCTCTCTTTCCCCCTCACTTTCAGCACGTTGGGCCTCTTCATTGGCGTTCTAATCCTGATATTTAGTTGTTTCTTTAGTGAATAATAATACAGACTTTGGGACGAGACATTCACAGAAAAAGAATCCCAATTCAAAAAGAATAGCAACCAACATCCAGTACTCTACCCTCAGGAGACGCAGAAGGATAGGAGCAACTAAGAAAACAGTAGCTGGGCACCTTCCTTCTCGTTGCTGTAACACTTCCATGGCCCTCACTTTTCTCCTGCTTGATCATTTTCACAGTGACATTATTTCTCTTTTCCAGTAAATCTGTCACCCTGTGCTGCTGATTACTTCTGGCCCTTTAGGGAATGGATCAGAATCGCCGGGGTCTGATGCATTCTGTATGTTTTGGTCAGAACTTTGTTGCAAAAACATGTTTTGCCTCGATGACAAAAATCTGTGGTGAAGCTCATTGGTTCCTCACACCCCGCCCCCCGAATATTTCACCGTGACCAAGTGCTCCCGTATCAGCTCATAATGTATTGGGATCAACTTTCTAAGAATCTTGACATTTTAAAAAGCCAGGATCCAAAAGCCGTTTGCTTGTTCTTTTCTCTTCCATCTCCTCCCAAGCTCCCTCCCGAACACCTGCCTCCACTGACCTTCACCTGTGGCTTCATAAACGGCACGGATCATTTCAGACCTCTTACCAGGGGTTGGCAGAGGGCAGCTTATTTCGGAACCCCGCCGAAACTGGAGAGGTCGCTATAGAGTTGGGCTTCTAGTGCGCCCCTCTGGCCTTCAGCTCCTGGAGGCCCCGACTCCTGGCTTCACCTCCCGAGGGCCCCCTCTGAGCCTGGGTCCCTCGGGATCCCGGGTCTCCCGACCGACCCGCCGGCCAGCCGCTCACCCTCGGGGGCGATGGGCTCCTCAGGCCCCGGGGCGCAGCCTCCCCAGCCTCCTTGGGTTCCTGGGCCGCGGGCCCCTCCCCGCGCCTGTCAGGCGCCCGGGGTTCGGGGAGCCAGGCAGCCAGGCTAAGATGTCGCGCGAGCTCGGCAGGGGCGGGACGAGGACGTGGTCGTCGTAGTAGACGCGGCGCAGCAGTGAGTACACCAGCTCCAGGAACACGAAGCGGAAGCCCGCCATGGGGAACTGGTGCGCTTCTACCACGAGGTCCAGGCCCCCCGCCTCCTCCTCCTCCTCCTCTTCCTCCTCTTCCTCCTCCTCTGCCGGCCCAATGTCCGAGTCCTCGTCGGCGCCCCCGCCTTCCAGGGCCGCCTCCCCAGCACCCCAGCGCCGCGTCGCCCCCGCGAGGCTCCGAGTCGCGGTTCACCCGGTCGCCGGCTCTGGCCGCCTCGGCCTGGGCTCCAGCTGCGCCCGCGGGGCCCTCTGGGCCTCCCGGGGCCGGGTCTCCATCCCCCGTGGCCGACATGGCACCGGGCAGTTACCTCAACCAGGCGGGTGTCGATTGCTGTGGCAGCGACGACGACCGCGCGGGAGGCTGAGGGCTGTGGCTGCCGGACGGGGAGGCCAATGAGGGGACGACAGAGGAGGCCCCACGACAGAGAGGGCAGGGGGCCGACAGCGGGAGCGGCCCACCGAGGCTGGGCCTCGGATAGCAATGAGCCAGGCCGTGTGGGAAAGATTCCTCTAGGCCGCAGACGGGGGACGGGGCCAGAAGAGTAGACAATGGGCCGTGCCCCCTCGTCACGAGCTCCAAGCTTATTTGCTGACAAGCAAGGATTGACGTGCCCTGTGCCCAGCAAACGACCTAGGCCCTTCGGTTGTAGGATTGCTCACAGTCGCCTCCCTGTTCTTTGACACCTCACGGTTTACCCTATGTTCAGATTCACAAGGCTCCTGTCCTTTTAATTTTATGATTGTCCAAAAAATTATTTATGGAGGCACCCTCGGCCATGTGAACTGTGAGGAGTTCTCACCTGGGAATTTCCACCTGGTAATGGCTCATGTGAGTAGGGACAGGGTCATAAAAATGTTGTATAGCTCAGACGTTAGCAGTAGGAAAAACCTTCCAAGAAGAGAAAGAGAAGAATTTGGACGATTTAATGTAAAGATACTTGGAAAAGAGTAGTCAAAATTGAAATGGATGCAGTCAGAACTGAGTATTGAAGAAATGGTAAATGTAAGGAGCTGGAAGATGTGTTATGAACCCAGACAAATTCACTTAAAGTCTCCAAAGACTAAATAAAAAAAAAAGGATGCTTCTTTTAAAGGACCAGGTCATCTCCTAAGAGCTAAGCATGACAAACATAAAAAGGACAGGATCCCTAGGATGTTTCTGAGGCAACAGTCCAAGATTTTTTTATTGATTTCAGGATCCACGTAATCAAGACCTCAAGTGTAAGTAATTCTGAAAGTTATGGAGAAATAAATTAACTGCTATTTTATACTCATTCTGTAAAAAAAAAATTTCGTAATACTAAAAATATATTTTGGAAAAAAACAGCACAAATAATATCTGGATGTTATATTTATGGAAAATAATACTAATCTCATAATGGTAAAGAGGGATTTTTTTTTTCCTTTCACCAAAAGGAAAACCAAATTTCAATGTTTTTTTTCCTCTGTCTCACCTCAAGAATGGAGCATGGTGTTGCCATAAATCATTGGTTTAAATTTGGAAGGCAATGTCAAAAATCTCTAGTCCAAAATCCTCACTATAAAGACAGCAAAAATGAGGCAGAATCCCAATCTGAGGTCTAGAGTTGGTTTTAACATTTGCCCCCCCGATGTGATCTTGGAACAGTTACTTATTTCTAGGCCTCAATTTTATCATCTGTACAGTTGGAGTTCATCCTCTACCTTCAGTCAAGGTTTGTTAGGTAGATGGAATGAGATGGGATTATATAATATTTAGGATATTAACCATTTGTTGAAAATGTTTTCTTTGATTTTGCTTTCTAAGTTGGTTAATATTTCTAAGTATGTAGTTTTTCATTTTCATGTTGTAAAATGTAATATTTCTTTTTCTTCATTTTAACATCATAAGTTTATAAATCTTTTCTCATCCAGAGATAAATTTTATACTTTCTTCTTTTTGGAAGTCTTCTGAATGTTTACATTTAACTCCTTAATCCATTTGGAATTAATAGTGACACATGGTGTTAAGATTTAAATCTTAGGGCTTCCCTGGTGGCACAGTGGTTGAGAATCTGCCTGTTGATGCAGGGTACACGGGTTCGTGCCCCAGTCCGGGAAGATCCCACATGCCTCGGAGTGGCTGGGTCCGTGAGCCATGGCTGCTGAGCCTGCACGTCCAGAGCCTGTGCTCCACAACGGGAGAGGCCACAACAGTGAGAGGCCCACGTACCACAAAAAAAAAAAAAAAAAAAAAAAAGATTAGAAGATTTAAATCTTAGTTGATTTTTAAACAGGTCACCTATAACACCATATGTTATGTAATTATTGCTCTCTATAAGGATGTGTGGCTATGTACCCTTTAGCGCTTTCTATAAAGGTAGAAGAGATGCAAGAGAAACACATATTCTCTCATAATTTCAGAGCTGGAAACGCCTTTAGATATTGAATCTAAGACCATTCTTTTTTATTTTTAAAATTTTATTATTTAATTTTATTTTTAACATCTTTATTGGAGTATAATTGCTTTACAGTGGTGTGTTAGTTTCTGCTTTATAACAAAGTGAATCTGTTATATATATACATATATCCCCATATCTCCTCCCTCTTGCGTCTCCTTCCCACCCTCCCTATCCCACCCCTCTAGGTGGTCACAAAGCACCAAGCTGATCTCCCTGTGCTCTGCAGCTGCATCCCACTAACCATCTATTTTACATTTAAGAGCACTCTTTTTTAAACCGGGAAACTAAGGCCTAGAGCTGCTAACTGGCTTCCCCAAGGTCATGCCACTTAATGGAGGAGCCAGGACTAGGACCAATCTCCTGACCTTTAATCTGAAGTTGAAACAGACCT
Source organism: Kogia breviceps (assembly GCF_026419965.1). Classification (NCBI taxonomy): domain Eukaryota; kingdom Metazoa; phylum Chordata; class Mammalia; order Artiodactyla; family Physeteridae; genus Kogia; species Kogia breviceps. The sequence continues at coordinate 27,021,133 of NC_081330.1, read as the reverse complement.
TATATATGCAACTTTGGCCATCTTATTTCCTACTGGACATAAACAATATCATAGGACACCAATATCAGACATGGTCATTCTGAGACCATGTTGAAAGGAGACAAAACAAGGCAACTTTAATTTTGTTTAAGCAGGGACAAAAAGAAGGTCACACATTACTAAAAATCCCCCTCTCTTGGCTACAATGAGTGTCTACCACTTTTTTACCAATTACATCCCTATCCTGGTTCTAGTCTCCTCTCCCTATAGATAAGATTTATTCAAATACCAGTCACAGAATTGCCCCTGCTATCTAAGGCATCTAATCTAGAGCATCTAGATTAGATCTAATCTGTTTCTAATCTGTTTCCTTGAAAACTTCCCCAAATAACTCAACCAAACCCCAACTGCTATAACAGGTTCTTTCTGACACTTGTTATTGAGACATCACATGGTTCCCCCATGGTGTGTGTTCTCCCTCACTGCAATGAATAATAAACCCAACTCGCTCAACTACAGGCATGTTCTTGTGATCTTTGGCTGGAGGAAACTGACAATGTAAAATATTTCCATCTTTACATTGTAATATATTGACTCAACCAAGTGAGTCAGGAGGCATTGCAATTTGTAGGCTTTTCTCAGAAAAGGCTTCTCAGAGGAGGGAGGACTTGGACTCAAAAGATGGGCAACATGTCCTGACTGAGGACAGTAAATGCAGGATGGTGTCTCCATGTGGCCCTTATTAAAATGGGCTCATAACCCCAGTGGGTCCCTGGCTGTAAAAAAAAAAAAAAAAGCCTGAGCCTTGGGGTAGGCTAAGGAAGCAGATGTTGCTTCTGGCCAGAGGGCAGACCTGGGTGATGTGATGGAGGTTCCTGTGGTGAGGAAGATGCCTAATAGGGCACCCCCATCTCCTACTGCATGCTGTGACAGGGCTGCCTCCACTCTTCCTTAGTAGAAGTGCATGCTCCTGGGTGGATGGGTTTTTTCCCCCTATGAAAGCAGAGTATTTCTGCTTTCTTTACCTTTTCCTATCTCTGTACATTCTTTTTTCAGAACTCTCAACAGGACCATCACTATTCACTTTAGAGGACATAGCATGTTACAAAACAAACAATAAATGAAAACAAAACAAATCATACAAGTGTCTTTCCAGGTCATGAAAAACTGGGCTGTCCACTTGAAGCTATAGGACAAACACTCCAGACCCTACTTATTTAAGCATTCACTGAGAACATATTAAGCACCTACTATCTGCCTGGAATTATGTTAGGGCTTGGGGGCTCACAGGTATCTAAGACCCATGGCTTAGATGGACTTAGATGACTGGGACCTCTTGGAATTTTTAACTCAAAATTTCCCACACTGAGACTTCAGCAGTTCATTAATTGTAGTTCAGATTTTCCTACCCTGGCATTGGTTCCCAGGGTGGTTTCTGCTCATGAGTCTCTGCTCTAGTAAGCTACAACTCCCTGTATTTGCCTGTATGTCTTTCCAGTCTTGGGGGCTGAAGTTTGCCCTGTGTCCTCCCCTCTCTCATGGATCCAAGAAGAGTCATTGCTCTTTTAGTCTGTTCAGTTTTTACTTGTTGTTAGGATGGAGAGACAACTTCCATGCTCCTTACATGTGAAACCAGAAGTCTGAAATAGAATCTTTACAGAGGTAGTCAAGTTAAAATGGGACATTATTCCAATGTGTCTGATGGGTGGGCCCTATTCCAATGTGATGTCCTTATTTAGGTTTTTTTGCAAAACAGTTTTTTTGAACTTCACTTGACTCCTTTGTTTCCATATCTCTATTGAAATTCTTCATCTCTTCATGCTCATTGTCTTTTTCACTTGTTCTTTTCATATATATCATAAATGATTTAATGAGTTCTTTAATATCACATAAAATAATCATAGTTATTATAAGTACCTCTGATAGCTTCAACATCTCAGCCATCTCTGCTTAATCTGTTGACAGTGGCCTGCTTTTATTTCTGTTTACTAGTTTTTGATTAAATGGTGGAGATAATGTAGAAAAAGTATAACTGAGGTAAATATTATTTGTGTTTGGGAATGGGCTTCCTCTTCTTCTTTTAAGCCATTAATGTATGGTTGAGTCAATGTAGTAAGGAGTAGGTGGATTTAGGTTTTCTGGTTTATTTTTACCTTCAGGGCATCACAGTCTTCAAATTCTTCTAGCAGTGGGCTGTTATTATCTTGTACTTAGAGTAGTGGCTGGATTACCAGATAGTTTTTTCTCAGTGTTTCAGTCATCCCTGGATGCCTTCACTAAAGGCGGGAGGGTCTCTCTCCATTCTCTTTCCTGTCCCACAGTGGTAAACTACTGTTGCTTATTGCTTGTGCTCTGCTAATTGTGTTTGGGGGTAGTTCTCTGTTGTTCTGATCCAGTCTAGTCTTAAGCAGACCCTGTTAGTTTACCAGTTTACAGCTTTTATAACAACTTCAACTCAAATCTGCAAACTCAGGGGATAAAACTCGATGTAAAATTCAAAGCTCTCCTTCCATCTTTATCCTGGAAACTGCATCTCAGCGTTCCCCACATTCACATGAACTCTAGTTCTTTTGTCTTCTCATATTCTCTGTCTCATAGCAACAGGAGTAGTTATATATTTTTAGAAGTATGTTCTTGAATCCAAGAAGGCTTCATGGAGGTAGTTTTACTTGAGCTGGGATCTAAAAGGTGGCCAAGGTTTCTGTAGGCAGAAATGGGTAGACAGCGAATTCCAGAAAGAGCCATAACTGAGAGCAAAATATAGTCAGCATTGGAAGAGGTATGGTGTGCCCCTCTAGGAGTGTAGTGATGTTTGACGGTATCATCTAGATGATCACAGAATTCTCTGATGCATAAATGCAACTATTTTGTGAGACTTGGGGCCATATTTGTTTCCCATGCTGGTGAAACAGACCATACTATTTATCTAAGTGTAGTGTTTGGGGATATGAGCCTATCATATCATACTCTTTCTCATTTTCATCTGCCTGCAATGCCCTAAAGGAATAGCCCCATATTCCAGAGAGGAATAATTCTGGGAAAAATACTCGTAAGAGAACATGAATTCAGTTGCATAGATTGTGAAACACAAGTCATTGTCCTGTTTTTTTGTTATAGTGTAAAATATTGTACCCATTTAAATCTGAACTAGAAACCAAAACCCAAGAAAAATTATGAGTATCAATTTGTGTAGAGGCTAATCACTGCAGTACCATATTGTGTTCCATTCTTTTCCATGTCACCTCCATCCATCTGCCCATCTATGTCTATTGGTAAGAACAGTGAAGGGGGGAATGAAAACTCTACTAAGATAAAGAGAATAAAACTCTTGTTCATTTCTCCTCAGCTGCTCAAAAACAAAACAAAACTTCAGAAGATGGAAATAATTCAGTATCTATGTTTCCTGGATTTATTTTGTTTATCCAAAGCAATTTATCCAGATAAACCTTCCTTATACTTCTGTGGTAGATGATTATACCATCAGGAAAAAATGCTAAATTTTAATAAAATATTTGTTGTTTAAAGCTTTTAAGAAGTAGGCTTGAGAAAATAAATTATGGTTGTAACCCAAATCAAACTACTTCTTGATCACCTGGCATTATTACCATTTTTGTTTTAATGCTTTAAAATTAGTTGCTAGGTGAAGAGAGTGGGTCACCACACCTTGGTGTAATGATATTGCTGGGAAGGTGTCATCTTGATGCAAACAAAACCTCCTCATCGATGGTGAAATGGAGCTATGATATGAGATTAGGGGAATTCCTGCGGCTTGTATGTACTGAAGCACATTATATATTTATGTCCAGATCTAGGTTTGTTTCAAACCTCTTTTGCTATTCTCTCTTTGGCTCTGCCAACTGAATGGGTGAGGGATTCAGTCTCCCATGCTAGGGCTTCTCCTAAGGGAAAGAGATGGCACACTTCCATTTTGATATAAATAGGCTGACTTTCTGTTTCTCTAAGCCTCCATTTTGTGTACTGAAAGAAAAACAAAAGGATATAGCAGATGAGGTCCATCCCTCTAGAGTATGGTACAGAGCCAAAGATACACTGTGTGTGATTGTTTTTGTTGATACTTGGTGTGCTTATAAAAAAACAATAGCAAGCTTTCATTAGGTTTTAATTTTGTAACAGTTGTAAGCACCTTACGTTTCATTTAATCTTTCCAATAGCCCTATGAAGTAAATGCTTTTATTTTCATTTTAGAAAGATGGGGAAACTGAGCCTCAGAGTTGAAGTGAATTGTCCAAGTCACACAGTCAATGTTGGAGCTGGAATTTTAGCACAGGCAGTCTAACTATAGATTCCATGCTCTTAACTGGGGATTGGTAAATTTTTCTGTAAAAGTCAGATGGTAAATGTTTTAGGCTTTGCAGGCCATATGGTCTCTGTTGCAACTATTCAACTATGCTGTTGTAGCACAAAAGCAGCCATAAACAATATATAAATTAATGGGTATAGCTGTGCTCCAATAAAACTTTATTTATAAAAACAGGCAGATAGCAGGATGTAGACTGTGAGCTGTTTGTTGTATTGCTTGTTGAATTCTGCTTTAACCACTATGAAATACTGTCACATTATTAAGGATTAATAATTCATGAGTAACCAAGGTATTTTCCTTGTTCTTTTATGGAGATATACAGTGCTCTTAGTCTTATAGAATAAAAAAACAAAAGGATACTTAGTATTTGTATTCTTTGGTTTATAAAAATATTTCCATATTTATATCTACCTATACATCTATCTATATAAATGTATGTACGTAGATGTGGAGGTGCACATATACGTAGATGTGTGGGTGCATGCAGGGGTGTGTGTGCATATGTGTGTGTGTGTTTGGGATATATATAGATATACACACAATATATATACAAATTTTCTATATTTTTATATGTGTATAAGGACATCCATTAAAATGTTAATTGTGGTTATCTCTTGGATTGAGTTGGGGAATGTTCTGAATTTTATTCTATAAAAGTGACTTTTCCAAGTTTTCTATAATGCATATTTATTACTAACTGGAATCAGACCAAATTAAAATTACAAAAATACACTTATCAAGTTTTTTTTTCCTGGGCAGGAGGCAGAGGAGAAAAGCAGAGAAGGCATAGCATTGGGTAGAAACTAGAACCAGGAGAAATAGGCTGCTCAGGAACCTACCAAGGTTTAACAGATCTGACAGTATGAGTTTTTGATTTTCAGCCCCATATATATCCTTACTGTCTGATCTGTGAAAATGAATAAGGGCCTTTAAAATGGTTTTCTTTTTTTACTTATCATGATATCAGGTTTCTTTTTCAGCAGGCACTGAGAGACATTAGAAGAAATTTTTTTTACTTTCTGGTTCATATATAACTCACACAATAGGCTCCTGCAGGACCAGTAGCTTCCCCAGCGTCCAGCTCCTGTAGTGTGGGGTGGCTTCTGCAGTACGTGGGATCCAGCAGCTCCCAGCTGCTGAAAGCTTCCTTTGGTAACCCCCTCTTAGGTGGTTTCGTAGTGAAGTGTCTATGATGAGATACTTCCCATGAACCCACATGAGAGTGAGTGTCTGACAAATTCCAAAGAGCAGATTTCTAGCAAGTTTTACTGATGTGGCACCACAGCAACCTCTCTGCCATTTGGTTAGCCATAGTTAGCTCCTCTCCATCAATGTCTGGATCTCAGACTTGTTAGAGGTGGGTTATGGGGGTAAGGAGGAACTCTTCCTTGGGCATTGTATCTTACCCTCGGGATAGTGATTGCTCCTGATATATGCTATTTCTATACTTAGAATTGTCTTTACTTCCTCCTAGCCAATCCCTAGTTACTCTAATCTCCTGTTATAATTATAATTCTTTATATTAAACTTGTTAAAATTACTATGTCATTTATTTCTCCTTTGTGGACCCAGGCTGATACACCAGCATACTGAATATGGCTGCTTAGGATGTCTAAGGACCAGGAGACATTCTTCTTAGGTAACCAAGAGGGAGCAAATTAAAATAGGAAAGTGAACATTGACCTTTCTGACAGATACAGAAGGGCTAAATCAGGAGTGGGTTTATAATTCAGAACCAGGTGCTGTTGTTTTTATTTTCTGAGTTGGATGAAACTACTCTCAGTATTTCCTCGATACCTTTCAAATGTGAAAGGTAACTGATATGGACTTTATGTCTTAAAGTTAGTTTCATGCGTGTGGTTAAATACCTTTTTCTAGAATGGGAATGTTATAGAATGGCAAGTATAGGTTTGGAGCCAGGCAGATCTATTTGAGTCCTGGCTTCGTCATTTACTAGCTATATGACCTCATATAAATAAATTAGTCTGAGTCAGTTCAGTTTCCCCCTTTGTAAAATGGGGACAGTACTACCTACCTAACTTGTTATTGAAGGATTAAGAACAGTGAGTATAAAAGCCATAATATGGTGCTTCATATGTAGTAATTGCTAAGTAAATGGTAGCTGGTAATTAATTATTGTTGTTATTGTTCAGTGTGCACAGAAAATTACTCTTTAAGTAGATGCAGAGAAAATGAGGAAGCAAGAGTTTTGATCTCAAAGCTGGACCCACACATTTGTCAGGAGCAGATTGTAACATGGCAGTGTGAAAGACTTTCCCTTAGCCCCTTTCCTTTCAGGAAGACCCACATCTATAGCCTATAATTGGACAGTGAAGAGTCAGGATGGAGTCCAAGGGCAGATGTTGGAAACAGCACTGGTCCTGTTAGGTCCTGACTTAGCTCGGTGTGTTTATGTGCAAGTGAGAGGGGCTGGCTCTCACTTAAAGGGTGATCGTGATTGAGTAATGATCATATGATACCAATAGCTATGACTCCTACTGCTCTCTGCATGAGTAGGCTTGCTCTTGATACAGATTCCCCTGATTTCTCGGGAATAAAGAGAGGGCTTATTTGATATGCATACCAGGATGTGTATATGTATCGTGGTGGTGGTGAGTATCTTTTAGCTGGGCTCCTGCTGTGATTGACTCTTCACAACTACAACAAAATGTGCATGTTGCTTGGCTCCCTTTCATGTCTCTCTGAAACAAGACAGATTCCCATTCTTCTTGCCTGGGACCATGTCATGGCTGAGCTTCTGGTATGTCACATCTGCCTCTCTGTGTGTGTCTGTCTGTCTCTGTACTTGTCAGCAACATTCATCTGTGGAAGGAAGAGCAGAAATGAAAGTAGCTTCTGCAGTTGCAGCTGTGTGGATGACTTTGGCCGAGCCTGGCTAAGTAGACTATGCCTGGATTAGGCTGGTTTTCCATGGAAGTAGAGTAGGTGATTTTTTTGGATTAAGTTATTAAGGACTCCTGTTAACATTTATTGACTACTTCATCTGTGCAACATTCTACACTACATGTAAACAAATCATCTAATTTTAAACCTCAGAAGACTACTATGAAGTAGGTGCTATTATTTTTGTTTTGCTTTTCTTTTTAAAAATGTTTTATTTCTCTTTTTATTCATAAGTTGGAAAGGCTTTAAAACTTCTCCTTGAGAACAAATTGTTTGCTTAAAAGTACAGCTCGCTACAGAGATCTGGTTTTTATTACTAAATCAAGTAGGTTCTATTATCTACTTTTATAGATGGGAAAACTGAGGCTTATGTCAGGTTATTTATCCAAGGTCACACAGCTAAAAAGTGGCCTTCATTCACTGACTTTTTTCAGCATCTCTTATGTACATGGTGCTGTTCCAAGTGGTAGAGAAATAACAAAACAAAAATCACTGCCCTCATGGAGCTTATACTTCTAATGGTAAAAAGACAAATAAAAATGGAAATCTTATACAGATGACCCTTGAACAACACAGGTTTGAACTGCATGGGTCCACTTATACGTGGATTTGTTTACAAAAAATATGTGCTACAGTACTACATGATCCATGGTTGGTTTAATCTGTGGATGTGGAACCACAGATGTGGAGGGCCAACTGTAAAGTTATAACGTAGATTTTCTTTCTTTTTTAAAAAAAATTATTTGGCTGCACTGGGTCTTTTTTTTTTTTTTTTTTTTTTTTTTTTTTTTTTTTTTTTTTTTTTTTTTTTTTTGCGGTACGTGGGCCTCTCACTGTTGTGGCCTCTCCCGTTGTGGAGCACAGGCTCCAGACGCGCAGGCTCAGTGCCCATGGCTCACGGGCCCAGCCAATCCGCGGCATGTGGGATCTTCCCAGACCGGGGCACGAACCTGTGTCCCCTGCATCGGCAGGCAGACTCTCAACCACTGCGCCACCAGGGAAGCCCTGCACTGGGTCTTTGTTGTGGCCTTTAGTTGTGGCCTGCAGGATCTTTAGTTGTGGCATGCCAAATCTTTAGTTGTGGCATGCAAACTCTTAGTTGTGGCATGCAGGATCTAGTTCCCCAACCAGGGATTGAACCTGGACCCCCTGCATTGGGAGCATGGAGTCTTAGCCACTGGACAACCAGGGTAGTCCCTATATGTGGATTTTCGAGCATGCAGAGAGTCAGTGCTCCAATCCCTATGTTGTCAAGGTTCAATTGTATAGTAATAAGTGTTGAGGAGAAATATAATGCAGAGAAAGTTGTACAGGAAATGTGTGTGTAGTATTGCAGTTTAGAGAAGGTGGTCAGAAAAGATGTCATTGAGAAGGTGACATTTGAGTAGAGCTTTGGAGGAGGTGAGAGAGTGAGCCATGAAAATATCTGTAGGGAAGAGCATTCTAGGCAAAGGGAACAGAATATCAGAGCCCTTTATGCAGTAATATTCATGGAGTGGTCAAGGAACAACAAAGAGGCCAATGTAACTGGAGCACAGTGAGCAGAAGGGAGAGAGGAGGTGAGATCAGAGAGGTAACAGGAGTCTGGGCTGTATAGATCCTTAGAGCCATTGTAAGGATTTGGCTTTACTAGAACTCAGGGGTTCTAGTAAGGAAATAACTAAGTGATTTGTCTAAACTTTGAGTTCAGTAAACACTGAATGTAGGACTGGATCCAGTGTTTTGTGGGGTGTGAGGCTTTATACAACTTTGGGAGCCTTCTTTAAGTGAAAGAATTCAAAAATAGGTGTGAATGTGAGTTTTTTAAGTTAAAAAGAGAGAAGGACTAGGAAAGGGTCTGTAAGTAAGGGCCTCTGAAGCATAAGCTTCATTAGCTTCACAAGTAACTCTGCCTCTGAGTGAATTACTATGTACCAGACTCTATGCTAGGCCCTGGGAACAAAGGGATGGATAAATCAGTGATTTAGACTTAACACCTGGACTATTGTAAAGCCATCTGTCTGGCTTTCCTTATCTCCTTCTCCTTCAATCTGCCTAGCATACAACTAGAAGATTTATTTTCCTGAATCACTGCTCTATCACTATACACTCCCCTTTTAAAAAGCCTCTAATTGTCTTTCCATTTTGGTTTTCCATTGCCGGAAGGAGTTCTTACATTCTATCAGGCATCAGAATCAGTTTGCGGGGTATGGGGGGGGGTACTTGTTCAAAATGCAGATTTCCTGGCCCTAGCCCTAAACCTACTGAATGAGAGTTACTAAAGTTGGGGCCTATAATTCATTTTAAACAGTCTTCCCTGGGTGATTCTGATGCAGATGGCTATACTTTAATAGTTAATGGGCTAAGGCCAAAGCTCCTTAATATGGAATATCATCCATGATCTTGACCCAGCTGCATCTTTCCTATTCTTGAACATAGACCCACCCATTCTAGCTATTGTCCCCCAAACATGCTTTACACACTCTCGACTCTATAGAGCCTTTGATCACTTTGTCCCATCTGGCCGGAATGCCTTTATCTCCTCTCTGCCTCTCCAAACCTTAGCCATTCCTTGAGTCCTAGTTCATATCTAGTCTTTCTTGGTGTCTTCTCTGACCCAAGAATTCACAGCCTCCAAGCTCCCAGAGTACTCATCAACAACCTTGTCATATTTATTGCATTGTTTTACTTCTCAAACATGTCTGTTACCTTAACCAAGCCGTAAACTCCCTCAGGGTAGGGTCCATTCCTTTACCTTTTTGTATCTCCCAAGGGCCTTACCCAGTACTGAGTAAGCAGAAAAACAAGAGGAGGCAAGAAAGAGTGTTTATGTTCATAATGGACCATATTTTTGTCTTTATATTCTCATTTAGTAGAGCATAACAAATTCCCAAACAACTACTTTTTGATGAACAACACAGATTTGGTTCATAAATACAGGTTCCAAAAATACATTGAGGATGAAAACTTCTTTGGCTCAGATTCTCTCATTACAGGAAGATATTGGGTGATATACTACTGGATATTGGCTGCTGTTTTCATAAATATTTCAGAAATCAATTTATTCAGTGCTATTATTTTTACATTTTTATCCAAGGTTGTATTTCATGATTTGTTGCTCTTAAAGGAGTTGATCTGCATGCTGAAATAGTGCAGTCCTAGGCTGTTTGGAAAAAGGAACACTACCACCAAAGTATACCTAGAGATTGCACTGGGATCTGCTAAAGATTGACATCACATTTATTGGTGTTTAAGATAAGGTGATGGTTCTAGAGTCATTCTCATTAAGATGTTCAGGCAATTGAGTATATGGTCATCCCTTAAGTATCCTAGAGGGATTGGTTCCAGGACCACCCCATCCCCCACCATAGATACCAAAATCCATGGATGCTCAAGTCCCTTATATAAAATGGCATAATATTTGCATATACCCTATACACATCCTCCCATATACTTTAAATCATCTCTAGATTACTTATAATACCCAATATAATGTAAATATAACGTAAATGCTATGTAAGTAGTTGCCAGCATGTGGCAAATTCAAATTTTGCTATTTGTAACTTTCTGGATTTTTTTTTTTTTTTTTTTTTTTTTGCGTTACGCGGGCCTCTCCCTGTTGTGGCCTCTCCCGTTGCGGAGCACAGGCTCCGGATGCGCAGGCTCAGCGGCCATGGCTCACGGGCCCAGCCGCTCCGCGGCACGTGGGATCTTCCTGGACCGGGGCACGAACCCGTGTCCCCTGCATTGGCAGGCGGACTCTCAACCACTGTGCCACCAGGGAAGCCCTGGAATTTTTTTAAAAAACATTTTTGATCTGTGGTTGGTTGAATCCACAGATGAAGAACCTGTGGATATGGAGGGCCAACTGTAATATCTATATTTTTTTAAGGAGGGCAAACCTTAGGCACAGGTTAATAAACCATGATCAGGCAGTGAGGTTGTAATATTGCTGGAAGTAGAGCTTATGGAGCCTTGGTTTTTCTATTTCTATAGAAGACGCAGCATAGTTTAGTACACTGATTTTCAAACTGTTTTTTAGATCTAGTCTTAACATTCTAAGAAGTTGCTCTGAGGGCCACTGAGGGCAGGGGTCTTGTGGTTAGGGCTGATATTGTTGTGAGAGAGAGAAGTATTATTCAAGTTTCATTTGGCTTCTGTCTGCATCACAAACGGTAGAGCTAACCATGGTAAGAAGGAATCCAATGTCAAGGTAAGAGTGGATATATGTGTATGTATAACAGATTCACTTTGCTGTACACCCGAGACTAACAATATCGTAAATCAACTATACTGCAATATAAATTTTTTAAAAAAGAAAAAAAAAACAGTAAGATGAACTTGTGACCTTAAGTTTCTTGGCCCAGACAGTTTATATCCCAGGAGACTGAACACAGATGGGATCATAGCACTGCTGTTAGGGTTCTTTAAGGAATCATGAAAGTGGACTAGGTCCATAAAGAAACTGGGAGAGGAGCAGATACTAACCTGATTTTCAAAAGAGAGAAGGTAGAGTCTGAACTATAGGCTCATAAGCTCAAATTCTAGAGCAAGTAATATTTTAGAACATTACTAATGTTTTCGAACCAAAGTTTGTGTGCCTGATGCACAGTTAGGCCAAACAAATTGAAACGTTGGAGTTTGGAGCAGAGCAAGGTTTATTGCAAGGTCCAAGCAAGGAGAACAGGTGGATCATGCTCAAAAGACCTGAACTCCCTGATTGTTTTAGGGAAAGAGTTTTTATAGGCAAAATTTGCCGGGAGGGCTGCAGGGTGTGTGATCTTCCTCTGATTGGTTGGTGGTGAGATAACAGGGTGATGTTCCAGGAATCTCAATCATCAGCCTTCTGGTTCTGACCATTTTGGGGTCCAGTGCTTGTGCTCAGCCTGAAGTTACCATCCTCCACCTGGATGGGGCCTTAGTTCCTGTAGAACAACTCAGAGACATGTACCAGATTGTTATGTATAGCCCTTGAGGAGGAGGTAGGACTCTGCTTTATCTCTGCTGTACCATTGTTTCTTTCTGCATTTCTTCACTCTCCTAATTAGTAACTTTTGAAACTGCCCTTTGGAACTCAGGGAAGGTCTAGGAGGCTGAAAGTCCCTTTCTTACAAACAAGAAGGAGGACACGGAAAGGCTCTTGTAACCAGGAGGGGCCCCACAGGGTCCTGCTTGGTTTGACTAAGAAGACAGTTATCAGTCAGGGTTCCAACAGGAAATGGATGAAACATTCAAAGGGATTAAGGGAAGAGAGTTTAATGAAAGAACTATTTACAGACACGTGGAACAGAGTTAACTACAAAAAAGGCAGTTTCATATGGTTTAACTTAATAGAACCAAAGCTAGTGTAACCAGAGCAGAAAGAGTAAGGGGTGAGAGGTTTGCATGGGCCAGTTATGTAGGACCTTGTGGCCATAAAAAGTCATTGAAAGTAGTTTGGAAAATGTAATAGAAAGCCACTGTTTGGTTTTTAGCAGTGGAGTGACATGATATGGTTGCTGAGTGGAAAATACAGTTGCCCCTTGAACAACATGGGGGTCAGGGGTGCTGATTCCTATGCAGTCAAATCTGCATATAATTTATAGTTGGCCCCCCATATCTATGGTTCCGCATCCACAGGTTCAACCAACCGCAGATCTTGTAGTACTGTAATATGTAATTACTGAAAAAAAATCTGTGAATAAGTGGACCCACGCAGTTTAAACCTCATGTTGTTCAAGGCTCAACTGTAGATTGTAGTGGGGAAAGAGTGGAGGCAGGGAGACCAGTTAGGAGGATTTTGAAGTGAATGGTGGTGTTTTAGTCTAGGGTTGTTACAGAGGAAGAGATAGAAGTAGAAAAATTCAGCATATAATGTGTAGGTAGAGTCTATAAGTCTTTTCGATTATTTGTGTGTGAAGAAGGAAAAAGATGATAAACTAAGGATGCCTAAACTTTTTGCCTTTATCAGTCAGATGGAAGGTGATTTCATTTATCAAGAAAGGGAAGATGAGAGAGGAGCATGTTTAGGGAGAATTCAAGTAGTCATGAAATAAGTCACAACAGTATCTTTTACTTCTGTGATAAGGTTTCTAGACTCAGCTATTAGATAAGTGGAACTCTGTAAGCCAACATTTCTATGTTCCATGAATTGGCATGCCACATAATAAAGGAGTTTTATGGTCTAATAAATTATAAAATACTGTGCTAAACAAAGTTGTCTTTTTTTCTTTAACTGGAGTACTTTTCAGAGACTTTGATAGGCTACCATGGATTGTGAAACTCCCAAAGGGGAATATTACTTAGTCATGGAACTTTTTTTTTTTTCAGCATGCAGGCCTCTCACTGTGTGGCCTCTCCCGTTGTGGAGCACAGGCTCCGGATGCGCAGGCTCAGCGGCCATGGCTCATGGGCCTAGCCGCTCTGCGGCATGTGGGATCTTCCCGGACCGGGGCACGAACCCGCGTCCCCCGCATCAGCAGGCGGACTCTCAGCCACTGCGCCACCAGGGAAGCCCAGAACTTTTTATTTTTAAATGACAATTTTGAGGGTTCTGGAAATGTTACTATTTGTTGAGGGGATTACTATTGCTAGACACTTTCATACATCATATCATTCTTTCCATGGGTGGCCCCCAGGATGAGACTTGGGGTCAAGGGACTGGCCAGAGCAAGAGGAATGGTAGAGACTGAAGTTGTAGGTTGAGTACTGAGTAGCTGGAGAGAGCTGTGACTTGAGAGGAAACATGGAAATGTAACAGTCAGCACTAGAGAACCTTGTGGTTCTAACAATAGAGATCATAGCTTTAGGATCTGGGTTTGAATCCCAGTTCTGCCACCAATTTTCTGAATGTCCTTGTGCAAGGAACTTGTTCTCCATGATTCTGTTTCCTCATTTGTAAAACAGGTATAAAAATAGTACCTCACTCATAGAATGTTGTGGTAAGAATTAAATGAGTTAATGTATATAAAGCATCTGGCAGGCAGTAGAATTTTAGGAAAGTATAGCTAGTAGTAGTATTAGCAATGGGGTAGAAAGATTCAAGACTTTGTAGAGTGACTATTCTCAAGCCTCACTGGGGTGAGTGGACAAGTGGAGAGAAGAGGAAAGGAATAGATGGACCAAGGCATTTAATCCTGCTTGCTTCCAGTCCAAATAAGTCTAAAGTAGGACAAGACTGAGCCTAGAGATGGGGCAGTCAATGAGGCTAATAATGTGGTGGTAGGGAAGATATAAGTATGAGGAGATGAAACAGAGGTTGACAATCCTAGTTCATGGTTAAGCCAACTGTGAAGTGGGACATTTTGACAAGGCAAATTTGATACAGGGAACTTTATTTTTTCTACTTTTTATTCAGAAATAATTAACGATTCACAAGAAGATTTAAAATTAGTACAGAAAGGTCTTGATAGTTTTCACCCAGTTTCCTCCAATGGTTACATCTTAAATGACTACAGTAAAATATTAAAACCAGGAAATTGGTATTATGTGTGTGCATAGTTATATGCTATTTTTTCACATGTGTAGATTCTTGTGATCACAACACAATCAAGATACAGAACTATTCTAGCAACACAAAGATCTCCATTGTGCTACCTCTTTATAGTCACACACACTCCCATCTCCCATAATGTCTTTAACCTCTGGAAACCACTAATCTGTTCCCCATCTCTATAATTTTGTCATTTTGAAAATTTCTTATAAATGGAATTATATGTGACCTTTTGAGATTGACTTTTATTTTATTTTATTTTTTATTTTTATTTTTTGCGGTATGCGGGCCTCTCACTGTTGTGGCCTCTCCCATTGTGGAGCACAGGCTCCGGACGTGCAGGCCCAGTGGCCATGGCTCACAGGCCCAGCCGCTCCACGGCATGTGGGATCTTCCCGGACCAGGGCACGAACCTGCGTCCCCTGCATCGGCAGGCAAGCTCTCAACCACTGTGCCACCAGGGAAGCCTGAGATTGACTTTTTTATATGTAGCATAATTTCCTTGAAGTCTATGTAAGTTGCATGCATCTATTTCATTTCCTTTTATTGCTGACTAGTCTTCCATGGTATGAATTTACCATTGTTTGTCACCTTTCACCTATTGAGGGAAATTTTCTGTTTTTCTGGTTTTTGACAATTACAAGTAAAGCTGCTATGAACAGTCGTGTATAGGTTTTTATGTGGGACCTAAGCTTTCACTTCTCTCAGATAAATGCTGAGGAGTGTGATTGCTGGGTGGTATGATAAACATATGCTTAGGTTTTTTGGTCTTTTCCTAAAGAAACTGCCAACTGTTTTGGAAAGTAGCTGTATCATTTTTACATTCTCAACAGCAAAGGATGAGAGACCAGTTTCAACTTATCCTTACTAGCATTTGGAATTATCACAATTTTGAAGGGGATGTTGCTTGATTTTGTTTGTTTTCAAGGCTTTGAGATAATTCACATATCATAAAATTCACTGATTTAAAGAATACAACTAAATGTTTTTAGTATACTCATAGGTGTGTAGTTATATCTCATTGTGGTCCTAATTTTCTTTTTACTAATTCCTGGTGATGTTGAATATCTTTTCATGTGTTTGTTTATCCATATTATTCTATTTGAAGTATCTTCTTTTTTTCTTGTCAGTTTTGCTAGAGTTTAGTCAATTTTATTGATTTTCTTAAATAACCAGATTTGGTTCATTTGTTTTCTGTATTGTTTTTCTGTTTTTTTATTTCACTGACTTCACTCTTTGCTTCCTTCCTTCTGCTTTTCGGGTTTGTTTCCAGTTTAAGTTAGAACTTTAGGGTATTGGTTTGAGGCTTTTTCTCTTTTCTAGTACAGTAGTTCCTCTTTATCCATAGTTTCACTTTCTGTGGTTTCAGTTACCTGTGCTCAACCGAGGTCCAAAAATATTAAATGGAAAATTCCAGAAATAAACAATTCATAAGTTTTAAATTGGGAGCTGTTCTGAGTAGTGTGATTATTTCATACCTTCCTGCTTGGGACCTGAATCATCCTTTTGTCCAGCACATCATGCCCGTTAGTCACTTAGTAGGTGCCTCAGTTATCAGACTGACTGTCATGGTATCTGAGTGCTTGTGTTCAAGTGACCCTTATTTTACTTAATAGTGGCCCCGAAGTGCAAGAGTAGTGATCCTGGCAATCTGGATATGCCAAAGAGAAGCTGTAAAGTGCTTTTTCTGAAAGCACTTCAAAAGAAAAGTGAAAAGGTAAGTTTTTGACTTGATAAGAAAAGGAAAAAGTCATGTGCTGAGGTTGCTAAGATCTACGGTAAGAATGAATCTTCTATCTGTGAAATTGTGAAGAAAGAAAAATTTGTGCTAGTTTTGCTGTTACAACTCAAACTGTAAAAGTTACGGCCACTGTGTGTGATAAGTGCTTAGTTAAGATGGAAAAGGCATTAAATCTGTAAAAATAAGATACTTTGAGAGGAAGACCACCTTCATACTTTTATTACAGTATAATTGTTCTATTTTATTATTGTTCTTCTCTTACTGTGCCTAGTTTATAAATTAAACTTTATCATAGGTATGTATGTATAGGAAAAACATGTATAGAGTTTGGTACTATCCATGGTTTCAGGCATCCACTGAAGGTTTTGGAACACATCCACCACAGATAATGGGGGACTACTGTATAAGCATCTAGTGCCATAAATTTCCCTCTTGGCACTTCTTTAGCTGTATCCCTCAAAGTTTGATATGTTTATTTTCATTTTCATTCAACTCAATGTATTTTAATTCCTTTGAGACTTATTCTTTGACTTAAGGATTATTTAGGAGTATGTTGATGTGTTTCTAAGTGTTTGGAAATTTTCCTGTTATCTTTCTGTTACTGATTTCTAGTTTGATTCCAGAGTGGTTGGGCAGCATACTCTGTATGGTTTCAATTTAAAAAATTTCGTTCACATTTGTTTTGGCACAGGATGTGGTCTATCTTGATATATGTTCTATGTGCATGTGATAAGAATGTATATTGTTGACTGGAGTGTTCTATAAATGTCAGTTAGACACTGGTTGATAGTGTTGTATTCGTCTATATTCTTGTTGACTGTCTACTTTTGTCAGTTTTTCAGACAGGTGTGTTGAAATATTCAATTATAATTGTTTGTCTATTTCTTCTTTCATTTCTGTCAGTATTTGCTTCAGATATTTTGCAGCTCTGTTGTTTGGGGCATAAACATTAGCATTGTGTTATGTCACCTTGGTGGATTGACATATTTTCATTTTATAATGTCCTCTCTATCTCTGATTAAGTAGGATACTAGCTGCGGGGTTTCTGTAGATGCCTTTTATCAGATTGAGTAAGTTCTCCTCTATTCCTATCTGAGTGTTTCTGAGATGAAAATGTGTTGAATTTTTTCAATTTTTTTCTGCATCTATTGAGATGATCCTTTTTAAAAAAAATTCTGTTCATATGGTATAGTCATTTTTTTAAGTTAATATATCCTTGTATTCCTGGGATAAATCTCAACTAGTCATGGTGTATAATTCTTTCTATATGTTGATGGATTTGGTTTGCAAGTAGTTTTGTTGAGGACTTTTGAGTCTATATTCATGAGAGATATGGGTCTGTGGATTTTTTTTTCCACATGATGTCATTATCTGATTTTTGGTATCAATATAATAGAATATCAATATCAATTCAGTATTGAATATCAATATCAATAAGAATATCAATAGAATAAGTTTGGAAATGTTCCCTCTTCTATTTTGGGAAAGTTTTTCAAGAATTGATATGAATTCATCTTTCAATATGTGATAGAATTTACCTATAAAGTCACCTGGTCCTGGGCTTTTCTTTAGTGGGAGGGATTTGATTACAGATTCAATTTCTTGTTAAAAGTCTATTCATATTTTCTATTTTTTTTTCTTGAGTCAGTTTTGGTCATTTGTGTTTCCTAGGAATTTATCCATTTCATCTGTTATTTAGTGGCATGCAGTGGTTCATACTATTCATAATCCTGTTTATTTCTGCAATATCACTGTCTTAGCTTGGGCTGCTATAACAAAGTACCTGGCTGGCTTTATAAACAGTGGACATTTATTTCTCACAGTTCTGGAGGCCGGAAGTCTGAGATCAGGGTACTAACACAGTCAAGTTCTGGCAAGGCCTTCTTCTGGACTGTAGACTGACATCTTCTTGCTGTGTCCTCACATGGCAGAAGGGGGCAAGGGAGCTCTCTGGGGTCACTTTTATTATAAGGGCACTAATCCCATTCATGAGGGCTCTGCTCGTATAACCTAATCACCTCCCAAAGGCCCCACCACCAAATATCATCACACTGGGGATTAGGTTTCAACATAGGAATTTGGGGGGGGGACACAAACATGCAATCTATAGCAGCTACGTTTTTTATTTCTGATTCTAGTACCTTGAGTCTTGTCTCTTTTCTTTTTTTTTCGTTCTTCCTTTTGATCAGCCTGGCTAAATGTTTGTCAATTTTGTTATCTTGTTAGAGAACCAAATCTTGGTTTCATTAATTTTTTTTGCCATTTTTCTGTCTATTTTCTTTATTTTTGTTCTAATATTTATTTATACCTCTGTTTACTTTAGGTTTAGTTTGCTCTTCTTTTTCCAGTGACTTAAGGTGGAAGGTTAGCTTATTAATTTGTGATCTTTCTTCTTTTTAAAACTAGGTATTTACAGCTATAAAATACTCTCTAAGCATTGCTTTCACTGGATCCCATAAGTTTTACATTCATCTCAAATTTCCCTTGTGATTTCTTATTTGACCCATTTGTTATTTAGGTGTGTTTTGTTCAATTTCACATATTTGTGAACATACCAAATTTCTTTCTGTTACTGATTTTATAATTTTGTTCTCTTGTGGTAGAAAAAATACTTTGCATGATTTCCATCCTTTTAAAGGTATTCAGAGTTGTTTTATGGCCCAGCATATGGTCTATCGTAGAGAGTATTCCATGTGCACTTGAGAAGAATGTATACCCTGCTGTTGTTGGGAGACATGTTCTATATATGTCGTTTAGGTTTAGCTGTTTTATAGTGTTGTTCAGTTCTATTTCCTTGTTAATGTCTTTTCGTTCTATCCATTATCAGATGTGGATTATTGACATCTCCAAGTATTATTGTAGAATTGTGTATTTCTCCCTTATTTTTCTGTCAGATTTTGTTTCATGTAGTTTGGTGCTCTGTAATTAGGTGTATATGTTTATAATTGTCATATATTCCTCATGGACTGTCCCTTTTATCATTATAAAATTACTCTCTTTATCTCAAATACTTTTTGTTTCAAAATCTATTTTGTCCGATATTAGTATAGCCACTCCAGCTTTCTTACTGTTGCTTTTTGCATATCTTTTTCCATCCTTTTACTTTCAATCTATTTATATCTTTGAATTTTAAGTGTGTCTCCTGTAGACAGCATGTAGTTAGATCTTCTTGTTTTATCCATTCTGACAAACTGTGTCTTTTGATTATGTCGTTGATATAATTTGCTTCATGTAAATTATTTTTACTTTTTTGTTTTCTATATGCCCCATGCTTTTTTTGTTACTCTATTCCTCATTTTATTGCTTTCTTTTGCATTAAGTGGATATTTTCTAATGTAAAATTTTAACTTCTTTAATTTTTTATACTTTTGCATTATTTCCTTCATGGTTCCTTAGTGGTTTCTTAGGCTTACGTATAGATCTTAACTTAGAATCTGCTGGAGATTTATACTAACTTAATTCTAATGAGATATAGAAATGTTATTCCTGTGTAGCTCAGTCCTCTTTTTCCTCTTTTTGTGATTATTATTGCTATACCTATTACATGTTAAAAACATAACACAGTGCTATAATTATTACTTTATACAATTTTAAATCTTTTAAAGTAACTACAGTGAGGAGAACATTCATAGCTTTTGTTATATGAACCTTATTTCCCATTTCAATTTCATTTATTCTTGTTGATCCATGTTGCCATCTAATTTCCTTAATCTAATACAGCTTTGCTCCCCACTACCTCCTTTATGTTGTTAATGGCAAATATATTACATTTCTATATGTTATAGGTCAAACAGTGCAATTATATATTTTAAAATTGCTTTTTAAACTGGTTAAGAGAAGAAAGGAAAGAAATATGCATTTATACAGCTTTTTAT
This sequence comes from Kogia breviceps, assembly GCF_026419965.1. Classification (NCBI taxonomy): domain Eukaryota; kingdom Metazoa; phylum Chordata; class Mammalia; order Artiodactyla; family Physeteridae; genus Kogia; species Kogia breviceps. Next base: position 27,000,863 of record NC_081330.1, on the reverse strand, counting down.
AATAACATAATTACCTTTACAAGTGGTTTTTGCTTTTCTGTGTGGACTGGAAATACTGTCTGGGGTCACTTGCTTTCAGACTAGTATTTCTTGTACGGTAGGTCTACTAGCAACAAATTCTCTGTGTTGATCAAGGAATGTCTTTATTTCACATTTATTCAAAGATAGCTTTGAGAGATATAAGATTCTTGGCTGACAGTTTTTTGTTGTTATCTTGAGCACTTTGAATATGTTTTTCCTTGACCTTCTGGCCTCCATTGTTTCTGATGACAAGTCAGCTATTAATTTTATTGGGGTTTCCTTATAAGTGACACTGTTTTTCTCTTACTGCTTTCCTGATTTTCTCCATGTTTTTTGGCTTTCAGCATTTTTACTATAATGTGTCTTTCTGTGAATCTGGTTGCTTTTATCATACTTGAAATTCATTGAGCTTCTTGGATGTGTAGATTAGTTTTTTCATCAAATTTGAAAATGTTCAGCCATTATTTCTTTGAATATTATTTTTCTGTTCCATTCTTTAAAATTTTTATTGGAGTATAGTTGCTTTGCAATGTTTTGTTAGTTCCTACTGTACAGCCAAATGAATCAGCTATACATATACATATATCCCCTCTTTTCTGGATTTCCTTCCCATTTAGGTCACCACAGTGCATTAAGTAGAGTTCCCTGTGCTATACTGTTCCATTCTTTCTTGTCCCTTCTGGCATTTCTGTTGCATGCAGGTTTGTGTACTTTATGGGGTCTCATATTTCTCTGAAGCTCTTTTCATTTTCTTCCTTTTTCCTCTCTGTTATTTGGATTGCAAATAACAATGATCTATATTCAAACTTACTAATTCTTTTTTCTGTCAGTTCAACTGTTGAGCCCCTCTAGTAAAATTTTCCTTATAATTATAATACTTGCAGTTTCATAATTTCGTTTGGTTCTTTCTTATAGTTTCTGTCTTATTGAGAGTCTCTATTTGATGAGACATTTTCATCATACCTTTGCTTATTTAAGCATGGTATCCTTTAGTACTTTGAGTATGTTTCTAATAGCTACTTTGAAACCTTTATCCATGAAATCTGACATTGGTTCACTCTCATAGACAATTTCTGTTGCCTGCTTGTTTCTCCATACATGGGTCAGACTTTACTGTTTCTTTGCATATCTTGTCTCATTCCCAAGGAAAAAAAAACATTTTAGGTAATATATTGTAGTAACTCTGGTTACTGGGCCACATTCCTCCCCACCCTTGAGGGTGGCAGCTTGTTATACTTATTTGTTGTTTGTTTATGGCTAACGGGATCATTTGAATGAAATGTATTTCCTCCCCATAGTATGAAGCCTCTGATACTCCTTAAAGGACACAGCCTTGAGCATAGGCACAGGCACCCTGTAATAATAGTTGTTTTGGCAGCGCTCTCTTTGTCTCTGAAGGATAAATTGCTTCACGGACTGATCCAATTAAAATCAGATCCTTTGTTAGGATTTTTTTTTAAACTGTTTCCTACAGATTCATCTCTTCAATTTTTTTCTCTTTTCTCCCTTCCTCCCTCCCTTCTTATACTTTTCCCCTCAGCTTTACTGAGATATAATTGACATATAACATTGTGTAACTAAGTTTATTGTGAGATGATTACCACAGTAGGGCTACTTCACACTTCCATCACCTCACATAATTACCATTTTTTTTTGTGATGAGAACATTTACTGCCTTAGCAACTTTCAAGTATATAATACAGTACTGTTACCTAGTTACCATGCTGCACATTAGATCCCCAGAACTTATTGATCTTATAACTGCAAGTTTGTACCCTTTGACCAATATCTCCCCATTTCCCCCACTCCTCAGACTTGGCAGGAACTATTCTACTCTCTGTTCTATGGGGTTGGCCTTTTTAGATTTCACATATAAGTGAGATCGTATGTTTCTTTCTTTGTCTGACTTAATTAGCATAATGCCCTCAAGGTCCATTCATGTTGTTGCAAACGGGAGGATTTCCTTCTTTCACGTGGCCAAATAATATTTCTGTGTGTAAAATATCACACCTTCTTATTCTATTCATCCGTAGACACTTAGGTTGTTTCCATATCTTGGTTATTGTGAATAATGCTGCAGTGAACATGGGAGTCCAGATACCTCTTTGAGATCCTGATTTCATTTCCTTTGGATATATACCCAGAAGTGAAATTGCTGGATCATATGGTAGTTCTATTTTTAATTTTTTGAGGAACTTCCATACTGTTGTCTATAGTATACTGCTGTGGCTGTACCAACTTACATTCCCACCAACAGTGCACAAGGGTTCCCTTTTCTCCATATCCTTGCCAACACTTCTTATCTCTTGTGTTTTTGATGGTAGCCGTTCCAACAGATGTGAGATAATATCTCATTGTGGTTTTCATTTGCATTTACCTGATGATTAGTGATGTTGAGCATCTCCTCATGTACCTGTTGTCCATTTGTATGTCTTTTATGGTCCAGCCTATTTTTTAATTGGATTTTTTTTTTTTTTTTGCTATGGAGTTGTGAGTTCCTTACATATTTTGGATATTAACCCATTATCAGATAGATGATTTGCAAATATTTTCTCCCATTCTGTAGGTTGCCCTTTCATTTTGTTGATCGATTTTTTTGCAGTGCAGAAACTTTTTTTTTTTTTTTTTGTGGTACGTTGGCCTCTCACTGTTGTGGCCTCTCCCGTTGCGGAGCACAGGCCTCGGATGCGCAGGCCCAGTGGTCACGGCCCATGAGCCCAAGCCACTCCGTGGCATGTGGGATCCTTACGGACCGGGGCACAAACCCGCGTCACCTGCATTGGCAGGCGGACTCCCAACCACTGCACCACCAGGGAAGCCCTGCAGTGCAGAAACTTTTTAGTTTGAAATCCCACTTGATGATTTTTTTGCTTTTGTTTCCTGTGTTTTTGGTACCATATCTAAAAAATTATTGTCAAGGCCCATGTCAAGGAGCCTTTTCTGTTTTCTTCTAGGAGTTTTATGGTTTTAGGTCTTACATTTAAGTACTTAAATGTATTTCAAGTTAATTTTTATGAGTGGTATAAGACAGGGATCTGGCTTCATTCTTTGGCATTTGGTTTCATTCTTTTGCATTTTGGTATGTTTCAAGTACCATTCATTGAAGAGACTGTCCTTCTCCCATTGTATATTCTTGGCTCTCTTGTTATGTATTAGTTAACCATGTATGTGTGGGTTTATTTCTCAGCTCTCAAGTCTGTTCCATTGGTCTGTCTATTTTTGTGCCAGTACCGAACTATTTTTGATTACTACAGCTTTGTAAAATAGTTTTAAATCGGTAAGTGTGATGCCTCCAGCATCGTTCTTCTTTCTCAAGATTACTTTGGCTCTTTGGGTTTTTTGTGGTTCCATACAAATTTTAGGATCGTTTTTTCTATTTTTGTGAAAAACAGTATTGGAATTTTGAGAGATTGCATTGAATCTACAAATGGCTTTGCGTAGTATGTACATTTTAGCAATATTCTGATTTGTGAACGTGGAATACCTTTTCATTTATTTGCATTTTCTTCAGTTTCTTAAATCAGTGTTTTATAGATCTTTCCCTTTCTTGGTTTAAATTTATCCCTATGTACTTTATTGCTTTGATATTGTAAATAGGATTGTTTTCTTTCCTTTTCAGATAGTTCATTGTTAGTGTATAGAAACTCAAGAGGAAAAGGAGGGTCTGTTGTATTTACCGAACTTTTTGCTTTTCTAATTATACTTTCTTATTTCTTGATGTTCCAAGATTTATCATTTCCTTTCTGCTTCATGAATTTCTTTTAGCCATTCTTTTAGGGTAGGTCTGCTGATGGCAAATTCTCTTAATTTTCCTTAAAAATAGTCTTGATTTCTCCGTTTCTCATGAAGGTTTTTTTTTTTTTTTTTTTTGTGCTACGCAGGCCTCTCACTGCTGTGGCCTCTCCTGTTGTGGAGCACAGGCTCCGGACACACAGGCTCAGTGGCCATGGCTCACGGGCCCAGCTGCTCCGCGGCATGTGGCATCCTCCTGGGCCGGGGCATGAACCCGCGTCCCCTGCATCAACAGGCAGACTCTCAACCACTGTGCCACCAGGGAAGCCCAGGATATTTTTACCAGATACAGAATTCTGCCACATTACTGCCAGTTAGGGATGAAAGTCCATGTTTTCCACTTGGCCACCTTCAGCATTCCAAGGGGGGGAGCCCCTTGTTACTTCTGGGCAGGGATAGAATTTCAAGTCCCCACTAGGCTTCTGTTGACACCACCCTGGCTGGAAGGGGAAGGGGTGCCTCGTTACTGCATTTGACATGGCTTCCATTGTCATCACAGAAGGGGGCCTCTTTACCATTGGGCAAGAATGAAAGTCCTGGCTATCTACTCAGCCTTCTCTGTCACCACCCTGGCAGAGGGGAAGAGGTGCCTAGTTATAACTTTGTAAAGCTAGAAGTCTAGGTCTCCTACTTAGCCTATACTGTCATGGATTGGGGTGAGAGCACAGTTTTTGCCCCATGGTGTTTGGCTGGAGTAGGGTGATTATTGTCTAAAAGTATTCTGTCTTACTAGGCTGCCTTTATCCTGGTCCTTTGGCTAGAGAGAGTAGGTTTTTCTTGGAGCATTTTTAGTCTGCACACGTTGATGTGTCCTGGTTGCAGGCTTCTACTGCACTCAATCCAGGGTGTATTAGGCAAAAAGAAAACTCAGGGAGGGAATTTAACACCATTCCATTCCTTGAGTCTCAGAGTCCCTAGGGTCTTTCTCCTCTCCACCTTCCAGAGTCGTCCTGTGTGTGTGTGTGTGTGTGTGTGTGTTTGTTTTTTGCTGCATTGGGTCTTTGCTGCATATGGGCTTTCTCTACTTGTGGCGAGCGGGGGCTACTCTTTGTTGCGGTGGCTTCTCTTGTTGCGGGGCACGGCCTCTAAGCGCATGGGCGTCAGTAGTTGTGGCCTGTGGGCTCTAGAGAACAGGCTCAGTGGTTGCGGCGCACGGGCTTAGTTGCTCTGCAGCATGTGGGATCTTCCCGGACCAGGGATCGAACCTGTGTTCCCTGCATTGGTAGGCGGATTCTTAACCACTGAAGTCCCTGTTTTTTATATATGATGTCCAGGGTTGCTTATTGTACTAAGTGCATCTACTCCTCCATCTTATCACAGAACCAGAAGTTCAGAGAACAATTAGATATAGCTATTTTAGGCACTGGATACATGTTTGATGCAGATGTAGCATTAGAACAATTATGATAAACAAGAATATTTTTTATTAGGTAATAAATAGTCTTGTTACTAGATAAGAATCATTCCTGCCTCTCACTTCATCCTATCCCTGACCTCCTTAGAAGTGTGAAGTCCTTTATCTTGGTGAAGGAAAAGCAGAACTGCTTAAGATTAATGGGTTCTCTAACACTAGTGGGCGATTGCAGAAGAGGCCTTGTGTTGTATTTCAACCTTTGGTTCCTCCTGAGGTGGCACCCATTAATGGCTTATATGATTATCTCAGGAGAAAAGATACGGCATTTAACCAAGGTGGAAATAGAAACAGAAGTTGGAAGCCTGTAGCATCTGAGTTATCCTTACAGCAAATGAAGACATAAGTCTTGTACTTATCCTGAAGTGGTTTTTATTAGAGTGGAGATACATACAGTGATTAGCTTTGAGGTCAATAATAAACTGTATTCCAAGGCTACAAAAGTTACTGAAATAGTGTCTTAACTGGCAGACTTTATGACCACAACAAGGGTATGACCATAACCTAAGGGTAAATGATTTGCTACTTTCCTGGAAATGTGATCACTATTTTATTGTTCATAGAATTTTCTCCTCGTCTCTTTCAACATGAAATTATGGTTTTTTTTCATCAGCGCCTTAATGCCTGTTGCTTGGGACTCTCAGTTGGAAAAGGGACCGAAAAGTAGGGGTAGGACTACCTAGTGTCTGTACATATTAAATAAACCAGCTGAGTGAACATTGACACATTAAGATACATAATCCATATCCCCTCTGTTTTTAAAAATTTAATTTTAAGTTATTTATTATTTTTGACTGTGTTGGGTCTTAATTGTGGCATGCGGGCTTCTCTCTAGTTGTGGCGCGGGCTCCAGAGCGCATGGGCTCTGTAGTTTGTGGCACACGGGCTCTCTAGTTGAGGTGCGCAGGCTCAGTAGTTGTGGGACATGGGCTTAGTTGCCCCGTGGCATGTGTGATCTTAGTTCCCCAACCAGGGATTGAACCCACACCCCCTGTATTGGAAGGCGGATTCTTTACCACTGGACCACCAAGGAAGTCCCCATATCCCCCCCCCCTTTTTTTTTTTTTTTTTTTTTTTTTTTTTTTTTTTTTTTTGTGGTACGCGGGCCTCTCACTGTTGTGGCCTCTCCCATTGCGGAGCACAGGCTCCGGACGCTCAGGCTCAGCGGCCATGGCTCACGAGCCCAGCCGCTCCACGGCATGTGGGATCTTCCCGGACCGGGGCACGAACCCGTGTCCCCTGCATCGGCAGGCGGATTCTCAACCACTGCGCCACCAGGGAAGCCCCCCATATCCCCTTTAATTAATACTATTAAGGACCATGAAGAGGACTTTCAGATTTAAATGGCATTGAATAAGGAGAGTCAGGATGTTGGTTCAATAAACTTATTCAGAAATTATGTGATTTTTGAGATTGCATTCTCAGTAGAATTTCTATTTCTCTAGATAATTTTTTTCCTTTGAGCATTATGGCCTAACTTAATAGCTCTAACCTTGGAGTCAGACTACATGGCTTCAACTTCTGGCTTTTCCATTAAGTACTTGTTAGCCTTTGGCAAGTTATCTAACTTTCTAGAGTCTTGATTTCTTTAGTAGTAAAGTGAGCATCATGGTAGCACCTACCTCTTAGACTTATTGTGAGATTTAGATGCAGTAAAATTTACAAATGCCTAAAAACCCCTGGCCCATTGTAAGCATTCAATACATGTTAGCTATGTGGATGGGTCCTAACTGCTGACAGTATTTAATGGCTCTTGTTTTCTCCTTTTCTGACCTTTAAAGTGTAGAGTTGGATTGTGTTTTAGCTTTTGGCAACTTCATAGTAGTACAAGTACCTCAACTCAATTTTGGGGTCATTTTTTTTATGAGACGTGGGATTGTAAGACATTTGTCCCCAAATTCTGGCCATTAGATGATTGTGGGTAACAATTTTTAGATATCTAAACTGGTGTTTAAAAAATCAGGCAAACCAACTTGATGAAGCTGTCACCCTTTTCTCATTTCAATGTGGTCTGGGTCTCCTGTGAGAATGTAGACTGAGAATACACCTATATCTTGGACTGATATGCCTATATGTAACATTCAGGCAGTGCCTTACTATTCAGGATCTCCCTTCAGGGAATACTAATACATGTGTACTGTTACTTATTAATAGTATCTAGAATGACTTATTTATCATCATAAGTTTATGTTCAAATAAAGCATTAGTAGTTTGGTCTTTTTTGACCTCCTTAAAGGGAATATGATATTTGGTTATCTAGAGTCAGGCCAAAGGATACTATTTATCTGCAGTTAGAAAAAATCATTCTTCATCTTAAATTTTTAGGGGAATATTTAATCTATATGTTTAAAAGATTGGAGAAAGATGGAACACATCAGAGATGAATATATTTTAGTTTGCTGAAATATTAACTTGAAACATAGTTATTTCTTGTGCCAAATTTTCAGTCACTGGTTATACAATCCTTAGATATTAAAGTATTTTCTTTATTAATTCACCAGAATTTGCTGATTGCCTGCTGTTTGTTAGGTACTTCGTTAGGCCCTGGCTGTACAACTGAAAATAAGATGAACAAGGCTTCTGCCCTCATGGCACTTCAATTTAGTGGGGAGGGAGACATAAGATCAAAAGGTAAACAGATAAGGAAGGTTAATTTCAGTATAAGGGTGCTGAAATAAACAGCATACTGTGACAAATAATAAGTAGAGGGGATCTATTAGCATGATTTGGGAAGGCCTCTCTGAAGGAGAAACATTAAGCTGAGATTTGAGGATGAGCTGGTTATTTAAAGATGTGAGAGAAGAGGATTCTAGGAATTGGAATGCATGACAAGAGGGAACTTTGTATGTTATTGCAACTGAAAGATCAATAATTCTTGAGTGAAGAGGATAGTGATACATGTTAATTCTTCTTTAAATGTTTGGTAAAAATTTAATAGAGAAGCCGTCTGGTCCTGGACTTTCTTTGTTGAGAGGTTTTTGATTATTGGCTCATTCTCCTTACTTGTTGTAGGTCTATTAATATTTTCTATTTCATTTAATTTTGTAGCCTGGTAATTTATTGGCATAAAATTGTTTATGGTATTCATTTATAATTCTTTTTATTTCTGTAAGTTTTGGAATAATGTCACCTCTTGTATTTCTGATTTTCATCATTTGGATTTTCTCTACTTTTTTCTTAGTCTAGGTAAAGGTTTGTCAATTTTGTTGATCTTTTCAATAAACTAACTTTTAGTTTAATTGATCCCCTCTTATTTTCTATTTTGTATTTCATTGATCTGTGCTCTATTACCCCTTTCTTTTGCTAGCCTTGGGTACGTGGGCCTCTCACTGTTGTGGCCTCTCCCGTTGAAGAGCACAGGCTCCTGATGCGCAGGCTCAGCGGCCATGGCTCACGGGCCCAGCCACTCCGCGGCATGTGGGATCTTCCCAGACCAGGGCACGAACTCGTGTTCCCTGCATCGGCAGGCGGACTCTCAACCACTGAGCCACCAGGGAAGCCCTGGTTTTCTTTTTTTTAATGTCTTAAGGCATAAAGTTAGGTTATTGGTTTGAGAGAGATCTGTTTTAATGTATGCATTTAGAGCTATACATTTCCCTCTGAGCACTGCTTTCACTGCCTCCTATAAGTTGTGGTATGCTGTGATTTCATTTTAATTTGTATCAAGTATCGTCTGATTTTTCTTGTGATTTTTTTTCTTTGACCCATTGGTGGTTTTAGGGTATGTTGTTTTTAATTTACCCATATTTGTGAATTTTCCAGTTTTCCTTCTGTTATTGATTTCTAGAATAATTCCATTGTGGTCAGAGAAAGTACTTCGTATGACTTCTATCTTTTAAAATTTATTGAGACTTGTTTTGTAGCCTAACATTTGGTCTGTCCTGAAGAATATTCCATGTGCACTAGAGAAGAATGTGTATTCTGCTGTTGTTGGATGGAGTGTTCTGTATGTCTGTTAGGTGTATTTAGTTTATACTGTTGCTCAAGTCCTCTATTTCCTTATTGATCTTCTGTCTAGATGTTTTATCCATTATTGAAAGTAGAGTATTGAAGTCTCCAACTATTATTGTAGAACTATTTCTCTCTTCAGTTCTGTCATTGATTGTTTTGTATATTTGGGGGCTCTCTTGTTTGTGCACATATGTCTGTAATTGTTATATCTCCTTGATGAATTGACCCTTTCACCAATATATAATGTCTTTTTTTGTCTCATAGCAATTTTTGACATAGTCTATTTTGTCTGCTATGGGTATAGTCACTCAAGTTCTCTTGTTTACTGTATGCATGGAATATATTTTTTCCATCCTTTTACTTCCAACCTACTTCTGTCCTGGATCTAAAGTGAGTCTGCATATAGGTGAATCATTTAAAAAATCCACACTGCCAATCTGTTTTTTAATGGGTGAGTTTAACATTTTCATTTAAACTGATTATTGATAAGGAAAGATTATTAAGGAATACTTCTGCCATTTTGCTATTTGTTTTCGATATTGCTTCTATTATTTTTGTTCCTTAATTGCTCCAATACTTCCTTCTTTTGTATTTCTTTCCTATTGTACCATTTTGATTCCCTCCTCATTTCCTTTTCTGTATGTATTTTGGTTATTTTATTAGTTACCCTGGGAACTGTGATTAAGTAGGCAGTTGAGCATACAGATCTGGGGGAAGTCAGGTCTGGAGAAATATATTTGAGAATAATTGGTGTGTTGATGGTGTTTAAAGCTGTGGGACTAGATGAGGTCCTTTAGGAAGAGAATATAGCCAGAGAAGAGCAGAAAATGCAGGACCAACCCCTGAGAACTTGAAAGCCTAACTTACTTATTGGTGGAAAAGTTTATATTTATCCTTGAAGTCTTATGAACAGGTGACATAACTGTCATTTGGGTACCTTCATTGGATCTCATTGCTGAAGATACTAAGCTGAGAGCTACTTTCCTATGTTAGCTGAGTATTAGAACAGGATGAGTCCCATTTTTTCATTTCTAAGGTTCTCTTTCAACTTTTCCTTTTCTTGCCTATTTCAACTCATTATTTACCAATTAATTTAAAAGTCACCTTTTTTTTTTCCCCTGAGCTACCATTGACCTCTTTAATTTTCTCCCTGGATATCATCCCTCTCTAGTGAAAGTAACAAATCCTATGTTTGCATTTGATTCCTCAGATGAGGCTGATGAGGACAGACTTGTGCTAATGAGGTCAAGGGCATGCATATAAACCACATACATAGCATATGTGAGCCACATATGTCTTGTTCTTTGGCCACAAATTGCACTCCTGACTTGACCATTGTTCTCTTAAAAGCATATCTTTAATCACAAGGGTTGAAGGAGTGGAGATGATTCTTATAGAGGAGCAACTCTGCATTCATGTTTCCTTGGAAGAAGGCCAAGATTGTTATCTTTATATCTGAATGATACTGCATTCCGACCCTTAAAACATACCTTTCTGTAGGAGGCAGGGTTATGAATAACCATGCCATGCCTACACTGAAAGTTTAAAAAATATGTAATAATAGAAGTTAATTGAACATAGTTTACATTTGCTTTTTGCCTGATGTCTAATTCCTGTTATTTACTGTATGCAGCCTGTTTCATCCTTGCCTCCCCCAGCTGCTTGTCACCCGAAAAGTAGAACTCTTACTGTTTGACTCTTGATATCTGAGAATCGGAGCACTGGCAAGTTGATATTCTGAAATCCCCATTAGAAAAAGCAGAATCGGGAAGGTGGTGGGCAGTGCCTGATAGTGGAGCAGAAGCATTTTTCGAGCGTAATTGGAATATGACTTAAGCACTGTGGATAACATGACCCTTAAAGGTTGGATGAGGCCTTTCGAGAAAACTTCGTTTTCCTTGACTATTCTCCCCACCCTGCCTTCCGTCTTTGCCTGATTTACAGAAGCTAGAAGACATTTTTGCTAAACTATGAAACTGAATTCTTAATCACCTCACCATGGCAACCCTATCATTGCTTAGACATATGCCGTATGTAGTCCTTTTGAGAACCCAGTGTCTGTTAAAGGAGCCCACACAAATCTTCTGTGGGGTTTTAACAGCCTTCATAGAGAAGTTCCCATGTTGTTCTCAGGATTAGGGGGTCTTAGGCTCCTATTTTCCTAGATAAAGAGTGGTGAGTGATGATATTTATATCAGAGCTTCTTAGCCTGGGTTTTATTGATGATCTGTGCGGAGTCTGTGAACCTCCATAAACTATGAAATTTGATGTGTATGTATATTTTTTTCCCAGAGGAAAGAGGATTCATAGCATTCATCAGGTTTTCAGAAAATTGCAAAGCCTCCCTTACACTGTTGAGAGCCCGTGCCTTAATTGATTGGTAAATACAGAATTTGCTATATATAATTTTAAAATTTCATTAATATGCTGTGAAAATAAGTGAGTCAAAATGGAATTTTTAAGGAAAAGAGAAGAATTCTCAATTAGCATTAAAATCTATTACCTGCTTGCTACTCTGTCACACTGGTAACTGACAACCACACCAAACTGTTGTTCTTAACTGCTAGCCCATAAAATCAACCACATTAAATGGCATATAGTGTCCATTGGAAAAGGGTGCTGCCCTGAGCTAAATGGTGGCTGGGAATACTCACTGCCATTGAGGGATTGGTGTGGCATTGACCCCAGACCAAATTATGCGGTAGGAATGAAAAAATAAATGTTGCAGTGGTTTACTGTCAGGTACTATGCTACATATTTTCATAAACTAAACTTTTTGCAACCACCTTGTGAGGTAAACACTACCATCCTAATTCTATAAATTCAGAGCAGTGAAAGACTTGCTCAAGGCCTTAGAGTCAGCAAAGTGTCAGAGCTTTGATGAATTCTCATTTCTGTCATTGTCTGGGATCTTATGAGAGCCTAGAATTCGGAGTAGGAGAGCATCCCATGGAGTGTTTGAGCCAGATTCTGGTGTTTGAGCCTGAGAAGTAATTTACTTCCCACACCTTTAACAGAGCTGGGCAGTCTGTGCTCTATGATGACTCAGTGGCTCCAGCAAGTGCAAGTCCCTATTGCTGGGGAGGCCACAGTTCTGTCCTCTTGAACAGCTCTGTCTTGACTCTGTTTGCATGTTCTCTAAATAACACTGGTATTAGCCCACACTGAAACCACCTCCTCAGGATTTTGAAGTGCTGTACAAACAGTTAAGAGAGAGCATTGTCTAAAGCCATATGAAAGGACTAGAATTTGTCTGGTGAACACACATTTTGCAATCATAACACCTTTTACTCCCACGGCAAGCAGAACTTTTTCTTTATGAAGGAAGCAAGCAAACATTCCATTTTCAGAATAGCGATGCTTTTTAAAGGGACAGAGCCAGCAGTATAGCTCTTGATTTCCTTCTCTTTGCATTTAATGCCATCAGAGGGGAAAAGCAGTCTTCTATATACAATTCTTCAAAGTACTTGAAAGGAGAATTTGTGTTCCTATTACTTGAGTGGACCCATGTGGGCTTTATTGACAAGCTAGTAAGCATGGTGTTTCAAATTGTGGTCCACAGCACCCCTGACATTAGAATCACCTGAGTGCTTAGATAAACTGCAGATTCCTGGACTCCACACTATACCTACTGACTTAATCTCTTGAGGGGGGGATGTAGCTCAGGAATATGCATTTTAGCCACCCCTATGGAGATTCTTATGCACACTAAAGTCTGAAAATCACTGCAGTGGAAGTACAAACCCCATGATAATCCAAGTTAGAGTATTTTTGTTATAATGGTATTTAGTTAAAATGAATCCAGTAATTACATTCCTTGAAAGAAAGCCAAGTTAAATGCAGCTTTTCTGTAGTGAATTCACACATGAAAAAGAGTTGAAAAAAATCTGTGGATAGGAGTTGATTGTCTTTAAGGGCTTGAAGTGCTAGTAGATATATTCTGCAATACCACAGAGGTCAGAACTAGTGTTATATCTTTAAAACAGGAAGGGGCAGACTTGGAAAGACTGAGATCTGGAATTAGACTGGCATAATGGTTGAGGCAGGCACAGACTCAGCTGCAGAGTGTAGGAGGAAGTTCACAGTGCAACAGGCAGAACTGGTTACCTCAAAATATGGGGAACATAAAGAATGTTGAGAGAGCCTAGGCCAGTAATTGTGTGTGTAGGTGTGTCTGTGTGAGATGGGGTGAGGCATTGCAATGGGAAATTCAAAGGCCCTCTTATCTGATATGATCAGGACTAGGGTTAGCTAATAAAAAAAATCACATCAGGGAATCTTAAAGATACACATCTAAGTATTTCATTTTAACTTAAAGCGCTCATTTAAGAGCTTTACTATCATTCTCTATCAAATGAAATACCCCCAAATATCCTGATATTAGCCACACTTCCTCTAGTTTTCTGTCTGAAGGTGGGACTCTTCAAATTGTCTTGATGGTCCTGAACTCCACAGCTGGAATTACTCATTTGATGAAAGGGCCTCCCCCCTTCCCTCCTGCACCCAGTTGAGAGCCAGACTTCTGTGGGGAGCTTAAGATGAAAATTCTAGCTAGGGAAAGTGTTCTACCCTCTTTTTATTTCTTCCCCCTAGGGAGGAAACTATATCAATGAAATCTAATTACAACTTCCTTTGCCATTTTTGGAATACAAAGGGATAGATTTCTCCCTAATTTATCTGTGGAGACACACATATATCAGAGTAAGCAAACAAGTAAGCAAGTGAGCAAGCAAGCAGTGTTTCCAAATTAAGGGGATGTAATGAGGAAACCACCAGATGTTACTCATTTTCCCTTAATGAAGATATGCAATTTTAGGAACAGAGCTCAATGACTTTGGCCTACCTTCTTAAAAAACAATAGTAGTAATTTATTAGTCTCCTCTGTTCTGAGGAAAAGAGCATTTCGATTTCGCATCTCCATTGGTTTTCCATTTGTTCTGGTACCATTTGCTGCAATGGCTGTTCTTTCTCCAGTCAGTTACCTTGGCAAATTCATCAGAAATTGATTGAACATATGTGTAGGTCTATTTCTGGACTCTGTTCTGTCTAACTTCTCTAAATCACAGTATACTTAAGGACAAGGGATATTACCAGGAGCATGCTGGTAAATGTTTACCAGCAGGCACTTTGGGAGCATGGGTGCAAATGAACAAACAAAAAACCCTGATTTGTAGCATTTGCTGATTGCCAAGGTATAAATTCTCCAAACATGGTCAATTTCAAGATACTTTGCACTACAAACTCCAGCTGCCTTAGACTCCCCAAACTATGTTCTCTAGCTCCTCAACTCAGTGAGACTTCTGTTTCTTTGCTTGGGTACCTTCTTCCTATTCTGAGTTCTGAAAAGTGCCTCTAGGCAGAAAGCTGAGATGATCATAAAGATGACCTTGTTTCCCTCCTCTCAGAGATCACAGACCTGTACTGCCTCTAGTCCAAAGTCTGAAAAACAGTTGTTTCATACATTTTGTATAATTTTCTAGTTGTTTATGGCAGGAGAGCACGTCTGTTATCAGTTATTCCATCATGGTCAGAAGTGTTTCCCAATTAGCTTTAAATGCCTCACTCTTAAATATGAATATATAGTCATAAACCACCGTATTTTTGAGGAGAGCCTCCAACATGAAACATAAAAACAAGCAAACAAAAGAATTTGGTAGGAAACATAATACAGAGAACAGAAGGAAACATTTTTTTAGAACTAGGATATCTTTAGAGAGTTAAGATATTTAATCCATGAACAAGGAAAAAGGATGCTGTAAGAAAAGGAAAAATCAGAGAAGATAGATGTCTTAGAAATGAAATATATGCATATATGTGTACATGTATATGTAATTATGTATATACACATATACATACACTCATATCTCTCTATATAAGATAAAATAAGTTATGGATTGGAAGAAAGTTCAAAAATTTTTTCCTAAAACTTAGAACAAAAGGACAGAGATAGACAGTAGGAGAGAAATAATTAAATATAGGATCAATCCAGGTCATTCAATAGTGCTTTCAGAGAAGAGAGGAAATAAAGAGTAGGAAATTAAAAGAAATAATTGAAGAAAATTTCTACATTTAAGGGTCATGTCTTCACAGTTTTCAAGGGCCCAGCACAATGATTAATGCAACACACAACAAAGCACATCATCACAAAACTTTGGAACACCCAGAATGGACAGAAGATTTTAAAAGCCTTCAGAGAGAAAGAATGTGAAACGTACAATGAATTACAGAAGAGAATAACATTAAACTTCTCAGCGGCAACATTAGAAGGTAAAAGAGGAATGAATGCCTTCAAAATTCTGAGGGAAAATTATTTTTGACCATGAATACTATACTTTATACCAATCGAATATGAAGATAGACTAAAGACATTGGAGACACATAAGGTCTCAAAAATAAAGGATAAGCTCCACCAGAAAGAAGGGAGTAAACCAAAAAAATGGCACTAAGGGATACAGAAAACAGAACCAGTACAGAAGAGAAAGTGTTTTTTTGTTTTCTGTTTGTTTGATGATAGTGAAGGGAAGTTCCAGGATAACAGCTATACAGCAGAACTAAAGAGCAACTGGTCCAGACTGAAATGGCATGATGGGAAACTTTAGGAGGGATGTCTCCAAGAAAAAAAGTAGAACAGACAAATTAATTCCTATGCCTTCCTATATTAAGAAAAGCTTACAACTCTATAGAGGGACTATGAAAGTTACATAGAAAACTAAAACAAATATGAGCACATTTTTAATTCCAAAGAAAAACAGAATTTGTAACAAAGTGCCTTGGTCCATTCAGGCTATAATGAAATATCGCAGACTGGGTAGCTTATAAACCACAGGCATTTATTTCTCACAGTTCTAGAGGTTAGAAGTCCAAGATCAGGGTGCCAGCATGGTCAGGCAAGGGCTCTCTTCTGCATTGCAGACTTCTTGTCGTATTGTCACATGACAGTAGGGGCTAGGGAGCTCTGTGGAATCTCTTTTTACAAGAACACTAATCCCATTCATGAGGGCTCCACCCTCACGATGTTGTTATCACCTCCCAAAGACTCCTACCCACCAATACCATCACCTTTGGGGGTTAGGATTTCAACATATGAATTTTAGGGAGACACAAACATTCAGACTATAGCAAAAAGAAAATAATATAGTACATAGTTCAGCTGGCTGCACAATATTTATAGATGTAAGTAGTAATTACTGATTTATCCATATATTGGGATAATAGGAAAAGAAGTGTGCATGTGTCCGTGTGTGTGTGTTTGTGTGTGAGAGGACATTTTGATAACTAAATCTTCATACTAAATAGTATGAAATCAATAGATAATGCTAAAAGTTAAATATCAAGAAAAACCAATAAAACATTTTAAAATATGAAGGTAATAACAGAAGAAATAACTCTTGGGAATAGTAATCAGTAGTGATGAGGACAGGTAGGAGGACTGCTGCTTTTATATATGTGCCTTGCAGTACTAGTAGTTGACTTTTTAAATCATGAGCACATATTGCTTTGGTAAAATTTTTAGATTTAAAAATAATTTCTTCCTGGCTCTATTTCTAATTTTGCCTTGGATGCAGTAACTCAAAAATGGAAAAGTCAAGGCATGATTAGAAGAAGGAAAGGGATGGCATCTAACACACCTGGGTTGAATTATTACCCAGCAGCCTACCCTCACTATTCACGCTTATTCAATTCCTTCCAATGCTAGATCTTCAATCCAGACTCATTAGGTTCTGGAGTTAGACAGACATGAGTTCAAATTATGTATGATGCGAAATCGAAATGCTCTTTTCCTCAGAACAGAGGAGACTAATAAATTACTACTATTGTTTTTTAAGAAGGTAGGCCAAAGTCATTGAGCTCTGTTCCTAAAATTGCATATCTTCATTAAGGGAAAATGAGTAACATCTGGTGGTTTCCTCATTACATCCCCTTAATTTGGAAACACTGCTTGCTTGCTCACTTGCTTACTTGTTTGCTTACTCTGATATATGTGTGTCTCCACAGATAAATTAGGGAGAAATCTATCCCTTTGTATTCCAAAAATGGCAAAGGAAGTTGTAATTAGATTTCATTGATATAGTTTCCTCCCTAGGGGGAAGAAACCTCTCCACAAAATGTACAAAATAATAATACAATACTATTCTTGAATAAGCATTAAACCAGACTGTGATGCATATCACAGGCAATCCCCTAAAGAGATTGTAAAAACAAAAAAAGACATCTTACTCTTTTTATATAACCAAGCAGATACAATCCATTATATACATGGTAACTGGCTATCCAAAGGAAAAATTTCTCATCTTTTTGACAAGTAGAAATTTGCATCTTGGAGCTAAATTGCCACAGACATGGAAATAGGGCACTACCCTTCTTGATGTTTTTCAAAGAGATGGTCCCTTGGCCCCCAAGAATGATATTCCTGGGATGTAAAACTGGCAAGAAACTTTATTTCCCATTTAAAAATACATACATCTCAAAGAGGCAGAGAGAGCATTTATAATCTCAAGTTTTCTGAAGGAAATGCTAAAAGAAAAGAGAGAGGGAAAAGTTCTTTCCTTTTCTGCACTAAGGAAAATTTAAAATTTTTTAGATTTTTATTTACCCTTACAATTTCCTTGTTCTGTAGGTATTTGCTAGTAAAACTACTGTTTCTAATTATCTACAATGCTGTTTATATCATCTCCAGAAACAGTCTAAGTGTACATTGTAAGGCCATAGTAAAATACAGAACAAAGCAATTACCAGAATTACAATGGAATGAATTGAAAAGATCAGTATAATATTTGCCTTGGGGAAAAAATTTTAAGTATATCATACTAATGGTGAATGGTTAAAGCAGATTCTTGAAAAAAGGCACAAAAATTCTCTTTTGTCATACATTAAGTTTACAAACTGTTATATCTTTGTGCTTTCGAATAACCACTTGAGTATTATTTTGTAGTTTTTTATAATACTCCATCCAATCTAAGTCTAATGAGTAGTTTAACTCTAGAGCCTGATAATCTAAATTTTTAACTGAGTTTTTCTTAAGGCCCAATAAATTTCCCCTGAGTTCTCATCAGTCATAGAAGTAACATTATAATTACAGAATAAACTAGACCCTTCTGTAATTATTCTGTCTTCCCAAATATTTCTCCCAGATATAAAATACAAAGACAACTATGGCCATTACCTAGTATCAAAGTCCTAGTATGAGCCAACCATTGAAGGGTGTAGATTAAACTTCGTAGGAGAGGAAAAATAACTTTCCCTCTAGCCTTCTAGGTTCTTGGCTTAAACCCCCCTGTAATAAAAGATTAATAGGAGAAAAATAAACAAATTGAATAACATGTATACCTCCCAGAGACCCAGGAAAACTGAGTAACTCTCCAAAATGGCCCAAGTCTTCACCTTATGTACCATCTCCAGCTAAGACAAAAGGTGTTGCGGGGGGGGGGGGGGGGGGGGGGGAAGGGGGGGCAGTTATGGGAGGTTAGCAGGCAAAACACAGAAAAGGAGGGTATAGTTGTTATGTAGATTTAAGTTGCTGCTTTCTCCACTGATAAGTTTCTGGAGATTTAATCATCTTCCTTTTCCTGGTACAGAGAGGGAGACACCTTTAGGAATGGAGATTTCCCTTATAGATGTAAATATCTCTTACAAAAGGGGAATTTCCCTTCTACTAATAGCTTTTCCTATATCTGCTATTTCTTAAAAGTAAGCAGGGCTTCCCTGGTGGCGCAGTGGTTGAGAATCCGCCTGCCGATGCAGGAGACACGGGTTCGTGCCCTGGTCCGGGAAGATCCCACATGCCGCGGAGCAACTAAGCCCGTGAGCCATGGCCGCTAGGCCTGTGCGTCCGGAGCCTGTGCTCCGCAACGGGAGAGGCCACAACAGTGAGAGGCCCGCATACCGAAAGAAAAAAAAAAAAAAAAAAAAAAAAAAAAAAAAAAAAGTAAGCAACTCAAGATAATCCTTACCTCAAAGAAGCATATTTTGGGGTGGCAAATTCTCCCCTTCAACTTCCAGTGTTCAGTGTACATGGCTCTAATCATTTTAAGTCTTGTGGACAAACCCAACCTATGGGCCACTTTTCACCTCTGTCTAAGTCAGTAGTTATCCATGGGTACTTAATGAACTACTATAATAGTATAACAGGCATGTTTATCCACACTAGGACTAGATAAAACTTGTATCCCAAAGTGATTAACAATGACATTATACCTGTCTTCTGTAGTCATTGTCCATAAATGCCAGATTTCTGTTTTTCTATTAATCAGATGCTCTTGTATACCACCCTTCCAATCAAGCTAGTTAACAAAACATTATTTGTGTCCAACTTGGGGCTTGAGTCTCTGGATGCATATTAGTTACTTTCACTTTAATATTATAAAAAGTTAGTAATGAATATGGTTCTATGTTTTATGTCAGTAAATCAGATTGTTGGAGTCATAAGTCTGGGCCATGTCCATACTGGGAATACAATTTAGAGCTGATGAGAAATGTGTGACTGTAGGAACCGTTATGGGTGTACAGAAAAGAGAGTGGTATAACGAATAACCTGTTTGCTTTCTAGTAAAACGTGATTCTTACAGAAACTGAAATAACAACTAATTCACTGTTATACTACTATTCACTAATACTTTGAATAAGACAACAAGGCAGTCTGAGAATAGTAGTAAGTTCATTAGAATACCTCCTTTCAGTTGAGTTCAGTACCAACACCATTTATTCTAGAAAATTTAAGTTTCAAGTTCTTTGTGGGAACCACAGTCCAGTCCTCTTGAACAGTTGCCTTCATGTGAGAAGCATGAATCCATCTGGGTTTTCTTTCACTTTGATGGCCATTTGGGTGATCACCAGTACTTGAAGTGGTCCCTCCACATGGTGACAAAACACATTCCTCCAGAACACTTTTATGTAAACTAAATTGCCCAGTTTGATAAGAGTGACAGACTTCTTCCAGCAGGTCCCTCTAGGCCCTTCTGACTTTGTCTCAGGGCTTCTAGGGAAGAGAAAAGCCATTTAAGTATTGAACATGATTATGAGAGAGTTCAGTTAAATCAAAGCAGAGGAAGTGATTTCAGACCCAAATTCATAGACCTGCCAAACATAAGTTCAAAGAGAGAACATTATTGCTTGCAAGAGTAGCTCTAATTTTTAACAAAGCTACTGGTAAATCTCTAGGCCATTTTACCCATAGATTGCTGAATTTTAGCCAATGAGTTTGTTAGAGTTTGAGTCTTTCATTCTACTTGGAGTATGATAGCTTTTAGGAATCTGCAAACATTTGCACAATTCCTGAACAACAGTAGACATAAAATGATTTTCTCCATCTGATTCAGTAAGCTCTGGGGTCCCAAAAGTGGGGATTATGTGCATGGAGAGGGTCTTTACCCCACTGCCTGAGCATCTGCTTTTGAAAAGGGAAAAGACTAGGCCATTCAGACAGCATACATACCACAACTAGACAAAATCTCTTACCTTCCATAGGCATGAATTCTATGAAATCTAACTGCCATTGGGTTCTTGGTAAAGTTGATCAGGGAAACATTTCTGCACCTACCTTGGAAGTGGTCTCTAATTATTCTACTGGCAAATAACAAAACTCTTTAATATGTTTTGAATAATTTCATCTTTTTGATAGACACAGTATTAGTCTAGTACCTTTAAAAAATCCCTTTCAGTTTGATTTTGTTGATAACAGAACAATAAACTAATCAAGCAAATAAAAACTGTGATATAGGAATTATTTTGTTAGTAATTCCTATAGTCCAGTTGAATTTTTTTAGCCCCTTTTTTGATCCATTTGTTCATTTCTCTTTATGAAGCTTGTTTTTGAAAATGGACAGGTTTCCAGTATTAGAAGTGGGGTTTCTAAATTTGGAGTCTGTCATGTTTTAATAGTGGCTTTTGCAGCTCTTTCAGCAAAATCATTGCCTTCAGAAATTGTCATTTTGCCCTGTGTGGGCTCTGTATGTAAGAGACTACCGATAATCTGAGTAGGCATTTGTAAAGCCTTTAACAAATCAGCTTTTAATTCTCCATGACATGTTTCAGTTCTCATAGAAATCAAGAATCCCCAATTTTTCTAATTTTGCCCTGTTTCATGACAGACACCAAACACATATTTACCAACAGCATATATATTTACTTTTAACTCTAGAACCAAGAATTTCAGCTCCAGTAATGGCTATTAACTTACCTGCTTGTGCCAACTTAATTGCAGGCAAAACATAAGCTTCATGATAAGTCACCACAGCACAGAAAGCCTTAAATTGGCCACTTTTGTCTCTAGTAAATGACCCATAAGTAAACATTATAAAATCTGCCTTTAAAAGGATCATCAGGCTTCCCTGGTGGCACAGTGGTTAAGAGTCTGCCTGCCAATGCAGGCGACACGGGTTCGGGCCCTGGTCTGGGAAGATCCCACACGCCACGGAGCAACTAAGTCTGTGCGCCACAACTACTGAGCCTGTGCTCTAGAGCCCGTGAGCCATAACTACTGAGCCTGCGTGCCACAACTACTGAAGCCCGCGCGCCTAGAGCCCGTGCTTTGCAACAAGAGAAGCCACTGCAATGAGAAGCCCACACACTGTAACAAAGAGTAGCCCCCACTTGCTGCAACTAGAGAAAGCCCATGTGAAGCAACCAATACCCAACGCAGCCAAAAATAAATAGATAAAATAAATTTATTTTAAAAAGTTCTTCCATGTTTTTAAAAAAAGGATTATTAAATAAATCAGACTGGGGCCTAGCGTTTTCTTCTGTTACCATTGTACAATCATCATCTATATGATTAGGATCTGGTAAAACAATAGCAGGTTTAAGAGATTGCATTTTCCAAGCATAATACTAGGATTGGATGATAATGCTTGCTTATAGCCAGTCTGACAATGTACCAACAAATGCTGGGTCTTATGCACTTGTAAGATAAATATCACCACATATGGGATACTCAAATAAATCAATCAACTAATGCAAGGGCTTGAGCCTTTTCCTTAAGTGTGGTTCCCAGTGCCATGGCATCTAGATTGGTCTAGTCTAATCCCAACTTTAGAGTTGAAATTCTACTAGCAGCACCTGTATTTTCAGGACAAAAAAAATGGAAAGGTTTTACAAAATGTAGAATTGCCAAATCTGGGGAAGAGACTGTAGCCAATTTCAATTGTTCAAATGCCTCTTGAGATTCTAGGGACCAAACTAGAGGATCTGAAGAATTATCATGCAATTGCATTGTCAGAGGTTTTGCCTGCTCTGCAAAAACTGGAATTCACTGTCCATAGTATCTTACTAGTCTCCCAAACTCTCTAAGTAGTGTTTTTTTTAAAAAAATATTTTATTATTATTTTTTGGTAGTAGGTCATTTCATCTACATAAATGGCCGACTCATTATCACTTTGTGTCCTTTAGCTGATAGCAGATGCCTCAAATATTTTTTTTTCAGTTTGGCAATATTGCAGATTTTCTAGTGAGCCCTTGAGCTCCTGTGAAGCCAAAGGATCAGTTTTACATTACTCTTTAATTTCTGAAACTATCAGAAAATCATCTATATGTTTAATAATTATAGGTCCTCCTGGTGGGACAAATTTTTGTTTTCTTATAAGCAACTAGGGAAAACAGTGTAAGAATCCCCAAACCCTTTTGGAATCCTCTAACTTCATAAGACTTACTTCATAAGTAAAAGCAAACAAAAATATAGACTCATCCACTAGAAGAAAATTAAAAAAAGGTAGAATATGGATCAACTACAGTGAAAAACTTTACAGACAATCGTACTGAAATAAGAAGGGATGTGGGGTTAGGAACTATATAGATTAAAGGAACAGAAAATTTATTTAAGAAATTATACAAATCTGTATAGTAGTCAGCTATATCAAATTTATTTTCCTTCTTTATTAAAAGTATGGGAGTATTACAGGGTGAGTACATTTGAAAATTATCCCTCCTTTTTTCCTCCTAGTTTTTTATAACTAGTTTTATTTCTACAAATTGAGTTCTAAACAAAGGATATCTTGTTTTACACATGGCTATGGCTTATCCTTCTTGTAAGCTATTTTTCCTGGTTCTCTATCTCAAACCAGTATCATTATTCCCAAGTAATGGCCCAAAGCAATGCATCAGTTTGTTTCAGCTCTGGCACATAGTAACCAAATCAGGTGCTGTGTCTTCCAAGGGAGCTCAGCAAACACTCCAGCTGGAGTATAGAATATAATAGCCTTTAATTTGCATGGCAGGTCTCTCTCCAACAGGTTGACAGGCGAATCAGGAGAAAGTAAGAAAGCATGTTCCTCAGTCAGAGGAACAATTTGTGTGGGAACTACTGAAGAAAAGGAACAATTAGAAGGCTGACACAAAATACCAACAAAGGTTTTTTTGTTTTTTAACAACAACCTGTATTGATCTATCACTAGATGCAAAATGAGAAATTTCCAAGTTAATTGCAGAATAAGTAGCACCAGTATCTA
This sequence comes from Kogia breviceps, assembly GCF_026419965.1. Taxonomy (NCBI): domain Eukaryota; kingdom Metazoa; phylum Chordata; class Mammalia; order Artiodactyla; family Physeteridae; genus Kogia; species Kogia breviceps. Next base: position 26,977,250 of record NC_081330.1, on the reverse strand, counting down.
CCAGAAAAGGCAACGATAGGTTAGCCTGAGGGAGAGTTATTGAAGAATATGGTTTGCCAGTTCTCACCTCTGAGATTCCCACAATCTGTCAATTTTGAGCCATTTGCCAATTATCTCCCAGCTAAGGGTTTTGTCCTGGGTTTTCTTGATTCCCTTGTTGGAATTTTTCCATTCTCTGGAGTCTCTTCCTACAATCTCTCTTCTAATATCCTGGCTTTTTGCCATAATAATATGCAGTTTTCCCTTCTTCCTTTGCTCCCTGCATAGATTGACCAGAGTAGGGTTATCCCTTTTAGTAAATAGCTGCTCAGTTAAACCAACACTGTGGGTTTTATTTTTTTTTTGCTTTTTAGTCTTTCTCTAGATTGCCACAAAACTGTGTAGCTGCTGCTAAGTTTTGAGAAATAGTCTGTCCTTGCCAACCTATTACCTTTTCCCTAACTTGAGTTTGGATAGTTTGCAAGAGAACCAAGACAAAGGTGAACAGGATTAGAGGGTGATTTTGATCTGCCTGTGTATCCATGCCAGTGAATTGTGAGAAAGCAACACATTGCTGGTGGAAATCAAGTGGGAAGGCACCTGTTTCTGGGTATAATGTGGCAGGGTCTCCCAGCTCGCCATTAGCAACCCTTCTTTTTTTTTTTTTGCGGTATGCGGGCCTCTCACTGTTGTGGCCTCTCTCGTTGCGGAGCACAGGCTCCGGACGTGCAGGCTCAGCGGCCATGGCTCACGGACCCAGCCGCTCCGCGGCATGTGGGATCTTCCCGGACTGGGGCACGAACCCGTGTCCTCTGCATTGGCAGGCGGACTCTCAACCACTGCGCCACCAGGGAAGCCCAACCCTTCTTGATAGGTTTTAAAAGCCCTTAGTTCTTCCGCAGCAGTGGTGGGTTCCCTTGGCCACTATACCCATTGTAGTGGGTCACCTCTAGTCCCCAACATGTTTGCTCCACAGCCTGAGTGAAGTCTGCTGGTTGCAGAATTCCCTGTAGCAGCCAGTGGACATCCCCATTTACGGGGCTACAAACTGAAAACATGTTGCAGAGTACTTTTGTGAGTCTTTTCAGGCCCGGGAAAAGAAGACTTTAAATGACTAATATCAAGTGGTGAGAGAGGCACATGGCTTACCTGGGAGGCCTGGTTGGCTTCTCAATGGTATTGGCTTCACTGGTGATCTGAATAGGAAGGTCTAGTTTTCCTTATATTGAGATAAGAAAAATGTAGGATTATATGACACTTTAGTTTCTTTTTCCTATGTGAATATTTATCAGGCCTAACACCTTTGTCTTTCCCCATGTGGCCTGTGAAGCTACTCTGTCCTGTTGCCTTCATACAGGGACAGAGTCTTTTACCTAAATTCTCAATTATTCCCCGATGACATCTTTCTATCATGTCTGCTTTTTTGTGACGTGGTGAGTGTTTGCTAAGTAACTCTTGGAGGTGGATTCAAGCGCTGAGATGTGAAACGGATTCAGGCTAGGACATGAGGCATACAAACATATGCCCTCAAACAGGGCAAATAATTCATTAACAGTTGGAGAAGTTGTACCCTTGTCTCTCCTTGCAAGGAAGTCTAATGGAAGGAACCGCCCATCTAAAAGATAACCTGCCTTCTTCCCAGGAGTTGATTTGAAATAGGGAAAGATAAAGAGACTCAGAGAGAAAGCTGGGATAGCAGAGAAGAGATGGCAGTTCTGTGTAAGAGAAAGTGACTTTAATTCTTGAATTTCTTAGTTCTTCTCAATCTTTCTTCCTAGTTATCAAATAATTTTTCACTCTCTCCTTACAATGATAATCATGATAAATACCAGTAATTCATATGCTTAGAATGAGGTACTTCTAAGAACCCCTGTAAATATGTTAATCTGTCCGAATGGAAAGAAACAGTCAGTCTTCAGGCCACTGTAAGACTGGATTCTCGTATGTATACTCATTCCAAATGTGACAGAAAGGTATTGGCAATTTGAGTGGGAGACCTGCAGGTAACATTTCCGGCTTCCCATATTTTTCCACCAACAAAGTCAATGGTGACCCTGAAGGGATTTTAGAACTGGTGTCACCTATACTTAGTCAATAATATAATCCTGAATTTGGAGAGTGTAATTCACATCTGGCTAGTATTCCAAAAGAGCAGAGAGCTAGAAAGAATTTTTATAATTCAGGGTCTCTCACATGACTCTTGTGTGGCCACAAGACTTTCAGCCGATCCCACCCAATTCAGGAATTGCCGGATGGATCCTATCCTCATTGCCAAATTGTTGGGGAATTAACAAACATAAAACTTCCTGCCAACCCAATAAGTCCTCTCTATAAAACATGGAGAAGAATGAAATAGTTTTATTAATTGATAAACATTAAACCAGACTGTGATGTGCAGCATAGGCAATCTGCTGAAGAGATTTATTTGTAGGGGAGCAAAATTTGCCACCTAAAATGAGTCTCTTTGGCATGAGGATTAATTTAAGCTGATTAAGACTCTTTGGGCCTTAAAAGAAACTTTGACCTTCCCTCGAACTGCCTAAAAGAATGTAGATAGTGGGTTTGTTCCAGAATAGAGTTATCACCAGAGCTATCTGCAAAGAATATGGGCTAGGTGTGCTGGGGGGAACTCTAGGCAGGGTCTAAAGATCAGAGTCTACTCTGTGTCCCATTGTCTCTGCCTGCCTGGCCCAGCAAACATTTGTTTACCAAACATTTGCTTTTCTATCTCCATGTGAATTGCCTTCCTCCCCTTGAAATCCCAAGCCACTACGCCCATCCTTCTCTGACTTTAGCTGAAGATGGTATTTAAGGTAAGGGCTTTAGCCATGTTGGCCAGTTACTTAGTTTTCCTGGGTCTCTCCCATGTATACATGTTATTAAACTTTTGTGTGACTTTTCTCCTGTTAATCTGTCTCATGTCAGTTTAACTCTTAGACCAGTCAGAAGGGTAGAGAAAAATTTCTTCCTCTGCAATAGATTGCAGAGACAAAAAAGAACTCTTACCCTTTTATATACTTGTTAACCCATTAACATGTACATATGTTTTATATATATATATATATGTTAATCTGTTACATACACATTAATTGTATCTATCCAGCAGAAAAATAAAACCTCATCCTTTTTAGAAGCAAGAAGTTACATCTTGGAACTAAATTCCCACAGACAGGGAGATAGGGTACCACTCTTGGTGTTCATTTTTCAAAGAAATGGCTCCTTGGTCCCAGGAATGACATTCCTGGGATGTAAAACTGCAAGAGGCTTATTTAGCTTTGAAAAAGATTTAAATATATTTCAGAGGCAAGAGCTAGCATTTATTATCTCAAGTTTTCTGAAGGAAATGCTAAAAGAAAATGGGAGGAGGAAAGTTCTCTACTTTTTGGCACTAGGGAAAATTTAATTTTTAAGATTTTATTTACCCTTACACTGGCAAGAAAGAGTCATAGGCGGCCTATACTACCTAATATATTACTTGGATAGGGACTCACACATAGGAAGAAGAAACAGCCTTAGTAATTGGAACTTGAGTATGAGGTGAGCACTGGCTCTCAGGTGTTAGAAACAAGACAACAAAATGGAGTCATTTATGCTAAGTCCCAGGTCACCAAACTGAGATTTGACTTAATTACAGCTTTGGCTCTCCCAGAAATGGAATCTTAACCCAATCAGCCAGAAATCACCTTACCAGCACTAGTTAGGCAACCTGCCTAACTAATCCCTGCCATCCCCTAAAGGAAAGTAACCTTGCAATAACCAGTCTGCTTTTTTGCCTAGGGTAACTTCCTTGTTCCTATTCCCTTCTGCCTATAAAAGTTGCTCGTTTTATACAGCTCCTCAGAGCTCCTTTCTATCTGCTAGATTGAATGCTGCCTGATTCGAATTGATAACTCTTAAAAATTTTAATATGCCTCAGTTCATCTTTTAACACAGGAAAGGGGCAATGGCCCATTAAAACTGGGGCATAAGATCAGGGTTGGAGTAGTAAGAGGGATTTGATGCTGGATTTGACAGATTTGGGCTAGAACTGCTTAAATACTTCTGGTTTGTGCGGTGTCTAGAATCCAGGGCAGAGCTCAGCCTGCAGGTGGTTTGGGCCACAGAGCCTAAGCTACAGTAAAGAAAAAGCAATTTGGGCCTAGAAACAAGAACGTTGGCAGTTACTGGGAGACAGATTTGTGTACAAAGGCTTTATTCTTTTGCAACCATATTGAAATTTACTCTTTTTACCCAGGTTAACAAAATGTATCACAAGAAAAACTAAACATTGTTTTTAATAAAAACAACACTTTTGAAAGCAGAACACACACACACACACCCCCCCCCACCCCCCCGTCCCCTGCCCAGGATATAATATTGCAAATGGTCACTTCTGGGATCAATTTAGCATACTAGAGGAACAAAATTGTTAAAGCATAGTTAATCTCAACTGAGCCACCTATCTGCACTGTAGTAAAGTACTTAAAATCACTCCCAAGATCAAGGTTTAAAACCATTTTAAGAGACAAGACTTTAAACGTTTAAGAGGTGCTTTTCCTTCCCCAAATGGTCAAAGCTTAATGAGAAGGTTGACAATACTTTTTTTCCCCTCATCATACCTTCTGTTCAAAAATATTTACTATTACTACTGGTAATATGGTTTATATCTTGTCTGATCTGGGAAGTATAGTCCAAGTAGTGAGGTTTGAGAAAGGAAGATGCTGCTTTCCTGGAGGAAGGGGTGGTCCTCTGGGTTCAGGCCATATAAAATGACTTATTTCCCCTAGTTATATAAATGGAGTGCCCAGAGTTCCTTGATCTTCAGTAAACTGGGGTAAAGAGTGAGCATTATAATGGTGAGAAGTATGTGTACTTACAGGTGGATTACCCTGTTGAGGTGAGGTAGGTCCTGGTGGAAGATATTTCATATAAGGTGGTATCTGAGCAATAATAGGTCTATGGAGAGGGTGGTGGAGTAGTAGTCACTGATGCACCTGAAGCGTGGCTACGAATCAAGTGAAAAGTACCTGTGGCCTGGAAAGGATGTGGCCTTTGATGACATTGATTGCAGAGGAGGTAGCGTGGTAAAATATTGCTGTGGAGGCATAGTTCCATGAGAGTTCAAAACCACTGGTTGACCCTGATATTCAGGATAATGGTGAGCAATTGCAGAGGCAGGAGGTAGTGGTTCTCAAGTAGCCAAATTTGAGTCATTCTGGATAGGGACAGTTAACTAAATTGCTGTGTTTTCTTGTTGAAATGTAAAGGTTTTCTGACTCAGCTTCCTGACTCACTGAAAGATATAGAGGTGAATTCATGGACAATGAACTCTACTGGAGGAGCACTAATATCTTCTTGTGGCAGATTATATGGCTTGTGCAAACACTTTGCAAAGGAGGAAGTAGTATCATAAGGTATTGCTTTGGCGGAATATGGTTCATATCATGCTCCTCTGGCGGCGTTATAAGATGATCAGATTTCAGTCGGTGGTGGGACAACATGCAGAATGAACATTTTCAAGTTGAGTACGGACAACAGAGTTTTCAGCTCTTGTATGGCCATGGTTGATATGAGCCTTTAAGTCTCCACACATAAAGAGAGAACCTTGTGTATGCCTCTCAATTCGTTCCACAGGATTACTACAGCCTGGGAACATCTTACTGCCTTCTTTTCCATGTAAAATAGCACAGGCATAGCAAAAAGCATGCTTGCATGGAATCATCTGCCCATTGATTTTAACTGGCAATTCGCATTTGTCACAGAAATGTACTGAGGTATCATCCTTTTCACCTAAGATGTTTATCTGAAAGTCCCCCAAAACATCTTCAACAGATCCTTGCTCATTTCTAAAAGCTTTACCCACTGGAGTCATACCGATCCTCCTCACTGTGATCGAATCCTTGGGCGCGCTCCGTGATTCAGCTCTCAGAGCACCGGGGGTGGGGGAGGGGAGCGGAAGTCAACCTTACCGACCCAGGGCGCGCGTGTGCAGTACCCTCTTGAGTTCAGGAAGCGGAAGTAGTCCAGATCACCGTACCTTTGACTTCTTCTCACCAACCTCCTTTCCACTGAGAAAGTCGGGCAGAAGGAGAAAGAGTGAATATTTGAAGAGTTTTGGTGCCGAGGTTGCTTAGGCTGCTCTTGTTATGCTTCAAGAAAAAAAATAGCTTTTAACTGGAAAAAGAGACTAATTCGGAATGGGGCAGGGGAGAGCATGTGTGTATGTGATGGCACGGGCAAGCGCAGTAGTACATGAAGGCAGAAGTCCGAGCAGGTAAGGCAGCCAGCCCATCCTTAAAGTTTTTTTTTGTTTGTTTTTGTTTTTTTAACAATGCAGTGCTTTGCTTTTTGGAGGTGAAAGTTCACCCATAGTTTGAAATGTTCAAAGAGACTGGAAAGCTTGTCAGACATGCTGTAGATCTAGCTTCTCAAACTTTTCTGACAAAGTACCCCTAATGGTAGAGAAAACTTTACTAAAACTGTGAGGGTAAGGGGGACAGAGTTCTAAGTACTTCTGAAAGCAAGATATTTCTCTGAATAATTGTACTTTAAATTATAGGAATATTATATGAATATAACTTCCTTTTAAAGAATGTTTGTTTTAATAAAAAATAATTCTTTTGATTACTTAGTTAAATTACTTGAATCTCTCCCTGCCCTTAAGTCTTTGAGTAATAGTGAAATCCCAGGAAGTTGTGCCAGGATATGTGTCACACACTGCTGGATTTCTCCTCAGTGTTGGTACACTAGTTTGTGATGCACGATAAAGAGTGGCTCCTTTACTATCAATACAAGGTCATCCAGTAGGACCTGGAAACCTTTTTTTTATACAGAATCCTTTATAATGGTATTTGTATATAAGAGTATTTATCTGTGCATGAAAATTCAAAGTTAAAAGCCCCAACAAATTAGGGAGGCGATTAGTCACATTATAAAATGCCTTCCCATATCCCCAAATTTCTCATTTTGGTTCTTTAAATGTTATATTCTCTTGTGGTTTTTTTTTTTTTTTTTTAAATTTTTTTGCGGTATGCAGGCCTCTCACTGTTGTGGCCTCTCCCATTGCGGAGCACAGGCTCCGGACGCGCAGGCTCAGCGGCCATGGCTCACGGGCCCAGCCGCTCTGCGGCATGTGGGATCTTCGCGGACCGGGGCACGAACCCGTATCCCCTGCATCAGCAGGCAGACTCTCAACCACTGCGCCACCAGGGAAGCCCTCTCTTGGTATATTTGATATATGTTTGTAGAGTATTAACAACTTGGAGGAGAGACCTTAGTAAAATCAAAAATTAAGGGGCAAATAATCAGTAGTGATGACTACTCCAAGATGGATATGAAGCATATTAGAAATGATCATATTCCTTTATGGAAAGATAAGGCTGGTTATACAGAAATGTCATTTGTACCCACCTTTTGGGAACCTAGTCTACTGTAAAGTGAGGCTCACCCTCCCTGTGACAGCTTCATTTCATACTGTACTGAATAAGTGTTCTCATTCTTATTTACAAAGTAACTTTGCAAAGGAAGTGATGAACTATCATGACCAAATATGCCAAATACGTGATTAAAAAATAATTAAAGGGTAGGTCAGAGCAGGAAATTGCCCTCATTAAGCAGATTATTCATTTCTGCTGAAACGCCAAGGCACAGTCAAAGCTGACCTTTGCCAAACAAAAAAAGTCAGCAGGGATGTTATACCAGGTTGAAAATGCTGCAGAGAAAAGAAAAAAGGATTAAAAGCCATAAAATCATTTTTTGATGGTCTCCGTTTAGGTATTGGAATTGCCGAAGCATACAGCTAGATCAGAATATTTTTGCAATAATACTTCATGATTGATGCTGGGGAAAATTTCACATTTGCTGATACACTTTGTAAAAGAAAATATGTATAGCCACATGGGACATTTTATCAGAGAGAGTGAGTGAGCAGCAGAGATAGGGTTAAAAAGAATAATAGACTCCCTTTTGATGTTGGAAATGATGATGAAGCTTACAGGTGGTAAAAAGAAGGAATCAAGGGCAGAGACTTAGGGAAAAGTTACTTTGTCCATTTCATTATTGATTAATTCTTGAAAAGTTGCGTGTAAGTAGGCACCAGTTTTCTCATCCTGACCTATAATATTATTTCACGACTGTTTTGTCTTTATTTTGAATTTATCATCTGTGGGCAATGGCTACTGATACTTAAGCTTTTTTAAAAATTGAAATATAGTGGATACTGCTACTTAGGCTTTTGATTTCTTTGGCCTTCTGCCAAATAGCTAATGCCATACAAGCAAATACATGTGTACCAGGGGACCTTGTGACTTAGTGTACACCCTTCTTTTTGCAAAATAATCCTGCTTGAAGTGGTTTTCAAACCTTTTTCTGTATTCAGAAGGGTGCAGCTGCTCTGAGTGAAGTCAGAGTAGGGGAACCCAGAGTGTTACCTCCTTAACACTCCCACAGCTCTGGCATCCTTTCACCCCCTCCTTATAGTTGTCTTTTAGGCAGTTCAGTGAAGCACAGTTTTAATACCACTCCTCAAATACATGTTTTCTCAGCTGACGTATAAAATGTTTATAATGCACCATGTTGTATATCCAAAAGAGTAATAGATGAGCACCCATATGTCTACCACCTAGCTTAAGAAATAGAGCATTATCAGCCCACTTGAAAGCTGCTGCACTCTCATGAAAAGAAAGCATTATACTCAGTTGTGTGTTCATCATCCTCTTGCTGTTTTCAGTTTTAAAAATCACATATGTATATATATTTATACAAAATATTGTTGACTTTTGCATGTTTTTCACTTTGTAGGGATGGAATAATACTGTGACTTTATTCCCTTAACATTATATTTCTGAGATATTTCATGTTATTTCATGTATTTTATTCATTTTCAGTATTCTGTTGTATGAATATACTATAAATTTTTCCTATAGATGAATATTTAGTTTGTTCTCAGATTTATAAGTGCTGCTATGAAACATTCTTGTACATGTGTCTTGTACATGTTCAATAATTTTTCTAGGGTATGGGTACAGGAGAGGAAGTACTAGATCATAGAGAATAAGCATATTCAAATTTTACAAAGAGTTCATATCAATTTATCAGCAGAGTGTAAAAGTTTTTGTTGCTCCTCATCTTCACCAACACTTCTTATTAACGGACTTTTAATTTATTACAAATTTGGTGGTTGTAAACATTATGTTTCTGTTTCGTGTTTCTCTGATTACAAGTGAGGTTGCATAGCTTTTCATGTTTTATAGGCCATTTATAATTCCTCTTTTGTCAAATACCTGTTCATATCATTGGACCATTTTTCTGTTGAACAGTTTGTATTTTTCATTAATAGTTTGTAGGAGTTTTTTATATCTTTCTGATACTAATTCTTTGCCAGTTATATGACTTAATAATCATTTCCTCTAAGCTTGTAAGTTGCCTTTTAATTTCTTTATGGTGTCTTGTGATACGCAACTTGTCAATTTTGATGCTTTAGAATTATCAATCTTTTTCTTTATGATTGTGTTTTTCTCTGATATGCTTAAAATGTTTTCCCTAACCTGAGATCATAAAAGATATTTTCCCTTACAATTTTTTTAACATCTTTATTGGAGTATAATTGCTTAACAATGGTGTGTTAGTTTCTGCTTTACAATAAAGTGAAGCAGTTATACATATACATATGTCCCCATATCTCTTCCCTCTTGCATCTCCCTCCCTCCCACCCTCCGTATCCCACGCCTCTAGGTGGTCACAAACCACCTAGCTGATCTCCCTGTGTCATGCGGCTGCTTCCCACTAGCTACCACCCTACGTTTGGTAGTGTGTATATGTCCCTGCCACTCTCTCACTTTGTCACAACTTACCCTTCCCCCTCCCCATATCCTCAAGTCCATGCTCTAGTAGGTCTGTGTTTTATTCCCGTCCTACCCCTAGGCTCTTCATGACTTTTTTTTTCTTAGATGGTACTTGTTTTTCTCCTTCTGACTTACTTCACTGTATGACAGACTCCAGGTCCATCCACCTCACTAGAAATAACTCACTTTCGTTCCTTTTTATGGCTGAGTAATATTCCATTGTATACATGTGCCACATCCTCTTTATCCATTCATCCAATGATGGACACTTAGGTTGCTTCCATTTTCTGGTTATTGTAAATAGAGCTGCAATGAAAATTTTGCTGCAATGAACATTTTGGTACATGACTCTTTTTGAATTATGGTTTTCTCAGGGTATATGCCCAGTAGTGGGATTGCTGGGTCATATGGTAGTTCTATTTTTAGTTTTTTAAGGAACCTCCATATTGTTCTCCATAGTGACTGTATCAGTTTACATTCCCACCAACAGTGCAAGAGGGTTACCTTTTCTCCACACCCTCTCCAGCATTTATTGTTTCTAGATTTTTTGATGATGGCCATTCTGACTGGTGTGAGATGATATCTCATTGTAGTTTTGATTTACATTTCTCTAATGATTAATGATGTTGAACATTCTTTCATGTGTTTGTTGGCAATCTGTATATCTTCTTTGGAGAAATGTCTATTTAGGTCTTGCGCACATTTTTAGATTGGGTTGTTTGTTTTTTTGTTATTGAGCTGCATGAGCTGCTTATAAATTTTGGAGATTAATCCTTTGTCAGTTGCTTCATTTTCAATTTTTTTTTAAGTTTGGTCTTTCAAATGGAGTCTTCTTTAATTGACCTGCAACTGATTTTGTATGGTGTAATATACTGATCCATTTTTTTCCCTCCATATAAATACTTATCCCAGAACCATTTATTAAATAACCCATTCTTTCTCTTCTTATCTTCAGTGGCTAACTCTGTCATATATCTGGCTTTCATATATGTGTAAGTCTGTTTCTGGATTCTCTTTTCCATTCCATTGGCCTGTTTTCTTATCCCATCTTAATTGCTGTGGCTTTATAAAGTTTTAAGATTTTGGAAAAGGGAGCAAATCTCCCCAACTTACTTTTCAGGATCATTTTGCTTATTCTTGGCCGTTTTTTCTGTGAAGATATTTTAGGTTGGTGGGATATTGGAGAGAGGGATGAAGGAGTTAAGGAAAAGAAAGGGAGAGAAGAAGGGTTACAAATAAACATTTTCTCATGCTACAGTTATTCTAAAAGTCAATGCTGCTTTTGAAGTCAGGTATTTTCAAAGATCAGAAAAGCGGCCTGCCTAAATTTACTGGCATTGCTGTCAGTACCCTGTGAGATGCACAGGGTTAATGTGATTTTTATTTCTTCTAAGACTTATTTCTTTGGTATCTCACTGTTTCTTGGGATGGGCAGTATACCATTGTGATTATAAAAAACATGGCCTCTGCTATCAGGCATGCTTCTGTTTAAATTTCTGCTCTGCTACCTACTACCTATATGACCTTAGGAATAATATTTAATTTTTCTGAGACTTATTATTGTCTTTTTTGGTCTGTGGATGGTAGTGGTCGTGGTGGTGATTATGATGATAATAATAATAATATAACTACTATAGTTATATTATTATTATTTACCTACTGTGTTAGTTTTCTATTGCTGCTGTAACATTACCACAAACGTAGTGCCTCAAAACGTAGTGTTTATTATCTTATGCTTCTGTAGGTCAGAAGTCTGACAAGGCTCTTGGTGGACTAAAGTCAAGTTTTCAGAAGGGTTCCTTTTTGGAAGCTTTAGGGGAGATTCCATTTCCTTGCTAATTCAGATTGTTAGCAGAAATCAGTTTCTTGCAGTTTTTTGTTGGCTATTACCTGACAAACGGTCCCAGCTTGTGGAGGTCACCTGCATTCCTTGGCTTGTGGCTCCCTTCTTCAAAGCCAACAATGGTGGGTTTGAGTCCCTCTTACCTTTCAAATCTTTCTTGCCTCTTTTTCCATCACATCACAGAGACACAAAAGAGAAACACAGGGAAAAAGACCATGTAACGACTGAGGCAGAGGGTGGAGTGATGCAGCTGGGGAATGCCAAGGATTGCTGGCAACCACCAGAAGCTAAGAAGAGGAAAGGAAAGATTCTTCCCTAGAGCTTTCAGAAAGAGCATGGCCCTGCTAACACCTTGATTTTGCTTGTCTAGCCTTCAGAATTGTGAGAGAATACATTCCTATTGTTGTAAGCCACCTAGTTTGTGGAAATTTGTTATGCCAGCTCAGTAAACTAATATAACAGCTTACCGTGTTTTCCCAAATTGGTTTTTCTTTGAAGTAGCATATGAAAAATGGTCTTGTTAATTTCCAGTGTATAAGACACCTACATTCAAATATATGCCCTAAGGTATGGGCAGTACCCTAAGAAGGACTTGTTTGGCATAGCCCCTAATGGTAGAATTAAGATTGATGAGCAAAAGTTCTAAGGAAACTGATTTTTAGTTCAATATATAGAGTTTTCTAACAATTACAATGGTACATGGCAGTAAGAGCTGTCCTAATAGTCAGGCCCCAGACATTTGGTTGAGGTAGTGGAACTAGTTTTTCATGAATGTTTTGGATAAAAAATTCATTTTAAAGAGAATTAGATGGGGGAGGGAAGGATTGGGAGTTTGGGATTAGCAGATGCAAACTATTATATAGGATGGGTAAACAACAGAGTCCTACTGTATAGCACAGGGAACTATATTCAGTATCTTGTAATAAACCATAATGGAAAAGAATATATATATAAATATTTTATATATATTTACATATATGTAACTGAATCACTTTGCTGTACACCAGAAACTAACACAACATTGTATACTTCAACTATACTTCAATAAAATTTAAAAAATAAAAAATACCATGAGAATATCTGATTCTCTTTAAACAAGTAAGAATAATTTTTTACATCGTAACAGAAAAGTCTGAACTGGTGCTTGCTAATTTAGATCTATTGGGTTGGTCAAAAAGTTTGTTCAGGTTAGTTGGTAACAGAAAAACCCGAACGAACTGTTTGGTCAACTCAATATAAGAAAACTACAGAACATGCTTACCAACATTTTTTGCATGAAGTTCAGTTGGTTGATCAAGAACAAAATTTGGTTAAGTGATTATCTAGTCTACAAGGATACATCCAAATCAATTACTAGAATATTTTTTAAAAGCAATAAATCATCCATTTATTGAGTGTTCCCTGTGTGATATAAGAGATATAGATGATTCCCTAGTTGGTTTTATACTCTGGCTGAGTTGTGTAGTAGACGTTTGCTGGGTGCCTTTATGGGATACGTTCTCTTCCTAACAATATTCAGATTTTCCTTCTGATATCCACCCCTGTCCTTCACAGGCCACTTGCTTCAGGCTACCTAATCAGGGTGAATTTTAGTTCTCTTGTTTGGAATGCTGCTAAGATGTTCTGTGTGTCCTTCTGGATAGTAGTAAGAAATATGTAGTCTTAATTGTGGCTGACAACTGTATTATTGCCAAGAGAGGAACCAGTTTTAGGATAAAGCTGCCACTGAGGATGTCAGAGCAGAAAGATGTAAGAAAATTGAGTCCTTGAAGATATCATTGAATTACTGGGTCAACCAGTATCTGGACGATCCGGTTAAGTGAGAAAATAAATCCACTTTTTGTTTAAGCCAGTTTGCATTGGGTTTTCTGTTCTTTCCAGCATAAAGTCTTATCCGGTATGTTCATAAATCAACTGAAGAACAATAAATGACAGTATATAAAGTATGTAGTCAAGTGCTAGATACACTGAAGATAAACCACCAGCAGCATCAGCATTATTCCAGGGAACTTGATAGAAATGCAAATTTTCAGGCCTCAGATTTTCTGACTCAAACTCTGCAAGTGGGGCCTAGTAATCTTTGTTTTAACAAGCCCTACAGGGGATTCTGATGTATGCTAAGGTTTGGAAACCACTACCCCAGAAGTTCAGGAGAGGAAGACTTCATGGAGAAGATGAGACAAACTAAATATAGGAGCAGTATAGACTTTTGAAAAGAAGATGTATAAACCAGAATGAATAAAGGTACAGAGGTAGGAATGAATGTTATTTATTGGGCAGTATCTGGCTAATTGTGACTTTAATAAAATAGTGAAAGATTAAAATTGTATGGGTAGTAGGGTAGCAGAGAGTTGGTGGCTGAGATTGTTTTTATTCTTTGTCCTGTTACTCTCATTTTACCTGAACTCATTAAAAACCTGAGCAATAGAATGAAATATTGGTATTCTCCATTGTAGGCTATATATGTTGAGATCAACCTGTTTGGACTATAGCCATAGAATATTAAGAGCATCAAGTGATAGCAAGAGGATTGTCTAGTCTTACTTGTATTGGTGTCAGGTAGATAGAGAAGCCTCCTTCCTGGACTTCAAAAATTTGTTTGAAGGGAGTTACTTTTATCTTGTCAAACTCTGACACGAGCAGGGTGACACCAGCAGTGAGAATTTAACCTTCCCTAGCTTTATGAGATATTTGGTATATTCTTTGTCTTCTTCCTCCTTCCTTTACATATTTTGTGGGAGAAGTTTCCACCTGAAATACCGATGTCATGTCCAAGGTTGTACATCACCACTCACACTGCCTGCTCTGTTTGATTATGTGTGCTTGGATGGAACTGTTTACATTCCACCTTTTCCCTAAAGCACTGTAAGCCATGCATAATGATGCAGCCTGTGGAATTATGGAATAGGAGCTGACTTTGGCTCAGAGAGAATGCTGGAAAATGAGAGAGAAGCATTTTAAAGGCTGAAGTGCTAATGGCTGCAAGAAACCAAACACTAGACCTTAAAGTCTAACCTATTTCCCAAACTTGTCTAGACCTAAGTTTATGGTGGTAGTGGGGGTGTGTGTAAGTGACAGTGGCATTGAAGGAGGAGAGGAAGGGTTTTAACCTAATGGTGCAAATAACTTTTCCATATTGACAACTAGATTTTTGCTAAGGAGTGCCAGAACAGTGAATAAGCATTACTAAAGCAGAGGTAGTGCTTAGTGTATTTAGTCATTATTTAATTCCTCTTGATAATGGGGCATAATTTTAGAGAGGATTTAATGGTCTTGATATTGAGTGACCTTGGTATGGTAAAGACACGTGTGTGTGTGTGTGTGTGTGTGTGTGTGTGTGTGTGTGTAAAATGAAAATAATGGAAGTGGCTTTGGAGTTGGGCCAAAAAGCCATCAGCACCAAGCTAAGGTTACTTTAGATCTGCTTGCTTTGCAGGTCAGATTGAAGGATGCCTGAGACAAGCAATAAATTCTTCCCCTCTGCCACTTTGGGAGGACAAATCAGCCAATGAATCACCTCTTGTTTGTTCAGATAGACTGACCCATCATTTCACTTGCTTTGAGGGTCTAAAGTTTAATTTTTTCCTTTCTTAGAGGATAAGGGAGTGATTGTGGGAAGAAAATGGTCAAATCATGGGACACTAGTGAGTTGAAGGGCTAGAGGAATCATTTCGACCTCACTCTTTGCTTGGAGGAGCAACTTAGAGCTATGCAAGCTTGTTCCCTGGTGGGGTGATTTCTGCAGGCAGAATGGTTTCCATGGGTACAGGCTGGTGGAGACTTGGATTTCCAATGTTTTTTTTGTTTTTTTTAAAAGGTGGTGCTTTGATAGCCTTAATAAAGGACTGATAACTGCTGCACATTATCCTAGAGGCTCTAACCAGTTTTTGCTAACTCTGGGCTGTGAAGCTTTGGCTGTTTGGGGGGCATGAATATGTATGTGCATTGCTCCCTTTCCTTATTCTGGAGGTTTCAAGCTCTGGTATGTTTCTAATGGAGCCTTTGAAATGCTCTGCTTCTGGGTTCATTTTCAATCAGGAAATGCATCTCTGACATTCAGTGTGAGTTGTTTGAAGCTAAAGGAAGATATATAGTTTGACAAACTCCACAGTGTCTATTGTGAAGTGCTTAATATGAGATAAGGCCCTACTATAGCCCTGTTGGTGAGTACAAGGTACCCTTAGACTGCAGTTCTGCCTCTCTTCTTTCTTAACAGTGTGGCTTTGGGTAAGTCTTACCCTCTCAGTCTCAGTTAACTCAACTGTAAAATAGAGATAACACTTGATCTTTGTCATACATAGGGTTATTGTAAATGTAGTGAATGATCCCAGTTGGAGTCTAAGCTGGTATTACTCTACTAATTGGATGTCTCTGGGCACATCTGGAAGGACTATGAGGCACATTTGCCAGGAGTCAGTTCTTATAAAGGACCACAGAGTCTCTTGAAAAAGAACTCCAAAGTAAAAAAGCTTCAGGCACATGAACTTGCCATAGGAGTAGTGCTAGGAAGCCACAGTAAAAGAAATAGCAGTCTTGATAAGGATAATCAAGTCCAAAGCAAAAAGATAGTTGGAGCACTTTCACCTAAGCAAAAAGATAGCTGGAGTACTTTAGTCTAAGCAACAGACCAAAACAGCCTATATTGGAGTTTTAGGGAAATGTAGGAGATGAAAATCATATTTGGGAGGGCTAAGCAAAAGCTGTGGCAAGAAAGGAAATGACAGGCGCTGGAGTACTGGGTTCCACAGTCCTTCTAACCATTAGGAGAGAGGTAGTGTCCATTACCTATTCCTGGACTATGGGGTTTACCCACTGGATGGTACACTAGTTTTACATTTCCTCTTCGCTGTGTAGATGGTAATTCAGAGATCTTGATATAAATAAAATTTGATCAAAGATCAAATTTTAATTTTGATCAAATTTGATCAAAGATCAAATAGATATGTACAAGTTCCTAAGGTAAATGAGTCTCTGTTAGTCCACTTATTTCCCAGAGGTTGTGTTCAGGGTATAGGGACAGAATGTGACTGGCCAGTCAAGGCTCAACTAAACTCTGTGGATGAGAAGGTGGTGGTAAGGTCTGGTGTTTTTACTTTAGTCTCATTAGTTTGGTGGGCCTGGGAAATTGAGCCGATCAACTAGGTACTATGAGTGTGGCACGTGCAACCTGGGCAGGAGTGTCTTTGTGGGAAAGAAGTTGGCTATCGCTCTTAGGATAGCCGAGATACCTGAGAACTGGCTTCTGCTTCACAGAGTAGGATGAGGAGGCAGGTAGGTAGGAGCCTGATCAGAGGAGGTTACACAAAGTTTGACCATATGTCCCAGTCTGCCACAGATAAACCCAGTATGCACCTATAGTTCTGGCATAATTATTAAGAGCACCCTTTTTTCACCCTCCAAATTCTCCTGATTTAGATGGTAAACTATATGGCAAGGAGCTTGACGGAGGTTGCTTTGTCCTTTTGAATTCCTATGCTGCTTTGCTGTCTGGCCCTTCAATTGGCAATTACTTCACTTTGCCTGAGGCATCCAGAGATCTCTACTCCCCTTCTGTTAGGTTCCTCTTCTTCTGTCTGCTCCCTTATCTTCCTCCCTTTTCCCCATCCCAGGCTCTTGGGAAATTCTTTATGTTTGTGGCTTTTATGACCATGGGATTGTGTAGCCTGAGCCTGGCTTTGTACCAAGCTGCAGTGGCCCTAATGCTTGATTGATTTTTGTCTTTTTGCCATTTTTGAATTTGATGACCAAATGCACAAACAAGAAGAATTACCTGTTTGTTCTACTGGGGAGTCAACCTTGCCCATCAGTTACATAATATCTCTAGAGCCAAGGCTTTGTGAAATGTGGTATTACCTACCTGCTACCATGGTCCTGGTCTGAGAGATGGTTAACTTTCACTGCAGCAAATACTGATAGCAATTTTTCCGAAAACAATGTGTACCACTGTCCCTGAAAGAAATGTAAGAGAATAAAAATAGACAATAAAAGTTCCTTGGGGATCACCAGGGAAGCCTAGTCATCTTACCTGAACTTCTGCTAAGAGAGCCCAGTTAGCTAATGTCAGGCTTTGGCCCACTCACACTCTTCCAGCATAGGACAGTGCAACCAATAGTCTTATGAAGTCTATAGATTTCCAGTTCATTTTTATATCATTCAGTTTTTATATTTCTGGGGTGTGAAGACAGTTAAACCTATAAACTTGTTCTTGTGTTTATCAGGGCACTGATGTCATATGGGGATAGCATACTTCACTTACGAATCATGTGTGAAAAACAAAATCAGACACAAATCACAGAGAAATGCAGTTAATGTTTTATGAGTTCATAAATCCAGAGCTGTGACTAACACTGGGACCTCCAATGGAAACCTCCAGCCTTATAATTCAGCAGCTCCAAGGATTAATTTTATCATACAGAGTTTGGGTTGGAAGCTAAAATACATCCACATGCAAATTCAGACTGTGGAGAATACCTGAACACATTTCTGCATGAAGATTTGTGAATGTGCACTGGTGAAATAACCTCATAAGGGGCCTATGCTAGTACCACATACAGTGTGAAGTATCGGGACAGTAAACCTTCTGTTCAAATCATTCCTCTGTGGAATTAAATTGTGATTGACAGTCATTATCTCATGTGATTATGTAGACTCGTGTCCCTATTTTATAGAGAGAAAATTGAGGTTAAGCTGTGTTAAATTGCTCAAGATCATGAAGTCACAAAGTTGTAGAACTGGGCTTTCTGATTCCATGGCCAGTTCTCTTCCTGTAACATCATACCATCTCTAACAAGAATCCAGTGAAACTGACCCATCTCTTTTGCTCTTTCCTACATGTGGGCTTCATGGATGGTGACATATACATCCAGTAAGATACAGGGATGAGGATGGTTGTGGGAGGAGGTCCCCATGTAATACATGTCATGTTCACTAGGAACAAATTTGATCAGAACTGGAGCTCCCCATCCACTACACATCAATGATAAGGGAAAAAGTTAGGCCCCCGTTTTCCATCTAATGGTCTACTTTGTACCACAACAGTGGATTTCTGGCAGCCAAGGTGGACCTTACATGGAAGCAGAATTGATGACCACCTTTGTGATGTGAATTAAAGGGACTGGGGAGCCTACGTTCCCCTCAACACTAGTAGAGGTTTATTCTTAATTTTATTTTATTTATCTCTACCGAGAGGTGTTTTTTAAGTTTTTATTTTGAAATAATTAAAGGCCACGGGAAGTTATAAAAATAGTACAGAGAGTCCCATGTACTCTTTGCTCAGCTTCCTCTAATGCTAATCTTACATAAAGTGTAATATAATTTCAAAACCAGGAATTTGACATTGGTATAATACGGTTAACTAGACTACAAGCCTTATTCAATTTTCACTAGTTTCTACATACACTTCTTTATGTCTGTCTATGTGTGTGTATAGTTCTATGTAATTTTATCTCTAGGTTTGTTCTTTTAGTTTAAGGCTCTTGTCCCTATTGTAATACAACCTTCACCACCTTGGAGAGAGGTAGTGTATTGTAACAGAAAGAACATGGGCTTTGGAACCTGACAAGCTTGAGTATAGATCCTAACTATGCTATTTTTTATCTGTGTGACTGTGATTTGGGACAGATCATTTCATGTCTTTGGGCCTCAGTTTTCCCCTTGGTGAAATGGGGATAATAGTTTCTAATTTACATGGCTTTTGTGAGGATGAAATGGGATAATATATATAAAGTGCCTGGCCCAGTAAATGTTTCCTTCCCGCATTTCTCCTTCCTTGAATGAGGTAGCATTTAAAGCTGTTCTCAGTTCTTTATATCCTTGATTCTTTCCTAAGAAGAGCAGGTTTTAATGGGAGGAGGTGAGAAACGGATGAAAGCATTGTGAGTAGTGACACCAATGAAAGATTTCAGTGATTTAATAATATTGCCTGGCAGTAATCCTCTTCCCGGGGGCCTGTGGGTTGTTCCTGCATAATATGAATGTTAATAATATTCTTACCCCTATACTTCTGCTTGTCATAAATTAGTATTTAATAAACATCATAGTCATCACTTCATATCTGTCTTATCCACAAATTCTACTCTTACCATTCTTACCACAAATTCATAATCACTGGGCTGAGGGGAAGTCTGAGAGATTGATGGTGTAAAAGTCAAACGTTTCCATAGATTTGACTATTAAATAGATACGAATAGATGTGAAGACTAGCCTGAATATGTGATTAGGTTGTTTCTATTGCTTTTTTCCTGGATAGAAGTGGTGACCACAAGGATGGAGAGACCTCTAAGAGTGGGGGGCTGATTTTTGTTTTTTTTGAAAGGGGAAGAAGGAGGCTACTGATTTTTTTCTTTTTTTTGCGGTACGCTGGCCTCTCCCTGCTGTGGCCTCTCCCATTGCGGAGCACGCACAGGCCCAGTGGCCATGGCTCACGGGCCCAGCTGCTCCGCGGCATGTGGGATCCTCCCGGTCTGGGGCACAAACCCGTGTCGCCTGCATCGGCAGGCGGACTATCAACCACTGCGCCACCAGGGAAGCCTGAGGCTACTGATTTTTTAAAACGTAATTAATTATTTTTGGCTGCGTTGGGTCTTCTTTGCTGTGCGCGGGCTTTCTCTAGTTGCAGAGAGTGGAGGCTGCTCTTTGTTGCGGTGCACGAGCTTCTCATTGCGGTGGCTTCTCGTTGTGGAGCACAGGTGCTAGGTGTGTGAGCTTCAGTAGTTGTGGCGCATGGGCTTAGTTGCTCCGCGGCATGTGGGATCTTCCCGGACCAGGGCTCCTACCCATGTCCCCTGCATTGGCAGGCGGATTTGTAACCACTGAGCCACCAGGGAAGTCCATGCTTTTTAAAAAAAACTTAAGATTTTGTTTCCTTTCATTTGCGTATTTTGAAAAGTCAGGTTTAGTAATCTTTTGAGAGAACTAGCATTTGGTTTCATTGATTCTTTTCAATCGTTTTTCTGTTTTCATTCACATTTGTATTTTCGTTATTTTTTCGTATTGCATTGGATTTAATTTCTTTTTCTAGTCTTAAGATGAAATTTACATCATTGATTTAAGACTTTTCTTCTCTAATTATAGCCATGCAGTGCTATATAAATTTCATCCTAAGCACTGCTTTAGCTGCATTCCACAAGTTTTGGTATAGGTATATGTATTTTTATTGTTATTCAGAAGTGTGATTTCCAAATATTTGGAAATTTTCCTGATTTTTTTTTATTAGTTCTACCTTAGTACCTTTTCAGTCTGAAAATATACTCTGAGTTCAATTTTATTTAAAAAATTGAGGATTATTTTTTGATCCAGAATGTAGCCTATTTTGATGAAATTTTCCTTGTGTACTTTGTATTTGTTGAGTGGAGTGTTCTAGAAATTTTAGTGAAGTCAAGTTAGCTGACAGTGTTGTTTAGGTCTTGTATATCCTTAGAGATTGTCTATCTACTTGTTTTATCAATGATTGAAGGAGGAATATTGAAATATTCAACTATAATTGTGGATCTGTCCAGTTCTCTTTGTAATTCTATCAGATAAGCGTTGGGTTTATGAAGGGTTTTTTTTTTCTTTTTTGTGTGTGTTCCTGCACCACCCTTGGCTTTCAGGCTTCCCTGTGCACCTGTACCTTGGAGCAGGGGTGGGGTGGGTTGTTCCTCCCATGTTCTTGCCTGCCATGCCAACAGTGGACTGCTGTTGCTTTTGACTTAGTGCTTGGTAGTCTGGTGCTGGGGCCAGAGGAGGTTTTCTGTTGTCTGGTTTCATTTTTAGACCTGTGTGTCTGGGTCTCATGGGGTGGAACTTTCTGTTATCCTGCCATTTCTAGCCAAACTCTGCCTTGTATCTTTGATGGATCTTGTGCAGGAGAGTTTCCTGCCACCCCCAGTTGTAGGAGACCACTAATGGTATTTAGCATAGGACTCAGAGCCCTGGACTATTTTCTGCTTCTCCCCTAGTGATGGAATAGTTTTCTTTCACACTCCCCTCTGTCATAATGTGTCTTCACCTGTGCCCTGGGAGTGACAGGGTTTGTTGCTCCTCTGCCAGTGGCTTAAGACTGTTGTTCTTTGGGGATAAGAGTCTGGGAGGAGTTTGTGCCTTGCCTGCAGTGGCAGCCTCACCAGGTCTGTACCACTGAGAGAGGCTCTTTGCATTCTCCCTCCTGCTCAATCTTTCTAGTAAGCATCTGACAGAAGTCTGTGGAGAGGAGTCTGTGAAGAGGTGTAAATTCCTCTTGTGTCTGAGGTGCCCAGGAGTTCTACTAGCCAATTCTTGGTTTTTAACAGTACATTAAAATTGTAGCTAAATTCTTCTTCCTCAATTGTATGATACTCAGTGTCTCTTCCTCCTGTGCTCCACCACAGGTAAGCCACTGTTTGTGACCTATCTCTGCTTTGGGAGGTGCCTGTCTTTCCTTGGGTTTCAGATTAGTTGTTTTTCCTGCCATGTCAGCTCTCTGGTGACAGCAGAAAAAAGTGTGTTTTTGTTGTTTATCTGGATTTTTCTTGTTAAGGTGATAATAATGCTCTTTCTACATGCAAGATGAAACGCCTTTTTATTTCTCAAGCTATTTTTTTTTAATTTATAGGAGTAATACATGAACAGGGCAAACAATTCAAAGGGTATAAAAAATGTTAGGTAAAATTTCTTACAAGCCCCACTCGCTAGAGGCAACAACTATTAAGAAGCTATCTGTTTTTAGTTCTTCCATTTCCAGTGGTACCCTGGAACAGGATCATTATGAGAACCCATCAATAACTTTTCAGGAATTTTACAAGCTCATTGGTGTCACATTGGTACTTGAAATTGGCTGTAGTGGGAATATTATGTCACAGAAATCAGCAAATGCTACAAATTAGACCTTCCCTCCCAGTAGCTGGCTGGGAAACATTGACCAATACACTACTGATTATAACAGTAAATACCATACTTACACCCCTGTTTCTTGATTTGTTTTCTTTAAACAGTAACTGTGGAGTCCCCACAATGAAATATAAAAAATTTAACACATGATCACTCTTCCTTCCCATGTTTTTATTTTTAGATCTTCTATTCTTTGCCTTTATGATAGTAAATAAAAACCAAATGTTCTCCCATTTCCCATCTATTCATCACTCCTGGTCTTAGTCCCATAGTAGCTACTTTAAACCATTTCTTTTTTTATGCCTTTTTGGTAATTACCATAATTCTAAAAATATTTGCCTCCATCTTTTGATTTAATGTTAAACAATATATGGACTCCTTAGCTGTGATGCATATCTACTTCTCTTATCTCCTCCATTTCCAAAGTTTTAATTCCATTATTATTTTTACATTGTTCAGAATTTTTAAACTTTACAATCTCTTATGTACCTACCTATAAACAATTTTTCTGTTTTTTTCTGTATGTTAATTCTAAAACCATAAACACCATAAGACCACATTTATAATTATAGAATTAGTGAAATATTATTCATTGTGGAGTCATAGGGATTTTTCCAAAGAAAAGAAAATATGTTATTAAACCCTTGCCTCCAGCAGGAAAATTAGAGGTGTCAAGGTGTATTGTTTACTCATTTCTTTTTATGTTTCTTGACTTCCTCTGGATTATGCTCATCTGCCACTGTTCCTTTTATCCCATGCTTTCCTCCTTCTTGGATTAGATTTTTATTTTACTGATGAACTATCTCAATTAAGTATTTTAATATATTATGAGTGGATATTAAACTTTGAGTTCTTGCATATGCCCCAATTTTTGTTTTGTCTCATCCGTGATCAGTACTTGGTAAGGTTTACAATGCTGCGTACAAAGCCATTTTCCCTGAAAACTTTGCAAATTCACTTCTGTTGTATTTTAGCATTTTGTGATGCTGATGAAAAGTCTTATGCTGGTCTGTTTATTTTTTGGGAGGGAGGTTATTTTTAGTTTTTTATTATATGATATTTGATACATTCTAAGAATAAATATAACACATGTAAGTATTGAATTTTGATATAATGAACATCTGTAAAGCCACTACCCAACTAGAACACTACCATACTCCTGCCATCTATCTGTGTGTTCCTGCCATTTCCCACCCTCCTTATTTCACTCCAGATATGATTATGCTGAATTTTGTGTTTACTGTTCTTGTTAGTAATGTCTGTTGAATATGTATGAATTCCCCACACAATATATTACTTACTTTTTCTTGTCTTTTCTGGTTTTTTATTCCTGGTTTTAGTTTCTTTTATTGTGGCAAAATATACATAAAATTTACCATTTTAATAATTTTCTGGTGTACAATTCAGTGGCATTAAGTACATTCACATTGTTGTACAACCATCACTGCTGTTCATCTCCAGAGCTTTTTATCATCATTCCGAAAATGTCTCCATTCCCTTCTCTATCCATTCCCTGGTAACTTCTATTCTACTTTCTGTCTCAATGAATTTTCCTATTCTAGCTATCTCATGTAAGTGGAATCATTGAATATTTGTCCATTTGTGTCTGGCTTTTATTTAATTTACCATAATGTTTTTTCAGGGTTCATCTATGTTGTAGCATGTATCAGAATTCATTCCCTTTTTGCTGAATAATATTTCATTGTATGTATATACCACATTTTGTTTATCCATTCATCTGTTGATGGGCACGTGGGTGGTTTTCACCTTTTAGATATTGTGAATACTGTTGCTATGAACATAGGTGTATAAGGATTATCTCTTTGTGTTCTTCTTTTTAATTCTTCTGGGTGTATACCTACGAGCAGAATTACTGGGTCATATGGTATTTCTGTTTAACCATTTGAGAAACTACCAAACTGTTATCCACAGTGGCTGCAATATTTTACATTCCCACCAGCAGCACACGAGTGTTTTCTCCATATCCTTGTCAACAGTTGATATTTTCTTTTTTTTTTAATATTAGAGCTATCCTAATTAGATGTAGTATCTCACTGTAGTTTTTTGATTAAATTATTTTTTAATGCAAACATTTCTTCTGTAGCTATGCCTTTGTTTTTTTAAAACAGTTTTCAGAGTGGGTTTTCTGTTTCTTTTTTTAAAATTTTATTTTTTATTGAAATTTAGTTGATTTACAGTGTTGTATTACTTTCAGGTATACAGCAAAGTGATTCATATATATATATATATATATATATATATATATATATAAAATATTCCTTTTCAGATTCTTTTCCTATATATATAATATTCCTTTTCAGATTCTTTTCCCTTATATGTTATTACAAAATATTGAGTATAGTTCTCTGTGCTATATAGAAGGTCCTTGTTGGTTATATATTTTATATATAGTAGAGTGTATATGTTAATCCCAACCTCCTAACTTATCCTTCTCCCCATTTCCCCTTTGACAACCATAAGTTTGTATTCTATGCTTGTGGGACTATTTCTGTTTTGTATATGAGTTCATTTGCATCATTTTATTTTTAGATTCTGCATATAAGTGATATCTTATGATATTTGTCTTTGTCTGGCTTACTTCACTTAATATGATAATCTCTATACCACATCTGCTTTATCCATTCATCTGTTGATGGACATTTAGGTTGCTTCCACGTCTGGGCTATTGTAAATAGTGCCGCAGTGAACATTGGGGTGCATATATCTTTTTGAATTATGGTTTTCTCCGGATATATGCCCAGGAGTGGGATTGCAGGATCATATGGTAGCTCTATTTTTAATTTTTAAAGGAAGCTCCATACTGTTCTCCATAGTGACTGTACCAATTTACATTTCCATCAACAGTGTAGGACGTTTCCCTTTTCTCCACAACCTCTCCAGCATTTATTGTTTGTAGACTTTTTGATGATGGCCATTCTGACTGGTGTGAGGTGATACCTCATGGTAGTTTTGATTTGAATTTCTCTAATAATTAGCAATGTTGAGCATCTTTTCATGTGCTTTTTGGCCATCTGTATATCTTCTTTGGATAAATGTTTATTTAGATTTTCTGCCCATTTTTTGATTGGGTTTTTTTTTGATATTGAACTGCATGAGCTGTTTGTATATTTCGGAGATTAATCCCTTGATAGTGGCATCATTTGCAAATATTTTCTCCCATTCTGTGGGTTGTCTTTTCATTTTGTTTATGGTTTCCTTTACTGTGCAAAAGCTTTTAAGTTTCATTAGGTGCCATTCGGATTTTTGGTTTTTTCTCTTAATTTTCATTACTCTAGGAGATGGATCCAAAAAGATATTGCTGCCAGTTATGTCAAAGAGTGATCTGCCTGTGTTTTCCTCTAAGAGTTTTATAGTGTCCAGTCTTACATTTAGGTCTTTAATCCATTTTGAGTTTATTTTTGTGTATGGTGTTAGAGAATGTTCTAACTTCATTCTTTTACATGTAGCTGTCCAGTTTTCCCAGCACTACTTATTGAAGAGACTGTCTTTTTTCCATTGTATATTCTTGCCTCCTTTGTCGTAGATTAATTGACCATAGGTGCATGGGTTTATTTCTGGGCTTTCAATCCTGTTCCATTGATCTATGTGTCTGTTTTTGTGCCAGTACCATAGTGTTTTGATTATTGTAGCTTTGTAGTGTAGTCTTAAGCCAGGGGGACTGATTCCTCCAGGTCCATTTTTCTTTCTCAAGATTGCTTTGGCTATTCAGGGTCTTTTGTGTTTCCATACAAATTAAAAAATTTTTTGTTCTAGTTCTGTGAAAAATGCCATTGGTCATTTGATAGGGATTGCATTGAATCTGTAGATTGCCTTGGGTAATATAGTTGTTTTAAGCAATAATGTTTCTTCCAGTTCAAGAACATGGTATATATTTGTGTGATCTTCAGTTTCTTTCATCAGCATCTTAATAGTTTTCAGAGTACAGATCTTTTGCCTCCTTAGGTAGGTTTATTCCTAGGGTATTTTATTCTTTTTGATACGATGGTAAATGGGATTATTTCCTTAATTTCTCTTTCTGATATTTAGTTGTTAGTGTGTAGAAATGCAAGAGATTTCTGTGTATTAATTTTGTATCCTGCAACTTTACTGAATTCATTAATGAGCTCTAGTAGATTTCTGGTAGTGTCTTTAGGATTTTCTATGTATAGTATCATGTCATCTGCAATTCCCTAAGATTAGTGATGTTGAGTATCTTTTCATGTGCTTATTTATTACTGACCATTTGTATATCTCTTTGAATAATGTCTCTTCAAGTCCTTTGCCCATTTTTAAATTGTTTATCTTGTTGTTATTCTTTATGTTGAATTACAGGAGTTCTTTGCTTTCTGGATATTAATCTCTTATCAGATATAAGATCTGCAAATATATTTTCCTGTTCTTTCAGTTGTTTCACTCTCTTGATAGTGTTTTTTGATGTATAAAAGATTTAAATTTTGACCAAATCTAACTTACCTATTTTTTCTTTTGTTGGCTGTCATGTCCTAGAAATAATTGACAAATCCAATGCCATGAAGATTTTCTCCTATCTTTTTTCATGGGTTTTACTATTTTAGCTCTTAAGTTTAGGTCTTTGGTCCATTTTGAGTTAATTTTTGTATAAGCTGTAAGGTAAGGGTCCAATTTCATTCTTTTGCAAGTGTATATTAAGTTTCCCCATCCTTATTTGTTGAAAGACTCTTCCCCATCAAATGGTGTTGGTAACTTTGTTAAAAAAAAATCAATTGATGATATATGTGAGGGTTTATTTCTAGGCTTTCTATTCTAGTCTATTTGTTTATACATCTTCTCTTAGGCCAGTACCACACTGGTTTGATTACTGTAGCTTTGTGTAGTAAGTTTTGAAGTCAGGAAGTGTGAATCCTCCAATGTTTTCTTCTTTTTTTACAAGATCGTTTTGGTTTTTCTGGGTCCCATGAAATTCCATGTGAATTTTAGGGTAGCCTTCTCTATTTCTACCAAAAACACCATTAGGATATTCATTGAGATTGCATTGAATCTTTAGATCACTTTTGGGTAGAACTGTCATTTTGACAATATTAAGTCTTCCAATCCATGAATATGGGCAGTATTTTTGTTTATACCTTCTTTCATTTGTTTCAGCAGTGTTTTGTAGTTTTCATTGTATAAATCTTTCACCTCCTTCGTTAAATTTATTCCTAAGTATTTTATTCTTTTTGATGATATTGTAAATGGAAGTATTTCCTTAATTTCCTTTTTGGATATAGAAATGCAACTGATTTTTGCATGTTGATTGTGTGTTCAGCAACTTTCGTGAATTTGTTTATTAGCTGTAATGTTTTTTGTGTGGAATATTTAGGGTGTTTTACAATATGATCATATTGTCTGTGAACAGAGATAATTTGACCTCTTCCTCTCTAATTTGGATGCCTTTTATTTACCTTTCTTGCCAAATTGCTCTGTCTAGAATTTCCAGTACTATACTGAGTAAAAGTGCAAAAGTGGGCATCCTTCTCTTGTTCCTGATATGAGGAGATCCTGTCATTTTTTAAATGTGTTATTTTCTGCAAGTTCATTGTTTTATTTGCAAATATTCTAACAGTTTCATTCAGAGCTTCTAAAATGCTTTCGTTTGTGTATCTGTAGCAAACTCAATTTTATTGATATGTAATATTCTATTGTAAACATAATTTATCAATTCTTTTCACTAGACATTGTGGTTATTTCCATTTTTCTGCTATTACAAACAGTGTTACTATGAAAATTCTTCAACATATCTCTCTGTATGCCTCTGCAAAGTTTCTCTAGAGTATATATCTAAGAGTGAAATTGTTGGTCAAGGGTGAGCAAATTTCCAATTTTAAAAGATAATACTAAATTGTTTTCTGAAGTGGTTCTTCAAGTTTACATTTCCATTGCAGTAGGTGAAAGTTCCTATTCATCTGCATCATTGCCAACATGTGGAACTACCAGACTTGTAAAGTTGTGCTTATTTCGAGGGTTTAAAATAGTATCTCATTGTGGTTTTAATTTACATTTCCCTGATTCCCAATGGAGTTAAGAATCTTTTCCTCTGTTTATTCAAAATTTATGTTTCTGTGAAATGCCTGTTCATGAGCTTTCATATTGATTTGTAGGAGTTCTGTATATTTTCTGGATATTATTTCTTTATATAAGATGCACATATATTCTTCCATTGCCCCACTTTCCTTGTCTCTTTTTTAATTGAAGTATAGTTGATTTCCAGTGTTGTGTTTCTGGTGTACAGTGCAGTGATTCAGGTGTGTGTGTGTGTCTACTTTTTCCATTATGGTTTTTTATAGAATATTGATTATAGTTCCCTGTGCTATACAGTAGGACCTTGTTTATCTATTTTATATATAGTAGTTTGTATCTGCTAATGCCGAACTTTGAATTTATCCCTCCTTTCCCTTTCCCCTTTGGTAGCCATAAGTTTGTTCTCTATGTCTGTGAGTCTGTTTCTGTTTCATGGATGTGTTCATTTGTGTCATATTTTGGATTCCACATATAAGTGATATCATGTGATATTTGTCTTTCTCTGTCTGACTTCACTTAGTATGATAATCTCTAAGTCCATCCATGTTGCTGCAAATGTCATTGTTTCATTCCTTTTTTATAGTTGAGTATTCCACTGTATATATGTACACCACATCTTCTTTATCCATTCATCTGTCGATGGACATGTACATTGCTTCCATGTCTTGTCTATTGTAAATAGTGCTGCTGTGAACATTGGGTTGCATATGTCCTTTTGAATTAGTTTTCTCCGGATATATGCCCAGGAGTGGGATCGCTGGATCATAAGTAAACTCTACTTTTCGTTTTTTGAGGAACCTCCATACTGTTTTCCATAGTGGCTGCACCAATTTACATTCCCACCAACAGTGTAGGAGGGTTTCCTTTTCTCCACACCCTCTCCAGTATTTGTTATTTGTAGACTTTTAAATGACAGGTGTTCTGACCAGTGTGATGTGGTACCTCATTGTAGGTTTGATTTGCA
Organism: Kogia breviceps; assembly: GCF_026419965.1. Taxonomy (NCBI): domain Eukaryota; kingdom Metazoa; phylum Chordata; class Mammalia; order Artiodactyla; family Physeteridae; genus Kogia; species Kogia breviceps. The sequence continues at coordinate 26,947,762 of NC_081330.1, read as the reverse complement.
TGTCTCTAATAATTAGCAATGTTGAGTGTCTTTTCATGTGCTTATTGGCCATTTGTAAGTCTTCTTTGGATAAATGTCTATTTTGATCTTCTGCTCATTTTTTGATTGGGTTGTTTGGTTTTTTTGTTATGGAGTTGTATGAGCTGTTTGTATATTTTGGAGATTAAGCCTTTATAGGTCACATCATTTGCAAATATTTTCTTCCAGTCTGTAGGTTTTTTTTTTTTTTTTATGGTTTCCTTTGCTGTGCAAAAGCTTATAAGTTAGATTAGGTCCCATTTGTTTATTTTTGCTTTTATTTCTATTGCTTTGGGAGACTGACCTAAGAAAACACTGCTACAATTTATGTAAGAGTGTTTTGCTATGTTCTCTTCTAGGAGTTTTATGGTGTCACTTCTTATAGTTAAGTCTTTAATCCATTTTGAGTTTATTTTTGTGTATGATGTGAGGGAGTGTTCTAATTTCATTGATCTACATGTGGTTGTCCAGCTTTCCCAACACCACTTGCTGAAAAGACTGTCTCTTCTCTGTTGTATATTCTTGCCTCCTTTGTCAAAGATTAATTTATGGTAGGTGCATGGGCTCTCAGTTCTTTATTTCTGGGCTCTCAATTCTGTTCCATTGATTCATATGTTTTTGTGTTAATACCATGCTGTTCTGGTTACTGTAGCTTTGTGGTATTGTTTGAAATCTGGGAGGGTGAATCATCCAGCCTTTTGCTTCTACCTCAGAATTGACTTGGCAGTCCTGGGGCTTTGTGGTTCCATATAAGTTTTAGGATAATTTGTTCTTGTTCTGTGAAAAATGCCATGGGTAATTTGATAGGGATCACATTAAATATGTAGATTGCTTTGGGTAGTGTGGCCATTTTAACAATATTCTTTCAATCCAGGAGCATGGGCTATCTTTCCATTTCTTTGAATTATCTTCAGTTTCCTTTATCAATGTTTTATAGTTCTCAGCCTATAAGTCTTTCACCTCCTTGGTCAGGTTTTTTCCTAAGTATTACTTATTAGCTCCCAAAGCTAATAGAGGCAGAGCAACACTCATTGAGAATGAGGCCGCTATAGTGGGCCCCATCCCTCCCTTTGGGTGCACACCTTAACAATGGGGATTCAGTGGAGGACCTGGGCCCCTTACTTTGTACACCCCTAGTTGCGGCTTGGATCACACTCCAACCCCTTCAGGCTGTCTTTGTGCAGCCAACCCCAGTCCTTTCCCTGGGTCTGTCCTTTGAAGCCCATGTTTCAGCACCCAGCCCCAGCGTGCACCAGCAGATGTGAGTCGTGGGGTGGGGAGTGCAGGGAGGTGGTCAGGACCCTTTGTGCTGGTCTCTCTCTGTTCTGCCTGCTGCAAGCTGACTGCTGCACTCTCCTCTGAGCCTCTGAAGCTCCCTTTCTGTCCCAGCTGATCTCCCTGCTGGTGAAGAGGCTTCCAAGGTGAGGGAACATTTCCCCTTTCATAGCTCCCTTCCAGAGGTACAGGTTTCATCCTGATTCATTTTTTTGTTTGTTTGTTTCATCTTTGTTACATGGTGATCTTTCTTACAATTTTGCTTTTATGAGATCTTCTGCCAGCACTCAGCAGGTATTCTGTGAGAATTGTTCCACATGTAGATGTATTTTTGATGTATTTGTGGGAGGAGGTGAGCTCCATGTCCTTCTTTTCTGCCATCTTGATCCAGCCTCCCTCCTTGTGTCTTTTAATGAAAAGAATTTCTTAATTTTAATATCCAGCTTATTAATCTTTTCTCCGATGGTTAGTGCTTCTTGTGTTGTAAGATATCTTTCCTTAAATTGAGTGTAATAATATTCTTTTATGTTTTATTATAATGGAACTGATTTTCTTCTACTGGAACTGATTTCTGTGTCTGGTATGCATTAGATTCAGTGTCATCACTTTTTTTTTTTTTTTTTCCCTATATGGACACTCGGTTGTTCCAGCACCATTTATTGAAGAGATCCTCTTTTCTTTACTCCTCTGTTATTCTCCCTTTGTAAAGTATCAAGTGACTGTATTTGCCTAGGCCTATTTCTGGGGTCTCTAGTGTGTTCCATTGACCTATTAATTGTTCCTTTGTTTATCTTTAATAAATTAGTATTATATTGGTGAGGAAAAAAATTTTCCTCTGTTCTTCTAGGGTCTTTGGCTGGTCTAATAAATTGATATAAGAAAGATTAACAGGAAAAATGAAACAAAAGTTTAATAACATGTATACATCCTGTATACATGGGCGAGATCTAGGAAAACTGAGTAACTCTTCAAAATGGCCATAGGCATTGCTTTACATACCATCTTCTGCTAAAGACAAAAGATGTTGGGGGTGGGGAGTCAGTTATAGGAGGTTACCTGGAAAAGCACAGTAAACAAGGGTATGGTTGTTATGTAGATTTAGCATTCCAGGAGGTGAGTGATGCACCTGGGTCCCCAAAGTTAGGACTATATTGTGCAAGAAGTCAGGTATTTAACAAGAGGAATTTTGATGGAAACAAAAGGAAAACAAAGGTTAATTTTTGGGGAAAATTGTAAACCCATTGTATGAGTCCTGAATGTTGCTAGTTGAGAAGATTCTAGGTGGGTGTCAAGCTCAAGACATCTTCAGATAGACTGAGGGCAGGCAGTGGCAATCTGACATATTTTCCTGGTTTGCAGTTTGAATGTCTCTCATGATATCATTGGGTGTACTTGTAAACTTTTTGAGTGGCCCATTCAGCAAAAGGCACAAAGAAGAATGTCTAAACATGAGCTGTTGTGGTGATTTCTCTGAAGTTTATATCAAGTCATTCACATTCAGTTTGCAGGGTTTCAGGAAAAAGGGCAGATTTAGTTCTCCATGATTATAAGCCAAAAGGATGGGAGAAAATTGGAAACATTCATTTGGAGAGTTGTAACCGGGCATTGGAGGAAACTAGACTTTAAGATCCAGTCCAGTTTATAGGTGAAAAACAAACACTCAAAGACAAACAGAACTAGATCTAATATTCACAGAAGTGTTACTGAAAAATAATTTTTTTCTCTCAAATCACCCTCATTCTCACCTAAGATAGCCAAATTAATACTAATTTGTTTGCAAAATAAGTCTAGTCTCATCAGACTTTGCCTGATTATTTGCATAAGTGAAGCAAGAACAATCATTGACCATACAGGCTTTTAAAAAATCTGCTTTGCTGGAACTTTTCATAAGGAATCTCAGATTGGACTTTTAAAACCCTCAAAGCTAGGAAGTCAAAACAAGGAATTGTCATCAGACTTTGCCTGCAGTACCTATAGATTTAATTCCTCTCTTCTCAAGATCCCTCAAATATATGAAGGTTCCTGCACTTGCCAGGAATTGACCTTTCTTACTCACCTGGTAAGGGTGCTGCGGACCCTGTTAGCAAGGTACCAGACTGGTTTTCCAAGGGGCTTTATTGGCTCCATAAAGTCAACCTTTGTTACTTAAAGCTGTTTGGTCATATCTGAGTCTAGGCATGCCTCTCCCAAATATGATATTCCACGTAAAGCCTTGGTAGTATACCCAGTGTTTCCAATTGTGTCCTGTTACAAAGAGAACAGATTCTTAGTGAACTTAGGAAAATAACTATATTGCCGTGAAAATGAGAATACTCACTTAGGGTCTGTGAATTCTGGGGGGGATCAGGTAGGAAGAAAAAGATAAATGTTTCATCTTTTTTCACAAAGATATATTTTACCAAAGTGCTGTTAAGTCAGAGGTAGCTTAAGAGAAAAAGGTTTCCTTAAATCTGGAAAAACAAAACATTAAAAAAATCAGCAATATTTCAAAAAAATCAGCAATATTTCAAACAAGAAGTCATAAAAACAAATAATCAGACTTCTCAGCTCATTTAGTCCCATGTAATTAATACTTGTTCTGCTTGTATCATTTTTCCAGTAGTTGTGGAAATTCTTACCGAGTTCAGTTGTATGATGTTAAAGTTATCATAAAGCTGTACTCCTCAAAAGTCTTTTCATTCAGTCTCTTTCAGGATGAAGCACTTTTGCAGGAAGCTTTTGTAACAGCATCAGAGTAAAACAATAACTCTGTAAATGACAAAAGACTAAAATGCTAATGGTTAAATATCTGATGAGAGTTCATTATAATGGAAATTGCAGGGAAATGGTTATTTCTGTAACATATAACATTTTAAGATAATAACCAGAGTTATGACTGATAACATTATACTAGGACATATCAGATTTCTAGGTATTTCACACAATTTCTGGAATACTTATTTACTTATACATACACAACATAAAGAAGACCTAGTATTGTTTCTTATTTGACAATGCTTCCCATGTAATTTAACATATCAAATAAGCCTAATTAGTATAACATATTCCTTTTTTATAAGGAGAGAGAACAAATCTTTGGAAATGTTCCAGGCCCCTCTGGGGAATTTCAAAATTAGTTTGAGGTTAAAAAACAAAACAAAACAAAAAAACACTTCATTTATATTTTGACTTTGGAAAGTTTGTCAAAAATAACAAAAAGTTTATAAAACACTTGGTCAAATAGGATTGTAGGTCACTGTGAAACAATGGTTAGCTATCCATTTAACCAAATGGACAATGGAAGATGTTAAAGGCAAATACAGAAAAGTAAATAGTTGTAAAAAACCCCAAAACCTTAGTTATTTTAATAGCAAAGTTTCAGTTTTCTGAACACAGGAAACGATTTTGCCAAAACACAGAATCCTTGCTTTTTTAGGCAGATTATTTTAAAAGGTAAAGCAGAACAAAACCCCCCCAAAGTTAGCAGAAGGAAAGAAATCATAAAGATCAGATCAGAAGTAAATGAAAAAGAAATGAAGGAAACAGTAGCAAAGATCAATAAAACCAAAAGCTGGTTCTTTGAGAAGACAAACAAAATTCATAAACCATTAGCTAGACTTATCAAGAAAAAAAGGGAGAAGACTCATATCAGTACAATTAGAAATGAGAAAGGAGAAGTAACAACTGACACTGCAGAAATACAAATGATCATGAGAGATTACTACAAGCAATTACATGCCAATAAAATGGACAACCTGGAAGAAATGGACAAATTCTTAGAAAAGCACAACCTTCTGAGACTGAACCAGGAAGAAAGAGAAAATATAAACAGACCAATCACAAGCACTGAAATTGAGACTGTGATTAAAAATCTTCCAGCAAACAAAAGCCCAGGACCAGATGGCTTCACAGGTGAATTCTATCAAACATTTAGAGAAGCACTAACATCTATCTTTCTCAAACTCTTCCAAAAAGCTGCAGAGGAAGGAACACTCCCAAACTCATTCTACGAGGCCACCTATACCGATACCAAGAGCAAAGATACTACAAAAAAAGAAAATTACAGGCCAATATCACTGATGAATATATACAAAAATCCTCAACAAAATACTAGCAAACAGACTCCAACAGCACATTAAAAGGATCATACACCATGATCAAGTGAGGTTTATCCCAGGACTGCAAGAATTCTTCAATATACACAAATCAATCAATGTGATACACCACATTAACAAACTGAAGGATAAAAACCATATGATCATCCCAATAGATGCAGAAAAAGCTTTTGACAAAATTCAACACCCATTTATTATAAAAACTCTCCAGAAAGTAGGCACAGAGGGAACTTACCTCAACGTAATAAAGGCCATATATGACAAATCCACAGCCAACATCGTTCTCAATGCTGAAAAATGAAACCATTTCCACTAAGATCAGGAACAAGACAAGGTTGCCAACTCTCACCACTATTATTCAACATAGTTTTGGAAGTTTTAGCCACAGCAGTCAGAGAAGAAAAAGAAATAAAAGGAATCCAAATTGGAAAAGAAGTAAAGCTGTCACTGTTTGCAGATGACATGATACTATATATAGGGAATCCAAAATGCTACCAGAAAACTACTAGAGCTAATCAATAAATTTGGTAAAGTAGCAGGATACAAAATTAATGTACAGAAATCTCTTTCATTCCTACACATTAATGATGAAAAATCTGAAAGAGAAATTAACGAAACTATCCCATTAACCACTGCAGCAAAAAAAATACAATATCTAGGAATAAACCTATCTAAGGAGACAAAATACCTGTATGCAGGAAACTATAAGACACCGATGAAATAAATTAAAGATGATACCAACAGATGGAGAGATATACCATGTTCTTGGATTGGAAGAATCAACATTGTGAAATTGACTATATTACCCAAAGCAATCTACAGATTCAATGAAATCCTTATCAAACTACCAATGGCATTTTTCACAGAATTAGAACAAAATATTTCACAATTTGTATGGAAACACAGAAGACCCCAAATAGCCAAAGCAATCTTGAAGAAAGAAAAATGGAGCTGGAGGAATTAGGCTCCCGGACTTCAGACTATACTGCAGAGCTACAGTAATCAAGAGAGTATGGAACTGGCACAAAAATAGAAATATAGATCAATGGAACAGGATTGAAAGCCCAGAGATAAACCCACACACATATGGTCACCTTATCTTTGATAAAGGAGTGAAGAATATACAATGGAGAAAAGACAGCCTGTTAAATAAGTGGTGCTGGGAAAACTGGACAGCTACATGTAAAAGAATGAAATTAGAACATTCCCTAACTCCACACACAAAAATAAGCTCAAAATGGATTAAAGACATAAATTTAAGGCCAGATGCTATAAAACTCTTTGAGGAAAACATAGGCAGAACACTCTAAGACATACATCACAGCAAGATCCTTTTTGACCTACCTCCTAGAGAAATGGAAATAAAAACAAAAATAAATGGGACCTAATGAATCTTAAAGCTTTTGTACAGCAAAGGAAAACATAAACAAGATGGAAAGACAACCCTCAGAATGGGAGAAAATATTTGCAAATGAAGCAACTGACAAAGGATTCATCTCCAAAATTTACAAGCAGCTCATGCAGCTCAATATCAAAAAAACAAACAACCCAATCCAAAAATGTACAGAAGACCTAAGTAGACCTTTCTCCAAAGAAGATATACAGGTTGTCAACAAACACATGAAAGAATTCTCAACATCACTAATTATTAGAGAAATACAAATCAAAACTACAATGAGATATCATCTCACACCAGTAAGAATGGTCATCATCAAAAAATCTGCAAACAATAAATGCTGGAGAGGGTGTGAAGAAAAGGGAACCCTCTTGCACTGTTGGTGGGAATGTAAATTTATACAGCCATTGTGGAGAACAGTATGGAGGTTCCTTAAAAAACTAAAAATAGACCTATCATATGCCCCAGCAATCCCACTACTGGGCCTATACCCTGAGAAAACCGTAATTCAAAAAGAGTCATGTACCAAAATGTTCATTGCAGCTGTATTTACAATAGCCAGGCCATGGAAGCAACCTAAGTGTCCATCAACAGATGAATGGATAAAGAAGATGTTGCAACTTTATTGTCAAAGCTGGGCGTCTGAGAAGATGGTGGATTAGCTTCCTAGAGTACCCTCTTATTGGGGTTAGTTGCTAGTTTCTTTTATAGAAAAGAGAGGGGGAGGAGGTGAGGAAGTATAGTAAAAAGGCCATAAGTCTTTTTTTTCTTTAAATTTTATTTATTTACGGCTGTGTAGGTCTTCGTTGCTGCGCACGGACTTTCTCTAATTGTGGTGAGTGGGGGGCTACTCTTTGTTGTGGCATGCATGCTTCTCTTGTTGAGAGCATGGGCTCTAGATGCGCGGGCTTCAGTAGTTGTGGCTTGCCGGCTCAGTAGTTGTGGTGTGTGGGCTGTAGGGCGCAGGCTGAGTAGTTGTGGTGCACAGGCTTAGTTGCTCTGTGGCATGTGGTATCTTCCCGGACCAGGGATTGAACCTGTGTCCTCTGAATTGGCAGACAGATTCTTAACCACTGTGCCACCAGGGAAGTCCCAAAAAGGCCATAAGTCTTGCAAAATATCTACTGGTTTTGGCTAGCCTCAGGGAGGGGATGTGTTAAGTTTTTCTTTTTTGCAGCCATTCACAGGTGGGCAGGGTCCGGGTGTTTCCCTGTGAGCTGAACAAAGGCACTTTAGTTTAACATTCAGACAGAGGGACAGGGTTCCCTGAGGCAGGCCATTGTGTATGCTTATAGCTATAGACAGAACAAAAGCAATGGAAAGCAAAGGTCAAAGTAAAAGAAACAGATTCAACATGGAGTCAGATTTTTTTCTTCCCTGTTACAATATACCCAAATGTCTTTAGTTTTTCTGTAAGAGGAAGTCACAGTGGATAAACCTATATTTACTAATTAATGTTTTAGTTATTTTATCTTATTTGGGGATGATCTAGGTATTCAGTAAATTTCCATCATTTAACTTAACTTAGCAAAATTGTAAAGTCTCAAGTTACCAAAAATACTTTGGAAGGTACTTTTTATTTCACATATCATAAAGCATAATTATTGCAAAAAATTCACCTAAAAATTCTTTTCTCACTTAAATCTATCTAAATCCCTTGTTCCTAACAATTATGTTTTGAATACCTGTGAAAACTTCATGAGACGTTAGACAAAGTCACCTATCATCCCGAGCTATTTTTCTTGGTGACAAATTTCATGACAGATAACATGAATTTATTTGGCTAATAAACTCAGGTAGAATAAAAGTTGGTTGTCTGCATTATATTCAGTGTTGATAACTCTAAAGACATATCTATTTTAATTTAACCAACAGACTTAAATTAGCCCTTTAATACTGGGGGACCAATGTGGGGGTTCCCTTTTGGCCTACCCAGCCCTTGATAGTGCTGGTAAGAGTCCCTTTGACACTTCCCTAGGCCCCTTCCCATTCTCTTGTTAATTAACATCATGTAATTATTAGCATTTTTAAGACCCATGAGGGGAAGCTGAGACAGAAAATTTGATAAGGCTTCCTGAACTTCTTTTTTAAATCAAGTTTTCAGCAATAAGTTTATATGGGGTGTCCAATGGGAAAGGGGAACCCTTAGTCACAGCATTTACAATGATCTGGAGAGTGAACTCTAGGGTCTGTATCAACCCAGACATGCTCTTCTACTCTGCAACACTCAAAACCAAAGACACAGCCCCCCAAATAGTCACTCTTCATAATCCGTTTCAGTAAAAGTTCCTCAAGAAGCTGATGATTCTGATTTACAAAATGAAATAACTCCTTTACATTATACACTTTGGTTTCAGTGGTTTCTTGAAGATCTGATGCTGTCCAAGGGACATGAACTCTTTACAGTGGGGGTTCAGGACATATCCACAAAGGACATTACATAAAAAGGCCTGAAGCTGATAGAGCCTGATTATGGAGCCCTGGAAAGTAGGAGAGATTGTAAGGGATAGCAAAGTATACCCTGCTACCCATCTTGAGTGCTTCTACTAAATTCATTTCCTGGCTTTCAGTATTTACGCGAGTAACCAGTATACTCTGGGCCTTGAGATTAAGCTGGAGTGCTGTCTATAAATCTTATATAGAGATTGGGAAGTCAAAACAGGCAGTTGGGTGTTGAAGGGATTTTTCTGGAGAAGCTGGAGGAGTTTTGGGATCTGAAGAAATTTGCTGAGGTGATGGGGCTGGATTTTGAGAGCGAATTTATGTTGGATGTAGACATTATTTTTTGTTCTAAATCCAATTTCTGTTTTTTTATCTTATTAAGGGGGTCCCTAAGGCTAACTGTTATATTTCTTTGTGTCCTCTTCTTAATTTGGTGTTTTCATAGGTACTAATGAGACAGTTGTTTAGGATGAGAGTTCTCTAAGAAAATTTTTTTCTTTTAAATATAGCCAGTTCAAAGGATTCATCACCTGGCCGTTAATGAGAAGGATTTTATATTAATCGCAATAGTGACTCAAACCAATAAGACTTTTCATGGCTTAACCAAGTATGCAAGGGGCATCCCTAAAGGAGAGTGCAAAAGATGCAGTCCTCACAATATTCAGAAAGTTCTCTCCCAGAGTTAGTCTAAGAAAGCAAAGACTGTTGTCACAGGCATTAAGAATGGTATAGGGCAAATGATGTCTCCACTTTCCCGTGAGAATGGGAGACACCTCCAGGTATAAACCCAATAATGTGACACTGGGCAGGCCCTACTGGAATGGGACTTTTCCAGCACTAATGAGACAATGAAAGTTGACACAAAAAAGGCCCCTTATGGACTGGGACCCCGTATGACAAACTCTCCTGAGAGCTAGCACAAAGAGAATGCTGAGATACCAGTCACATGCCCAGGTTGTTACCTCTGCTTCTGACTAACTAGATTAATAGTTCCACAGCCTACTCAATTGTCTGCCAGATGCATGCCAGTACATACATCCACCAGTTGCCAGAGACCAGAGAGACTATTCTCACTGACCATAAAGCCAAGCTCTCAGAACATAGACAACACAGACAAGAGAAAACAATGACCATCTATGGGAGGAAAGGGATCAATAGAAAACAAGAGTACTCATAACAAATTTTTACCAAAGTTACTATACCTGAGAAATTAGTTCCACAAATATTTTCTCCAGCTAATCTAAATTTAGAAAAATAAAAGGTCTGTCACTACTCTTGCTTACATCAGACCCTGTGGGCAAAGGGCTCTTTGTCAGAGGTCCCAGCATTTCTCAGCTACAGTAGGCTTGGAGGGAGCAGAGTCCAGCCAGGGAAGTTTATCCTGCCGACTACTACATCAGCTGTTGCAGAGGAAATATTTTTCCTTTACACTTCTAGGTTCTTTGTCTAGTCTAATAATTAAGTTGATATAAGACAGATTAGCAGGAGAAAAACAAATGTAATGACATGTATATCTCATGTACACATGGGAGAGACCCAGGAAAACTGAGTAACTCTCCAAAATGGCCCAAACCATCACCTTAAATACCAGTTTTAGCTAAAGATGAAAGATGATGTTGGGAGTGAGGAGTCAGTTATGGGAGGTTACCAGGAAAAGCACAGTAAACAGGGTATGCTTGTTATGCAGATTTAAGTGATTGTCTTCTCCATTGATAACAGTTTCTAGAGATTTAGATATCTTCCTCTTCCTGGCACAATGAGGGAGACATCCTTACAAGTAGAGATTCTCCTTATAAATGTAAATGTTTCTTAAAAAAGGGTGACTTCTACTCAATTTTCAGAGCTTCTGCTGTGTCTGCAGTTTCTTAAAAATAATCAGCCTAAATTAATCCTTATGCCAAAGAGACATATTTTGGGGTGGTATATCTGATCCCCTACAATTATTTGTTAATATTATATAATTATGAATTAATATTATATAGTATGGATATTATAATATATTAACATTTATGGTACATATAATGTATGTACAGTAATTATATATATATACTTATACATATATATATAATTTTTGGCTATGTTGCACGGCTTGTGGGATCTTAGTTCCCCGACCAGGGATTGAACCCTGGCCCCCAGCAGTGGAAGCATGGAGTCCTAACCACTGGACTTCTGGGGAATTCCCAATACATTAATATAATAATATTGTTATATTAATACATTTTATTATCAGAATTTAAAATTCCACAGATACACACATGCTCTTGTTACCAAATTAAGTCATATGGACACTGCTCGGGCCATAGCCCAGCCAAGGCTCTCTGCCTTGGTGTGTGTGGGGGGGGTTCTTTTTCTGTTTGGGTTCGAGCAGCCAGTAATGAAAGTGAAGCTGAGATCAACACAAGTTTTATTCAGTGGCCAAAGAATGGAGAAGCGGGAACTAAGTTCACAGATCAACTTCTTGCCCACCCGGCGAGAGATCTAATTTTAAAGAGTAAAGACAAAGGGAGGAGGAGTGAGGCTAATGATGGGGAGGCATATGCACTAGTCTACTGGGGAAGGGGACAGTGCTTTTTCAAGGGAGTGAGGTGTCATGCCCTTTTTACCCTTTTTTGGTCCTTAATGTCTGGTCATGGCTGCTGGTAGGTGTGTCATTCAAAATGCTAATATTAAATCAAAATATAATGAGACTCAGGGTCTGTTGGAGGCCAGATTCATCGCCATCTTGGACCCAGCTGGTTCCAGCTTTTTTGTTTGTTTGTTTGTTTGTTTGTTTGTAGCTTCCTTTCTTATCTCTGGAACCTTTAACTTAAAGATTTATGTTGACCCCTGCTAAAGGTGGGTGTTGGCAGGTTTTGAGCAAAGACTTGGAGCAGCTCTGGCAACACTCTAACCCTCACACCGTCATGCAACCATTTGTGTCTTTTATTGGGATTGTGTGTAATCTATTGAATAGATTGAAAAGAATTGATCTATTCATGATATTGAGTTTGGGTTTTGGTCTTTAAAGTATGTGAAAAATCATACTTCTAATTAGGATGGAAAAGGACACAAGACCTTTGCACCTGTTGCTCTGAATCTTATTTCTCTGTCAGTAACTTTCTTTTTTTTCCCCTCTCTTTCTTTGGTTTTGGCTTTCTGAAATGTCAAGAGGCTATGTATACTTGTCCATTTTTATCCCATTAGTTGGTATTTGGTGACTCCTTTCAATATAAAGTGTTGTTTTGACTCCCTCTCGTGAGACAACTGGAATCACAGCTACCTGCTGAACAGTCATCGACAGGAAGACACTGGAACTCACCAAAAAAATAGCCCAGGGCTTCCCTGGTGGTGCAGTGATTGGGAGTCTGCCTGCCAACGCAGGGGACATGGGTTTGAGCCCTGGTCTGGGAGGATCCCACATGCCGTGGAACAGATAAGCCCGTGTGCCACAACTACTGAGCCTGCGCTCTAGAGCCTGTGAGCCACAACTACTGAAGTCCTCATGCCTAGAGCGAATGCTCCGCAACAAAAGAAAGCACCACAGTGAAGCCTGTGCACCGCAACAAAGAGTAGCCCCCACTCGCCACAGCTAGAGAAACCCCGTGCACAGCAATGAAGACCCAACGCAGCCAAAAAAAAGATACCCCACATCCAAAGACAAAGGAGAAGCCACAATGAGACAGTTAGAGGGATGCAATCACAATAAAATCAAATCCCATAACTGCTGGGTGGGTGACTCACAAACTGGAGAACACTTACACCACAGAAGTCCACGCACTGGAGTGAAGGTTCTGAGCCCCACGTCAAGCTTCCCAACCCGGGTGTCCAGCAATGGGAGGAGGAATTCCTAGAGAATCACACTTTGAAAGCTAGTGGGATTTGACTGCAGGACTTCAACAGGACTGGGGGAAACAGAGACTCCACTCTTGGAGGGCACACACAAAGTACTGTACACATCAGTACCCAGGGGAAGGAGCAGTGACCCCACAGGAGACTGAACCAGACTTACCTGCTAGTGTTGGAGGGTCTCCTGCAGAGGTGGGGGGTGTCTGTGGCTCACCGTGAGGACAAGGACACTGGCAGCAGAAATTCTGGGAAGTACTCCCTGGCGTTGAGCCCTCCCAGAGTTCTCCATTAGCCCCACAAAAGAGCCAGGTAGGCTCCAGTGTTGAGTCACCTCGGGCCAAACAACCAACAGGGAGGTATCCCACCCCCACCCATCATCAGACAAGAGGATTAAAATTTTACTGAGCTCTTCCCATCAAGCAACAGCCAGCTCTATCCACCACCAGTCCCTCCCATCAGAAAACTTGCACAAGTCTCTTAGATAGCCTCATCCACCAGAGGGCAGACAGCAGAAGCAAAAAGAACTACAATGCTGCAGCCTGTGGATCAAAAACAACATTCATAAAAAGAGAGACAAGATGAAAAGGCAGAGGGCTATTTACCATATGAATGAAGAAAATAAAACCCCAGAAAAACAACTAAATGAAATGGAGATAGGCAACCTTCCAGAAAAAGAATTCAGAATAATGATAGTGAAGATGATCCAGTACCTTGGAAAAAGAATGCAGGCAAAGATCGAGAAGATGCAAGAAATGTTTACCAAAGTCCTAGAAGAATTAAAGAACAAACACCTAGAAGAATTAACAAACAAACAGATGAGCAATACAGTAACTGAAATGAAAAATACACTAGAAGGAATCAATAGCAGAATAACTGAGGCAGAAGAAAGGATAAGTGACCTGGAAGAAGAATGGTAGAATTCACTGCTGCAGAACAGAATTAAGAAAAAAGAATGAAAAGAAATGAAGACAGCCTAAGAGACCTCTGGGACAACATTAAATGCAACAACATTTGCATTATATAGGGGTCCCAGAAGGAGAAAAGAGAGAGCAAGGACCTGAGAAAATATTTGAAGAGATTATAGTCGAAAACTTCCCTAACATGGGAAAGAAGATAGCTACTCAAGTCCAGGAAGCGGAGAGAGTCCCAGGCAGGATAAACCCACGGAGAAACACACCAAGACATATAGTGATCAAATTGGCAAAAATTAAAGACAAAGAAAAATTATTGAAAGCAGCATGGGAAAAACGACAAATAACATAAAAAGGAACTCCCATAAGGTTAACAGCTGATTTCTCAGCAGAAACTCTACAAGCCAAAAGGGAGTGGCATGATACACTTAACCTGATGAAAGGGAAGAACCTACAACCAAGATTACTCTACCCGGCAAAGATTTCATTCATATTCTATGGAAAAGTCAAAAGCTTTCCAGACAAGCAAAAGCTAAGAGAATTCAGCACCACCAAACCAGCTCTACAACAAATGCTAAAGGAACTTCTCTAAGTGGGAAACACAAGAGAAGAAAAGGACCTACAAAAACAAACCCATAGCAATTAAAAAATGGTGATAGGAGCATACATATCAATAATTACCTTAAACATGAAGGGATTGAATGCTCCAACCAAAAGACACAGGCTCGCTGAATGGATACAAAAACAAGACCCATATATATGCTGTGTACAAGAGACCCACTTCGGACCTGTAGACACATACAGACTGAAAGTGAGGGGATGGAGAAAGATAATCCATGCAAATGGAAATCAAAAGAAAGCCGGAGTAGCAATCCTCATAGCAGATAAGATAGACTTTAAAATAAAGAATGTTGCAAGAGAAAAGGAAGGATACTACATAATGATCAAGGGATCAATCCAAGAAGAAGATATAAGAATTATAAATATATATGCACCCAACAGAGGAGCACCTCAATACATAAGGCAATTGCTAACAGCTATAAAAGAGAAAATCAACAGTAACACAATAATAGTGAGGGACTTTAACACCTCACTTACACCAATGGACAGATCATCCAAAATGAAAATAAATAAGGAAACAGAAGCTTTAAATGATACAACAGACCAGATACATTTAATTGATATTTACAGGACATTCCATCCACAAACAGCAGATTACAGTTTCTTCTCAAGTTCACATTTTCCAGGATAGATCACATCTTGGGTCATAAATCAAGCCTCAGTAAATTTAAGAAACTTGAAATCATATCAAGCATCTTGTCTGACCACAACACTATGAGATTAGAAATCAGTTACAGGGAGAAAAACGTAAAAAACACAAACACATGGAGGCTAAACAATACGTTACTAAATAACCAAGAGACCACTGAAGAATCAAAGAGGAAATCAAAAATACCTAGAGACAAGTGACAATGAAAACACAACGATCCAAAACCCGTGGGATGCAGCAAAAGCAGTTCTAAGAAGGAAGTTCATAGCAATACAAGCCTACCTCAAGAAACGAGAAAAATCTCAAATAAACAATCTAACCTTACACCTAAAAGAACGAGAGAGAGAAGAACAAACAAAACCCAAAGTTAGTAGAAGGAAAGAAATCATAAAGATCAGAGCAGAAATAAATGAAATAGAAACAAAGAAAACAATAGCAAACATCAATAAAACTAAAAGCTGGTTCTTTAAGAAGATAAACAAAGTTGATAAACCATTATCCAGATTCATCAACAAAAGAGGGAGAGGACTTAAATCAGTAGAATTAGAAATGAAAAAAGTGTAGTTACAACAGACACTGTAGAAATATAAAGCATCCTAAGAGACTACTGCAAGCAACTCTATGCCAACAAAATGGACAACTTGGAAGAAATGGAAAAATTCTTAGAAAGGTATAACCTTCCAAGACTGAACCAGGAAGAAATAGAAATTATGAACTGACCAATCACAAGTAATGAAATTGAAACTGTGATTAAAAATCTTCCAACAAACAAAAGTCCAGGAGCAGATGGCTTCACAGGTGAATTCTACGAAACATTTAGAGAAGAGCTAACATCCATCCTTCTCAAACTCTTCTAAAAGTTTGCAGAGGAAGGAACACTCTCAAACTCATTCTACGAGGCCACTATCACCCTGATATCAAAACCAGACAAAGATACTACAAAAAAGAAAATTACACACCAATATCACTGATGAATATAGATGTAAAATTCCCCAACGAAATACTAGCAAACAGAATCCAACAACAAATTAAAAGGATCAGACACCATGGTCAAGTGGGATTTATCCCAGGCATGCCAGTATTTTTCAGTATATGCAAATCAATCAATACACCATGTTAACAAATTGAAGAATAAAAACCACATGATAATCTCAGTAGATGCAGAAAAAGCTTTTGAGAAAATTCAACACCCATTTATGATAAAAACTCTCCAGAAAGTGGGCATAGAGGGAACCTATCTGAACATAATAAAGGCCATATATGACAAACCCACAGGAAACATCATTCTCGGTCATTAAAAGCTGAAAGCATTTCCTCTAAGATCAGGAACAAGACAACTATGTCCATTCTTGCCACCATTATTCAACATAGTTTTGGAAGTTTCAGCCACAGCAATCAGGGAAGAAAAAGAAGTAAAAGGAATGCAAATCAGAAAAGAAGAAGTAAAGCTGTCACTGTTTGCAGATGACATGATACTATACATACAGAATCCTAAAGATGCCACCAGAAAACAACTAGAGCTAATCAATGAATTAGGGAAATTTGCAGGATACAAAATTCACAGAAATCTCTTGCATTCCTAAACACTAATGATGAAAAATCAGAAAGAGAAATTAAGGAAAGAGTGCCATTTACCCTTGGAGCAAAAAGAATAAAATACCTATGAATAAACCTGCCAAGGGAGACAAACGACCTGTATGCAGAAAACTATAGGACGCTGATGAAGGAAATTAAAGATGATACAAATAGATGGAGAGATATACCATGTTCTTGGATTAGAAGAATCAACATTGTGAAATTGACTATACTACCCAAAGCAATCTACACGTTCAATACAATCCCTATCAAATTACCAATGGCATTTTTTTACAGAACTAGAACAAAAAAACTTAAAATTTGTATGGAGACACAGAAGGCCCCGAATAGCCAAAGCAATACTGAGGGAAAAAAACAGAGCTGGAGGAATCAGACTCCCTGACTTCAGAGTATATTACAAAGCTACAGTAATCAAGACAATATGGTACTGGCACAAAAACAGAACCAGATCAATGGAACAGAGTAGAAAGCCCAGAGATAAACCCACATACCTATGGTCAACTAATCTATGACAAAGGAGGCAAGGATATACAATGGTGAAAAGACAGTCTCTTCAATAAGTGGTGTTGGAAAACTGGACACCTACGTGTAAAAGAATGAAATTAGAACACTCCCCAACACCATACACAAAAATAAGCTCAAAATGATTAGAGACCTAAATGAAAGACTGGACAGTATAAAGCTTATAGAAGAAAACATAGGAAGAACACTCTCTGACATAAGTCACAGCAAGATCTTTTTTGATCCACCTCCTAGAGTAATGGAAATAAAAACAAACAAATGGGACCTAATGAAACGTAAAAGCATTTGCAAAGCAAAGGAAACTACAAACAAGACAAATAGACAACTCTCAGAATGTGAGAAAATATTTGCAAATGAATCAGTGGACAGAGGATTAATCTCCAAAATATATAAACAGCTCATGCAGCTGAATATTTTAAAAAACAACCCAATCAAAAATGGGCAGAAGACTGAAATAGACATTTCTCCGTAGAAGACATGCAGATGTCCAAGAAGCACATGAAAAGCTGCTCAGCATCACTAATTATTAGAGAAATGCAAATCAAAACTACAATGAGGTATCACCTCACACCAGTTAGAATGGGCATCATCAGAAAATCTACCAACAACAATGCTGTAGAGGGTGTGGAGAAAAGGGAACCCTCTTGCACTGTTGGTGGGAATGTAAATTAATACAGCCACTATGGAGAACAGTATGGAGGTTCCTTAAAAAACTAAAAATAGAATTACCATGTGACCCAGCAATCCCACTACTGGGCATATACCCAGAGAAAACCGTAATTCAAAAAGACACATGCACCCCAATGTTCATTGCAGCACTATTTACAATAGCCAAGACATTGGCTATTGCCCAACCTAAATGCCCATTGACAGTTGAATGGAGAAAGAAGATGTGGTACATATATACAGTGGAATATTACTGAGCCATAAAAAGGAATGAAATTGGGTCATTTGTAGAGATGTGGATGGACCTAGAGACTGTCTATAGAGAGTGAAGTAAATCAGAAAGAGTAAAACAAGTTATCGTATATTAACGCATATATGTGGAACCTAGAAGAATGGTACAGATGAACTCGTTTGCAGGGCAGAAATAGAGACACAGAGGTAGAGAACAAACGTATGGACACCAAGGGAGGAAAGCTGCAGGGGGGTGTTGGTGATGGTGTGCTGAATTAGGAGGTTGGGATTGACATGTATACACTAATATATATAAAATGGATAACTAATAAGAACCTGCTGTATAAAAAAATAAATTGAATAAAATTCAAAAAAAAGAGTTTTGTTTTAAGTTCAGGGAAGTTTTTTTCTATATTTTTTCTTTCATTGCCTCTATTCTTTTATTCTGGACTCATTTTAAATACTTGTTCAACATCCTCAATCTATCCTTCAGTTATCTTAACTCTTTTCTCATAATTTCCATCTTTCTGTCTTTTTTCTCTATGTACTTGAAGATTTCCTTGACTTCATTTTTTAGATTGAGTGGTTTCATCCTATCCATTGAAATGAAAAAAATTTCTAGGGTAATAATAGTTTTAATGTACAAGAACTCTCGTTTGCTTTTCTTTTTACATATCAGAGTGTGCTCTTTTATGGATGTTATATCTTTTAAAATATGAGGATTATAATTAGAATTTTTAAAGTTGCTTTTATCCTTTGAATTATGTCTTTATCTGTTTTCCTTTCTCTTATTACTTTCTCCTCTATGGTGTTCCTTTTTGTTGATCCTTTTCTTTAATGCTTCTTTTTTTTTTTTTTTTCCAAATGTCTGGCTATCATTAGTTGTCCATTCAGATCTACAAATAAAAGGATTATATTGATTAGTACAAGTAAGTTTTCCTCTTTTGTTATACAGATTTATCAGTAAACTTCTTTGAAAGGGATGGCTGATTTGATTCTTTTAAGTTTATATGGAATATTGATGGGCAGATCTTTCTATAGCACATGGGTTCAAGGGTCAGGCAGATGGATTCACAATGGCTACCCACAATTTCCAAAGTAAATTGAGATTTACTGGGAGTGTGGTTTAAATGATTTAATGATTATTATTCCTGAGTAGAAATAGTTTTCCTTTTTTCTCCCTTCCTTTATCAATTGTGTTACTACAGTCTCTAAGCTGTTTTGCTGATAGGGTCTAACACCCAATATTAGAAATGATCCCTATGTTGACTGAGTACTTTTTAAAAGATAGGATTTAGGGGCTTTATTCTAGGGCAGTGGTTCTCAAAGTAAGGTCCCTAAACCAGTATCATGAGCATCATCTGAAATCTTAACAGAAATACACATTCTTAGGCCCCATCCCAGAAATACTGAATAAGAAATTTGGGGGGATAAATCCCAGAAACTTGTATTTTAACAAGTTCTTCAAGCGATTCTGATACATGCTCAAGTTTGATAACAGCTGTCCAAGAAGCAAAAGCTGCTGTTGCCAGTTACTCTTCTTATATCTGAGAGGTGGGGGTGGAATCCCCTTGGTTCAGGTGTTTTGAATGTAGTTTATTAAATGAAGTGAACTGATGATCGCTCCCGGGCCCAATCTCTGCCTATGGTTTTATTTTCTCCTGTTTACATTTTCACTTGTGGCTCTTTTTAGAAAAGCTACACTTCCTTTTACTGTCCTGGAATGAGGTTTCATCTTCTCTGCTTACCCATCAATCCAGTATCATTTGACTTTTACATTCCAAGAATTCCTTAAATATTGTCAATGGTACCCTTTCTTGGTTTATGTCTTGATAAAGTTTTATTCTTTTAAAAAGTTATTTCAGTCAGACTGTGACCAGCTAGGGGAGGGGGTAAGATATTGTTTGCTTCTGATAAAATGTCTTTGTGTGTGTGTGTGTGTGTGTGTGTGTGTGTGTGTTATGTGGGCCTCTCACTGTTGTGGCCTCTCCCGTTGCGGAGCACAGGCTCCGGATGCGCAGGCTCAGCGGCCATGGCTCAAGGGCCTAGCCGCTCCGCGGCATGTGGGATCTTCCCGGACTGGGGCACAAACCCGTGTCCCCTGCATCGGCAGGCAGACTTTCAACCACTGCGCCACCAGGGAAGCCCCTGGTAAAATGTCTTTTAAGTCAAATCCTTTCCAACTAAGGGTCCATTAGGAAATAAAATTGGCTTTCTGGCTCCTTTTGATTTATATTACAGAATTGTGTAAATTCATAGCCTTAGGTTATTATTAAACATTAGAACTATAGAACAAATAATGGCAACATTAAGGTTGAATTTTAGGAATCATCTAGTTCTGTATACCCACTTTACATAGGAGGAATCCAAGAGTTAAAAAGGGAAAGTACCTTGCCCTAGTTCAGATAGCAAGTTATTTCAGAGCTGAGGCTAAAACCTAGAATGGACTGGTCATTCTCTCTTTCTAGAGGGAATGTAGAAGAAACAGAAACAGGGCATCTTTCTGGCCTGGACAGATTTAACCGAAGGGGAACTTCATTTTTGAACTGTATTTTTTGCAATAGAGTATCTTCTACATTTATACCAATCCAACTTTTAGAAAATTGGGCTGTTAGAAGTCACAGAGGGAATTAGCAGCTGTTGTAAGAAAAACCAAAAGGATTGTTGCCAGACTTCATAAATCTTGGCATATTTGAGAAAACATCCCAATATGTTACATATGCTTATTCATGTGTGTAAACCTTTGGCTACGGTGCGTTGTCAATATAAATACGTTTTGTGTTATCATTTGGTCTGAGTGCTGGATTGCATGTTTATTAATTGTTGATAACCTCAGTACCACTAGCTCTCTTTGCTTTTTTTTTTTTTTTTTTTTTTTTTTTTTGCGGTATGCGGGCCTCTCACTGCTGTGGCCTCTCCTGTTGTGGAGCACAGGCTCTGGAGCGCAGGCTCAGCAGCCATGGCTCAGGGGCCCAGCCGCTCCGCGGCATGTGGGATCTTCCCGGACCGGGGCACGAACCCGCGTCCCCTGCATCAGCAGGCAGACTCTCAACCACTGCGCCACCAGGGAAGCCCTCTCTTTGCTTCTTTTGTCCTACTCTTTTGTTCTCATTTCCTCTCTGCACCAAGCAACAAACGAGGTGGGGAAAATGGTCAGGGCTGTCAAGAAGTTCACTCTAATTCTTCTCTTAAAAGAGGAATCAGAGGTCTTTCATTTAAGTTTTGCCTCTGCCGTTTAGTACCTGTGTGACCTTAGGCAATTCATCTCTCTGAGGCAGAATTTTCTTATCTGTGAAGAAACGCAGAATAAGTCACTGCGAAATACATCTTTTTGGCATAAAAATTACCTTGAGCTGGTTATTTTAAAAAAAATTTTCTTTTGTGGTATGCGGGCCTCTTACTGTTGTGGCCTCTCCCGTTGCAGAGCACAGGCTCCAGACGCACAGGCTCAGCAGCCATGGCTCACAGGCCCAGCCGCTCCGCAGCATGTGGGATCTTCCCGGACTGGGGCACAAACCCATGTCCCCTCCATCGGCAGGCGGATTCTCAACCATTGCACCACCAGGGAAACCCTTGAGCTGGTTATTTTTAAGAAACAGCAGACATCGGAAAAGCTCTGAAAACTGAATAGAAGTTACCGTTTTATAAGGGAGATCTCCATTTGTAAGGGTGTCTCCCTTTCTGTACCAGAAAAAGGAAAATGATTAAATTTCTAGAAACACTTATCAATGGAGAAGGCAGGGGCTTAAATCTGCATAACAACCATACCCTGATTTACTGTGCTTTGCCTGATAACGTCCTACAACTTCATCTCAACCCCCAGTCTTTTTTTGCCTTTAGATGGGTATGGTATATAAAGTGGTGGCTTGGGCTATTTCGGAGAGCTACTCAGTTTTCCTGGGTATCTCACATATATATGGAAGGTATACATGTTATTAAATTTCTGTTTGTTTTTCTTGTGTTAATCTGTCTTTTATCACGGGGGTGGGGTGGGGGGGCAGTTCCAGCCAAGACCCTAGAAGGGTAGAGTGTCAACTACAGTTGGCACTCACCATTGGCACTTGTCATCTACCTCTACAAGGATTAAATCATGTGCTGCTACAGCTGCTGATTTTTAACACCCCCCTGGAAGGAGATCAGGAATGAGGCACTCTGTGCTCTGGGAAAAACTGGCAGAAGAGGTCTTCAGATAGTTAGATATTTTCAGGAGCCGATTTTATGAGCCCAATTCTTGTATCTCCTCATATCTAGAAAAACAGTAAATTCCTTCATGGTGATGTCTGCTCCTCGTGACTAGCAGAAACCTTCTGCAAAGAAAATGTGCTCGATTGCATGTACTCCCCCTTCACCAAAATCACATATATACTGACCTTCCCCCTCTACCTCTTTGGAGCAGTTTCTCAGAGCTATCTAAAATGCTGTCTCCAGGGCCGCAGTCCTCATTTTTCCCCCAATAAAACTTAACTCTCAACTCCCATGTTGTGCATTTTTTGTAAGTCAACAAGAGGGAAAATTATTTTTCCTCCTTTACACCTACTTTGTGCCGTGGGAGGCCGGTCTTAATGGACTGCATTAATGGACTGCATTAATGGGCTCCCTTTCCCTCTGCCGTTTGATTTGGGTTTAGTGAAGGGGTGGTACCAACAGGAAGTTGGAGAGTAAGAGAAAAGAGAGATTGAGATGTCTATTCCAGACTCCCTTCCTGAGGTGGTTTGGATTTAATTTTGTTCCTCTACTGAATACCTCAGCTCCTATCTGGTAGCTCTCCCTTGAAGTTCTCTACAGGTTCTGGTTACTCCTTCCTCCACTGCCCCCTTTGATAAGGGTGGTGGTAAAGGCTTCTTGTCTCTGTTGCTAACCTTGAAATGCTTCAGCTTCCCTTGTTGATTTCCCTTAAATTTTTTTTTTACAGCGTAATAAATAGTCCTTTTATTAAATTATCCTTTTGAGTGTGCCATCTTTTTCGTGAGGGGGGGACCCTGATTAATTCAGTATGAAAAAAATGTACCTCATTACGGGAATGTGTTTGCATCTTTTGGAAATATTTCCTAGAAGAAATATGGGTATGTTGTTTCCTCAGGTACATTCATTATGTGACTAAGGCTGTGACATTGGTATTTATCTATTGACTCTTAAATTTAACTCTGGACTTTTCTTGCTTTTCACTGTCTGTGGGCTCCTAAGAATGGTAAAGTCTGCTTGGGTGCTATATACCAAGATTCACTACTATAGGGCTTAGGGAAATTAGTGGCCAGCCAACTCAATAGTTTGCTCAGTTTGGGGCTGAGGAAGCCATGGCTAAAGTTTTATTTTTGTGAAGGAACAGTTAGGTAACTTGTCTTCAAAAGCTTCAGATGGTACTTGCAACCTTGGTCACAAATGATTATTTTCCAGAGTCAGGGAAAGATGGCTGGCTCCGATCAAGCTACAAAAAATACTTCATGGGCTTCCCTGGTGGCGTAGTGGTTGAGAGTCCGCCTGCCGATGCAGGGGACATGGGTTCGTGCCCCGGTCCGGGAAGATTCCACATGCTGCAGAGCAGCTAGGCCCGTGAGCCATGGCCACTGAGCCTGTGCTCCACAATGGGAGAGGCCACAACAGTGAGAGGCCCGCGTACCGGAAAACAAAACAAAGCAAAAAACAAATAAACTTCAGTCTACTGATCTTGGGTCAGTTATGACCTCTTTGTCTAGGAAGAGCAATGATGTTTTCTACAAAGTTAACAAAGAGACAACTTAAATAATGTACCAGAGAGACTCTACATGAGGTCTTCCCAAAGAATATTTATATCCTCTTTTGGGAAGTGTAGCTTGTTTTTGTCTTTCCTTTCTGACTTGGCTGTCAGGATATGCATTGCTGTATTGAAAACTCAATAATAGTAATGATCTCATCTTTAGTTTCTGGTACAGCTATAACTCCCTTTCTTATTAATGGTATCTAGTTTCTGTCTGATCTTTATTGAACCATTTTGTGGATATTTGTATTTTACTCACGGTACTTTACATTCATTAGGAAATAGGAAGTATAATTACTTGGGGGGAGCTTTAATGAGGTGTCCCCAAGAATATGGAAAAATGAAGGGGACACATTGCCCTTTGAAATCAACATGTAGGTCAGGGTAGATCTATACTGTCACCCAAAAGAAGATGACTAAGACCAGAATTACTGTAATATTGTAATAATATGTCGAAATAAAGACCTATATCAGTAAGAGGATGTGGTCAATTCCATAAACATAGAAAAAGGAGACTCAAGAAGCTACATGGTAGCTGTGTCCACCCAAGCATGCTCAGTGCAAGAGAGAGCCTGAGCCAATTTACATCTAGTACTTTGACTTATTATTGACAGCATCCCAATGAGATGGATTCATCAAGCTACCCTGATGATTTTAAGCATTTGATTAACTTTATTCTCTTTGTTACAATTTCAAGCTCATAAGATAACTTTCTGAGTATGGTATGGCTTTCCATGAACCATAACTACAGGGAGAAAAATACACTATTCATATAAACTATGAATAATCTGGTGCCTGTGACAGTTAATTCTCAATGTAAATTTTAAAAAATAACCTTTTATTGTGATTTGGCCGTCCATGTGGTGGGATTACTGGGAGAGAATTCTCTCATCATCCTGGTGTCTGTCTTAGTCTAAGGAGCATAATTAATGTGCATGCATTGTTGAGAGGTGCATGTGCTCTCAGTGAGCTGACAGTATCTGACTTCAGAGGTTGCAAGGCAGAGGGCCAAACTCAGGACTACGGTTAATTCACCAAAGTAATGAGCACCTTCCCGGGGGGCCTCTTAGGAACCAGCCTGTAGGCATTGTTCATAATGGCATGCTATGTAACTGAATATGAGCATGCTTTTATTTTTTTAAATGATAGGGCTTCTAACAGTCTCTTAGCCAAGCTTTGTCTGCCTAAGATATGTGTTTATGCTTCATCACAAGCCTATGGTAAAATGTGATCACATTAACTTTCTTCCAATGGAAAAAGTTTCCATAATTTTTGTATGAAATATTTGATCCACACAAAAGAATACATGTAACATATATGAAAGTTATTGATGATAATAATAAAACAACTCTAAACCACCACTTTACCACAGAACTAGCAAATGACAAATACTGTTGAAATTCTTGTGTGTTCTTCCCTGATATCATATCACTGCTGTGTTTCAGAGGTGACTACTGTCCTGAAGTTAGTATTTTAGTATTCCTTTGAATTTCTTTAGAGCTTTCCCGTATATGTAGATATTCTTAAACAATTTATTGCTTATTTTTGCTAAATTTTGAGCTTCATAAAAATTGTATCATGCTGTATATATTTTTCTGGGGCATGATTTTTTACTTTATATTCTAAGATTGTTCTATGTTGCATGTATCTATAGTTGATTCATTTTTACTGATATATAATATTCCATCATATAACTATGTAACAATTTGTCTATTGTGCCAACAAACATTTAGCATGTTGCTGTATTGGAATCCTGAATATGAATATTGTTAGAAGTGTGAGAAGTTCTCTAGGACAAATACCTAGGAATAGAATTGCCATACAGTAGGATATGCATGTCTTCTACTTTTCCAGATAATGCAAAACCTTTTTAAATTCCAAAATCACTGAACATATTTATATTTCAAGCAATGTATGAGAATTTTGGTGTACCAAATTTTTAGGCAATGCTTGGTATTACAAAACTCTTATTTTTTCTTTAGTGAGTGTATTCTATTAACTCTTTGTGATTTTGCTTTTCTTTGGTTACTAATGAGTTTGGGCACTTTTTCATATGGTTATTGGCCATTCAGGTTTCATCTTCTGTGATATGCTTGTCTGTGTCTTTTGCCCATTTTTATATTGGCTATTGCTTTAAAATTTATTTTTAGGAGTTATTAATATAATCTCCATACTAATACTTTTGTTATATGTGTTACATATATCTTCAGGTTGTGGCTTGTTTTACTTTCTTCATAGTAACTTTTGATCATCAGAATTTCTTGATTTAGTGTGCTCATATTTATCAGTCTTCCTTTATGATTTAAGCTTTTTGAGTCTTGTTTAAGAAATCCTTCCCTGACACACTAACATTTAATGACCAGATTAACATAGGTTGAACTCCTGTTGGCTTGATATCTTGACCTTAGCACCCATTCTCCTCTCCACATATCTGGGAGTTCCTGAAAGTATCCAGTAAATGTTTTCACAAAACTATCTTCCCTCTACCACATCACAACTGCTGTGATATTTTCCTTGTGTTCCACCTTCCCCTCCAGCCAATAGCCACTTCCCCTGAAGCATTTTAGGATGCCTCACTGTAGCTTGTATTGGGGTTATCCTTCAGATGATTGTCAGCATCTGTGCCTAAGGTGCCATCTTCCAGAGGTACCTCTCCTTGAGGTGTCAGAGGAATGCTGGGCTCTTTGTGTAAGTAGGGAGAATGTCTGTCTCTCTAGCTATATATGAAACTTTGTCCCCTAGGCAACCAAAGCTACATTGCTGCACACAAAGTCTCATAACATCATCTCTTAACAAAAACAAAACAAAACAAAAACTAAACAAAAAACAAAGTCCATGCTTATTTCTTTAGTCACAAGTAACTGTTCAGGTGTAATACTATTTCAGTTCATACATAGTCTAGCAACATTTTTCTACTCACCCTTAGGTTGCATAAAGCTTCAGAAATAGTCCTTGCTCAACCATGAATAACAATTTATACTGCAAAACCAGAACACTTAATGTACATTCAGTTCATTTTCTTTTCACAGCCTTTATTCCATTATGAGATGAAGAAACGATTAGATCTACATACTCTTCTTGGCATGGTTTTGTTCTCCCAATTTCCTGGGAGCAAATATTTGGACAAAAAGACCTACTTAGAATTTCTATGAACAAAAAACAATTTTCAGAGACAATCCAATATAAATTTGTATTGAAAATATTCTTAACTCCAGCTAAAGATATACCCAATTTATTCAGCGGTAGAGTTGAAATTTCCATTTGTAGTCTTTGCATGGACCTTAATAGTGACTACACAATTTTCTCCAAGAATAAAATGAAGCCTTCATCTCTAGAGAGAGAACTCCTTGCAGTCCTTGAAATGACTGAAACTTCTGTCCACCTCTTTTACTCATCAGAGATTTCAAAAAAGATCTTAAAGCCTAAGTTTCATGCCATACACTTCATTTCCATTATTAATAGTCATCATAAAGTATAAAACAACCACCCCAGAGACAAAATTAACTGTGTGGAATAAGCAGTGTAGGACAGGAGATGATCTGAATTGGAATAGATGGCCCCTAGCCCTTTTGGTTAAGTGTTTGTGGGAAGTTAAAGATGGCTTCAAATTCTTTGGCATTTCTCCCACCAAGTGTTGGTACCTGTCTCCCCTATACTTGAATCTGGGCTGGCTAGTCCCTCTTCTGGCTAATGAAATATGTAGAAATAATGCTAAGTCAATTCTGGGCCTCGCCAGTGAGAGTACTGGCAGCTTCCCCTTTGGTTTCCTGGAGCACTGAGATATCATGTAAAAGGTCTCAATATCCTGCTGAGAGGACATGTGGAGAAGCCTTGAGACTCCATAGAGAGAGAAAGGTGTGCCATTGAGATGGGTCTTCCAGCCTTCCTTGATAGGGCACCAGGAATATGAGTGAAGCCACCAGTTGAATACCACTAAGTGATCCCAGTTGAGGTCATGTGGAACAGAAGAACCACCCAGTCAAGCTCTGCTGGAATTCATAACCTGTAAAATCATGAGATATAACTAAATTGTTATTATTTTAAGTCACTAGGTTTTGGGGGTAGTTTGTTACAAAGCAAAGAACATGGTTGATACCAGTTACTTAGTTAGAAAGAGCTAGCGACTGAAATCAGAATCATTTGTATTCTTTGTAGTTCAGTATATCTAGGCATGAGAATTAAGTGTATATTGTTCTTATTACGGATATTTGGTATAGTCATTCTTAACACATTCTTTTGTTCATTTTCATAAAGTTCTGAGTTAACGCCTCTAACCATTGTTTAATGTAATCTGAATAAAGCTGGCCAGTCTCAATAAAGTGTTACGTCCAAAAGAAAACACAAATCCCAACTCTAAGGAAAACTTTGGAAGTATTGTTTTTAGTAATTTTTTTGATGAGGTACCAGAAAGGGATGAAAATTATGGTCCAGAGTGAAACATCTTAGAATCCTCATTTCCCATCTCTCTTCTGGTAACTCACACTGTATGGCAGTTGCCCTCCATCTCTTGTCTACTCTCCCTGAAATTCCCCAAGATCTGGCTGTCTGTGCTGGCTCTTCCATACCTTGTTCTCTCTCTGTGCCTTCCCAGATCTAGTTTTACCTCTATGAGTGACTGTCTGCTCCTTCCAAAATCAAATCTGTCCTTCGACTTCTCCAGTTTAATGTTTTCACCAAATCAGAAGTTCAAGAGGAAAGTTGTTAAACATAGTTGCATCCTTTGAGGTGGGGGTGAGGTAGGGTATGACTGTGAATACTCAAATGTTTGTATTTTTGTTCTGTAACATAAAAACAAAATTTCATTTGGGTAGATATCATGGGTATTTTTTGTTTAGTGTTTATTGTTGTAAAATATATAACATAAAATTTACCATTGTAACTAATTTTCAATGTACAATTTGATGGCATTAGTTATATCCACAGTGTTGTGCAACCATCACCACTCTCTCATTTCTAAAGATTTTCATCACCCCAAACAGAAACTCTACACCCATTAAGCAATAACTTCTCATACTACCCTTTACCCAACCCCTGGTAACCTCTAATCTACTTTCTGTTTCTATAAATTTCCTATTTTGGTATTTCATATAGGTGGACTCATAACAGTATTTGTCATTTTGTGTCTGGCTTATTTCACTTAGCATCATGTTTTCAAGGTTCAACCATATTGTAGCATGTATCAGAACTTCATTTCCTTTAATAACTAATATTCCATTGTATGTAAGTACAGTTGATTTTGATTATTCATGGATTCTGTATTTGAGAATTCACCTATTCACTAAGATTTATTTGTAATCACTAAGTTAATATTAATGGCATTTTTGTAGTCATTTGCAGAGCAAATTTTTTGCAGAGTGACACAAAGTTTGAATCTCCTGATGTACATGTTTCCAGTTAAGGTTGAATGAGGTGATGCTCTGCCTTCTTGTTTTAGCTTTCATAAATAAGTGTCTTCTTTGAAGTCTAGTTAGTGCCGTGGTTTTAGGTGTTTTTTCTTTTCCTTTTGGGGTGATTTTTCTGCTTAAAATTGACACTGAATATAGTGTTGAAATGCTATCTAGTGTTTCTAAGCACAGGAAAGCTCTAATGTTTCTTATGGAGAAAATATATTATTAGATTAGCTTTGTTCAGATACGAGTTATAGTGCTATTGGCTGTGAATTCAATGTTAATAAATCAACAATATATATTAAATAAAAAACACACATAAGGCAAGGTTATGTATTGATTGGATGATGAAAATATTGTGATCAGAGGCTTGAGCAACCTGAACCTGAAGTTCCCCTAGGAACAATGGTTTAGGATTTGCTAATTTGGTGTTCACAGCAACCTTATAATAACCATGAATAAAAAGACTAGATTATACCACATTTTGCTTACCCATTCATCTTTTGATGGACACATGGATTTTTTTCTACCTTTTAACTATTGTGAATAATGCTGCTATGAACATTGGTATGAAAGTATCTGTTTGAATCTCTAATTTTGTTTCTTTTGGGTATGTATGTATGTGTATGTATATATATATGTATATGAGTAGAATTGCTGGGTCATATGAAAATTCTGTGTTTAACTTTTTGAGGAACCACTAAACTGTTTTCCACAGTGGGTGTACAATTTTACATTCTTCTTCTTCTTCTTTTTTTTTTTTTTTTGGCTGCACCCCACGGCTTGCGGGATCTTAATTCCCTGACCCATGCCCTCTGCAGTGAAAGTGTGGAGTTCTATCCGCTGGACCACCAGGGAATTCCCCAATTTTACATTCTCACCAGCGATGTATGAGGGCTCCAATTTCTTGATACTTTCACCAACACTTGTTATTTTCCCTATTTAAAAAATCACAGCCATCTCAGTAAATGTGATCTCCAATGAGATGGTTTTATTTGCATTTCCCTAATGACTGATGATACTAAGCATCTTTTCATGTGCTTATTGGGTATGTGTATATGTTCTTTGAAGAGATGCCTATTAATGTCCTTTCCCCATTAAAAAAAGTTTTTTTGTCTTTTTGTTGAGTTTCAAAGGTTCTTTATATATTCTGGACACTAAACCCTTGTCAGCTATATGATTTGCAAATATATTCTCCCTTTCTGTGGATTGTTTTTTTTTTACTGTCTTGATAGTGTCCTTTGCACAAAAGTTTTAATTTTAATGAAGTCTATTTTTTCTTTTGTTGCCTGTTCTTTTGGTGTCATATTTGAGAAACCATTGTAAAATCCAAGGTCATACAGACTTGCTTGTATGTTTTCTTCTAAGAGTTCTATGGTTTTAGCTCTTAAGTTTAGGTCTTTGATTCATATGTGTTAAGTTTTGTATATGATGTAAGGTAAAGGTCCAACTTCATTCTTTTGCATGTGGTTATCTAGTTTTCCCAGAAGTATTTGTTGAAAAGACTGTTCTTTCCTCATTACATGGTCTCGGCATCCTTGTTGAAAGTCAGTTGACCATAGATGTGAAGGTTTAGTTCCAGGCTATCAATTCAATTCCATTGGTCCATATGCCTTTACTTATGCTAGTATCGCACTGTTTTGATTACTGTAGATTTATAGTAAGTTTTGAAATCAGGAAGTTTGAGTCCTCTAAATTGTTCTTCTTTTTCAAGATTGTTTTGGCTATTCTGGGTCCCTTGAAATTCCATATGATTTTTAGGATGGGTTTTTTTCATTTCTGTAAAAAGTCATTGGGATGTTCATAGAGATTGCATTGAAATTGTGATCACTTTGGGTAGAATTGTCATGTTAACAATATTAAGTTTTCCAATCCATGAACACAGGATACCTTTCCATTGATTTATGCTTTCTTTAATTTCTTCAGCAATGCTTTGTAGTTTTCAGTGTAAAAGTCTTTTCCTCCTTGGTTAAATTTATTTGTAAGTATTTTATTCTTTTTGATGCTATTATAAATGGAATTGTTCCCTTAATTTTCTTTTTGGATGTTTCATTGGTAGTGTATAGAAATGCAAATGATTTTTGCATATTGATTTTTATATTCAGCAACATTGAGTTTATTAACTGTAACATTGGAGTATTTAAGGTTTTCTACACATAAGATCATGCCATCTGTGAACAGTGAAATTTGACTTCTGTCTCATTTGGATTACTTTTTTTTTTTTTTTTTTTTGCGGTACGTGGGCCTCTCACTGTTGTGGCCTCTCCTGTTGCGGAGCACAGGCTCCGGACGTGCAGGCTCAGTGGCCATGGCTCACGGGCCTAGCCGCTCCATGGCATGTGGGATCCTCCCGGACCGGGGCACGAACCCACGTCCCCTGCATCGGCAGGCAGACTCTCAACCACTGCACCACCAGGGAAGCCCCAGGATGACTTTTATTTCTCTTTATTTCCTAGTTGCTCTGGTTAGAACTTATAGTACTTTATTGAGTAGAACTGGCAAAAGTGGGCATCCTTGTCTTGTTCCTGATCTTATTGGGAAAGCTTTTAGTCTTTCACCATTGAGTATGATGTAAGCTGTGGGTTTTTCGTTTATGGCTTTTATCATGTTGAGGAAGTTCCCTTCTCTTCCTAGTTTGCTGAGTCTTTATATAATGTGAAGGTATAGGATTTTGTCAAATTCTTCTTCTGCATCAAGATTATCATGTGTTTTTTCCTCTTAATTCTATTAATGTGATGTACTGTATTGATTTTTTGTGTTGAACAACTCTTGTATTCCTAGGATAAATCCCACCTGGTCATGGTGTATAATCCTTTTTATATGCTGCTGGATTCAGTTTACTATAGTTTATTGAGGATTTTGTATCTATATTCATAAAAGATACTGTTCTGTAGTTTTTTGTAGCATACTTGTCTGGCTTCAATGTTAGATATATGTTGGCCTTGTTACTGAACCAGATTCATCTGTCTGATGCACAGCAAGCAAATGCTGAGGCACTGAGGTTTGTAGCAGAGGAAAGGTTTACTCACAAGGAAACCAAGCAAGAATATGGGAGAAGAAATCTCAAATCTGCCTCTACCAAGGCAAGGGACTCTGGATATTTATGGGATGAAGCTGAGGCATAGGGAGCATGGGGAAAGGTGACTGAACATAAGAAAAAGGTGAGGTAATCATCATTCTGCACAGGCACAGCAAACACAGCTAAGCTATAAGCTTCCTCATGGGATGAAAGTGGCGGTGTTAGTGTGTTCTGAGGGTGGAGTTTTTGGCCCTCTGACATCAAACGGTCACTGATCAGACACTTATGCAAGCCCAGTTGGAGGGTCATTGGTCCCAACCAGTCTTATCATGCTCAAGCCCTAACTGGACACAGCTGACCCCAAGATCCTGAAAAACAACTTGGGCAAACAACTTATTGTTTAGACTACATGACACTTGGAGGACATGCAAGTCTTTGTATTAAAAAAAAAAAAAAGCTCAGTCAGTGAAGGCAGGTTACAGCTCATTATTTATTAAGTAAGTTATAGTTTAATGAATCTAACTGATGACTACCCTCAGTTTAAGCCTCATAGAATGAGTTAGGATGTATTCTTATCATTTCAAATATTAGGGGGAGTTTGAGAAGGATTGGTGTAATTTTTCTTTAAATGTTTGGTAGAATTTACCAATGAATCCAGCTTGCCCTGGGCTTTCCTTTTTGGGGAGGTTTTTGATTACTGATTTAATTTTCTTAATTATAATAGGCCTATTCAGATTTTCTGTTTATTCTTGAGTCAGTTTTGGTAGCTTGTATGTCTCTAGAAATTTTTCCATTCATTTAGGTTATCAAATTGATTGACATATAATTGCTCATAATACAAATTGTCTTGTATTTTTTGTTTTTGTAAGGTTGATAGAAATGTCCCCAATTGCATTTCTGATTTTAGTTATATGCATCTTCTTTTTTTATTCTGGGTGAGTTTATCTAAATGTTTGTTGATTTTTTTTTTCCCCCTGGAGAATCAACTTTTGGTTTTGTTGATTCTAATTGTTTTTCTGTATTCTGTATCTTGTATCCCTGCTCTAAACCTTCTTATTTCCTTCCCACTCCAAATTTTGGATTTAGTTTGCCCTTCTTTTTATTGTTTAAGGTATAAAATTAGATTATTGACTTGAAATCTTTCCCCTTTTTTAAAATGTAGGCAGTTATAGCTATAAATGTCTATCTGAGTATGACTTTTAATGCCATCCCATAAGTTTTGGTATGATGTATTTTCTTTTTCATCCATCTGAAAATATTTTCTAATTTCCCGTGTGACTTCTTATTTGACCCATTTGTTAAGAGTATATTGTTTAATTTCTACATGTTTTTTTAATTTTTCGGTTTTCCTTTTGTCGAGTTCTAGCTTTATTCTACTATTATCAGAGAAGATATGTTGTACAATTTCAATATTTTAAAGTTTATTGAAAATTGTTTTGTGGCCTAACGTGTTGTCTGTAGTGGAAGATATTCCATGTGTATGTGTAAAGAATGTGTATCTTGTCTTTGCATATGTCAGTTAGGTCTAGTTGTTTATTTGTTCTCAAATTCTCTATTTTTCTTTTGCTCTTTTAATTG
This sequence comes from Kogia breviceps, assembly GCF_026419965.1. Lineage (NCBI taxonomy): Eukaryota > Metazoa > Chordata > Mammalia > Artiodactyla > Physeteridae > Kogia > Kogia breviceps. Next base: position 26,913,798 of record NC_081330.1, on the reverse strand, counting down.
TTCCATCCGTTATTGAAAGCAGGACATTGAAGTCTCCAACTACATTGCAGAGCTGCCTATTTCTCCCTTCCTTTCTGTCAGTGTTTGCTTCATATTTCTAGGACTCTGTTTTTAGGTACAGATATGTTTATAATTGTTATATCTGCTGGGTGGATAGATCCTTTTATTGTTATGTATTCTTCTTTTCTCTTGTAACAATTTTGACTTAAAAGTCTATTTTGTCTGATGTTAGTATAGAATTCCAGTTGTCTTTGGTTAGTATTTGCTATCTTTTCCCATCCTTACTTACCCTTTTAACCTATTTGTGTCTTTGGATCTAAACTGAGTCTCATGTATACAGCATATAATTAGAATATGTTTTTATATCCATTGTACCACTCTACTTTTTAATTGTAGAGTTTAATCTATTTATTTTTAAAGTATTACTGACGTACAAGGACTTCTGCCATTTTGTTATTTTCTATGGATGTTATGCATCTATTTTGTTCCTCTATTATTTCATTACTGCCATCTTTTGTGTTCAATTGATGTTTTTTCTAGTGTACCATTTGTATTCCCTTCTCATTTTCCTTTTTATATGTTTTTAAGTTATTTTCTTGGTGTATATCCTTGGGATTTCAAATAACATCTTTATAGCAATCTAGTTTAAAGTAATACCAACTTAGCATTTATAGTATACAAACTATCCTCCTATAAGCTTCATTCTTCTTCCTCTATGTTATGTCATAAATTTCATCTTTTGTTTAGTCTTATAAACAAAGACATTTTTCTATATACCCCCAAAACAACCATCCAATTCATGAAAATAACATTAATATATTATACTACCATTCAATTCATAGACTCTGTTCAAGTTTCACAAATTGTCGCAATAATGTCAAAAGGGTCCAGTGCATAATCATGTGCTGCATTTAATGGTAATGTCTCTTTAGAAAAGTTCCTTAGTTTTTCCTTGACTTTCATATTCTTGATACTTTTTCCCCTCCAGTTTTATTGAGATATAATTGACATACAGCACTGTATAAGTTAAGGTATATAGCATACTGATTTGACTTACATACATCATGAAATGATTACCACCATAAGTTTAGTGAGCATCCATCATCTCATGTAGTTACACAATTAAAGAAATAGAAAAAAATTGTTTTCCTTGTGATGAGAACTCTTCGGATTTACTCTCTTCACTTTCACATATAATATACAGCAGTGCTAATTATATTTGTCATGTTGTACATTACACCCCTAGTACTTATTTATCTTATAACTGGAAGTTTGTACCTTTTGATCACCTTCATCCAATCCCCCTCCCCCACACCCCACCTCTGGTAACCACAAATCTGATCTCTTTTTCTGAGTTTGTTTTTGAAGTATAATTGACTTACAACACTGTTAGGTCCTGGTGTGCAATATAGTGATTCAATATTTCTATACATTTCAAAATGATCATCATGGTAAGTCTAGTTAGCATTTGTCACCATACAAAGATATTACATAATTATTGACTGTATTTCCCATGCTGTATATTTCATACCTGTGACTCATTTTTTTGTAACTGGAAGTTTGTACCTCTTATCTCCTTCACCTATTTCTTTCCTCTTCCCCATCCCCTGCCCTGTGGCAGACATCTGTTTGTTCTCTGTATCTATGACTCTGTTTCTGTTTGGTTATGTTTGTTCATTTGTTTTTTAGATTCCACATGTAAGTGAAATCATAATGTTTGTCTTTCTATGTCTGACTTATTTCACTTAACATAATACCCACTAGGTCCATCTATGTTGTGCCAAATGCCAAGATTTCATTATTTTTTATGACTAATACTCCATTATACACACACACACACACACACACACACACACACACATATGCATCTTCTTTATCCATTCATCTATTGATAGGCGCTTAGGTTGCTTCCATATCTTGGCTATTATAAATAATGTTACAGTGAATATAAGGGTGCATATATCTTTTCTAATTAGTGTTTTGTTCTCTTCAGGTAAATATGAAGGAGTGGAATTTCCGGGTCATATGATAGTTCTGTTTTTAATTTTTTGAGGAACTCCATACCCTTCTCCGTAGTGGCTGCATCAATTTACATTCCCACCCACAGTTTGCCTTTTATCCACATCCTTGCCAACACGTTATTTGTTGTCTTTTTGATAAATGACATTCTGACAGGTGTTGATTGAAATGAGTTGATAGGGCTTCCCCAGTGGCTCAGTGGTTGAGAGTCCGCCTGCTGATGCAGGGGACGTGGGTTCATGCCCTGGTCCGGGAGGATCCCATGTGCCGTGGAGCGGCTGGGCCCATGAGCTATGGCCGCTGGGCCTGCGCATCCGGAGCCTGTGCTCCACAACCGGAGAGGCCACAACAGTGAGAGGCCCGTGTACCGCAAAAAAAAAAAAAAAAAAAAAAAAAAAAAAGTTGATGGCTCATTTTGGTTTTGATTTGTATTTCCCTGATGATTAGTGATGTTCAGCATCTTTTGATGTTCCTGTTGGCCATCTGTATGTCTTCTTTGAAAAAATGTCTATTCAGGTCCCCTGCTTTTAAAAATTGGGTTGTTTGCTTTATTCATGTTGAATTGTATGAGTTCTTTGTATATATTTGATATTAACCCCTTATGAAATATATTGTTTGCAAATATCTTCTCCCATTCAGTAGGGCAGCCTTTCTGTTTTGTTGATGGTTTCCTTTGCTGTGCAAAGGCTTTTTAGTTTGATGTAGTCCAACTCACTTATTTCTGCACTTGCTTCTCTTGCCTGAGAAGACATATTCAAAGAAGTATTGCTAAGACTGATGTCAAAGAGCATATTGCCTATGTTTTCATCTAGAAGGTTTATGGTTTCAGATTTTACATTTGCCTTTAATCCATTTTGAGTTTATTTTTGTATATGGTGTGAGAAAGTAGTCTAGTTTGATTCTTTTGCATGTAGCTGCCCAGTATTCCCAGCACCATTTATTGAAGAGGCTGTTTTTTCCCCATTGTGTATTCTTGTCTCCTGTGTCATAGATTAATTGACAGTAGAAGTGTGTGCTCATTTCCGGGCTCTGTCTTTTGTTCCATTGCTCTATGTGTCTGTTTTTGTGCCAGTCCCATACTGTTTTGATTACTGTAGCTTTGTAGTATAGCTTGAAATCAGGGAGCATGATAACTCCAGCTTTGTTCTTCTCTCAAGATTTTCCTGGCTATTTGGGTTCTTTGGTGTTTAACTGTTCAACCTCTAGTGAATATTTCAATTCAGCTATTTTACTTTTTAGCACCAGAATTTGTTTTTTTCCATTTTTAAATTTCTGTTTCTTTATTGATATGCTCTATTTGGCAAGACATTGTTCGTCTGACTTTCTTTAGTTCTTTGTCCATTGTTTCCTTAAGCTCGTTCAGCATATTTAAGACAGTTGATTTAAACTTTTTTGCTAGTAAGTCCAATGTTTGGGCTTCCTCAGTGATGGTTTCTTTTCACTTGTACATAGGCCATACATTCTTATGTCTTTGCATGCCTCCATAACTTCTTGTTGTTGAAAACTGGACATTTTGAAAATTAAAATGTGGTAACACTGAATATCAGATTTACCCCCTCCTCATGGGATTGGTTCATTTCTGTTTGTCATGGGTTGTAGTTTTTTGTTTGTTTAGTGACTTATCCAGTGTATTTTGTAAAGACAGTATATTTGTCCTGAATGGTCACTGAAGTGTCTGTTCCATTAGCTTAGTGTTTATCTAGTGATTGGACAAATATCTCCTTAAACTCCTGGATCAAAAAAAGCTGTCTTTGTAGCTGGGCTTTCTGTATGTGTTGGATCAGGCCTTCTACACTCAGGCATTTTACAACTCTACCTTTGCCCTCACTTCCTGCTTGTGCAGAGCTTGAATGTCAGCCAGAGGAGAGGGCTTAGGGACTTCTTCATTTGTTTTTGAGCATGCTTCTTATGTTGGGCATATGCATGGCCTTTTAAGTTTCCAGGAGTATGTGGGAGCTTTTATTCCCCAAAGCATCTTACTCAGCCTTTCCTTTGGCTTTTCATTGTGTCTTTTGTTTCCCCCAACTGATATCCATTGTCTCAGGTGGAAGATGCTAGTTCATTTGCCTTTAAAATGTTTTTGACAAATGCTGCCTTCCGTGCACTCACTTTTGTACCCTGGGAGAATTCCAGTTTAGGCAAGATAAAGGCAATCTTTTTGTGTTATCCCTTCAGGGAACCACCAGCCAGATCAAAACCAACAGTCAGAATTCTTGGAGAATGAGGTCCAGTCTGCTCTCTCTCATACCAGGAACCAATTCTGGGCATGTGGATTGATGTTTTCAAGATCCACACTAAGCTTAAAAGGTGTTGATGCAGCAGGAGTAAGCTAAAATGCCACAAAGCTCTGTTACTGGGTTTTAGTCACCTTTTTCTTATTGAAGTATTTCCTCTGACTGTTTTCTGTAGTTCTGATAAATTTGATTCTGATAGTTTTCATCAGTTTTTATTTCTTTTTGGTGTTTTTGTGGAGGGATGGGCCCTTGGGACCCCTTACTCCACCATTTTCACATCCTCACTATGTGTGATAATCAATATCTTATTAATTTGAATGAGCAAAAACAGGTCACAAGCAGTCCCAGAGTGGCTGAATTCTATCTGGGCATGGACCACATTACACAAAGCCACAGAATAATAGTCAAGATAGAGGAAGTATCAAAAATCAAGTCAACTAACTGCTAGTGGAAGGCTTTTTCCACTATACCAAATTTTCCTCATGGCTAGCTAGAAAGGTTCTGAGTACAGGTCAGTGTTGGCAAAGTCATCTGTATTTTAATTTCAGATTATTGGTAAATGAATTTCTTTCATGATGCCTTATTTTCCAGAGGGCTGTCCCTGAGTAGTCAAAAGCCATATGACCACTTATCCTCATTATAACAATAGGTGTTACCAGGCTGTGAGGCCACTTTCATACTTGTTGTGAACTCAGTCTATTTGGTTTCATCTGTAGCAAAATTCTCTTTGCCTGCTGTCTTCTCCTCTGACTGAGAATACCCAGGCATTCATTTTGGTCTTGGACACTGCTTCCTGTACTCTCCTGATGCATCATTCCAACTAGAGTTCTTTCTTTTACAATCTCTGTTGGCTCATTTTCTTTTCTGTTGGTAGAAATTACATTTGTTTATTTCCCATTAACCCAAGTAATTATATAGTGTGCAAAATCAGTACCCAGAGATAATCAGTTAAAATGTACTAAGTCTAGGGCTATTGACTTATCCCAGGTCTGGGTAGAAAAGTGAATGGATAGCAGTGATTTTAGATATTTAACCATTTGCCCTCGTAAGTATGCTCATAATTCCCATACTATGTGTCTTGACTTTTGGTTTAGAAAAATTTGGTACCTATGGATCACCTTGGTGAATGAGTCAGATCGGAATTTCTGTGTCAGTTTCTTTTTCTCATGAACCTTTGAGAGCTAATATTCAGTGTGCTCTTCCTTGTTCTTGATTTCTTTGATTTACTGGGAAATTTGGCTAAGAGCATTTGACTTACCCTTAATAGAAAGAAGATAAATTGGATCTAGTCTCTGATTGTGTGTGTGAGATTTCATTTTCTTAGTGCCTTAAATGAGGAACAGATTTGAGTGTTTTTCATGAAAAAAGTAATAGCAAAAAAAAGATAAAAGATGAAGGTGGCTCAGGTAGCCATTAATAGGAGCTTAGAGTATGTTTGAGCATAGACATTCTGCTAATATTTGGTAAGAAGGCTAAGGAAGAACCTTACAGCAGAATGTTCTATTCTGTTGTTAATGTGGCTAGTGACACTTCTTTCTTGTAATTTGAATGCCTTGTAACTCTGGATGGTGCTTTCTGGCCTCTTATTACTCCTGCTATCAATGAAAGACAAATGGATATCAGCAGTAGTGCTATTTTCTGTACTTTCAGAAAATAGGGCTGAAGGGTTGATAGAGCAGTCTTCCACACTGTGGCACTTGCCTAAGGCTAGTTCAAGACAAATTTAACAATCATATTAGTAATAAAATAATAGCTATTAGTTATCAAGGCATAGCAGGTGACAGTTACAATTTATACATTATTTCTAAATATCGCAGCATTGATATTTTCATCTCTACTTTGTACATGAGGAAACTGAGGAGCCGAGAGGGGAGATAACATGCCCCAGGTTACACAGCAAATGGTTCAAGCCCAGGTCTCCCTGAATGCAAAGCACTCTCTGTCTTTCCACTGTGCCTCAGTGCTTTTCAAGCATTCTTGTTTTCTATTGGTACCATATATGCTTCCTTTTCTGGTCCTTCAGGAAGCTACCATTTGAACATCTGCTATATGCCAGGCACTGTATATGTCAGACACTAATATTTTCTTGCAAAGTAAATATTAGCATCCTTATTTTACAGGTGAGATGATTTTCCATTATACCATGCCACCTCTCCTTGCTTTATTTAAGAGTCATCTCTTGCCCATGAGCCAGGTACCTTTGAACCATGCTCTGGTTCAAAAGGTACCTTTGAACCATGCTCTGGCCCTTCCTTCCCTATCCTCATTATCTTCCCAGACCTATGTTCCAGGTGATTCCATCATCTTGTTCCTGCATGCTTGATGGGTGCTAATGATTTTCTATGTTAGCTTTCTGAATTGTTAGCATTCTCTTAGGGACCCATGGGCTTACTGCTTATTATGAAAATGTAGACTTACCCAAGCTTGGTGTTCCTCACTGCATCTATAACATTTACCTAGGCCTATATCAAATCACCTCCATGGGACTTATGGACAAGGGGAACTGTCTTAATCTGCTCAGGCTGCTGTAACAAATACCATAGACTGGGTGGCTTTTATATGACAGATATTTATTTCTCACAGTTCTGGAGGCAGGGAAGTCCAAGATCAAGGTGCAGGCATGGTCAGCTTCTGGTGAGCACCCTCTTCCTAACTTGCAGACAGCTGCCTTCTCACTGTATCCTTGCATGGCAGAGGGAAGAAAATGAAGCAAGCTTTCTGGTATCTCTTCATTTACGGACACTAACCCTATTGTGGGAGCCCACCCTCATTACCTCATCTAAACCTAGTTAACTCTCAAAGGCTCCACTACCATTACATTGGAAGTTAGCACTTCAACATAAGAATTTTGAGAGGACACAAACATTCAGTCCATAACAGACAACCAACATGAATAAATATGCCAGATGATCATGCTACTTGCTGTTCTGTGAGCAATAAAGTACTCTGTCTCTGACCCAGGAGTCTTTCATCTTTCAGTATCCATGAAACAGTATGTTTTTTTTTGTTTGTTTTGTTTTTTTGTGGTACGCAGGCCTCTCACTGCTGTGGCCTCTCCCGTTGCAGAGCACAGGCTCCGGACACGCAGGCTCAGTGGCCATGGCTCACGGACCTAGCCGCTCCGCGGCATATGGGATCTTCCCAGTCCGGGGCACGAACCCATGTTCCCTGCATCGGCAGGCGGACTCTCAACCACTGCGCCACCAGGGAAGCCCAAACAGTATGTTTTATCTTTTTAGATTACAAGTAGGGTGAAATCCCAGACCCTTCACAGTTTTTGACAAGTACTGTACCCCAGGTTTTTCAGTCCAGCTTATTGGAACAGGATTTATTCCTAGCCCTGTGTGAGTGCTGGCTACTGTTCCCTGCAGTCCTTTCAGGTGGTTCTTTCCCCTCCCTTGGTTAGTTTCCTCACATGTATGTTCTGATCAGTTCTCTGCTGAATACTCTAGGGGGACATTCTCTTGACTTCCAGGGTTCTGTCTGCTACTCTTTCCTCTCTGATCATCTGTGCTACAAACTCTAGTCTCCTTGCTCTTCATGTACTCTCAGCTCCTTACGCCCTAACTCAAGAAATCCATTAGGCTTCTCCATTCTCTCTCCCTGCACCCTGCATGTGTCCTGGTAACTCTTTTCAGGCAGTAAACTGGCATAATTGTTTGTTTCAGGGATCACTGTTCTTTGTTGCTTGGTGTCCTGTGTCTTGAAAACCCTTATATTTTATTGTCTCTGTTTTTTGGGTTGTTTCAGATGAGAGGATAATCCAGTCCCTGTTACTCCATTTTGGCTGCAAGTGGAAATTGAATCTTTGTCTTTTGAAAGTGGACTTGATATTTTAAAACAGCCCAAAGAGAGTGGTGAGTAAATTAAATCAATAAGGTTGGCCATCAAGCTGGCTAATTCCTCACAAACCCCTCTTCAAAAAAGATGTGGTAGGGTAGTAAAGTAACCAACCTTTTTCTCCCCGCTGTGGTTTTAGCATTTCTGTGGTTTAGAATTATTTTTATAAAGAGGAGTTTTAGTGGACTTCTCCACTCTCCTCTCTCCTAATTTACTTGGCACTGTAACCTATGGAGGGCTAAAAGTTCTGAGAAAAAAAATTAGGGTTATGTTTTTAACCATCATCCACTCTTTCCCAACATTACAGTTAATTCAGAAGACATATGACTTTTCCCTTTTTGGTGTCTTATCTTCTCACTCTCAGTGCCATGACTCAGGCTGAGGCTCTCATTTCCTTTATTATACCCCACTCCTAACTGGTCTTTGTTTTTTCTATCCTTCACATTAGGTCCAGAGTAACTTTCAGGAAAAGAAAAAAAGATCTGAGTGTGTCATTTTGCCTCTCAGAATGGTTCCCCCTTAAATATAGAATAATATCCGGCCTCCTTTGTGCCTACAATCTGACCTCTGCTTATATTTCTCACTTTATTTTACATAAAACAATCCCAACCATCCACAGAATTATAATCCACAAATGGCAGTATTGTAAGGAGCTCTTAGACTCAAACTAAATGAGACAGCTTTCCCTTTCTTGTACAGGTCCAACTCTGTCCCATCTTAATAATAAGCACACTTGCTTATTCTATCTTCTTTTCCAGGAATTCCTTGTTTTGCCTGCCTTCAAAAACATTTCTCAAATAATAACTACTCCATAAGGCCTCCCAAGAGGCCTCCAACTGGAATAAATTCCTTTGTCCCTTATTTTCCCATAGCATGTTGGTTGCACTTGTATTAGAGAACTTATCAGACTCTGGTTTACTTGAAAAAATACCTCATGAGTCCTTGGAGCGCAGGTACTTACTGCCTTATTTTTCTTCATATTCATCATAGCATCCATCCCAGGGCATTTTTTTGGGGGGTCTCCCCATTTAGTATATTTTCTTTTTTTAAATTGAAGTATAGTTGATTTACAATGTTGTGTAAGTTTCGGGTGTACAGCACTGTGATTCAGTTATACATACATATATATATATATCTATTGTTTTTCAAATTCTTTTCCCTTATAGGTTATTACAAAATATTGAATATAGTTCCCTGTGCTATACAGTAAGTCCTTGTTGGTTATCTACTTTACATACATTAGTGTATATGTTAACGTCAACCTCCTAATTTGTCCACCCACCCTTTCCCCTTTGGTAACCACAAGTTTGTTTTCTATGTCTGTGGGTCTATTTCTGTTTTGTAAATAAGTTCATTTGTATCTTTTTTTTTTAGATTCCACATACAAGCGATATAATTTGTCATTCTTGTCCGTCGCAGGGCCTTATAACTAGTCTGTGCTGAATAAATAATCATTGGATTGAAACTGACTAAATCAGGAAACTTTGTAGCATATAAGAATAAATCAATAATACTTTAATTCACTGATATCTGCAGTCTGGTCTGGACTCAGTGCAATTGCAAGTGAATAATTTCTGCCAACCTGTACCCAGAACTTTTATTCTCTCCCCTGAATGCCTACCTTCTCTAGGCAATACTCTCTGCTAGTCACTTCAGATCTGATTATGTTCCTGGTTCATCTGTGGGAGTTTTTTTTTTTTTTTTTTTTTTAATGCTGCAGTTTCCTGGGTTCTATCCCAGAACTACTGATTTAGAATCTCTGGGGATGGAGCTCAGGAATTTGCATGTTTAACAGGCACCTGGCACTTGTTGACTTAAGCAGTCAGATTTGAGACCCATTGCTCTATATTCTTGAATCTAAATCATTCCATCTACTGACCCTTCTGTCCAGATTTATCTGCTCTGAGTCTCCTGCTTTTGGGACCCAGCTTTCACCTAGCTGGCATTTTGAAAAGTGGTTTGATGTACTTTCAAACTTCCCTTCACTAAGTTACTAATCTTTTCTTTCTCTCAAGGGCTTTTACTTTTTAGTAGGGCACTCTCAAAAGACAACGTGGAAAACATTGCCTTTAAGAAAGGCAATGTTTAGACTTTTTGGTAGGAACAAAAGAGTTGATCCCTTTAAAGAGTAGTAATTTTGAAATTACTCTGGGGAGCAGGTAAGGATTATAGAAAATGCAGAGTTTTGTTAAATTATTTTTCTGTTAATTACTTAAGCATTAAGATTGGGGTAGGGTTGGACACATCATGCCACAGGGAAAACAGGAAGAAACAGGAAAATATCAAAATCCCAATGGACTTTGATTCCTTTTACTACCAGGGCAAGCAGTTTGCAAATGGCTGTGAACAGGTCACAGTCAGGAGATCAGAAAAAAAATTTTAAAGTCTGTTAAAAGGGATAGAAAACAATTCAAAAGTTTCCTATAGGAGGATACAAAGGAAACCAATAGAGAAGCTGTTTATTTCCAGTTAAAAATCAAAGTATACTACATGGTGCCACAGAGTTCCTTTTTCCTCTTCAGGATTAACCTTAATCTATTACTATATTTCTTGGCTTCTTTTTTTTTTTTATAAGAATGTGTCATTAATAGGTATCACTATTTTATATGAAGTTCTCTTTCTATAGGAAAAAGTATGATCATGTCTGGAAATATGTACTAGATGCTTGGAGTCTCAGCTAACTATGCTTAGGGCCAAAGTGTGCGTATGAGGCTTACAGGACTCTAATCCAGTTCTCTCCAAACATACGTGATCACCTACCTTTGTCAAAAAACGTATGCATCCCGATAGATATGCATTTATTTGCAAAGTATTACATACAAAATTGATTTAATATATTATAAACATTAATAAAATATATAGAAATAGAAATAAATAGGTTATGTGGAAATTTTAACATTTTCTTACCAAACCCCAGTGGATTGATTGATTGACAGTATTCATGGGGTGGTAACTGCAAACCACTTTTGATATCACAACTCTTTTCTGTTTCTTCTCAAACTTGGGTTGAGCATTAGGATCACCTTGGGATAGTCAGAGAGCAGTTAGACTCTTGTGCTCAGGTCTATTAAGTTAGAATCTCCATGGCTGGAACTTGGGAGCCTATGTTTTAAAAAAACTTCGCTAGGGAATTCTGATGCTCAGTCAAGCTTGAGAAATAGTGATTTAATACCAAAGGTCACCTAGTGACATTTGCTCTCTAGGACCATGATTCTCAACCTTTGCCACAACTGGAACTACCTGGGGAACTTTAGAAATGCTGACGACTGGGTTCCCACCTCCCTCCTGAGACTTATAATTGATCTGAGGTGTGGCCTGGACATTGGGATTTAAAATCTTCCCAGGTGAATCTGATGTGCTGCCCAGATTGAGAACCTTGTGGTGGAGAGGATAAAACAGGTTTTGGGAAGCTGTACTAGGACTGTTTTGGTTACAACTTATACATACCCAAAATGGCTTAAGCAAAAAGGAATTTATTGGTTCACTTAAGATGTCCAGGGGTTGTCTGATTTCAGACATCTCTGCATTTAGGGGCTTAAACAGTGCAATCAGGGATGTTACTCTCTTTTTACATCTCTTGACTCTACTTTCCTCTGTATGGTTACATTCTTGGGTGAGCTTTCTCCATATGGCTGGAAGTATGGCCAGAACAGCTCTAGGTTTATATGATCCTCATGGCTTGCAGTCCTAGAGAAACAAAAACAACCCTGTTCACTCTCATAGTTTACATATCAACTCTTAGGGGGAGACTCTGCTTGTTCTAGCTTGCTTCAGGCACCTGTCTCTGAACTAATCATGGTGGCCAGATACATGGGGTAGGCTGGGTTACCTGCCAATTCAAGTGGTCTGGAGGGTGGGGATTATGAGATGATGATCTCACTTAAATGTTATGGAATGAGTTTCCCCTAGGTTTGGTTATAAGAAGAAAGGGGAAAGGAATATTATGCTGGGTAGATGATATCACAATCCACTACAGAAGTGGACTTTGTAAATTTAATCCTGTTGTTATGGTGCCATTGGCACTGGTTGGAATATTCATAGAGTCACGATGCCTTAAGACAAAAGGAATGTCGGTCCAAGGGTGAACACTCTGTGTAAGGCTAGTCTTGCCTGAAATCAAGTTATAGATTCTTACATAAGCTAAAAAACAATTTCCCTTTCCAATGGAAGTATCAACTGAACCCAACTTTATGAATTGGCTAATTGTTTTCCCTGCTGTGGATATTAACTGCTGAGCTCTTGGAAAGAATTGAATTCTTTTTGGTGAGAGACTGATGAAAATCTTAAGCCCCATGAGCCAGTCATCCAGTTGTTTAACATTCAGTTGAAGAGAAGTCCTTTTTTAGACTGTTGGTTTAGAGATTGATAGGGCATTACTCTTGATACAGTGCTCAAGGTAGTAAAAATTGTAGAGCTATTAGAATTCTGACATTGTCAGAATTGGTACCGTGTGAGAGCCCAGCCAGGGACCTTCTCTGAGACAGTGTAATATATTCACAGCTGAAACCCTGGCCCTGAAAATCTGGTTGTCAATTGGGAAAAGCACTTTTAGAGTCAGCTTCCTCTATAATTGATTAACACTCTTTTTTTCCATGGAATCAAGTAATAGAAAAATAAATGCAGAGTAAATAGAATTTCATTCTTGTGCAAGTCATTGGCAAAATAATCCTAGGGTCATGCAGGAAGACATGTTCTGTTCAGAGGAAAATTTGGAAGGGAAACATTTTATTTTAATCTTCCTTCTTTTAATTTACTCTATTTGAAGTTCTAGTTTTAAAATGCTGATTCTTTGCAGAGAGATGTACTGGGAAGGGAGGGGACTTCGCACCTGTCCTCGGGATCAAATGAGCTATTGCAGTATTATCAAATGAGTGATTTATTCATGCAGATTTTGAATACTAGAAAACTCCAAGTTTACTTATATTAAAAACCATTATCTAAAGTGTCTACTCATTTTATCTGTTGGGCAGAATAGCAAAGTAGATGAAGTTTGCCTTGGCAGATAAATTACCTCAACTCTGTTGGGTCTCTGTGTGTGTCTATCTGTTTCACACACACACACACACACACACACACACACACACACACACGTGCACACTGCCACCCCCCCGCCACTGTCTCACCTTATCAGTCTTCCTGCTGTGTTGTATTAGTTTTCCATTGCTGCTATAACAAATTACTGCAGACTTAGTGACTCAGATAATACAGATTTATTATCTTACAGTTCTGGAGGTTGAAGTAGTCCAGAAGTCCAAAATGAATCTCACTGGGTTAAAAACCAAGTTGTTGGCAGGGCTGAATTCCTTCCTGGAGGCTCTAAGGGAGAATCTCTTTTCTTTCCTTTTCCAGCTTCTAGAGACTACATTTGCTTGGCTTGTGGCTCCATCCTCCATCTTTAAACCAGCAATGACCAGTCAACTCTTTCTCATGTGGGATTGCTCTGACCTACCCTTCTGTTTTCCTCTCCAACTGTTAAGGACCCTTTTGATTATATTGGACCCACCCAGGTGATCCAGGATAATCTCTACTTAAAAGTCAGCTGATCAGTAACCTTAATTCCATCTTCAGCCTTAGTTCCCTTTTTCCATATAGCCTAGCATGTTCTCAGATTCTGGGGATTGGGGTGTGGACATCTTTGCCAGGGTTGGGGTGTGTGTTATTCTGCTACCACACATGTCAAGTGCTCCAGGCTTCTCTTCTATTCGTTGGCTGCCCAGAATCCCTAACACTCATGTAAGACTATTATTTCCTAGAGATCTTGGAGTATAACGGATAGATAGGAACACCAGAATAGGAGGCAGAAGGCCAGGGTTGGAAAACAGCCTCTCTCTGCTTATGAGCTGTGTAACAAATCACTTAACTTCTTGGAGCTTCCATTTCCTCATCCATGGCCTTTTCCTCCTTCCTTTATCAAAGCATACCTGTTCTGTATCCTTTTTAACAGGCCTCAACTGAGACCTCAAGTTAATATGGAAAAGTAATTCAAACTAAGGCATTAATAAGTGATAATGGTTTCATGCATCACTATTCCCTTCCCTCTAACCCCCATACCCTCTCAAGTACTATTTATGTTTTAGAAGATGAATTCACCTGGAAGGAAATCATTTTATTAGGTGTGCAGTAAAAGTAAATGGATTAGGCTGCTGCCTACCTTTTAAAGTTGGCTTTGTCCCTGAACATTTAAGAAGAAAATATAGGATGACCAGAGGGTATGGTTTACCCTGGATATTCCAGTTTATGCCTGTTGCCTTATTTTATGCTCAAGTGTCCTTATTTAGATGGTAAATTATATCGTCACTGTATTTATTTGGCACTTGTAAATGTCTTGAGTGTATTTATAAAATTCCTCTTTTACCTTAGATTTTCATGAAGACAGGAGCATTTTAATTACTTTTGTAGCTTCTCCTGTAAGTACCCTAGAATCTGTACACCATGGGTTCTGGGTAGCTGTTTCTGACTAACTGTATTCTATATTTCACATTTCAGCCATCATTATTTCTCCAAGTAAAGTTTATAGACTATCTGTTATGAACTGAGTTGGTCCTCACCCCCCATTCATATGTTGAAGTCCTAACCCTCAATTTGACTGTTTTTGGAGATAGGGCCTTTAAGGAGATAATTAACATTAAATGAAGTCATGACGATAGGCTCTAGTTCAATAGAACTGATGTTATTATATGAAGAGGGAGAGACACAAGGGATGCACATGCACAGAGAAAAGGCCATGTTGAGGATACAGAAATGACACCACCATCTGCAAGCCAAAGAGAGAGGCCTCAAGAGAAACCAAACCTGCCAACACCTTGCTATTGGACTCCACCCATTCAGAACTGTGAGAAATTTCTGTTGTTTAAGCTACCCAGTCGGTGATTATTTGTTAGATTAGCCCTAGCAGACTAATATACTATCTGTAGAAGAAGCAGTTAGAGATATTGTTACAAATGCAGTTTCCTGAATGCTATCCCAGACTGAATCAGAATTTCTCCGGTGGGGCTCAAGGAAGCCTTATGTTTTGCTTAGGTGATTCTTACACACATTAAATTTGAGAATTGCTGAAATAAGGACCTCAGAGCACTAAAGGGGTGGCATTTTTTTTTCACATGTCTTTTATCATGTCAAGTTTTTGTTCTCTCTTCAGGGACTTTCTACCTAGGTGTTAGCAGAAAACAGGGATTGAATATCCCAGTTATCTTTGGGATATCTGGAGTTGTCAATGAAGATTCTAGAAAGCCTGGAGGCTATGGGGACTATATGTTCAAGATGAATCAAGAAAGAGAGGAATATATCATTTTAGGGAAAAGTTAGTATCAAGACTAACCTAGAATTGATTCTTTAAAAAGGTCATTGGGAAGGTCAGAGCGGCATGGACATATATACACTACCAAATGTAAAATAGATAGCTTGTGGGAAGCAGCCGCATAGCACAGGGATATCAGCTTGGTGCTTTGTGACCACCTAGAGGGGTGGGATAGGGAGGGTGGGAGGGAGACACAAGAGGGAGGAGATATGGGGATATATGTATATGTATAGCTGATTCACTTTGTTATAAAGCAGAAACTAACACACCACTGTAAAGCAATTATACTCCAGTAAAGATGTTAAAAAAAAAACTGGACTTGACATTTGGCCACTTCTCCCCTTCCTCCTCTTCTGGAGCTAGTGACCGATACTTGGAAATAATGCTTTGCCGATTTCCTTTGGAGCACTTAAGAAGCTTTGGCTTTCAGTTCTTTGTCTCCTGAGCACCTACCTCTAATGTAGATGTACTTAGTCCTCAGAGCTTGAATCCCATCTCAGTGGAAGCTAGATTAGGGACAGGGCACCTAAAAGACATGGATTCAATAAACATCCTATTCTATAAAGCTTGAGATGTTCATGGCTTAGAAGTTAGGTGCAACCTCAGTGTCAGACCTAGTTGTAATTAGCCTGAATCCTTGCCAATTCCATGGTCTGTGGAAGTCCAAAACCTTCCCCTGGATTCCTAGGAATTCAAGTTTCCTCCAAATAATCCACTTACATAAAGTAATACCAGTATAGAATTTACTGAAATTTTGTAGAGGATATGGAGAATAATTTACAAATGACTTTAACATGTACGACAGACACTGTTAGCTGCCACAGCCCTGTGGAGTTTCACTAACCCATCCTCTGAACCCAGTCTCTCTAGATGGCCAGTTTCTTTCGTGTTCTCTCATATTCTAAGATAACAGAATTCCTTCCCCATTCCATTCATAGCATGTAATTCCCCATTCTAAGACTTGGTGCTACCTGCTTATCCAGGTTGCTTGTTTTTTGGAGGGTGGGGTGGGTTAGGGAGTTGTGAGGAGGGTCACTTTCTATCCTTCTGTTTTAAGCACTTACCAAGGCAGTCTTCCAATCCAAGTCAATGTTATTATCGAGAGAAATTCTAGTGACCAAATTTGTCTCCATTTCATTTCACAAAAATATAATTATTGCTGCTATTGCCATAGAGCAGATAAAGATATAGGATAGCTGAATGATAAGAATACTATACCAGATGGTCAAGAGAAGAAAAATAAGTTTTACTGAACCTGTCCTATATGTCCAGCACAAAGTAGGTGTTTTATATGTTTTCTTATTTAGTCCTCACAGTAAACATGTGAGGTGGATCACTACTAGTCCCATATTATGAGTGAGAAAAATAATGATTGGAGAGGTTAAGTAACTTCAGCTAGTAAAAGGAAGATCCAGTATTTAAATTTAGGTCTGAGTCTTAACTTTATGTAATTTTCATTATATCACCATATGCCTCTGAATCTGGAGTCTTGGGTCCAACGTTCTACTAACAGTTTTGTGTGCCCTTGGAAAAGTCATGTTCCCTCGCTGCATTTCAGTTCCGTATCTATAAAAAAGGAAGCCTGGATCAAATGGTTTCTAAAGGCTTTTTGGGCACAGGCAATATGTTCTGTGACCTCTCCTTACTCCACTTGACAAATAAAACTGGAAGCTATAGTATACTTTGCTTAACTAAGGCGGAACCTCATTAAGATATAGATCTTGGTTTTTTATTGTCTGGCCCCTGAAGTTGATAAGTTATGCACATTTTATTTATTTGTATATTGGAGAGTGACTGAATTTTAGATACATGGGGTTCAGAATTTTGTAAAAAGTAGGATTAGTTTAGTTCAGATTTCATTTTATTTTCCAAGTTTTAAAGTACTTTTAACTTTGCTTTGAAATGGGAAGGCTCGATGGTCCTTGCAATGTTAATGAGTTATATGACAACCTTGCCCTTGGTTATAAGAAGCTGTATATGGGCTGTTCAGATCAGCAAGTCTCATATCCTTAACTTTAGCTATCAGTTCCAAACTATGAATGCTGTTTCTCACTCTGAGCATCATGGCCTGAAATGCTGCCATCTCTCCCAGTGGCTGTACTGGTAGGGGAGGGAGGGCCGAAGACAGAGGTCTCTGTTGGCATGATAAATACTCAGAGCAGGCTGCATCACCAACAGAGGCCAATATAGAGGAGATTATGTGGTTTTAGGAAGCCTGTATGTGGTGAAAAAAATGTCCCTATATAAGATGCTATTGAATCATGGGTTTGGTGGCTATGTATTGGCTAAGTCATTACCCACACGAAGAAGAGGATGTAGGAGGGTGGCATATAGGATTCTATTTGGATTTGTTTGAAAATAAAGAAGAGAAATTTTTCAGGAGAGATGCTAGGGCTTATGCTTTTTGTATAGAATTTGATTACTTGGGTTCCAAAAACAAATAGTTGTAATAGATACCATTTATGTTTATAGTGCTTTGTATGCTTTTTTTTTTTTTTTCGGTACGTGGGCCTCTCACTGTTGTGGCCTCTCCCTTTGCGGAGCACAGGCTCTGGACACACAGGCTCAGCGGCCATGGCTCATGGGACCAGCCACTCCACGCCATGTGGTATCTTCCCGGACCAGGGCACGAACCCGTGTCCCCTGCATCGGCAGGTGGACTCTCAACCACTGCGCCACCAGGGAAGCCCTGTATGCATTATTTTATTTCACCATCACAGCAACACTAGCTAGCTAGCTAGCAAGATACTATTATCCAAATTTTTCAGATGAGGAAACTCAATGAGGTTAAATGACTTTCCTACTGTCATATAGCTACTAAGTATATGAACCAGAATGTAAATTCAGGTAGCCCTCTTCTCTTCCTTCCTGCTCCCTTCCCCTTTACCTACATTGTTTACACTGTCCCCGCTCAACCTGAATATCTAGTGATAACCTTGTAATCATTTGTGAAATAGGTTCCAAGAGAGTTAATACCAGTGGGCTAAATAAATAAATATTGGACTATTTTTTAAAAATTAATTTTTTAACATCTATATTGGAGTATAATTGCTTTATAACGGTGTGTGAGTTTCTGCTGTATAACAAAGTGAATCAGCTATACATATACATATATCCCTATATCCCCACCCTCTTGCGTCTCCCTCCCACCCTCCCTATCCCACCCTTCTAGGTGGACACAAAGCACCGAGCTGATCTCCCTGTGCTAGGCAGCTGCTCCCACAAGCTATCTATTTTGCATTTGGCAGTATATATAAGTCCATGCCACTCACTCACTCACTTCGTCCCAGCTTAACCTTTCCCCTCCCCGTGTCCTCAGATCCATTCTCTACGTATGCATCTTTGCTCCTATCCTGCCCCTAGGTTCTTCAGAACCATTTTAAAAAATATATATTCCATATATGTGTTAGCATGTGGTATTTGTTGTTCTCTTTCTGAGTTACTTCACTCTGTATGACAGACTCTAGGTCCATCCACCTCACTAAAAATAACTCAGTTTTGTTTCTTTTTATGGCTGAGTAATATTGCACTGTATATATGTGCCACATCTTCTTTATCCATTCATCTGTTGATGGACACTTAGGTTGCTTCCATGTCCTGGCTATTGTAAATAGAGCTGCAATGAACGTTGTGGTACATGACTCTTTTTAAATTATGGTTTTCTCAGGGTGTATGCCCAGGAGTGGGATTGCTGGGTCATATGGTAGTTCTATTTTTAGTTTTCTAAGGAACCTCCATACTGTTCTCCATAGTGTCTGTATCAATTTACATTTCCACCAACAGTGCAAGAGGGTTCCCTTTTCTCCACACCCTTTCCAGGATTTATTGTTTCTGGATTTTTTGATAATGGCCATTCTGACTGGTGTGATATGATATCTCATTGTAGTTTTGATTTGCATATCTCTAATGATTAGCAATGTTGAGCATCCTTTCAAGTGTTTGTTGGCAATCTGTACATCTTCTTTGGAGAAATGTCTGTTTAGGTCTTCTGCCCATTTTTGGATTGGGTTGTTTGTTTCTTTGATATTGAGCTGCATGAGCTACTTGTAAATTTTGGAGATAAATCCTTTGTCAGTTGCTTTATTTGAAAATATTTTCTTCCATTTTGAGGGTTGTCTTTTCATCTTGTTTATGGTTTCCTTTGCTGTGCAAAAAGTTTTAAGTTTCATTAGGTCCCATTTGTTTATTTTTGTTTTCATCTCCATTTCTTAGGGAGGTGGGTCAAAAAGGATCTTGCTGTGATTTATGTCACAGAGTGTTCTGCCTATGTTTTCCCATAAGAGTTTTATAGTGTCTGGTCTTTCATTTAAGTCTTTAATCCATTTTGAGTTTACTTTTGTGTATGGTGTTAGGGAGTGTTCTAATTTCCTTCTTATATATGTAGGTGTCCAGTTTTCCCAGCACCACTTATTGAAGACTCTGTCTTTTCCCCATTGTATATTCTTGTCTCCTTTATCTAAGATAAACCTACACACATATGGTCACCTTATCTCTGGGCTTTCTATCCTGTTCCATTGATTTCTATTTATGTTTTTGTGCCAGTACCATACTGTCTTGATTACTGTAGCTTTGTAGTATAGTCTGAAGTAAGGGAGCCTGATTCCTCCAGCTCCATTTTTCATTCTCAGGATTGCTTTGGTAGTTTGGGGTATTTTGTGTTTCCATACAAATTGTGAAATATTTTGTTCTAGTTCTGTGAAAAATGCCACTGGTAGTTTGATAGGGATTGCCTTGAACCTGTAGATTACTTTGGGTAGTACAGTCATTTTCACAGTGTTGATTCTTCCAGTCTAAGAACATGGTATGTCTCTCCATCAGTGTGTATCATCTTTAATTTCTTCCATCAGTGTCTTATACTTTTCTGCATACAGGTCTTTTGTCTCCTTAGGTAGGTTTATTCCTAGGTGTTTTATTCTTTTTGTTGCAATGGTAAATGGGAGTGTTTCCTTAATTTCTCTTTCATCACTAGTGTATAGGAATGCAAGAGATTTCTGTGCATTAATTTTGTATCCTGCTACTTTATCAAATTCATTGATTAGCTCTAGTAGTTTTCTGGTAGCATCTTTAGGGTTCTCTATGTATAATATCAAGTCATCTGCCAACAGTGACAGTTTTACTTCTTCTTTTCTGGTTTGGATTTCTTTTATTTCTTTTTCTTCTTTGATTGCTATAGCTAAAACTTCCAAAACTATGTTGAATAATAGTAGTGAGAGTGGGCAACCTTGTCTTGTTCCTGATCTTATTGGAAATGGTCTCAGTTTTTCACCATTAAGAACGATTTTGGCTGTGGGTTTCTCATACGTGGCCTTTATTATGTTGAGGTAGGTTCCCTCTGTGCCTACTTTGTGGAGGTTTTTTATCATAAATTGGTGTTGAATGTTTTTTTTTAAATTTTTGAATTATATTTATTTTTTTATACAGCAGGTTCTTATTAGTCATCAATTTTATACACATTGGTGTATACATGTCCATCCCAATCACCCAGTTCAGCACACCACCATCCCCACCACCCCATGGCTATCCCCCCTTGGTGTCCATTCATTTGTTCTCTACATCTGTGTCTCAACTTCTGCCCTGCAAGTCGGTTCATCTGTACCATTTTTTCTAGGTTCCACACACATGTGTTAATATACGATATTTCTTTTTCTCTTTCTGACTTACTTCACTCTGACAGTCTCTATATCCATCTACGTCTCAACACATGACTCAATTTTATTCCTTTTTATGGCTCAGTAATATTCCATTGTATATATGTACCACATCTTCTTTATCCATTCGTCTGTCGATGGGCATTTAGGGTGCTTCCATGAACTGGGTATTGTAAATAGTGCTGCAGTTTACATTGGGGTGGATGTGTCTTTTTGAATTACGGTTTTCTCAGGGTATAGGCCCAGTAGTGGGATTGCTGGATCATATAGTAATTCTAATTTTAGTTTTTTAAGGAACCTCCATACTGTTCTCCATAGTGGCTGTATCAATTTACATTCCCACCAACAGTGAAAGAGGGTTGCCTTTTCTTCACACCCTCTCCAGCATTTGTTGTTTGTCGATTTTCTGATGATTCCCATTCTAACTGGTGTGAAGTGATACCTCATTGTAGTTTTGATATGCATTTCTCTAGTAATTACTGATGTTGAGCAGTTTTTCATGTGTTTCTTGGCCATCTGTATGTCTTCTTTGGAGAAAAGTCTATTTAGGTCTCCTGCCCATTTTTGGATTGGATTGTTTGTTTCTTTAATATTGAGCTGCATGAGCTGTTTATATATTTTGGAGATTAATCCTTTGTCTGTTGATTCGTTTGCAAATATTTTCTCACATACTGAGAGTTGTCTTTTCGTCTTGTTTATGGTTTCCTTTTCTGTGCAAAAGCGTTTAAGTTTCCTTAGGTACCATTTGTTTATTGTTGTTTTTATTTCCATTACTCTAGGAGGTGGATCAAAAAAGATCTTGCTGTGATTTATGTCAGAGAATCTTCTTCCTATATTTTCCTCTAAGAGTTTTATAGTGTCTGGTCTTACATTTAGGTCTCAAGTCCATTTTGAGTTTATTTTTGTGTATGGTGTTAGGGAGTGTTCTAATTTCATTCTTTCACATGTAGCTGTCCAGTTTTCCCAGCACCACTTATTGAAGAGACTGTCTTTTCTCCATTGTATATCCTTCCCTCCTTTGTCATAGATTAGTTAACCATAGGTGTGTGGGTTTATCTCTGGGCTTTCTATCTTGTTCCATTGATCTTTCTTTTTTTTGCAAGTACTGTATTGTGTTGATTACTATAGCTTTGTAGTATAGTCTGAAGACAGGGAGTCTGATACCTCCAGCTCCATTTTTTTTCCCTCAAGACTGCTTTGGCTATTTGGGGTCTTTTCTGTCTCCATACAAATTTTGAGATGATTTGTTCTAGTTTGGTAAAAAATGCCATTGGTAATTTGATAGGGATTGCAGTGAATCTGTAGATTGCTTTGGGTAGTATAGTCATTTTCACAATATTGATTCTTCCTATCCAAGAACATGGTATATCTCTCCATCTGTTGATATCATCTTTAATTTCTTTGATCAACGTCTTATAGTTTTCTGCATACAGGTCTTCTGTGTCTCTAGGTAGGTTTATTCCTAGGTATTTTATTCTTTTTGTTGCAGTGGTAAATTGGAGTGTTTCCTTAATTTCTCTTTCAGAGTTTTCATCATTAGTGTATAGGAATGCCAGAGATTTCTGTGCCTTAATTTTGTATTCTGCAACTTTACCAAATTCACTGATCAGCTCTTGTTGTTTTCTGGTGGCATTTTTAGGATTCTCTATGTATAGTATCATATCATCTGCAAACCGTGACAGTTTTACTTCTTCTTTTCCAATTTGTCTTCCTTTTATTTCTTTTTCATCTCTGATTGCCATGGCTAGGACTTCCGAAACTATGTTGAATATTAGTGGTGAGAGTGGACATCCTTGTTTGTTCCTGATCTTAGAGGAAATGCTTTCAGTTTTTCACCATTGAGAATGATGTTTGCTGTGGGTTTGTCATATATGGTCTTTATTAGGTTGAGGTAGGTTCCCTCTGTGCCCACTTTTGGAGAGTTTTTATCATAAATGGTTGTTGAATTTTGTCAAAAGCTTTTTCTGCCTCTATTGAGATGATCATATGGTTTTTTCTTCTTCAATTTGTTAATATGGTGTCTCACATTGATTTGCGTATATTGAAGAATCCTTGCATCCCTGGGATAAATCCCACTTGATCATGGTGTATGATCCTTTTAATGTGTTGTTGGATTCTGTTTGCTAGTAGTTTGTTGAGGATTTTTGCATCTATATTCATCAGTGATATTGGTCTGTAATTTTCTTTTTTTGTAGTATCTTTGTCTGGTTTGGTATCAGGGTGATGGTGGCCTCATAGAATGAGTTTGGGAGTGTTCTTTCCTCTGCAATTTTTTGGAAGAGTTTGAGAAGGATGGGTGTTAGCTCTTCTCTAAATGTTTCATAGAATTCACCTGTGAAGCCATCTGGTCCTGCACTTTTCTTTTTGGAAGATTTTTAAATCACAGTTTCAATTTCATTACTTGTGATTGGTCGGTTCATATTTTCTATTTCTTCCTGGTTCAGTCTTGGAAGGTTATACCTTTCTAATAATTTTCCCATTTCTTCCTGGTTGTCCAATTTGTTGGCATAGAGCTGCTTGTAGTAGTCTCTTAGGATGCTTTGTATTTCTGCGGTGTCTGTTGAAACTTCTCATTTTTCATTTCTAATTTTATTGATTTGAGTCCTCTCCCTCTTTTTTTTGATGACTGGCTAATGGTTTATCAGTTTTGTTTATCTTTTCAAAGAACCAGCTTCTAGTTTTACTGATCTTTGCTATTGTTTTTTTGTTTGTATTTCATTTATTTCTGCTGTGATCTTTATTATTTCTTTCCTTCTGCTAACTTTGGGTGTTGTTTGTTCTTCTTTCTCTACTTCCTTTAGGTGTAAGTTTAGATTGTTTATTGAGATTCTTTTTGTTTCCTGAGGTAGGCTTGCATATCTATAAACTTCCCTCTTAGAACTGCTTTTGCTGCATCCCATTGGTTTTGGATCATTGTGTTTTCATTGTCATTTGTCTCTAGGTATTTTTTAATTTCCTCTTTGATTTCTTCAGTGATCTCTTGGTTATTTAGTAATGTATAGTTTAGCCTCCATGTATTTGTGTTTTTTACATTGTTTTCCCTATAAATCATTTCTAATCTCATGGCGTTGTGGTCAGAAAAGATGCTTGATATGATTTCAGTTTTCTTAAATTTACTGAGGCTTGATTTGTGACCCAAGATGTGATCTGTCCTGGAGAATGTTCCATGTGCACTTGAGAAGAAAGAGTAATGTGCTGTTTGTGGATGGAATATCCTATAAATATCAATTAAATCTATCTGGTCTGTTGTGTCATTTAAAGCTTCTGTTTCCTTATTTATATTCATTTTGGATGATCTGTCCATTGGTGTAAGTGAGGTGTTAAAGTCCCCCACTATTATTGTGTTACTGTCGATTTCCTCTTTTATAGCTGTTAGCAGTTGCCTTATGTATTGAGGTGCTCCTAGGTTGGGTGCATATATATTTATAATTGTTATATCTTCTTCTTGGATTGATCCCTTGATCATTAGTTAGTGTCCTTCCTTGTCTCTTGTAACATTCGTTATTTTAAAGTGTATTTTATCTGATAGAGTTTTGCTACTCCAGCTTTCTGTTGATTTCCATTTGCATGGAATATCTTTCTCCATCCCCTCACTTTCAGTATGTATGTGTCCCTAGGTCTGACGTGGGTTTCTTGTAAACAGCATATATATGGGTCTTGTTTTTGGATTCATTCAGCGAGCCTGTGTCTTTTGGTTGGAGCATTCAATCCCTTCATGTTTAAGGTAATTATTGATATGTATGCTCCTATCACCATTTTCTTAATTGTTATGGGTTTGTTTTTGTAGGTCCTTTTCTTCTCTTGTGTTTCCCACTTAGAGAAGTTCCTTTAGCATTTGTTGTAGAGCTGGTTTGGTGGTGCTGAATTCTCTTAGCTTTTGCTTGTCTGGAAAGCTTTTGACTTTTCCATAGAATATGAATGAAATCTTTGCCGGGTAGAGTAATCTTGGTTGTAGGTTCTTCCCTTTCATCACTTTAAGTATATCATGCCACTCCCTTCTGGCCTGTAGAGTTTCTGCTGAGAAATCAGCTGTTCACCTTATGGGAGTTCCCTTGTATGTTATTTGTTGTTTTTCCCTTGCTGCTTTCAGTAATTTTTCTTTGTCTTTATTTTTTGCCAATTTGATTACTATGTGTCTCGGCATGTTTCTCCTTGGGTTTATCCTGTATGGGACTTTCTGAGCTTCCTGGACTTGGGTGGCTGTTTCCTTTCCCATGTTAGGGAAGTTTTCAACTGTAATCTCTTCAAATATTTTCTCTGGTCCTTTCTCTCTCTCTTCTCCTTCTGGGACACCTATAATGAGAATGTTGTTGCATTTAATGTTGTCCCAGAGGTCTCTTAGGCTGTCTTCATTTCTTTTCATTCTTTTTTCTTTATTCTGTCCTGCAGCAGTGAATTCCACCATTCTCTCTTCCAGGTCACTTATCTATTCTTCTGCCTCAGTTATTCTGCTATTGATTCCTTCTTGTGTAGTTTTCATTTCAGTTATTGTATTGTTCATCTCTGTTTGCCCTTTAATTCTTCTAGGTCTTTGTTTAACATTTCTTGCACTTTCTCGATCTTTGCCTCCATTCTTTTTCTGAGGTCCTGGGTCATCTTCAGTATCATTATTCTGAATTCTTTTTCTGGAAGGTTGTGTATCTCCACTTCATTTAGTTGTTATTCTGGGGTTTTATCTTGTTCCTTCATCTGGTACATAGCCCTCTGCCTTTTCATCTTGTGTATCTTTCTGTGAATGTGGTTTTTGTTCCACAGGCTGCAGGATTGCAGTTCTTTTTGCTTCTGCTGTCTGCACTCTGGTGGATGAGGCTATCTAAGAGGCTTGTGCAAGTTACCTGCTGGGAGGGACTGGTGGTGGGTAGAGCTGGCTGTTGCTCTGGTGGGCAGAGCTCAGTAAAACTCTAATCTGCTTGTCTGCTGATCAGTGGGGCTGGGTTCCCTCACTGTTGGTTGTTTGGCCTGAGGCAACCCAACACTGGACCCTACCTGGGTTCTTTGGTGAGGCTAATGACAGACTCTGCAGGGGCTCATGCCAGGGAGTACTGCCCTGAAGTTCTGCTCCCAGTGTCCTTGTCTCCACGGTGAATCACAGTCCCCCCCGCCTCTGCAGGAAACTATCCAACACTAGAAGGTAGGCCTGGTTCAGTTTCCCCTGGGGTCACTGCTCCTTCCCCTGGGTCCTGATGCACACACTATTTTGTGTTTGCCCACCAAGAGTCTCTCTTTCCCCCAGTCCTGTCGAAGTTCTGCAATCAAAACCCACTAGGCTTCAAAGTCTGATTATCTGGGAGTTCCTCCTCTCGTTGCCGGACCTCCATGTTGGGAAGTATGATGTGTGGCTCAGAACCTTCACTCCAGTGGGTAGACTTTCGTGGTATAAGTGTTCTCCAGTCTGTGAGTCACCCACCTAGTCCTTACGGGATTTGATTTTACTGTGATAGTGCCCCTTTTACCATCTCATTGTGGCTTCTCCTTTGTCTTTGGGTGTGGGGTATCTTTTTTGGTGAGTTCCAGTGTCTTCCTTTTGTTGATTGTCCAGCAGCGAGTTGTGATTCTGGTGTTCTCACAAGAGGGAGTGAGAGCATGTCCGTCTACTCTGCAGTCTTAGTTTCTCTCATTCTGTCTGCCCTTCTGACAGCTCGCTTGGCAGGCTGCCCTGGTACCACAGTCGGTGTTGAATTTGTCAAAAGCTTTTTCTGTATGTACTGAGACGATCATATGTTTTTCTCCTTCAGTTTGTTAATATAGTTTATCACATTGATTGATTGGCTTATATTGAAGAATACTTGCATTCCTGGATAAACCCCACTTGATCATGGTGTATGATCCTTTTAATGTGCTGTTGAATTCTGTTCACTAGTATTTTGTTGAGGATTTTTGCATATATGTTCATCAGTGATATTGGATGGTAGTTTTCTTCCTATGTGACATCATTGTCTGGTTTTGGTATCAGGGTGATGGTGGCCTCATAGAATGAGTTTGGGAGTGTTCCTCCCTCTGCTATCTTTTGGAAGAGTTTGAGAAGGATAGGTGTTAGCTCTTCTCTACATGTTTGATAGGGGAGACCTTCATGATGCTGAAGGATTAAGACATGGAGATCACTTTCCTTCCCAGAAATATATCAGAAATATATCTACATGTGGAACAACTCCTACAGCACATCTACTGAACTCTGGCAGAAACCTCAGACTAACCAAAAGGCAAGAAACTCCCCACGTAGTTGGCTGTGTGGCTGAGAGGGTCTTGGTGTTCTGGCAGGGTGTCAGGCCTGTGCGTCTGAGGTGGGAGAGCCAAGTTCAGTACATTGGTCCACCAGAGACCTCCAGGCTCCACATAACATCAAATGGTGAAAGCTAACCCAGAGATCTCAATGTCAATGCTAAGACCCAGCTGCACTCAACGACCAGCAAGCTAAAGGGCTGGACATCCTATGCCAAACAACTAGCAAGACAGGAACACAACCACAGCCATTAGCAGAGAGGCTGCCTAAAACCATAATAAGGTCACACACCCCAAAACACACCACCAGACGTGGTCCTGCCCGCTAGAAAGACAAGATCAAGTCTCATCCATGAGAACACAGGCACAAATCTCCTTCACCAGGAAGCCTACCAAACCCACGGAACCAACGTTAGCCACTAGGAGCAGACACCAAAAACACCGGGAACTATGAACCTGCAGCCTGCGAAAAGGAGATCCCAAATACAGTAAGTTAAGCAAAATGAGAAGACAGAAACACACAGCAGATGAAGGAGCAAGGTAAAAACCCACCCAAACAAACAAATGAAGAGGAAATAGGCAGTCTACGTGAAAAAGAATTCAGCGTAATGATAGTAAATATGATGCAAATCTTGGAAATGGAATGGAGAAAATACAAGAAACGTTTAACAAGGATCTAGAAGAATTGAAGAGCAAACAAACAATGATGAACAAAACAATAAATGAAATTAAAAATTCTCTAGAAGGAATCATTAGCAGAATAACTGAGGCAGAAGAATGGATAAGTGACCTGGAAGATAAAATGGTGGAAATAACTACTACAGAGCAGAATAAAGAAAAAAGAACGAAAAGAATTGAGGACAGTCTCAGAGACCTCTCGAAGAACATTAAACGCACCAACGTTGAAATTATAGGGGTCTCAGAAGAAGAGAAAAAGAAAAGGACTGAGAAAATATTTGAAGAGATTATAGTTAAAAACTTCCCTAATATGGGAAAGGAAGTAGTCAATCAAGTCCAGGAAGTGCGGAGAGTCCCATACAGGATAAATCCAAGGAGAAACATGTGAAAACCCATATTAATCAAAGAATCAAAAATAAATACAAAGGAAAAATGTTAAAAGCAGCAAGGGAAAAACGACAAATAACATACAGGGGAATCCCCACAAGGTTAACAGTTGATCTTTCAGCAGAAACCCTGCAAGCCAAAAGGGAGAGACAGGACATACTTAAAATGATTAAAGGGAAAAACCTACCAAAAGATTACTCTAGCCAGCAAAGATCTCATTCAGATTCCACAGAGACGTTAAAACCTTTAGAGACAAGCAAAAGCTAAGAAAATTCAGCACCACCAAACCAGCTTTACAACAAACGCTAAAGGAACTTCTCTAGGCAGAAAACACAAGAGACGGAAAAGACCTACAATAACAAACCCTAAACAATTAAGAATATGGTAACAGGAATATACATACTGGTAATTATCTTGAATGTAAATGGATTAAATGCTCCAACCAAAAGACATAGACTGGCTGAATGGATACCAAAACAAGACCTGTATATGTGATGTCTACAAGAGACCCACTTCAGATATAGGGACACATACAGACTGAAAGTGAGGTGTAGGAAAAAGATATTCCATGCAAATGGAAAGGAAAAGAAAGCTGGAGTAGCAATTCTCATTTCAGGCAAAACAGACATTAAAATAAAGACTATTACAAGAGACAAAGTAGGACACGACATAATGATCAAGGGATCAATCCAAGAAGAAGATATAACAATTGTAAATATTTATGCACCCAACATAGGAGCACCTCAATACACAAGGCAAATGCTAACAGCCATAAAATGAAAAATCGACAGTAGCACAATCATATTAGAGCATGTTAACACCCCACTTTCACCAATGGACAGATCATCCAAAATGAAAACAAATAAGGAAACACAAGCTTTGAATGATACATTAAACAAGATGGAGTTAAGTGTTATTTATAGGGCATTTCATTCAAAAACAACAAAATACAATTTCTTCTCAAGTGCTGGTGGAACATTTTCCAGGATAGATCATATCTTGGGTCACAAAGCAAGCCTTGCTAAATTTAAGAATATTGAAATTGTATCAAGTATCTTTTTTCACCACACCTCTATGAGACTAGATATCAATTATAGGAAAAAATCTGTAAAAAATGCAAACAGGTGGAGGCTGAACAATACACTGCTGTATAACCAAGAGATCACTGAAGAAATCAAAGAGGAAATCAAAAAATACCTAGAAACAAATGACAATGAAAACACAACGACTGAAACCTATGGGATGCAGCAAAGCAGTTCTAAGAGGGAAGTTTATAGAAATAGAATCCTAGCTTAAGAAACAAGAAACATCTCAAATAAACAACCTAGTCTTATACCTAAAGCAATTAGAGAAAGAAGAAAAAAAAATCCCCCAAAATTAGTAGAAGGAAAGAAAGCATAAAGATCAGAGTAGAGATAAATAAAATGAAAACAAAGAAAACAGTAGCACAGATCAATAAAACTAAAAGCTGGTTCTTTGAGAAGGTAAACAAAATTGGTAAACCATTAGCCAGATTCACCAAGAACAAAGGGACAAGACTCATATGAACAGATTTAGAAATGAAAAAGAAGTAACAACTGACACTGCAGAAAAACAAAGGATCATGAGAGATTACTACAAGCAACTAATGCCAAAAAAATGGACAACCTGAAGAAATGGACACATTTCTAGAAAAGCACAACCTTCTGAGACTGAACCAGGAAGAAATAGAAAATATGAACAGACCAATCACAAGGAATGAAATTGAAACTCTGATTAAAAATCTTCCAAAAAACAAAAGCCCAGGACCAGATGGCTTCACAGGTGAATTCTATCAAACATTTAGAGAAGAGCTAACACCCATCCTTCTCAAACTCTTCCAAAAAATTTCAGAGGAAAGAACACTCCCAAACTCATTCTATGAGGCCACCATCACCCTGATACGAAAACCAAAGATGTCACAAAGAAAGAAACCTACAGGCCAATATCAGTGATGAACATAGATGCAAAAATCCTCAACAAAATACTGGTGAACAGAATTCAACAGCACATTAAAAGGATCATACACCATGATCAAGTGGGATTTATCCCAGGGATGCAAGGATTCTTCAATACACGGAAATCAATCAATGTGATACACCATATTAAGAAACTGAAGAATAAAAACCATATGATCATCTCAATAAATGCAGAAAAAGCTTTTGACAAAATTCAACACCCATTTATGATAAAAACTCTCCAGAAAGTGGGCATAGAGGGAACCTTCCTGAACATAATAAAGGCCACGTATGACAAACCCACAGCAAACATTCTCAATGGTGAAAAACTGAAAGCATTTCCTCTAAGATCAGGAACAAGACAAGGATATCCACTCTTGTCACTATTATTCAACATAGTTTTGGAAGTCCTAGCCACAGTTATCAGAGAAGAAAACGAAAGAAAATGAATCCATATCAGAAAAGAAGAAGTAAAACTGTCCCTGTTTGCAGATGACATGATACTGTACATAGAGGGTCATAAAGATGCCACCAGAAAACTACTAGAGCTAATCAATGAAGTTGCTAAAGTTGAAGGATACAAAATTAATGCACAGAAATCTCTTGCATTCCTATACACTAATAACGAAAGATCAGAAAGAGATATTAAGGAAACAATCCCATTCACCAGTGCAACAAAAAGAATAAAATACCTAGGAATAAACGTACCTAAGGAGGTAAAAGACCTGTACTCAGAAGAATGTAAGACACTGATAAAAGAAATCAAAGATGACAAAAAGAGATGGAGAAATATACCATGTTCTTGGATTGGCAGAATTAATATGCTGAAAATGACTATTACCCAAAGGAATCTGCAGATTCAGTGCAATCCCTGTAAAATTACAAGTGGCATTATTTACAGAACTAAAACAAAAAATCTCAAAATTTGTGTAGAGACATAAAAGACCCTGAATAGCTAAAGCAATCTTGAGAAAGAAAAACGGAGCTGGAGGAATCAGGCTCCTGGACTTCAGCCTATACCACAACGCTACGTTAATCAAGACAGTATGGTACTGGCACAAAAACAGAAATGTAGATCAGTGGAACAGGATAGAAAGCCCAGAGGGAAACCCACCCACTTATGGTAACCTTATTTTTGATAAAGGAGGGAAGAATGTGCAATGGAGAAAAGACAGCCTCTTCAATAAGTGGTGCTGAGAAAACTGGACAGCTGTATGTAAAAGAATGAAATTAGAACACTCCCTAACACCATACACAAAAATAAACTCAAAATGGATTAAAGACCTAAATGTAAGGCCAGACACTATCAAACTCCTACAGGGAAAACATAGGCAGAACACTCTATGACATAAATCACAGCAAGATTTTTTTTGACCCACCTCCCTGAGAAATGGAAATGAAAACAAAAATAAACAAATGGGACCTAATGAAAGTTAAAACCTTTTGCACAGCAAAGAAATCCATAAACAAGATGAAAAGAGAACCCTCAGAATGGGAGGAAGTATTTGCAAATGAAACAACTGATAAAGAATTAATCTCAAAATATACAAGGAGCTCATGGAGCTCAATATCAAAAAAGCAAACAACCCTATCCAAAAATGGGCAGAAGACCTAAGTAGACATTTCTCCAAAGAAGATATACAGATTGCCAACAAACACATGAAAGGATGCTCAACATCACTAATTATTAGAGAAATGCAAATCAAAACTACAATGAGGTATCACCTAACATCAGTCAAAATGGCCATCATGAAAAAATCTACAAACACTAAATGCTGGAGAAGGTGTGGAGAAAAGGGAATCCTCTTGCACTGTTGTTGGGAATTTAAATTGATGCAGCCACTAGGGAGTACAATATGGAGGTTCCTCAAAAAACTACAAAAAAAAAAAACCAAAAAAAACCTACAAATAGAACTACCATACGACCCAGGAATCCCACTACTGGGCGTATACCCTGAGAAAGCCATCATTGAAAAAGAATCATGTACCACAGTGTTCATTGCAGCTCTATTTACAGTAGCCAGGACATGGAAGCAACCTAAGTGTCCATCAACAGATGAATGTATAAAGAAGATGTGGCACATATATACAATGGAATATTATTCAGCCATAAAAAGAAATGAAACTGAGTTATTTGTAGTGAGGTGGATGGACCTAGAGTCTGTCACCTAGAGTGAAGTAAGTCAGAAAGAGTAAAACAAATACCGTAGGGACAGGACAGGAATAAAGATGCAGACGTAGAGAATCAACTTGCCACGGGGAGTGGGAAGGGTTATCCGGGACCAAGTGAGAGAGTGGCATGGACATATATGCACTACTGAATGTAAAACAGATAGCTCATGGGAAGAAGCTGCATAGCACAGGGAGATCAGCTCAGTGCTTTGTGACCACCTAGAGGGGTGGGGTAGGGAGGGTAGGAGGGAGACCCAAGAGGGAGGAGATATGGGGATATATGTATATGTATAACTGATTCACTTTGTTATAAAGCAGAAACTAACACCATTGTAAAGCAATCATACTCCAGTAAAGATGTTAAAAAATGTTTAATATATTTCACCTGTGGAGCCATCTGGTTCTGGGCTTTTGTTTGTTGGAAGATATATATATTTTTAACATCTTTATTTGAGTACAACTGTTTTACAATAGTGTGTTAGTTTCTCCTTTACAACAAAGTGAATCAGTTATACCTATACATATGTTCCCATAACTCTTCCGTCTTGTGTCACCCTCCCGCCCACCCTCCCTATCCCACCCCTCTAGGTGGTCACACAGCACAGAGGTGAACTCCCTGTGCTATGCTGCAGCTTCCCACTAGCTATCTAATTTACATTTGGTAGTGTGTATATGTCCCTGCCACTCTCTCACATCGTCACAGCTTACCCTTCCCCCTCTCCATATCCTCAAGTCCATGCTCTAGTAGGTCTGTGTTTTATTCCCATCCTACCACTAATCTCTTCATGACATTTTTTTTAAAAATTTTTTTTTTAGATTCCATATATATGTGTTAGCATACGGTATTTGTTTTTCTCCTTCTGACTTACTTCACTCTGTATGACAGATTCCAGGTCTGTCCACCTCATTACAAATAACTCAGTTTCATTTCTTTTTATGGCTGAGTAATATTCCATTGTATATATGTGCCACATCTTCCTTATCCATTCATCTGTTGATGGACACTTAGGTTGCTTCCATGTCCTGACTATCGTAAATAGAGCTGCAGTAAACATTTTGGTACATGAGTCTTTTAGAATTATGGTTTTCTCAGGGTATATGCCCAGTAGTGGGATTGCTGGGTCATATGGTAGTTCTATTTGTAGTTTTTTAAGGAACTTCCATACTGTTCTCCATAGTGGCTGTATCATTTTACATTCCCACCAACAGTGCAAGAGTGTTCCCTTTTCTCCACACCCTCTCCAGCATTTATTGTTTCTAGAGTTTTTGATGATGGCCAATCTGGCCGGTGTGAGATGATATCTCATTGTAGTTTTGATTTACATTTCTCTAATGATTAATGATGTTGAGCATTCTTTCATGTGTTTGTTGGCTATCTGTATATCTTCTTTGGAGAAATGTCTATTTAGTTCTTCTGCCCATTTTTGGATTGGGTTGTTTGTTTTTTTGTTATTGAGCTGCATGAGTTGCTTATAAATTTTGGATATTAATCCTTTGTCAGTTGCTTCATTTGCAAATATTTTCTCCCATTCTGAGGGTTGTCTTTTGGTCTTGTTTATGGTATCCTTTGCTGTGCAAAAGCTTTTAAGTTTCATTAGATACCATTTGTTTATTTTTGTTTCTATTTCCATTTCTCTATGAGATGGGTCAAAAAGGATCTTGCTGTGATTGATGTCATAGAGTGTTCTGCCTATGTTTTCCTCTAAGAGTTTGATAGTGTCTGGCCTTACATTTAGGTCTTTGACCCATTTTGAGTTTATTTTTGTGTATGGTGTTAGGGAGTGTTCTAATTTCATTCTTTTACATGTACCTGTCCAGTTTTCCCAGCACCACTTATTGAAGAGGCTGTCTTTTCTCCACTGTGTTTCCTTCCCTCCTTTATCAAAGATAAGGTGACCATATGTGTGTGGGTTTATCTCTGGGCTTTCTATCCTGTTCCATTGATCTATATTTCTGTTTTTGTGCCAGTACCATACTGTCTTGATTACTGTGGCCTTGTAGTATAGTCCGAAGTCAGGGAGCCTGATTCCTCCAGCTCCATTTTTCGTTCTCAAGATTGCTTTGGCTATTTGGGGTCTTTTGTGTTTCCATACAAATTGTGAAATTCTTTGTTCTAGTTCTGTAAAAAATGC
This sequence comes from Kogia breviceps, assembly GCF_026419965.1. Lineage (NCBI taxonomy): Eukaryota > Metazoa > Chordata > Mammalia > Artiodactyla > Physeteridae > Kogia > Kogia breviceps. Next base: position 26,879,196 of record NC_081330.1, on the reverse strand, counting down.
CAGTGGTAATTTGATAGGGATTGCATTGAATCTGTATATTGCTTTGGGTAATAGAGTCATTTTCACTATGTTGATTCTTCCAATCCAAGAACATGGTATATTTCTCCACCTATTTGTATCATCTTTAATTTCTTTCATCAGTGTCTTATAGTTTTCTGCATACAAGTCTTTTGTCTCCTTAGGTAGGTTTATTCCTAGATATTTTATTCTTTTTGTTGCAATGGTAAATGGGAGTGTTTTCTTAATTTCATTCTCAGATTTTTCATCATTAGTGTATAAGAATGCCAGAGATTTCTGTGCATTAATTTTGTATCCTGCTACTTTACCAAATTCATTGATTAGTTCTAGTAGTTTTCTGGTTGCATCCTTAGTATTCTCTATGTATAGTATCATGTCATCTGCAAACAGCGACAGCTTTACTTCTTCTTTTCCTATTTGGATTCATTTTATTTCTTTATTTTCTCTAATTGCTGTGGCTAGAACTTCCAAAACTAGGTTGAATAAGAGTGGTGAGAATGGGCAACCTTGTCTTGTTCCTGATCTTAGTGGAAATGGTTTCAGTTTTTCACCATTGAGAACAATGCTGGCTGTGGGTTTGTCATATATTGCCTTTATTATATTGAGGAAAGTTCCCTCTATGCCTACTTTCTGCAGGGTTTTTATCATAAATGGGTGTTGAATTTTGTCAAAAGCTTTCTCTGCATCTATTGAGATGATCATATGGTTTTTCTCCTTCAGTTTGTTGATATGGTGTATCACGTTGATTGATTTGCGTATATTGAAGAATCCTTGCATCCCTGGGATAAATCCCACTTGATCATGGTGTATGATCCTTTTAATGTGCTGTTGGATTCTGTTTGCTAGTATTTTGTTGAGGATTTTTGCATCTATGTTCATCAGTGATATTGGCCTATAGTTTTCTTTCTTTGTGACGTCTTTGTCTGGTTTTGGTATCAGGGTGATGGTGGCTTCATAGAATGAGTTTGGGAGTGTTCCTCCCTCTGCTATCTTTTGGAAGAGTTTGAGAAGGATAGGTGTTAGCTCTTCTCTAAATGTTTGATAGAATTCGCCTGTGAAGCCATCTGGTCCTGGGCTTTTGTTTGTTGGAAGATTTTTAATCACAGTCTCAATTTCAGTGCTTGTGATTGGTCTGTTTATATTTTCTCTTTCTTCCTGGTTCAGTCTCGGAAGGTGTGCTTTTCTATGAATTTGTCCATTTCTTCCAGGTTTTCCATGTTATTGGCATATAGTTGCTTGTAGTAATTTCTTATGATACTTTGTATTTCTGTAGTGTCAGTTGTTACTTCTCCTTTTTCATTTCTAATTCTGTTGATTTGAGTCTTCTCCCTTTTTTTCTTCATGAATCTGGCTACTGGCTTTTCAATTTTGTTTATCTTCTCAAGGAACCAGCTTTTAGTTTTATTGATGTTTGCTATTGTTTTCTTCCTTTCTTTTTCATTTATTGCTAATCTGATCTTTATTTTTTCTTTCCTTCTGCTAACTTTGTGCTTTGTTGTTGATGTTCTTTCTGTAATTGTTTTAGGTGTAAGATTAGGTTGTTTACTGGAGATGTTTCTTGTTTCTTGAGGTAGGATTGTATTGCTATAAACTTCCCTCTTAAAATTCCTTTTGCTGCGTCCCATAGGTTTTGGGTCATGATTTTTTTTTAAATAAATTTATTTATTTTTATTTTTTTACTTTTGGTTGTGTTGGGTCTTCATTTCTGTGCGAGAGCTTTCTCTAGTTTTAGCGAGCGGGAGCCACTCTTCATCACGGTGTGTGTGCCTCTCACTGTCGCGGCCTCTCGTTGCGGAGCACAGGCTCCAGATGCGAAGGCTCAGTAGTTGTGGCTCATGGGCCCTGTTGCCCTGTGGCCTGTGGGATCTTCCCAGACCAGGGCTCGAACCTGTGTCCCCTGCATTGGCAGGCAGATTCTAAACCACTGCGCCACCAGGGAAGCCCCATCATGTTTTCATTGTCATTTGTTTCTAGGTAATTTTTGGTTTCCTCTTTGATTTCTTCAGTGATCTCTTGGTTATTTAGTAGTGTATTGTTTAGCCTCCATGAGTTTGTATGTTTTACAGATATTTTCCTGTAATTGATATCTCTTCTCATAGCATTGTTGTCAGGAAAGATACTTGGTACGATTTCAATTTTCTTAATTTTACTGAGGCTTGATTTTTGACCCGGGATATGTTATATCCTGGAGAATATTCCATGAGCACTTGAGAAGAAAGTGTATTCTGTTTTTTTTGGATGGAATGTCCAAAAAATATCAAGTCCATCTTGTTTAATGTATCATTTAAAGCTTGTGCTTTCTTATTCATTTTCATTTTGGTTTACCTGTCCTTTGGTGAAAGTGGGTTGTTAAAGTCGCATACTATTATTGTGTTACTGTCAGTTTCCCCTTTTATGGTTGTTAGCATTTGCCTTATGTAATGAGGTTCTCCTATGTTGGGTGCATAAATATTTACAGTTGTTACATCTTCTTGGATTGATCCCTTGATAATTATGTAGTGTCCTTCTTTGTCTCTTGTAATAGTCTTTACTTTTACGTCTATTTTGTCTGATATGAGACTTGCTACTTCAGTTTTCTTTTGATTTCCTTTTGCATGGAATATCTTTTTCCAGCACCTCACTTTCAGTCTGTATGTGTCCCTAGGTCTGAAGTGGGTCTCTTGTAAGCAGCATATATATGGATGTTGTTTTTGTATCCATTCATCCAGTCTGTGTCTTTTGGTTGGAGCATTTAATCCATTTACATTTAAGATAATTATCAGTATGTATATTCCTGCTGCCATTTTCTTAATTGTTTTGGTTTTTTTTATTGTAGGTCTGTTTCTTCTCTTGTGTTTCCTTCCTAGAGATGTTCATTTAGCCTTTGATGTAAAGCTGGTTTGGTGGTGCTGAATTCTCTTAGCTTTTGCTTCTCTGTAAAGGTTTTAATTTCTCCCTCAAATCTGAATGAGATCCGTGCTGGGTAGAGTAATCTTCGTTGTCGGTTTTTCCCTTTCATCACTTTGAATATGTCCTGCCACTCCCTATTGGCTTGCAGAGTTTGTGCTGAGAAATCAGCTGTTAACATTATGGGGATTCCCTTTTATGTTATTTGTTGCTTTTCCCTTGCTGCTTTTAATAATTTTTCTTTGCATTTAATTATTGATAGTTTGATTAATATGTCTTGGCATGTTTCTCTTTCCATTTATCCTATATGGGACTCTCTGTGCTTCTTGGCGTTGATTGACTCTTTCCTTTCCCATATTAGGGAAGTTTTCAACTATAATCTCTTCAAATATTTTCTCAGTCCCTTCCTTTTTTTCTTCTTCTTCCAGGATCCCTATAATTCGGATGTTTGTGTGTTTAATGTTGTCCCAGAGGTCTCTGAGACTGTCCTTAATTCTTTTCATTCTTTTTTCTTTATTCTGCTCTGTGGTAGTTATTTCCACCATTTTATCTTCTGAGTCACTTACCTGTTCTTCTGCCTCAGTTATTCTGCTATTGCTTTCTTCTAGAGAGTTATTAGTTTCATTTATTGTGTTGTTCATCATTGTTTGTTTGCTCTTTATTTCTTCTAGGTCCTTGTTAAACATTTCTTGTATTTTGCTATCATTACTGTGAATTCTTTTTCAGGTAGACTGCCTGTTTCCTCTTCATTTGTTTGTTCTGGTGGGCTTTTACCTTGCTTCTTCATCTGCTGTGTATTTCTTTGTCTTCTCCTTTTGCTTACCTTACTGCATTTGGGGTCTCCTTTTCGCAGGTTGCAGGTTTGTAGTTCCCCTTGTTTTTGATATCTGCCCCCAGTGGGTAAGCTTGGTTCAGTGGGTTGTGTAGGCTTCCTGGTGGAAAGGACTGGTGCCTCTGTTCTGGTGGTTGAGTCTGAATCTTGTCTTTCTAGTGGCAGGACCACATCCAGCAGTGTGTTTTGGGGTGTCTGTGAACTTTTTATGATTTTACGCAGCCTCTCTGCTATTGGGTGTGGTTGAGTTCCTATCTTGCTAGTTGTTTGGCATGGGTTGTCTAGCGCTGGAGCTGGCTGGTCGTTGAATGGAGCTGGGTCTTTGCATTGAGTTGGAGATCTCTGGGAGAACTTTCCTCAATTGATATTACATGGGGTCTGGAGGTGTCTGATGGTGCAATGTCCTGAACTCGGCTCTCCCACCTCAGAGTCTCAGGCCTGACCCCTGGCCAGAATACCGTGACCTTGTCAGCTACATGTCTGCTAGTGTTTGAGGGTCTTCTGCAGAGGCGGGGGTGGCTGTGGCTCACTGTGGGGACAAGGAAACTGGCAGCAGAAGTTTTTGGAAGTACTCCTTGGTGTGAGCCCTCCTAGTGTCTGCCATTAGCCCCACCATAATTTATTTTTCATTTATTTATTTTTTTGGCTGTGTTGGGTCTTCATTGCTGCGTGCGGGCTTTCTCTAGTTGTGGTGAGCAGGGGCTACTCTTTGTTGTGGTGCACGGACTTCTCATTGTGGTGGCTTCTCTTGTTGTGGAGCACGGGCTCTGGGCCCCTGAGCTTCAGTAGGTGTGGCATGTGGGCTCAGTAATTGTGTTTCATTGTCTGTAGATTGTAGGCTCTTTACTTGTGGCTTGTGGGCTCTAGAGTGCAGGCTCAGTAGTTGTGGCTCACGGGCTTAGGTGCTCTGGCGCATGTGGGATCTTCCTGGACCAGCGCTCGCACCTGTGTCTCCTGAATTGGCAGGTGGATTCTTAGCCACTGCACCACCAGGGAAGTCCAATAATAGTAGACTGATTAACCATTCAAGTCATTATGTGTTAATTGAATGCTTACTGTGTGTGGGCGCTGGGGATACAGTGTTACAGAAACACCAGAATTACCCTTGCCCTCTTGTAACACAGAATCTAATTGCAGGCGCTGTCCACAATGATAGCCACTAGCTATGTGTAGCAATTTAAATTTAAGTTATTTAAAATTAATTAATTAAAAACGTAGTGTCTCAGTTACATTAACAACATTTCAAGTGCTCAGTAGCCAAATGCAGTTAGTGACCCCTGTATTGGACAGCTCAGATATGGAACATTTATTTTCCCTTATCATCAAAATTTCTATTGGACAGCACTTAGAGAATTAATACTGATTTTTTTGAGTGAGAAAGAAGACAGACGAGGTGTTTAAGAATTATTTAATGGGTGATCTAGTCTGGGAGGCTTTCCTGAGTAATGTGACATTTGAGCTGAGCTTTCAGTCTGAAATAACTAAGCCAGTATTGCCAAGTGAGGAGCCTTCCACAGATACTCCCTGCTGTGAGGTAAGGTAACTTTCAGGGAATGACAGCAGTGGGGTGGATTTGTTCAACTTGTCCAGGGTATAAAGGCATCTGTCTTCCGCCTTCAATGGACCCAACCTTGGCCAAGCAAGAGAGAGCAGAATAGAGGAAGGTACAGAACTATCTCACATCTGTGCCCGTTAAAGTCAGGATAGTAGAATCTGAGGCCATGAATTACTGCAAGTGAGGTCCTGCATTCATTTTTGGTGCTTTGTAAAACAGTTATATAGCTTTCTTTGAAATACTGTGGGGAGATCGAAGCCTGGCTGTCAATATTGTTTGATAGAACAGTGATATGATTCAGAGTGTATCCTAACAGGGGAGAAGGTGTTTGTGCTTGGGTGCATGTGCTGGGTCAGGCGCTACATGCTCCATGAGCCTCTCTAGCCTGCAATTGGAGAGGTGAAGGGTATTTAGACACCCACACATCTACAGGCAGGAAGTTCAGTTTGGTTTTACAAGCTAGCTAAGATGTAACTTTGTGGAATTTGCTCTATCTTCAAATTAATTAGAATGGAATGTGATTGCAGTCTGTTTCCATCATTTTCTATCTCTATCTCATCATTTATGTGTGTTATCTATCTCTGTCACCTATCATTATGATCTGATTTATATCTATTCTCCAGAAGTCCCAAGCAGAGTCTTCAATGCTATACAAATCCTAAATCCTTCCTTTCTGTGTGTTCCACTCAGGCCCAGATTCTTTCTCTGACCAGGGCCCCATGGAACGAGGTGTGAGAGGGCCAGGCTGTTCTCTCCAATTTCAACATCATGAACTAGGAATATTTTGTATTTACTTTGCAGAGACAGAAAACAAAGTCTCCAAAAGATGAATTTGACTTGATAGATAACATGATATCACCACAATTGGTTATGTTAGTAAAAACCACCAATAAAAATTATCTATTGGTATCATAGAAATGGGCAAAAAATCAGGTAGATTCTATGAATGTCTCAGCTCTCAGCCAACCATATTAGTATCATATGGGTGTCCCAGTACTGGGAATTGGAATGGCTCAGTTCTCCAAATGCTTCCCAGTTTTTAAACCCCAGAAACAACTATGTCAGCCTTTGCACATCTGCCTGCTGTTTGTCTCACTTCCATCTTACAGTGCTTTTTTAATGCATCCCACTGCTACTATTTTTTTGGAGGGGGTGCTGTTTCTGTAGATGATAGTCTCTTTAAAAAATACTGCTTCTTCCTCTTTGATTTAGCTTCCTGCTTGCAGCTGCCCTCAGAGACCTTGACTCACTGGATGTGGCTGGAATCCAGGTCCTGTCTCTTTCAGTTTTCGTTGCATGTTCTGAGCTTTGTCAGAGCTATTCTATATTTGATTTATCTTCTGCCAGGATGGTGGCTCCATATTCAGTCTGTGTGCCAAGTGCTTCTGAGGCAGCCGTTTCAAACCAGATAATTTAATTTCTCCATTTTCGGAAAGCAAAGAGCAGGCTACCTTATTAACTGGGAATGTGCTTATTTGGTGCCTTGTGGGGGCTGACATCCCCCTGAATCTTAGGAAGCTCATCTTGTTCCTGAGGTTTAATTCTCCTTCTTAAAAATCTCTGCATCTCTCCCACCCCCCCACCCCCACACATATTCTCAAACGCAGACATACATACGTACTTCCAACTTTTCAAGTTCTATCAGTTCTTTGAGGCTCAGTTTAAGTCTCATCCTCTCCATGTACTCTTCCCCAGTAAGGGAACCTGCATTGTTTTTTCTCTTCTCCTATGGCACCTATTGTCTGCAATATACAATTTAACATGTGCTTATTATACTGTCTTCTACTATCCGTTGAACTTTAGGTTGCATGCAGTGGTGGCAAGCCATTGTAGAATTTTGTGTGGAGTAGTTACATGGCCTGATTATTGATTAAAATAGATTACTCTGATGGCATGGAGGCTGATTAGGAGGTGGAGATAATGGGGGACTGATGGAGCGAGTACCATGGCAATAGGAATTGAGAGTAAACAAAGATTTTAGAGGTGTTAGGGAGCAAAATTGTTAGGATGCAGTGATTGATTGGATGAGAAGGGCCAGAGTCAGGGAGAAGTCTAGAAGGACTCTCAGGTTTCTGGTTTGGATCATTGGGTAGGTCGTGGTGACACTCACTGAGGCAGGAAACAGAAATAAGCCCACTCCCTCATTGATCTCTGCAATCCCACATGGGTCCCAATAGGTGCTCAAAAATGCATGATATTTATTTAATTTTATTCTGTTAAGAGAGAAGAGAAAGTCTTGCCTTTTCTTTGTGTCCTGCCTTAGCTTATGTAAGATACTTCCTGCCATGGACAGCATCTTAGTTTCATGGCCTCTTTGTTGTTGCTACTTTATGACTTCTCTCTGCTGCTATGATCTATTTTTGTATTTCTGTGGTCTCTGCTGCAGGTTCTGGACTCACTGCTCGGCTTGCTGTTCTTGTTAGTCCTATATACTTCTGATCTTTGTCCACACAATGATTTAATAATAGTAATCACTAACATTTGAACAGTGATTTGGAGTTTAGAAGGCATGTTCAGATATACTTTATCTCCTTTGATCCCTATTACTACATGTGAGGTAGGGAGTGAAGTAGGTTTAACTGTTCCTGTTTCATAGATAAAGGAGTTTAGGTGGCAGAGATGTGACCTGTCAAACATCACAGATCTTGTAAGTGGTATAACTGGGACTCTGCCTCCACATTCATTGTACTTTAATTGTACAATTCTATTCTTGCCTGCTCTCTGGTACCCATGTGCTTCCAGACTCCTCATGGTCTGTCTGATTTCTACCCTCTGCCATGTTATTACCTCCAGTACAAGTCTACTGTGATCTCCTGCTTTCAGTTTCCCTCCCTTGCTCAGACCTATACCTTGCCCTGTATACATAAATCTCTTGCTTTGGCTTTCCCAGTCCAGGCATCTTGCCCTATCCCTGTATTCCTTGTACCACAGTCCTGGCATTGACGCAGCAGGACTTGCAGATGGATTTGTGGCACTAGAACTTTTCTTCCCAAGAACATAGAGGAACACCCACTTTCAGTCTGTTGGAAGGAAACCTGACCTGAGGAAATATTGGCCTTTGGACTCTGTGAAAGAAGACATAATAAGTGAGGCAAGTTTTCCAAACCACATCCTACTTCCTCCAACACAGATCTCCTTTAAGTGTTTCAGTGGGCTACATTGCCTGAGCCTCTGTCTCCCTGTGAGTATGTGAATTTCCAGACTCAAATGTTTGGTACTGCACATTTTGGACCATTTTTCATAAATGTGGTAGCAACAAACAGCTCTTAGGAGTGTATAAATTGTTGGTAGAAGATTGTATAAATTCTTCTCAACACTGAAATTGTTTTTAATGGGTGGCCCTCTTGGTACATGAGTCTGTGGACCCAGTGGGGGCCAGTGTTGCTTAAGCTTCCTTAGCACTTCAGCATTTTATAGTTGAGCAGCAAGTACTTGTGAAACACCTACTGTGTAACAGGGGTGTTATAAACAGACTCCTTGCTCTTGAGCCTACCATCTAGTTGGGTAGGCCTTACATTTTTTCCACCGTGACTGAGCAGCACACAATTATAAACTTATGCTAGGAAGATTGGGACAGAAAGTGAGATATGCCCCAGGCTACTTAAAAAAGCTTCCTAAAAGAGATGACATTTGAACTGATGCTGAGAGAATGGGTAAGGTTTTGATTGCAGCGTGTGTTAAGTCAGTGTTAGTGCTGATATTCTGGAATGGTGGAATGGTGTGATAGAAACCCTGTATTTAATTTTTTATCAGAGTATCTCTCTCCATCTCAGGTGACAAGTTTAGGAAGGGGCCTGTCAAAGAAGATTTTTTTCCCCCCACGATGCCAAATCTTACACTCTGAGTTCCCCAATTTTACAGTTTGGTTCTTTTGCAATATGATTTTAAGCTCTGGTGTGAACTTAGTCCAGGAGACTCCTTTCCCAAGTCAGGTTTCCTTCCACTCTAGGTGAAAACTGAGTTTGTACTTTTGAGATAATTGTTCTAAGAAGACGGTGCTGCTAAAATACAGGCTAGAATAGAAAAGTTAACTTTGTATAGTTCCTAGATGCAATTTTCTCTGTTCTTCCTTGGCAAAGATGATGCTGTGACTGGGGAGCCTTCTCAGAGTGACAGATCTGTGTGGGCTGAAGCCCCAGTTTGATCATGAGGGGGCAGGAGATGGAAATTTTTTTCTCTTCTCTATGATGGGTTCTGATGCAGGCAACTATATGCTCTGGGAGCTATTGTTGAGGGCATGATGTAGGCCTTGTTTCTCAGTCGAACATTATGGAGCAAACAGCATCTGAAACATGTTTTGCAAGAAGGGCAGAGGACAGGATATGCTAAGCAGAGGAAATAATAATTTTTTGCATAGGACAGATTTGTCGGAGTTGTGGCCTGCAGAAATGTTGCATCCAGTATCAAACCCAATTGCTTCACCCAGTGTTTCACTTTTTCAAAGATTTTCCTAGATGATAGGGTGGATTGAGGTAGGATATTCCATGTCTCCATTTGGGGGAGGGGATTGTTAAACAAAAATGGGCTGAAATAGTTGGCCCTAGGCCAACTGTGAACTTGGAAAAATATGTCTAATTTCCTACTTTCTATTGGTTTTTCCCACTTCTCTCTTACTTTTCTCCCCTGGGGAATCTAGAATCCCCCTCTGTTAAGTCTGTACTGAAACCTCAGTGGTAACTTGCAGGGAGAGGCGAATATGCCTGGGATGCAGGGGTGGTAGCAGGACTGCCTCATCTAAAGGACTCTGTCTCCAGAAGAGTAGGCAGCAGTCTAAGCATGATGCCCTGAGGATGTAGCATATTCTTGTTCATTATGGGCCATTGTCTACGTCCAAGGTTAGGAATTGATCGACCTTGGAATTATCTAATGAAAGATGATCAAGTCTTCTAAACAGAAACTATAAATTTTGGAAAGTAAAGAAATAAGTGGGGGGCATAATATATTTATGGTTTAGAAGTCTCAATTTTTTAAAGACAGGGATAGAAGGTTCCTTTCAAGGATAGAGAGTGGCTACCGCCATTTCCTCTATCTAGGGTGGGCCCTAATGGCCAGAGGGGCCCCCTCCAGTCCCTGGAGAGGCCTGCACTTTGATCCACTGCCTGGTCATCTGGGATTGTTTTTATGAGTTCTGGAATGGATTGTCTCTAAACTGCGCCCCTAACTGTTGGGTAACTTCGGACAGCCCTTTGGACTTTTGTTTCTTAATTTATAAGATGGAGAAAGCTGTACTCATAGATGTCAAAGTTATCTTCCAAGTCAAAATGTCATGGAATCTTGGACTCTTTTTTAATGGAATCTAAGTCATAATGGAATCAAGCAAAAAAAAGAATGCAGAACACTGAACCCAGCATTTCATCTGAGAGTCATGCAGGAGAAGCTGCCCTGTCTCTTTCCTGCTCAACCTCCTCTTCATCATACTTCCCCCTCTGCCCTAGCTTGGCTTTCGGCTCCCTCCCTTCCTTCTGTTCTGCCTCTTGTCCCTATGACTTCCCTGTCTCTTCATTCTGTGCCTGCCTCAGTCACCAGTTACTCAGACCAACCTGGTCCTCTTCTTACCTCCTGCCCAGACTGTCTCCCTCTTATCAGTTTCACCCCTTCCCACCTCCCTGCCTGGGTCACTTCTACCCTTGCCTGTCCTGTCTGCTCTTCCTACTACTTGCCTTCCTCATCTTTCTCTCCCTTCCATTTGGCACCCCTTCTGACTTGCTTGCTTCTTCTCCCACACCCTCCATTACCCCTGCCTCTCCTCCTCATTCTGCTTCTTCCCCTGCCTACCTGGGCCTTGGGCCCAGATAGGCCCCCCTGCTCCTGCTCCCTGCTCCTTGCTCCAACCAGGCCTGATGATTCCCACACTCCATCATGGGGGCCTCATGTCCCTGCCAGTGGGGCACCTGGCCCATCCTGGAACTCCTGGGAATACAGTACCCAGCATCCTGGTGACTTGGTGGACATGGGGACCACTGGATGATGACCAGCAGATGTATGACCTGGAGAGTTACCTACTTCAGATAAGGGCCTCTTTCCCAAGATGGGGTTCTCTGCTACCCTCCATGTCTTGGTTATCTTGCTGCCTGAATTCAGCGTATGCCTCCATTCTCATCTCTTATATCAAATATAAATGGAGATTTTATGGTTTTTACATGAGAGACTCCATAGGGAGTGAAGCTTATGGCAAATTGCAGGTGGACTCTGAATTCTAATCCTATTCATTTCAACACTTAAGTCATGAACACTGATACACATGTGGACACACGCTGTCCTATACCAATAGCTTCTGGTTATTATAACCCTGTACAGAGATCAGCTTGGAAGTGTGAGGGAACTTTGGTCTGATGAAGATGTGAATGGAATGCTCCTGAGATATTCTATCTTCGCAGCCCTTTTATACAATCCAGAAAACTTGGTTTGGTTCTCTTGGTTTGCTTGTATATCATGTTGGTCAGTTGAGGTCCATTTGACTATAGAATATATTTTAGAATTCTCAGTGTTTTAAGATGTCAGTTTTTCCTAAATCTATCTATAGGTTGAGTGAAAGTCTAATCACTATCTCAGCTTTTTTACATGGAAATTGATAAGCTTTTTCTAAAATTTATGTGGAAATACAAATACCATAAAGTACTTTAAAAACCTTGTAGAAGAGTAGTTAGAGAACATATGCTATTAAATATCAAGGTTTATAAAGTCTTATGGGCTCCTGTGAAACATGGAGTGGTATTGGTCAGGAAGGGAGAAATAGACCTATGGAACAGAAAACAGAGTCCAGAAACAAACTCACATGTATGGAACTTTGATGTATGACAGAGTTGGAATGGAGATCACTGGGTTAAGGAGAGGCTATTAAATAAAAGAAGCAGGAAACATTGGTTACTCAGTATGGAAACAATATGGGTTTTTACCTCTCACATTATATATAAATGTTAACTTCAGAAGAATTAATAAGTTAAATGTCAAAAGCAAAACTACATCCTTAAGTAAAAAACATCGGTGAACATCTTTTTGATCTTGGGGTAGCAAACTATTTCTTAAAAAGACATGAAGTACAATCAGGAAAAACTAATAAGCCTGGTAAAATAAATCACATTCAATTACAATTTTTTGTTAATGAAAATACCACTTACCAAAAGTGAAAAGACAAGCTACAGGCTCTGAGAAGTTATTTGTAACACACAAAATCAATGCAATATTGGTGTCAAGAATATGTAAATAACTCATAAAAGATAACCTAATAGAAAAGTGGACAAAAGACATGAATATTATAGATGAAGAAATAAATACAGTTAATAATATATGAGGTACTAAACCTCACTGATGATTAGGAAAACCCAAATCAAGACATGAGATAATATTTTTTTACTACTCATTTGAAAATGATTAAGAAGTTTGACAATGCCAAATATTAAAGGAGAGGAGGATAAATAATATCATCTGTATGTTGATTCTGGAATTATAAATTGGTACAACTACTTTGGAAAACAACTTGTCATTATCTTGTAAAGTTGAATATTCACATTAACTATGACCTAGCAGTTCCACTCCTAGGTATATTCCCAAGAGAAACATTAGCAACTGTAAACCAGGAGTCATGGCCACAAATATTCGTAGCAGCATTTATTATAATAGTAAAAAACTAGAGGTCATCCAAATCATCATCAACAGGAAACTGGGTAAATTGTGATATATTGACATAATGGAATATTATAAAGCTTTGAAAATGAATGAACTACAACATGCATTAGCCTGGATAAATCTTAATAGCATAAACTGGAGTAAAAGATGTTAAGTTCCACAGATACTCTATACAGTATCATCCCCTTTGTATAAAGTGCAAATCCAAGCAAAATCAAATATCATATGGCTTATGTGTATTACACACACACACACACACACACACACACACACACATACACGATAAAATTAAAGAAAAAAACCAACACGGTAAACATAATCCTAAAATTTAGTATGGTGGTTATCTCTGAGGGTGAGACAGGAGAGTGGAATGGGGAGGAGCGCATGGGTATAGGTTATTGGTAATGTTCTAGTTCCTAAATTGGGCTAATGGGATTGTGGGCTTATAATATTATTAAAATAATGAATTAATAAGTAAATAAAAGAGTACCATGCGTGGACCAACCATGATAGTATGTTGTGATTAAGGACCCATTTTTGTGCATCTGAGATAATCCAAACAAATGAACCCCAAACTAGTAGGATTAAGTAATAAGTACATTTTTGTAGACTATTTCCACCAGGTTGTTGGCTGGCCAAAAAAATATGGAATTAACTATCCTCCACATATTTTACTTCAGCTTTGAAAAAATCCATTGGAAGCTACTAAAAAAAATAGTAACTACTTTAAAAAAAGTACAGAGAAACGAAGTTAAAGTGTACACTGCTATCTGATTAGATAGTGGCTAAAATATACATGATAACAGGTAGGCAATGGAAATGCTCTGAGAACCCTACAGGACCACTCTTTGTGAAGGAATGGCTGGCTGTGTAAATGCAGGGGTGTATTAAGTACTTTAGAGCCCATGGCTGCTTTGGCTGAGGAAAAGAGAAACTGTGGAATTCCAGCCTGTTCAGTATATATTTTAAAAATTCTCTTGCTCTGAAAACTTTTTTCTGCTATGTAGACAGTCACAAAAAGTGAACCCAAACATTTGATTTGGGATAAAAACACAGTATAGCTGCATTCCAGCTTTTTGCCTGAGAATATAACTTGACCTTTTTGTGAAAGCTTAATGGTACTACCATGTATTCATGGAGGATTGTTTGAAAGATACACAGTTCCTCAGGATCAGTCCTTCTAAAAAATTTGGAGGTCCAACAGCATCAGCATCAGTTGAGAGCTTGGAAAAAAAATGGAGAATCTCAGGACCCATTCCAAACCCACTGTATCAGAATCTGCATTTTAACAGGATTCCCTAGGTGTTTTGTATGCACGTTAAAGTTTGAGAAGCAGTAGTTTAGAGCAGGAGTCCTTACCTGAAGCTCAACAGGGGCTGGCCTGCAGGAAGTCGGTTCACGCATTGAAATTTTATGCAAAATTTTGAGGTTTTGTGAATAAATATTTTTCTGGGTTTTGTTGTATGTTTTACTACTGGATCAGGCCAGATCGTTGGAAAGCTGTGTACTTAGTTCCCAAGCTTTGGATAATTGTTTCACAGAGCATGCCTTAGTTTTGTGTCTCATTTACTTGCGTTGAAGAGCACTGTGAAAAGCAGCTGTTGAAATTCATTGCATTTACTGCTGGATACTACTGAGAATATTTTACACTACCCAGGTATTTCCAAGGCCTGATTGCACAAAAGAATCATCTGAGGTGTCTGTAAACTACCGATCTGAAGTACTGCCTGGGAATATGTATTGTTAACAAGCACTCATGATGATTTTGATGAAACAAGTCCATGGAATAGTGCTTTGGAAAGTTTTACTATACTATGTAGTGTCTCTTTCTTAAAATCTACAGGGTTTTTTTTTTTTTCTGTCTTTAGTAGCAGGGAAAGCCTTTATTTCTTCTGGGTAAATGATATGCAGTTGTCATATGGATAGTATAAGTTTATAACTTAACATGTATCACTCATAAACTTATGAAATCCACATTTGTGACCTACTTTTGATAATTATATAGAACCTTCTGTTATATATTTTTATGTTTGTAAAAGTTTTGTGTTACCTTCGCCTTCATTTTACTTTGTTTCCAAGCTGAGCTGATATAACTGCTGTTGAAGATAAGAAAATTGATGTTTTTGTAAATTTGAATAGTCTTTTTGTAGGGGAAATTATGATATGTATCAGGCTGTTGGAAGTAGTAAAAGAGATCACAGATTTTTATTACTACTGTTATGGACCCATGGGTGTTAGGAGTCCCTAGATGTGAACCACTGCCTTAAAAAAATTATTCTAAATTCAGGACATAATTTACATTTTAAAATGCAGCAGTTGGCCTATGCATTAGGAGATTTCTATTCTAGGTATAGTTGTGTCAATAATGAATTCTATGACCTTGTTCAAGATAAATATATTTTTTCTTGGCCTCTATTTTCTTTTTTCTCCTATTTCCTCTTGATCTTTTTTTTAAAATTTAATTTTATTTATTTTTAAACAGCAGGTTCTTATTAGTTATCCATTTTATACATATTAGCGTATACATGTCAATCCCAAGCTCCCAATTCATCCCACCACCACCACACAATCCCCCCACCACTTTCCCCCCTTGGTGTCCATATGTTTGTTCTGTACATGTGTGTGTCAATTTCTGCCCTGCAAACTGGTTCATCTGTACCCTTTTTCTAGGATCCACATATATGCATTAATATATGATATTTGTTTTTCTCTTTCTGACTTACTTCACTCTATATGACAGTCTCTAGATACATCCACATCTCTACAAATGACTCAATTTCGTTCCTTTTTATGGCTAATATTCCATTGTATATATGTACCACATGTTCTTTATCCAATTGTCTGTCAATGGGCATTTAGGTTGCTTCCACGTCCTGGCTCTTGTAAATAGTGCTGCACTGAACACTGAGGTGCATGTGTCTTTTTGAATTACGGTTTTCCCTGGGTATATTCCAAGTAGTGGGATTGCTGGGTAATATGGTAGTTCTATTTTTAGTTTTTTAAGGAACCTCCATACTGTTCTACATAGTGTGTATATCAATTTACATTCCCACCAACAGGGCAAGAGGGTTCCCTTTTCTCCAAATCCTCTCCAGCATTTGCTGTTGGTAGATTTTCTGATGATGCCCATTCTAACTGGTGTGCGGTGATACCTCATTGTAGTTTTGATTTGCATTTCTCTAATGATTAGTGATATTGAGCAGCTTTTCATGTGCTTCTTGGCCATCTGTATGTCTTCTTTGGAGAAATGTCTATTTAGGTCTTCTGCCCATTTTTGGATTGGGTTGTTTTTTAAAATATTCAGCTGCATGAGCTGTTTATATATTTTGGAGATTAATCCTTTGTCCGTTGATTCATTTGCAAATATTTTCTCCCATTCTGAGGGTTGTCTTTTCATCTTGTTTATGGTTTCCTTTGCTTTGCAAACACTTTTAAGTTTCATTAGGTACCATTTGTTTATTTTTGTTTTTATTTCCATTACTATAGGAGATGGATGAAAAAAGATCTTGCTGTGATTTATGTCAAAGAGTGTTCTTCCTATGTTTTTCCTCTAAGAGTTTTATAGTGTCCGGTCTTACATTTAGGTCTCTAGTCCACTTTGAGTTTATTTTTGTGTATGGTGTTAGGGAGTATTCTAATTTCATTGTTTTATATGAAGCTATCCAGTTTTCCCAGCACCACTTATTGAAGAGACTGTCTTTTCTCCATTGTATATCCTTGCCTCCATTGTCATAGATTAGTTGACCATAGGTGTGTGGCTTTATCTCTGGGTTTTCTATCCTGTTCCATTGATCTGTATTTCTGTTTTTGTGCCACTACCATATTGTCTTGATTACTGTAGCTTTGTAGTATAGTCTGAAGTCAGGGAGTCTGATTTCTCCAGCTCTGTTTTTTCCCCTCAACACTGCTTTGGCTATTTGGAGTATTTTCTGTCTCCAAATTTTAAGGTTTTTTGTTCTAATTGTGTAAAAAAATGCCATTGGTAATTTGACAGGGATTGCGTTGAATCTGTAGATTGCTTTGGGTAGTATAGTCATTTTGACCATATTGATTCTTCCAATCCAAGAACATGGTATATCTCTCCATCTGCTTGTGTCATCTTTAATTTCTTTTCAGCAGTGTCATATAGTTTTCTGCATACAGGTCTTTTGTCTCCCTAGTTAGGTTTATTCCTAGTTATTTTATTCTTTTTGTTGCAGTGGTAAATGGCAGTGTTTCCTTAATTTCTCTTTCGGATTTTTCATCATTAGTGTATAGGCATGCAAGAGATTTCTGTGCCTTAATTTTGTATTCTGCAACTTTACCAAATTCATTGATTCACTCTAATAGTTTTCTGGTAGCATCTTTAGGGTTCTCTATGTATAGTATCATGTCATCTGCAAACAGTGACAGTTTTACTTCTTCTTTTCCAATTTGGATTCCTTTTATATCTTTTTCTTCTCTGATTGCTGTGGCTAGGACTTCCAAAACTATGTTGAATAATAGTGGTAAGAGTGGACGTCCTTGTCTTGTTCCTGATCTTAGAGGAAATGCTTTCAGGTTTTCACTATGGAGAATGTTGTTTGCTGTGGGTTTGTCGTATATGGTCTTTATTATGTTGGGGTAGGTTCCCTCTATGCCCACTTTCTGGAGCGTTTTTATTATAAATGGTTGTTGAATTTTGTCAAAAGCTTTTTCTGCCTCTATTGAGATGATCATATGGTTTTTTCTTCAATTTGTTAATATGGTGTCTCACATTGATTTGCGTATATTGAAGAATCCTTGCATCCCTGGGATAAATCCCACTTGATCATGGCGTATGATCCTTTTAATGTGTTGTTGGATTCTGTTTGCTAGTAGTTTGTTGAGGATTTTTGCATCTATATTCATCAGTGATATTGGTCTGTACTTTTTTTTTTGTATTATCTTTGTCTGGTTTTGGTCTTAGGGTGATAGTGGCCTTGTAGAATGAGTTTGAGAGTGTTCCTTCCTCTGCAAACTTTTGGAAGAGTTTGAGAAGGATGGGTGTTAGCTCTTCTCTAAATGTTTCATAGAATTCACCTGTGAAGCCATCTGGTCCTGCACTTTTCTTTTTGGAAGATTTTAAATCACAGTTTCAATTTCATTACTTGTGATTGGTCAGTTCATATTTTCTATTTCTTCCTAGATCAGTCTTGGAAGGTTATATCTTTCTAAGAATTTGTCCATATCTTCCAGGTTGTCCAGTTGATTGGCATACAGTTGCTTGTAGTAGTCTCTTAGGATGCTTTGTATTTCTGTGGTGTCTGTTGTAACTTCTCCTTTTTCATTTCTAGTTTTATTGACTTGAGTCCTCTCCCTCTTTTTCTTGATGAGTCTGGCTAGTGGTTTATCAATTTTATCTTCTCAGAGAACCAGCTTTTAGTTTTTTTGAATTTTGCTCTTCTTCGTTTCTATTTCATTTATTTCTGCTCTGACCTTTATGATTTCTTTCCTTCCACTAACTTTGGGTTGTATTTGTTCTTCTTTCTCTAGTTCCTTTAGGTGAAAGTTTAGGTTGTTTGAGATGTTTGTGGTTTCTTGAGGTAGGATTGTATTGCTATAAATTTCCTTCTTTGGCTGCATCTCATAGGTATTCTCATTTTCATTTGTCTCTAGGTATTTTTTGATTTCCTCTTTGATTTCTTCAGTTATCTCTTGGCTACTTAGTAATGTACTGTTTAGCCTCCATGTGTTTCTGTTTTTTATGTTTTTTTCCCTCTAATTGATTTCTAATCTCATAGTGTTGTGGTCAGAAAAGATGCTTGATATGATTTCAATTTTCTTAAATTTACTGAGGCTTGATTTGTGACCCAAGATGTGATCTATCCTGGAGAATGTTCCATGTGTACTTGAGAAGAAAGTGTAATCTGCTGTTTGTGGATGGAATGTCCTATAAATATCAATTAAATCTAACTGGTCTATTGTGTCATTTAAAGCTTGTGTTTCCTTATTAATTTTCTGTTTGGATGATCTGTCCATTCATGTGAGGTGCTAAACTCCCCCACTGTTTTTGTGTTACTGTCGATTTCCTCTTTTATAGCTGTTAGCTTTTGCCTCATGTATTGAGGTGCTCCTATGTTGGGTGCATATATATTTATAATTGTTATATCTTCTTCTTGGATTGATCCCTTGATCATTAGTTAGTGTCCTCCCTTGTCTCTTGTAACATTCATTATTTTAAAGTCTTTTCTACTTGATATGAGTATTGCTACTCCAGCTTACTTTTGATTTCCGTTTGCATGGAATATCTTTCTTAATCCCCTCACTTTCAGTCTGTATGTGTCCCTAGGTCTGAAGTGGGTCTCTTGTAGACAGCGTATATACGGGTCTTGTTTTTGTATCCATTCAGCGAGCCTGTGTCTTTTGGTTGGAGCACATAGTCCATTCACATTTAAGGTAATCATTGATATGTATGTTCTTGTTACCTTTTTAATTGTTTGGGGTCCGTTTTTGTAGGTCCTTTTCTTCTCTTGTGTTTCCCACTTAGAGAAGTTCCTTTAGCATTTGTTGTAGAGCTGGTCTGGTGGTGCTGAATTCTCTTATCGTTTGCTTGTCTGTAAAGCTTTTGATTTCTCCATCGAATCTGAATGAGATCCTTGCTGGGTAGAGTAATCTTGGTTGTAGTTTCTTCCCTTTCATCACTTTAAGTATGTCATGCCACTCCATTCTGGCCTGTAGTGTTACCACTGAGAAATCAGCTGTTAAACTTATGGGAGTTCCCTTTTATGTTATTTGTTGTTTTTCCCTTGCTGCTTTCAGTAATTTTTCTTTGTCTTTTACCAATTTGATTACTATGTGTCTCGGCGTGTTTCTCCTTGGGTTTATTCTGTATGGGACTCTCTGCGCTTCTTGGAGTTGGGTGGCTATATTCTTTCCCATGTTAGGGAAGTTTTCAACTATAATCTCTTGAAATATTTTCTCTGGTCCTTTATCTCTCTCTTCTCCTTCTGGGACCCCTATAATGAGAATGTTGTTGCGTTTAATGTTGACCCAGTGGTCTCTTAGGCTGTCTTCTTTTCTTTTCATTCTTTTTTCTTTATTCTGTCCTGCAGCAGTGAATTCCACCATTCTCACTTCCAGGTCACTTATCCGTTCTTCTGCCTCAGTTATTCTGCTATTGATTCCTTCTAGTGTAGTTTTTTTTTTAATATAATGTAGTTTTCATTTCAGTTATTGTATTGTTCATCTCTGTTTGTCCTTTAATTCTTCTAGGTCTTTGTTAAACTTTTCTTGCATCTTCTCGATCTTTGCCTCCATTCTTTTTCCGAGGTCCTGCATCATTTTCACTATCATTTTTCTGAATTCTTTTTCTGAAGGTTGTGTATCTCCACTTCATTTAGTTGTTATTCTGGGGTTTTATCTTGTTCCTTCATCTGGTACATAGCCCTCTGCCTTTTCATCTTGTGTATCTTTCTGTGAATGTGGTTTTTGTTCCACAGGCTGCAGGATTGTAGTTCTTGCTTCTGCTTTCTGCGCTCTGCTGGATGAGGCTATCTAAGAGGCTTGTGCAAGTTACCTGCTGGGAGGGACTGGTGGTGGGTAGAGCTGGCTGTTGCTCTGGTGGGCAGAGCTCAGTAAAACTCTAATCTGCTTGTCTGCTGATCAGTGGGGCTGGGTTCCCTCCCTGTTGGTTGTTTGGCCTGAGGTGACTGAACACTGGAGCCTACCAGGGCTCTTTGGTAGGGCTAATGCTGGACTCTGGGAGGGCTCATGCCAAGGAGTAATTCCCAGAAGTTCTGCTGCCAGTTCTGCTGTCCTTGTCCTCACGGTGAGCCACAGCCACCCTCTGCCTCTGCAGGAGACCTTCCAACAGTAGCATGTTGGCCTGGTTCAGTCTCCTCCAGGGTCACTGCTCCTTCCCCTGGGTCCATTGTGCACACTGCTTTGTGTGTGCCCTCCAACAGTGGAGTCTCTTTTTCCCCCAGCTGTCTTAAAGTACTGCAAACAAATCCCGCTAGCCTTCAAAGTCTGATTCTCTACTAATTCCTCCTGTTGCTGGACCCGGAGGTTGGGAATCCTGATGTGTGGCTCAGAACCTTCACTCCAGTGGGTGGCCTTCTGTGGTATAAGTGTTCTCCAGTTTGTGAGTTACCCACCCAGCAGTTATGGGACTTGATTTTATCGTGATTGTGCCCTTCCTACTGTCTCATTGTGGCTTCTCCTTTGTCTGTGGATGTGGGGTATCTTTTTTGGTGAGTTCCAATGTCTTCCTGTTGATGATTGTTCAGCAGTTAGTTGTGATTCCAGTTCTTTTGCAAGAGGGAGTGAGAGCACATCCTTCTACTCCGCCCTCTTCTAAGAGTCTTGGCTTCTATTTTCTCATCTTCAAAATGGGCACAGAAAGTCCTTTTCACCTTACAGGATTATTATGAAAATCATATAAACTTTGAGCATCTATTTTGTGCTCGACACTTTTCATAGACATATATGTATTCATTTATTTCTCTAAAGAAACCAATGAGGTAGGTATTGTTTTTGCCCAGTTTACTAATGAGGAAATTAAGCTCAGTGAGTTTCCATAATTTATTTAAGATTATACATCTGAAATGGAATTTGATCTTTTTTACTTCAGAGCCCAAATTTGTAATCATTAAGTCTGTACTATTTAGTACAGATCATCGTGTTGCAGGAACAAACAATGCTGAATCTTATGGCTTAAAATCACAAAAGTTCTTTCCTTATTTTTGCTATATATTTTTGGTTGCTTAAGGGTCTGATTCATGTCATCATCTTTGTAGGACCCAGCTTGATGGAGTAACTGTCATCTCTAGCATTGTTGGTCACCTTGACAGAGGGAAAGAGTGTGTGATGCATTATACACTGACTCTTAAAGCATCCACCCAGAAGTGACACATACCACTTCCACTCATGCATCGTTGACCAGAACTAGTCAGACGGCTGTACCCAGTGTTTGTGTATAGGGAAAGCAATCCCATCATGTGGTGGAAAGGAGGAGAAATATAAACATTTGGTGAGCAGCAGTAATGACCACCACATTTTTCTAATGTACTTATCAATATAAAACTATTATTATTATGACTATGAACACTGTTCTTACCTAAGAAGCAGTGAAGGTGGGTTCATATTTACATTTTTTGAACAATCTCTCATAAGTCATACTATAAAGGCTGCTTATATGCTACAATTAAAAAAAACAATAAATAAATAAGTTAGAATCTGAGCTGTTTAAGCTGGAATATTTTTATGTAGTTTTCTTCTCATAGAAGGGTATGGTTTTTAGCTTACCGAAATATATTAGAAGAAAAAAAACCAGAAGAAATGAAAGCACAGCAAATGCGTTATATATTAATTGGAACAAATGCTGTGAACATTTAAAGATGTTTGCTATGCCTTTTGGGCCTGGCTGATTTGAGAGAAATTTAATGCATGTGATTGTCATGATGCTTAACATAGCCATTTATCATTTTCAAAGTGCTCCTACAAAATTAAATGAACTAATGCATGTGAAAGAGCTTTCTGTAAATTGTAAACGCTTTTTGCAAATGTAACATTATTATTGTCACATGATCTCACTTGATCCTTAAAATTACCTTGTGAGGTAGACCCGATACTGTTTGTTGTTGTTTCCATTGTCTTTATTTACAGTAGAGGAAACTCAGAAGTATTAAACTACTCTCCATGACTATATGGTTAGTAAGCAGAGGACTTGGGACTGGAACTCCAGTCTGTAACTCCTAGCTCAGCCCTTTTCCCACTGCGCAGCACTGCCTCTTCAGTCAAATTCTTGGGTGTAACTGAAATGCAGCCTAGAAAAATTATAAACGACCCACTTGAAAGAGGCAAAGATAATTCTTAATTTCCCAAGAGATAGCTGGCATTGTGCATGCAAACATCCTGAGGGAACAGAATCCACTACCTTCTGATAAGGAACTCCTGAAAGGACAGAATCATTCTAAGGTCTAACATTAATAGTGAGAAAATGGTCTTTCCAAGGGGCCAATTAGAGGCTTGGTGGCCCAAAGTATTCTTCAGAATGTCATAGCTCTAGGAAGCTGAGGAAAGGTAGTTATGCCTGCCTTGAAGAATTGTGCAAAGTAGGTTAGCAGCATTGCTTCCATTTTTGTGAAAGAGAATGCCTTTCTAATTTTAAAGTCTTTCAAGAGGTGGGTAGGCTTTTGTGTGAGGGGAAGCTTTTCTCAGTGCTCATTTCCAGAGGTGCCTGTGAAATCATTTTATATCCTGTTTGGAAAAGGAAGACAATGTGGTGGAAATGAAAAATGAGTTTGCATAAAAAGTTATCTTCCCCAGAAGAGACGGTGGAAATAAGGCTCCACAGTCATACTTATTACTTTTTTCCCTAAGTTATAGAGATGTTTATTATCAGTTCAGTGCAGGTATTGGGATCCTTTAGCTGTAATGTGTCTCCTGATGTTAAATAGTAGGAACTATTTATTTAGAAGATCATTCAAGAAGGGGCAAAGACTTTTTTTTAAACTCCTGGAGAGTGTTGGGTTTTCCCTAGCTTCTCATCTCCACTGTAATTTATTTTGTAAGTTCCAATTTTCAGAGTATTAAAATGTAGCTTATAAAATGACTGTTTACTTCATAATCGATTTTTCCTCTGGTAAAACAACAAATATTCCACATGCAAATATCCCCTCAAAAGAAAAGGGTTCCCACCAAGGACTGGAGTCTCTTTATGGGTTGGCAATTGTGTGTACCTTTAAGTAGCTGAGGTTGAATTATGTCTTGAGAAGCCATTTTTCAAAATTTTTTAATCAAAGCATTTACATGTAGTAGTAGTATTTTTTGGAGTTTTCTTTCCTTTCAGTTTTGAGATATAATTAACATACAGCACTGTGTAAGTTTAAGGTACACAGCATAATGGTTTGACTTACATACATCATGAAATGATTATCACAATAAGTTTAGTGACCATCCATCACATTATAGATACAAAATTAAAGAAATAGAAAAAAAATTTTTTCCTTGTGATGAGAACTCTTAGGATTTACTCTCTTAATAACTTTCATATATAACACACAACAGTGTTAATTATATTTGTCATGTTGTATGTTACACCACTAGTGCTTTTTTAAATAACTGGTTGTACTTTTTGACCACCTTCATTCCCCCTACCCCGCCTCCCACCCCCCCCTCCACCTCTGGTAACAATTTTCTATGAGTTTCTTTGTTTTGAAGTATAACTGACCTGCAACAGTGTTAGTTCCTGTTACACAGCATAGTGATTTGATATTTCTGTACATTTCAAAATGATCACCACTATAAGTCTAGTTATGATATGTCAGCATACAAAGATATTATAGTTATTGACAACATTTCCCACACTGTACATTTCATACCCATGACTCATTTATTTGTAACTGTAAGTTTGTGCCTCTTAATCTCCCTCACCTATTTCTTTCTTCCCCCCAATTCCCTGATGCTCTGTCAACCACCTTTTTGTTCTCTGTATCTATAACTCTGTTTCTGTTTTGTTATATGTGTTCATTTCTTTTGTTTTCTAGATTCCACTTATATGTGAAACCATACAGTATCTGTCTTTGTCTGACTTATTTCACTTAGCATAATACCTTCTAGGTCCATCCATGTAGTTACAAATAGCAAGATTTCATTCTTTTTTATGGCTGAGTAAAATATTCCACTCTATAAATATACCACGTCTTCTTTATCCACTCATATATTGATGGGCACTTAGCTTGCTTTCATATCTTGGCTATTGTGAATAATGCTGCTGCTAACACAGGGGTGCATATATCTTTTCTAATTAGCGTTTTCATTTTCTTTGGATATATAACCAGAAGTGGAATTGCTGGGTCATATGGTAGTTCTGTTTTTAATCATGTGAGGACTCTCCATACTGCTTTACATAGTGGCTGCAGCAATTTATATTCCCACCAACAGTGCACAGGGGTTCCCTTTTCTCCACATCCTTGCCAACACTTATTTTTTGTTGTTTTTTTAATAGCTGTTCTGACAGGTGTGAGGTCATATCTCATTTTGGTTTTGATTTGCATTTTCCTGATGATTAATGATGTGAAGCATCTTTTCATGTTCCTTTTGGCCATCTGTGTGTCTGCTTTGGAAAAATATTCAGATCCTCTGCCCATCTTAAAATCAGATTTTTTTTGATGTCGAGTTGTATGAGTCCTTAGTGTAGTTTGGATATTAACCTCTTGTTGGATATATTATTTGCAAATATCTTCTCCCATTAAGTAGGCAGTCTTTTCATTTTGCTGATGGTTTCCTTCACTGTGTAAAAGCTTTTTAGTTTGATGTAGTCCCATTTGTTTATGTTTTCTTTTGTTTCCCTTGCCTGTGGAGACATATTCAAAAAATATTACTAGGACTGTTGCCAAAGAATATACTGCCTATGTTTTCTTCTAGCAGTTTTATGGTTTCATGCCTTACATTAAGTCTTTAATCCATCTTTAATTAATTTTTGTGCATGGCATGAGAGAATTGTCCAGTCTGACTATTTTGCATGTGACTGTCCAGTTTTCCCAACACCATTTATTGAAGAGATTGTCTTTTTCCCATGTGTATTCTTGCCACCTTTGTCATAGATTAATTACCCACGTAAGTGTGGGTTCATTTCTGGGCTCTGTCTTCTGTTCCATTGCTCTTTATGTCTGTTTTTGTACCAGTCCCAAACTGTTTTGAATACTGTAGCTTTGTATTGATAGTATATTTTGCAGTCAGGGAGCATGAGACCTCCAGCTTTGTTCTTCTTTTTTAAGGTTGTTTTGGCTATTCAGGGTCTTTTGTGTTTCCATACAAGTTTTTGAATTCTTTATTCTAGTTCTCTGAAAAATGTCATGGGTATGGGTATTTTGATGGGGCTTGCGTTGAATCTGTAGATTACCTAGGTAGTATGGTCATTTAAACAATATTAATTCTTCTAATCCAAGAACATGGTATTTTTTTTCATTTTTTTGTCATCTTCAATTTCTTTCTTCAGTGTTTTATAGTTTTCCTATTACAGGTCTTTTATGTCCTTAGTTAGATTTATTCCCAGGTATTTTATTTTATTTTATTTTGATGTGATTTTAAATGGGACTGTTTTTTAAATTTCACTTTCTGATAGTTCCTTGTTAGTGAATAGAACCACAACAGATTTCTATATATTAATTTTGTATCCTGCAATTTTATTGAATTCATTGAAGATTTCTAGTAGTGTTTTGGTGGTGTCTTCAGGATTTTCTATGTATGGGATCATGTCATTGGCAAATAGTGACAATTTTACTTCTTCCTTTCCAATTTGGATTCCTTTTATTTCTTCTCTGACTGCTATGGCTAGGACTTCCAATACTATGTTGAATAAGTGATGAGAGTGGGCATCCTTGTCTTATTTCTTATCTTAGAGGAAATGATTTCAGCTGTTCATTGACTGTGATGCTAGCTTATCATATACAGCCTTTATTATGTTCAGGTATGCTTTATACCCACTTTGTTGAGAGCTTTTATCATAAATGGAGTTTGAATTTTGTCAAAAGCTTTTTCTGCATCTATTGAGATGGTCATATGATTTTTATTCTTCAGTTTGTTAATGTCACGTATTACATTGATTGAATTGTGGATATTGAACCATTTTTACATCCCTGGGATAAATCCCACTTGATCATGGTGTGTATGATCGTTTTAATGTATTCTTGAAGTTGGTTTGCTAATGTTTTGTTGAGGAATTTTACATCTGTGTTCATCAGTGATATTGGCCTCCAATTTTCTTTCTTTTTTAAAAAATACCTTTGTCTGGTTTTGGTATCAGGGTGATGCTGGACTCATAGAATGAGTTCAGAAGCATTCCTTCCTCTTCAGTTTTTTGGAATAGTTTGGAAAAGAAGGGTGTTGGCTCTTCTCTAAATGTTTGGTGGAATTCACATGTTAAATTGTCTAGTCCTGGACTTGTGATTGTTGGGATTTAAAAAAAATTACTGATTCAGTTTCATTACTGGTAATTGGTCTGTTCATATTTTCTATTTCTTCCTGATTTGGTCTTGGAATATTTTCATTTCTTTCAGAATTTTTTCATTTCTTCTAGCTTGTCCATTTTATTGGCATATAATTGTTTGTAGTACTCTCTTGTGACCCTTTGTATTTCCATGGTGTTGGTTGTAACTTCTCCTTTTTCGCTTCTGATTTTATTTATTTGGGCCCTCTTGTTTTTTCTGGATGAGTTAAGCTAAATGTGTATCAATTTTGTTTTTCTTTTCAAGGAACCAGCTCATAGTTTCATTGATCTTTTCTATTTTTTTTAGTCTCATTTATCTCATTTATTTCAACTCTTATCTTTATGATTTCTTTCCTTCTATTAAGTTTGGGTTTCATTTGTTCTTCTTTTTCTAGTTCCTTTAGATGTAAGTGTACGTTGTTTGAGATTTATTTTGTTTACTGAGATAGGCTTGTATAACTATAAAATTTCCCCTTTGAAATGCTTTTGCTGTGTCCTATAGATTTTGGATCATTGTGTTTTTGCATTTGTCTCCAGGTATTTTTTTGATTTTCTCTGTGATTTCTTCAGTCACCTTTCACTTTGATTTCTTCAGTAACCCATTGGTTGGTTAGTATTGGGTTGGCCAAAAAGTTCATTCGGGTTTTTCTGTAACATGAAAAACCGAATGAACTTTCTGGCCAACCCAATAGAATATTGTTTAACCTCTTCGTGTTTGTGTTTTTTGCAGGTTTTTTTAAAAAAGTTGATTTCTAGTCTCATAGTGTTGTATTTGGAGAGGATGCTTGATGTGATATCCCTCTTGTTAAATTTACTGAGACTTGTTCTGTGGCCTAGCGTGAGGTCTGTCCTGGAGGATGTTCCATGAGCACTTGAAAAAAATGTGTATTCAGCTGCTTCTGAATGGAATGTTTTATATATGTTTATTAACTCCATTTGGTCTAATGTGTTATTTAAGACCACTGTTTCCTTATTGAGTTCCTGTGTGGATCATCTGTCCGTTGATGAAAGTGGGGTGTTAAAGTTCACTTTTATTATTGTGTTACTGTAAATTTCTCCCTTTATGTCTGTTAATATTTGCTTTACATATTTAGGTGCTTCTATGTTGGGTGCATATACAGTATATTTACAATTGTTTTATCTTCTTCTCCAATTGATCCCTTGATCACCTTTTTTGTCTTTTGTTACAGTTTTTGTTTTAAATTCTATATTGTCTGGTGTAAGTATTGCTACCCCAGCTTTCTTTTTATTTCCATTTGCATAGAATACCTTTTTCCATCCTCTCACTTGCAGTTTGTGTGTGTCTTTAGATCTGCAGTGAGTGACTTATAAGCAGACATAGATGGGTTTTGCTTTTGTGTCCATTCAGCCACTCTGTTGATTGTATCATTTAGTCCGTCTACTTTTAAATTATTGATAGATATTTACTTATTGCCATTTTGTTAGTCATTTTGAGGCTGTTTTATAGCTCATTTTTGTTCCTTTCTTCTTCTTTTGCTATCTTCCTTTGTGATTTGATGACTATCTTTAGTGTTAAGTTTGAATTCCTGTCTCTTTTTTTGTATCTGTTGAAGATTTTTGGTTTGTTACCATGAGGTTTATATATGGCAATCTTTATATATCTATATATCTATCTGTAGCTATCTCTATATCTTTATATATACATGATTGTTTTAAGTTGTAGATTTCTTAAGTTGAAATGCATTTTACTTAACAACCCTTCATTTTTACTCCCCCCCTGGACATTTACAGGTTTTGACCCTTGAACAACATGGGTATAAACTGTATAAACTGTTTGGGTCCATGTATACATGAATTGTTTTTCAAAACTAAATACTACAGTACTACACATCTGCAGTTGGGTGCAGTTGGGTGCAGAACTGTGGATGCAGAGGAACCGTGGATATGAAGGGCTGACTGTAAGCTGTATGCAGATCTTCAACTGCGTGGAGTGTTGGCGTGCCTAATCCTTGTACTGTTCAAGGTTCCACTGTAATTACACCTGCAATGACTATTTCCAAATAAGGTCACGTTCGAGGTACTGAGGATTAGGACTTATCTTTTTGGGGGACACAAGTCAACCTGTAATACATTCTAACAGTTGCCCTGTATCATTCTCCATCTGTTATTTCTGTACTTGCTGAATGAGTTATCTGTACTTGCTGAATGAGTTATCTGTACTCACTGTCTATGCTTTCACGCCTCATTGCGCTTAAATAAGTGCCTATTATCAGCACTCCTCTAAAGCTACTTTTACTAGCCTCCTTGTACAGTGTCCAGTGGAGACTTCTGTTTTTTATCTTACTTGCCCTCTTAGAAACATTTGACATTGCTGGCCACTCCTTTCTTAAATTTCTTTTCCTGTGACTGAAATCTTTCCTTGCTTACTTCTACTTCTAGGAACTCTTTCTCCTTGTTGCTGCCTCTTCTGTCCATCTCTTAAATGTAGGTGTTTTTCAGGGTTCTCTTCTAGGCCTCCTTCTCACTCCACATAATTTCTCAGTGTTATCCATCCTGATGGTTTAAGTTCCTAAGTACATGCAGATGATTTTGAAATCTCTACCTTCAGCTCCTGTCTCTTTCCTGAGTGTCACACCCATCTTAGGTGCCTCCTCAGTAGATTAACGTGGATGTCCCACAGGCACTTCAAAGCTAAAATCATCTTCTTTCCACAACACCTGATCTCTCTTATTTTTTGTTTTAAATATTTCAATCCAACTGATTTTATTTAAGGAGTGGCGTAGGGTTGCAGCCATTCTTATATTTCACATGATTAGCCAGTCGACACAAACTTATTTATTGAATAATCTCTCTTTTCCTCACCAACTTGAAATGCCACTTTTATCTCAAACTATTTCTATATTTGGTTAGGTCTATTTTCATTCTGTCTAATATTGTTCAGTGATCTATGTATCTGTTTCTTCTTTATTACCAAAAAGTTTTAATTATTGAAGCTACATAATATGCTTTAATAGGCAATGACTGTGCTCTTGAAAATTCGACCTATCTCCCCTTTACTGTTTTGGTTTTTCATTGTCAGTAGAAACCTCTTATCGTATATGATTTTCATGAGTGCCACACAAACAGTACCCTAAATTTTTCATGCTTATTGTGATTCTAGCATTTGGATAACACTAGGCTGTTAATTCTGATGGAAATCTTGGGGGAAGGAGAGAATGGCTTCTACCAAAGCCTCAGTTTTTTCAACCTAATAAATTAGAAATGCTCTGTGGCTGCTACTCTGGATGGGATGGAAATTTGCAATTATCATATTCCCGGCTCTGCAATACACCATGCTGCAGCCCTGCCTCTCACCTTCAGAAGTTTCTAAGAGCCTCAGAAGCCCAATTTCACACTTTGTTCCTAGTTAGGAGAGTACAAAGACTGCTGTAATTTAACCTGGAAGCCTTGGGAAAACCTTGGGCTTTCCTGTATATCCCCTGTATTTTTAAGGGGAATTAACTAAACTAAAAATCCTTAAAACATTTTAATGTATATCTAGGATATAACACTTTTATTTTTCTGCCAACAAAAAGCAAACTGATCTCTTTGGCCCCAGTCTTTGCACTCTACAAGTCATCCTGTTCCTTGTAGCCATTGTGATTTGACTCCCTGATCTCTATCTCCAGCCTAGGTTTTTGGGCTGAGCTATTGACATACCTATACCTATACCTATACCTTCTTTTGGATATTTCAAATACAGTGTCTTTAAAATGAAAGTCATAGTCCTCCCTCTGAAACCTATTTTCTTTCAGAATTTGTTCTTTTGGTAAATGACCACCCACCTCCAGAAATACAGTAATCAATCTCAGTCATTTTCTCAACTATTTAAACAGCCTCCTAACTGTTGTTCTGGTTTCCTCTTCAGTTCCTTTCCCAACTATTTTCTACTCAGTAGTTGAAAGAGCTTTTTAAAATACAAATCTTATCACAGCAAATTCCTGCTTAAATCTATTTAATGGCCTCCCATTGCTGTTAGATTAAATATAAATGATCTTACCATACCCTGAAAACCGTGAATAGTCTGCCCACCTCTATACTTTCTTTTTGCTTTTTTCCCCATGTCCTGTCCACTGACAGTCATAGATCTTTTGCCTTCTACATACATTCTGAATGTATCTATAGATCTCCATCTCTAGTATCATCACCCTATTTGAAGCCACCATTTTTTCTTTACTTCATGTTCATTTTTTAGGTGACTAACTGGTTTTCCTGATTCCATTCTTGTCTTCCTTCAATCCATCTCCACACAACAGTTAGAGTAATCTGTTAAATGTTAAATATAGATATACTCCTGTAACTGCTCTGCTTTTAACTACTCTTTTATACACAGCATAAAATGCCATCTTTTTAGTGTAACATACAAGACCCTCCATGATCTTACTTTATCCCTAGAGTTTTCAGCCATGCCTCAGTAGTCATTCTCCTTGTACTGTAGCTTTAACAATAATTATGATAATCAAAACCATGATCAACCCAAATATTACTAGCAGTTACCAGTTATTAACTATCTTCAATATACTAGCTCTGTAAATATCTTTAATTCTCAAAACATTTTTTCTCCTTTGGTATTATAGAATCACTGATATAGCTTCACTGTTAATTAGGATCCTAGCTACTGGTTTGAGATTAAAATATTCTTTATTATGTTAAATGATTATCCTATTTCAAGTTTACTGAGAGATTTTATTAGGAATGCAACATAGAATTCAATAAATACCTTTAATATACATTAAGATGGTCATATCTCATAAAATAGTAAATTTATTTAATATTCTTCAATTGCTTGTTTTATATCTATCTCCCTCATTAGGTTATAAGCTCCATGAGGGCAGGAATTATGACTAGGGATATTCCTAGCATAGAATATTATAATCAATCTATAAATATTTGCTGAATGTTTGACTGAATCCTCATGTTACAGTTAGAAAGCTGAGACTTAGAGTGTTTAATCAACTTTCCCTGAGTCATACAGTTAGAAAGTGGCAGAGCTAGTCCTAGGAATGTAATAGAACCTAATGGCCCAGACTTGAGTAGGAATATAGTATGCCAGGGTTGGAAATTTGACTTTGCGATCAGAATTTTTTAAATGGAAAATCAAGTCTCAAAGTAGTCTAGTAACTGTCTTCTCTTGTCTTGGTTCAGATTCACGGGCACCATTCTGACTCGAGTCTGTGCAACTGCTTCTTTATTATGCTGCCTCTCAAACTACTTGCAGTTCCTCATATATGCAGGGTTATTGCATAAATATTTTGTCCAAACTGTGACAATTCTGAGAATGAAAGG
This sequence comes from Kogia breviceps, assembly GCF_026419965.1. NCBI lineage: Eukaryota > Metazoa > Chordata > Mammalia > Artiodactyla > Physeteridae > Kogia > Kogia breviceps. The sequence goes on along the minus strand of NC_081330.1, from coordinate 26,847,060 downwards.
GGCTGCTATTTGTAACTATGCCTGGATAACAGGAGTAATTGGGAGTGTCTTGGATACTGGGAGGTATGGTCTTCCTACACATACATACATGATGTGTTGTCTCTCATATCCACACCTTTGCCCATGCTGTGTCTTCTGCCTGAAATGCCATTTCTCCTTGTCTAAGCCCACTCTTACTAATCGTTCAAATTCTTCCTGCTCTGGGAAGCCTTGTCAGGCTCCGCCTTTCCTCTGGACTTAATCAAATGTTTTACCCTTGTGTGTCTTCAGCACTTTGTGATTATTCCATTCCAAGATTTATCATACTCTCCTGTAACTATGTGTTCATCTTCCTGATAGACCATGAGCTGCCTGAGGGCAGGGACAATATCTTTATTTTCTACTGGTGCCTAGCAGTGCTTGTCACTCACTAATTATTTGTTGAATATGTGAATGCATAAATAAATGAATGAACAACAAAATCAAATTGTTCTCTCCATACCAGAGAACTGCTATCTTTTGTGAAGGGAATAGGGCAGGAAAATATGTTCATGGTTTTCACTTGACATGCATGACTGAGATCTCTCCACTGTTAGGCCTTTAGGAAACATTAGGGCAGGAACAGATGGCCTCACCATGCTATGAGGTTTGCTAAAAGAGGGCCTAAACAATACAGTTTCCACTGGTGTGCCACATTATCTGGAATGCCGCCATCACAGCCATCCCTTTAGGGTGAATACTGTCTCCAGATGGCCACTCCTAAAATGTTACATATATTATCTGAGAGAAGTAGCCCTTCTAAATGATCCCTATTTCTTCTACCCACTTAGATTTTTCTGGGAATCAGATATAATATGTGGAATGGGTGAATTTGGGTGGCAGTTTGGGAGGTCCAGTGGATGGAATTTTTCTTGTCTGTAAATATTTATCCATGTGATTGATGTCTGTCTCCTCCACTGTACTGTGGGCACTGTGAAGGCAAAGGTGTGTCTTCTTTGTAAACCAAAGCACCCAGCATAGTGCCTGACTTATAATAGGTGTTCAATAATATTTACTGACTAACGATTCTGGCTCATATACTATTTTGTACGTATTTATAGGCCTTATATAATCGAGTCTTGTTTATTTACATATTGTTAGACCCTGCTTTTATGCAGCTTCTCTAGAACTGACGTACAGTAAACTTGTGAGTTCAGCCTGCCCAGCCCAGCATCTAAACTGACCACTGCAGGATCTGTGTCACCAACTGGAGTGTAATTTCTTTTACACCCCGAAACCTGGACCTGGTAATTTGTGTGTGTGTGTGTGTGTGTAGCCCATGCCTTAGGGCCCCTGGGTGTTTAAGGAACCATAGCCTTCCTGCTAACTCTTTCTGTTCTGAACTTCAGGTAACTCTGACTGCTTCTTGCCAATTCCCCTTCTCCACCTTCTTGCGGTTGGATAATGCTTCTTGTATGCTCAGGGTTCTGGCTGTGGCTCTCAATCACAAGATTGGATTATAATTCTCAGTTGAGAGTATGAGCTTCTTGGCACCTTGTTTTGTTCATTGCTATACTTCTGATAATCCAGGATATTTCTTGGCGCAGAGTAGGTTTTCAGTACATTCCCAATGAATGAATGAATAATGGAGCCCTTTGCAGTGAAGGCGTATCTGCTGTTGGGGGGGGGATGGTCTTGGACAGTAATAGTAATAGCCACCATAGCTACAATTTATTATTTGAGTATTCTGTGTCAAGCCTTGTCCTAAGCATTTTAAGGACTTTTTTCTAATTGACATAATGATGTTATAAAGCAGGTAGAATTATCTCCTTTTTACAGATTACTAAACTGAGGCTCAGAGAGATTAGCAACATGACTAAGATCACATACTAAGGGGTGACAAACCCATATTGTTGATTCCAGAACCCCCACACTTTACATTTCATCATATGAGAGAGTACTGCATAGGTGGCAGTGGGGTGGCAATTTGGGGGGCACAGATGGGTTAGGGAGGTGGTATGGATACTAAAGATAGAGTCCATTGCCTGACATGTTTGCCAAATACCAGCTCTTTTGCCCTTTGAATCTGAAGTTATGCTGTAACCAGAAGAGTCAGGCTGTCCATCTCCGAGAAATCTGTGGCTCAGTAAGCACTGAGAGCAGACAGGGCACTGAAGGTGGGCAGCCAACAGTTGGCTGTGCTGGGAGGTGGCTCTCTGTTATTCACTACTGCTCTGTGCAGACTGGTCAGGGTGCTGGAGTTAGTGCTTACATAGGATTTTAAGCTGAGGGAAATAGTTTAATTTTGGATTATCTGTTTGTTTCTCTAAGATAAAACCTCAGGTTGATTCATGCATGAAATTTGTTCTTCTTCTCTCCTTCTCTCTCTCCCACTCCTTCCTCCCCCCTTTTACTCTCCCCTTCTCCCTCTCTCTTTCTCCCTCAGCAATAAATCTGTTGAAAATCTTTTGTAGTAATTTATTCTATTTGGTGGAATTTGAATGGAAGTGAACAAAAATACAAAGGTAATTATGTTAGACTTTAAAAAAATCCCTGAAACTCAAAGGAAGTGCTGAATTATGGGGAGATCACTCACACACTTATGCCAGCTTTGGCTGATTTGGAGGTGGTGGATATTATGGGTTACCTAGCAGTTTATAAAGATTCTACCCTCTTGCTTTTTACCCAGGATGCTGGGGACTTCATCTGTCTGTAATATATTTCAAGTAGGATTGGGCCAACCTACTGTGACTTGAAATTGCAGGTAGTGTTTAGGGTAGTGGGAAACTTATGCCCTCTAGTCCAAGGAGAAGTACCTGGGGGCAATCAATTCACTGACCAGGACTGGTGGTGAGCCTGTCATGTCTTGAATGTGTTTTCCAAAATCAGTGGTCATTTGCCTTTTTCAAAGGCACCAAGAGGGAAAACTGTTGGAATTACAGAAGAGTAGGCATGTGGTGTATTGCAAAATTTTGACTCCTTAACAGGAAAGTAGTTACTTGATAGCAAGTAACTATTGCTGTTCTCCTTGTGCATCAAAAGGTGTCTCATTACACCCAACATATTCCTTGTGATCCAATCAGACTGGTCAGTTTTTGCTCTGCCTGCTCATGCTTGCCTTTGTATCTTTGTTTATGCTGTACTCTTTGCCTGGATTACCTTTCCTATTCCTTTATAAATAAGGCTTCACCTTTCTCTATTTCCTCCTTTTCCTCTTTTTTTTCTCCTCAACCTCCTCTTCCTCTTTCCCTTTTTCCTCCTACCTCTTCTTCTCCTCTGAATAAACACAAAACACCAATGATAATAAAAAACAATGGCTTGCAATTAATGATTACTTAAAGAATTGCAACAAAGTCCCTATACATGCTAAATAGAAGCTCCCTGAATGATCTCTCTTTTGAGGAAAAAGTTTTATAATCTCATGCATAAGGTGTCTGTATGACAATAGTTGAAGACCCCAAATAACTCTCAGGTACTACTTAAATGATTTTCAACCATTAACAAGAAGGAATATTCCAGAAGAATGAAGAAGAATTAAATTTGTGCAGTGGAGGGGAGTATGCAGATAATGTCTAACTGGAATGCACAGGAACTTGTGGCTACCCTATATAGAATACGACAAACACTGTGATGTTTTCTTTAATCTTCATTATCTTGATTAATCCTTGTAACAACCCAATGAGGAAGATAGTATTTTTAATCTTCATTTTAAAACAGATAGGAATACTGAGGTTCAGAAAGGTTAAGTAACTTGCTCAAAGTTAAGTAGCCAAGAAACAGTGGAGATAGGATTTGAACTCATGTCAGTATTATTCGGAGGCCACTTTACATACCGTCCTCTAGCTACAGCTCATTAAATCGACCTTTACAACTCTAGTTCAATAAATTGGCTAATAATCTGAAATATATACACACAGTCTGAACTACTGAATCTAAAACTTGAATAAACTGTTGAACCTTGAACAACACAGGTTTGAACTGAGCAGGTCCACTTATACACAGATTATTTTTCAATAAATATGTACTATGGTAGTACTACTACATGATCCTTGGTTGGTTTAATCTGGATGTGGAACCGCAGATACAGGGGATGACTGTAGTTACAGGTGGGTTTTCAATTGTGTGAGGGTCTGTACCTCTAACCCCTGCATTGTTCAAGGCTTGACTGTACACTCTCACAGGTTATCCTTTTTTAAAAAAAATCTTTATTGGAGTATAATTGCTTTACAATGGTGTGTTAGTTTCGGCTATATAACAAAGTGAATCAGCTATACATATACATATACCCCATATCCCCTTCTTCTTGCATCTTCCTCCCACCCTCCCTATCCCACCCCTCTAGGTGGTCACAAAGCACTGAACTGATCTCCCTGTGCTATGCGGCTGCTTCCCACTAGCTATCTATTTTACATTTGGTAGTGTATATATGTCCATGCTACTCTCTCACTTCGTACAAGCTTCCCCTTCCCCTTCCCCGTGTCCTCAAGTCCATTCTCTATGCCTGTGTCTTTATTCCTGTCCTGCCCCTAGGTTCGTCAGAACCATTTGTTTTTAGATTCCATATATATGTGTTAGCATATGGTATTTGTTTTTCTCTTTCTGACTTACTTCACTTTGTATGACAGTCTCTAGATCCATCCAACTCACTACAAGTAATTCAATTTCATTTCTTTTTATGGCTGAGTAATGCTGTATTGTATATATGTGTCACAGCTTCTATATCCATTCATCTGTTGATGGACACTTAGGTTGCTTCCATGTCCTGGCTATTGTAAATAGAGCTGCAATGAACATTGTGGTACATGACTCTTTTTGAATTACGGTTTTCTCAGGGTATATGCCTAGTAATGGGATTGCTGGGTTGTATGGTAGTTCTATTTTTAGTTTTTTGAGGAACCTCCATACTGTTCTGCATAGTGGCTGTATCAGTTTACATTCCCACCAACAGTGCAAGAGGATTCTCTTTTCTCCACACCCTCTCTAGTAGTGATTATTTGTAAATGTTTTGATCATGGGCATTCTGACCGGTGTGAGATGATATCTCATTGTAGTTTTGATTTGCATTTCTCTAACGATTAGTGATGTTCAGCATCCTTTCATGTGTTTGTTGGCAATCTGTATATCTTCTTTGTAGAAATGTCTGTTTAGGTCTTCTGGCCATTTTTGGATTGGGTTGTTGGTTTTTTGATATTGAGCTGCATGAGCTGCTTGTATATTTTGGAGGTTAATCCTTTGTAAGTTGCTTCATTTGCAAACATTTTCTCCCATTCTAAGGGTTGTCTTTTTGTTTCTATTTCTCTAGGAGGTGTGTCAAAAAGGATCTTGCTGTAATTTATGTCATAGAGTGTTCTGCCAATGTTTCCCTCTAAGAGTTTTAGAGTGTCTGGCCTTCCATATAGGGCTTTAATACATTTTGAGTTGATTTTTGTGTGGTGTTAGGGAGTGTCCTAATTTCATTCTTTTACATGTAGCTGTCCAGTTTTCCCAGCACCACTTATTGAAGAGGCTGTCTTTTCTGCATTGTATAGTCTTGCCACCTTTATCTAAGATAAGGTGACCATATGCGTGTGGGTTTATCTCCGGGCTTTCTATCCTGTTGCATTGATCTATATTTCTGTTTTTGTGCCAGTACCATACTGTCTTGATTACTGTAGCTTTGTAGTATAGTCTCAAGTCTGGGAGCCTGATTCCCCCAGCTCCGTTTTTCTTTCTCAAAATTGCTTTGGCTATTCGGGGTCTTTTGTGTTTCCATACAAATTGTGAATTTTTTTGTTCTAGTTCTGTGAAAACTGCCATTGGTAGTTTGATAGGGATTGCATTGAATCTGTAGATTGCTTTGGGTAGTAGAGTCATTTTCACAATGTTGATTCTTCCTGTCCAAGAACAGGGAATATCTCTCCATCTGTTTGTATCATTAATATATTTCATTAGTATCTTATAGTTTTCTGCATACAGGTCTTTTGTCTCCTTAGGTAGGCTTATTCCTAGGTATTTTATTCTTTTTTTGCAGTGGTAAATATGACTGTTTCCTGAATTTTTCTTTCAGATTTTTCATTGTTAGTGTATAGGAATGCAAGAGATGTCTGTGCATTAATTTTGTATCTTGCTACTTTACCAAATTCATTGATTAGCTCTAGAAGTTTTCTAGTAGCATCTTTAGGATTCTCTATGTGTAGTATCATGTCATCTGCAAATAGTGACAGCTTTACTTCTTCTTTTCCAATTTGTATTCATTTATTTCTTTTTCTTCTCTGATTCCTGTGGCTAGGACTTCCAAAACTACGTTGAATAATAGTGGTGAGAGTGGGCACCCTTGTCTTGTTCCTGATCTCAGTGGAAATGGTTTCAGTTTTTCACCATTGAGGATGATGTTGGCTCTGGGTTTGTCATATATGGCCTTTATTATGTTGAGGTAAGTTCCGTCTGTGCCTACCTTCTGGAAGTTTTTTATTATAAATGGATGTTGAATTTGTCAAAAGCTTTTTCTGCATCTATTGAGATGATCATATGGTTTTTCTCCTTCAGTTGGTTAATATCGTTTATCACATTAATTGGTTTGTATATATCGAAGAATCCTTGCATTCCTGGGATAAACCCCACTTGATCATGGTGTATGATCCTTTTAATGTGCTGTTGGATTCCGTTTGCTAGTATTTTGTTGAGCATTTTTACATCTATATTCATCAGTGTTATTGGCCTTTAGTGTTGTTTTTTTGTGGCATCTTTGGTTTTGGTATCAGGGTAATGGTGGCCTTGTAGAATTAGTTTGGAAGTGTTCCACCCTCTGCTATATTTTGGACGAGTTTGAGAATGATAGGTGTTGACTCTTATCTAAATGTTTGATAGAATTCACCTGTGAAGCCATCTGGTCCTGGGCTTTTGTTTGTTGGAAGATTTTTCATCAGTCTCAATTTAAGTGCTTGTGATTGGTCTGTTTATATTTTCTACTTCTTCCTGGTTCAGTCTCAGAAGGTTGTGCTTTTCTAAGAATTTGTCCATTTTTTCCAGGTTGTCCATTTTATTGGCATATAGTTGCTTGTAGTAATCTCTCATGACCTTTTGTATTTCTCCAGTGTCAGTTGTTACTTCTCCTTTTTCATTTCTAGTTCTGTTGATTTGAGTCTTCTCCATTTTCTTCTTGATGAGTCTACCTAATGGTTTATCAATTTTGTTTATCCTCTCAAAGAACCAGCTTTTAGTTTTATTGATCTTTGCTATCATTTCCTTCATTTCTTTTTCATTTATTTCTCATCTGATCTTTATGATTTCTTTCCTTCTACTAACTTTGGGGTTTTTTTTTGTTCTTCTTTCTCTAATTGCTTTAGATGTAAGGTTAGGTTGTTTATTTGAGATATTTCTTGTTTCTTTTGGTAAGATTGTATTGCTGTAAACTTCCCTCTTAGAACGGCTTGTGCTGTATCCCGTAGGTTTTTTTTTTTTTTTCCTTTTTTTTTTTTTTCCCGTAGGTTTTGGGTCGTCGTATTTTCATTGTCATTTGTTTCTAGGTATTTTTTGATTTCGTCTTTGATTTCTTCAGTGATCTCTTGGTTATTTAGTAGCATATTGTTTAGCCTCCATTTGTTTGTATTTTTTACAGTTTTTTCTTCCTGTAATTGATATCTAGTCTCATAGTGTTGTGGTCAGAAAAGATACTTGTTACAATTTCAATATGCTTAAATTTACCAAGGCTTGATTTTTGACCCAAGATAAGATCTATCCAAGAGAATATTTCATGAGCACTTGAGAATAAAGTGTATTTTGCTGTTTTTGCATGGAATACCCTATAAGTATCAATTAAGTCCAGTTTGTTTAATGTATCTTTTATTTTTATTTTTTATTTATTTATTTTAACATCTTTATTGGAATATAACTATCTTACAATAGTGTTTTGGTTTCTCCTTTACAACAAAGTGAATCAGTTATACATATACTTATGTTCCCATATCTCTTCCCTCTTGCATCACCCTCCCTCCCACCCTCCCTATCCCACCCCTCTAGGTGGACACAAAGCACAGAGGTGATCTCCCTGTGCTATGTGGCAGCTTCCCACTAGCTATCTAATTTACATTTGGTAGTGTGTATATGTCCCTGCCACTCTCTCAGTTCATCACAGCTTACCCTTCCCCCTCTCTTTTCCTTCTCTTGTGTTTCTTGCTTAGAGAAGTTCCTTTAGCATTTGTTGTAAAGCTGGTTTGGTGGTGCTGGACTTTCTCAGCTTTTGCTTGTCTGTGAAGGTTTTAATTTCTCCATCAAATCTGAATGAGATCCTTGCTGGGTAGAACAATCTTGGCTGTAGGTTTTTCTCCTTCATCACTTTAAATATGTCTTGCCACTCCCTTCTGGCTTGCACAGTTTCTGCTGAAAGATCAGCTGTTAACCTTATGGGGATTCCCTTGTGTGTTATTGACTGTTTTTCCCTTGCTGCTTTTAATATGTTTCCTTTGTATTTAATTTTTGACAGTTTGATTTATATGTGTCTTGGCGTGTTTCTCCTTGGCTTTATCCTGTATGGGACTCTGTGCTTCCTGGACTTGATTAACTATTTCCTTTCCCATATTAGGGAAGTTTTCAACTATAGTCTCTTCAGATATTTTCTCAGTCCCTTTCTTTTTCTCTTCTTCTTCTGGGACCCCTATAATTTGAATGTTGGTGTGTTTAATGTTGTACCAGAGGTCTCTGAGACTGTCCTCATTTCTTTCCATTCCTTTTTCTTTATTCTACTCTGCAGTAGTTATTTGTACTCTTTTATCGTCCAGGTCACTTATCCATTTTTCTGCCTCAGTTATTCTGCTATTGATCCCATCTAGAGTGTTTTTAATTTCCTTTATTGTGTTGTTCATTGTTGCTTGTTTCCTCTTTAGTTTTTCTCGGTCCTTGTTAAATGTTTCTTGCATTTTCTCTATTCTATTTCCAAGATTTTGGATCATCTTTACTGTCAGTATTCTGAATTCTTTTTCAGGTAGATTATTTCCTGTTCATTTGTTAGGTCTGGTGTGTTTTTATCTTGCTCCTTCATCTGCTGTGTGTTTTTCTGTCTTTTCATTTTGCTTATCTTACTGTGTTTGGGGTCTCCTTTTTGCAGGCTGCAGGTTCGTAGTTCCCGTTGTTTTTGGTGTCTGTCCCCAGTGGCTAAAGTTGGTTCAGTGGGTTGTGTAGGCTTCCTGGTTGAGGGGACTAGTGCCTGTGTTCTGGTGGATGAGGCTGGATCTTGTCTTTCTGGTGGGCAAGTCCACGTCTGGTGGTGTGTTTTGAGGTGTCTGTGGACTTATTACGATTTTAGGCAGCCTCTCTGCTAATGGGTGGTGTGGTGTTCCTGTCTTGCTAGTTGTTTGGCATAGGGTGTCCAGCACTGTAGCTTGCTGGTCGTTGAGTGAAGCTGGGTGTTGGTGTTGAGATGGAGATCTCTGGGAGATTTTCACCATTTGATATTACGTGGAGCTGGGAGGTCTGTTGTGGGCCAGTGTCCTGAAGTTGGCTCTGCCACCTCAGAGGCACAGCACTGACTCCTGGCTGCAGCACCAAGAGCCTTTCATCCACACAACTCAGAATAAAAGGGAGAAAAAGTAGAAAGAATGAAAGAAAGAAATAGGATAAAATAAAATAAAGTAAGATAAAATAAAGTTATTAAAATAAAAAAATAATTATTAAGAAAAAAAGTTTTTTAAGTAAAAAAGAAAAATAAAGTGGATGGAGAGAATCTTAGGGCAAATGGTGAAAGCAAAGCTATACAGACGAAATCTCACAGAGAAGCATACACATACACACTCACAAAAAGAGGAAAAGGGGAAAAAATACTTTATTTGATCTCAAAGTCCACCTTCTCAATTTGGGATGATTCATTGTCTATTCAGGTATTCCACAGATGCAGGGCACATCAAGTTGATTGTGGAGATTTAATCCGCTGCTCCTGAGGCTGCCGGGAGAAATTTCCCTTTCTCTTCTTTGTTTGCACAGCTCCCTGGGTTCAGCTTTGGATTTGGCCCTGCCTCTGTGTACAGGTCACCAGAGGGTGTCTGTTCTTCACTCAGACAGGACGGGGTTAAAGGAGCAGCTGATTCGTGGCCTCTGGCTCACTCAGTCCGGGAGGAGGGAGGGGTACGGAGTGCAGGGCGAGCCTGCGGTGGCAGAGGCCGGCGTGACGTTGTACCAGTGTTCTCCGGGGAAGTTCTCCCTGGATCACGTGACCCTGGCAGTGGCGGGCTGCACAGGCTCCCGGGAGGGGAGGTGTGGATAGTGACCTGTGCTCGCACACAGGTTTCTTGGTGGCGGCAGCAGCAGCCTTAGAGTCTCATGCCCGTCTCTGTGGTCCGCGCTGTTAGCCGTGGCTCACGCCCGTCTCTGGAGCTCCTTTAAGCAGCCCTCTTAATCCCCTCTCTTCGCGCACCAGGAAACAAAGAGGCAAGAAAAAGTCTCTTGTCTGTTCTGCAGCTCCAGACTTTTTCCGGACTCCCTCTAGATAATTAAAGTTGGCTTTATAGATGGGCCACATTCGATAAGTTGATCAATTCCTGAGAAGTAGATGTTGATGCAAGCCCTCTCTTTCCTCTTTAACTTGGGTTATTGGTTCAGATGTGCTTTGTCTTCAACTGGCACTGATGTATAAGACGTTAGCTTTAAGTTTTTATCTTGCTCACTTTCCTGTCAAATACAGGTGGCTTCTTTAAGGAGGCCTAAATCCACAAAATATTGAAATATTTGCATTATGAAATCATTGACAAGAAAATTTCTACCCATATTTTGCCTTAAGTATTTTAACTAGTATTGAATTTATAAAATTTCCATTGATATATGTGTATAAAATATAAAGAATATATTTATAAATGTATTATGTGAAGGAAGGTATAATTAATCTATAAGCCACCTACAAATGTATTGAGTTCTGGTATTGAAAGGACCCTTTGGTGTAAGCTTTTTGAAAAGGAATTATCACCTGTTATTTTTTGGCATTTGTCCCTGGAGTTTTGCTCCACTGAGTTCTCATAAAGTGGAGGTTGTCTTTATGCCAGGTTTTCCCAACCTCAGCCCTGTTAATATTTTGGGCCAGATAATTGTTGTTAGGGGTCTGTTTTGTGCAACGTAGGATGTTTAGCATTGTCCCTGGACTCTACCTCCTAGATACCAATAGCATCTCTTCCCCTCTTTATTGGTGGCAACCAAAAATGTCCCCACACTTTGCAAAATGTCCCCTGAGAGGCAAAATTGTCCCAGGTTGAGAACTACAGCACTATACAGATCTTGAGTATTAAAAAATACTTATATATTAAAATAATAATAGCAATACTTGTATAATGTTTGCGGCCGGGAACAAGTGTTTTGCATATCATATAACTCATGTAATCCTAACAATTCTGAAAGTAGGTACTCTTATTATCTCATTTTAGAGATAAGGAAATGGAGGCACAGAGTGGTTATTTGTTCAAGATAGTTGTTGTGCCAGGATATGAATCCAGGCTGGCTGGCATCAGAATCTAGAATCTGAAATGCTGCACTACAACCAGAGTTCATACCTGTACAACGGAATGGCCAGACAACAGAATTTTTTAGGAGAAACACTGTTTGCATTCTTTTCTAGTTATCCACATTGACCATCCAGAGCAATGTTGTGCATGGCCAGCAGTGGGCCTGCTATGTAGAGGACTTCAGATAAAGGCTAAAGTATTATAGTTTAAGAAAAAGCTTTTTTGAATTAACTTTTTAAAATATGAACATTTATAGATGTCCTCTTGGTCACTAACCACTTCTGATTGAGTCAATGAATACTGCTGTTTGACAGACTAAATGTGGCATGTGTGCAGGCAGGACCCATCTTAGTGCTGAATCTAGGGTGAAACACTGATAGCGCATTCTATGTCAGTAGTTTCATGAAAAATAATGTACTTTTAGCTGAGCTTGATAGGCTCACATTGCCCAGATCTTGATCACCCAGCCTGAAGTGTGAGAGTAGTTCCCAAAAGCTAGTGTATTCTTGGTGGACAGTTATGCAAAATTTTCAGGTGTGAACTTTGGGTAGTTTGCAGATCAGGGAGAGACTGAAAATGTAAACCGGGACTCTTTTCTTGGATGAATAACAGGTGATATTGAAAGTCTATAATTTGATCTCTTGCTTTTGACATTGGGTCTGATTATTCTTTTACAAGTAGGTAGCATCAGACCCTTGATCAGTCACAGCCTAAAGAAGTGCAGATGGCTGGAAAGCCTATATCAGTTAAGACAGTACTAATTAATTAATTAATTCATTACATTCCTTCATTCACCATTTATTAAGTCTTTGTAGCATAGTTATTAAGACTACTGACTCTCAAATCAAATTCTACCTATGACACTAATTAGTTGTATGACCCTGAGCAAATTACTTAATCTTGCAAAGCCTCAGTTTCCCATTTGTAAAACTGAGACATTGTGAATAGTATTTACTTCAACTTAATTGCTTTAAGGATTAAATAACATAATATATATAAAGCCCAGTAGGTGTTAGGTATTCCTAGTATTGTGTACCTAGTATATGTCACTATGTGTGTCTACTAGGGGAGAGAAAACAGAGACATAAATAACTACAACAGAAGGCAGAAAGTGATATGTCATGAAAGGAGGATAGAGAAAATGCTCTGGTAGTTGAAAAGAGTATGGGAGTCCTTCTGGATGAAGAAGCAAGGAAGGAATCATAGAGGAAGTGACAGCTAAGCTGAGCCTTGAAGGAAACATAGAATTAAGGCATACAGTTGTGAGAATGCTATTTCTAGAGTCAGCTATAAATACCTACTGGGACTGGACTGCAAATGATGACTCATCCTTTTCTTCTTCATCATCCTAGCAATTTGCAGAGAGTAAACCCATAATGGTAGCAAAATCCTGCCTACTGATGTGCCCCCTCCTTTATTTTCTATGGAGAACATAGTAAGGCATTCTTATTTCCTGCTGCAATAATAGAGGCATTAACTTCAAGGTCATGTAGTCAGCCTTAAATTAGACACAAGTCCATGAACTCTCTAAGCAATCAAGCACCATGTACATTTTTATTAGGCATTTACTCTAACCCCAAATTATGTAGTGCTTTGGGGTACAGAAGAAATATGCCCTGGAAGAAATTACTGTCACAATGGGAAATACAAATACACTAAATGGTATTGTAAAATAATGTAGAATCCAGTACTCAGCTGTGTGGTGTGGGCTCTAATAGAAGGTCTGAAAAAAAGATTGATTGGTGGAACCTGGGATGATTTTAGAAAGGAGGCTTCATAGAGGGATAAGAACTTGAGTTTTAGATTGGGAGGGGAGAGGAGAGCTTTTGAGATGGGGAAATTTATTTAGCAAAGATGATAACTCTTGTATGAATGAGTGAAGATAATGTCTTTTAATTCATAGCTTAAAATTTCAGTGATGTCTGCATGTCCTCAACTGAGTGATATTTGCAGAGATGTGTTGGATTGCCCTGTCCTAATGCCCTCCATTCCAGGTGAATTATAAAGCGTGCATATAATTGGGGTACTTTCTCAGACTCCTGCTCTTGCTGATTCTTTCCACTATCCAGAAACTGTGCATGCATGAGCTAAATGAATGTCATGTCATTGACAGGAATAATTTTCCATTTCTAGACATTTTGAGAAAATGAATAATATTGGCTCATTTCAAAAAAGGGTCTTTCAAAGTCAGCACATTCTCTGACATTCTTCTCCCTTCTCCCCCCACTTCAGTGTGTGAATCCCACTGATTTCTTAGGAAGGTGCACTGGTTGTCATGGTAAAAACCACGCTAATTGGCTTCCTCTAGTTGATGTTCTGTCAAGCTCACTGCCCCACTGAGGATTTGGAATAGAGCACTTAACTTTTTACTTCTCAGGAACGTATTCCCAGCAAGTCAGCTGCCTCGGCAGAAAATGGAAGATATTTGAAATGTCCAATACGTTATCTGAATATCTCACCCTTCATGGGGCCAGACATGCACAGTTCACTTTCATTTGGTATCTTCTTTCCACAGAGAGAGCTGATGGAAACCCAGCTGGAGATTTTTAACTGTGTTAAGTGGATTTGGGGAATTTGTAAAGAATGAAAGCATGTCGGCAGACCATTAATTGGAGAATGGAGACCTGAGTCCAAGGCAGGACTGGTCTGAAGCAAACTGTGAAGTAGTCCTGTCTTTCATTGTCCTCTTGCCCTGTTTTCCCCACTGCTAGAAGGATTGAAGGCAGGAAGAAGGAAGGCAGACAAGTCTAGTACCTCCCCCAAAAGGTGTGGTCTCAACTTCAGACGGTTCCTGACTTCCCTTCTCTTCCAGTCTTTCAAGTCAAAATGTAGCTAACTGTTTTATCATTTCACCAGGGCATTTTATTTTGGGGGGAACTTACTATAGGAAAACCGAAACTGTGGTTTTCATGGCTCTGAATGACTTAACATAACATTTACATAACTTATTATTTGAAATTGCCCTTGATGACCATTAGGATAGATATTTTGGTATTCCTTATGTGAAATCAGGTAAATAGGTGCCATCATCTACATATTGTTTTAGTTTTGTCCTAGATTTTCTTGGTAGTAGTGACTCACTGAGAAATCCTGAGTTTCCTGTGTAGCGCTGTGCTTCAGTTTGTGAGGCTGATTCCTCTTACTTTGGAGTAGCACATGCCTAGATGGTATGATGTCAGGGGTTCCTGGAGGTTTTTTTCCCATCTCCTGGAACACTTTTAGTGATGTTGCAAACTCATGTGAAGACCCTCTATCCCATCTATTTCTCTAAATCCACTTTTAACTGTCACTGATCCTCTATACCCCAGTGTGAATGGGTGTCAGAGAAGGTTTTGGGCACTGGCCACCTGTGGGAAAACACTGGGAAAGAAAAATGTCTATTGGTTGTTTGAGGATAGAAAACAACTTGACAATTTTGCCTCAGGCTGGTGTAGTGGGGATAATAATGATAATTATCATCATCAGGATATGGTGCCCAATTAAGTGCCTAATTGGGCATGGTGCTGTACTTAGAGAACTTCATAGACCTATCCGTTTCTGCACTGAGCCTAACACACTGTTACAGAGACTGGATTGTTAGATGGAAGTGTTAAGTCAGCCAGTGCAAAATGTGTGGTCCGCATCACACACAGGTTAAAGATCGGGTCATTTGGGGGCAGTAGAGGGCAGTGAGATTAAAAATATGAAGGGAAATGGAACATGAATATTGTTTTGGCTTTATGCCATCTCAAATATTTACGTTTGAGCTCTCTTTCCTGCTTCAGAAAGTAATGTTAGATTCTTTGATGATAAAGGAAGTCCTTGCTAGGCATCGGGAACATTGTTCAGAGTAACAGATCACTGTCTGCTTTGGGAAATGGGGATGGAGAAGGTGTAGGTTGGTGGGTACTCACACCAAAACATCCCCTAGAAGATGGTTTTGGGTGACCTTATAGACTAAAGAGTAGAAATATATGCTAAGATTTATTGAGTTATTAACTAAGTTCCAGGTGCTGTGTGAAGCACCCTACATTAGCTATCTCATTTAATTCTGCTAACAACCTAGTGTTATAGATGAAGAAACAGAGGAACAGAGAGTATAAAGAAGTTGCCCAAAGTCACACAGCCTTCTACCCGCCTTCCCCCCACCCTCTGCTATATACTATACTAAATTTCTGTGATGTTTTTTCTTAGCATTGTGCACTCTCTGCAGAAGGTGGATGCATTTAGTTGAGGGCTCCATTTAAGTGGATTCTGGTTAATTGAGACTTGGCTCTTTCATAGGAGGTTGCAGATGATTCAGCTCAGGCATAGATTAGTCCCTTACTGTCCACAAAATAACCAGATCTCATGGTAGTTTATTGCTGGAGATTGAGGAGGCTAATATTTATACACCAAAGAAAATTGATCTATCAAAGGAGAATTAACTGAATTAACTAAAATATTTCAAAGGACCTGGAACTCTGTCAAATTCAAGCTGTTCTCCTAATCCCATTGTTGTTAAATCCCTTCCCAATAACCCACCAGCCACCCATCCATAATGGCTTGTTTACATAGAGTTTATTTTAAAGGGAAAAATGCTTTGCAGCTCATAGGGTGGAGGTGAAGCCTGCCTATGTTGTAGTTCCTACAGTTTGCCCTTATGTGTTTCCATAGAAACAGAATTGTTGCTTGAACTGAAAATTTTTAGATTTGTTTTCCTTTTTTTGTTGTTTGAAACTTGTTCTCACTTTATCAAAACTGAGGGAGAGATTCATGGCTTTCCATTCTACTGGCAATTAGTGAAGCCTGTGCACTCAGAGGAGAAAGAGGGCACTCAGGACTTTTTAGTCAGATTTGCAATTAACCCTTGATACCAGTGAAGAGAGATATACATGGGTGTGTGAATCCCCTTGCAATGTCTTTTCCAAATCAGTCTTTCCATTCAGTTTAGCCATCTTGCCCCAGGGCAAAGGATCATTTTGGAGGAAGAGTAGTTAACAGCATGGGCTCTAAAGTCAGGCTGATTTGGGTTTTACTTCTGGCTATGCTACATATCACCTTATTTAACTTTGGGCAAGTAATTTAAACACTCTGATCCTTAGATCCTCGTCTGTAAAATGGGGCATTATACTGATACTTGCTTAAAAGGAATAATGTGAAGGCGTAATGCCTGAAACATGGTAAATATTCAATTAATGGTAGGTTTTTAAAAAGTTATAAAGTATAATACTTGTACTCCGCCTGAAACCTCTCCTGTCTCTCCTAGTCTATCACACCTTTGAAGGCTTTTTCTTGAACCCCATCTCATATTGCCTGCTTTGATGTCACGTAGCTTGGCACTTTTGAATTGATTGGCAATGTAGTTCTAGTTCTTTTGTTATAGATGGGAGTTGCCTCTCAGATCACCTAGCTTGTAGTCACCTGAGAGCTGAGCACCTGGGAAATACTAATTAAATACTCAAGGGAGTAAAGACTCGGCTCTGGGCTTCACCATCGTATCCAGAGACTGTTTGGAGTTGACTTTCTGTCTCCACAGGAGTCCAGGTAACCACTCTCTTTCCTAGCTTTTGCTGCCTCACTAATACAATCTGGTAAGACATGTCCAATGTGACCAATGTAATAGGTTCCACCTGTGAGGACTGATGAAAATGAAAGAATGCTACCATACACCCTAAGGCTTCTCTGCCTGGAGTGCCCCTGTGCCTGTGGCTCCTTTTACCTGAGGCAAACACTGTATTCAGTTTGGTCAGCCTCAAGGACAGCCACTGGGGGCCTCTTATTGGGTGTGAACTGCAATGCCTCCAGCCAGGCTGAGCTGAGATCAAGGTTAGCTTCACTTTAAGATTCTCCTATCAATCACCATTGGGTAGCAGTATCACTCAGACTGAAGGTGTTAATCTTCAGCCTGGGCTATTTTTCTCAGATATTTTGCATTTAAAGATGATATCTAAGGGGAAAAATCAATTATGGGAAAGTGCCCAAGTTAAGTGGTGAGCTGCTTACAGGCAGCCTGCTGGAACAGAGAGGGAGACAGTAAGGAATTATTAAGAAAAAATCAAATGTTTACCAGCGCTTTGCAAAATAGAGGGGGAAATAAAAGTAAGGCTTCTGTGATAAATGAACAAAGCACGTGGATTTGCCTCAGTTTTAAACTCCTCTATTGCTCTAGTCAAATAGCAGAGGTTATTTGAACTCAAATTATTTTTGCCAGGCTGAATAAAGGAGACATCCAAGGAGGGTCTTTAGGAGATTTTCAGGTAAGAGCCACATCCTTGTGAGTTGGTAATTTTGCTGTTCCCTCTGTAGCCCTCCCTGTTGCTATCACTGTGGAGGGCATTTAGGTGCCAAATTGGTTGAATATTTTCCGTGAAGACAAAGACCAAGCATTGGGAACTTCCCCTCCATTCTGAGAGCTGCCTGCAGTTCCACCAGGGACCGAGGGCAGGCCTCAGGCACTGACTGGTGTGAAGGCAGGAGAGGAAAGGAAGTAGGGAGAAGAGGAGAAAGCCAAAGGGGACAGTATTCGGGCTTTTTGAACCCACCTGTTAATTGTGTTCTCTACCCCTAGTCCTGCCTTTCTTCAATCCATTCTCTACACACCTGCCATTGATTTTCCTAAACATAAATCTGATTGTCTCATTCCCCTGCCTAAAACCCTTCAATGTTTTCTATTAAGCTGAACATCAAGTCCACACTCCCTGACATGATGTTCAAGGCCCTTCACAATCTGTCTCTTGTGATCCATCTCCCTTCTTCCTACTTCTGGCCCCACACTTGATGCTACAGTAATATTGAACGACTTACAGATCTTTCTACCTCAGCTCCCCTACTACACACTTTACACACAAAAGGCTGGACCATGTCCTTGCCTTTGCAAATCATTCTGCCTGCGACACCATTTCCACATTCTTTACTAGTTCCTGTTCATACTTCAAGACACAGCTCAGATATTACCTCCTCTAAGAAGCATTCTCCAACCCCTTTAGATGGGGCTATATTTCTCCTCTGAGTTCCATGGCACCTGTGCATACCTCTGTCTCATCATGTACCCCATTATATTGAAATTATTTACATATCTCTCTTTCCCACTAGACTACAACCTTCTTAAAGATGGGGCTAAAGGCACTCAAAATATTTCAGATGGTGGAGAGTGGTATAGAGAGGACCAAGGCAGTGGTCTAAAGTTCCTGTCAGAAGCTGCCATGGTTTGGGCTTCCTTCCTGATCAGCAGATGCCTGCTTTCTCACTGGCTTACATATTTGTGAAAAGTTGTCCATGCAATTATTCAAGAACTCCTAGCTCTAGGAAATGTTTGCATTTTAGGTGGGTGTCCTTAATGCCTTACTGTTAGGGAACAGTGGAATTTCATGTACTAAGGCAGGCCAATGTAGAGACATATTTTCCTTGGCCCTTGTACCACATGGTATAGGCAGCTGTCCATTAAGCCTGTATTTAGGGTCAACCCTGAGCCCAGTGCCCTCTGATAGATCACCATAGTGATTTGTTAACACTTGGTTAATTAGTCTCTTTAAAAAAATGTGGGCATATGGATTCTGGCTGGGGCTCTAGCTAGAGTGTGAGCTCCTTGTATAAAGGGACTGTCTCCAACTTGTCTGGGGCTTCCCAGAGGGCTCTGTAACATGGGGGAGGGCTCTGAGGGGATTCTGGCCAATCTTGCTGATTTATGGGGGCTTTCCCTTTTTGCATTATGTCTAAACCAGAGTGGAAGGTAACACTGTAATACAGTTCAGTCAGGATTGGGTGTCGTGTGCTTCAAATCCCAGAGTGCTATCTTCACGAAGTCCAAGGCTTAAATAAAAGCTAGTGCAAAGGAAGCGAAAGATGGATGGAAAACAGCTTGGACTATCAAACTTGGCTGCTCTCATCACACTATCATTTCTCAGAAATTTCAAATGATTCTTATCATTGAAAAATGGAAAAAAAATGAAGGAATCACATCTTACAGTATCTGTAGGAAAATGTGCTTTAAGTAGCAAGATCCAGTCTGTCCTTATTGGAGAGATGCCAGTTCAACTGATAGAAAAGAATTTCTCAGACCATCTGTCAGTTATTATAACAGTCTGTGTTTAACCCTTTCTGTACTAGCATAAAAAAGTTCACTAATCTAGTAAGTCACTGCATTGGGTGCTGTGGGGGATAAGACATGGCACCTCAGGAGGCTTAAAAATTTAATAGGAGAGACAAGAGATATACATGATGATGTACAAAGTAGACCAAATATACTGTCATAAGGGAGCTACCAAGTGTGGTGGAAGCATCAATGAGAGGGATATTACTTTTGGCTGGGGTCAGGGAAGTCTCCACAGAGGCGAGGCGTGTGAAGGCAAGGGGAAAGGGCACAAATTGTGGGCGTTTGGGGTAGAGAGACTAGCATGTTAAATGCCAGTAGAGGTGGAAAAGTCCAGGATAGGCCTGTACAATGGGAATTATCTGGTTTTATATAAGTATAGAGTGTAGAAATAACAGTAGATAAGGTTTTATAGATTGGGGGTCAGATGAAGGAAGCATTTGACTGTCAGATTAAGAGGAGGTAGGTGTTTTATTCTACAGACGATGGGTTGTTGGTGGCAGGTTTTGGAGTAGTCAATACCTTGCTCAGAGCTGTGCATTAGGATTGTTTGGGCAGCCCAGGAAGTATGGGTTAAGTACTGAACTATTTTCTCTAAACTCAGGGGCGATAGAAATGGATTTGTAGCTTCTGCTATTCAAGATGTGATGCATTGGGTTTTGGAGACTTAGAACTAGATTTTTCTTTTATTAGTTGCTATTCGATTGATGGCCCTGAGGTCACTGCTTAGGCCAAGATAACCCAGCTGGGATGGGAGGGTAGATTTATTTTGTCAGACTTTAAACCTATGTCAACTTTGTAGGTTTTGAGTTAAACCTGGGCCAATTTTTCAATATCAGTTTGGTATTCTTCTTTGTTTTCTGATTGCATATGTATGTGTGTATATAGTTTTGATGTTTGTTTCTTCAGACAGTTTTGTGACTCAGTTTTTCTGTATCCCATGGAATAAAACAGGTGGAGGTTGAGGGTGGTGGTGAGGATGATATGGGGTCACATCTGAAATATCTATACATTTATTCTCCAGGTTCCTTCTGGCTTAGTGCTATCAGGAGGCTTATGGGATACATTTGTGGTTGCAGTAGCACCAGTGTTTCCTCAAAGTACGGCTGTCTTTGACCACTTGTAAAATAATTCACCTGGGGAAGAATCTGGTTAAAAATCAGATTTTGGGTCCTGCCCCAGGTGGGCTGAGTCAGAGACTAGGGATCTGCCTGTTAAACAAACGCTCCAGGCACATGAATTCAGATTCTTGCTCAGGTCTGAGGACCACTCAAGTAGGAAAAGATTAAAAACCAAGAAATGGAGTTTTGAATTTAAAAGGTAAATCATAAGGCTATTAAAAGGAGTTTTGGAAAATCTAGAAAACTTGGCCTTTGGATTTTTTTCTTTTAATTCATCATGCTAGGAACTTTTGGCTCAAAGAAGAGAAACTTGTTATAGAAGGACCTTCCCATTTGGGAATGGTCTTTCTCCTTTCTCCCTCCCTGTACAAATCTGACCCATTCCTTAAGGCTAATCTCCTCTCATGTGTGTTCCAGAACCACTCAAACCACTGAAGATTTTCTTGGTTTTCAGAGCTTCCTTCACTTCCTGGTTGCCCCTTTCATTTGCTGTCCAGCCTTTGGGTCTGTTGTGTGTTATCAACTTGTCCTTGAATTGGTGGTGACTTCATCCTTGAATTGGGGTTTACCTGCTTCATGCCTGTTGATGTTTTCCTAGTTCATCTCTAAATTCCTTGAGGGCTGTGTCTTTTATCTTTCTACACTCTGCAATCCTGTAGCATCTGACACCATGCTTGTCACCAGTAGGAGCACAATAAATGCTTGTAGAGTAAATGGAAGGGTTTCAGAGGACATTATGGAGCTTTGCTTGAGAAACACAAATACCAAAGCTATGTTGAGGGATAAAGGGGAAAGTGAACCTAAAATGCATGCTTATAGTCACTAAAATAGTCAAGTACTTAAAAATGAAGCGTTCAGAGTTCTTTGTCTTCCCATTAGCTTTTAGAGAATTGTAGTGAGCCAAAATTCTTTATTTTCATTTATGAGAAACAAACCCATTTCCATAACTCAATTTCCATTTTCAACACTTTCTTTCAATTCCAAACTGTGACTCAGGCTTTCTTTATTTCTGGCAGCATGTCATCTTTTAAATGGGGAGTGAAAAGAACTTGGAACAATGACTTTCAAACTTCCCTAGTCCTTCAATAATAGTTGCTCTTAAGTGCTGAGGGATAGCCGTTTGTGCATTCACTGATTACATCAGCCTGTATACTGGCCCTGCCATGGGATCCTTTTCTTTCTTTTTGGATTCGATAACTGACCCTATAGAATTTCACTTGTCAAATGCATCTTACCCATTTTCCCTTCTCCCTCATTCTTCCTTTGAAGCCATACCTTTCCTCATTTTAGAGTGTGGAGGACTAGGGGTGGGTGGGAGTTGATGCCTGCTTGGCCTTTTTAAGTGCCAGCAGCAACATTATTTCTATATTTTTTGCTCTGCCACTGAAAATGCCTCAGCCCACATGTAACTAGCTCTTATTCTTTTCCTGTTCCCCCACCCACAGCATCCTCCTGCTCCCCCTTAAATGCCTGCCCCGCTTCTCAGAGGCCACTTTCCTTCACAGTTCCAGAATGGTTTCATTCATCAATGTCACAGTCCCTGTCGATGGTAAACTCTTCCATCTTATCTGCGGCCACCAGTAAATGAGTTTGCATTTGATATTTTAAAGAGTTTTCTTTGTTTCTGACATTTCTCCACTCACTGATACTTACACTCATGTGGCTTGCATTCACCTTTTTCTCTGCCAGTTCGTTGGCAGGAACCAGTCTTCCCCAGAAAATGCAAGAGGATCACCCTGTCACTCAGGAAATCTGTCTAATTTTCATCTGGCATTGGTTACAAGTGCTCACTTTCTTCTTTGGGTGAGAAATGCAGACTTAGGAAGAAGAAAAACTTAAGAAGTTGGCAGAGGAGGCTGAAAGTTGCAAATGATTGGGCTGGACACTAGGAAATTTTGGATTTGAGTTCCTGCCCCAGGCTGACCTACTGTCAGTTCTGTGTAAATTACTTACTCTGTCTGTGTCCTTTCTGTGCTATTGGGAATGATGTTTATTTCTAAACTGAGAGGAGGGGTGAAAGTTATGGATATCATGTTTTAAAAATACAAAGAGCATTGACAAAAATGATATCACTTGTTGAAAGCTTGCTGTGTGCAGGGGTGCTAGGTGACTTGCACACATACATGATTTTTACTCCTCAAGACAACATTGAATAGTTTGAGGCCTTAAGATACTCAGTATATTGCTCAAGAGCACACAGCTTGTAAGGGAGGAAAACAAGAATTTTAACATAGATCTGTTTGGCTCCAGAGTTCACACTGTTATGATGACTTTGCTGTACAAGAATCAGGGTGATACTGAGCAAGATTGAGTGTTCTCAGTGATTTGTGTCTCCTCTTGCCTTGCTTTCCTTTAGGATGTTCGCTGATATTGGGCTGATACATGTCTAGGAGTGTCTGGGTTTGAATTTCAGCTCAGCCGTTTACTAGCTAATATAACTTTGGGCCAGTTATTTAACCTCTCTGTGTCAGTTATCTACATGTGTAAAATTGGGTTGACAAGGGATGATAACAACCCCTATCCCATAGGTTTGCTGTGAGGCTTGACAAGTTAACATATATAAAGTACTTTTGCTTAATACATTGTAAACCCTCAATGATTGTTAGCTATCGCCATTGTCAACCACAGCATTATTTCCTCACAGTGCTTCTCCCCAGACCTGCTCTGTTTGGCTGATTGGCCATGCTTCAGATAAATTCTTCCTTACTCCCTTATTAAAAAAACAAAAAACAAAACCAAAATCAAATCTTATTCTGTGCTTTCTTTTCAGAGGGCTTTGCTACCCTTCCAAGGTGACTGATACTTCCAACACAAATTAACTCATTCTGGGGTATTAGTAGTAGATAATTTACTTTTGAATTAGAGTTTCTGATGACCCTGTTCTTTAACTCCCAGAGCTAAAATAATTTAGTGTGGATTTCAAGTTGTGATGCTCTGAGCCTGAATGAAATAAGGCGTGGGGTGGGTTGTGGTATAGTTAGGACTATAGTATGTTTTATTCAAATTGAGCAGGGCCACTTTTATATCTTCTTGCATTACATTTAGCTTCCTGGTAAAATTCTTTTGGAATTATAATAGCAGACACTTACATAGTACTTTTTGCCATACATTGTTCTCAGTACTACATATTATTTCATTTAATCCTCAGAACAACCTAAGAAGTACACATTACCTTCATTTTACACAAGAACTTAAAGCACAGACAAGTTAAAGCAATTTGCTCAAAGCTAAACAACTAGTATGTGGTAGAACTGGGATTTGAGCCTAGGCTGTACTCAACTACCACATTATGTTGCCTGTATTTGAAGAAAAGGTTGTCTTCGCTTTTTTTTTTTTAACACCTTTATTGGAGTATAATTGCTTTACAATGGTGTGTTAGTTTCTGCTGTATAACAAAGTGAATCAGTTATACATATACATATGTCCCCATATCTCTTCCCTCTTGCGTCTCCCTCCCTCCCACCCTCCCTATCCCACCCCTCTAGGTGGTCACAAACCACCTAGCTGATCTCCCTGTGCTATGTGGCTGCTTCCCACTAGCTATCTATTTTACATCTAGGAGTGTATATATGCCCATGCCACTCTCTCACTTTGTCACAGCTTACCCTTCCCCCTCACCATATCCTCAAGTCCATGCTCTGGTAGGTCTATGTCTTTATTCCCACCTTATCCCTAGGTTCTTCATGACTTTTTTTTTCTTCTTAGATTCCATATATATGTGTTAGCATACCATATTTGTCTTTCTCTTTCTGACTTACTTCACTCTGTATGACAGACTCTAGGTCCATCCACCTCACTACAAATAACTCAATTTCATTTCTTTTCATGGCTGAGTAATATTCCATTGTATATATGTGCCACCTCTTCTTTATCCATTCATCTGTCATTGGACACTTTGGTTGCTTCCATGTCCTGGCTATTGTAAATAGAGCTGCAATGAACATTTTGGTACATGATTCTTTTTGAATTATGGTTTTCTCAGGGTATATGCCCAGTAGTGGGATTGCTAGGTCGTATGGTAGTTCTATTTGTAGTTTTTTAAGGAACCTCCATACTGTTCTCCATAGTGGCTGTATCCATTTACATTCCCACCAACAGTGCAAGAGTGTTCCCTTTTCTCCACACCCTCTCTAGCATTTATCATTTCTAGATTTTTTGATGATGGCCATTCTGACTGGTGTGAGATGATATCTCATTGTAGTTTTGATCTGCATTTCTCTAATGATTAGTGATGCTGAGCATCCTTCCATGTGTTTGTTGGCAATCTTGATATCTTCTTTGGAGAAATGTCTATTTAGGTCTTCTGCCCATTTTTGGATTGATTTGTTTTCTTGATATTGAGCTGCATGAGCTGCTTGTATATTTTGGAGATTAATCTGTTGCCAGTTGCTTTGTTTGCAAATATTTTCTCCCGTTCTGAAGGTTGTCTTTTCGTTTTGTTTATGGTTTACTTTGCTGTGCAAAACCTTTGAAGTTTCACTAGGTCCCATGTGTTTATTTTTGTTTTTATTTCCATTTCTCTAGGAGGTGGGTCAAAAAGGATCTTGCTGTGCTTTATGTCATAGAGTGTTCTGCCTATGTTTTCCTCTAAGAGTTTGATAGTGTCTGGCGTTACATTTAGGTCTTTAATCCATTTTGAGTTTATTTTTGTGTATGGTGTTATGAAGTGTTCTAATTTCATTCTTGTACATGTAGGTGTCCAGTTTTCCCAGTACCACTTATTGAAGAGGCTGTCTTTTCTTCACTGTATATTCTTGCCTCCTTTGTCTAACATAAGTTGACCATATGTGCATGGATCTATCTCTGGGGTTTCTATCCTGTTCCATTGATTTATATTTCTGTTTCTGTGCCAGTACCATACTGTCTTGATTACTGTAGCTTTGTAGTATAGTCTGAAGTCTGGGAGCCTGATTCCTCCCAACTCCATTTTTCTTTCTCAAGATTGCTTTGGCTATTCAGTGTCTTTTGTGTTTCCATACAAATTGTGAAATTTTTTGTTCTAGTTCTGTGAAAAATGCCAGTGGTAGTTTGGTAGGGATTGCATTGAATCTGTAGATTGCTTTGGGTAGTAGAGTCATTTTCACAATGTTGATTCTTCCAATCCAAGAACATGGTATATCTCTCCATCTATTTGTATCATCTTTAATTTCTTTCATCAGTATCTTATTGTTTTCTCCCTACAGGTCTTTTGTCTCCTCAAGTAGGTTTATTCCTGGTATTTTATTCTTTTTGTTGCAGTGGTTACTGGGAGTGTCTCCTTAATTTCTCCATCAGATATTTTGTCATTCGTGTATAGGAATGCAGGAGATTTCTGTGCATTAATTTTGTATCCTGCTACTTTACCAAATTCATTGATTAGTTCTAGTAGTTTTCTGGTAGCATCTTTAGGATTCTCTATGTATAGTATCATGTCATCTGCAAACAGTGACAGTTTTACTTCTTTTCCAATTTGGATTTCTTTTTCTCCTCTGATTGCTGATGGCTAAAACTTCCAAAACTGTGTTGAATAATAGTGGTGAGGGTGGGCAATGTTGTCTTGTTCCTGATCTTAGCGGAAATGGTTTCAGTTTTTCACCATTGAGGATGATGTTGGCTCTGGGTCTGTCATACATGGCCTTTATTTTGCTGAGGTAAATTCCCCCTATGCCCAGTTTCTGGAGAGTATTTATCATAAATGGTTGTTGAATTTTGTCAGAAACTTTTTCTGCATCTGTTGAGGTGATCTTATGGTTTTTCTCCTTCGGTTTGTTAATATGGTATATCACATGATTGATTTGCATATACTGAAGAATTCTTGCATTCCTGGAATAAACCCCACTTGATCATGGTGTATGATCTTTTTAATGTGCTGTTCAATTCTGTTTGCTAGTATTTTGTTGAGGATTTTTGCACCTATGTTCATCAGTGTTATTGGCCTGTAGTTTTATTTTTTTCTGACAACTTTGTCTGGTTTTGGTATCAGGGAGATGGTGGCCTCATAGAATGAGTTTGGGAGTGTTCCTCCCTCTGCTATATTTTGAAAGAGTTTGAGAAAGATAGGTGTTAGCTCTTATCTAAATGTTTGATAGAATTCACCTGTGAAGCCATCTGGTCCTGGGCTTTTCTTTGTTGGAAGATTCTTAATTTCAGCTTCAATTTCAGTGCTTGTGACTGGTCTGTTCATATTTTCTGTTTCTTCCTTGTTCAGTCTCAGAAGGTAGTATTTTTCTAAGAATTTGTCCATTTCTTCCAGTTTGTCCATTTTATTGGCATAGAGTTGCTTGTAGTAGTCTCTCATGATCCTTTGTATTTCTGCAGTGTCAGTTGTTACTTCTCCTGTTTCATTTCTAATTCTATTGATTTGAGCCTTCTCCTTTTTTTTTTTTTTGATGAGTCTGGCTAATGGTTTATCACTTTTGTTCACCTTCTCTAATAACCAGCTTTTAGTTTTATTGATCTAGCTATTGTTTGCTTCATTTCTTTTTCATTTATTTCAGATCTGATTTTTATGATTTCTTTCCTTCTGCTAACTTTGGGTTTTTCTTGGTCTTACTTCTCTAACTGCTTTAGGTGTAAGGTTACATTGTTTATTTATGTTGTTTCTTGTTTCCTGAGGTAGGATTGTATTCCTTTATACTTCCCTCTTAGAACTGCTTTTGCTGCATCCCATAGGTTTTGAATCATCATGTTTTCATTGTCATTTAGTTTTAGGTAGTTTTTGATTTCTTCTTTGATTTCTTCAGTGATCTCTTGGTTATTTAGTAGCATATTGTCTAGCCTCCATGTGTTTGTAGTTTTTACAGCTTTTTTTTCCTGCAGTTGATATCTAGTCTCATAGCATTGTGGTCAGAAAAGATACTTGATACGATTTCAATTTTCTTAAATTTACCAAGGCTTAATTTGTGACCCAAGATATGATCTATCCTGGAGAATGTTCCGTGTGCAGTTGAGAAGAAAGTGTATTCTGCTGTTTTTGGATGGAGTGTCCTATAAATATCAATTAAGTCCATCTTGTTTAATGTATCATTTAAAATTTTTGTTTCCTTATTTATTTTCATTTTGGATGATCTGTCCATTGGTGAAAGTGGGGTGTTACAGTCCCCTCCTATGATTGTGTTACTGTCAATTTCCCCTTTCATGGCTGTTAGCATTTGCCTTATGCATTGAGGTGCTCCTATGTTGGGTGCATACATATTTACAATTGTTATATCTTCTTGGATTGATCCCTTGATCATTATGTAGTGTCCTTCTTTGTCTCTTGTAATAGTCTTTATTTTAAAGTGTATTTTGTTTGATATGAAAATTGCTACTCCAGCTTTCTTTCAGTTTCCATTTGCATGGAATATCTTTTTCCATCCCCTCACTTTCAGTCTGTATGTGTCTCTAGGTCTGAAGTGGGTCTCTTGTAGACAGCATGTATACAGGTCTTGTTTTTGTATTCATTCAGCCAGTCTATGTCTTTTGGTGGGAGCATTTAATCCATTTACCTTTAAGGTAATTATCAATATGTATGTCCCTATTACCATTTTCTTAGTAGTTTTGGGTTTGTTATTGTAGGTCTTTTCCTTCTCCTGTGTTTCCTGCCTAGAAAAGTTCCTTTAGCATTTTTTGTAAATGTGGTTTGGTGGTGCTGAATTCTCTTAACTTTTGCTTGTCTGTAAATTTTTAAATTTCTCTGTTGAATTTGTATGAGATCTTTGCTGTGTACAGTAATCTTGGTTGTAGGTTTTTCCCTTTTATCAGTTTAAATATGTCCTGCCAGTTCCTTCTGGCTTGCAGAGTTTCTGCTGAAAGATCAGCTGTTTTCCTTATGGGGGCTCCCTTATATGTTATTTGTTGCTTTTCCCTTGCTGCTTTTAATATTTTTCCTTTGTATTTAATTTTTCATAGTTTGGTTAATGTGTGTCTTGATGTGTGTCTCCTTGGATTTATTCTGTATAGGGCTCTCTGTGCTTCCTGGACTTTACTGACTATTTCCTTTTCATGTTAGGGAAGTTTTCAACTATAATCTCTTCATATATTTTCTCAGACCCTTTCTTTTTCTCTTCTTCTGGTACCCCTGTAATTCAAATGTTTGGGCATTTAATGTTTCCCCAGATGTCTCTGAGACTGTCCTCAATTCTCTTCATTCTTTTTTCTTTATTCTGCTCTGTGGAAGTTATTTCCACTATTTTGTCTTCCAGGCCACTTATCTGTTTTTCTGCCTCAGTTATTCTGCTATTGATCCCTTCTAGAGAATTTTAAATTTCATTTATTGTGTTGTTCATCATTGTTTGTTTGCTGTTTAGTTCTTCTACATGCTTCCTAAACATTTCTTGTATTTTCTCCTTTCTATTTCCAAGATTTTGGATCATCTTTACTATCATTACTCTGAATTCCTTTTCATGTAGACTTCCTATTTCCTCTTCATTTGTTTGGTTTCATGGGTTTTTGCTTGATCCTTCATCTGCTGAATATTTTTCTGTCTTCTCATTTTGCTTAACTTTCTGTGTTTGGGGTCTCCTTTTTGCAGGCTGCAAGTTTTATTTTTAGTGTTTGCCCCCAGTGGGTGAGGTTGGTTAAGTGGCTTGTGTAGGCTTCCTGGTAGAAGGGACTGGTTCCTGTGCTCTGTTGGGTGGGGCTCGATCTTGTACTTTTGGTTGGCAGGACCGCATCTGGTGGTGTGTTTTGGGGTGTGTGTGAACTTAGTGTGACTTTAGGCAGTCTCTCTGCTAATGGGTGGGGTTGTTTTCTTGTCTTGCTAGTTGTTTGGCATTGGGCGTCTAGCACTGGAGCTTGCTGGATGTTGGGTGGAGATGGGTCTTAGTGTTGAGACGGAGATCTCTGAGAGAACTCTCCCCAATTCATACTGCATGGGGCTGGGAGGTCTCTGGTGGTCCAGTATCCTGGACTCAGCTCTTCCACCTTGGAGGCTCAGGCCTGACACCCAGTCTGAGCACCGACACCCTGCCAGCCGCATGGCTTGGAAGAAAAGGAAGAAAAAAGAAAAGAAAAGAAAACAAACAAACAAAATGAACAGAGAGAACCCTAGGACAAATGGGAAAAGCAAACCTAAATACATAAAATGACACAAAGAAGCATGAACACACACACTCACAAAAAGAGAAAAAAGGAAAAAAATTAAATAAAAATAAGAGAGCAACCAAACCAGTAAACAAGTCCACCAATGATAACAAGCAGTAAAAAGTAAATTAAGATAAACTTTAAAGCAAAAACTAATCGGACGGAGAAAGCAAACGCCAAGTCTACAGTTGCTCCCAAAGTCTACTGCCTCAATTTTGGGAACATTTATTGTCTATTCAGGTACTCCA
The DNA here is from genome assembly GCF_026419965.1 of Kogia breviceps. Taxonomy (NCBI): domain Eukaryota; kingdom Metazoa; phylum Chordata; class Mammalia; order Artiodactyla; family Physeteridae; genus Kogia; species Kogia breviceps. Next base: position 26,817,182 of record NC_081330.1, on the reverse strand, counting down.
CAGATGCAGGGTTTATCAAGATGGTTGTGGGGATTTAATCTGTTGCTTCTGAGGCTGCACGGAGAAATTTCCCTTTCTCTTCTTTGTTTGCACAGGTCCTGGGGTTCAGCTTTCGTTTTGGGCCCACTTTTGCATGTAGGCCTCAGGTGTCTGTTTCCCTCCCAGACAGGAGGGGTTAAAGCAGCAACTGATTAGGTCTCTCTTGCTGACTCAAGCTGGGGAGAGGGAGGTGTATGGTAGTCATAACTGGAATGCAGGGCAAGCCTGTGGCGGTAGAGGCTGGTGTGAAATTGCAACAACTTGAGGCACACTGTGTTCTCCCAGGGAAATTGTCCCTGGATCATGGGATCCTGGCGGTGGCGGACTGCACAGGCTCCCAGGGGGTTGTGGGTAGTGACCTGCACTTGCACACAGGATTCTTGGTGGCAGCGGCAGCAGCATTAGCATTTCATGCCCGTGTCTGTGGTCTGAGCTGATAGCCCCAGCTCATGCCCATCTCTGGAGCTCGTTTAGGCAGTGCTCTGCCTTCTGTGGGCACATGGAGCAGGAATTCCCTCTCCTCACGCACTCCGAAACAAGAGGAGTGCGAAACAAGAGGCCTCTTGCCTCTGAGGCAGTTCCATAGTTTTTCCCAGACACTCTCCCAGCTAGCTGTGGCGCACTAGCCTCCTTCAGGCTGTGTTCACTCAGTCAACCTCAGTCCTCACCCTGGGCTCTGACCTCCGAAGCCCAAGCTTCAGCTTCCACCTCCCACCTGCCCCCGCAGGTGAGCAGACAGACCTCTCAGGTTGGTGAGTGCTGGTCAGCACCAGTCCTCTGTGCAGGAATCTCTCTGCTTTGCCTCTGCACCATTGTTGCTGCACCCTCCTTCATGGCTCTGAAGCTTCCCCAACCCCCACCCCCCCTCCCCACCAGTGAAGGGGCTTCCTAGTGTGTGGAAACATTTCCTCCTTCACAGCTCCTTCCCAGAGGTGCAGGTCCCGTCCCTATTCTTTTGTGCCTGTTTTTTTTTCTTTTGCCCTACCCAGGTATGTGGGGATTTTCTTGCCTTTTGGAAAGTCTGAGGTCTTCAGCCAGCCTTCAGTAGGAGTTGTTCCACATGTAGATGTTTTTTTTGATATATATGTGGGGAGGAAGGTGATCTCCACATCTTACTCCTCTGCCATCTTGAAGGTCTCTCCACATAATTTTGTTAAAGAACCCTTGTTTCTGTGAGGAGAGTGGACTTCAGTAAGAGCTCTTAGAATATTTTTTCAAGGTAATGCTGAGACAGATTTGAGGGTAGAGATGCTGTTTCCTTGGTCTCTCCTGGTGTGGTATCAAATATCCCTCAATTTATAATTTGTCAAATTTCAGTATCCCATGACAGATAGAAGAACACTTTGATGAAATGCTTAATGAGTGATGGTATCCTGTGTGTCAGACTGGAAGCTATTGAGATTTTAAATAATTTAAGAAGTCACCCTTAGAAGTATACAGTAGTTTGTTGGTTGAGGAACCTTCAATATATTGTAGATTCTGTTTTATTAAGAGTCAAACCAACTTCTCCCTCATGCATCCTCAGTTTTTTGTTAGATAGTTTCTTCTTATCTAATATGCATGGTAAATATTATGTCTCTCCAGACTCACATTAGAAAGGAGGAGTAGATGTGTCATCATTTTTTTTGACTAACCATACTAATGAGTCATAGTTTATAAAGAGACATTAATCTCTCAAAGCAAACTCCATTTTATTGAGGGCTCACCCAAACTATAAACCTTTACTTGGAACTGTTAAGCAACAGCCCATGTTTTTCTACTTGGAGGTCACACATTTTGTTTTCCTGCTTGCCACCTAGTCTGGAGGCTAAGGAAGCAAAGAGCAGATCAGGGAAGAAGCAGCCTGGAGCCCAACTAATATCTGATTGTTTCAGCCGCTCCTGAATACATGAGAAATAACTGAAGAATCCATAGAGAGCTGCTTTAAGCGAGAGATGCTTTTGGTTTTTTTATCACTGGTTGCAAACTGGGGTTTGGAAAATAGAGGAGGTGGGATTATAATAGCTGCTGGAAGTGGTGTTCCATTTTTTACATGAGTCAGTTGAGAGAAGCCAGCTGCTTCTGAAGTACTTTTACTCTTTCTTGCACCTGTGATAAGGAAGCCTCTATTAACCTGAATGCTGGGGTGTGGGAAGAAGGAAAGCATGGAAGGTTCCAATTAGTGGGATTTTTCAGGATTACTTGTAAATTATGTTGTTTTCTCTCTTTTGGTTGAAATTATTTCCAAAACGTTTGAATAACTACTATTTATTGGGGTCCAACTGGGTCATTGTTTACCTTATAACTACCCTGGAAGGTAGGTGATATATATAATTCTGATTATACAGATGAGGAATCTGGAATTGAGAGAGCTTAAGTACATTTTCCAAGGTCATACAGCAAGGAAATAGAACAACAGTGGTCTGAAGCCAAAAGGTTTCGCTCATGCTCAGTTTTCTTTGCCACTTGAGGATCATGTTAAGCCTTAGGGCTCCATTTTGGTGTCAGGAGCAACCTGAGTGCTGAAGTTACTGTTCCCTGTTTGAGTATCCTCCACAGTCAGGTCATTGAATAGAGACTGTTCATAGAGGGTTGGTTTCTTCCCAAAAGGCGTAAGAGTCAAAGATTGTTGTCATTGGGGACATTATTGTCTAATAGGAACAGGATACACATATACACTTTAATATTAAAGAAAATCATTGACTGTGTCCTGTCAATAGACAAGAGCAAATCCCCACACTGGTATGACAGTATTTCTCTCTAGGCTTGCAAATTCTACTTTACAAAAGTACAATGACCACTTAAAGCTAAATACCCTTTCAGGGATGCTTTAAACAGAAATGAAAATGATTTCACTAAGAAGCTGAGGCCTGCTGCAGGAAATACCATGAGAATACCTAGAGACTTCCCAGTCCTAGCCAATCTCATATTTTTTTTGTACATTGTATGATGTATCTGCATACCAGATGCATTTTGATGGACACAATAGAAATGTTCCTGAGAAGTTAACTAGTAAATACCAGTTTTTGTAAATTGAATTATTGTTTAATTGTGCTTATGAAGCTATTATAAAAATCCTGTGATTAATCCTTTTTATAATAAAGCAAATAAACTCCCAATTGACTTATTTTCATAAGTTTTAGTTTTTGTCTCTTGAACAGCTTAAGGTGGAGCAGATCAACGCATACAAACTCAGGGCAATTACTCAATTATTGCAGTGGGGTTTGAACTTTATTTCAAACTACAGTCATAAATGCTAAGGGGCCTGTGGAGGAAAGAAGAACAAGGTTCTAGGAGAGGCTGTCTTTCCTCTGCAATGTGAACAGTACAGCTTGTCTGTTTTCTTCTTAATGAGAAATAGCAGGTGAAATAACTTTTGGTGTGCTGGATTTCTGAGAAATACCGTGGGGATTCTCATTGTAATTCAATTAGGTCAGGCCAATGAAGCATTTTGTGTTTAAACATACAGTGCAGAGTCCCTGAGTAGACTGTGTTGGATGAAGGAGAGTGTTTAAGACCTGGTTTAGTAGGAAATTCCAAGGGGCATCCTTTAGTGAAACTGTGGACAGTCTCCCCCTTCTTTGCTGGAGCCATGTATTTTGATGGCTACCTTTGGTAATTGTGGGCCAAGTCCTAAATTGAGAGCCTGCATAATTGTAGGGGAATTCAGGTTTTCATTTTGGTTCCCATGGCCATATTAAATATGAACTCGCTGATAGAATGAAAGATAAATAAGATTAAATTTATTGTATTTTACCTAATTATGTAATGAGAAAAACTGCATAATTAACAAAGGAGTCCTGGATGCATAACTATATAATGATACTTAACCCTTATAAATTTGAAGCATTTTGTAGATACTAATTTTCATAGCAGTACCATGAAAGAGGAAAGTAACTATTATTTTAATTGCTAGGAAGCACTCAGTAAGATGTCACGAAGGGTATCTACACGTAGGTTTCAAAATTCTCTTTTGTCCCTTTGGACACATCTGGTAAAGCATTAGCATCAGTTAACGTGTTCAGCAAAGAAAAAAAGCAATCAGTAAATTCTCTAGTCAGAGCTTACCATTTGTTTTAAGGGAAGTAGAGATTCAGTGTTCTTCAAAACAGTCCATTCAGAAGGAAACAAAAGTATGTCTGAATTTATCCATATGTGTTACTAGTTTATGCAAGCCAAGTGTCTAGCACTGAGTCTGCAAACTACAGTCTGTGAGCCAAGTTTGGCCACCACCTGTTTTTGTGAATAAAATTTCATCAGAACACAGTCACACTCATTTGGTTAGGTATTTTCTATGGCAATTTTCATGCTATAACAGCAGAGTCAGGTAGTTGCAACAGAGCCTGTATGGCCTGCAAAGCTTAGTATATATGGGTACTCTTTGGCTTTTTATAGAAAAACTACGAATCCCTGCTATATAGTATTGATATTTTGTAGAAGGATCCATGCTGAGACAGCATTCATTTGCTGACCTTTGTGATTATGAATGCATTATTTCTTAGAGTAAGAAATTATATTCCTTTACAGTAATAATACCTAACTTTTATTGAGGACTTGCTCTGTTTCATATATTCTATGAAGTTCCTCACATGCATCGAAGTTTCGAGAACTTAACTACCTCAATACTTTTAAAGAGGTGCTAAAAGATTGAATGACTTGTTCAAATGCATACATTTAGTGTTGAAGCCAGTATTCAAACCCAAACCTTTTTTGTTGTGGTAAAATATTCTAGTTTTCTGAGAGTTTTTAACATGAAAGGGTGTTGGATTTTGTCAAATGCCTTTTCTGCATTAATTAAGATGATCATGTGTTTTTTTCCCCTTTATTAATGTGATGTATTACACTGGTTTTGTTTTGTTGAAACACACTTTCATTCCTGGGATAAGTTTCACTTGGTCATGGTGAATAATCCTTTTAATATGCTGTTGGGTTCAATTTACTAATCTTTTGTTGGGGATTTTTGAATCTATATTTGGTATATGGATCTGTGATTTTTTTTCTTGTGATGTTTTATCTGTCTTTGGTATCAGAGTAATGTTTGCCTCATTTAGAATGAGTTACAAAGTATCCCTTTCTCTTAAGTTCATTTTTGAAAGTTTGAGAAAGATTGGTGTTAATTCTTCTATAAATGTTGGATAGAATTCACCTATGAATCTATCAGGTCCAGGACTTTACTTCTACCTCATGGTTCAAAAGAGGTGTTCTAGCTGTAGACATCATGGACACTTTGCAGTCATTTGGAAAGAGAAAGTGTTGGGAGGACATTTCTGTTCTCATCCTGTGGAGAGAACTTAAGTCATGTGGCCATACCTAGCTACAAGAGAGTCTGGAAAATACAGTCTTTCCTTGTGATGGCCATGTCTCCAGCTAAATACTAGAAGTTATATTTCTAAGAAGGAAGTAGAGAAAGGATATTGGGGACGAACTAGTCTCTGCCATGGTCAATAATAAACTGAACTAGTGGCTTTTTTTTTTTTTTCTGAGTAGACTCCCATTGATCAGTTAAGACAGAAGAATTCATTTCCCCCACTTTTAGACAGAACACAAATTTGGCACAGAGATTCTTAAACCATTTCGTGGCAAATATAAAATAGTTAATTGCTTCAATTTTTTAAAGAATAGGGCATTCATAAATATCCTGGGGAGAGTTGCTGGATCAACCAGCAACTAATATGTATCTCTTTAACACCAAATAATTGCCTGGCTTCATAGCAAGTACACATATGTGTTAGAGGAAGAAGGTTAGTATGCATGAAGCAAGTAGAGAACAATAAAAAATTTGTATTTCTTTGGCATTTCCCACTTCCTACCTCACTTTATAGTCATATATATGTGTATACATATGTATATGTGTATGTATATACATATATGTATGTGTGTGTATATATATATATATATATATATATATATATATATAAAATCTCCTATATCCCGTCTCTCAACTCTTTGACTTTTGGGGCTACACATGATTCATCAATTAGATCGCTTCAGCACTCAGCATAATGTTTGGGTGGAGGGAAAAAACAAACCCAATGAACTATAATTCAGTGTCTCAAGTTAAAATCAGGAATCCTCTATAAGGCCTTCCTCCCTTATTCTTATATCCAGTTCATCAGCAAGCTTGTGTGTTGTACTTCTAAAATATATCTAGGATCTCTGTACCCTTCTTCACCTCCATTCTTGCTACCCAATCCAAGCCACCATTCTCTCTAACCCTGGACTTCTGCAATAGCCTTCTAACTGATTTTCTCATTTTCATTTTTCTTTATAATCTTTTCTCTTCACAGTAGCTAGAGTCATGTTGTAACAATCTGAATCAGATAATGTCACTGCCCTGCTTTAAATACTCTAATAACTTCCAAATATACATAGAATGAAACCCAGATTCCTTACCATAATCTGGCCCCTGGCCACCTCTTCACCTTCGTCTCTTACTACTTTCTTCTTACTCCAGCCACATTGACCTTCTTTCAATTTCAAGAACATGCCTAGTTCATTTGCACAGTAATACCTTCGCATTTGAGGTTCCATCTGCCTGGAATGCTCTTACTGTATATGTTTATATGGCAGGCTGTCTCATATGTCACTTTCTTATTGAGGCCATTTGTGACCACACAATCTAAATTAGCCATAACTCCAATTCAATTTCTATCATGCCCCTTTATCATTTTTTCTCATAATATTTATCACTGTTTGAAATATTGTTTATTCATTTGTTAATTTGTCCATTACCTGTGTCCCTTCACTAAAATATAGGCTCCATGAGAACAGGAACTTTGTCTTGTTCAGTGATCTATCCCCAATACCTAGAAAAAGTCCTTAATGAATATTGATTCAATGAATGTTTAATGAACTAGAATGTACTGGACATTTCTTTCATCATTGCCTGTGTTTTCATGGGTTGGGTTCCCTAGGAAGCAACTCTGAGATGGCATGTAGATCATAGGACATTTATTTAGGAGTCCTCTTGGGATCAACATGTATGGAAAGGGAAAGGAAAGAAGCAGGAATGGATAGATAGAGAATCTGAGCTACAGGCTTAACAGTAGCCTTAGCTAATCCTTAGCTAGGGAAATCTGGAGCTAAAAAATGTCCTTCAGAGTTTTCCTGAGTTGGGCCAGAATGGCCAGGCCTTTATACCCCTCATCAATCAGTCACTGGATGTGGGCTGCCCCAAGAAGGATCACGACTTTGGGCAAGATGGCTCTCTCTAGTTGAGGTAATCTCTGAAGGGACTAACAGCTGAAGGATGTCTGCCAAAGTTGCTCCAGCAGCTGGAACAATAGATACTTCGTGGGAGGGGGATTTGAGCAGTGTGTCATAGTGTTTGTCCCTTGCTGGCTTAGATCCAATTCTTCAAATGTATTTTGGGTGCAGATTTTCCAGGATTCTATAGACCTCTCTTCCTGGAGACAACTTAGAAAAGGAAGGTTAGTGGAGAAAATTACAGCTCCCACAACTGCAGATGATCTCAGGGCTGCAACTGATACTCATCATCTCCCTCTTCCATTGTCAATTCTAGATTTCCCTCAACCTTAGTTAGCACCCCTACTTGTCTTGGTTGCTTACCTGGTGACCAGACCCTGTCCCCTGAGGGGGGTCTTCGGTGGTGTCTCAATGTGTTCACCATTGTGTACTCTTTCTGAGTATTCTGCTCCTTTTAAAATTGTGTTGAGGTGCCTCAGGGCTTAGCTCAGGTCATGCTTGCCCTTTAGCAGGCAGAGGAACCCCCAACATGTTTTCTTCACAATATGGCAGTAGCTTCAGCCTTGGAATTGAAAAGCTAAATATGTCATTTAAACAAATTAATGGTTGATGAATGTTTTATAGAAATGTTTTCAGGTACTGAAAGAAAACTGCCCATGGCCTCTTTCCCAGCATAGTAAGGCAGGAAGAAAATATCCGAATTCTGAACTAACACTGTCAAAATCTGCAAAGCTTAATTTAAGGCTGTATATAAACTCTGAACTTAAGGAAGGCAGAATGCCTCAAAAAGTCTATCACTACATGTTTCTAAATTCTTAAAATTTTACTACTTCTGGCCTCTAATAACTTTTTGCTATTTGAAAATTATTCCTCTTTTCCTTATAGAAGTTTCTTCCATTTCTGTTTGGAAATTAAAACATGTGGCTTTTCTTTGGTGATTTATAGGGAGCTAGAGAAAGCCCTTTGCTTGTTTCCTGGGTGTCAGCTCCGCCATAGGAACAGCCAGGGTACTTAATCAACAACTTTTTGCTGCTACAACCTGAAAGGAAAAGTGGGCCCACGGATAGGCTCAGGGCCACTTTAAGGCAGATTGTATCATATCATATCACATGTACTTTCTTTGTGCAAATCTCATACATTTCCTAAAGTCTCAATGAGGACTGAGTTGTACTATGTCCCCCATCCCATCTCACCTCCCCTTATTAGACACTAGGGGCCTGGATTTCAAAGTTCCTGACCCATGTCTTTTCTTCTTCCTTTCCTATACTCATTTATATTCTCTTAGTGAATCATAGTAATAATAATAGCTACAAATACTGAGTGCTTATTGAGGTACTTTGCAAGGACCTTACATGTATTTACTCACTTAATCTTCACTGCAACTTTATGAGGTAGGTAGCAGTGGTCTCCTCATTTTTCAGATGAGTCAGCTATGGCACAGTGAGTTTATATAACTTACCTAAGATCACTTATTTGTTCACCAGTTATTCCCTGATAACTTTTTAACTTCCAGGAACAATTCTAGGTGCTGGGGATATGACAGTGAACAAAGCAGATGATAGTTCATACCCTAATTTAGCTTATATTCTGGTGTGTACATCTGGAGATAGACAATAAATAGAAAAAATAAAATTTATAGCATAGTGGAGGAAAGTAATTGAGGGAAGGTATATCAAAGGCTGGTGCAGTTACACTATTAAATAGGGCTAGGTTAGGCCTCACTGATAATTATATTGAATATTTGTACAAAACCTGAAAGAGTTGAGGGAAGGATCTATGTAAATATGTGGGGTCAGAGTTTTCCAGGTAGAGTGAACAAAAAGTATAAAGCTGAGGTGGAATCTTGCTTGGTTTGTTCAAGGAAGAGCAAGGAGGCCACCATACTTAGGGTGGAGTGAGTCAGGTGGAGAATAGTAGGAGATAAGGTCAGAAGGTAACAGTGAGGGAAGGAGAGCTCTTTGCAGACATTGTAAAGATTTAGCTTTTACTCTGAGTGAGAAAGTCATCGGAGGGTTTTGAGCTGAGGAGGGATATGATCTGACTTACATTTTAATAGGATCCCTAGCTGCTGTGTTGAAAACAGACTGTGGGGGACAGTGACAAAAGCAGAAAGATGTTAGGAGGCTCTTTTAAATAACTCATGTAAGAGATGATGGTGGCTTAGACCAGGGTGGTGTTGTAGAGGACTTGAGAAGTGGTTGAATTTTGGAAATATTATTATGGTAGGCCAGTGGGATTTGCTAACCAAATGGATTGGGCTATGAGAGAAAAATAGGAGTTAAAATGACAACAAAGTTTTTGGCCTGAGCAATTGGAGAGGAGTTGCCAATAGCTGAGATGGAAGATACAGTGGGTAGAGCAGGTTTGAGAGGGAAGAGCTGGAGTTTGGCTTTGGATGTGTTAGGTTTTAGAGCCTTCTCAGACAGCCAAGTGGGAGGTATTATGGAAATGGTTGCATATATACATCTGGAGTTCAGGGGTGGTACACTGGCTGGAATTATAAATTTGGGAGATATAAATGATTAGATGCAATGAGACTGAATGAGATCAGCAAGAGTGAGTATAGAAAAAGAGAAGAAATTTCAGAACCAAGCCCTCAGATATTCAAGCATATAAAGATTGGGAAGAGGAAGAGAGCCAAAATGGGAAACTAAGAAGAAGTCAGTGAGGTAGGAGGAAAACCAGGCGAGTGTGTTGACCTGGAATTCAGGCAAAGAATACTTCAAGTTGGAGAGAAATAATGGTAAATACTGCTGAAAGTCAAATAAGGTGAGGACTGAAAATTTACCATTGGATTTAGCAACATGGAGATCATACTTGACCTTGACAAGAGCAGTTTTGTAAAATAGTGATGGCGAAAGCTTGACTGGAGCGGATTTCAGGGAATCCTCACAGATAAGAAGTGGTAAGGATTCATTGGACTTGTAAACTCAGGCAGCCATATTCCAGAGCTCATGCTCATCATCACTACCAGGTGGATTTTTTTCAGTAGATTTTAGTATCATGCCCTCTGCTCATACAGATTTAAATACGTCCCTTGCCCTCAAATAAGAGGAGAATCATTGCCTTAAAGTCTTACTAATGTCGGAAATTTCAGGCACCGTTAAAAGCCAGTGTGGGAATGTTGCCAGGATTTCACAAAATATACCATATAGCCTTTGAAAGACAATGTGGAAATGTTTAGAAAATTGCGTATGGTATCAAAACATAATTTGTCAAAATAGCCTGTTTCAATCTTTGCTCTTTTGGATTGCTTCCTTAGCTGGTTGTGTGTGTGTGTGTGTGTGTGTGTGTGTGTGTGTGTGTGTGTGTGTGTGTGTGTGTGTGTGTGTAGTGGTGGGGAGGTGAGAGGAAGCAGGGGTGGGGTGGGGATGGAAGTGAGGGGAAATGATGAGGTGGGGAGAGGAAGTGGGGAAGATGCGGGGAAGGGGAGAGAGAAGAGAGGAGAGAATAACTCAATTGTCCATGCTCAGGCAAGGCACATAATCTGGTAATCTTGTTGGGGACAGTTGAGTATTGTCTGTAGGTCACGTCGTTACGCTGATTGCTTTCTTTCATGCAATTTCATTTTGTATATTGTGTCTTCCAAAGTAGTTTACAAATAGCACTAGGCTAGGGGCCCAGACTTTTATTTCTTCATATAGTAAGCCCTCAGTGAATACCTCTTTGCCAGCTAGAGGACAATTCACCTTTGAACAGAAGTTTACTCCCCCTAAACACATTTGGGGTGTACATTCTGTCCTGGTGATAGACTTTTCTGTGATTTGATACTCATAGTTTCCTTTTGTTTCAAATTTCAATCATAACAAAATTTTCTGTTTATATAGTTATGGAGCAAATAGAGGTAGAATTTGTTTCACAATTATGTAACTGATTTACTTAATGTTTTAAATCTTTTGGATGGTTACAAAACTGTGTTTCTGTAGGTTATTGGAATGTTTCACTGCATTGTTCATATGTTGGGTAGGGGTGGAGACATGCGCTTCTGAACCTCCTGATTCTTCACTGTGGTCTCTGAACAAAATCTCAAGCGCTGCATGTTTTTAATGTGTCCAAATGCCACAGCCAGTCCTTGATTCACAGTTTATGTCAATGCATGAAGGTTATTCAGATACATGTGCTCCAGCAGGTAATGGAATGTCAATCTCAGCAGATGCCAATTAGAAAGTACTGGGCCAGTAGGCCCCTAAGGCATCCAGTCTTGTATAATATAAAATTATAATCAGTTGGATGGATCAACTGAGTTCAAGAGCCATAAATCTAGCTAGAAATACCTTCTCAGTATCAGATGGCCACTTCAGGAAAGGTGTAATGGAGAAGGTCCTTCTGAGATGACCAGTGAGCAATTCACAATACTTCTGAAGAAGATGTTAGATATGTGATCCATAGAGTCCCCAGGAGACAATAACAACAAAAATATTGATGTATTTAAAACTAGCTTTCTTTAAAATTATTGCTAGTCAGGACTGGCTTTATGCATAACAGGAATTGAGGGAAACCAAGAAAGGTAACTTCCTGCTCCTCAAACCTTTCACCTGTGGTTCATTTGATGCCTGCATTTCTGTCATTTTAGAGTCATGACTTGGATGGTTGGGGTATTGCTGCTCTGGGGAATTGAGTTGGTTATGTAAATGGTCCTGAGAAGGGCAGTGCTTTGCAACATTACCAGTCATTGCTGCCTCTGCATGAAGGGTTGTTTTTTTTTGGGGGGGGGGCTGTTGTTGCTGCTGCTGCTGTTTTTTTGTTTTTGTTCTTTTTTGCAGTACACGGGCCTCTCACTGTTGTGGCCTCTGCCGCTGCGGAGCACAGGCTCCGGACGCGCAGGCTCAGCGGCCATGGCTCACGGGCCCAGCCGCTCCGCAGCATGTGGGATCCTTCCAGACCGGGGCACGAACCCGTGTCCCCTGCATTGGCAGGCGGACTCTCAACCACTGCGCCACCAGGGAAGCCCCGCTGCTGTTGTTTTTAATCAGAGATGTGTTTTGGCAAACAGTTATAGGATATTTGAGGAAATGTAATACTGGATAGGGACTTCTTCTGGACCATGCAGAACGCATCTTGGTGTTCATATTCCTTGGCACTGGCAGCAGTGGCAACACCTGCAGAGGACAGTTGAAATAGCACTAGACTGAGTTGGAAACCTAGGTTCAAGTCCCATCTCTGCCACTAATTAGATATGTGTTTACCTTAAGTAAATCCCTTCTTTTCTCTGAGCCTTAGTCTCCTTATTGAAAAAGGAGGGAATTTAGGACTTCTCTCAAACTTTAAGGTGCATAAGAACTATAAAAAGGAATGTTTTAAAAATTCAGAATTGGGGTCATCCTCCTGTTTTTATCCTTTGATTCAATAAATTTAGATAAGACTCAGGAATCTTCATATCAAGAAGCACCTCAGAGGGGTCTATATGGTTTAACGTTCACTCTTGAGAAACTGGATAGGTGATTTCTAAGGTCTTCAACTGCTCTAAAAGTTCTTTATTTCTGGTGGCTTTACTTGTGTTTCAGAATGGGAACAACTCATTTTTGTATGTTCATCTTCTTTTCTCTCTTCCTCTTTCTTTGTTCATATTCTTTCCTTCTCCTCCTACCTTCTCCCTTTGTTGCAGTGTCTCATCTACAGGGTAACAGTTGGGTTCAGTGGGGATGGGAATGATTCAGTGAACACTAACTCTGAAAGTACAGGTAAGATCCCTGTTGGCACAGTTTGAGAGACAGGGACAGTAAGCCACATTCCCTGGTTTTGGGTGGAGAGATGCTGTGTTCACCTCTTAGTGATAAATGACACATGGGATGTATGTTTTAATAAGAGATGCATATACTATGGGGAATGGGGAGTGTCACAGGGAGCAGAGAGAGGTTAAGGGACTTCTGATGGGTAAATGAGAAATGCCCTATTTTTTCTATCCTCTCACTTGTGATCTATTGGATACCACTAGCAATTGGAAGAGCTGAAAGAACACAAGTAGCGAGAGATGGTATTTAAATCAAACTTAGAGGTGACCATTCAAACCAGTTGCAGGTACAGTTGTTCTCAACCTGGCTGCACATTAGAATCTCCTGGGCAGTAGCTTAAAAGATTAACAATGCCTAGATCATGCCATAGAGTAATTAAATCCAAACCTCTGAGGGTGGGTGTGGGTATTGGTTTTTTTAAAAATATACCAGATTTTAAAGTGCAGCTAAGGTTAGGACCCACTGCTATAGGAGGCTTACTTATAGAAGTGAGAGAAATAAGACTTAAATAACTGGTCTTCTAGCACATTGCTAAGCTGCTGGCCAGTACTGTCCTAGTAGGATAGGCCTGAAAGTTTGTTTTTGGTGTTCCCTCTCTCCATTTGGCACCTAGCACTTCTCAACTGTGGGTTCTAACTTATCTTAACAAAGCATGTGCTTATGATGTGAACCTCCATCTATACATCTAGCCTCTCTTGTCTGTGCCTCGTCTTACCCAGGCTCAGTTCTCTGCTTCCAGCCATGGTAGAGAACACTCAGTTTGAGTGTCTGCATGATAAAAATTTGCTTTAAAGAATCAAGAGGGCTTTGGCTTTTATTGTAGTTGGAGGCTTTGAGGCCACTCACTGATAATTGTCTCAATTTTAGCCTTTTTCATGTCTTATCAATTCCAGCAATGAAGATCAAATATGTGAAATGAGAACTTTCTCTGATTTAGCTTGAGTCTCAATTTCTTTCAACTCCCAATTCTAGTTACCCACTCAGAAGAACATTTTGGTCTATATTGATTGGTCTCCTTTTATATGTTGTTATCGAATGTGCCCCTTTACACCTTGTCTTTGGAAACAACAGAATCTCTGGCATGCTCAGTTTTTTTGCTTGCTTTCAGCAGTGAAGTGGTCAGAAGATTTTTCTTCCTCTCTGGTAAAGGTTATGTAAACAATTTGCATTATACAATGGGCTTTCCCATTCTTACTTTCATTTGATCCTTACAGCAAGTCCTTGGAGTAGGCTAGTCATGAATCATTAGCATTCTTTTAAAAATGAGGAGATTAAGGTGCAGAGAAGTCACTTGCCCCAGGTTTTTTCAGTCAGACTCAAAACCTATTTTCTGCATAGCACCTATCACTAGAATATATCTTTCATATTGTTTGCTTATTCATTTGGTCATTATCTGTCTTCTCTGCCATTAGAATGTAAGTTCAGTATGAACAGGGCTTTTATCTGTCATGTTCTCCTCTATATTCCCCAGAGACTAGATTAGTACCTGGCATATAGTGAATACTTTTGTTGAGTGTTGAAAGAAACCTCAGTCTTCTTGTCCCAAATCCTGTGGTCTTTTAAATTCTTTATGGCTCTTTTTCTTTTGCCAGTGTTCAAAGAGATAGATGGAAAAATGCACAAATGGTCATGCAGCTAGTAATTAGTGGAGCTGAGACCAGAACCCAGGTTGTTTAATTCTCAGTAGAGTAGATTTGTGTTACTTTATTTTATTTTTGGATACTGGCAGATCTAATGATATGCTATCTTTTTTGAAAGATCCTTGAATGATGATGTGCATACTGTAAGGCCATGGATAGAACCATGTCTACACATTCACCTTCCCCTGTATCTGAGCCAAAGCTTTGGTAGTCAGTATTCTGACGTTACTTAGTGTTTCACCATGGGGCCCCACCCTAGCCTGCCCCACAGTGTTCAGGTCTTTCCAAATTCCTTCTCTCCTATGAAATTTTCACTGTCCTTTGACCCATTCTTAGTGTAGATGTCAGTTGATAGCTGGATGGAGTCACCTTACCTCTTTGGGTCTCAATTTCCTTACCAAATAACAAGGATAATAATATTTCCTCCTTACCTGTGTCATCTGAGTGGTATGAACATATAAAGTAACAATGTGTAGTTTATAAAGCATTTTACAGATATGAGGTATTACTAGTTTTTTTCTAGGGAACTGCTTAATATGGCAAACAAATCCCTTTAGGGCCCTAAGGCTTTTTATAATGGTTTGAGTTACCTTTTCTGGGTTTCCCCGTTAAATTTTAACAAAGTCATTCAGTACCTTCAACCTAACAGAGTAATTCCTGTGGTGGGAATTTTAAGACTCTTGGCAGAACTGTGAGGAACAGATTTTTATTTGGGGATGGGAGAAGGAGAGGTTTTTAGGGCTTCACTATTCATTCTCTTTGTTTGTAATATGGCTCACCTTAACTCTTTGTTCATCCTATGTAGCTGCTCCCTGTGCTGAGTCACAAATTGCTCAGGACTGCCAATACCTTGTGATGGCCAGTTTGGCTTGAAATGATTCGAACTGATCCCAGCGAGTTATAGTTCATTTGGTTCACTTCCCAAAGGTTTCTCAGTATAGTTCTCCTGTGCTGAAGCCCAGTAGGCAGCAGATCTCTACTGCGCAGGTACAGTTGAATTGGGACAGTGTTTGATCGCCTGCTGATGTTGTGTGACTGGGGGACCTATGCCAATGAGGTGAAAGGTGAGGGTTAGATAGTGTACAGAAGCCCTCATTTGAAAAAGCTGAGGCCAAACAGGAAGGTGTCTGATTCATATGGAAACTTGCCCCAGTGTGTACTCAACGGGGCCCTTTTGTCAAAGTCTGTCAACAAGTGCCTTTTGCAGAGTTGTGAGAAACAGAGGTTGGTGTCTTTCCAGGCATTTTCTTGTCAGAGCCATCATTCCAGAAAATTATAGAGTGTGGATTGAAACTAAGATTATAGGTTTAAACAGCCCTCGCCTCTCTCTAACTAGGGACAGCCTAAGCAATGCCCAGAAGCTAAATGTGGTCTTAGTCATTATGAAAATTGAAAGTAATGTTTTACAATTAAGAGTTTGAAAACAGCCTTTAATTTAAATTCCATAAAATATTGATGGGGTGGGAGAATGTAATGCTGAGGGCTCAGGGGGCCTGTATTAAAGATAAGTAAAGGCTTTTAAAGCTTTGTCATTAGTTTAAATGTGGTTCAAGGGCCATGGCAATCTCAAGGCTTTGAGATTGGTTGGTTATCTCAGGTCCTGTGAAATGGAGTCTTCAACATCCTTGTAGCAAGAATCACTAGAATCACTGCCTAGAAAGGAAAAATGGAGGCTAGGATTCTAGATAGGTAAGGTGGACTTTAAATAAATGAAGCTTAGAAATAAAGAAAAGTAGGTTTAAGAAATAGGGATATTCTGGAAGGACTGAGGAAATTTAAAAAACATAGAAAACCTGTCTTATCCTGAAATGTAAAAAGGAAGGAGTAGTCAAGATAGAGTGCTGATGGGACCAAGAAAACAAACAAGGAAAAACATTGGAAGACATCCTGTAACTCCCCACTCAGCAAGAGAATCCCATCCTCTCAAGACATTGAAAAAATCCTGGACATCACAATCTCTCCCTAATTTGGAAGAGCCAGAACTAAAAGGGGAGGTAGCAGGACTCTGATGTAGAGACTATCATATTGTGAAGGAGGCTGATCTGAGTCTGGCCATGGTGGAGAAATTTCACTAAATAGAGGAAGTAGAGAAAAATTTCCTTTGTCAGCATTGCTTGTGGCTCTGGCTTCCTCTTCTTTACCTTTAGGCTCTTAGATTACTGGAAACTAGCTTATGCTGTGTGTGTTTGGAAGTGTGAGTGTTTATATTTATGTTTTCTTTCTTTTTTTTTGAAGTTTGCAATCTGTAGGTGTTTTATTTATTTTTTATACAGCAGGTTCTTATTAGTTATCTATTTTATACATATTAGTGTATCTATGTCCATCCCAATCTCCCAATTCATCCCATCTCCCCCATATTTATGTTTTCTAAATGGTGTATATGTGTGTGTTTGGGGATGGAGGAAAATGGAAGAAAGACGCATCTAAAGTCGTACCATCCTAAGATAACCATTTTAGAATGACCATCCTTTTGTGTGGCTCATTATGTGTATACACATATATGTATGTTACTTTTTGTAAATGGTGTAATAGTCTAATGCTTTCTTTATTGTTTAAGGACATCTTTTGAGGGACTTGTCCTTACCCTCTTCTCTTCCTTCTCGTTACACTCCCCCAAGATGACCAAAGTTAACAGCCTGACATATATCCTTCTATACATTTCTCTAGATTAATTTCATATCATTCAAACACACACACACACACACAGAGGTTTGTTTGGTCATTATTTTATAAAACTGGTTAGTCTGTTATACATTTTCTGTTATCTTTTATTTATTAATCAGTACCTAATGGATTTGATGAATTTTACACAATTCTCAATGACAGCACAGTAGCTCATAATATGAATGTACCACAGTCTATTCGATCATTTCCATATTAATTCATTGTATTTCTCGTTTGTTGCCATAACCATTGGTGCTGCAATAACTATTCTTGTATTAGTTTAAATCATATGAAATTGCTATTTTTGTGTACTAAAAATAGCCAACCATCAATAAAAAATACTAGAATTTAAAAAAATAAATCAGAAGAAATAGGGATCAGATTTGAGAATGTGGCAAATAAAATCATCAATTAATGCAGAGAAAAAGAACAAGGAGATAGAAATATGAGAAAATCAATAATAAATATAATGGACTAGAGAATGGAGAACGAACATGTGGCTAATCTGTATATCTGAAACATAAAGAATAAATGCAATAGAAGCAATAATAGAAGAAAACATCTCCGAAATAAAGAAATGACTGAATCTGCAGATCAAAAGGGATCACCAGGTACCAGTCAAACTAATAAGATGTGACTGACATCTGAATAATCCTGGTGAATGTCCTGAATTTCAAGACGGAAGAAGAAAATCTACAGGAACCCACTTAAGAAAAAAAAAGAAAACAAAAGGAAACAACAAAACCCCAAAATAAACAGGTCACCTCTAAATTAAAAAATAGGATAACCCTAGATTTCAACATGATATTAAATGTCATAAGACAATGGAGTGATATTTATGTTTTTGATAGAAAAATATTTTGACCAAGGAGTTCTCTACCCTGACAGTGCAACATAAAGATACCTTCAGAAATGCAAGAGCTCAGAAAAATACACCCTCTGTAGAATCCTTGGAAAAGGAAGGGGGCAACTCAAAATAGATTCAAAGCAACTGAAAACAGTGAAAAATAAAGACTTTAAGAATGTGGACTATGTTATAAAAAGATTGATGCATACATTGACTCCATTTAAACATAGAAGTATTCTAAAAAATTTTGTAGATAAGGTTATAACAAACAGAATACAGAAATCATTAACAATTCTTGAAAGAACAGACAACATTTTAAACATTGAAAATACAAAACTAAGTCTAAAATCTCATACTATGCCACCATTACCTGAAAGAAATGGGGATGGGGAAGGAAAGTGCAGAAGGAATTAGTAGATACTGTTTCAGGGAGAACTATAGATTCAAATTATTTTAGTTTTAAGGGTAACCTCTTGCAGAATTAAAAGCAGAAAGTATACTTTCAAATTGCTAAAGCAGAAAAAAAATCCACATTAAAAAAAGAGATAGGAAGAAAGCCAAATACAACAGCAGAAGTAAGACCAAGCGATGCCAATAAATGTGTGTGAGTAGGACAGAGATTCTCAGATGGAGTTAGGAAACAATATTCAACTACAGTTTCTGTAGTTTGTGAAAGACACATCTAAAAGTTACTATTAAGGGTAAAAGGTAGAATAATTATATATATGTATAATATATATATTATATATACATCAGCAAATCAAAATAGAAAGCATATAATAAAGTGGAATCTAAAGCAACCGCATTCATACGATGAGGCAGTTAATTTATTATTAATTTAGCATTGCTCTAATAAGGTAGTCACTAGCTACAATGTGGTTATTTGAATTTAAATTTAATATAATTAAAATTAAATTGAAAAAGTTCTGTTCCTCAGTAATACTAAACACATTTCAAACGCTCAGTAGCCACATGTGTTTAAGTGCTCAATAGTCAGAACATTGGACAGCACTGACAGAAGATTTCATCATCTCGGTTCAGTTAGAAAGAATTGGTAAGGAGTACACTGTATACTAAGAGTGTAACATTTATGAACCCTAATACACAAAATAAGATCCATTCAAATGTAATAATTTAATACTGCCAGATACAAGGAGAAACTTACAGAATGCCAGTGGTAAAGGGGGACAGAATGAGTATCTTTTTTTCTATGACAGATAAAAATGCAAAGTGTATATAATAATATAGAGGGTCTGATTATTTTAATTAATAAAGTTGAAGTAATCAATTCATGAAAAAATTCTTTATCCTGAAGAACTATATCTTGTTTTGTTGTAGTGCCCATGTGACATTAAAAATGTAATCACATATTGACCACAATGTAAACCTCAACTCCAAAAATCAAAGATAGTACATCATTCAGTAGTATTTGCAATTAATAATAGATGTACAAATGGAAACCTTCCACATAGAAAATTCAAAATACGATTTCAAAAAACTTCTTGGTTTGAGAAGAAAAACAGAAGCCACAGTATCAAAATACTTAGAAAAATAACAATAATGAGAATACTATGTGTCCAAATCTAAGAGGGATTGACAAGCTTCAATCAGAGGGAAATTCATAGCTCTACAAAATTTCTTTTATTAAATGTTAAAGTTCCAAAGTTAGAACATCATAAATATAAGGGAAAACATGAGGAAAGAATTAATAGGGCTATAAACAGATATTAATGAACTAGAAAAAAAGAAATCCAGTGAAACCACATGCAAATCCGAATACTTTTTCTTAAAAAAAAGTAGGGGGGACAAAATCCTAGCCTAATAAACCTAAGGGGAAAAATCCTCAAAATTAAAAATGAAAAATGGAATATAACTGAAAATATGGAGGAGAGTTCCAGAATTATACGGAAGTCATGTAGAACTCCATGCTTTTAATTTGAAGATCTCAGTGATAGATACTTTTTTCAAAACATAAATTACTAAAATTGTTCAATAAGTAGAAAGCCTTACAGACGGGATAAGCAAGAGGTAGTACCTATGGGTATAACTTTCCAGATGAAGTGTGTCCTAATTCTTTATTTTTATTTTAAGCATTAATTTTTAAGCACTAATTTTATTTTTATTTAGCTAAAAATCACAACATAAAATTTACCAATCTAATCATTTCTAAGTTTATTTAGTTCAGTACCATAAGTCTATTCATGGGATTGTACAACCAATGTCTAAAACATTTTCATTTTGCAAAACTGCAACTCTGTACACATTAAACAATAGTTTCCCTCCCCTCCCCCCGCAACTGCCCCCTGCCCCAGCCCCTGGTAACCACGATTCTACTTTTTGTTTCTATGAATTAGACTCCTTTAGATACCTCATGTAAGTGGAATCATACTGATTTGTCTCTTTGTGGCTGGCTTGTTTCACTTAGCATGACATTTCAAGGTTCATCCATGTGACAGGATGTTCTTCCTTTTTAAGGTTGAATAATATTCCATTGAATGTACCACATTAAAAAAATGCATTTATCCATCGATGAACATCTGGGTTGCTTTTTAAACTTTTACACATATTTCATTTATAAAAATAATATTTTATAATGCACAATGTTCTGCATCTTGCTCATTGATATAAAGTATTGAGTACATAGGAAAAGAACTTTTCTTCATCAGACAGTGGATACATTATCAGTAACTAAAGACTTACAGAATGTATCCATCAAATCTGTCAATTTAGGTGTTTAAGAAATCAAGAAGAGTGTATTTCAACTAAGCAGACAGGTCTGGGGACCCAGTATCCTTGATATGGATTTGTTCGGATTGTGATGAGGGTGGAATTTGTACAGGTAATAATTAGAATTATGATGGAAAGTACTCTTTTTATCCATTGCTTAATAAAGGCCTACTTAAATTAGGGATCATTGTGAAGTGAATTCAAACCACATCTCAGCCTACTTACTTTACACTGGGAAGATAACTTTCTTCCCCAAACCTTAATTTTCTCATATTTCAAAAAATGGGGTAAAATCTACCCATTTTTTCAGCTTTGTGAGGGAAAATGTGACAAATTGATTAGAAAATATATTTGATACACAGTAAATTTCTTTTACAATTCAGGTTATCCACTAGATTTTCTTTACCCAAAGAGGATCTTGTGTTTCTTTGTTCAATAAAAAAAGTTATTGAGCAGTAATTTACATACAGTGAACTGCATATATTTAAAGTGTACAGTGTGTTGAGTTTTGACATATTTATGTATCTATGAAATAAGGATACAGAATGTTTCTATTACTTCAGAGTTTCCTTGTACCTCTTTACACTTCATCTCTCTCTTTACCCTTTCCCTCAGGTAGCCATTGATCTTCTTTTTATCATTATAGGTTAGTTTGCCTTTTTTGAAGTTCTAAATTAATCTTATGATCTATTCTCCTTTTCTGTCAGTCTCTTTTTACTTAGTGAAATGATCTTGAAGTTTATCCCTGCTGTGTGTATCAGTACTCATTCCAGTGTATTGCTGAGTAGTATTCCATTTTATTTATCCATTCACCTGTTGATATACTTTTGGGTTGTTTCTAGTTTTTAGGGATAATGAATAAAGCTAGTATGATCATTTATGCACAAGTTTTGGACATAAGTTTTTTTTGGGGGGCGGTGGGTAAATATCTAGGAGTGGAATTGCTGGTCATATAGCAGTTCTATTTTTAGTTTTTTGCAAAACCTCTGTACTGTTTTCCACAGTGGATGCACCAATTTACATTCCCACCAACAGTGTATGAAGATTCCCTTTTCTCCACATCCTTGCCAACATTTGTTATTTGTAGACTTTTTGACAATGGCCATTCTGACTGATGTGAGGTGATATCCCACTGTGGTATTAATTTACATTTCTCTGATGATTAGTAGTGCTGAGCATCTTTTCATGTATCTGTTGGCCATCTGCATTTCCTTCTTGGAAAAATGTCTATTCAGTTCTTCTGCCCATTTTTTAAATTGGGTTGTTTGTTTTTTTTTGATGTTGAGTTGTATGAGCTGTTGATATATTTTGGATATTAACTCTTTATTGATCATATAATTTACAAATATCTTCTCCCATTCAGTAGGTTGCCTTCTCATTTTGTTGTCCATAAGTATGTGTGTTTACTTCTGGGCTTTCTATTCTGTTCCAGTGATCTATGTGTCTGTTTTTGTGCCAGTACCACACTGTTTTGATTACTGTAGCTTTGTAGTATAGCCTGAAGTCAGGGAGCATGATTCCTCCAGCTGTGTTCTTTCTCAAGTTGTTTTGGCTATACGGAGTCTTTTGTGTTTCCAGACAAATTTCTGAATTCTTTGTTCTAGTTCTGTGAAAAGTGTCATGGTTATTTTGATAGGGATTGCATTGAATCTGCACATTGCCTTAGGTAGTATGGTCATTTTAACAATATTGATTCTTCCAATCCAAGAACATCATATATCTTTCCATCTGTTTGTGTTGCCTTCAGTTTCTTTCATCAGTGTCTTATAGTTTTCTGAGTACAAGTCTTTTACCCCCTTAGGTAGGTTTATTCCTAAGTATTTTATTCTTTCTGAGGCAATGGTAAATGGGATTGTTCCTTTAATTTTTCTTTCTGATAGTTTGTTGTTAGTATATAGAAATGCAACAGATTTCTGTATATTAATTTTATTCCTGCAACTTTACTGAATTCATTGGTGAGCTCTATTAGTTTTCTGGTGGCATCTTTAGGATTTTTTTATGTATAGTAAGTATCATGTCATCTGCAAACAGTGACAGTTTTGCTTCTTTGTTTCCAATTTGGTTTCCTTTTATTTCTTTTTCTTGTCTGATTAGGATTTCCAATACTATGTTGAATAAAAGTGGTGAGAGTGGGCATACTTGTCTTGTTCCTGATCTTGGAGGAAATGATTTCAGCTTTTCACCATTGAGTATGTTGTTAGCTGTGGGTTTGTCATATATGGCCTTTATTATGTTGAGTATGTTCCCTCTATGCCCACTTTCTGGAGAGTTTTTATCATAAAAGGATGTTGAATTTTGTCAAAAGACTCTTCTGTATCTATTGATGATCATATGGTTTTTATTCTTCAATTTGTTAATGTAGTGTATTACATTAGATATTTAATATTTTAATAAACTTTTAAACTATGTTCCAAAGCAGTTGTACTGTATATATTTCCACTAGCAGTATATGAAAGTTTTAGTTGTTCCACAGCTTCTCCAACTCAGTGTTGCCATTCTCTTTATATTTAGACATTACAACATGTATTTGGTGTTATGTCATCATGATTTTAATTTACATTTCCATAATGATCAATGAGGTTGAGCATTTGTATTTATTGGGCATTTATATATCTTCTTTATGAAGTGTCTTTTCAAATATATTGCCCATTTTTCTATTGTTTGTCATTCTAGCATTGACTTATAAGAGTTCTTCATATATTCTGGGTAAAATTCATTTGGCTGATATGTGAATTGCAAATATTTTCTACCAATCTGTAGCTTGCTTTTTAAAACATTTATTTATTTATTTTATCTATTTATTTTTGGCTGCATTGGGTCTTTGTTGCTGTGCAGGCTTTCTCTAGTTGCAGCAAGTGGGGGATGCTCTTCGTTGTGGTGCACGAGCTTCACATTGTGGTGGCTTCTCTTGTTGCAGAGTCACTGCATTGTGGGCTCTAGGCATGCGGGCTTTGGTAGTTGTGGCACACGGGCTCAGTAGTTGTGGATCACGGGCTCTAGAGCACAGGCTCAGTAGTTGTGGTGCATGGGCTTAGTTGCTCTGCGGTATGTGGGATCTTCCTGGACCAGGGCTCGAACCCATGTCCCCTGCATTAGCAGGCAGATTCTCAACCACTGCACCACCAGGGAAGCCCCTATGGCTTGCTTTTTAAAATACACTTTATTCATGAATTTAGATAATACATATACTCAGTACAAAAAACAAAGAATACAGTGTATACAGAGTACAAAATAAATTCCCCCCTTCACCTGTCTCCTGGCTCCCAGATTGGTCTATACTTCCAGAGATTGTCAGAGCAAGCATTGCATAAGTGTTTCTGCAGATGGATGTGGGCCATTAAGAGGGAGAGTTGTCATGGTGTCATCTTGGACCTGTACAGTGGAGCTGCACAGAGGGATGTGGAAACCTAAGCAGAAATAAGCAGGAGGTCTACTGCCAGATGCCCAAGGGTTGAAGATAGAGTCCCAGTTAGCAATCTAAACTCCTGGTCCTAGAGTGATGAGAGCTGCATCTGCTGGGTCATAGGAACAACAGAAGAGATGGCCCGTTGAAGCAATCCAGGAGATATGGTCCACTTTAATTATCTTCCAGGTTCTAGGCCCAGACTCAAAAGAGCACTGTGTTAGTCAAGTAAGAACTATTCTATCCCTTAACTGCCCCCACCTCTTTGACCTGGAGCTTCCACTATAAGGGTGTAGGAGAGAGCATGATCAGGGAGAAAACATGCTAGCAGAAGGAGCTGCTACATTGCAACCTCACACCCTGAGCTAGGAGAGATTTAATTTAGGTAAAGTTGGGATTTTTCATTATTACAGGAAATGATTGAGCTGAAAAGTCATAGGCCTATTGGAGTTTTTATCCATGAACAAGGGAACAGTCCTCTCATTGAATTAAATTTTATTGGGATGTTGGGAGACAAAATTGCATTTTGATCAGAAAACACATTTTCAGTCAGTGTACTAATTTCATAAGCACAAATGTGTATATATAATCTCTTCACACACATGCACGTACACATTTATACCATACCTACCATTCTGCACTTTGCTTTTATCACTTAAAATATTCAGAGATCATTTTATGCCCGTATGACGATATGCCCTACTAGTTTTTCTTTTGTTATGGCTTTGTAATATTCCATTTTATGGATGTACCATAACTTATTTAAGCAGTCCTCTATTATGGACCCCTAAGTTAAAACTCATCTACTTCTATATAGCAGAGGAAATTATCAACAAAATGAAAAAGCAACTTATGTAATGGGAGAAAATATTTGAAAACCACATATGATAAGGGGTTAATATCCAAAATAATTAAGGAATTCATACAGCTCAATAGCAAAAAACCAATCCTATTAAAAATGGACAAAGGACTTAATGGACATTTTTCAAAAGAAGATATTCAAATGGCCAACAGGTACAGGAAAACATGCTCAACATAATCAACAGGGAAGTGCAAATGAAAACTTCAGTGAGATATCGCCTCACACCTGTTAGAATGGCTATTGTGAAAAAGACAAGAGATAAGTGTTGGTGAAGATATAAAGAAAAGGGAATGCTTGTACACTGTTGGTGGGAATGCAATGGTTCAGCCGTTATGGGAAACAGCATGGAGGTTCCTCAAAAAACTGAAAGCAGAACTACCATATGATCCAGCAACTCCACTTTTGGTTAAATACCAAATCTGAAGGAAAAGAAATCACTGTCCTGAAGAGATATCTGCATACCTGTGTTCATTGAAGCATTGTTTACAATAGTCAAGACACAAAAACAACCGAAGTGTCCATTGATGGATGAATGGATAGAGAAAACATGAAGCACACATACACACACACACACACACACAGAGGACTATTATTCAGCCATAAAAAGAAGGAAATCTGCCTTTTGTGACAACCTGGATGGACCTTGAGGGCATTATACTAAGTGAAATAAGTCAAAGACAGATACTGTATGGTCTCACTTATGAAATGTGGAATCTAGAAAAACCAAACTCATAGAAACAGAGAGGTGGGGAGTTGGGGAAATTGAGTGAAGATGATCAAAAGTTACAAACTTACAGCTATAAGTAAATCCTTGGGATGTAATGTACATCATGATGACTATAGTTAACAATATTGTATATTTGTAAGCTGCTAAGACAGTAGATCTTAAAAGTTCTCATCACAAGAAAGCAAATTTTAACTGTGTGAAGTGATGAATATTAACTTATTGTGGTAATCATTTTGTAATACATACATAAATCAGATTGTTATGCTGTACACCTAAAACTTATACAATGTTATATGTCAATTATATCTCAATAAAACTGGAAAAAATAGAACTCATCTTTTTTTTAGTTGTATGTAAATTTGTTAACCATAATAGAATTGTAGAAAAGCCTCAGTGGTTACGTGTACTTCTTTTTTTTTTTTTTTTTTTTTTTTTTGCGGTATGCGGGCCTCTCACTGTTGTGGCCTCTCCCGTTGCGGAGCACAGGCTCCAGACGCGCAGGCCTAGCGGCCATGGCTCACGGGCTTAGTTGCTCCACGGCACGTGGGATCTTCCCGGACCAGGGCACGAACCCGTGTCTCCTGCATCGGCAGGCGGATTCTCAACCACTGCGCCACCAGGGAAGCCCAAGTGTACTTCTTTTAAAAGGAGGAAAAAGCAGTATATATTTTGGTATAGCCAGATGTGATATTAGTGGTGCTGATAGGAAAAAGTATAAGAGTTAATAGCTTGAGGTCTATTTCTATTCTAGTTGTAACCAAAAATTGGTTAAAATTTAGTCTCTGTTCTTTTTTAAAATTGAGATATAATTGACACATGACTAGCCATAGTGTGGACCCTAAACAAGGTACCAGGTACACATTATAAATCTTCATGTTTACTTTAAACATGCTGACAGCCTAGTTCATCTTGACCCACTGCCTTGGGATTATAGAATAACATCATAATCAGTAACTATGTAAACAGTCCTATAGTTTAGTTCTCAAAGTTTGAATAAGGGTCATTGTCATGGGTACAGACATCCTCTTAATCCTCCATTTCTTGAAACTGGTCTATTGACTCTGCATGAGTAAAGACAAAATAAGTCTACGTCATTTTACTCCTACCTCCTTTTTATGCTATCCTACTCTTTCTTCTCCCAATTGTAGTTGGTTATATTATTTTCTTCCTTATTTGTTTAGCTTTATACTTTTAAATATGCCTATACATTTGATTTATCAGTCTTAGATGATATCCTTTGGTCACCAACTTTAAAGTATGAAGAAATCAATACACCTATATTAAGTCCTACCTTCTCTCTCCCTCCCTATCTTTATTTTTTTAGTTATATAATTTTTTGCATTTTCATTTATAAGATTTCTATCTTACTCTGTAACCGTAATTTCCAGGGTTATTTTAATCTTAGTCCTGTAGTTAAGTGGTTTCTGTGCTCAGTGTTAATCCTCTTGCTAGAGAGTCTCCATCCATCTTGTGAATAGGCTGACATTTGTCCTGCAGCAGTTTTTTCAAGGTGTGCTTACTGGAATGATATTCTATAAATTCTTGTATAATCTAACACATTTGTTACTTTTGTTTATGAAAGACTATGTAGCAGAATATGGCTGATATTTTTCTTTTTCTTAAGATTTTGTGGACAGACATTGCTTCACTTTCTTGTAGTGTTGACTGTTGCACTGGAGACATCTGAGGCCAGCCTAATAATATTCCTTATCAGTGTCTTTCTCTTTTTTTTTTTTTTTGTCTAGAT
Source organism: Kogia breviceps (assembly GCF_026419965.1). Taxonomy (NCBI): domain Eukaryota; kingdom Metazoa; phylum Chordata; class Mammalia; order Artiodactyla; family Physeteridae; genus Kogia; species Kogia breviceps. Next base: position 26,789,609 of record NC_081330.1, on the reverse strand, counting down.
ACAAAGGGTTCTTTGTTCTTTAAATCTAGTTATTTTACTAAGATATATTTTAGTGCTGAGTGTTCTGTGTCAATTTTTCTAGGGTCATGGTATGTTTTTTCAATCTATATATTTGGGATTTTTGTTTCTGGGGAGATTTAAATATTTTCTAGTCCATGTTTTGTTTTATTTTTTATGCTCCTCAGTTGTATTTGTTTTGGATCTCCTTTGTCTATCTTTTACATATCTGTTGTGTTATTTTGAATCCTGTTAAACTTTTTGTTCATTTCCATTTTTGTAACCTTTTTTTATCCTGTATACCATATATTTCTTACCAGCTTTTCAACAGTATTGATTCTCTTTTGTGTTATTTGCAGTGTGGTTTTATTTTCTTCTTCCATTGTCTTTTTATTTTCTCAGTTTATCACTAAAAAGTTTTATTCTTATATATCATTTCCTCTAGGAAACTTTCTCTGACCCCTCATTTGCAGCTCTCATAGCCTTCGGTGCTTTCCTGATTGTAGCACATCACACAGATTTGAAAACTCCTGTTTGTTTGTCTAGAAACTAGACTCTAAGCTTTGGGAAGTCAGGGACTGTGTTTATTGTTCTTGTTCAGTGATGCATCCCCAGCATCTGGCTTGTAATAACCCTGCCATTTATGCCCTGAATTGTCTGGAAGGGCTTCGAGATGAAGCTCATCACCAGAAAGAACACAATCTTGTGAGTCTCTAATTATGAACATGCACTGAATTTTTAGCATGGTGCAAAAAAGAGTTCTGTACTTTTTCCAGTTGTTCAACTTCCAGTTGTTCAACTTACAGTTCTGAGTTACATGAATGCTCTAGGAGTCCATTCTTTCCCTAATGACCCTCCAGCTTCCATTTTCTATCTTTTGCCTTTCCCCAGTGTTCTGGCTCTTTATCTAATAATCAAAGCCATGGACTTTCATTTGAGACTTTTTTCAGGGAATATTGAGGATGATTTTGTAGAATAGTTGATTAAAGTCTTTCTTGGGAGCAGGCTTAAATCTTTCAGTTGCTTCTGAGTGGTACGTGTATGTGACAAATATTTTTCTTATTCATATTGGTGGCTCATTATTTTGCTAAAATTGTCACTCATCACTAAAGATGCTAATAAGAAAGAAGGTAGATAGGGATGAGGGGTGAGAAATTCTGCTCTGCTAATTCTAGGAGGTGCTCAGTAAATACTTCTTGAGTGAAAGAATGAGTAGTGTAACTAGGAGTGATGCTTGCTTTCTTTTTTCTGTGTGTTTGCATGTGTGCACGCGTGTACACATTTTTCAAGTATTCTTCAATGTGTGTATAAAAAGTTTGCAATAAGAAACGTCGTTTTAAACTTTTAAACTGTAAAGAAAGACAATTTAAGTGGGGCTTATTACCATCCCGTTACCACCTTACATGGTATGAATTGAGAGACTCTGAAAGATGCCTCTTACCAAAATGATCTTCCATACTTGCCTCAGGGCCTGCAACTCCACCATCCTTTGGGCTGAGGTGTTAAGACATTTGAATGATTACCAGTTATATCCTGGCTTCGTGTAGCAACCCCTGCCCCTTTAAATAGTTTTTTTGTTTGTTTGTTTTTGTTTTTTGGCGGTACACGGGCCTCTCACTGTTGTGGCCTCTCCTGTTGCGGAGCATAGACTCCGGACGCGCAGGCTCAGCGGCCATGGCTCACGGGCCCAGTCGCTCCGCGGCATGTGGGATCTTCCCGGACCAGGGCACGAACCTGAGTCCCCTGCATCGGCAGGCGGACTCTCAACCACTGCACCACCAGGGAAACCCCCTTTAAATAGTTTTAACATGTTATGACTCTTTTTCCTTTTTCATACCCTTCTTGTATAGTCACACATTTGCCCCTTTCAGTTAGGCTGTTGCTTTCTTAGTCACTTTATTGTTTTTAAGCTATCCAGCAGGAAGTAGAGAAACAAACAATAACAAAATAAAACAAGTGGGCAGGGACTGGAGGGCCTAACATTTGGAGTGTCAAGCTCTGCTTACTAGCCCCAGACACATGAGCTGAAGTCAAACAAATAACGGTTCTTAGGTTGACATTCAAGTCCTATAATCCTAATCTGCAGCTCCCTAAATATTACCTTTGGTCTCTCCTATGTTTGTGCTTCTCTGAAAAACTGTGCATCTTGTTGTGGGTAGCTTTGTGTGGGGGATAGTGATGGAGATGCATTCAGACTTCGTTACCCTCTCCAGCTCTGCCCTGGAGAGTATGGTAGCTGCTGCTGCTGCAAGTTGTTTCAAAGGGAATGCCTTCTTCCTAGCTTCTCTAAATCCTACTGTTTTTAAGGGTCTAGCTCAAATCCTACCATCTCCATGATGTCTTCTGTGATTTCCTCAGTGTTCTTTTGGTCTGTGAACCTGAGTATCTGGATTCAAATCCAAGCTCCATCATTATGAGAAGTGTGACCTTGGACAAGTTACTTAAGCTCGCTGTGCCTCGATTTTCTCACCTATATGGTGAGAATGGTAATAGTGCTTACTTTATCAAGTTGCTGTTGTGAGGAGTAAATGGGTTAATATAGGTAAAAGACTGTGGACACTACCTGGCAAAAAGAGTAGCTCCTGCTCAGCAATTATTAGATATTATTGTTATTATTCTAATGTGGCTTATAACATACAGTTAATTTTTTGGTTAGGATTTTATGGCTCTACTTTATCTTCTTAAGTGATCTTGGGGTAATGTAATATAATGGAAAAAGTATGAATTCTGGATCCAGACTGCCTGAGTTTGGGTCCTAGCTGAGGTGCATACTAACTCTCTCTGATCTTGGACAACTTGTTTAACCTTTGTGAGTCTTGGTTTCATCATTGTATAATGAGGATAATTATACCAACCTACTGCAGAGAATCTTTGTGGGGATTAAATGAGATAATGCTTATAGAGTACCAGATACAGTAGATGCTTCCTAAATGGAAATGCTGTTATTATAAATTTTAGTATCCATAGTGCCTAGGCCCAGATTAGGCACTCATTATATGTTTTCTAAATGGTCTAAAAGTGAAATATTCTGCTTTTTCAGGCATCTGTCTTTTGTGTTATTCAGGGACAGAGTGAACAGAAAGAGATGACTGCATCTTTGAGCTCTTAAAGTTAACTCCAAGCTCAGTATCTTTCCTACCTATCAAGCTCTGGCCCTTTTTCTTGTGTTAGGTCCAATGATGATGATGATGAGGAATAATAATAAGAGCAACTACTGTTCATTGATTTCTAACTATGTGCAGTGTATGTGCTAAATGCTTTACATAAATTATCTGTAGTCTCATTTCCCTGCATGCTACATTCTCTCCCTAAGTATTCTCATCCATTATCTTGTCTTCAAATACCATCTATGCCATCTATGTGCTGATGACTCCCAAATTCCTATCTTTACTCCTAGACATGAGGAGCTAGACCTGTATAGCTCTTCTGAGCTCTAGACCTGTATATCTAACTGAAAATTTGACATTGGTGTTTGGATATTTCACAGGCAACTGAAACCAAATGTTTCAAAACTGGACTGTGCCTCCTACAGCGCCTGCCACCCCAGTTCCATTCTGCTTTTCCCTCTGTGTATCCCATCACTACATGGCACCACCAACTATTCAGTTGCATCCCACATTCAGAACCTTGACAAATTCTGTTAGCTTTTCTCCCAAAATGTATAATAAATCTGTCTCTTTCCTTCTTCAATATCACCATCATAGTGGAAGCTACTGTCATTTTCTCTGCGGATTATAATAGCTTTCTAACTGGTCTCACCTCTCACATACTTGTTCCATTTTAATCTGCATCTATACCTTGGTCAGATTTTTTCTTTTTACTTTTTTAAATGAGGTATGACATACATATAGTGATATGTACAAAGTGCATTAATCTCAAGTGTATAGCTTGATGAATTTTTCCATATGTATATACTCATGTAACTATTCCCTACATCAAAATATAGACTGTTTCCAGCACCCCAGAAAGCTTCTTTGAGCTTCCTGTTAGAGGTAACTGCTACTCTGTAGTCAGATTTCTAAAAGTGATCATTTGGGGGAAAGAAAAAAAATAAACAAATATTGAACTCCAGTTAATGATATGCATGGTGAAGTATTTAGGGTGAGGTGTATTGAAGACTGCAACTTACTTTGAAATGCATATGAAAATAAGGTGGACTGGATGCATAGAAGGATGACTAGATGGACCCACAGGTGATAAAGCAAGTCTAATAAATGTAAATTATAGACTCAGTGGGTGGTATGTGGGTGCTTACTGTAAAATTCTTTGAATATTTTGGTAACTTTGAAAATGTTCATTATAAAATATTGGAAAAGGGGGATCTTCTGCAAACACAAAAGCATCTTGTTGTAGTACCTAAAGCTCTTCAATGGCTTTCAATTGTACTTGATATAAATATATAATCTTTAATATATCCTGAAAGGCCCAGTATTGCTTCTAAAAGACCTGTCCACTTTGTTCTCCCTCCACTCTCCCATCTCCCTCACTGTTCAAGCCACACTTGCCTTTTTCCAATTCCACCAATATACGATGCTGAATGAGTGAATAAAAACAGCAAAGGCGTCCTAATAAGCAGCATACAACAATGAAAGCAACCTGGAGAGAGGGCAATTTTTCAGAAATACGGTCTCAGGCAGGTAGTATTGTGGTTGAAGGTGGGCAAGAGGCCTAGTTTCTAGTTGTAAAACACATCCAGCCATCAGTTATTACTGCCCTGCTGTAAACATGAAGTCAAGTTATAGCATAGAGGGGACACTGTTGTCTCCCCCTTGTGACTGTAAGTTCCATGAGGGCAGAAACCATGTCTAGTTTTTTCTCTGATGTATCTGTAGCACCTAGCACAGTCTCAGCCAGCTATGAAATAGACATCCCCTAAACATTTGTTGAATGAAATAATTTCTCATTATATCCTTATAACAGACCTATGGGATAGTTACCAATTTTACCCACATTTTTAGGTGAAGAATCTGAAGTTCATCCAAGCTAAATACCTCTCTCAAGCCCACACAGCTAGTAATAGAAGAGCTAGGATTCATACCCAAGTTAGTGTGACTCCAAAGCCCAGGCTCTTAGGTGCTCTTTGCCTTCCCTAATGTGAATATTCTACTCTTTGTGGAAGTCACCCTGAGAGTGAAAAGGGCAGGGCTTGAGAGGGCATAGGAGAGGAAAGGGTGGTGATTTAGGTGCCAGTGGGGTGATTTCCCCTCCCCCATAAACTCCTTTCTATTGGCGCTGGAAGCTGCAGTTTGGAGTCCACACCTGGAAGTGAGCAGTGCCCCTGCTGAGCCAGCACTCCTCCTTAAATTGGTGATTCATTTTGGCTAATCACCTTAGTTATATTCATTAATTTTATTTTCATTAAGCCAAATGTAATAACTGCCATTTTGGCTGGGTGTGGGGTTATGGTTGTGTAGAGCACTATGATGGAAAAATTGCTAGCATAAATGAAAAAGAATCTTCCCTAACCAAACCAGGTTGAGAAACTCTTACAAAATGAGGAGATCCGTAGGCAGTCTCTGTGGCTTGACTTTCCACTGGCCTTTGGACCAGAGCACTCGCTGGCCCTGTGCCTAGGTGGAATAAGTAGCTGCCCTCCTGCTGTGAAATGAGGGGGTGCTTAGAAGTCCTTGATTACCATCAAGTCCTTCCCCCTTATATGTGCCACAGTATTTGAAACCTTCACTGCTTCAGGTTAAGGGACCTAAGCCCTTATTAAACTTTAAATGTATCCTCTTGGGCCACCCAAAGTCACTATCAGCCACTACCATCTTATTAGCAGCTCTTGCCCTATTTCTTTATTATCCCTCTTCCTCAGCTTTTCCCAGCTGAGCCCATATATATCCAAAAGTACAGATTTGGTCATGCCACCTGAGCCAGTCCTGAGTGAGAAAAGAAGTAATAATCACAATTGTTAACATTTATTGAGTGCTTATTGTGTGCTAGGTACCCTATTAAGTACTTTACATGTATTACATTAATTTAATTCTTAGAACAACTCAGTGAGATTTTTATCACGCTCATTTTGTGGAGGGTCAAATAGAGGCACAGAAAAGTTAAGCAAATTGCCTAAGGTTACATTTGGTTTGGACAAGCTAGGATTTTAATCCAGATGGTTTGATCTCAGAGCTCATTATCTTAACTGTCATGCAATATGGCATTTGTCAGCCTCAGTGTGACCATTTGAAATTGTCTTATTGTTTATCTCCAAATGTGGTATACTTGTGAACTCTGAACTCCTACATGATCTTTAAGTCACAGCAAGAGAAGAACAGAGGCTGAGGGAAACAAATGGGTTTCAGAGTTGGCCTAGTGGAAGGCAAGGGTAACCAAGCAGTGGTGTTACAGTTTTCTAAGTAATTATTATTGTGCACTTATTGTGGACATATTCTGTGCCAAGCACTGTGCTATGTTCATTATTTGTATTAACTTATCTGGAGGCAGTAGTTTCAGAGGTCTAGCCTAGGTCTGTCTCCATTTTGTCATTATCATTACCATCTAGAATAGGATCCTATCAGGAACACTGACTCAGTTAACTAGGGCTCTAATACTCTAAAACATCTTGCCAGTACCTTCTTGGGAGGTAAGAAACTGCTCTCTTTTGATTAGCTGCTGGTTTGGGGACTTGTTATATATGGAAGAATCAGAACCTGACTACTGACTGTTTGATTACTTCTTGGATTATTTGCTGACTTAGTCACCGACCTTATTGGATAGTAGACCAGTGTTTTCAGGTTTAGGACAGAAACCATCATATCCTATGGGAGACTGAGTTGCCCTCTCGTAAACTGGCCTTTGGGGCCAATTTCCCAGTCTCTATACAGACTAGTCTTATCATCTTTGCAATTCACAAAGGTGCCTTCTTGGCAAGGCCCCAGCATGCCTTGGGCCTAAGCCTCCTTGAGTTACGCCAGTGACCATTCGAACAGAAGACAGCTACTTAGACCTTTTTCTTGATGGGATTTTTAATTTCTTTTATGCTCTTTAGTGGAAATCAGAGAAGAATTCAGAAGCCCAAAGAATCATATGAAAAATATATTTCCCTTTAGACAATAAAACAAACTATTGCATTTTGTTTTTATTGAGGTATGATTGACAAATAAAATTGTATATCCAACCTTTGCATTTTGAAGCTACCTTGGCAGAGTGCTCTCCTCCATTTTACATCCATCCACAAAGCACCACTAACCACACTTTTCCTCCCTACTTGACTCAGTTAGAAGGATGCTTTAGCATACTTACCTAAAGATACAAAAGGTGGCACATAAAACCATTATGTTTGAATAGTCTCAGGTAAAAGGTCTGGTTTTACTTTATTTTTAAAAAAGGTAGTAGTCCTACCCATTCTTATTAAAACATGTGCTCTACATCTTCATTATATTCACATAGGTGGGATATCTTGCACAGAGCTAGCCACACTCTTATGCCTAGCCCAGTTATATTTGCTCATTGGTGAGCTGGGGGAAGGGTAGAGTCTGTTAAGTGATGGAAAACAGCTATCTAATTCATATGTAGATTAAACTCATAACCTTGGCCTCATGAGCTTTATGCCTTAACATACTGACTTAACCATCAGGTTTACAAACTTGCTCATATATGCAAATTACATTCCCTTTATCCCGTTCCTCCACTGCCAGTTTGCAAGTGCATTTTGAGTCATGTGCAGAAACTACCTTTATGCAGATGGCAAGAGCTCTGAGACCAAAAACCATGAAGTGCCTTCTTAAATAAAATTTTGACACAAGGGTGGTTAGGTAAACAAAAGAAGGAAGAACTAGCTCCATCTTAGGCTGGATTTGTTCAGCATGCCATCACTCAGCAATACCAAGGGATCAGGATTGTATCTCAGTGTGTACATGAGCCAGTTTCTTCAGATGAACCCAAACTATTACCCTTGACCCTCAGTGGGATTTCCCTGAACAGTTCTACAGATGAACAAATTGTATCTGACTTACTAAACCTGTTTCTAGATCAGTGTTTCTTAAAGTATGATCTATAAACCACCACTATCAGAACTGTATGGGGCATATGTTGAACATGTAGGCTTCTGGGCCTTACCCTAGACTTATGAGTCAGAATCTCTGCAGGCAGGGTCCAGAAATCTGCACGTTTAACACATGCTCCTTTTCTAACTACTGCTCAACACTTTATATAGTTTTGCCTCATTTTGGACTGCTTTTTCCTTTATCCTTGCCTGTGGAACTCCTGCTCATTTCCCAAGACCCAGCTCAAAGGTTGTCTCCTCAGGCCATGTTGGTACACTTCCCTCATTTCCACCAGATAAGTTGGCTATGGAATGGGGAACGTGGGGCCTCAGAACTGGGGTCCAAGGAAGAGTTGAGAGAATTGAAATGGGATAGTATGGGCAGAGTTGGAAGATGGACTTTGAGTTTTACAGGGAGATTTTGCCCTGGATTTCACGTGTACTGCAAGGGAGAGAAGTTGGATAAACCAGCAGCAAAGTAATAGCAGATATGATTGGTCAGAGCATTGAATTCCAGTCACATAGCAACCATGTTTGAGGGGGAGGCTTGGTGGCCATATCAGGACAAGGAAGTAGGAGGAAAAAAGAGACAAAATGCCCACTTGACAACAGCCTCAGGAGTAGGGAAGGATAAAATTATTTTAAGAACTTCAGAAAATACTTGTATGAAACTGGATAAATATATTACTTGCACATGTATGTAGCCTTATTGAATGTATATATCCTGGGATTCAGTTACTATTTGTCACCATGTTTTCTCAACCATTAGTAGTGAAGTATAGCTATTGTCATGTGGAGGTCTGAGAAAATGTTTGGTGGTAGAGGGGTTCCCATATTTTCTGAAAACAACTAGAAACTGTTAACCTAGTGTCGCAGTTAGTTTGGGCTGCTATAAGAGAATACCATGACTGCGTGGCTTATGAACAACAGAAACTTGTTTCTCACGGTTCTGGAAGCTGGAAGTCTAAGATCAGGGTGCCAGCATGGTTGGGGTTCTTGGTGAGGGCCTGTTCCCTGGTTCTTCTTGCTGTGCCCTCACAGTGGTGGAAGAGGTGAGAGAGCTCCGTGCGCCTTTTATAAGCATATTAATCCCATTCATGAGAGCTCCATCCTCATGAACTAATCACTTTCCCAAAGCCCCATTTCCTAATAACATCACAGTGGGGGTTTAGGATTTCAACATAGAATTTTTTGGGGGGGCACAAACATTTAGTGCATACACCTAGTTATAAGATACTACAGCGTACAGTTTAAGTCTGCCGCAAAGAAAGGTGGAAGCCAGTCATTGCTGGCCAGTTAGCTCCTCAGGTAAAAGATAAATACCAGCAGGACTGGGCTTGGCTATGGTGAGAGTAGAAGCAGCTTGCTTTCTCCTCCAGGGTCACCATTCTGGGACTCTTTGTCTTATGTCCATGCTTGTCCTCCCACACATGCCATTCCTCTGGTACCCAGCAGTGCCTCTATAGGTGGTGGACTGTGATCTCTTATTGCCATGGGACATGACTGTACCAGAGAAACTTTGGTTTGTGCACGAATCTTTTTACCTTGAGCTTTTACTCCTTTCCTACCAAGCTTCTGTCATGATAAATGAGGTACCTGACATCCATGAACATTAGGCCTATCTCCCAGCAGTTATAAGGAGACAAAAGAAATGACAAAAGGTCACATATTGGTAAAAATAATGTTGGGTGTCATAGTGCACATTGCTTTGAAATACCAGAGCCTTTACATTTTTCAAAAGCCAGTTAATGACCTGCCTCATTTTAGGAAGAAAGCATCTAATTGGACTAAAAGGACTTGACAGAGAGAGACTTTCATCTACAGATAAACTGCTTTGTGACATGGAATGATCTAGTTGCCTTGAGCTCTCATTAATCTGTGTTACTCAAACTCACCATGTACGGACACGATAAATAGTTCTAGTTTTTGGGAAGTGCAGCAGCTATGTAACCCCTGAGGCTCTTAGCGACTACCAGCGTTCTCATGCAATCATAGAATGACAGAGCTCATTATTTTCCAAAACCGTCATTTCATACTTGGGGAGACTGAGGCCTGGAGAGGCCTCGAATCGTAAAATATCAGTGTTTGAAGGCATTCTAATCTAGTCAAGGAGCTAGCTCAAACTCACCCAGTTAGTTAGCAGATGAGGCAGGATCACATTCCTGAGAGAATATATCATCATGGTTATGTTTCAAGTTTGGTACATACTATGTTCCCAGCACTGTTATAAGCTCTTTACAAATGTTAACACCTATGAGGTGCTCACAACACACCTTTGAGACTGGTAATATTATTTCAGCTCCATTTCACAGAGAACAAACTGAGTCACAGAGAATAAGTAATTTTCCCATCATCACCCAACTACCAAATGTTTTTTAAACCTAAATCTCAGTGTTTTGAGATTATTGGAAGGATTAACAGAAATCATACCTGTGAGGTTAGTAGCCAAGGCTTCGGATGAGTGTAAACTCTCATAATTATGGTTATTTTTACCACGTGTTGTAGTGGCAAAAAAGTAGATTCTAAAGTTGCAATTCAGGCTCTGCCACTAATTGGTTGAGTGATCCCTGAGAGCCTCACTTTCCTCATCTGTGAAATGAGTATGATAATATTTTACCGGGCTGATGTGGAGATAAAATGAGATGATCTGTGCCAAGTATCTAATGCAATATCTGGTATACAGCAGATGCTGTCTTCGTTTCCTATGGCTGTTGTAATAAATCACCACAAAGTTAGTGGCTTAAACAACGCAAATGTATTATTTTACAATTAGAGAAATCAGAAATCTGAAATGAGTCTTACAGGGCTAAAATAAAAATGTCAGTGTGGCTGGTTCCCTATAGAAGCTTCAGGGAAGAATTCATTCCTTGTTTCTTCCAGCTTCTGGTAGTTGTTGATATTCTTTGGCTTGTGGCCACATTAGTTCAACCTCTGCTTTAGTTGTCACATCGCCTTCTCTTCTCTGTCGTAGTAGCTCCCCCTGCATCTCTCTTCTAAGGATATTTGTGATGGCATTTAGGGCCCATCTCAAGATAATCCAGGACAATCTCCTTATCACAAGATCCTTAATTTAATCATACCTGCAAACTCCCTTTTGTCATATAAGGTAACATGCGCAGGTTCCATGGATTAGGACCTGATATCTTTGGAAGACCGTTATTCAACCTACCAGATGCTTAGTGATTCTTATAATTATTAGAACCCAGGTCTTCTCAATACAGGGATGTTTCCTTTACATTTCACTTTCTTAGATCAACTTCCCATGGGCACTGTCTATAGAGCATTTAGAAACAATAACGAAACTAAAAGTTGATCTGAATTTTATCACCATATAGCAAAAATTCTAAACAACATCAATGGTAAAATATTCTTTCCAACTGGGCAGACCTCTCGCTACATCCCCCACTTTTGGTATATAGCTCCTCAGGACTGACTGTGAAGTCCTGGGAACCAGAGATAAGGAGTGATTTGGGCACAGTACTGTCTCCTGTCCGCTACTTATTACACCATTTATTCTTGTACCCAAGTTCTCTTCTATAACTGAATGGGGTGTCATCTTACCCCTTATCCAAGGGTCCTGAAGGATGCTTTGAGGATAACTGGCAGGTGAAACTGGATGGTGTCCTTTACAACATTGGACAGCAATCCCCCCTGCCATTCTCCTTACAAAGGGCCTCACAAGAAAGGTTTGGGGGATGGATTCAGAGCTTCCCATAGCCCTTAATTTAGAATAAAAGAAATTATTCTTTATTGCCAGGAAATGAGGCAGAGATTGCCTGGTGGGAGGGTACATAAATTACTGTTATGACAAATGGAAAATGAAGATATAATTAGAAGATGAAGGAAAGATACAAGGAAAGGAAGACTTACTTAGTCCCTCTGTGGTCTTTGTACCTATAGCTGAAATCTAGATTTTCAAAAGGAGTTATAGAACCAGAGACTATGAGAGCTGCAAAAGACCTCACAGACCATTCATACTGAAGCCATCATTTTCCCTTCGGGGTAGATGAGTCCCCAAAAGGAGAAAAGACTTGTCCAAAGTTCCACAATAAGGCAGGGGCAGAAATGTCTTATGTTTTAAGAGGCAGATCACAGTTTGCACAAGACCTCACTCTTTCTCTCACACACTCACACTTGCAGTCATACACACTTGTTTCCTTCCCCTTGTCCATTAATTGATTTAAAAATTTTTTTCTCCAAGGATGTAGCAACCATATTTTACTTATCTTTATGGCTGTTCTTTGGCATTCTTTTTACTGTGGCTCAGGCTGCCAAATGTAAAGAATGGCAGTCCTAGTGATAGAATAATATGCAGCTACTTACTTCAGTTGATTGGAACACACCTTTTTAAACTACATGCACAAAGCCTATGAGGGCCATAATTGTGGCTTAGCACCTGTCAGGAACAGGGTAGTTTAAGTCTGTAACAGGGTCTCAGACCGTATCCTTATCTTGGGCATCCTTCTGATAAAAGCCTTTTGTTGGACTCAGTTAGATAGAGTAAGTACACAAGCATATATACTGTACTTCACTTTATTGTGCTTTACAGATATTGCACTTTTTACATATTGAAGGTTTGTGGCCACCCTGAGTTGAGCAGGTCTATTGGCACCATTTTAGCACTTGCTCACTTCATGTCTCTGTGTCACATGTTGGTAATTCTCGAAATATTTCAAAACTTTTTATTATTACTATAATTGTTATGGTGACCTTTGATCAGTGATCTTTGTTACTATTGCAAAAGGATTATGACTTGCCAAAGTCTCAGATAATGATCGGCATTTTTAGCAATAAAGTATTTTTTAACTAAGATATGTACATTGTCTTCTTAGACATAATTCTATTGCCCACTTAATAGACTGCAGTATAGCATAAACATAACTTTTATATGCACTGGGAAGCCAAAAAATTCATGTGAATCACTATGTATTGCGACAGTCACTTTATTGTGGTGGGCTAGAGCCTAATCCGCAGTGTCTCCTAGGTCTGCCTGGATGGAAATCTCTTCCTGCACCTGGAAGGACAACTCGGTGCTCACATTAGCTTGCCAGTAGCCCTTTAGTGCCAGCTTTAGAGGTGAAGGCCGATTGCCAGTCTCCTGGGGGCATGTTAACTTAAGCATCTAGCACACTGCTGGGTATTTTTAACCACACAGCCACCCAATCATTATAGGTAATCCACATTCCCGAGTCCATCACTACACTTATAGCACAGTAGTTACCACTGTGCTCAACAAAGCGTGGTCTGAGTGTGTGGTCTGGGAGGTGGCAGTATATAGGAAGGCAGCTGGATCTATACCTTCTCTCTTGTTATTCATTCAGCATCTCTCTTACTGGAACCTGTGCATGCCTAAGTCTTTTAACCCTTATTTCCTAATCTTTTGCCTGATTCCTTGGCCCTTTATTGCTTTGCTCTGCCTCTAGGCCAGGTTCCCTGCTGGCTGAGGCTTGACATCACCCCCTCTTAAGCTGGTGGGTGTCCTGGTCTTCCACACTTGATTCAAGGAGAGCCACTCTGCTTATATGTTTCATGGACCGAGTTGCTATATAAGATTTTTTTTTTCCAGGTTGGGTTGAGGGGAAAGTGCATATTTCACTGCTAGAGAAAAAAGATCAGTTTGAATGTCACTGGCCTACTGGATGGGTAAGGGATCTTGTGTGATTCTGTTTTAGGTATGTATTGGAGCCTCAAACATTTCTCAGCATGTTTAATGTTTGATACAGTCTTTTTTGTCAAAACACTCAGACATAGAGGGTGAATTTCCAGGAGGCTTTTGGAATAATAAAGGTCTGGTTCCTTTGAGGGCCCATGGAGAAATGTTTTAAGCATTTTCAAATTATTTTGTTGCAAGGCTTTTAAAAGTATTCTTATCTAGGATGGGATGGAAGAGTCAGATTAGGCAATAACTAGTAGTAAGATCCGGTGCATTTGTGAAAGCCAAGCCATTCCACTTGCTAGCTGTTTACCTCTGCTTCTGCTGTATTACAAGTTGTAAAATGACATTAATATAGAGAAAGTTGATAACGGTGGTGTCAGAAATGATCAAAGAACACAATAAACAAATGACAATAAGAACATTAAAGTTTATGAGCTGGTGGAGATTGAACACATGCTTTCAACATTGAAACCTCTTTTTGTTTGAAGAGGAGATTAGGGATAATTGTTTTGTTCTTTAAAAATGATACTCTTTAAACACCGCAAGTTTCTCAGCCTGTTTGCTTGAGTGAAGTACATGGAAATTGAACACTAATACTCAGAAATGCTTAGAGTAGGTGATAGGTGGTGTAGGAGGGAAGATGGCAGAGGGGGAAAAAGATGTTGTTTAAGGCTTTATGAGCAATTCAGTCTTAAAAGAAATTTGCATAAAATGTCTTCCTTAATACATGGCATGCTATGGTTTAATCTACTTTATAGATCAGCTGTATATTATTTTGGTCAATGAGCTGGTTGGAATAGCTGAAAACAGAGCAAACCAAGGAAATTAAATTCTTTATATGTGTCTGAATTTATATTGGAATTCTAAAAGCGATTCCACCCTTACAGCTTTGTAGAAGATGGAATATTTCTCTACTAATTTGTAGTGATGATGGCAAAGCTTTGGAGTTAAAGTGAATAAGGGGTTCTGATTGGAACACCGTGGGGACTATTGCATTAGTCCATAATTTGAATTTGGGTAATAACATTTCAGTGTTTTAAAAATATTCTATCACTTTCAAATATACTTAGTGATATCATCTATTCTTTTACTTATTTAGCAACTATTTATTAAAATCTCTACATGCCAGGTACTGTTCTAAGTGCTGAGAATATAGCAGTGAACAAAATAGATGAAACCCTATTATCATCAAGCTTGATTTCTAGTGGAGGGAGAAAGACAAAAACAATTAAAATATTATAAAAATTAGAAATATTAAACAATATAGTTTAATAGCGTTTCTTAGAGGAACTTCCTTAGTGAGTAGGTAATTATAATTTTCATATCTGTTATTGGCAAATGGACTTCTTATAAAATGCTTGAAATTGTTGGTTAAAAGTATAAATACATTCCTTGAAATTTTGTCCATGTTATAATTTTGCATACCAAACTTTTTTCAAATGATAACAAATTTCACATTATTGTGGTCTAAATTAATAAGGTTCTTTTACAAACCAATCTGTAGATTTATATTTGTCTTTTGTCTCATAGTATCTTAAAGGAGAAATCTTAACTATTGACCTTGGCATTAGATGAAATGTCGTTTAAAGCATATAAGGTACTTTCTTCAATTTGCTAAACAAATACAAAATAAAAGCAAACGTGGTTTAGACAAGGCTTTGGAAGAGGCATATTATAGTTGTGATTAGGAGAGACAAAAATTGATTGCCTGTGGTGCCTTTTTATCATAGGCCAGAATAGAATGACTTTCTCCACGTACAAATAAAACTAAAATCTATCTTCTAAAATCTATTATTCCATAGCCATTGACTGTACATGCATTATTTTCAAAGCACTGTGCAGTGGGAGAGAGAGAGACAGAGTGAGAAAGAGTGTGTGTGTTGGGTGTGTGTGTGTGTGTGTGTGTGTGTGTGTGTGTGTAGGAACAAGAGGGGGAAGTAAGAGAGTGCAGAAATTGAATCAGTTCTCAGTATGTGGGAACACATATGCACAGGTAAATAGAATAAAAATATTAAAATGGTAAGTTCCCTGTAAAAAAATTTTTAAAAAGTTCTATGTGAGTTCAAGGCAGGGAGTTGTCATTTCTGCCTGACGACAACTGGAGAAAGTTCCACACAGGAGGATGTCTGAATTTACTTATCTTTCCTTTGATGTTTTATTAAAATGAGACCAGGATCTTGTATATTATAATATGTTGGGCACTGAAATGTCCACCTGCACAAAAATGTATTCCTCCCTGACCTTGCTATAGGACCCCAAACTCCCATTGTTATTTGGTTCATTGGAAGTTTATGTTATAGCCCAATTGTGATAAGATGGATGGAAGAACATCAAAAACCATTTGGCCTCCATCAATGCCTTAGTTAGGATTTATTTCTGAAATAAACCATAAAGAGAAAATTCCTGAGGAAATAAGACACAGAATTGGGAGGTTCTACTTGTCAGTGTGGTGAGAAGAAAAAAGGGGTCAGGAATAGTCTAGAATGGTAGGCTAGGAGAAGGGTCTTGGCCTGGATAAGCAGATGACTGCATAAATTTCCTGCGTACTTGGTGCTGAGGAGTTCTGAAGGACAAAAGGCAAACTTACATCTTTGCCTGAACACCTAGTGGTCTTCCAATGTTACCCATTTCAACAGACGGCAACTTCACCCATCCATTTGTACCAACTGGGAACCCGCTGGTAGTCACGGACTGGAACCTGACATGCCTCTGTCTTTCTGTTTCTCTCCTCTGTTTGCCATGGAGGAGAGGAAACACAGATTGGAAGCTTAGAACATGGGTGAAAACAGCTGCAGTCTCTCTTTTAAGATATTGTAATGGGCAGCTAAAAGTCAATCTTTCATGTGAGAAAATTCTAGAGTGAAGAAGTTCTTTATGAGGATTGTCCTACAGCTCCAAATTACTGCAGTAAACCTCACATACACTCAGGAGCTCCAGAAAGCTTTTGATTCTATGAAAGAGATTCAGGGTATCTGGAGGATCATTTTTCACGTCTCTCTCATAGGGAGTCAGAAATTATGGATCACAATTGAGAGTTTGTGAAACAAATGTTTTTATTTCTTTAAGTCTTACTCTAAGGTAGAAACTTTTTTTGGTAAGTCTTGTTACTTTAGTGAAGTTATACTTTTGAAGGAAAAAAGAATGATAGAGAATACATATACTAAATGATTTTTGAATCAGTTTCCCACACCTTAGGTGAGATTCGCTAATTTGTCAAGTCAGTATAAACCAGACACCAATGTAGTTACCCAAATTGTAAGCAGAGTGCTAAAGAATAAACGAATAGCTGGTGAACCTGGCAACACATTCACATTGAGTGTTAGTGAAAGTCATTACACCTGTAGTGACATTTACTTGATTATAAAGGACAATAATTCTAAAATGCAAGTGAATTATCTGTTACTGCAATTAAAAAATAATATTATATCATTGTTTATTCATATTTACATAGCCATAGATTTATCTGGGATTTTCTTTTTTTTAAATTGGAAGTTGGGTGTAGTATGAGAGATGCTTTTTTAAATTTTTAATTTTATTTATTATTATTATCTTTTATTTTTGGCTGCGTTGGGTCTTGTTGCTGCACGCGGGCTTTCTCTAGTTGCGGTGAGCGGGGGCTACTCTTTGTTGTAGCGCTCGGGCTTCTCATTGCGGTGGCTTCTCTTGTGGAGCATGGGCTCTAGGTGTGCAGGCTTCAGTAGTTGCAGCACACGGGCTCAGTAGCTGCAGCACGTGGGCTTCAGTTGTTGTGGCTGATGGGGTCAGTAGTTGTGGCTCACAGGCTCTAGAGCGCGGGCTCAGTAGTTGTGGCGCACGGGCTTAGTTGCTCCGTAGCATGTGGGATCTCCCTGGACCAGGGATCAAACTCGTGTCCCCTGCATTGGCAGGTGGATTCTTAACCACTGCACCACCAGGGAAGTCCCTATCTGGGATTTTTGAAGATGAGCTGGAGTTGCTCATTATACCTAAGCCCATAGAAATCTACATTGGGTAGTACTTAACACAACAAATTGTGGATATTTTAACATTAAAGTTCAGCCTTTTATTGATTGATTGAATAAATAACAAAAATAAATGTACTGCAGCATGCTTTTATAACAGTAAGAACATTAACATAGTGCTTCTTGTGCCAGATATTATTCTAAATGCTTTTTATATTATCCCATTTAACTCTTACAACAATCCTTTGATATAGGAGTATGATTACCTCCATTTTACAGGTGAGGAAACCAAGGAACATTAACAGTACTAAGTTTCACAGACCCTTGCTTCTACCTACTTATACAAGACCTCTAGCTCTTTGCAAAGCCCTTCTCCCCTTCTTGCTCTTCCCCATCCTCTGCCTAATATTTTTCAGAGTGTCCAGATACAACTAGTGAACCCACACAGCTTATGCTGTGTGCTTCTGCATGGCACTTCTCCTTCTGTGCTATCTTTTACCTGGCACTAGTTTCCCACTGGATACTGCTGTCACTCTGTTAGGTACTGTAGTCTACTGTTTGTGTGTGGTGGGGTGGTACTTGGTACTTGTACTCTACTGACTCTTAGGGGCTGCATCATTGCTCTATTACCCCTCAGGGGAAATGGCATTCTCCTGCTGGGTGCTGCCATTCTTCCCTTGGACCTACTGCTGCTCCTCTAGACACAAACACTCTGATAATTCCAAGCACTGATGGTGGAACAGATAAACAGTTCTCTGTGGCAGAGACCTCTCTTTCATTTTGTCCTGTGTGGTTAGAGGAGTTCCAGAATAATCTGCTTCTTTCCCAAAGTATTAGAGCTTTTTGTTGAAACAGCATTTTGCAACTTATACACACAATATTCTCTCTTCTTAGAACTCAGACATGTATCCATGGGGGTGAGCCAAGGACAGAGTTGAGCAGTAGTCATTTGCTAAATGTGGAGTCACTTCTCCCCTCAGATCACTAAGACTTTGTTGCAGGGTCAAAGTTTCTGTTTTTTCCCATCTGTCTCTCTCTCTTCCTGTAGGAAGAAACTTCTTTTCCCCTAGGCCCAGCCTACCAGATTTGTTCAAGAGTTTCTTAACCAGAGCAATGGCAATAGTTGAAGCTCACACTTGGCTCACTTTGACGGAGAAGCAGCCATTTGATTTTGTAATACCCAGTGTACCCTTTTCAAGGTGTAGTACTCAACAATGGTATAGTTCTGAATAGAATCTGATTTTCCTTAAAAAAAAAAAGTGGTTTAAGCTGATGAATTAACCAATAGGAGCTATCAAACTGTGTTTTTAAAATGAATTTTTACATTTCAAGCTTTTTAAGAAAGATTGCTTAATAAAAGAATACCCATCAGTACCCAAAGCCCCAACTACTACCTCTTTCCTCTTTTGGATTTATGCTACACATCATTATTATTTCTTTCATGAATTCTGTCAGCATATTAGTAAGAGAATGTGGCCAAAAGAAATAGCTCTTGATCAAAATTAAGCAGCTTTGCAAAGTCACACTTCCATCTGGATATATTTTCAAAATGCATGGCTACAAAGAAAACTCACTCTGTTGTTGAGATCAAAATCTTTTAGTCTCTAGTGCTTGAGTGTTGGTAATGATTGAATTTAAAGAGCATGCATTAGAGAATTTCTGGTGGTTTCAGAGAGGTTATGCCAGTAATATTCCAAGCCTTAACATTTTTTTTTATGGGAGGGTTTGAGAATTTAGGGTCAGATTTGGGTGATTTAGACTAATGCTTATGAATGGAGCCTCCAACAGTGTTGCTAAAACAAAGCTAATGTAATGAAATAGAAGATTCTTTGAAGAATTGTAGCCCAGCCCAATTTCCAAAGTTTACAAACGGGATAAATTTGGAAGAAAGAGAGTTTATCAGGTAATATCCAAAATACAAGCCAAATTCAAAGATTACTAATTTAAAATATAGGCATTTCAACAGTGCAAACAATGCAGATGAAATGCTAAAATCATTCCTTGTGTGCAAAGGAAGACATTTTGGTCTGATTCTATGACCATTCATTATTCACTTTCTATGTGTTAGGCACTGTGTTAGATGCTTTCAGTACCTTAATAAAATACCATTTACAGATGTCTATGACTCTAAAAGCCACTTCCTTAAGTACTCCTCAGTACTTGTACACAGATTTTAATGATTTTTATTGAAAATAGCTTAATAATTGCAAAACATGTTTATTGTAGAAAGATTAGAAAATATAGTCAAGAGAAAGTTTCTAAAAATCACTCATAATCTTGTTATCCAGAAATAACTATCATATCAGCTGGGTGAACATCTTTCCAGGCCTGTTTCTATGCATATACTTCATTTTATAGGGATGTATTTCTAAAACAACTTATTCTCTTCCCAGCTTTCCTTTTTCTTAGGTGTAGTATGCTAATTATTATATAATTTCATCATGATTACTCAAAGTTAGGATTATAAGCATCAGTTATTGTTCTTTTCTTTTAATCTAAGATTGCTATATGAAGTCTTCATTCTGGATGTCTGGGAGAGGCAGCTGAGAGGCTACTTTTAGTCTAAAGAGAGCTCCAGGACTCAATGAAATCAATACCACAATTGCGCAATGGTACACATGTTCAGAGATTGTTCTGAATTACATATGGACTGTCACCTGCAGAAATGGTCTTCACACTTCATGCTTGATAGGGTCTTTTGAGAGAATGCTCCAGTCCAAGGGCGGGTATAAGCATAGTTGTTTGATGAGGTGATTTGAAAGAAAATTTGGGCTACAAGTTTAGCTTTTGTTACTAGTATGAAATCTAGTTGATGGCTTACAGGTTATGATTTGAAGAGTATTAGAAAATATCTCAGAGATATCTCTCCAGAGATATCGTTCATCATGTATAAATTCACCATTAGAATTACTTCCTAGGTATAGGGTATTCAAGGTCACTGTGAAAATGCAAATGTGTTATCTTGGAGGGGGCGTATCGTAAACCACCATCATATAAAAACACCTGAGTTTGAAGGAGAAATGGAACTCAGCAAATAGCAGAGTACCTGGCATACAGTACTTGCATGATAACTAAATTTGTTACTTGAATGTTGCATGAAAGGGTACAGAGGTTTTGAGATAAGCTTGAACAGAAACAGCCCAGAAAGTAGGACAGAAGAACATCAAATACGAATAATGGTTCCTCTGCTAGTCTCAGTTTGTGGAATATTCAGTGTTCAGGACTTGTGGAATGGTGAATATCCTAAATAAAATAGATGAGGAAAAATATGTTGTACCTTTTGCTATTCTAAAAAGACATCTAGACAGGAGATTGAATTCCCTAATCCAATTTGAGTTGAATATTATTCCTAGGATGACCAAAGAAGAACTAGGTATCTTTAAGAGGAAGGAAAGATAACCAGTTTTCTAGATTGAGTAGAAATTATTGCCAGGTTCCAGCAAGGCAGTTCTCACCTAAAGGTATGAGACAACCATTATTTGAATGAGAAAACAAACCTCTTTCATAGTTGACTCCATCTATGGCTGGAGCTTCAGATCAAGAGTTTGCTCATTTCCTTCCAGTGCTCTATTTATAGGAAAATTATTCTAGAGTAAATAGAGTATAATGCTGAACTTGATAGTAAAGTTAGACTGCTTGGCTTGGGAGCCAGAATCTATGTACCCTATCTGATGAGCCTGTTACCACCCAGAGACACATGGAAGAGTATAGAATTATGAAAAGACAAGAGGTTGAGCAAAGTTTGGTTAAGAAGGAAATTCAGGTGCCAGTGGTGCCATTTTGGTTAGGCATCAGGAAAGTGTCCTGCTTAGGGCTCTGTCCAAAAGGAAAGAATTTAGGAAAGCTTGAGAGGAAGGAGGTGGAAAGGCATGAAAGGATAAGACTGAATTTGTGTCATTTTACCGTGGCTGGCAGAGTATTCTCAGTCCCATGAAGTATAGGAGAGGTAAGAGCGTTTAGATATTACATGGCATTTGCTCTTGCTTTCTCTTTCTACTCCTTGGGTTTTATACTGTCTTTTCTCTCTGTCCCTCCACATTGGCTAGAACATTTTGTAATAACTTTGGATGATGAAAATAGGCTGTGTTAAAAAATGCCAGAAAGTCAAAACTCGGTTCAAAATTTACCTTTCTGCCTTCAAATTTTCTATCTACGAGTGGATATTTTAGTTATGAAAATTCAAATTATAGTAAGGATGTCAGGGAAGACCCAGTAAAGGTAAACTAATGCACTTTCATATATGCTCAAATTTAATGCTTGCATTTTTAATTTTAGAAACATACTTAAAATATGTGACTGCTGTCTTTGGTGAGAGAGAAGTGGAAAAAAAATCTGCATTCCAGGAAGCAGCCCAATTTTAATTAAAAATGCTGGGCTAATTTGTCTCCCTCCCAGAGCCACCGATATTTTGCCTTTGGGCTGTTGTGTAGACTTGTCTGCCATTTGTCTGAGTATAAATAACTCTCGTTTTCACACTTGTCTTTTCTTGCAGTTTGTCAAAATGGTTGCTTATAGCAGTAAATTAATTTCCTATCTGGTGAGCATATATATATATATATATATATATATATAGAGAGAGAGAGAGAGAGAGACAGACAGACAGACAGACAGAGACAGACAGACAGACAGACAGACAGCAGACATAGGCAGAGAGAGAGAGAGAGACAGCTCAAGCACACAATGGTGCAAGAGCAAGCTAGCACACAACTTATCAACAAGAGACTGTTTTATTGGTTGTATGAAAATAAGAAAACATAGTTGTGTCAGGGTTCACCAAGACAACTCTCTAGTTGGATGATTTGCCAGCAGGACTCATAGAACTTAGAAAAGCTGTACTTGCCATTATGGCTCATTATAGTGAAAGGATACAAATTAAAATCAGCAAAGGAAACAAGGCACATAGGGCAGAGTCCAGGAGAAACTGGGCATAGGCTTCCAGTTGTCCTCTCCCAGTGGAGTTGCAGAGGCAGCATTTAATTCTCCCATTAACAAAGTGTGATAGCACATGAAAAGTGTTGCCAACCAGTAAGCTCAATGGAGCCTTGGTGGCCAGGGTTTTATTAGGGGTCAGTCGTGTAGGCATGGAGCTCCACGTGACTGACCTTAGCTACTCAGTCTCCAGCACAGGCCCGCCACCACCACCACTCCCCCTTCCTCCATGATCAAACTCCAGTGTGGCCCAGGGTAACAAAAAGCAGTGTTCAAGTTAAATCACATTGTTAGCATATTCTATCTGGTGTGGTCCAAGGCCCCAGGTATACAAAGACATTCTGATCAGGCAGGATATTCCAAGGGTTTATAGGTTATTTCCCTGTAGCCTGTTAAGGGCCAGTCCTGAACACCTTTGGAATAACCAGGCCTTCTGAGTTAACCCTTTACTGCACACGGTGGTGCCAAATACAGAGGTGTTTCACACAATTCTGAATGCTGAATTACTTCTTTTGGAAAAGTGTGAAGACAGCATGGTTCCTTTGCCCTCAAAATGTTGAAGGAAGTGGACAGTATTGCCTTATGTTGAAGGGGCTTCTTCTGTAGTGTACATGTTCTAATGGGGGATTAATTAGCATTGTGGAAGCCAATACCAGAGACTTGTGGAGTAGTCAGTACCATATGTGTGTTATGCTTGTTTCTAGAGACCCCTTGTAACCATTTAAAAATATTTCCTAGAAGGGGAAATACCACCTGGTTAACTATTCTTGCCTCTACATAAATTTCTTTATCCTTTTATGTAACATGTCATCTAGCAGAGGAGAAACCATAAGGGAGTGGTGGATGGAAACATTTTTTATTTGGAAAAAGAGGAGCAAAGATCTGGGCACAAAGTACTAAAAATAGTAAGGTCGTGACATTCATGGGGATTCCTGAGAATCAAGGAACATTCTGATGACAGAGGGTACATGGGGAATTTTCAATATGAATTCAATATGAAGATATATTTCTCTAGCTTCCCAAAATGTTTTTGAGGGCAGGCCCTGGGGTTATGATGTGTTTTTAGGCTTTGTGTTTACCTGTCAATTTCACTTGGTTTCAAACATTTAGAAGAATATAATGGATATGTAGGGTATATGGGTATCCATGGCTTATATCAAAGACCTCTTGCCCATGGTAACAAGATTAGTTCCAGACCCCACCTCTGGGTAGAACAAGGATGGAAACAGTGGTAGGAGTTTAAAGGAAAGCCCTGGCAGTTTGCTGAAGGTGAACTGGAGTATAGGGTAACATAACCGATCTCATTCGACATAGATATGGTTTAGTGAAAAGACCAGTATACTTTTATGTTATGAATGTATAATTTTATATCTAAATAATTTGAGTTACCTAGAAAATACAAAATTGTTAATCACATGGTATTTTAGAACCAAACTGAGTCCTCTGTTATTTGGATCCTAAATGTATAATAGGGCACATTTGGTATAATGTGCCCTGTTATAATAGAGGGCATTTGGTAAACACAGATCTGAATAAACTTGGGCCTCGAGTATTAATTGTGATGCCTGAACATGTTTAATACACAGAAAACTTAATGAGGATAACTTACCACAGCAGTAAATTTTACTAAAAAATTTTGGAGGGGCCTTAACTGGTAGTTCAGTTTTATGTTGGTCTGTGTCCCTTACGGAATATAGAATTTCTTGCACTTCAGATTCTGCCAAGTTGTTTGTATAAAGGACCTCCTGCATTGTTTTTTGTAATTAAGTTTTGAAAATGTTTTGGATTTTGTTAAAGAGGGATTGATTTGATATTTGTTTTGTTTTCCAAATGTATTTTACTTTCAAACAGTACAGTTTAAACACTGTGTGATTTTTACTTAAATAAGGAGCTGCCTAATTCTAATTTTTCTACCCTCCATTTCCCCCTCCTTTCTTTCCTGTTGCTCTCATTTTTGCCCTCCTCTGCCACCTTTTCTCCCTTCTATTCATCAATCCAGCTATCCCTGGAATATTTACTTAACACTCTCCTATTTACAGGTACAGTACTGGTTACTAGGGATAAAGAGATGAGTAATCATATCTTTTCCTTAAGAATTCCACAACCTCACTTATATTTAGTGTTGTCAGTCTTTTTAGTTTTAGCCATTCTTGTGGCTGTGAAGTATTATCTCATTTTGGTTTTAATTTACACTTCTCTAATGATTAATGGTGTTGAGTACCTTTTCATGTACTCATTGGCCATTCATATATTGATAGCTTATTTTGTGAAGTGTCTAGCTCTTTGGCTATTTTTTTTGGATTTTTGTCTCTATTATTATATTGTGGGAATTCTAAGTTCTGAATACAAGTCCTTTTTTAGATATATGCATTGAAAACATATTCTCCCAGTCTGTAGTTTTTCTTGTTACTCTTTTAATGGTATATTTTGATAGAGAAATTAATGAAGAATTCATCAATATTTCCTTTATGTTTAATGTTTTTGTGTTACAAGAAAAATCTGCCTGCCCAAAGTGATTAAGATATTCACCTATGTTTACTTCTAGAAGCTTTCCAGTTTTAGCTTTCATGCTAAAACTGGATCTGTTATCCATAATCAACTAAATTTTGTGTATGCTGGGATGTAGAGGTGAATATTCATTTCCTTTCTATTTTAATAGAGTATTTTTTAGAGGGGCCTTAGATTACAAAATCAAGCAGAAAGTATTACTTAACTACTCCTCTCATCCCCGCCTCCCCCACTACTGTACATCCCAAATTTTGTGTAGTGTGTGAGGTAGAGGTCAAGGTTTTTTTCCCCCCATTTTAATAGATTTTAGAGCAGTTTTCAATTCACAACAAAATTGAATGGAAAGTACGCCCTGCCACCACACATGCACCACCTCCCCCACTCTCCACATCCTACGCCACAGTAGTACATTTGTTACAGCCTACGAAGCTACATCATCATCACCCCAAATCCGTAGTTTACATTAGGGTTCCCTCTTGGTGTCATACAGTCTATGGGTTTTGACAAATTTATAATGACATGTATCCTCCATTATAGTATCATACAGAATAGTGTCACTGTGCTAAAAATCCTTTGTGCTCTGCCAGTTCATCTCTCCTTCCTCCCTAACCCCTGGCAACCACTGATCTTTTACTGTCTCCATAGTTTTGCCTTTTCCAGAATGTCATATATTTGGAATCATACTGTATGTAGCCTTTTCAGATTGACTTCTTTCACTTAAATATGTATTTAAAAGGTTCTTCCATGTCTTTTCAATGCTTGATAGCTCATTTCTTTTTAATGCTGAATAATATTCCATAGTCTGGATGTACCATAGTTAATTTATCCATTCACCTGCTGAAGGACATCTTGGTTGCTTCTAAGTTTTCACAATTAAGGATAAAACTGCTATAAACATCTATGTGCAGGTTTTTTTTGTAGACATAGGTTTTTAACTCCTTTGGAAAAATACCAAGGAGTGCAATTGCTGAATCATATAGTCAGAGTATGCTTATTTGGGTAAGAAACTGGCAAACTATGTTCCTGTGTGGCTGTACCATTTTGCATTCCTACCAGCAGTGAATGAGAATTCCTGTTGCTCCACATCCTTGTCAGCATTTGGTGTTGTCTGTGTTCTAGAGGTTGGCCATTCTAATAGGTGTGTACTAGAATCTCATTGTTTTAATTTGCATTTCCCTGATGACATATGATGTTGAGCATATTTTAATATGCTTATTTAACATCTGCGTATCTTCTTTGGTGGAGTATCTTGTTAGGATCTTTGGTCCTGTTTTAAAATTGAATAGTTTGTTTTCTTCTTGTTGAGTTTTAAGAGTTCTTTATATATTTTGGATAATGGTCCTTTATCAGATGTGTCTTTTGCAAATATTTGCTCCCAGTCTGTGGCTTGTATTCTCATTCTCTTGGCATCATCTTTGGCAGAGCAGAAGTTTTTAATTTTAATGAAGTCCAGTTCATTTATTTCTTTCATGGATTATGCCCTTGGTGTTTTATCTAAATAGTCATTTGCCATACTCAAGGTCATCTACATTTTGTCTTATATTACCTTCTAGGAGTTTTATAGTTTTGTATTTTACATTTAGGTCTATGATCCACTTGAGTTAATTTTCATGAAGGGTGTAAGGTCCTTATCTAGATTCACTTTTTTCATGTACAGTTGTCCAGTTGTTCAGCACCATTTATTGAACCATTTGTTCATTTAAAAAATATTGTCCGGGGCTTCCCTGGTGGCGCAGTGGTTGAGGGTCCGCCTGCTGATGCAGGGGACACGGGTTCGTGCCCTGGTCTGGGAGGATCCCACATGCCGCAGAGTGGCTGGGCCCGTGTGCGTGTCCAGAGCCTGTGCTCCGCAATGGGAGAGGCCGCAGCAGTGAGAGGCCCGCATACCGCAAAAAAAAAAAAAAAAAAAAAAAAAAAAAAAAAAATATATATATATATATATATATATATATATATATATGATTGTCCTGTAATTCCTACAACATATGTTGAAAAACCTTCCCTAATTGAATTGTTTTGGTGCCTTTTTGAAAATCATTCGACCATATCTATGTGGCTCTACTTTTGGACTTTTTAGTCTGTTAATCTATTTGTCTACTGTACAAATAACCATGTCTTAATAATTATATTTTTACATAAAATAAGTCTTTAAAATAGGTAATGTAAGTCTTCTGACTTTGGAGCTGTAGCTCAAATTGGGGAGAATTGATATTTTGAAGTCTTGTAATCCATGAGCATAATAAATATCATACTCTTTTTACATATCCTTTAATTTCTTTCATCAGTATTTTATAGTTTTCAGTAGATACCTTATACACATCTTTTATTAAATTTATTTTATAAAATTATTATTTTGATGTTACTATGAATAATAATGTAGAATTTATTTTCTAATCTGCTTGTACCTAGGGTAAAAAACAATTGATTTGTTTATTGACTTTTAAAATTAATTAATAATTTAAAATATTTCAAGGGTTTTTGTGGCTTCCTTAGAATTTTCTATGTATACAGTTATGTCATCTATGAAAAAAAGTTTTATTTCTCTTCCTTTCTAATATTTAAGCCTTTATTTCTTTTTCCTGCCTCATTTCACTCATTAGGACCTCTAGGTCAGTGTTGAAGTGCCGTGAGTGAAATGCTTGTCTGATTTTGAACTTAAGGGCCAAATGGCCACTATTTCACCATTACATATGATTTTAACTGCATGTTTTTCTTGTGGATGCCATTTATCAAATCAAGAAATTTTACTTCTTTTCCCAATTTGCTAAGAGCTTTTAGCAAAAGGAGGTGTTGGATATCATCAAATACTTTCTCCACATCTACTAAAATGGTTGTTTGATTTTTGACTTTTATTCTGTTAATGTGGTAAATAACATTGTAAAAATCAATGTTTAAAAAAAACCTGTTTTATTCTTGGAATAAATTCACCATGGTCCTTTTTATATAATATGGGATACAGTTTGCAATCTTATATTTAGGTTTTGGCACCTGTGTTCTTGAATGATTTTGGCACGTATTTATTCTTTCTAATGTTTATTTTTTGGTCAGGTATTGGAGTTAAAATTATGCTGACTTTATTAAATAATTAAGGAAGTGTTCCCTTTTTTAAAACTTAAACTCTGTAAGAGTTTAAGATTGGTGATATATTATGTTCATGAATCCTGTAATATTTGATAAAATTCACTGGAAAATACCTCTGAGCCTGGAGTTTTCTTTTTTTTTTTTTTTTTTTTTTTTTTTTTTGCGGTATGCGGGCCTCTCACTGTTGTGGCCTCTCCCGTTGCGTAGCACAGGCTCCGGACGCGCAGGCCTAGCGGCCATGGCTCACGGGCTTAGTTGCTCCGCGGCATGTGGGATCTTCCCGGACCAGGGCACGAACCCGTGTTTCCTGCATCGGCAGGCGGATTCTCAACCACTGCGCCACCAGGGAAGCCCTGGAGTTTTCTTTGTGGGAAGTTACTTACAAATTTAATTCCTTTAATAGTTGTAAGATTGCTTAGATGTTTCTTGTCAGTTTTGGCAAGTTGTACTTTTCTATGAATTTGTCTATTTCAATTAATTTTCATTTTTCTTTGAGTTTCATTGTTCATTTTGGTTTTCTGCTAACTTCTTGAGAGGAATGCCTAGATCAGACATCAGCAAACTTTTCTTTAAAGCTCTATTTTAGTAGGTGTTTTAGGCTTATGAACCATATAGTCTTTGTCTCAATTACTTACCTCTTCAGTTTTAGCACAAACGCAGCCATAGGCAATACTTAAACAAATGGGTGTGGCTGTATTTTCCTAAAGACTATTTAAAAAGCAGTTGATGGCAGTTTGCAAACTCTTTACTTACATCACTGATTTTCAGCTTGCCTTCTTTTCTCAGTTATGCATTTAAGATTATAAATGTTCTCTAAGCCTCAAGTTTCGATATATCACATTTTCATGATTATTTAATTCAAAATGTTAAAAAGACTCCATTGTCGGGCTTCCCTGGTGGCGCAGTGGTTGAGAATCCGCCTGCCGATGCAGGGGACACGGGTTCGTGCCCCGGTCTGGGAAGATCCCACATGCCGCGGAGCGGCTGGGCCCGTGAGCCATGGCCGCTGAGCCTGCGCGTCCGGAGCCTGTGCTCCGCAAGGGAGAGGCCACAACAATGAG
This sequence comes from Kogia breviceps, assembly GCF_026419965.1. Classification (NCBI taxonomy): domain Eukaryota; kingdom Metazoa; phylum Chordata; class Mammalia; order Artiodactyla; family Physeteridae; genus Kogia; species Kogia breviceps. The sequence goes on along the minus strand of NC_081330.1, from coordinate 26,760,455 downwards.
GCCCGCATACCACAAAAAAAAAAAAAAAAAAAAAAAAAAAAAGACTCCATTGTCATTTCTTTTTTGACCCATGGTATTTTAAAATGTATTGCTTAGTTTCAAAACATGTAAGGATTTTTAAAGTGATACTTTGTTATTCTATATTAATTCCACTGTGGGCAGAGAACATGCTCTGGATAATTTAAAGCTTTATGGTCAATTTTTGTGTAATTTTTTTGTATACTTGCAAAGGATTGTCTCTTCAGTTTGGTACACTGTTCTCTATGTGTCAGTTATGTCTAATTTGTTAATTATTCATAACTTCCATATTTTTGTTTGTTTTCTTATTCTGTCAGTTAGTGAATAATAGTGTTAAAATCTCCCACTGTGGTTGTGGATTTGTCTATTTCCATTTTCTCGCGTGTGTGTGTGTGTGTGTGTGTGTGTGTGGTCTCAGCTTTTTTTTCCAGTTTTATTGAGATATAATTGACATACAGCAATGTACAATCATAACTCATTTTATTGTGCTTTGCTTTATTGTGCTTCTCAGATGCTATGTTTTTAACAAAATGAAGGTTTATGGCAATCCTGTGATATTAGATGATGGTTTGCATTTTTAACAATAAAGTATTTTTAAATTAAGCTATATACATTATTTTTTTAGACACAATGCTATTGCACACTTAATAGGCTACAGTATTGTGTAAACATAACTTTTATATGCACTGGGAAACCAAAAAATTTGTGTGAGTTGCTTTACTGCAACATTTGCTTTACTGAAGTAGTCTGGAACTAAACCTGAAATATCTCTGAGGTTTGCCTCTATAAGTGTAAGATGTACAGCATAATGACTTGTCTTACATATATTGTGAAATGATTACCACAGTAAGTTTATTTAACATCTGTCCTCTCATATAGATGCAAAAACAAAGAAAAAAATTTTTTCTTTGTGATAAGAACTCTTAGGGTTTGTTCTCTTAACAACTTTCAAACATACCGTACAGCAGTGTTAACTATAGCCATGATGTTGTACTTTACATCCCTAGTACTTACTGATCTTACAACTGGAAGTTTGAACCTTTTGACCAGCTTATTTCCATTTTTAATCCTATATAATTTTTCCTTATATATTTCAAAGCCATGTTATTAGGTTCATATAAATTTAGAATTGTTTATCTTCTTAATGGATTGATCCCTTTATCATTACAAAACATCCCACTCTGTTTCTAGTAATGCTTTTTGTCTTAAGGTTTACTTTGTCTATTAGTCTAGCTTCATCAGCTTTCTTTCATTTGGAGTGTGCATGACATATCCTTCTATCTCTTTAGTTTTAATTTTCCATATTCTTATATTTAAGATGTGTTTCCTGTATGAAGCATATATATTTATATTTAGTCTGACAATTTAATTGGAGTGTCTTGTTCATTTACATGCACTATAATTAGTACATATATTTGCATTTAAATCTATATTGCCAAATCCTTCATATGTTTTCCATTCATTCTAAGTTCATTTTGTCCTCTCTTATCTTGCCTTCTTTTAGATTGACTAGTTCTTATTTTTTCACCTTGTATTAGCATGGTAACTACATATTCTTCTATTATCATTTTAGTGGATACCCTAGATATTATAGCATGAATCCTTGGCTTCTTCCAAGCTTCAAACACAGTAACTCCATTTTAACCCCTTCTCAAATTATATGCTATTCTAATTTTATTTTAAATCTCTCTATATTTTAACCCCCACAAGACATTATTATTGTTGTTGTTGTTTAGAGTCAGTACAGTTGACCCTTGAACAACATGGGGGTCGGGGCGCTGACTTTCTGTGCAGTGGAAAATCCACATACAACTTTATAGTTGGCCTTTGTATCCATGGTTCTGCATTCAGAGATTCTGCCAAGAATGGATTGTGTAGTATAGTAGTACATATTTATTGGGAAAAAACCGTGTATAAGTGGACCCTAGTAGTTCAAATCTGTGTTGTTCAAAGCTCAACTGTATTCATCTGGATTTACCCATAAATTTTTTTTTCAAGTAAACAAATTCTTTAATTAAAAAAATCAATGTTTTATGGGAAAAATGTAAATAAAACCACTGATGAAGTAGCCACTTTAACAGGGATTAAAAAAGGAAAGATTCTAAGGTAGGTTATGAAGTGCCTCACATAAAATTCATTCAGTACATTATTTGTAGGCAAGTTAAGTTGAAGAGAGAAGCAAAATAAATGGAAGACAGAAGTGCAGAAGTGCTGCAGATTGTCATCAATATGGTTAATTTTATAAAAACTCACATTTAATATATACTGGAATCTATAAAACATGTTGCAATGATATAGGGAGTGCAGGGGGCCATTCAGAGCATGTGCTTTGGTGTCAAACTGGCCTCTGTCCTAGACCTGCCTGGACCTGCTCTACAACCTTAGTTATTCACCTAATGTCTCTAAGGCTCAGTTTTCTCATCTGTGAAAAAAAGGATAGTTGAGCCTACTGTGAATGATATAATACATAAAGCACTTAATTGTACAGAGATTTTTTTTAACATCTTTATTGTAGTATACTTGCTTTACAATGGTGTGTTACTTTCTGCTTTATAACAAAGTGAATCAGCTATACATATACATATGTCCCCATGTCTCCGCCCTCTTGTGTCTCCCTCCCATCCTCCCTATCTCACCCTTCTAGGTGGTCACAAAGCACAGAGCTGATCTCCCCGTGCTATGCGGCTGCTTCCCACTAGCTATCTGTTTTACATTTGGTAGTGTATATATGTCCTTGACACTCTCTCACTTCGTCCCAGCTTACCCTTCCTCCTCCCTGTGTCCTCAAGTCCATTCTCTGTGTCTGTGTCTTTTTTGTGTGTGTGTGTGGTACGCGGGCCTCTCACTGCTATGGCCTCTCCCGTTGTGGAGCGCAGGCTTCGGGCGTGCAGGCTCAGCAGCCATGGCTCACGGGCCCAGCCGCTCCGCGGCATGTGGGATCTTCCTGGCCCGGGGCACGAACCCATGTCCCCTGCATCAGCAGGCAGACTCTCAACCACTGCGCCACCAGGGAAGCCCATGTGTCTGTGTCTTTATTCCTGTCATGCCCCTAGGTTCTTCAGACCTTGTTTTTTTTTAGATTCCATATATATGTGTTAGCATATGGTATTTGTTTTTCTCCTTCTGACTTACTTCACTCTGTATGACAGACTCTAGGTCCATCCATTTCACCACAAATAACTCAATTCCATTCCTTTTTATGGCTGAGTAATATTCCATTGTATATATGTGCCACATCTTTATCCATTCATCTGTTGATGGACACTTAAGTTGCTTCCATGTCCTGGCTATTGTAAATAGAGCTACAATGAACATTGTGGTATATGACTCTTTTTGAATTATGGTCTTCTCAGGGTATATGCCTAGTAGTGGGATTGCTGGGTCGTATGCTACTTCTATTTTTAGCTTTTTCAAGAACCTCCATACTGTTCTCCATAGTGGCTGTATCAATTTACATTCCCACCAACAGTGCAAAAGGGCTCCCTTTTCTCCACACCCTCTCCAGCATTTATTGTTTGTAGATGTTTTGATGATGGCCATTCTGACCGGTGTGAGGTGATACCTCATTGGAGTTTTGATTTGCATTTCTCTAATGATTGGTGATATTGAACATTCTTTCATGTGTTTGTTGGCAATCTGTATATCTTCTTTGGAGAAATGTCTATTTAGGTGTTCTGCCCATTTTTGGATTAGACTGTTTGTTTTTTTGATATTGAGCTTCATGAGCTACTTGTAAATTTTGGAGATTAATCCTTTGTCAGTTGCTTCATTTGCAAATATTTTCTCCCATTCTGAGGGTTGTCTTTTGGTCTTGTTTATGGTATCCTTTGCTGTACAAAAGCTTTTAAGTTTCATTAGGTCCCATTTGTTTATTTTTGTTTTTATTTCCATTTTTCTAGGAGGTGGGTCAAAAAGGATCTTGCTGTAATTTATGACATGGAGTGTTCTGCCTATGTTTTTTAGAAGAGTTTTATGGTGTCTGGCCTTACATTTAGGTCTTTTATCCATTTGGAGTTTACTTTTGTGTTTGGTGTTAGGGAGTGTTCTAATTTCATTCTTTTACATGTACCTGTCCAGTTTTCCCAGCACCACTTATTGAAGAGGCTGTCTTTTCTCCATTATATATTCTTGCCTCCTTTATCAAAAATAAGGTGACTATATGTGCGTGGGTTTATCTCTGGTCTTTCTATCTTGTTCCATTGATCTATATTTCTGTTTTTGTGCCAGTGCCATACTGTCTTGATTACTGTAGCTTTGTAGTATAGTCTGAAGTCAGGGAGCCTGATTCCTCCAGCTGCGTTTTTCTTTCTCAAGATTGCTTTGGCTATTTGGGGTCTTCTGTGTTTCCATACAAATTGTGAAATTTTTTGTTCTTGTTCTGTGAAAAATGCCAGTGGTAATTTGATAGGGATTGCATTGAATCTGTAGATTGCTTTGGGTAGTAGAGTCATTTTCACAATGTTGATTCTTTCAATCCAAGAACATGGTATATCTCTCCATCTGTATGTATCATCTTTAATTTCTTTCATCAGTGTCTTATAATTTTCTGCATACAGGTCTTTTGTCTCCTTAGGTAGGTGTACTCCTACGTATTTTATTCTTTTTGTTGCGATTGGATTTACCCATAAATTTAAGCTTTGTAGTCTACTGCTTTCTTCCTGCATTTCTATGTTTGCATCTGGGATTGTTTTCCTTTCTCCTGAAGTACACCCTTTTAGTATTTCTCTCAGTTTGAGTCTAGGCAGTGAAAAATTTATTTTGGTTTTGTTTAACAGCTACTTTCTTTCAGCACTTTGAGGTTATCATTCAGTTTTTGTTTTTGTTTTTGTTTTCCTGAATTCCATTGTCTCTGTTGAGGTAAGCAGCAAGTTTAATTAATATACTGAACATAATCTATCTTTATTCTCTGTTTTCTTTTTTTTTTTTCTTTATTGCTTTTTTTTTTTTTTTTTTACTGGGTTAAAATTCACTATTTTAAGCACTTTCAAGTATAGAATTCAGTAGTTTTTAGTATTCTGATTTCTTCTAAGACTTTCTCTTTGTTTTTCATCAGTTTTACTATGATGTGCCTATGTATGGTTTTAATGATTTTATTTCCTATTTGGGGTTTATAGGGTACCTTGAATCTTTCATTTTATGTCTTTCTCCAGTTTTAGAACCTTCTCAGTCATTATCTCCTCAAGTATTACCTCTCCTACACTCTTTTTCTCTCTTCCTCTTTTGAGATGTTTTTCTTCCACCCTTTTCTCTTTCTGTGCTTCTTTCTGTTTTTTTCTGGCCTATTTTCTAGTTCACTAAATTTCTCTTCAGAGTTATTTAATATACTTTTTTTTTGGCTGTGTTGGGTCTTCATTTCTGCATGCAGGCTTTCTCTAGTTGTGGCGAGTGGGGGCTACTCTTCATTGTGGTGTGTGGGCTTCTCATTGTGGTGGCTCCTCTTGTTGAGGAGCATGGGCTCCAGGTGCATGGGCTTCAGTAGTTGTGGCACGAGGGCTCAGTAGTTGTGGCTCATGGGCTCTAGAGCACAGGCTCAGTAGTTGTGGTGCATGGGAGTTGCTCTGCAGCATGTGGGATCTTCCTGGATCAGGGCTCGAACCCATGTCCCCTGCATTGGCAGCTGGATTCTTAACCAGTGTGCCACCAGGGAAGTCCCTATTTAATATACTTCTAAGTTCATGAGTTGAATTCCTAACTGTGGTTATTGTATTTTTAATTCTAGAACACTTGGTTCTTTTTTTATAGTTTCTAGTGTTTTTTCAAATATTTATAGTCTTTTATTTCATTGCATATATTTACCGTGGTTATTTTAAAAAACCCATGTATGATATCTCCATTATCTTCTGATGTTTCTTTTGGTTTTCTATCATTGTTCTCTCATCTGTGTACTCGTTTTTGATTTAGTGCTGGGCATAATAAAAATATTATAGTAAGAGTTTGAGTCCTAGTATGACAGTAGCTTCCTAAAGAAAGGATCATACCCTTTTTCAACTGACAAATGTCTATGGGAACTCACAGTCCTGGATCACCTTAATGCAGTTTCAATGACTGCTATGTATAGTCCCTGCGTGAGCTAGTCTTTACCAGTCCATCTTATTCTTAGGACATAAACCCTTGTGGCCCCAACTTAAGGCATTTACCAGCATGCACTCTCCCCTCCCCAGTAGACTCTGGATTTCAGTTTTTCTCCCCTAACCTCATCAGATTTTCAAATTTATTGTTCAGTTTCTTAGTCTCTAATCTGCCTATTCCAGAATGAAAGATCCAGCTTACCTTTTTTGGTTTCCTTCTCCATTTATATCTTTACAAGTTTTTGCCACCTTTTTAGTTCTCCAGTGCCTTCATAGAGACTTAAATTTTGTTATTTTGTAAATAGGATTTTTTTTTCTTTCTTTTTCAGATAATAAACTTTTAAAATATTTATGCCAAGTTTTCTAGTTGTTTTGGGGAAAAGTTGGTCTTTATTTCTTATTACCTAGTTCACCTTTATACAAAGTGGAAATCTACTAGTTGGTTTTAAAATGTCCTTATTTGGTCAAATAAAATTTTTGCAACTTTTTATCAGATCCCCAGAGCCTTTTTTTGTTCTTTAATTGAGATCGTCCCGGACCGGGACACAAACCCATGTCCCCTGCATCGGCAGGCATACTCTCAACCACGATGCCACCAGGGAAGCCCCCCAGAGTCTTTTTGTGAAGATTTTACTTACCCATGAAGTCTCTAGGTTTAAGAACCACTGATTGAGGGGATACAAAAGAAATAAAAGCGCTCATCCTTGTGATTAAGGAACTTTTATGTAGTTAGTAAACATATTTACCATGGATGAAGTAATTAGTGACTTGTAGAATACTGTTTTTATACAAGGCTTTGATTGGGTAACATGACCTCCAATAGCAGTTCAGAATTCACCTGGAAGATAGGGCTAGAGCTAGGGTTTGAAGGATGGAGATTGCCAGAGGGAGGGGGAAGGGTATTTTGGACATGGAATGACATTAACTAAGTCTTAGTCACCATTGAACAGATTTAATTCATAGCATGATGACTGAATAGTTTATCCCTTAATCCTTCTTTCCCTTGGTATGTTGTTAATACTAATCAGGCTGGGCTGAAAGCTTGGGAATTCACTGGTGCACACTGTGATACATGTGTTAATTTGATTGCCTGTGATTTCTGTAGCAGACCCAGGGCTGCAGCAAACATGCAGGTAATTGTATAAAGTCTGCATAGTCCCCCAGCAGGGTGTTTTACAATCAGCTCCACCTCAGGAGAATTTCAGCTAATCCAGCTGTTTTCTTCGAATGCTCAGTTTGGGGACTCCCCTGTACTCACTCCCCTGCCTTGCTACTTGAGTGAGACATGTGTGACTATAAGCCTAAAGTATAAAAGTAAAGATTAAGAAGGACCCACATTGCACCTGCCTATTCAGAGTGCTGATTTCATGTGGCTGAATGACATGTTTTTGGAACTCAATATTTTTTCCTATGAATCTGCTAAAGATGCATGAAGCATCTTATACAGCTCCTGAGGGCACAGAGCCTCTATCTTTTAGGTACTCAGTGGGTCTGAATTGCTGGCAGGGGTCAGGAGAGTTGACAAGGTAGTGTTATGAGCATGAATTTAACTTCATAAACTCAGGTGCACAAGAAATATTTTATATGTTTTCTCTAAATCAGATTTAATCTGCTCTGAGCCCCTAGTTTATCAGGCTAGTTGGAAATTCAGTCTCAATTATTATTGGTCCTTTTTCCTATCCCCATGCCTCCTACACTGTGCAGTGATCTGGGGAGTCTAGCACAGAATAGGACATGCCGGGAGGGCTCTTTGTTCTTTGGTTCATACTGATCACCACTGACATACTCCTCATCCAAGCCTGCACAGTCCCTTGAAGGTAAGTTCTGCTGTGGCTTCCATGGATTTTTGCTGAGTTTTTGTGTCCCAGGGCCCAAGATGTAGCCTCTTTGGATACCATCATGCACCCATGTTCCTCTGAGGCCTTGCCACCATCACAGGGTGCTATGAGGGGGAGAGCATCCAAACACAGTTCCCTCCTTAGCCTTTTAGAATCTTTTCTTCCTTCACAGAGGCAGAGATGAAAGTGTAATGGCAAGTACTCTGAAATTACCTTGAAACTATGCTACTAGTAGACATCTCTCTCTTCCACTGGGTGAAAGGGGGTTGTGGGAACCTGGCAACTATGAGAAGCAAAGGGACTTTACAATTATCACTTGACTTACCAATTACCTATTTACCTATTCATTACCTATGCAATGAATAAGATCTAGTCTGTGTCCTCAGGTTCTGTTCTAATGGAGGATGAAGATATAGTAGGAAAAGGGGCCCTTATTGCTACTGAATTCAACTTCTGAGGGGAACATCTTACCTCTTAGGTCTCAAAGTGCCTTTTTCAGTTTCATTGGTAATTATGAGTCAGTCATTCTTTGGGGGTGTTTGGCCTGTAACTGTGGGAATGGATGACTGTGCCTATTTTTGCACTAAGTGCTCCTGGGCTGTGTCCTCAAAGCCTGGAACTGTGTGGCTCAGGCACTTTTCTGAAATCTCTGGCTTTACAAGACTTCCTGCTGCAGATAAGGACACTGACTTCTCTTATCTGCTTGTTCCTGGTTGCCTCTCTCTGGCAAGATACTGACTTTACCTGCAGAGCTATATTGCTTTTATCCCTGAACTATATACTGCAGACACTCGAGATTAGTGCCAGGAGAGGAAAAAGGGTAACCGCTTCTGGGGAAAGGAATTGTGTAGGTGGTGGTTGCTTTAAAAAACTGGGGGCTAGAGTGGTATTTAGTCAAACATGGCTGCCACACAGCAGTGAAAGAGCCTTTTGGCATCTTTTTCAAAGAGCTCTACACTGACATGCTTTGTACTCTGACAGTTATTCTAGGGAAGAGTGTTTAAAATGTTTCAGCCTTTTAAAAGAATCCCTCACCTGTTTTAGTTGTATATCACGTTTTCGTTGAGGCTTCTGGAATACTAATGATGTCAGGTTTTTATTAATTCAGTGATGCTGCATTGTAAGCCAGAAGATTTATGTTCTTGGCCCATACTGTTTTAATTTTCTAACCATCTGAACAAACTGCAACTATTACTTGATAAGTATCTGAATGCTCTTCTTGTCAAGTATATATTTATCCCCAAAATTTTGGTCCTGGAGAGAGATCCTTTTATGTGCGATTTTGACTTTACATTTTGTAAACCTCTATTGATTTTTTCATCTCCACAGAAGTGGGGTTCCTTTTCAGAGTTTTATCCCCTTTAACAAATGTAAGTGAATCTAAGTGGAACTTCTACAGAGAGCCCTTAAAATTGCCCTAATGACTTAGGGGTATCAGGGTTACAGGCATTCTGTTTCATTTAGGCAGAAAGGAATTAATTGTGAGGAAAAAACATGTTAAACCAAATTATCCCAGCAGAAGAGAGGTTAGTTTCTTAAAAATCTGTCTTCCTGTCACTTGAGATCTATCTATATGAGAAAAGGAAGGGCAGCAGGAATAACTGGAGAGTATATAAAGTGGATCACCTGGTTCCCTGACTCCCCTCCCCCCCACTGGATGGTCCCTTTCCTTAGCTTGTTTAGAGACCCCCCCATGCTTTCTATACCCTGACGAAACTTCGTCTTTGGAAGGAATAGGAAACATATTCACAGTAAAGTCTGAATAACTTAAAGGCTTAACATGTCACTATCCTAAGACATTTACATTTGAATAAGCTGGCAAAACTCAAAAGAAGGCCTCTCATAGGAGAGTTTCAGACATCAGTCCTTCAGTGGAAAGGGTATTTTTTTTGGCGAGTAGTACCTTTTTGCACTCCACCCCAGTCATCAGAATATCCGTTTGGGGTCTCCCTAAGCTTTTTTTGTAAATCTGATTCTGACTAGTAGTATCCATGCTGAGTGGCAGTTGAACTGTAGCTGACCAAGTCTCTGACTTGATCTTTGACACTGTGTGTGTGGGGTGGTGGAGGTGGTGGAGGATAGAGATGTCAAGAGGAAGAGCAGTGCTAAGAAGGGAAGCAAGTCTGCCATGCACATGCATCCTCTGTGGGCTCAATGAGGCTATATGTTGTGGAAAGATGGAAAAGCAAGCATAATTCCTGGTTCTTAGAATAATAAGATAAAGGTGTATAATTTAGTAAACTACATTTGAAGTCATGCCAGTGTGGAATTGTATATATCATCCTAACTTCTTCTTAACTGTATATTCTTGGATGAATTCTTTTCCCTCTCTAGCCCCAGATTTCTCATATGTAAAGCGAGACTCATGCCTACCTGCTGTTCAAGGATGCTGTGAAGAACAAATGAGATAATAGATATAAAAGCATTTTGCAAACCCAAAGCTATAAAGTGCAGTTTAAAGCTGAGATGTTTGTAACTGAGGATAATAGTTTAAGAATATTCAGCTGATGTCTTTAACCCCCTTCCCCCTGCTTTTTGCTGCAGTTGCATTGCCTTTCATTTTCTTGGTTGGGAAAGGCCACACCAGTATAAAACTGGTGGCACAGCATGGTTAGATAGAAATACTCTAGTGCTCCTGGGCAGTGATAGAGGGCCCTGTACTCAGAAGGGCCCTGTACTGGGCTTAATGCTCTGTTCTCCTTACCTTGAAATTATTAATTTTTGAATAAGGTGTCACACATTTTCATTTTGCACTTAATCCCCCAAATTACATAGCTGATCTTGGCCCTGGGCTGCTCTCTGTTCCTTTGTGGAGTTGGAACTAGAAAGAAGTTCCTTTATGACTCTGCTGGGAGGAGCATATGGAAGTTAGTTAGCTGAGATTCTGGCTGGGGAGTTTCCTGGAGGGGGTTCAGTTACAGGAGTTAAGCAACTCTCTAGATGAGCCTTGTGGGGTGGTTAGCCTTGGGCTAAGGACCAAATGTTAATTCTGAGCCAAACATTTGGGTGTCCATTGTGCTAAAAAGTGCCTAACCAGCAGCAAGGACCATCAGGCCATGACCATGCTAAAAGAAAACTTAGAATTCACCAATCCCTGGCTTTAGCAGCAAATGCCAAGAGAGTGAGTGGTGACTAGGCAGACAAGGCACATTGCCACAGAGCCCCAAGGAATCAGAGCTGGAGGACAGTTACAGGAATCCGTGCATGATTGTGAGCTTGCCTCCCATCTCCTTCTGCTACAAGCGTTATGTAATGGTTACAATGAACATGTAGAACTTAGTAAAGTAAATTCATAAAGCGCCTGCACTCTTCCCATCTCCCTCACTGCTTGCTCAAACCTGCTTGGTGATTTGGTTCTTTCTTTGCCACAGGATGAAATCTTGGCAGATCCTAAAGCTTTTGGATGATTAAAAGTCCCCTGGTCACATTTGCCCCAAGAATTGTCTCTTTTCAGTAATGAAAATTTCAAATCCTATGTAATAATTAATATTCTGAACTTCATTTGAAGTTAAAGCTTCTTCCCTCTCTGAGAATGGTTTGTTTCAGACTTAACTGTAGTATAAAAGGCATATTTTTACCTTCTTTTCTCCTTACATTGTGCATCTCCTTTTATCCCTTCCCCCAATATGATAGCCACATTTTATGAACTCTTTCAGTCACAGTGGGTAGAAGAATGAGAAGTAAGAAATAAGAGAAGTCTTACCTGGAAGGTCTTATTTGGTTTGACTTTGATGTATCTGTTTGGCAGGTATTAAATCTTACTCTTGAGGTGTCGTCTTTAATTATTTGGTGATCTCTTACCTCCACATTCTTTAGCAAAGTTAGCCTCTCTTCTGGATGGCTATTAAGGAACACTCTCCCATTCCTACCCACTCCTAATTTTGATGATGTTTCTTCAGTCTCTTTCTGCTGAGGTCCCATTGCTGTAGGCTTAAAGCCCTTTTGAGATGGAGGATTTAAGAAAGCTCACTTCTGGTCTGTGGTAGACTGAATAATGGTCTTTCAAAGATGTCAGTGTCTGAATCTCTGGAACCTGTGAATATGTTACCTTACATGATAAAAGGGACTTTGTGGGTGTGATTAAGGATTTTGAGATGAGGAGATTATCTTGGGTTATCTGGGAGGGTTTGATATAATCACAAGGGTATTTATAAGAGGGAAGCAGATTAGAGGGGAGAGAAGGCAATGTAATAGTGGAAGTAGAGATTTGAGTGATGTGACCACAAGCCAAGGGATGCCAGCAGTCTCTAGAAGCAGGAAGGGACAAGGAATGGATCGTCCCTTGGAACCCTCAAAGGAACCAGTCCTGCTAACACCTTGTTTAGTCCTGTAAGACTCATTTTGGACTTCTAACCACCGGAACTATAAGATAATAAACTTGTGTTGTTTTAAGCCACTTAGTTTGTGGTAATTTGTTACAGGAGTAATAGGAAAGAAATATATGGTCCAAAAGATACTAATGTGTCATTTATATGGACAAATTCTGGGAGTGTAGGCCACTGTTCATGCACCACCCTCTCTTTACTCTCAGAACAGCTAGCCAGCCATAACCTCTTGCCCTTTAGATTTCCAAATAGACACTAGGCTCCTGTTACCCCTAAACAGCAGGGGACAAAAAGTAAGCCCTCTGAATGTTCCTCTTCAGGGCCCTGTCAGTTGACTTAAAGTAATGGAAAGACATCAACTCCCTTCTCCTATGGGGAGAAGGAAGGATAATATTACTAGAAGTCAACAGCTATTTCTTTTTTATTGAAGTATAGTTGCTGTACAATATTATGTAAGGTACAGGTATATAATAGAGTGATTCACAATTTTTAAAGGTTATACTTCATTTATAGTTATTGTAAAATATTGGCTATATTCTCAATTTTTAAAATATGTACTTGTAGCTTATATGATACCTAGTAGTTTGTACCTCTTACTGCCCTACTTCTTTTTTTTTTTTGGAGTAAGTGGGCCTCTCACTGTTGTGGTCTCTCCCTTTGTGGAGCACAGGCTCCGGACGCGCAGGCTCAGCGGCCTTGGCTCACGGGTCCAACCGCTCCACGGCATGTGGGATCTTCCCGGACCGGGACACAAACCCGCGTCCCCTGCATTGGCAGGCGGACTCTCAACCACTGCGCCACCAGGGAAGCCCCTGCCCTACTTCTATATCGCCCCTCCTGCCGCTCCCCACTGGTAATCACTAGTTTGTTCTTCATATCTTTGAGTCTGCTTCTTTTTTTGTTACATTCACTAGGTTGTTGTATTTTTTAGATTCTACATATAAGTAAGGTCATTCAGTATTTGTCCTTCTCTGTCCGACTTATTTCACTTAGGGTAATGCCCTCCAAGTCCATCCACATTGCTACAAATGGTAAAATTTCATTCTTTTTTATGGCTGAGTAGTATTCTATTGTGTGTGTGTGTGTGTGTGTGTGTGTGTGTGTGTGTGTGTGTGTGTGTATATATATATATATATATATATACCACATCTTCTTTATCCATTCATCTGTTGATGGACACTTGGGTTGCTTCCATATCTTGGTTATTGTAAATAATGCTGCTGTGAACATTGGGGTGCGTGAATCTTTTCAAATTGGTGCTTTGGTTTTTTTTTTTTTTTTTTTTTTTTTTTTTTTTTTTTTTTTTTTTTTTTTTTTTTTTTTGGTACACGGGCCTCTCACTGTTGTGGCCTCTCCCATTGCGGGGCACAGGCTCCGGACGCGCAGGCTCAGCGGCCATGGCTCACGGGCCCAGCCGCTCCGCGGCACGTGGGATCTTCCCGGACCGGGGCACGAACCCATATCCCCTGCATCGGCAGGCGGATTCTCAACCACTGCGCCACCAGGGAAGCCCAGTGCTTTGGTTTTTTTTTGGATAGATACCCAGGAGTGGAATTGCTGGATCATACTGTAGTTCTATTTTTAGTTTTCTGAGAAACCTCCATACTGTTCTCCACAGTGGCTGCACCAATTTACATTCGCACCAACAGCGCAAGGTTTCCCTTTTCTCCGCATCCCTGCCAATGTTTCTTATTTGTGTTCTTTTTGACGATAGCTATCCTGACAGGTGTGAGGTGATATCTCATTGTGGTTTTGATTTACATTTCCCTGATGATTAGTGATGTTGAGCATATTTTCATGTGTCTGTAGGCAATCTGCATTTTGTCCTTGGAAAAATGTCTATTCAGTCCTTCTGCCCACTTTTTTTTTCTTTAACATCTTTATTGGGGTATAATTGGTTTACAATGGTGTGTTACTTTCTGCTTTACAACAAAGTGAATCAGTTATACGTATACATATGTTCCCATATCTCTTCCCTCTTGTGTCTCCCTCACTCCCACCCTCCCTATCCCACCCCTCTAGGTGGTCACAAACCACCTAGCTGATCTCCCTGTGCCATGTGGCTGCTTCCCACTAGCTATCTATTTTACGTTTGGTAGTGTATAAATGTCCATGCCACTGTCTCACTTCGTCACAGCTTACACTTTCCGCTCCCCATATCCTCAAGTCCATGCTCCAGTAGGTCTGTGTTTTATTCCCGTCCTACTCCTAGTCTCTTCATGACTTTTTTTCCCCTTAGGTTCCATATATATGTGTTAACATACGGTATTTGTTTTTCACCTTCCGACTTACCTCACTCTGTATGACAGACTCCAGGTCCATCTACCTCACTACAAATAACTCAGTTTCATTTCTTTTTATGGCTGAGTAATATTCCATTGTATATATGTGCCATGTCTTCTTTATCCATTCATCTGTTGATGGACACTTAGGTTGCTTCCATGTCCTGGCTACTGTAAATAGAGCTGCATTGAACATTTTGGTACATGACTCTTTCTGAATTATGGTTTTCTCAGGGTATATGCCTAGTAGTGGGATTGCTGGGTCATATGGTAGTTCTATTTGTAGTTTTTTGAGGAACCTCCATACTGTTCTCCATAGTGGCTGTATCAATTTACATTCCCACCAGCAGTGCAAGAATGTTCCCTTTTCTCCATACCCTCTCCAGCATTTATTGTTTCTAGAGTTTTTGATGATGGCCATTTTGACCGGTGTGACATGATATCTCATTGTAGTTTTGATTTGCATTTCTCTAATGATTAATGATGTTGAGCATTCTTTCATGTGTTTGTTGGCAATCTGTATATCTTCTTTGGAGAAATGTCTATTTAGGTATTCTTCCCATTTTTGGATTGGGTTGTTTGTTTTTTTGATATTGAGCTGCATGAATTGCTTATAAATTTTGGAGATGAATCCTTTGTCAGTTGCTTCATTTGTAACTATTTTCTCCCATTCTGAGGGTTGTGTTTTGGTCTTGTTTATGGTATCCCTTGCTGTGCAAAAGCTTTTAAGTTTCATTAGGTCCCATTTGTTTATTTTTGTTTTTACTTCAATTTCTCTAGGAGGTGGGTCAAAAAGGATCTTGCTGTGATTAATGTCATGGAGTGTTCTGCCTCTGTTTTCCTCTAAGAGTTTGATAGTGTCTGGCCTTACATTTAGGTCTTTAACCCATTTTCAGTTTATTTTTGTGTATGGTGTTAGGGACTGTTCTAATTTCATACTTTTACAGGACCAGTCCAGTTTTCCCAGCACCATTTATTGAAGAGACTGTCTTTTCTCCACTGTATATTCTTGCCTGCTTTATCAAAGATAAGGTGACCATATGTGTGTGGGTTTATCTCTGGGCTTTCTATCCTGTTCCATTGATTTATATTTCTATTCTTGTGCCAGTACCATACTGTCTTGATTACTGTAGCTTTGTAGTATAGTTTGAAGTCAGGGAGCCTGATTCCTCCAGCTCCATTTTTCTTTCTCAGTATTGCTTTGGCTCTTCAGGGTCTTTTGTGTTTCCATACAAATTGTGAAATTTTTTGTTCTAATTTTGTGAAAAATGCCAGTGGTAGTTTGATAGGGATTGCATTGAATCTGTAGATTGCTTTGGGTAGTATAGTCATTTTCACAATGTTGATTCTTCCAATCCAAGAACATGGTATATCTCTCCATCTGTATGTATCATCTTTAATTTCTTTCATCAGTGTCTTATAATTTTCTGCATACAGGTCTTTTGTCTCCTTAGGTAGGTGTACTCCTACGTATTTTATTCTTTTTGTTGCAATGGTAAAGGTTTCTTAATTTCACTTTCAGATTTTTCATCCTTAGTGTATTAGAATGCCAGAGATTTGTGTGCATTAATTTTGTATCCTGCTACTTTACCAAATTCATTGATTAGCTCTAGTAGTTTTCTGGTAGCATCCTTAGGATTCTCTATGTATAGTATCATGTCATCTGCAAACAGTGACAGCTTTACTTCTTCTTTTCCAATTTGGATTCCTTTTATTTATTTATCTTCTCTGATTGCTGTGGCTAAAACTTCCAAAACTATGTTGAGTCATAGTGGTGAGAGTGGGCAACCTTGTCTTGTTCCTGAGCTTAGTGGAAATGGTTTCAGTTTTTCACCATTGAGAACGATGCTGGCTGTGGGTTTGTCATATATGGCCTTTATTATGTTGTGGAAAGTTCCCTCTATGCCTACTTTCTGGAGGCATAAATTGGAGTTGAATTTTGCCATAAGCTTTCTCTGCATCTATTGAGATGCTCATATGGATTTTCTCCTTCAGTTTTTCCCCTTCAGTTTGTTGTTATGGGGTATCACATTGATTGTTTTGCATGTATTGAAGAATGCTTGCACTCCTGGAATAAACCCCACTTGATCATGGTGTATGATCCTTTTAATGTGTGTTGGATTCTGTTTGCTAGTATTTTGTTGAGGATTTTTGCATGTATGTTCATCAGTGATATTGGCCTCTAGTTTTCTTTCTTTGTGACGTCTTTGTCTGGTTTTGGTATCAGGGTTATGGTGGCCTCATAGAATGAGTTTGGGAGTATTCCTCCCTCTGCTATCTTTTGGAAGAGTTTGAGAAGGATAGGTGTTAGCTCTTCTCTAAATGTTTGATAGAATTCGCCTGTGAAGCCATCTGGTCCTGGGCTTTTGTTTGTTGGAAGATTTTTAATCACAGTTTCAATTTCAGCGCTTGTGATTGGTCTGTTCATATTTTCTGTTTCTTCCTGGTTCAGTCTCGGCAGGTTGTGCATTTCTAAGAATTTGTCCATTTCTTCCAGGTTGTCCATTTTATTGGCATACAGTTGCTTGTAGTAAACTCTAATAATCTTCTGTATTTCTGCAGTGTCTGTTGTTACGTCTCCTTTTTCATTTCTAATTCTATTGATTTGAGTCTTCTACGTTTTATTCTTGATGAGTCTGGCTAATGGTTTATCAATTTTGTTTATCTTCTCAAAGAACCAGCTTTTAGTTTTATTGATCTTGCTACTGTTTGCTTCATTTCTTTTTCATTTATTTCTGATCTGATCTTTATGATTTCTTTCCTTCTGCTAAATTTGGGGTTTTTTTTGTTCTTCTTTCTCTAATTGCTTTAGGTGTAACGTTAGGTTGTTTATGTGAGATGTTTCTTGTATCACAAGGTAGGATTCTATTGCTGTAAATGTCCCTCTTAGAACTGCTTTTGCTGCATCCCATAGGTTTTGGGTCGTCGTGTCTCCATTGTCATTTGTTTCTAAGTATTTTTTCATTTCCTCTTTGATTTCTTCAGTGATCACTTCGTTTTTAAGTAGTGTATTGTTTAGCCTCCATGTGTTTGTATTTTTTACAGATTTTTCCTGTAATTGATACCTAGTCTCATAGAGTTGTGGTTGGAAATACTTGATACGATTTCACTTTTCTTAAATTTACCGAGGTTAGATTTGTGACCCAAGATATGATCTATCCTGGAGAATGTTCCATGAGCACTTGAGAAAAATGTGTATTCTGTTGTTTTTGGATGGAATGTCCTATAAATAATAATTAACTACATCTTATTTAATGTATCATTTAAAACTTGTGTTTCCTTATTTCTTTTCATTTTGGATGATCTGTCCATTGGTGAAAGTGGGGTGTTACAGTCCCCTACTATGATTGTGTTACTGTCGATTTCCCCTTTTATGGCTGTTAGTATTTGCCTTATGTATTGAGGTGCTCCTACGGTGGGTGCATAAATATTTACAATTCTTATATCTTCTTCATGGATCGATCCCTTGATCATTATGTAGTGTCCTTCTTTGTCTCTTGTAATAGTCTTTATTTTAAACTCTATTTTGTCTGATATGAGAATTGCTACTCCCAGCTTTCTTCTGGTTTCCATTTGTGTGGAGTATCTTTTTCCATCCCCTCACTTTCAGTCTGTATGTGTCCCTAGGTCTGAAGTGGGTCTCTTGTAGAGAGCATATATATGGGTCTTGTTTTTGGATCCATTCAGCCAGTCTGTGTCTTTTGGTGGGAGCATTGAATCCATTTACATTTAAGGTAATTATCGATATGCATGTTTCTGTGACAGTTATCTTAATTGTTTTGGGTTTGTTCTTGTAGGTCTTTCCCTTCTCTTGTGTTTCTTGCCTAGAGAAGTTCCTTTAGCATTTGTTGTAAAGCTGGTTTGGTGGTGCTGAAGTCTCTCAGCTTTTGCTTGTCTGTGAAGGTTTTAATTTCTCCATCAAATCTGAATGAGATCCTTGCTGGGTAGAGAAATCTTGGTTGTAGGTTTTTCTCCTTCATTAATTTAAATATGTTCTGCCACCCCCTTCTGGCTTGCAGAGTTTCTGCTGAAAGATCAGCTGTTAACCTTATGGTGATTCCCTTGTGTGTTATTTGTTGTTTTTCCCTTGCTGCTTTCAATACGTTTTCTTTGTATTTAATTTTTGACAGTTTGATTAATATGTGTCTTGGTGTGTTTCTTCTTGGATTTATCCTATATGGGACTCTCCGTGCTTCCTGAACTTGATTAACTATTTCCTTTCCCATATTAGGGAAGTTTTCAACTCTAATCTCTTCAAATATTTTCTCAGTCCCTTTATTTTTCTTCCGATACCCCTATAATTCGAATGTTGGTGTGTTTAATTTTGTCCCAGAGGTCTCTGAGACTGTCCTCAGTTCTTTTTGTTCTTTTTTCTTTATTCTGCTCTGCAGTAGTTATTTCCACTATTTTATCTTGCAGGTCACTTATCCGTTCTTCTGCCTCAGTTATTCTGCTATTGATCCCATCTAGAGTATTTTAAATTTCATTTATTGTGTTGCTCATCATTGTTTGCTTCCTCTTTATTTCTTCTTGGTCCTTGTTAAATGTTTCTTGCATTTTGTCTATTTCCCAGATTTTGGATCATCTTTTCTATCATTATTCTTAATTCTTTTTCAGGTAGACTGCCTATTTACTCTTCATTTGTTAGGTCTGGTGGGTTTTTACCTTGCTCTTACATCTGCTGTGTGTTTTTCTGTGTATTCATTTGGCTTACTGTGTTTGGGGTCTCCTTTTTGCAGGCTGCAGGTTCGTAGTTCCCATTGTTTTTGGTGTCTGTCCCCAGTGGCTAAGGTTGGTTCAGTGGGTTGAGTAGGTTTCCTGGTTGGGGGGACTAGTGCCTGTGTTCTGGTGGATGAGGCTGGATCTTGTCTTTCTGTTGGGCAGGTCCACGTCTGGTGGTGTGTTTTGGGGTGTCTGTAGCCTTAGTATGATTTTAGGTAGCCTCTCTGCTAATGAATGGGGCTGTAGTCCTGTCTTGCTTGTTGTTGGGCATAGGGTGTCCAGCACTGTAGCTTGCTGGTCGTTGAGTGAGTGTTTGTGTTTAGCTGGAGGTCTCTGGGAGATTTTTGCCATTTGATATTATGTGGAGCTGGGAGGTCTCTTGTGGACCAGTGTCCTGAAGTTGGTCTCCCATCTCAGAGACACAGCCCTGACGCCTGGCTGGAGCACCAAGAGCCTTTAATCCACACGGGTGAGAATAAAAGGTAGAAAAAATAGAAAGGAAAGAAAGAAGGGACGGAAGGAAGAAAGGAAGAAAGGAAGGAAGGAAGGCAAGAAGGAAGAGAGGAAGGAAGGAAGGAAGAAAGGAAGGAAGGAGAAAAGGAAGGAAGGGAGGAAGGAAGAAAGGAAGAAAGAAATAAAGAAGATAAAATATAATAGGATAAAATAAAGTTATTAAAATAAAAAATAATTTTTATGAAGAAAAATTTTAAAAAGTAAAAAAAGAAAAACAAAAAAATGGGTTGGTCAGAACCCTAGGACAAATGGTGAAAGCAAAGCTATATAGACAAAATCTCACACAGCAGCACACACATACACACTCACAAAAAGAGAAAAAGGGGAAAATAGTAATATATCTTGCTCCCAAAGTCCAGATAATAATATATCTTGCTCCCAATGTCCACCTCCTCAACTTGGGATGAGTCGCTGTCTATTCAGGTTTTCCACAGATGCAGGGAACTTCAAGTTGATTGTGGAGCTTTAATCTGCTGCTTCTGAGGCTGCTGGGAGAGACCTCCCCCTCTCCTCTTTTTTCTCACAGCTCCTGGGGTTCAGCTTTGGACTTGGCCCCGCCTCTGCCCGTAGGTCGCCCGAGGGCGTCTGCTCTTCGCTCAGACAGGATGGGGTTAAAGGAGCCGCTGATTCGGGCGCTCTGGCTCACTCAGGCTGGGGGGAGGGAGGGGCGCGGTGTGTGGGGCGAGCCTGCGGGCGGCAGAGGCCGTCGTGACATTATAGTAGCGCAGTGCGTTGTCCCAGAGAAGTTGTCCCTGGGTCCCGGGACCCTGGCAGTGGCGGGCTGCACAGGCTTCCAGGAAGGGAGGTTGGAGAGTGACCTGTGCTTGCACCCAGTCTTTTTGGTGGCGGCAGCAGTAGCCTTAGAATCTCATGCCCGTCTCTAGTGTCTGCACTGATAGCCGTGGCTCGTGCCCGTTTCTGGAACTCCTTTACGCGGCACGCCTAATCCCCTCTCCTCACGTGCCAGGAAACAAAGAGGGAAGAAAACGTCTCGTCTCTTCGGCGGCTCTGCACCTGTTTCTGGAGCTCCTTTAAGCGGCGTGCTTAATCCCCTCTCCTCGCGCCCCAGGAAGCACAGAGGGAAGAAAAGGTCTCTTGCCTTTTCAGCAGCTCCAGACTTCTCCCGGACTCCCTCCCGGCTACCTGTGGTGCAATAACCCCTTCAGGCTGTGTTCATGAAGCCAACCCCAGTCCTCTCCCTGGGATCCGGCTGAAGCCCTAGCCTCAGCTCCCAGCTCCTGCCCGCCCCGGCGGGGTGAGCAGACAAGCCTCTCGGGCTGGTGAGTGCTGTTCGGCACCGATTCTCTGCGGGAATCTCTCCGCTTTGCCCTCCGCACCCATGCTGCTGCGCTCTCCTCTATGGCACCGAAGCTCCCCCCTCCACCACCCACAGTTTCCGCCCGCGAAGGGGCTTCTAGTGTGTGGGAACCTTTCCTCCTTCACAGCTCCCTCCCAGAGGTGCAGGTCCTGTCCCTTTTCCTTTGTCTCTGTTTATTCTTTTTTCTTTTGCCCTACCCAGGTACGTGGGGAGTTTCTTGCCTTTTGGGAGGTCTGAGGTCTTCTGCCAGCGTTCAGTGGGTGTTCTGTAGGAGCAGTTCCACATGTAGATGTATTTCTGATGTATCTGTGGGGAGGAAGGTGATCTTCGCGTCTTAGTCTTCCGCCATCTTCTCTCCTCTCCCCTGCCCACTTTTTAATCAGGTTGTTTGTTGTTTTGATTTTGAGTTCTATGAGTTTCAACTGTTTCTGAAAGGAATTGTTTCTTTCCATTTTCCAATCCCTCCTCAGCCTCAACTCACTTATACCAGAGGTAGATATTGCACTAAGGGTTGTGAAACCTTTAAAGGTGGTTGGACACCACCTTCAAAATTCTTGCATTGGTGGTTCAAGAGCCTGGCTTTGGAATGGAAGCATACTTTTGAATAATTTTTTTTATTCTTAATCTTTTGAGGTGTAAGATTAAATAGATTGAAAACGGTCCATTTTAATATCTTCTTGTATTCATGAAAGCCCTTTCAGAATGCCCAAGTGTCATCTTAGGGATGAGCAGGGGGATGGAAAGCACATTTTAAAAACTGAATTTGTGTAAAGAGACTGTACCTTAGAGTTTAAAATATTAGATTGGGCTAAAATGAACAAATTGAGCTAGGTAAATTTTTCTCTTCTATCTTTTTTATCTTCTATCATGTGGCAGAGGGTTTATGAGAAATATCAGATCAGTTATAGAATAAATGAATAAGCTACACTTTCTTTATGCATCTGAGTGCAGTATGAGTGGATTTTTTTCCTGCTACATGCTTGGTTTTTGAGTACCTAATGATTGGCAAAGTCAGCAATGCTTCTTCCGTGTCAGGACTATCTTAGGGACTTCCTTAGTGATTGCTACGGAAATTGGTTACATAATTTAATTAAAGGTCTTTATTGAGTAGTAAAATTAAAGAACTCTCCAGGTGTAGTACCTGACCCCTGGTGGAGGAAAGAAGACCCAACCATAAGTCTTCAATATTTCTAGTATACAGATTACTGTAGTGGGATAAAACATCTCCAAAGAATAGATGTAGAAAGGAAAATTAAGAATTACATCCCTGAACCTTAGCCCAGCTTGGAGGACTCTAGGTTCTAGTAGTCATACCCTGCTGTAAGGAGAGTTATCTGTCAGTACATGCAGTGTTTGATTACTGCATGTAATATCTCAAGTGAGAAAAAAAATTATAAAACTAAACACCCAGGAACATCTGTTGGATCTGAAAAAGCACAGTGCTAATTTACATCCAGAACCATCATCTACTGAGAAACGAATAAACAGGATGGTATGTTTAATGCATAGTATACAGCATCTTAGTTGCAAGTGTCTCATCTTCAAACAGAATATAAACTTGGCTATCACACCTATTGCTCAGGTGGTAATTAAGCAAATAAAGCTTATGCTTAGATTGCAAGTAATTGTAGGAAGCTAACAGTATAATTTTAGCTCTATAAAGTGAGTGACCTCATGTGTTTTGTTAGAAGTACATGTGATATCATCCAAAAAGCATGGAGTAGGAGTTAGGAAGCAGAGGTTCTAATCCCACCTTTGACATGTGTTAGCTATTTGATCTTAGACAATTCACAACTTATCTGGGTTTATTATCTTTCATCAATTAAATGTAGGTAATATTCCCTACCCTGTCTATTTCATAAGGTAGTTGTGAGGCTCAAATGAAGAAATACACATGAAAGAGCTTCATGTAATATAAAGTGCTATACACATGAAGATTATTATGTTAAGCTTTAGAATGACTCATGTATGTGGTGTCTTTATTGAATTCCCATTACCTCTTGCTTTCCCTCTAAGGAATTCCCATCACTGTCTCAAGGATAATCTATTTTCAGTGGGCCACCTTGAGTGTGGTCTGCTATTTTAGTTTCTCAAGACATTTCCCTTTGCATTTAATGAGTTTCCATTACAGGGAGAGATGGTGAGAGTCTGTTCCTGCCACCTGAAATCGTTTCAGAATTTATCTGTTTATTTTTTTATGTTAGAATTACTGTATTTGCTGGCATATATCTCCCTTTTTGCATGTTCTTTTTTTGTTGTTGTTCATAGTTCCAATGTTTAAATACAAGATTGCTTTTCTCTATATTATTTCATTCTTGGTGGAATGTTAATTGCTAGCAGCAGTTAGATTCTAAGCTTTGAAGAATGGGTCAGAGCAATTTAAGGCATATAAACTATGTTGATTATAGTAAACCAAGTCGTATTAGTCAGGATAGGCTAGATTATGCTGAAGGAACAAAGAACCAATGAAATCTCAGCGGCTTCAAACATGAAAGGTTTATTTGCTGTCTGTTCAAGCTGTGCATCCATCTCCGGTCTTTGGGGGCTGGGCTCTGCTCTGCATTGCCGTCACCCTCACTCTAACCTTACTCTATGACTCAGGCTGATGGAGAAACAACTATAGGGAGCATTGCTAGTCTTTGTAGCAGAGGGAAAAAAAGAGACCTTTGAAGGTCCTTACAGTAACAATTCTCTGGTTCATAATCAGCATATGTCACTTTCAGTAACAACCCACTGGCCAGAACTAGTCATGTAGAACCTCTGAAACCACACAGAGACCAGGAAGTGCAATCCTACTACATGCTGGAAGAGGGAAAATTTAAACATTTGACAATTTAAACTAAATTGCTCACAGTTTTTTGAGGCCTCTGATCTGCAAGAGAGGAGATTGGAATCAGTTGTTGGTTTTGCTGTGGACAGTCTTTCTGGTGTCTGGGTCATTGTTAATTTGCCTCTGAGATCTGATTTGTAGAGTTAAATTCCTTGATAAAGTCAACACAAGCATTCTTTCTGAAGTCTTTCTCTGGTTTCAGTGATGCCATTGTTATGTTGATGGCAGGATTTGGTCATCTCCAGCCCTCCTATGTTTCTTCTTCTAAGTGGTATTAGTGAAAAATGTCATATGTCTTAGCAGTGGTAAGAAACAGAAGGATTCTAGTTTGTTTATGTGACTGTTTTTGTTAATGCTTCAAGTTTCCTATCATTCATTCATTCATTCATATCCATCCATCCATTCAACTAACAGACTTTTGCTGAACACCTCCTGTATGCCAGGCTCTGTGGTAGATGCTAAAGATAAAAAGTAGAACTAAACATGGTCTCTTTTCCAAGGAAATTTCTTGTTTTCTAATCCATGCCCCTCTTTGATAAACATGAAAATGTCAAACTGTTAATGTTTTGAATTTCAAAATGCTGTGACTAAAAACACATAAAAGAAATGACCATTTTAGAATTTCTTTTAAAAAACCACCCACATAACTCTTTCCCCAGAAGATTTTATGCTCCATTCCGCACTGCTCGCTGTCTCTGTAGCACTCTTTCACCTCCACTTCCACCCCAGGTTGAGAATGTGTTGTCTAATTATGTTATTTGCACTTATATCCATTTGTTAGAATGGATATTGGGGAGCTTTCAGGCCGTGTGTATGAGCCTACAGTGACCTTGAAGGATGAAAAGACTTTGGGTGGTCAAATTCAGGTGAGAAAGGATTTTTAACTGAATTATGACACATTACATTATGATTCTTATTCCCATTCTATTTCTGTTTTTAGTTTCCTTTGTATACCTTCACAGTACTGTGAACGTAGTAGATGCTTCTTCTATACTTGCTTGTTCTGTGGATAAAGGAGTTAACCTACCCTAAAACTCTTGTTTGGAAGCTCAGGTATTGACAGGCAGATAGCTGTAAAATGTGTTAACTGCAGCAGAAGCAAATTCTCAAATATTAAAGCCTTTCTAACCTTTCACAAGGTATTCTAAAAGACTGTAATAGCCTGGATATAGACAGAGACTTTGGGGAAGAGAAACTCAAATTCACTAATTGGATGATTTAGAGACAGAGATATATAATCGGGGACTGCAGAACCTCCCACTGCTCCCCAGAAACAGCTAGTCCTTGGCCATGATGTGAGAACTTTGTGTTGTTCTGATTTAGCCTTGATCTTTAGGTCCTTATTACCTGGTTTGAAATCCCCATCACTGATCTAATTTTGCAAATAAAGACTAGGGCATTGGCTCTGCAAGACCAGCATTAAAAGTCAGAGATATTTCCTGAGTATGCATCCCTCACCATATTTTTTTTTTGATGTCATCTTGGATGTCACAAAATGTCTGTCCCAGAAACCCCAAAGGGGAAGCAAGAAGGGACAGTGGGAATGAGGGCTTCATGAGAATACCTAGGAAACTCTGAGTGTCACATTAACTCTGCTGATGCCCTTTACCAATTTGGACCTGGCTCCATCTTTTCCTTCATTCTGTCTTTGCCGTCACCTTTCCTTGCTCCCAGGCCACCTGACTTTACTGCTAGGTTGGCTTCCTTCCAAACTGTGCAGCCCCGCTGATTTGCCTAAGGAATGGCCTTCCTCACCTACTTTACAGTTTCACTCTGATTTTTACCAAAAGATAGAAACCTATTATCAGCACTTCTTGTCTTCACCTCCAGATTTTACTTTGTGTAATTGCCCAAGTGAATTCCAGGGGGTAACTGCCTTGGAACATTTGGTTTATTGCTTTTTAGAAATTTGTTGTTATCCATGTTGTTATTATTATTGTTGTTGTATTTGCAGCAAAGAATGATTTTATAAATCTAATAATTGACTGAGATAATCTCTTATGTAAAGGGAAAAATAAATTGCATATCAGGTTTCCTTTAAGCGAGACCTTCCTGTCAGCACAGACCTCCTGCTGTTCCTTTTTCTGCAAAGCGGTCCTTCTGTTACTGCTCTGGGAAAGTTCAGTGGGTTGTCTTTGGGAAATGCAAAAGGACAACAACCTAATATTCTCTTCAAAGGGTAATGCCTTCTTCAGGACATGGCCACTTTTCTTTTGTACTTCAGATAATCAGCAGCTCTGTGTGCTATAGAATGAGACACGTGTAATTTAAAAACCATTTCCTGCATCTTAATATCAGACTTTACCAGGAAACCAAAGTCCTGTTTCTCCCCTTTCTCCATCCCTTTGCCCTTCAGAGCCAGTATTCCTTGAGGCTAAATGAACCCGGACCATTTATTTTTGCCCATTTTCTCCTCTCTTGGTTCTCTTGGAGGATCAGCATTAAAAATATTATATTACTGTTTAAGTTTTTGCAATGTGTATTTCCATTTCCTGAATGCAAGGCTCCTCAACCAGATCAGGTACCTGATGCTTTTATTTCCCTGATCACCTTTGGCATTTAATGATTTCTAGCTTTGCCTTGTGTATAAAAACATGAAACTCAGAAAAACTGTGGATCAAGGCCAGGCCCATCTTCTATTTATAAGGTTTTTCTTCCTGGTGTATTTTCTAGCTCTTGGGAAGTTGCATTCATAAAAAGTTGTAAGTTTCTAATTGGAATTACTAAACTGCCCAGGAAGAGCCTATGAGGTGAAGTTGAGAAGGGAAAGCAAACTTGATACTGACCATACTGAGAGAGTTCTAGGAACATCAGCTTGGAGAGGCTTTTCATTTTATAGACTCTATGGTGATCAACATCCAGGACAAACCCCTTTAGATAAATAGTCTTCATGGTAAAGATTAATAGTTTAAAGTATCAAAATTTTGTTCCAATTACTTTGTTACTAACCCATGGTTAAAAATCCCGATTGTGGTATGCATCCTCTGGGTAGCCTTCCTTGATGACTCTAGACCAAATACATTTTCTTCTTTTCTGAACTCTTAGCAGTTATCTGACAATTACATATTACTCTGCACATGAATTGTTGTCTCAAATTGCTAATTTACTCTGATATTATGATTTAAATGTTCTAAAATATGTGTTAATATATCTCTTACCCTCCCGCCTCCCAGAACAGACTTTGTATACTTTATTGTAGCTCCTAAAACACTTATTGTCATCCTTTGTAGAACCCCTGTAGATGCTTTTTGAATAAATGAATGTATTAAGTGACAATTCCATTTTAAATTACCAGTGAACCATAAATTATTCCAGGCGGATAAGCATATCTTTTTTTAAGACCATTCCAGCCTTAGCTTGGGCATGCTCTTTTGTGATTAATTTGAATCCTTTTTGTTGCACTGTAGGGTAACTGTTCTTAAAGAGAGGTGCTACTTATTCTCTCCGCACTTCTTAAACACTTCCAATGCTTTTCCTGATCTTATTCCATCATTATGGCTGTTCTCTCATCTCTGTTATTCATCCTCTGTTCTCCTGATACATTCATCCTCTTGGCAAATTTATCTACTATCTGGCTTCAACTATGATTTCCTTGTAGTTACTTCCCAGATCTACCTTTCCAGTCCTGTCCTGTGGACCTTATTAGTACAGTGTTGTCAGAATGTGTGGAATATCACTTGGGCATATTTCAATTACCTAAAAATCAGTGTTTTATAAAAGAAATGTATTATTTTTTCTACCAGCCAACCTCCCTACTCTTTCTAATTTCCTTCTCCATTCTTGCCATTTGTGTATACTTCCATCATCCAAGTCTCCTAGGCCTTGGGATCTTCTTTCTCACTCCATTCTTCTTCAGCCTTCATGTGCAGTCTGTCCCCAAATCCTGTCGAATGTCTCCTTGGAATGTGTTTGAGAGTCAATTCCTCCTCTCTGTGGCCTCTATCTAGGCCTAAATAATAGATTACTTCTAGATTACTGCCACAGCTTCCTAATTACTTTCCCTGGTGTTATTGGTAATGATGATAATAATGATAATTTTAGTATAAATATCTACTATTTATTATCTAGTGTATGCTAGGTTAGGCATTGTAATAATGTACTTTATGAAGATTATCTCATTTGATTCTGAAAACAACCAGATGAAGTATATATTACTATTCACATTTTAGAGACAAAAACATCTGTGGCTCAGAGGGGTTGCATAACTTGCCTATGGCCTCATAGGTAATGAGTTGAAAAAACTGGGGTTTTAACTTTGAAGGCCATGCATCAGTAACAAATACCCTGCATATCACTGCTGGACTAGTGTACCCTTTTCACTATGCCACTCAGCTGTTCAAGAACACATGGATATCCCCACTGTCTACAAGAAGAGTGAACTCCTTTATCTGATTCTAAGGCCTTCCATGATCTTATACCACCATATCTCTCTAGTCTTATTTCTCGTGACTCTCAATATCTACCCATTGCTCCATCCAGACTGACTTGATCATTGTTTCCCACTCTCTCCCCAATGCTCAGTTCTGCTTAATGATTTCCTCTAGACCTGCGATACCCTTCCCTCAGCTCTTCAAATCCTGCCTATACTTTTAAGGTCCAGTTCATACCCTACTTCTCCATGAAGCCTTCTCAAAATAGTCCAACATACAAGGAGATCTTGTTTCTTTTCTTAACTGTTCTGCCAGTTATCGTGTGTACCGTAACACTTAGCACTCCATGATGTACTCTTGTGATACTCTGTAGTATGAGATGATTCAAGGGAACTTTTCAAGTTTAGTAAAATTTGCTTTTGATACCCATTCTTTTCTTCTTACCTCCTCACCATTCTCCTGCATCTAGTATCTTCATGTTCTTCTCTGAATTTCTTAAGTCCTTACCCCTACCCAAATGCTGACATACTCTGCCCAGACTGCATTTAGGTCTTCCCAGCTAGAAATAACCTGTCAGTCATCGACCTCTCATAATGTCTTTTATTTAAACTCAGCTAGATAGGTATAAAGAACCTATGTAAAGGTATTTGTGATTGTCCATCTTTCTGAAAAGGTTGCATTTGAGTGGTAATTGCTTGTGAAACCATGTCTGCTTTGGTTGTTGGAATTTCAGAAAGTTGAGAGTGTGGAGTATGGCAGAGGGAAATAAAAGATCTCAGGGAGTGGGGAAGGGAATATACTGGGGCAGGTAAATATTCCTGGAATCCAGTAAAACATATCATGTAGGTCACCTCCAATTCTGCCAGAGTATAAAGTTGGATCTGGCTGAAGTGTCTTCAGGTTTTTCCTCTACAGCAGTAGTTCCTGCCTGTGGCCTGCAGCTATGAGGTATTATATAAGCGTGCTTACCAAGAACTGTCTTGAGATTTAAATAAATGATTTCTCAAAAATGCATACATATAATTTTTCAGATTCATGCTCAGGCTTTATTTAAATACAAATGAATTTAAGAGCATAACTGAATTCATAGCAGCTTTTGATCATTATTGATTTTCATAATCAGTGAACACTAAAAGTATAATTGATATGAGCAGATCCACAAAATATTGTGATGTTTTACAAGGATCCTTTTAAAAGGATCTATAGCTAGAGGTCTATCAGAAACTCTTGGAGGGCAAAGACTGTATCTTCTGCTTTGTTTTCATTTCCCAGAACATGCTACAACACCAGTACAACAGGGCTTTGAGACTAGAATGAATGATAGAAGGAAGAGGTTGGATGAGGAATTTGTATTTTTATGTCCTAGTCCCTTTGTTTCTCAAATAAGAGTTTTAGATTAGGTGATTGATATCTGAGTTTCTTTCTAGCTGGTAGCACATCCTAGGTTGGTATATACTTGGATATAATCCAAATGCTTAACAGGTTCCTTGGCACTAGGGAAGGTTTGAGAGAAGCTGGCTCTTCCTAGTATGACTCTTGGTATACACTGGACCTTGGTTTATCCATTCCCCGAAGTGTTATGAATCACAGAAAATTGATGAAGGTTTTAGAAGTTTTCTGAGTTTTCACTACACAGCTTTATTGTTTGGAGTGACCAGTTAAAGGTAAGCCACAGATTAATTTGCTGGCAGTCGGTGACTTGTGAATTATCCTTCTCTGTGGAATAAGGCCTCAACCTTCTCCTTAAGCACAGAGTCTCAAGAGTTCAAAGTATTACTATCTCTCTGATAATGGGAACCATTTAGTTAGTGAGGGAGTAGAAGAAAATGACTTCTCACAGTTGTGGTTTTATCTTGCCTAGCCACAGCGCTACATTAAGTGGTCACCACTCTCTAATTTTGGTATGGAAAATAACTTTTTGCTCATCTGACAAAGGCAGCAGCTCTGACCAAGTAGTATCTTTCGTTTCTCCCTTACTTTCTAATAGCTAGTTACAATCCAGATTCTGTATCTCATTATCTGTATGATCTTCGGCAAGTACTTTTACTGTTCGGAATGTGTTTCCTCTTCTGTAAAGCTAGTCTAGTATTGAAAGGATTAGAAATAGTGGCATATTATAATGCCTAGAGAAGTATCAGGCATATAATATGCATTCAGTAAACGGAGTGGTCACCGTTATTCCCTTTTTTTTCCTCCTTTACTTTTTTTTTTTTTTTTACTTCCTTTGCCTCTTATCTCTTTCTTGAGAAATGAGCTTTACCTGCTTAGAACAGACTTACCTGGCAAGTGGAAATATCAGCCTCTTATCCTGGGTTATCTAGTTTTCCCCTGGACTCTTTCCCCTTGTAATTTGGGATTTCAGGCTTGAAACTAGGGCACCAACAGTGAGTGCTTGATGGCAAGTAACAGTTTGGGAAGCAGTTAATCCCAGGCCCACTGCTGCTTCTCAGTGGGCTCAGTCCAGGGGATCTGGGCTAGGAATTGGATCTCATGTGGGTTGTCGCTGCATAGTTATTTCTGAATCTTCTAGATTTACAAATCATTTGGTACCCAGCTGTTATGCTACGTGATTCACAGTTATGGGTGCCTTGCTTCAAACGCTTGTCAGCAGTTTCTTCCGTGTGATTGCCTTGTGATTCAGTTGTTTTCGGTGTGGTGTGCATCTCCTCACATTCATTTGGACTGTGCCGCCCCCACCTTCTGTCATGGAACAGATGAGTCAGTGTCTAATGGTGCCGGCTTGCCATTCAATTACTTTGTTTCCTCTGGTGGGTGGGCGCCAGAGAAGATGCTGCTGGTTCATAGAGGGGGCTGCCTATCCTGTTGCCAAACTGCCCTGAGAAGGGGGAAATGAATGGCCGCATTTCCCAGAATGAATATTCAGGATAGACAAGGCCAAGGAAAAAGGGCATTCTTCTTCAGTAGGTGGCAGTGTGGTCTGGCTTGAAGAAGCACAACAAATTCTTGCATGTATTTGCAGTGCTTTACTCTGATGCCTTTGACAGCTCTGCTTGAGATTTTTATTCTGAGTATTTTAGTACCTTTTGTCAAGTGCTCTTTTCTCAAAAAACAAACAAACAAAAACAACCACCCAAAAAACCACTTCATTTCTTTAGAAACTTCTCTTGGTAGTGGGTGGCATGTGTTTGTGGCAAGTACTGTGATCTGAAGCTTTGGGGAGCTCAGTGGCTAATTGCTTAGTTGGACATCTAGCCAGGTAGGCTGGAATTCTGTTTCCTAGCTGTGGTGGTGGGAGTTCTTTCCTAATGGACGCGGTCCTTATTTCACTGACATTAGCAGTGGGGAACACTTTTCTGCAGCCCCTAGAGCTGACTGGTTTCTCTGTTGGGGAGGGAGGGTCCTGAGACCCAGTGTGTCACCTCTCTCAGGGCCCATTCAGCCTTCAGGGAATAGCACACTTGGTCTGGATGAGTTGGGACTGTGATAGCACGATGTCCTCTGTCCAGCTGAGCACTGCGACAAATCCTATACTCTGTTTTTGTACCTTGCCTCCCACTGCAAAGCCCTTTACCAGAATGGCTTATTTCTCAACAAAAGTAGAAATCTTTGAAAAGCTTTGCTTTTAAGTAAGAAGCCTACTCTCCAGCATGAGGCCTGAGCAGGAAGAAGAAAGTATGTCTAACTAGGCCACAGTCAATGTCATCCTTGGGAAGATTGGTGGCTGTTTGGCTGGGATTGAAAAGCCTGAGCAAGGGCTTGGATTTGCTGGTCTCCCTGTTTCAGAATTATAGATACTCTATCTTGAGGAGGCTGAGTTTGAGACCTTAGAGTCTCTGTTTACGTGCCTCTGTTCCTTCTCTGCCATGCTGCGGCCCATGTGTGTGTAGATGTGTGCACGTGAGCTCCAGGAAGCCAGGGTGGGATCGTAGATGTTGAGCAAGGACCCTTTTCACCTCAGACAGGAATAGGAGATTCTCAAAGTATATACAGTTGATTCTTGTTATTCATGGTAGTTATGTTCTATGAAGTTGCCACAAACACTGAATTAGGTTAGGTTAGGTTAGGTTAGGTTCCTGTGAGCTGATTTGTCAACTGATCAATACATAACCTGGCTTTATATGTGTCTGTTTAAAGACACCTTATTTAATATATATTGTTGATTCATTAACATTGAACTCATAGGCAACAGCACAATATATAACTCATGCCTGAATGAAGCTTATGTAACACACGTATTTTCTCCACAAGGCTCATTGAAGCCTCTTGCACTTAGAAACACCAGATAGCACTTCAGCACTGTACTTGGGAGCCATTTTAAATAGTGAAGTCATCAAGAAAAAATACAAAATTGTGGCACTAAATAAACTGTGAAAAGGACACTTGTTTAAGGCAGAGGATTCCCTTGTTCCATCTCAACTGGAAATGTGCACACTGTGGAAATTCAAAACTTTCTCCATGCTGCACATTTGCACGCCCATGAATTACTGTGGAGATACCATGCGTATTGTTCTAGGGATTACAAATAAATTTTAGGGAGAGGCAATTTTGCAAATATGGAATTCATGAATATTGAGGATCAAATGTATCTGCCCGATGATAGGTCCACAGCATTTTCTGTATTTTAGCTGTTAGTATTCTTCATCTTATCCACATTCCTCCATTATGGTAAACCAGGCTGATATGAATTAGGTGGTGGTCAGTTAATCAGATCATGAGGACTGGATTCGAAGTGACTAACTAGGGTGAGCAGACTTTTTCAAATAGCATTGATCTGTTGGTTTTTCATATATATTACTTAGCAATTCATTGGTTAGCAATTCTATGGACTAGGTAGGTAGGCTTAAAGATAGAGCTGGAGTTAAAAAATTCAAATCACAGTCTGAAACTCAAGCAAACTACCACTTTACATATATATACTTGAGTTTGGGTATTTAAGGTCAAAGTTGTAATTTAAATTCAAAAGGTAATGATGATGCCCTGAACCTAAATGGTCAACCTGATGACCTCTAGTAAGTCAGCAAGCCTTCCTGTTCTTCTCCTCTTTGTACAAGGAAAACAAAAACACAAAACTGGCTTATCTGTTGATGATCAATAAAAGAAAATACTTCCACTAGCAAGACATTTATGACTTCCCAAGATAACCCCATTCTCCTGATGGACTGTGACAACCCTGAGAAAAATCTTTATTATTTTTAGTTAATATCTGACACCCTACAGCTTCTGCCCCTAGAGCCAAATAGATTATTAGAATAATATCTCTTCCACATGATTACCCTTTATACATCTTAAGGTAGCACTGAAGTCATTTATTTATCTTTTCCTCCATTAGTTTATTCATCCATTTATTCAACATATATTTATTGAGAACCTACTATATTGGTGGGTGTTATGGTAGAAATTGGGGATATATGGGTGATTAAAAGACACATAATCCCCGAGTTCATGGATCTTATGTCCACCTAAGTTTCTTTCTCTTCATGATGCATATCTTTAGTTTCTTGAACTTTTCCACATGTGGCATAGTTTGGAGTCCCCTCACGGCCTTGGTCATCTTCCTCTGTACATGCTATCAGTTTCTCTCTAGGGGTGTGGGTCTTGAATCAGGAGTGATCTGACAAATGATTGGCATATCTGGGTTCAAATAGCAGCTCTGTGTCTTACTGTGTTATATTGAGTAAGGTATTTAAGCTCTCTGGACCCCCATTTCCTCTTCTATAAAATGGGAAGAATAATAATTGCCGGGCTGTTTGTGAGGCTTAAACAAGATAATATACATAAAAAAACTTAGCATAGTACCTGGCATGTAAGTGCCTAATGAAGCAGAAAACATTATTTTATTCATACTTGTTAAACTGCCTTAGCTGGCATTAACATGTTTGGCAGACACATTCCACTGTTATTGCCTCCTGAGGTTGCAATCACCCTAAACCCCCAAGTCATTTTTGTCTTCCTGGGAAATTACTTCTGTCTTCGAGAGCTGTGCTCAGATGTCAGTCCTCTATCAACCTTGTTGAGACACATTTTGACCAACTCTGTCTGTTTGACTGGCTTATGTGTCATCTTCCTGAAAGACGGATGTAATTTCAGTGCCAGGATCCATGTCCTTGACTTGACTTTTCTTTATCTCTGGGTTTGCTATGAATATGGAAATGTGGCTTGTGGCCTCTCTCAGCTTTAGAGTCTTTTCTATGTAGATGAACAGATTATAAATAAAACACTTCAAGCAATTGGGGGAAAATGTTGCCCATTCTATTTGTGCCTTGCTTTATTACGTTTAGTCAGTCTTTGATGAATATACCTTTACAAGATGACTGTTGAACAAAATGAATCCTATTTCTTAATGTGATGCACTTAATGATGGCTTGGCTGCCTTTGCCTGCTCCATCATTTTATTCTTGGACTTTACCTGGACTGCTATTTATGATTTTATTTCTTGGATGCACACAAAAACACATGTATAACTTTTTCCCTCCCCTCACTGTTCTCCAGAAATCTTTGACAATAATTCAGAGGAATTATTAAGGAATCAGGAGTGGGAATGGGGGTGGAGAGAGGATTTGAGGTGTGGCTTATATAGATTACATGAATGAATATAGCCCTATGGACAAGGCTTTTTTTTCAGTGTTTCTGAGCCAGACGTAAATCAGGAGCATAGGAACCAGGGAACTGGGGCGTTAGAAGCTGTTTGAACACACTGGTGTGAGAGAAAGCAGCACAGAAGATGAAACAGTGGAGGTTAGAAAGGAGATCCAGAAATAAAGCTCATTTAATTACTTAGGGCCTGTCCAATCTTAGACCTGGGCAAGGGTTGCTACTGCCCTGGGCTCCATGCTCTAAAAGGTCCATACTCTGGCCCTCCTTTGGCCACCCCTCTCCACAGGGAGAGGACTTAGTGCTGCCAATGTGTTCACCTTCAGGGCTGAAGGAAACTGTGGAAGGGAGTATAGTCTAGGGTTGCCAGATAAAATGTATGACACCCCATATTTCTGTTTGCTGAATCTGACAACCCTAGTATAGTCAGAACTTGGATTTGGGGGCTGGAATATCTACATTCATGTGTGCAAGGCCCTACACTCTGTAGAACAGAGCTTGGAGTGGGAAGAGAAGGGAGCAGGCCAGTGACCTGGGGCCACTGACATATTCTGGTGCAGAACTCTGGGGAATCTGAGAATTCAAAATTTGAACCTGGCCTTCAAATTTATGAATTATATTTTTCAAGGTAGGAGGAGAGAACATATTTTATTTAACTTTTGAAATTTTGATTTATAGTTTTAAAATGCGGAGACACCTGGTATGTGGGCCTCCATTTGTGCTCTTGTCTCAGCCTCCACAAATACTGGTGGAGGGCCTTTAATAATGGCAACAGATTATCAAATCAAGGTCTGTGCTGTATACTTTAGATCCAAAATTTTACTTAATCCTCATAACAACTCTGTGAGTTCGGCACTGTAAGTGTTCCCATTTAATGGATAAGGAAACTGAGGTTCAGTGAATTGAGATAGCTTATCCAAGGTCAAAGAGAGAGTGAATGGCAAAACTGAGATTAGACCTCAAACCTTAGTCTATCTGGATGCATATAATGAGCTTTGGATCTAGACTGCTTGAGTCAGAATCCTGCCTCTGATACTTGCTAGCGCTTTGATCTTGCCTCAGTTTCTTGAGCTGCAAAATGTAGGGATATATGTGATAATAACAGGTCAGGGATCATTGGGGGCTGGTGGGGGTCATCTTTGAAAACTGCCTACCAAAAGCATGTGGCATTATGCCAGCGCGTATGAGGCTCCATAGGATAAACGTGACGCATCTTCTTGGAGAGGCAGTTTTACTTACGTGGCAAATGCAACTTAATGTCAAAATGCAGCTGCACTGTGTAATATATGGCAAAATTCACACAGCTTAAAAATAAATAAAAGCATGAAATTCTAAAGATGTCTTATGTTTGTGGTCACTGCTTTGACTGTACTGCCTTCCCGCCTTCTGTCGATTCTATTGCACTGATTTTCAGATCACAGAAAAAAAAGATTCATTTTGAAAAGGCTTGTTGTTAGGATGTATGCATTTTCTCTATGTGCCCCAGCGTTCTGTTCCTTCTGGAAGAAGCTGAGCTAGTCATCTCTGTTGCCTCACTGCTGTAAGATTTGAGGGAGGTCAGGGAAATACAGTGTCCAGTGCAATGGTCTTTAACCTTGGCTGCATGTTAGAATCACCTTGGAAATTTCTGAAAAAAAGAATGATGAAGTTTGAGCCTCATCTCCAGAAATTGTTGTTAACAAATAATGTCTAGGAGAAGTTATATCACATGTTAACTATGTGTTTATTAGAATGATGGAGGGGTTGATTTGCTTGTGCTCTTGGTGCCTTTCACCACTGATAATAATGTTAGTTAATATTTCATGTACTTGTGATATGCCTGGCAGGGGCTGTACTAGGAGCTTTGTGTGTTGTACCTTCCTCAATCTTCACAAAAATATTATTATCCCCATTCTGCAGACAAGGAACTTGAAGCTGTGTTAAGTAAACTGTTCAAGGTTACAAAGCTCACAAGCAGTAGATAATTGTAGCAAATACTTATATAATGCTCACTGTGTGACATTCACTCTCCCAAGCATGATTTATAGGATCATTTAATCTTCACAGCAGCCCAATGGGAGTACTATTGTTATTGCTGTTTGACAGATGTGGAAACTAAGGCACAGAGAGATTAAGTGATTTGAGTCCAAGATCACACAGCTAGAATATAACAGAGCCACTATTTAAGCATAGGCTATCACAGGGTGTTTTCAGAATCCACCCTTCTAACCACCTTGCATATTGTTTCTTGTATAATAGTCCAACTCACGTAAGTTGAATCAGAGTCTAAACCAACTGCCATGCTACACTGCCTCAAAATACTGGTAGCTACTATTTACTGAGCTGTCTTGACATGATGGACACAAAGTAAGGCCTTCATTTTGATCATCTTATTTAATCTTTATGATAGCCCTGCTATATTAGTACACAATAGAAGCAGGTAATAAAGCCTACCAACCATATCTGGCAGGTTCCAAAGGCCAACTTACCTCCTGCCCATGGCTCAAAGAATCTGCCTCCAGAGATTGAGTTCCTGGCCTACCTCTCTACTAGTTAACTATGAAACCTTAAGTAATTAACACAGCGCTTCATATATTTGGAAAGAGTTATTATTCTTTTTCAGCCCCCTTTTTTTTCTTCCGGGCTAGATATTCTCAGTCATTTCCACTCTACTTCTTATGACTTGGTTCCTAGATTCTTCACAATCCTGGTTTCTCTTGCTAGTTTAATGTTTCTCATTGGGGATGGATGCTATTTATATTTTAGACAAGAAAGTTCTGTATACATGTAGGATCCTTTTGCACATTTGCAAGATTTTTAGCATCTCTGGCCCTTACCCAATGGATGCTAGTGGTTCTCCTGAGTCATTGTGACAACCCCAAATACCCTCAACACATTTTCATATGCTCACTGGGGGCACTATTGCCTCTAGATAAGAATAAGCATAACCAAACACAGAATCCTATGAAGAACAGCTCTATTTTTTGGATCAATTGCCTATTGCAGCCTATTTATTGGCTTTGTAATGACTGATAGTACATTTCTCTTAATGCAGTTATATTGGCAGTTTTGAGGAGCCACAGCACTCTTTTGACTCAGCAGAATTTGTTAACAGAAGCTTCTAAAACATTTTCATGTGTCAGATCTCCCTGTCTTGAACCTATACATTTGATTTTTGGGACACAAGTGTGGTACTTTATTCCTATTCTGTTTTGACTCCTTATGTTTTGATTCTGTCAACCAATGTATTTGCTCTTCTTTTAACTACTTGTCACCTGAAATTTTGACCAACAAGCTCTCTATATCTTCATTCAAGTTACTGATTACCATGTTGTATAGGATTGGGTGAAGGTTGACATTGAGCCTTTTGTCAGCGTCACTTAAGGTTGCACCTCACTGTATTGTTATCTAGACATTCTGCATTTCTTTATCTTGCCCATAAGGATATCACAGAATTCCTTTTTAAAAATTCCTTGGAACAATCAAGAATCACTCCGGCAACAGATTTCCTTTGATCTACCACCTCAAAGTACTTTGCATGTAGCTATCAACTCTAAGGGTCATTATTTTATAGATCAGTTCTATTAGCAGTTAGAAATTACATGGAAATAAGAAATTTGTTATGTGATTTAGGGTTTAGTGATTTTATTGCTTCCAACACTCATGAGTAATATCAAGTTGAGCCTTACCTGCCAGGTCTGTACTTGGAATCAGTCATAGTTTTGGATCAATTCTCTGACTTCAGGGCACAGGAGAAGGGGTGTAATTCCCCTCACCCCAAATTGCTCACTAAATCCAGAAACCCTTTCAATAGATGACAGAGCCTGTCATTTGACAGTGAGAGAGGCCTTGAAATTTACCTACCACTGGGAAAAGAACGCAGCGTCCTACCCTAATAGAGGTATTAATGACACTGCAGGGTTTTTTTAAATAATAAAAGTAAATATTGTTTATTGTCGAAAACGTGCAGAATATAGGAAAGGCAAATGTAAATGTATACCTCATTCATAATCCCACTACTCAGGGATGCCACTGTGAACACTGCCTTGTTTATATATGTATCGCTGCATAATTAGAATCCTGCAGTTTGTTTTATGGGAGCAGAATTTGATAAAAGGAGGGGAGAGAGGATGAAGACACTGGTTACCTGTTCAAGATAGATTTTAGAGGGTAGGCAAGCAGGAAGAACAAAGTACAGAAAGGAGAGACTGAGACCATAGAATGTTTCTCTGTTGGCAGTCAGGCCTTGGATCATTTCTGTCCTCTACCAAATTTCTATGGAGACTGAAATTTCTACCTTTTGGAATTACTTTTTGAAGATGTTTTCAAAACATGCCTCTTCTCTGGTTAGAGGTATCTGTTTATCTGATTCTGACCTGCAATCACCTAGCAGAGAGCAGATTTTGAAGCCAGAGGGCTTCCTGAAAAGCCAGAGGACAAGCAGCAGGAGGACAGTGACTACTTGGGGTGGGGGCTGGGAGCCCAAAGGGGTTACAGGGATACAGTAAGAGGAGCAGCTGGGTTGCTGAACACCCACATTTATCTAATTAGCAATTTCAGGCTTTTGCCCAGAGCGTGTCTGTCCATATGGCTAAAACTGGCACCCACTCATCCCATTTGGACACAGATCTAGGCCTGGAAGCCCCTCTAACCCCCCTCAGGTGCTTCTCTGCCTCCAGTTTTTCTCTAGTTTGCATTTTTGCTTTTGCAAGCTTCTGTACAATGCTTTATTGGTGATGTGGTTTTTGCATCCTTCTCTAGAGACTGGACATTGATGAATTTAGCTGTACTTCTTGTGGTACATGCAGCATTAATCTGCCTGTGTGTCTTTTTCTTTTTTTCCTTTCCCTTTGAAGTTTGAAGTTGGTCAGCTGGCTGAGCGGCAAAGAGGGTTCTTGCATTCTTTTTTTTTGAATTTTATTTTACTTATTTTTTATATAGCAGGTTATTATTTATCTATTTTATACATATTAGTGTATATATCTCAATCCCAATCTCCCAATTCATCCCACCACCACCCTCCGCCCCACCACTTTCCCCCCTTGATGTCCATACGTTTGTTCTCTACATCTGTGTCTCTATTTCTGCTCTGCAAAGCAGTTCATCTGTACCATTTTTCTAGGTTCCACATACATGCGTTAATATACGATATTTGTTTTTCTCTTTCTGACTGACTTCACTCTGTATGACAGTCTGTAGATCCATCCACGTCTCTACAAATGACCCAGTTTCATTCCTTTTCATGGCTGAATAATATTCCATTGTATATATGTGCCACATCTTCTTTATCCATTCGTCTGTCAATGGGTATTTAGGTTGCTTCCATGGCCTGGCTATTGTAAATAGTGCTGGAGTGAACACTGGGGTACATGTGTCTTTTTGAATTATGGTTTCTTCTGGGTATATGCCCAGTAGTGGCATTGCTGGGTCATATGGTAATTCTATTTTTAGTTTTTTAAGGAACCTCCACACTGTTCTCCATAGTGGCTGTATCAATTTACATTCCCACCAACAGCAAAGGAGGGTTCCCTTTTCTCCACGCCCTCTCCAGCATTTGTTGTTGGTAGATTTTCTGATGATGCCCATTCTAACTGGTGTGAGGTGATACCTCATTGTAGTTTTGATTTGCCTTTCTCTAATAATTAGTGATGTTGAGCAGCTTTTCATGTGCTACTTGGCCATCTGTATGTCTTCTTTGGAGAAATGTCTGTTTAGGTCTTCTGCCCATTTTTGGATTGGGTTGTTTGTTTTTTTAATATTGAGCTGTATGAGCTGTTTATATATTTTGCAGGTTAATCCTTTGTCTGATGATTCATTTGCAAATATTTTCTCCCTTCTGAGGGTTGTCTTTTCATCTTGTTTGTAGTTTCCTTTGCTTTGCAAAAGCTTTTAAGTTTCATTAGGTCCCATTTGTTTTTATTTCCATTACTCTAGGAGGTGGATCAAAAGAGATCTTTCTGTTATTTATGTCAAAGAGTGTTCTTCCTATATTTTCCTCTAAGAG
The DNA here is from genome assembly GCF_026419965.1 of Kogia breviceps. Taxonomy (NCBI): domain Eukaryota; kingdom Metazoa; phylum Chordata; class Mammalia; order Artiodactyla; family Physeteridae; genus Kogia; species Kogia breviceps. The sequence continues at coordinate 26,719,636 of NC_081330.1, read as the reverse complement.
TTTTACAGTGTCTGGGCTTACATTTAGGACTCTCATCCATTTTGAGTTTATTTTTGTGTATGGTGTTAGGGAGTGTTCTAATTTCATTCTTTTACATGTAGCTGTCCAGTTTTCCCAGCACCACTTATTGAAGAGACTGTCTTTTCACCATTGTATATCCTTGCTTCCTTTGTCATAGATCAGTTGACCATAGGTACGTGGGTTTATCTCTGGGCTTTCTATTCTGTTCCATTGATCTGTTTCTGTTTTTGTGCCAGTACCATATTGTCTTGATTACTGTAGCTTTGTAATATACTCTGAAGTATAATATAGTCTGAAGTCAGGGAGACTGACTTCTCCTGCTCTGTTTTTTTCCCTCAAGACTGCTTTGGCTATTCAGGGTCTTCTGTGTCTCCATACAAATTTTAAGATTTTTTGTTCTAGTTCTGTAAAGAATGCCACTGGTAATTTGATAGGGATTGCATTAATTCTGTAGATTGCTTTGGGTAGTATAGTCATTTTCACAGTATTGATTCTTCCAGTCCAAGAACATGGTATATTTCTCCATCAGTTTGTGTCATCTGTGATTTCTTTCATCAGTGTCTTACAGTTTTCTGAGTACAGGTCTTTTACCGATTTAGGTAGGTTTATTTCTAGGTATTTTATTCTTTTTGTTGCAGTGGTGAATGGGATTGTTTCTTTAACTTCTCTTTCTGATCTTTTGTTTTTAGTGTATAGGAATGCAAGAGATTTCTGTGCATTAATTTTGTATCCTGCAACTTTACCAAATTCATTGATAAGCTCTAGTAGTTTTCTGGTGGCATCTTTAGGACTCTCTATGTATTGTATCATGTCATCTGCAAACAGTGAAAGTTTTACTTCTTCTTGTCCAATTTGGATTCCTTTTATTTCTTTTCCTTCTCTGAATGCTGTGGCTAAAACTTCCAAAACTGTGTTGAATAATAGTGGTGAGAGTGGACATCCTTGTCTTGTTCCTGATCTTAGAGGAACTGCTTTCAGTTTTTCACCATTGAGAATGATGTTTGCTGTGGGTTTGTCACATATGGCCTTTATTGTGTTGAGGTAGGTTCCCTATATGCCCACTTTCTGGAGAGTTTTTATCATAAATGGGTGTTGAATTTTGTCATAAGCTTTCTCTGCATCTATTGAGATGATCATATGGTTTTTATTCTTCAATTTGATAATATGGTATATCACATTAATTGATTTGTGTGTATTGAAGAATCCTTGCATCCCTGGGATAAACACCACTTGATCATGTTGTATGATCCTTTTAATGTGTTACTGGATTCTGTTTGCTAGTATTTTGTTGAGGATTTTTGCATCTGTATTCATCAGTGATATTGGTCTGTAATTTTCTTTTTTTGTAGTATCTTTGTCTGGTATTGGTATCAGGGTGATGGTGGCCTCATAGAATGAGTTTGGGAGTATTCCTCCCTCTGCTATGTTTTGGAAGAGTTTGAGAAGGATAGGTGTTAGCTCTTCTCTAAATCTTTGATAGAATTCACCTGTGGTGCCATCTGGTCCTGGACTTTTATTTGTTGGAAGCTTTTAAATCACAGTTTCAATTTCATTACTTGTATTGTTCTGTTCATGTTTTCTATTTCTTCTTGGTTCGGTCTTAGAAGGTTATAACTTCCTAAGAATTTGTCCATTTCTTCCAGGTTATCCATTTTATTGGCCTAGAGTTGCTTGTAGTAATCGCTCATGATCCTTTGTATTTCTGCAGTGTCAGTTGTTACTTCTCCTTTTTCATGTCTAATTCTATTGATTTGAGTCTTCTCCCTTTTTTTCTTGATGAGTGTGGCTAATGGTTTATCAATTTTATTTATCTTCTCAAAGAACCAGCTTTTAGTTTTATTGATCTTTGCTATTGTTTCCTTCATTTCTTTTTCATTTATTTCTGATCTGATCTTTATGATTTCTTTCCTTCTGGTAATCTTTGGGTGTTTTTGTTCTTCTTCCTCTAATTGCTTTAGGTGTAAGTTTAGGTTGTTTATTTGAGATGTTTCTTGTTTCTTAAGAGAGGATTGTATTGCTATGAACTTCCCTCTTAGAACTGCTTTTGCTGCATCCTGTAGGTTTTGGATCATCATGTTTTCACTGTAATTTGTCTCTATGTATGTTTTGATTTCCTCTCTGATTTCTTCAGTGATCTCTTGGTTATTTAGTAATGTATTGTTTAGCCTCCATGTGTTTGTGTTTTTTATGTTTTTTTCCCTGTGATTGATTTCTAATCTCATAGGGTTGTGCTTATAAAAAGATGCTTGATATGATTTCAGTTTTCTGAAATTTATCCAGGCTTGATTTGTGACCCAAGATGTGATCTCTCCTGGAGAATGTTCCATGTGCACTTGAGAAGAAAGTGTGATCTGCTTTTTTTTGGATGGAATGTCCTATAAATATCAACTAAATCTATCTGGTCTGTTGTGTCATTTAAAGCTTGTGTTTCCTTATTAATTTTCTGTCTGTATGATCTGTACATTGGTGTACGTGAGGTTAAAGACCCCACTGTTACTGTGTTACTGTCAGTTTCCTCTTTTATACCTGTTAGCAGTTGCCTTATGTATTGAGGTGCTCCGATGTTGGGTGCATATATATTCTTGGATTGATCCCTTGATCATTATGTCATGTCCTTCATTGTGTTCTGTAACATTCTTTATTTTAAAGTCTATTTTACCTGATGTGTATATTGGTACTCCAGCTTTCTTTTGATTTCCATTTGCATGGAATATCTTTTTCCATCCCCTCACTTTCAGTCTGTATGTGTCCCTAGGTCTGAAGTGGGTCTCTTGTAGACAGCATATATATTGGTCTTGTTTTTGTATACATTCAGCCAGTCTGTGTCTTTTGGTGGGAGCATTTAATCCATTCATGTTTAAGGTAATTATTGATATGTATGTTCCTATTACCATTGTCTTAATTGTTATGGGATTGTTGGGTTTGTTTTTGTAGGACCTTTTCTTCTCTTGTGTTTCCCACTTAGAGAAGTTCCTTTAGCATTTGTTGTAGAGCTGGTTTGGTGGTGCTGAATTCTCTTAGCTTTTTCTTGTCTGTAAAGTTTTTAATTTCTCTGTCAAATCTGAATGAGATCCTTGCTGGGTAGAATAATCTTGGTTGTAGATTCTTCCCTTTCATCACTTTAAATTTATCATGCCAGTCCCTTCTGGCTTGTAGAGTTTCTGCTGAGAAATCAGCTGTTAACCTTATGGGATTTCCCTTATATGTTATTTGTCATTTTTCCCTTTCTGCTTTCAATAATTGTTTTTGTCTTTATTTTTTGTTAGTTTGATTACTTTGTGTCTCATTGTGTTTCTCCTTGGGTTTATCCTGCCTGGGTCTCTCTGTGCTTCCTGGACTTGGGTGGCTATTTCCTTTCCCATGTCAGGGAAGTTTTCGAGTATAATCTCTTCAGATATTTTCTTCGGTCCTTTCTCTCTCTCTTCTCCTTCTGGGACCCCTATAATCTGAATGTTGTTGCATTTAATGTTGTCTCAGAGGTCTCTTAGGCTGCATTCATTTCTTTTCATTCTTTTTTCTTTATTCTGTTCCGTGACAGTGAATTCCACCATTTTGTCTTCGTGGTCACTTATCCGTTATTCTGCTATTGATTCCTTCTAGTGTATTTTTCACTTCAGTTATTGTATTGTTCATCTCTGTTTGTTTGTTCTTTAATTCTTTTAGGTGTTTTTTCTTTAATTCTTCTAGGTGTTTGTTAAACATTTCTTGCATCTTCTCGATATTTGCCTCCATTCTTTTTCTGAGGTCCTGAATCATCTTCACTATCATTATTCTGAATTCCTTTTCTAGAAGGTTACCCATCTCCACTTCATTTAGTTGTTTTTCTGGGGTTTTATCTTGTTCCTTCTTTTGGTACATAGTCATTTGCCTTTTCATTTTGTCTGTCTTCCTGTGAATGTGGTTTTCCTTCCACACGCTGCAGAACTGTAGTTCTTCTTGCTTCTGCTGTCTGCCCCCTGGTGGATGAGGCTATCTAAGAGGTTTGTGCAAGTTTCCTGATGGGAGGGACTGGTGGTGGGTAGAGTTGTGTGTTTCTCTGTTGGGCAGAGCTCAGTAAAAGTTTAATCAGCTTGTTTGCTGATGGGTGGGGCTGGGTTCCCTCCCTGTTGGTTTTTTAGCCTGAGGTGACCCAGCACTGGAGCCTACTGGACTCTTTTGTGGGGCTGATGGCGGACTCTGGGAGGGCTCACACCAAGGAGTACTTCCCAGAACTTCTTCTGTCAGTGTCTTTGTCCCCTCAGTGAGCCACAGCCACCCCCTGTCTCTGCAGGAGGCCCTCCAACACTAGCAGGGAGATCTGGTTCAGTCTTCTATGGGGTCACTGCTCCTTCCCCTGGGTCCCAATGTGCACACTGCTTTGTGTGTGCCCTCCAAGAGTGGAGGCTCTGTTTCCCCCAGTCCTCTCGAAGTCCTGCAATCAAATCCCACTAGCCTTCAAAGTCTGATTCTCTAGGAATTCCTCCTCCCATTGCTGGACCCCCAGGTTGGGAAGCCTGACGTGGGGCTCAGAACCTTCACTCCAGTGGGTGGACTTCTGTGGTATAAGTGTTCTCCAGTTTGTGAGTCACCCACCCAGCAGTTATGGGATTTGATTTTATTGTGATTGCACCCCTCCTACTGTCTCATTGAGGCTTCTCCTTTGTCTTTGGGTGTGGGGTATCTTTTTTGGTGAGTTCCAGCATCTTCCTGTCAATGATTGTTCAGCTGTTAGTTGTGATTCCGGTGCTCTCACAAGAGGGAGTGAGTGCAGGTCCTTCTACTCCGCCATCTTGAATCAATCTCCGCTTCTTCCGTTCTTGAGCAGTGCTTGAGGGAACATGATTTGGCCCGCATCTCCTCAGCCCTTTGCCCTCCTCTTCCTTGCTGCAGTGCCCTGCTTGTTCAGCTGCCCTGTCTGCTGGGACTGAATTATGGATTCTAGTCAAGGGAGTGACAAATAAGCGTCAAAGAAGTGAAGTGAAATTAGTGGTGAGCCTGGTCCCAGGTCTCCTGACCCCAGTCCATGGCTCTTTCTGTGGCACTGTTCTGCTGGGAGCATTCATGGGAATGTTTCTGATGGTGCCATGTTTGTCTTCTATATCTTTTGCCTAGTGGTGCTGCTACCATCAGTTTAAGAAGGCAACCGAGAGAGAAGACAGCAGAGATGATAGCATGGGGGATTTATTGACTGGATAGCCATACTTCCTGGACACTTATTTTTTCTCATATGGGGCATGCTTGCTGCAAGGAAGTCAAGAATTTCAGTTTTCTACCACCTGCTCCCATTTCTCTTTTAATCTGGCTTCATCATAACTGTCTTCATCTTATGCCCATACACAGCCTCAGGCTACCACTGGGCTAATGTCCCCCTATTGCTGTTCTCCTACCCCAGCAGTACCTCAAGTTCCAGTCTTCCTCATCCCTCTATCGCAAGCAAAATCCTACACACGAAATCAACTTATCTCTTAAGATCACCTTTGTTAAAGAGCCATTAGGAGGTCATGGGTCAATATGTTCATATTATGTGGTTTTTATAATGGGCTACTGGAAGCAATAGCTTACCTGAAGGCATCAGAACCATTCAGAGTACTTGATAACAATATGTACATTACTAGGACCTACCACAGATTTTCTAAATTAGGAACTTAGGGGGTTTGGACCTGAGTGTCTACATTTTGATAAAATTCTTAGGTGATTCTGAAGTATACTAATAGTTCGGAATTAATACCCTTTGTTGAGCTTAGAATTAAAGCATTTGCTGCAGGTGCATAAACATGTTAGCAGGTAGCAATGGTCATTGTTGGGCTAGCTCATGATATCTTGCCTTTAAAATTACATTTCATTTGTTGCTCCCCCACCCCGTCCCAAATACATACAGTGGACCAGAATCTTTCTCTGAGTCTGCATTTATCTTCCTAAGAATCTTGGGCTTCTTCTCTTGTATGCTGAAGGTATATGCATAACCTGTGACCTCTGTAATGATTTTTTTTTCTGGAAAAAATTCTAATTTCCAAGTCTAGCTACACTGCATGATATATTTAATAAATATCTATTGAAAGTACAACTGTGTGTTCTACATGGCAGAAAGCACTCTATTTCATCATAACAAGCTAACCAAACTCATTCTTCCATGATCTGAAAGCAGCTATGACATGAAAGAGGGAGATTGGTAGGTAAATGGGAAGTCTTCAAAAATGACTGTATTTATTTCCCATCTTGTAGTCTTATTCTCCTCTCTGGAGAGATTCATGCTTCATGGGTGTCCTGGAAAGTGAGATAGGAAAAAGAAGAAAATAAGAATAGATTATAAAACTCTTTCTCCCTTGGGCTCCAGTGTAATCTCTTCACATGGGCAGATATTTTAAAATTCAGATATCTGGATTCACTGAAGAGATACATAGTAAATAAAAATATGACTCAAATGCCATCTTGCAGCCAGGGGGGGTGTTTTCTGCCTGTTCTCATAATTGGTGCCATAACTTATCTATTGAATTTCATGTTCATGCAATGAATAGATAGTCTCTGATTGCACAGATGCCAGGCTTAGCTAAGTAAGGTTATCTCTGCTCTTGATATAAACTGCAGAGCTACTCTGGCCGTGCTGCTCCTTGTGCAAGTGTGATCAGTGACACCAAAGTCACATCCTTGGTCTGTTTCACATCATTTGCAAGATGGGGGCATGCTTTTTGTCATTCCATCCATTACCCATCAAATAAGATGATTGATTTTGAATTTGCAAGAAATATCTAAGTTCCATGTGTTTAGTAGGACCTTCAAAACTCTCTACTGATTTTGACCATGGGGGTGAAACTGGTGGTTGCCCTGGTGGATATAGGAAAGGAGGTGGTAATATGTGCTTATCAAACCTCAATTGGAGACACCGACCCATTTTCAAATAGGTCTGTCCTTTGGCAAATTCATTCAGTTACTTATACATAGATAATCTTCCTTTAAGGCTTAAAAATGTCACATTAAAATCAAGTTAAAATGTTTTTTTCATTTAATTCATTGAGTTTAAAAAGCAGGGACTTCCCTGGTGGCACAGTGGTTAAGAATCCACCTGCCAATGCAGGGGACACGGGTTCGATCCCTGGTCCGAGAAGATCCTACATGCCGCGGAGCAACTAAGCCCGTGCGCCACAACTACTGAGCCTGTGCTCTAGAGCCCGCGAGCCACAACTACTGAAGCCCGCATGCCACAACTACTGAAGCCTGTGCTCTAGAGCCCGCAAGCCACAACTACTAAAAGCCTGCGTGCCACAACTACTGAAGCCTGTGCACCTAGAGCCCACACTCCACAATGAGAGAAGCCACCTCAATGAGAAGCCCGCACACTGCAACAAAGAGCAGCCTCTGCTCACCGCAACTAGAGAAAGCCTGTGCACAGCAACAAAGACCCAATACAGCCAAAAATAAATAAATAAATTTATTTTTAATAAAAGCATAAATTTTCAATTAAGTTAATTAATTTATTTATTTATGGCTGTGTTGGGTCTTCATTTCTGTGCGAGGGCTTTCTCTAGTTGTGGCAAGTGGCGTCCACTCTTCATTGCAGTGTACGGGCCTCTTACTGTCGTGGCCTCTCTTGTTGCGGAGCACAGGCTCCAGATGCGCAGGCTCAGTAGTTGTGGCTCATGGGCCCGGTTGCTCCGTGGCATGTGGGATCTTCCCAGACCAGGGCTTCAACCCATGTCCCCTGCATTGGCAGGCAGATTCTCAACCACTGCACCACCAGGGAAGCCCCTAAGTTAACTTTTACAAATATCTGAAAGCATCATCTTTTGTAACTTTATTGGTTTTTCAGTGGCAAATGGGGACAGGTAAGGTAAATGGATTATAGAGGCTCTCTCTCTCTCTCTCTCTCTTTTTTTTTTTAGACCATGAATCATGCAAGCCAGAGAAATAGAAAGGCATTAATAATGTTCAAGTTTTTCCCTTACCACTAGTTATAGGTAAGGAACCATGCCCATTCTCTCCCTATGATGCAGAGGCATCTTTTTCTCTGTTACAAGTAGACAACCTCATTTGAGCTTTTGGGAATAGTAATTCTGCTTTTAATGATACTCTAATGGGGTGACAGGTTATTTATGTAATTTTATAGTTATCACACTTCTACACGGAAGTGCCAGCTGTTTTCTTTACCATCACTATAATCATCTTAGTGAACTTGATTCATTCACATCTGAGAAGGAGCATTCTGTCCGACTCTCACACAATCCTGATCTCTTTGCTATGGCTGATATTTATATGGACATCAGATTCTCCAAGAACTGTGGAGTTGGGATTACAAAGACTGAGTCAATTAGACTGTTGAGTCATGAACACGCACAAGTTGGTTAATAGGAAAATAATAAGGCAAACATATAGAGAGATGGGGATGGGTGACCACATGGCCTAGAGGTGGGGGTTGGGGAGGACAGGGAGACAGAGAAACTGCCTTTTGACTTCTAGTTTCTGTAAGGTCCAGTACTTCTTACAATAGTATTTTATGGAAATGCTCTGCATTCATAAAACAAGTCTCCTTTTCTAAAATAAATCTACTTTCAGCAGGTCTCTGTTCCTTGCAACCTATAATCCATGAGAAGGAATATTTTGAACTTGATACACAAAAGTTGATAGTATATTTCCAAAGGGCTTTCATATCTATTATCTCCCTTATTTCCTCTAACAATCCCATGTCAGAAATAGGGTAGGAATGATAATTGCTTTGAAAGCTAAAGTAACTGAGGCCTCAAATAGGAAAGGGACTTAAGTCACACAGCTACGTTGAGGCAGAGCCAGGCCTAAAATCCATGTCTTCTGGCTCCCAGGCCTAGTGTTGGGCACTTCCTAGGCGCCCAGGGATTGTTTGTAGGTTGATAGATATATCCAAAGGGTGATTCCAGTCAGAAACAATGATAAAGTAGCTGGTCTTTTAATAGACATGAGTAATATTCTGAAGGAACCTAACAAAGGAAAGCCTCTGGTCTCCAGCAAATTGTCCTACCTGAACCTCTTCACTTAAGGAAAAACAGTGTATTTCCCCCCTGTGCCTCTGCAATAGAGTGCAAATCAGATCTTGCCTTTGAGAATGCTCACCCTACCTCACCTCTCTGCAGCTGCTGCCAGTGGAGGTGCCAATTATGTGGCTCTATTTGGTGGTTTCTACCTCAACATTTAAAAAATAAAATTGCCCCTGGGGTGAAACTTTGAATGCCAACTCAACTAGAAGCAACTTTCCCAGGCAAATTAGAAAGTTCTTGGAGATCATCATTTAGAACCAGAGTCCTGACAGGACCTAGCTACTAATGGAATATTTAGAGTTGCAAATAGATGTATCCCTTTAAGTTTAACTGTTAAGCAGTTGCAACCTTTTCAAGCAAGGCCTGATAGGGCCTGGTTTTAAAGTATTATATATGTTTCAGTGACACTGTTCTATTTTATTTTCCAAGTAATGACTGATGTAATTTGTCCTCCAAAAACAGTGAGATGTGTGTGTCAGAAGGAGTTGTAGGGGATGGTTTTCAGTTCTATTTTATGATACCTTAATAGGTGTTAAATAGACCAGAAAATCCATCCTGTCTTAAGAGCATATGGGTTTGACTCAGTATTTCACATGGTCTCTGAAGGTTTATGTTGCCCATTTAAATAAAAGAAAACCAATCAGCGCATACAACACAAGGTTATTCTGTACTTTTTATTTATAAACAAAGTAGCATTGAAGAGAGATGCTAAGGAAAGAACCATCTTAGAAGCATGGCCCAATGAGAAAATCTGGATTATGAAACAGTGGTTGTCAAAGAGGAGGTTATTATAGGTTCTGAGAAATCCTTAAGTAAAGAAACGTGTTTTAACTTTTTTTCAATCAGTGTTTCTAAACTGTTTTGACCACAGGACCCTTTTCTTCGCATAACGCCTGTTAACATATCATCTCCCTTTGAGGAACACTGGGTTAGACTGTGGCTTGCATAAGGAGGTAAGGTGAGAGATAAGACTACAAATATAGATTGACAACATATTATAGATGGTCTTGAATACTATGCTAAGAAGATTGGCTTCATTGTAAAAGTGATGGCATAATTATTTAGCTTTTCTTTTTCTTTAATAGCTTCACCACTTGTCTCTGTGCTTTCATTCATACTCCTTTTCAGTCCATCCTGAATAGCACTGCTAGACTAATTTTCCTAAAACTCTTTCCATCATTTGTCTTCCTTCCTTGAGAACCTAAATGGTACTTTTTTAGGACCCTACATTTTGTTATCTTTTCATCTTCAAACAGATTTTTTTTTTGCACCAAATTCAAAGGTTTATTTCCTATCTACAATTTTTTTAACGTCTTTATTGGAGTATAATTGCTTTACAATGGTGTCTTAGTTTCTGCTTTATAACAAAGTGAATCAGCTGTACATATACACATGTTCCCATATCTCTTCCCTCTTGCGTCGGCCTCCCTCCCTATCCCACCCCTCTAGCTGGTCACAAAGCAGCGAGCTGATCTCCCTGTGCTATGTGGCTGCTTGCTACTAGCTATTTTACGTTTGGTAGTGTATATATGTCCATGCCACTCTCTCACTTTGTCCCAGCTTACCCTTCCCCCTCCCCGTATCCTCAAGTCCATTCTCTAGTAGGTCTGCATCTTTATTCCCATCTTGCCCCTAGGTTCTTCTGACCTGTTTTCTTTTCTTTTTAGATTCCATACATAAGTGTTAGCATATGGTATTTCTTTTTTTCTTTCTGACTTACTTCACTCTGTATGACAGTCTCTAGGTCCATCCACCTCACTACAAATAACTCAGTTTCATTCCTTTTTTTTTTTTTAAAGAAGATGTTGGGAGTAGGAGTTTATTAATTAATTAATTTATTTTTGCTGTGTTGGGTCTTCGTTTCTGTGCGAGGGCTTTCTCTAGTTGTGGTAAGTGGGGGCCACTCTTCATCGTGGTGCGCGGGCCTCTCACTGTTGCGTCCTCTCTTGCTGTGGAGCACAGGCTCCAGACATGTAGGCTCAGTAGTTGTAGCTCATGGGCCCAGTTGCTCCGCGGCATGTGGGATCCTCCCAGACCAGGGCTCGAACCCGTGTCCCCTGCATTAGCAGGCAGATTCTCAACCACTGTGCCACCAGAGAAGCCCAGTTTTGTTCTTTTGTATGGCAGAGTAATATTCCATTGTATATATGTGCCACATCTTCTTTATCCATTCATCTGTTGATGGACACTTAATTTGTTTCCATATCCTGGCTATTGTAAATAGAGCTGCAATGAACATTTTGGTATATGACTCTTTTTGAATTATGGTTTTCTCAGGGTCAATGCCCAGTAGTGGGATTGCTGGGTCATATGGTAGTTCTATTTGTAGTTTTTTAAGGAACCTCCATACTGTTCTCCATAGTGGCTGTATCATTTTACATTCCCACCAACAGTGCAAGAGTGTTCCCTTTTCTCCACACCCTCTCCAGCATTTATTGTTTGTAGATTTTTTGATGATGGCCATTCTGACCAGTGTGAGATGATATCTCATTGGAGTTTTGATTAGCATTTCTCTGATGATTAATATTGTTGAGCGTTCTTTCATGTGTTTGTTGGCAATCTGTATATCTTCTTTGGAGAAATATCTATTTAGGTGTTTTGCCCATTTTTGGATTGGTTGTTTGTGTTTTTGATACTGAGCTGCATGAGCTGCCTGTATATTTTGGAGATTAATCATTTGTCAGTAGCTTCATTTGCAAATAGTTTCTCCCATTCTGAGGGTTGTCTTTTCCTCTTGTTTATGGTTTCCTTTGCTGTGCAAAAGCTTTTAAGTTTCAATAGGTCCCATTTGTTTATTTTTGTTTTTATTTCCATTTCTCTAGGAGGTGGGTAAAAAAGGATCTTGCTGTGATTTATGTCATAGAGTGTTCTGCCTATGTTTTCGTCTAAGAGTTTGATGGTGTCTGGCCTTACATTTAGGTCTTTAATCCATTTTGAGTTTATTTTTGTGTACGGTGTTAGGGAGTCTTCTAATTTCATTCTTTTACATGTACATATCCAGTTTTCCCAGCACCACTTATTGAAGAGGCTGTCTTTTCTCCACTGTATAGTCTTTCCTCCTTTATCAAAGATAAGGTGACCATAGGAGCGTGTGTTTATCTCTAGGCTTTCTATCCTGTTCCATAGATCTATATTTGTTTTTGTGCCAGTACCATACTGTCTTGATTACTGTAGCTTTGTAGTATAGTCTGAAGTCAGGGAGTCTGATTCCTCCAGCTCCGTTTTTCTTTCTCAAGATTGCTTTGGCTCTTCGGCGTATTTTGTGTTTCCATACAAATTGTGAATTTTTTTGTTCTAGTTCTGTAAAAAATGCCAGTGTTAGTTTGAAGGGGATAGCATTGAATCTGTAGATTGCTTTGGATAGTAGAGTCATTTTCACAATGTTGATTCTTCCAATCCAAGAACATGGTATATCTCTTCATCTATTTGTATCATCTTTAATTTCTTTCATCAGTGTCTTATAATGTTCTTCATACAGTTCTTTTGTCTCCTTAGGTAGGTTTATTCCTAGGTATTTTATTCTTTTTGTTGCAGTGGTAAATGAGAGTCTTTTCGTAATTTCACTTTCAGATTTTTCATCATTAGTGTATAGGAATGCAAGAGATTTCTGTGCATTAATTTTGTATCCTATTACTTTACCAGATTAATTGATTAGCTCTAGTAGTTTTCTGGTAGCATCTTTAGGACTCTCTATGTATTGTATCATATCATCTGCAAACAGTGATAGCTTTACTTCTTCTTTTCCAATTTGGTTTTTTAAAATTTCTTTTTGTTCTCTGATTGCTGTGGCTAAAACTTCCAAAACTGTGTTGAATCATAGTGGTGAGAGTGAGCAATCTTGTCTTGTTCCTGATCTTAGTGGAAATGGTTTCAGTTTTTCACCATTGAGAACAATGCTGGCTGTGGGTTTGTCATATATGGCCTTTATTATGTTGAGGAAAGTTCCCTCTATGCCTACTTTCTGGAAGGTTTTTGTCATAAATGGGTGTTGAATTTTGTCATAAGCTTTCTCTGCATCTTTTGAGATGATCATATATTTTTTCTCCTTCAGTTTTTTAATATGGTGTATCACATTGATTGATTCGCATATATTGAAGAATCCTTGCATTCTTGGGATAAACCCTACTTGATCATAGTGTATGATCCTTTTAATGTGTATTGATTCTGTTTGCTAGTATTTTGGTGAGGATTTTTGCATCTATTTTCATCAGTGATATTGGCCTCTAGTTTTCTTTCTTTGTGACGTCTTTGTCTGATTTTGGTATCAGGGTGATGGTGGCTTTGTAGAATGAGTTTGGGAGTGTTTCCCCCTCTGCTATCTTTTGGAAGAGTTTGAGAAGGATAGGTGTTAGCTCTTCTCTAAATGTTTGATAGAATTCTCCTGTGAAGCCATCTGGTCCTGGGCTTTTGTTTGTTGGAAGATTTTTAATCACAGTTTCAATTTCAGTGCTTGTGATTGGTCTGTTCATTTTTTCTATTTCTTCCTGATTCAGTCACGGAAGGTTGTGCATTTCTAAGAATTTGTCGATTTCTTCCAGCTTGTCCATTTTTTTGGCATATTGTTGCTTGTAGTAATCTCTCATGATCCTGTTTATCTCTGCAGTGTCAGTTGTTACTTCTCCTTTTTCATTTCTAATTCTATTGATTTGAGTCTTCTCCCTTTTTTTTTTTCTTGATGAGTCTGGCTAATGGTTTATCAATTTTGTTTATCTTCTCAAAGAACCAGCTTTTAGTTTTATTGATCTTTGCTATTGTTTCCTTCATTTCTTTTTCATTCATTTCTGATCTGAGCTTTATGATTTCTTTCCTTCTGCTAACTTTGGGTTCTTTTTGCTCTTCTTTCTCTAATTGCTTTAGGTGTAAGGTTAGGTTGTTTATTTGAGGTGTTTCTTGTTTCTTAAGAGAGGATTATATTGCTATAAACTTCCCTCTAAGAACTGCTTTTGCTGCATCCCATAGGTTTTGAGTCATCGTGTTTTCATTGTTGTTTGTTTCTAGGTATTTTTTGATTTCCTCTTTAATTTCTTCAGTGATCTCTTAGTTATTAAGTAGTGTGTTGTTTAGCCTCCATGTGTTTGTAGTTCTTACAGATTTTTTACTGTAATTGATATGTAGTTTCATGGCGTGTGGTTGGAAAAGGTACTTAGTAGGATTTCAATTTTCTTCAATTTACCAAGGTTTGATTTGTTACCCATGGTATGGTCTGTCCTAGAGAATGTTCCATGAGCACTTGAAAAGAATGTATATTCTGTTGTTTTTGGATGGAATGTCCTATAAATATCAATTAAGTCCATTTTGTTTAATGTATCATTTAAAGCTTGTGTTTCCTTATTTAGTTTTTATTTGGAATGTCTGTCCATTGGTGAAAGTGGGGTGTTACAGTCCCCTACTCTGATTACTGTTACTGTCGATTTCCCCTTCTATGGCTGTTAGTATTTGCCTTATATATTGAGGTGCTCCTATGTCGGGTGCATAAATATTTATAGTTGTTATATCTTCTTCTTGGATTGATTCCTTGATCATTTTGTAGTGTCCTTCTTTGTCTCTTGTAATAGTCGTTGTTTTAAAGTCTATTTTGTCTGATATAAGTATTGCTACTCCAGCTTTCTTCTGATTCCATTTGCATGGAATATCTTTTTCCATCCCCTCACTTTTAGTCTGTATGTGTCCCTAGGTCTGAAGTGGGTCTCTTATAGACAGCATATATACGTTTTGTTTTTGTATCCATTCAGCCAGTCTGTGTCTTTTGGTTGGAGCATTTAATCCATTTACATTTAAGGTAATTATCGATATGTATGTTCCTATTATCATTTTCTTAATTGTTTTGGGTTTATTATTGTAGGTCATTTCCTTCACTTGTGTTTCCTGCCTAGAGAATTTCCTTTAGCATTTGTTGTAAAGCTGGTTTGGTGGTGCTGAACTCTCTCAGCTTTTGCTTGTCTGTAAAGCTTTTAATTTCTCCGTCAAATCTGAATGAGATCCTTGCTGGGTAGAGAAATCTTGGTTGCAGGTTTTTCTCCTTCATCACTTTAAATATGTCCTGCCACTCCCTTCTGGCTTGCAGAGTTTCTGCTGAAAGTCCAACTGTTAACCTTATGGGGATTCCCTTATGTGTTATTTGTTTTTTTCCCTTGATGCTTTTAATATTTGTTCATTGTACTTAATTTTTAATAGTTTGATTAATATGTGTCGTGGTGTGTTTCTCCTTGGATTTATCGTGTATGGGACTCTCTGTGCTTCCTGGACTTGATTATCTATTTCCTTTCCCATATTAGGGAAGTTTTCAACTATAATCTCTTCAAATATTTTCTTAGTCCCTTTCTTTTTCTCTTCTTCTTAGACCCCTCTAATTCGAATGTTGGTGTGTTTAATGTTGTCCCAGAGGTCTCTGAGACTGTCCTCATTTTTTTACATTTTTTTTCTTTATTCTTCTCTGCAGTAGTTATTTCCACTATTTTATCTTCCAGGTTACTTATCTGTTCTTCTGCCTTAGTTATTCTGCTATTGATCCCTTCCAGAGAATTTTAAATTTCATTTATTGTGTTGTTCATCTCTGTTTTTTTGCTCTTTAGTTCTTCTAGGTCCTTGTTAAACCTTTCTTGTATTTTCTCCATTTTATTTCCAAGGTTTTGGATCGTCTTTACTATCGTTCTGAATTCTCTTCATTTGTTAGGTCTGGTGGGTTTTTGCTTTGCTCCTTCATCTGCTGCATATTTCTCTGTCTTCTCATTTTGCTTAACTTACTGTGTTTGGGGTCTGCTTTTTGCAGGCTGCAGATTCGTAGTTTCCATTGTTTTTGGTGTCTGTCCCCAGTGGCAAAGTTTGGTTCAGTGGGTTGAGTAGGTTTCCTTGTTGAGGAGACTAGTGCCTGTGTTCTGGTGGATGAGGCTGGATCTTGTCTTTTTGTTGGGCAGGTCCGTGTCTGGTGGTGTGTTTTGGTGTGTTTGTGGCCTTATTATGATTTTAGGCAGCCTCTCTGCTAATGGATGGGGCTGTGTTCCTGTCTTGCTAGTTGTTTGGCATGGGGTGTCCAGCACTGTAGCTTGCTGGTCTTTGAGTGGAGATGGGTGTTGGCATTGAGATGCAGATCTCTGGGAGATTTTCGCTGTTTGATATTATGTGGAGCTGGGAGGTCTCTTGTGGACCAGTGTCCTGAACTTGGCTCTCCCACCTCAGTGGCACAGCCCTGATGCGTGGCTGGAGCACCAAGAGCCTGTCCTCCACACGGTTCAGAATAAAAGGGAGAGAAAAAGGAGAGAAAGAAAGAGCAAGATAAAATAAAATAAAGTAAAAGAAAATAAAGTTATTAAAATAAAAAATAATTATTAGGAAAACAAATTTTTAAAGTAAAAAACCAAAAAAACTGACAGAACCATAGGACAAATGGTAAAAACAATGCTATACAGACAAAATCACACACAAAAGCATAGACATACACAGTCACAAAAAGAGAAAAAGGGAAAAAAAAATATTGTTGCTCCCAAAGTCCACCTCCTCAATTTGGGATGATTCGTTGTCTATTCAGGTATTCCACAGATGCAGGGTACATCAAGTTGATGGTGGAGATTTAATCTGCTGCTCCTGAGGCTGCTGGGAGAGATTTCCCTTTCTCTTCTTTGTTAACACTGCTCCGGGGGTTCACCTTGGATTTGGATCTGCCTGTGCGTGTAGGTCATCAGAGGGCGTCTGTTCTTCGCTCAGACAGGACGGGGTTAAAGGAGCAGCTGATTCGGGGGCTCTGGCTCACTCAGGCTGGGGGGAGGGAGGTGTGTGGATGCGGGGCGAGCCTGCGGCAGCAGAGGCTAGCGTGACGTTGCACCAGCCTGATGCGTGCCGTGTGTTCTCCTGGGGAAGTTGTCTCTGGATCTGGGATCCTGGCAGTGGCGGGCTGCACAGGCTCCCGGGAGGGGAGGTGTGGAGAGTGACCTGTGCTCGCACACAGGCTTCTTGGTGGCGGCAGCAGCGGCCTTAGCGTCTTATGCCTGTCTCTGGGGTCCACACTGATAGCCACAGCTCATGCCCGTCTCTGGAGCTCCTTTAAGCGGTGCTCTGAATCCCCTCTCCTCGCGCACCAGGAAACAAAGAGGCAAGAAAAAGTCTCTTGCCTCTTCGGCAGCTCCAGAACATTTCCTGGACTCCCTCCCGGCTAGCTGTGGTGCACTAGCCCCCTTTCAGGCTGTGTTCACGCAGCCAACCCCAGTCCTCTCCCTGGGATCTGACCTCCGAAGCCCGAGCCTCAGCTCCCAGCCCCCGCCCGTCCTGGCGGGTGAACAGACAAGCCTTTCAGGCTGGTGAGTGCTGGTCGGCACTGATCCTCTGTGCAGGAATCTCTCCGCTTTCCCCTCTGCACCCCTGTCGCTGCGCTCTTCTCCGTGGCTCTGAAGTCCCCCCTCTGCCACCCGCAGTCTCTGCCCGAGAAGGGGCTTCCTAGTGTGTGGAAATCTTTCCTCCTTCATAGCTCCCTCCCAGAGGTGCAGGTCCCGTCCCTATTCTTTTGTCTCTGTTTAATTTTTCTTTTGCCCTACCCATGTACGTGGGGAGTTTCTTGCTTTTTGGGAGGTCTTAGGTCTTCTGACAGCATTCAGTAGGTGTTCTATAAGAGCAGTTCCACATGTAGATGTATTTCTGATGTAGCTGTGGGGAGGAAGGTGATCTCCGTGTCTTACTATTCCGCCATTTTGAAGCTCCTCTCCAAACAGATTTTTTGATAAAATATCTTTAATTGCTCTCCACTGTTACCCATGTATCTGCCATTTCATCAGATAGGTTCTGTTCATTAAAATCTCTTATAAAGTGGTTTTCAGCCTTGGCTGTATGTTAGAATGATGTCGGGAGCTTCTATGAATTCCTGTGCCCAAACTCCCACCCTGATTGATTATATCAGAATCTCTAGGTCTGGGGCTCACACATCAGTCATGTGTAAAACTTCCCAGGTGATTCCAATGTGCAGCCACATTTGAGAACCAGTGCCTTGTAATCTGGCATGAAGCTGAGCCCATAGTATATACTCACTTCTGACTTGTTGATGTCACATTGGTTGGTGATATCACATTGATCAGTTTACATGGAGCTTACATTTATCAAGCGGAGACTCTAACTCTCCTGTGGGAAAATCAAAGCTGTCAGTTTTGTGCTTGGAAAGAGGAGATGACTTTATTAATAAATATTCTCATTTTTTGAAGCAAATCACAAGTACAACAGGAGCTTCCAAGACCAAAGGACTACTGAAGTTTTTCCTGGTAAACTTATTGCAGGTATCTTTGTCAGTCAATTTGATTGATTACAGCATACACACATTGAAGTACTCTTCAAGCAGCCATTTGTCTGAAGCCTTGCTGTTAAATCTCTTGTAAAGTAATTTAAGATTTAACTTCCAGAGAATTCTGAACTGCTGTTTGAAGGCAACAAGTTCTGTTAAATATCTCATCACTGCATAATATTGGAGAAATCAGATGAACATTCAATTTTGGCATTTAATGATAATAACAAAGGTAGTATGTTCAGAAAGATTGCCTTTTCCCATTTTCCAAGCTTGCCTTTTAGCAGAAAGGACGCCAGGGGAGCCATACAAGAGCATAGGCTGTTTAGGCATGTGGTACTGAGAGAATGTGGGGAGCAAGTGTTAAGCCCCAGGGTATGTGCAGGACTCCTTAAAGAGGGATGAATCTAAGCTTTCTTTGAACTGGCATTTTTTAACCTGGCTAAGCTACATTATTTGACAGTCCTCTCTTCCAGCTTTGTCCATATGGAGAGCAGGAAGAGCACCCATCCACCTTATAAGCATGGGAAGGGGTTTCACGCTAATTGGTTCTGGATAAATTGTACTTTTCTTCCCAAGAGTGTCTTAGTTCTGATCTTCCATGGGACCCATTTTCCCTTGTTTCTTACCCTGGATAATAATCCCTCCACCCTCCAGATGGTTATTCTAAAAGTGTTAAAACCTGGGCATCATCTTGGCCATCCCTGTGTCACTCACCTTCTGTTTCCTCCAACAAATCCACAATTTCTACAATTCCTACAGATCAATGGTTCTCAGACTTTAGTGTGCACCAGAACCACCTGGAGGTCTCGTTAAAGCACAGACTGCTGGACCCTACTTCCAGAGTTTCTGATTCAGTAGGTCTGAAGTGGGGCCTGAGAATTTGGATTTTTGACCAGTTCCCAGGTAATGCTGATGATCCAGGGGGCCACACTTTGATTTTGAGCTGACTTTCTGCTCTAGTGCAGTGGCTGTTCTTAGCCTTAGCTACACATTGGAATCACCTGGAAGGTTTTTAGTATATATTGATACAAGTCCTATTCCCCAATGGTTCTGATTTATTTGGTGTGGGATGGGACCCAGGCATGGTTGTGATTTTTTTAAATCTCTAATGTGTAGTCAGGGTTGATAATCATTGTAAATTTTATCTCTCAAATACCTTTCGATTTCTTTTTTCCTCTTTTGTGCTTGTCACCTTTAAATGTTTTCCCATTGCCTGCAGAATATAGACCATACTCCCTAGCATGGTTTATAAGGTCCTTTATGATCTCATTATATTCATTCATTCTTTCAAAAAATCTGTTGATAATGATGGTTGTGCAACAAAATGTGAATGTACTTATTGCCACTTAACTTTCCACTTAAACATGGTTGAAATGATGAACGTTATGTTATGTCTATTTTACCACAATAATAAAAAATTTACTAAGCACCTTCTAAGCATCAGGTATCTCCCAGCCGCATGAAGCTTCTTGCTTTTTCCTGAACACACCAGGCTTTTTCATATTCAGTCCCAGCTGTTGAGAATGTTCTTCTCATCCCTGACTGGTAAACTTCCCTTTGACATTAAAGCTCTAGTAAATGTCTCTTTCTATATAAAGCCTTCTTAAATTGCTAGGTACAAAGGAATTTACCACCTTAAGATTATATTGGTTCTTGAGTGTATATACATTCTATAATTGGGTGTATTCTTACACTCTTTTCCTTATAGAGGGGACTGTTTCCTCGTTCTTACTTAATTTTTTGTTTCTATCTGATTTCCACCTTGGGGTGAGTGGGTTAGGCAGACTTGACCAGGTGCTGGGGTTGGAATTTGAATTCTGAGGGTCCAGTGTTGGAGCAGGCACCAGGAAACAATAGGTATCAGAGGAATGGGCCAAACCAGAGCCTGAAGGGGAAAGCTGGGGCTTAAGAGTCAGGGCCAAGTCACAAGGAACAAGTGGCAGTGAGTTCAGAGTTGGGTGAAGATGTGATCCAAAATCTTTCTCCCACTGACCTGCCACAAACAGCTAAAGTCCCTATTGTTAGAGACTTTTCGTTGTACTCAAGGTATAGTGCCTCCTGGAAATAAACTCTTGTGAAAAATATCAGTAACCACAGGATATTGTATCACACTGATTCTCCTTTGACACCTCAGCGGAAATGAGTTTTCAGTGATGACTTTGGAAAGTGATGAATAAGAGCCTGAGTGATGTTTCCGGTGGAAAGGGAAGGGTTTCCCATGCTCTAGTAGTTCTAGTAGCAGATTTGGGTGACTCAGGCAGCAGAAAAGCAATGGATTCCTAGGACTGTTGCTGACAGAGAGAATAGAGATACACTTTACCTTTGTCCAGATCCTGTTCCGAACTGAATCTGTATCCAAAGGAAACGTGGTTCAATCTCTGATCCCTGGAAATTTGGTAACTATGTGCATAAAATGTGGATATTTTAAAGGAAATGAAGGCCAAAGAAAAGTTGGGATATGACTTATTTTCTCTCAGCAGCAAACATAGAAGAAGAGAAGAAAGATTGAGATGGATTCAGTGCTTTAGTATAGGTAGTGGGATAAAGAAGGAAGCTGCTTACTTTTCCCCCTAGCTGGCCCTTCTCTTGAGTGTCCTGAGAGCCTAATTCTTTACTTGCTTGTTTGCTGTACGTAGTATGTTCATTGTATTCTTCTTCCTGACTTCCAACTTACTGTTGGCATCACTTTTAGTAATTGCAGGTGTCCATGGGAGCAGGAAATGTTTCTCTGGCTTACTGCAATTTTAGATGCTCCCTTGTTTCCTGCTACATGGCCATTCTTAAATTAGACTGTTTATACTTATGCTCAACGAGTGTGCTATCTGCTGTAAATGACCCAAGAAGTGAGTGTGTGTTGGAATCAAGTCTATACTTGGAATATACTTAGTTGCTATAGTTTGTGTTTTGTGCATGGCGGTGGGGGGGGGGGTGCTTGTGCAAATGTCTCTTTGTGCATTTAAGTAATCACAACCAAATCTGTAAATCCTGCTTGCAATGCTCAGTAGGAAATTCAGGTGCATGTCAAAGCACTTTGAAAAGTATAAACCACTTTATAAATTGAAAGGATGCTGACAAATACCTAAACACATTGGATAGCCCCTGAAAGTTCCTCATTAGCAAGCAGGCTGAGCCTACTGGGCCAAGTGCAGAGATAAAACAGCAAATTTATTATTATCTCTATCCACTGGAGGATAATATTGGCACAGTTAATCCAAGAGCAACAGATAATCTAGGCATCCTTGATACCTGAGTTAGAGGTATCTCATATTACAGGTTAACTTTTGTGTTTTATTGAAACCAGTAGAAATACCAGTTGTCTGTCTCTGCACTTGAGTACATACGATATGGAGAATTGATAGTTTAGGAATTAAACACTCCCTTGTCTAATCCACAGAATGGTTATTTCTCATTAAAAATACCAATTTTGAGACCTGAGATTATTCCATGTGACACCTGAGTCTGTATTGCCTTAAAGTGTCCTCTGTTTATTTCTAAGACATGTGGTTTATTGCTCTAACTAGATTATATGACTTAAAAACAAATCCTTTTTTATGAAATGAAACTTTTGTTTATTGAGAAAAATTCTATGTGGTGATTATTTTGCTAGGGTCTTTCACATACATTATCTCATTGACTTCTCAGAACATTCACGTGAAATGGAACTTTTATCTTTACTTTTATACATGAAATGCTGAGAGCTTAAGTAAACCTGTGCAAGGTCACACTACCACTCAATGATGAGCTGGAACTCAAAGCCAGGCATTTCTATCACACGTCACTGCTTTTCCATTTTTGGTACCCCTTAGTCTCTTTTATCTGGCTCTATGATTTCCCTAAATGTTTGGAAGAATATGTCTGTTCCCTATATCTCAGTTGATGGAGAAGTGACTCTGAGTCTCTTTGTTAGTTAGCAAAGTTAGAAAGGATCACAATTCTTTAACTGGAAACAAGAGGAGCTTAAACCTCATTTGAGACTTTTCTAATGTAGAAACCTGGAAATTGTCATGATGTTTTTCACTGTTCTGTGGTGTACACTTGAGGAGACTTTTGGGAAGCACACTTTGAATCTCTTACTTCATCTGTGAATTTCAAAATGTGCGTGGAAAATGGTATGATTGTCAGGGGAACAGACAGGTAGCTATTTCTCCATAGGCACTAAGCTGTCTTATCCATTTTTCACCAGTCACTCATTTTCTAAAAATGAATCTGCAATGGTTTTGGTTTTTTTTTTCTTTTTTTTTACAAGATGGAACGGGAACTCCTGTTAACTTTTCAGCTATAAAATCCACTTTTAATCTTTCAGTGGAGTACTAGTATCTCAGTCAGGAGAAAAAGATCTCATTAAAAACAAAAATGATATACAGTGTCTATTAATCAATTGGATGGAACTACTTTATGCCCTGAATGCAAAATGTTGAAATGTATCTCTTAAGGATCAATATTGTTTCTAAGTAACTAAAGCTAAATCAATACCAGCTCCACACTTCACTTTGGTAACAGATGATTAGATTCTCGTGTTTCTGAACCTGTAACTACAAATACAGAGTGCCCAGAAATAGTTTTCAGACTAAATTTTTCCCCATTTGTCTTTTTAGATGTTGATTTATTTGTGTTTTCTGTGTTTAGTGAAATCCTTTTATAATATTACTGTTGAGGTAAAGCAAATTCTCTTAGAGGAATTGTATTAGACTTTATTGTATAGGGTTTTTAAGTCTCAAAGGGCTTCCTTTGACCTATGTATGTCCAAAATCATGTAATAACAATGTTCAGCTGTATTTTGTATTATTGACTTTTGCTTACTTATTTTAGTTTTAGTGTACGCTTGACTTAGAGGGAATTAATGAGTTCTGTGTTAAATGTTTAAGGACAAAAGTGCAAATTCTAAACCATAGCATTATTGCATTTCAGGATTAAAGAAAACCCTATATGGTTCAACCTCTTAGGTGAGGCTTCGATCAGTACCCTGTACAGGATCCTGGCAAGCTAATTCACTCTTAGGTTGGATTAAATCAAGCATAAAATTTAGAAGGAAGGAGGTTGAACCATTTACATCCCTGGCAGGAAAAAGATTATACCCTCTAAAGGCAAATTTGAGAAGCATTTTATTAAGGGGGTATTTACAGAGGTATGGGGAGGGCTATAGATACTAATAAGAGATAAGTGAAGCACTCAGAGGCTAGCAATAATATGGAACTGTGGGGGAGGAAAAATAATTTTCCCTCTACCCTTTAGGTTCTTGGCTGAGAATGCCCTGTAATAAAAAGATTAACAGGAGAAAAACAAAAGTTTAATAACACGTATACTTCCTGTATACATGGGAGAGACCCAGGAAATCTGAGTAACTTACTGAAATGGCCCAGGCCCAAGCTGCAACCTTACATACCATCTCCAGCCAAGGACAAAAGAAGATGTTGGGGGTGGGGTGCTGTTGAGGGGAGGGGAAACCGGTTATGGGAGGTGACCAGGAAGAGCACAGTAAACAATGGTAAGGTTATTATGCAGATTTAAGTGGTCACAGTCTCCACTGACAAGATTTTCTAGAAATTCATTCTTCTCTTTCTGGTAGAGGGAGACCCCTTACAAATGAAGATTTCCCTTATAAATGTAAATATCTCTTACAAAAGGGTAACTTCTACTGTTTCCAGAGCTTTTCCAGTGTCTACTGTTTCTCAAAAATAATCAGCCTAAAATATTCCTTATGCCAAAGAGGCATATTTTGAGGTGGTATATGCTACTCCTCTTCAGAACCATTGCCTTTCTTAGACCTGAAGGAGCAAGGAGGGGAGAGCAGTTCTGGAACTCCAGGAGGGTAATTCAGAGAGAGCATCTACTGATAGGAACTGTACCATGGGTAGAGAAACACAACTACAGCCAACCTGAGACCCAGCAGGGGTGAGTGCCAGGGGAATAAAATACCTTCCTCCTCATCTTCATGTTCCTCCTCCATTCTCTTTCCATTGATTTCCATAGGCCAAAACCAACTGAGAACCATAGGGCAAGGGAGCCTAGTTAATGCAATACAGAGAGGTCAGCCTTGTAGGACACAGAGCAGAGAGTAAGTTGGAAGAGGTAAACAGAAGATATTCAGCATGGAGATGACAGTCCCCTTCTACCCAGGCTCCATCAGAGCATATCTAGAGGGCAGTTATTAGTTCTGAACAGAAGGGCTATAGTCAAGCAAATGTGTTCAAAGAAAGAATACCAATACAATGAGTGAATTGAAAAGCTGTCCATATAAAAATGTTTAGAGGAAGTAGGATTGTTATTTCTAGAAAAGATTTGAGGGTCAATATAATATGATAGTTAAGAGTACAGACTCTGAAGGCAGCTCTGAATTTACTAGCAGTTTGACTTTGGGCAAGCCACTTCACTTCTGTTTGCTTCAGTTCTCTTATTTGTAAAATTGGGCATAATGATAATATCTACCCCTCAGGGTTGTTGTGAGAATTAAATGATTTAATATTTAAAGCACTTAAAACAGTGCTTGGTATACAGTAAATGTTATATAAGTTACATAATTGAGGAGGGGCACAGTTGAGAAATTTGTGTGGGTCTTGAAGCAGTTAAATCAAGTCCAGTGGGTGAAAACTCTGATGACATATTTTCATTCAGTATAAATATAACTTGCTTCATAGACATAAAAAATGATCTTGGGCTTCCCTGGTGGCGCAGTGGTTGAGAGTCCGCCTGCCGATGCAGGAGACACGGGTTCGTGCCCAGGTCCGGGAGGATCCCACATGCCGCGGAACAGCTGGGCCCGTGAGCCATGGCCGCTGGGCCTGCGCGTCCGGAGCCTGTGCTCCGCAACGGGAGAGGCCACAGCAGTGAGAGGCCCGCATACCGCAAAAAAAAAAAAAAAAAAAAAAAAAAAAAAAAGATCTTATATGGTAGTGAGTTCTCCATCCTACAGGTAGTCACATTTAGATTAAATAACAAATTATACAGAGAGATGGAAGCATAAATTGGGAGGTTGGATTAGAAGACCTTCAGAATCCATTCCTGGCATATCTGTGATTCTTCAGCAAAGTCATGTGCATTACCACTGAATGTATAACTGTGTTAGCTAAACCTTTGCCTTGAAGAGCCAGTGACTGCTTTGTAGATGTTGACCTAAAACAAATAGAGTGCCAGTTATTTCTCCAGGAAAAATGGGTTTATTCAGGATCAGCAGAGAATTGCAATTCTGGGTTTGCAACCATGGCAAGCCATGTGCAAGCCCCCAGTAAAAATGGAGAAGAGAACTCTTATAGAGGGAGAAAGGGAACTTGGGAGGGCTATAGTAATCAGAGTCCAGGACTGTTCATTGGCTGAGCTGTTGCCAGTGTCAGGGAAGAAGAAAATTTTCTCTCCCCTTCTAGGTTTTTCTGGCTGGTCTAAGAATTAAATTGACATGAAACAGATTAACAGGGGAAAGTCACACAAAATTTTAATAACATGTATACATGGGAGAGACCCAGGAGAACTGAGTAAATCACCAAAATGGCTGAAACCCTCACCTTGAATACCATCTTTAACTACAGGCAAAAGAGGATGTTGGGGGTAGTGGTTTGGGACTTCAGAGGGGAAGAAAGCAATTCACATGGAGATGGAAAAACAAGTGTTTGGTAAACAAGTGTTCCTGGGCCAGGCCAGCAGAGACAATGGAACACAGAGTAGACTCTGATCTTTAGGCCCTTTCTAGGGTTCCCCCCAGCACACCTAGCCCATATTCTTTGCAGATGGCTTTGGTGATAGCTTTATTCTAGGAACAGATCCTCTATCTAAATTCTTTAGGTAGCTAAGGGGGAGGTAAAAAAGAAAGATTTCCTGAGTCTTCTGTTTTTAAAAAATAATCAGCCTAAACTAATCCCCATGCTGAAGAGACACATTTTGGAGTGGCAAATAGGAGGAGGTCTTTGCTATTGTCTCAGGGCATGAGAACTTCCAGTTCTGGTCTCTCAACTCTATTTAATTTAGGTTTCTGTTTATTAATTTTTACATAGGGCACACATTGCCCAGATATCATTCTTGACCTTTAGGTAGTGCATGAAAAATCACTTTCCTAAGGCTGTTTGTGATTATATTGTTTTCCACCCTCCATCATCTTGCAACCATCTCTCCCTCCAGTTCTATTTGCTTCAGTGAAAATAAATGAAGCAATGGTCAGTTTGCTGTTTAAGATTGTAGGCTCTACAGTTATATAATTTAGATTTAAGATTTAAGATCAGCCTTCTACTACATGTGTGATTTTGTACAGATTAGTTAACTTCTTAGAGCCTGGATTTTCTTCACTGTAAAACACAGATAATAATGAAACGGCTGACTGATAGGTGTCGTTTCCAGGGGTCTCCATAGAGCCCAGTCCTTCATATCTCATCACAGGAAGAATTCAGCAAGAGGCAAAGTGATAGATAAGAAGTGATTTATTAGAATAGGATGCTTGTGAAGCTTACACGTGGGTAGGTGAGAGAGTGTTGTGCCCTGAGAACTTAGTGGGCTACAGTTTTATGATCAAAGGAAAAGGGTGTGTGTGTGAAAGACTACATTCTTCTTCGTTCTTGAGTCGACGTCATGCTTCCATCATCAGCTCCTCCTCCAGGTTGGGGAGGGGAGTATTTTTTGTCCCTACATGGTCAAGCCAGGACTGTAAAAATTATTTGAGGTCTCTGTACAATGAGCACCTTTCCATAAATTATTGTTTTTTATGTGTGCAGAGAGCATGTCCTAGGGATCATCAGCTTAGCTCACTGGGTAGGATGTGGGCCTCATGCCACCATTGTTTTATTGTTTTGGGGCATGTCTCATGCTTCTGTCTCATGGTTTTGTGGCTAGGCAAGCCTGCTTGGTTTTGTGGTTAACTAAACCTGCTTTCTTGAGTAATCATTAACTTACAGGGGTCTCCCATATTTTTTACTTACAGTCCCCTAGCAGGATTAACTATTTAATCACCTACTTTGTCCCTTTACTCTGTCCCTATCAATAATACCCTTCATCTCACAGGCTCATTGAAAAGATTAAATGAGTTACCGTTTGCATGCAAAGTTCCTGGCATATAGTAAACTTTCAATAAATGTTAGCACTTGTTATAATGCTATTTTTATCATATATTAATGATATATTATGTAATATGTTGTTATTATAAAACTAGTTCCTGAGATGCGTGGTTACCTTGTATGCAGCAGATTTTTACACTCCCTTTGAAAGGAACCTGCACTCTCCAGTTAATTCTGGAGGATTTCTACAGGGATTTTGTAAAGCTGCTGGGGAAAAGGAAAAGAGGTAATTTCTCTTTCAATGAGGGACATCTTCCTTCAAGGCCATCCCCATTCCAAAGTCCTGAGTCATGAGGAACTCTATTCAGCAGAAAAGCAGTCCATGCAGTTCCTCCAGCTGTATGGAGGAAACCTTGTCAAAGAAGGGATTCTTGCCTCTCAGCAGCCAAGCATGAAGTTTATATTTGGATTTTCATATGAATAAAACTTCAGAAGTTAGAAGGGGCCAGCTGCAAAAGGCCTAGTTGCTCTTTGATCTGTGGAACAAGAGCTCAAAACAAAGAAAAATAAGAGAGAAATACCACCTTCTCAGTCTTTGTCTATGTAATGAAAGGAGTTTTCAAACTTCCTTTAGCTGCAAATAATTTTAATTAGCATTTTAGAGGGGACTGAATGTAAATACCAATTCTGCTTAGACTGGAGCCAGTTGATTAACCATTGTATGAAGTGCTAAAAGCTTCTGGTTGGGGGAGGAGGAAAAACAGACACGCTTGTTTGGCATTCTGTTCCGGTCGCCACCAGAGGCTTTGAGTCTTATCCTCCCTCCTCTCTTACTCATCTACCCACCCCCAAATGCAAATCGATTTTTTATGGGTGGCGTCTCAATGCTAGGATGACAAGGAAAGGACATATAAGGGCAAGTGACAGATTCATCCTAGTTTGTTCATCCACTTTTAACCCTGAAGGTCTTGGGTATACCCTCAGTTCTGGGCAAACCAGAATGAACACTCTATCAGGAAATATCATTCAGAAAACCATGGGCTAAGTCCCCTATGAAAAACCTTGACAGGCTGAAGGGTAGTATCTCCATATCAATAGATACCCTAGACCACAGTGAAAGTTCTTGAGACTCAGTGAATAAGCTGAAATACACTAATTGGAGGAGAAACAATATTAATAATGAGGAAGAAGAAAAACAAGAGGAAGAGGAGGAGAAGGAATCATAGCTAGTATTTATTTATGCTTTCTACATGCTGGGTTCCATGTTGTTATTTTATAGATACCACCTAATTCAATCCACTATTGTTATGCTCATTTTATGGATGAGAAAACTTGAGGCTCAGTGATCCTGTGACTTGCAAGGTCAAGTGGAGCCAGGATTCAAATCCATGTCTAACTCCAAAGTGTACACTCTTAACCACCATATGATATTGTCTTATTTACTGATAACTTGGTATATTGCAAGCACTGTGCTAGGCCTCTGGGATAGAGCAGTGAGCAAAGCACACATGATCCCTACCCTCATGGAGTTTCAATCCATGTTAGAATGACCCATATGAAAACTGGATTCTTTTGTTTTGATATCATTGCAGTTACATGAGTGCCACTTCTATCTTACCAGAATTCCAGAGAGAGAGAGGTGTGCTGTTTATTGATGTTCACACCTAAGCAATTACAGAAAATGACTATACTAGCTGTTGACTAGCCTTAGAAGGATGAGGCCTTTGTTTTAGGAAGCTATATTAAGTATGCCAGGATGAGCAGCTACTGATGAAATAGGAAAGTGAAGGTGATTGTTCTCTATCAGTTTCCTACTATATATCAAACAAAAAGGAAATGATTGAAAACATTTATTCATGGTGTTTCTTTGGAACCAAAGAATACCTGTTAATATGGATCTCCTGCCAGTTGTAAGTTTCTTTCTTTTTTTTCCTGCTGTCAGTAACTGTCAAAATTAATATCTCATATTTAGAGCTGCTATTGTGGGGGTTTGTGACTCTCCAAATCTGAACCTTACAATATTATGAGACATGACACCTCAGGTGACCTTGATAATTGGTGTAGCCTATTAAGTTCTGCCATTATCCATTTCTGACTCTACAGGATCAATATCAAAGTCAGAATATATATCACCTCCTTTTAGGATCTGCTTGATCCATACCTAGGTAGGGAATTGGCAACTATGGTGTCAAGGCCAAATCCAGTCTGTTTCCTGTTTTTTATAGCCTATGAGCTAAGAATAGTTTTTTACATTTTTAAATGGTTGAAAAATTCAAATGAAAGATAATATTTTGTGACATGTGAAAATTATATAAAATTCCAATTTCAGTGCCTATAAACATAACTTCTTATTTGATCACAACCACCCACATTCCTTTATATATATGGTCCGTGGCTGATTTCCTGCTGCAGTGGCAGAGCTGAGTAGTTACTACAGAGAATGTGTGGCCCACAAAGCCTAAATATTTACTATTTGATCCTTTATGAAAGAGGTATGCTGACCCTTGGCCTAGAGGAGGGGGCTGATCCTGTTTATAGAACATGTACATGAGAAAGCTCATAATTACAGGAAAAGTGAACCATCATTGCTTTGTTTTGGAAGAAACAACAATAATAACAGCAAACATAATTTGACCCAGTAGTTGCAAGTCATGTGGAGTCTATAAAAGTTAAGAAAAAACTTACATTATATCTCTAATCATAGTCTTCCTAGATATTTCTAAAAACTTCTCTTTATCTTGGCTATGATCAATAGCTATTGGTCACTGATAACTAGAACCTACAAGCATTTACCTTAAGATTCATATTTCAGCTGACATTTACCTACATAATACATGTATAATATGTATATACAGTGTAAATACTTTATATGTCTCTGTTCATTTGAGTTTGCCTTCTGGCTTCATTATGACTGGTGTTAACCCTGGAGATGCCACTGAGTCAAATGATGTAAAGACATGATTTACGTTTTGTTACCTGTTTCTCAGAATTTCTTAGTAATACTTCTGACTCAGAATTGTGGTGCTACTTTTTCCTTCAAAGCGAAGAGAGGGAAGATTTTCTCCCTTGCTCTCTTCTCCCTGGCTTTTTTTTCCTGCAGCGGTACCATTACCTGCTATGCAGAGATGATGAGCTCAAAAATATTCAGTTAAGATATCACTCACTGTCAGTGTTGATTTAATAAATCAACACTTGAAATTAAATGATTAATTTTTCAAAACATTAAACGGTAAAGGAGCACCAGCAGAAAGATGAAGGGAATAGGAAATTAGCCCCTAAGAAATATTTACCCTTCATGGTAGCCCTTGTATAACATTGCAGATTGAGATTCTGACATTTCTAATTGAATAACATAGCAAAGGAAACAGGTTGCTGTACATCTTTTTCAGAGCTGGCCTGGGTTCTGGGTGAGTGAGCAAATGAGCAGAGGTTTAGGGACTGAGTAGGCCAGGTCAAAGACCACTGTAATGAAATATGGAACAGACTCAGATGTTTTCATCATACTGAGAGAAGCTGATGGGGTTCAGGGTAGGCTGCCCCAGAATGTGCCACTTTGGCACGTGGATTATTGTGAGCTGAAAATAATCAAGGCCCAACAGACTCAAGAGGAGCTTTTTACCTCCCCCTTAACTGCCTAAAAGAATTGAGATAGAGGGCCTGGTCCAGGAAGAGGACTATCACCAGAGGTAACTACAAAGAGTATGGGCTCAATGTGGTAAGCTAGGGGTAGCTCAGCAGGACTTGTTTGTTCAAATTTCTCTCTGTGCCCCATCATCTCTGCATGGCATGGCAAACATTTATTTACCCCAAATTTGCTCTTCCCATCTTCCTGTGAATTGTCTTCCTCCCCTTTGAAGTTCCAGACTCCATCCCCATCTCCTTATCTCAGGATGCTTGTAAGCCTTAATTGCCTGACTGTCTTTGAGCCTTTCATGTCTATGTGAGACTCTCGGACCTACAAAGTTAAATTTGTTTTTCTCCTGTTAATCTGTCTTATGCAAGTTTAATTATTACAACAGCTAACAGAACCTAGAAGGATAGAGGAAAAATCTTCTTCCCCCACAAAGGACAGTGATTGGGAGCATGGACTCTGGGACCAAATGGACTTGGGTTTGAATTCTGGTGCTGCCATTTACTGGCTGAGGGGTCTTAGTCAGGTTATTTAATCTTAATGAACTTTGATTTCTTCATTTGTAAAATGGAGATAATAAGACTACTTCCTTTTTGGGGTTGTTGTGAGAATGAAAGAGATGTATATAAATGTGCTTAGCAATGGGCCTGGCAAAAGTACTCAATGTATGTTTGTTATTTTTATTGTTAGTATGGATTCTAAGTGAAATCGTACCAGAAATCATTGCAGTAACTAGCCAATACTTTGTTAAATGGCAAA
This sequence comes from Kogia breviceps, assembly GCF_026419965.1. Lineage (NCBI taxonomy): Eukaryota > Metazoa > Chordata > Mammalia > Artiodactyla > Physeteridae > Kogia > Kogia breviceps. The sequence goes on along the minus strand of NC_081330.1, from coordinate 26,688,010 downwards.
TCTCTGCCTACTCATATAAAGGAAGGTAGTGAAAGGAATAATTAGTGGAAATTAGGAGAGCTGTGCTTCAGTCTGAAAAAATAATGAAAGCAACAATAAAAGGTTAGGATTTATTAGGCCTTTGCTAAGTGTTTAATACTCACAACAACCCTAAGTAAGTGATGTCATTATCCCCATTTAAAATATGGGGGAACTGAGGTTTAAAAAGACTTGGCTATTGTATAAGGCAACACAGCTAGCACTTAGCAGAAGTGGGATTTTAACTCAGGCAGATTGACTCCACATCCTCCATACTTAACCATGAACCTTCTTGGTTCTACAATTAGCTAGCTCTATGACCAAAGGCCTACAGGATACACATATGGTTGTGCAGGTTGTGCACTTCACAACTCAAGGGGGGGTATTCTACTCATATTGGGTACATGCAGTGAATGACTTGCACACTTATATGGGTGGCCGTGGCTTAGTTCCTTAGAATATCTGAGTTTTAGTTTCCTTGTCACTAAAATAGAAGGTTTGAACTAATGGTCACTGGGCCTCTTCTAGCTGAGGGTCTAGTATGAATGTGTGGATGATTTAAAAATAATTTCTAATTTGTTTTGGAGAGTTTTATACATATATTTGAATTTGTCAGTATCGGATGAAATGAATTCCTAGAATAAACCAAATAACACCACGGCACTGGGAAGACCTGTAGCTGGCAGATTAGGGGAGCTGCCTAGTCTTCCTGTCAGGTTCCCCTGCTCAGGTTCTCCATGCCATGTAGAGACAGTTCATATCCGCAGCTATTGCAATGAACAGCAGAAACCAAATGTCCCTTTCGTAGATATCCCCAGGATTGGGATATGGTTAAGTGAATGGATTTGCAAGGCTTTCTTTACTATGATGTGAACTGCATGAAAATTAAGTGTAAATAGCATCATAGATTTGAAAGCAGATATTCAAGTAAATTAGGTGTTGTCTACAAAAACCCATTTTAATGAAGCAATTAATTAAGCAAGAATTTTATGTGCTACTTATCAATAAAGGCACAACTTGGTTGATAATATTGTGAATCTATACATATGTACAGATAAATTAGCTTTAGGTATTGGGATATCACTATCACTATAGTATGACTCAGACTATCCCCTCTTAGACATTTGCTTTCTTTCAGTTAAAACATACTTTCTGTAGGCATGCTTAACTGAAAAATAGATTAGCATGTTCTTCCACTCAATTGTATTCCACCCCTAAATAGAATTCTTTTTTAATAGTTTACACATCACCATTAAAGATATATAGTTAAGGTAAATTTTAAAATGTATAGCAGTCTTGTTCTTCTCATCCTTCCACCTACCCCATCCCCTACACACCGCGCCCCACCCGCCCAGCAAGGCTTCTTTCTAACTCTTCTTAGAGTTACAATTTCTCCCCATTCCTAAGAAGATTTCATGGCTCTGGCACCTCACCAAGTGTCACAGCCTCTGCAGCCTGTCTTCCTGTGTAAACAGTCAACTTAGCTCCCCTATGAGAAAGATATCTGCTTACAGCTAACCAAAGGTCAGGAATTCCTTTGCCATTTCTAATGTTCCTTAAGCTTTAAGGTGACTTATTGTTCCCTATTCCTGTCATACTGGTTTATTCATCATTCCTTGGCTCCATCCTTCTTCTTCCTCCCTCAGAGTTTTGCTTAGGCTGATTTCCTTTGCCTGAAATTTCTCTCCCCTTTACTCATTTCTGCCTGTCACTCGCCCTGTTCAAAGCCCAATTTAAATTGCAGTTCCTCTAATAAGTCTTTCCATCTTCTGTACCCCACAGCAATTTGCTTATACTTTAGCTATAACTACAGTGACTGCATTTGCTGAACTCTAAAATCAGGACACATGCTTTGACAACTATAAGTATACTTATAGGAACAATGTGATAGATTATTTGAAATCAAGATGTTTCCAGAAAATTCAGAGTGCATATTTTCCTTAATTATAGCATTCATTACAGTCTGCCTTGTGTTGGCGTTAATTATGTATTTGTTTGGATCCTTTCTGATGTTGTGAGCAAGAATTGTGTTATATGCATCCCTGTATCACCCCACACCTGTCAGATTCCTTTGTCTACAGTAGGCAATCTTTTTTTTTTTTTACACAGTCATCAACTGCTTATTAAGCTCATATGATGTGGCAGGCACTGTGCTTGGTGCTCGGGATGAGATGAGGTATTTTCCACTATGAAATAAACTACCATGAGATGAGTGCCATGTTAGGGTAGACCTGAAACACATAGAGGTCCCCCTCACCCAGACTTGGAGAGTTAGGGAGGTCTTGAAGGAAGTGGTTTATAAGCAGAGAACTGAAGGATGAGAAAGATTTTGTCAGGGAATGATAGAGCTTAGGGGCTGCGGATTACAGAGATGACAAAGATACGGTCCTTTGCTCTCAGAAATCTTGTAGAGAGAACAGTCTGTGTAATAAGTCCAAAGATGAGAGAGAGAGAGGCCTATTGCAGAAATTCAATTTGTTTTCTTCAGTCCCATTTGGAGTGTGGAGTGTGAAGCGGGGAATAAGAGAAGAGGCTGAAAATGGAAGCGAGTCAGGTGCTAGGGATATAGGCATGAGTAAGACATGGCCCCTAGTCTCCCAGAATTTACATTAGAGGAGAGGTTCCCCTGTACTGTAGGAACACGTATTAAGGCACCTTACCCTCCTGAGGGTAGGGGAGGTTTACCCAAAAATGTGAGCTCTAAATTGAAATCTAGATCACTTAGTGCAGAAGGAATTAAATTGCTAGTATTTAACTATTTTGTCTTTTCTGCTTTTCTGAATCTTAGCATGAGATGGAAACTGTCAGGGAGTAAGAGAAGGACAGCGTCTCCTCTCTGCTTCCATACTACTACTAGCTTTCCTCTCTACGTACATGCTGAAATAGAGAGATTGATTACATAAAACATAATCTATTTTTTTTTTCCCTTCCAATCAGAAAGCAGTTTCTCCAGTCACTTTGTTACTTGGCTTGAAGCTTCTTTCCTTTTTTTCTGATCAATATTTTAATCGAGTCTTATGTAAAATGAAATTTACATTTAGGTGTTCCTTTAGCAACCATAACATAAAATCAAATACATCTGGTTTCAGAATCAGTTCATCTTTTGAAAAAGCTTGTAGTTACCCAATTTTCTATTGTTAGCAAAATTGCTTTCTAAATGGGCTAACAAAGCATTTTAAGAACCATATTTAAATAGAATTTATGAGGTTTTAAAATAGGGATAAGAAGTAGCTTTACCATTTATTTAATCAATCTGTCAGTCAATTAATAAATATTTATTATTACCTATAGGTGCTATGTTAGGTGCTGTGGATTACAAGGATGACAAAGATATGGTCCTTTGCTCTCAGAAATCTTGTAATAGGACAGACACCTACAGCAATAACTGTAATACAGGGTTTAAAGATGGGGATGCAGATTAAATGTGGGAGCATGCACATATGAGTTTGTTTTAATAGGATGTGTTAAAATGATCTTTAACTTCTTTTGAACTGAATTTGAGACATATCAGCTGTCAGCTCCTAAAGCTGTAGTCCCAGAAGTAAATTCTAAAGATCTAAAAAGTCCTTGCATCTCGGAGTTCTCACATTGTCATAGGAATCTGAGAAAAAATATCCTCAAGTGCCATGAGAAACTGTCAGAAACCGTTTGCTACATTAAGTTGATGTAAAGTTCACAGAGGGATTTCTGGACTCTAATTTTGCAGTAAATGTGGTGTTCTTGCCAAGGAAGAACATGGAAAACTGAAAGGATGTAAAATGTTCAAATATTACTATGCTTAAAATAATATTTAAAATAACCTGATAACCTGAGCTAGGATCACCAGCAATTTAGACTTGCAGTTGTCCAACAAAGTAGGATTCTGACCAGGATTACAAAAGACTGGAGAGCCAATGAACATGGATTCTAACAGTGGTTTAAAACTCCATAATGTGGAATTAAGCACAGTCTCTCCCTTCATCCTTTTTCCCCCAGTTTTCTTGGGAAATAATTGACATATATTACTGTATAAGTTTAAAGTGTACAGCATAATGGTTTGATATACATAATATTGTGAAATGATTGCCACAACAGGTTTAGGTAACACCTATCTTCTCACTTGGATACAGTAAAAAGAAAAGAAAGAAAAAATGGAAAAGAATTCTCCTTCTGATGAGAACTTTCAGGGATTACCCTCTTAACTTTCCTATATATTATCAACAGTGTTAGCAATAGTCATTATCTTCTACAGCATTGTTTCATCTTGCTAGTCCCCTCCTCATGCTCACCTGTGTTCCAGAGCCTGCCCTCCAAACATGTGATCTTCCGGGCATCATTTTAGCTCTCTGGAAAATGTAGGATAATCACTCTCTATCCAACCTACTTGCTACCCTGAATGTTTCTTTTGTGAAGAGTAGTCTCTTAGGGCCCATCTGCTTTTCCCAATTCCTCCAGAAATTAGGGAAATACTTTATCTTTTTACGCCTTCATCATATAGCTCTTAAGGTTAATATTCAAATAGTTTGCTTACTTGTTCCTCTCTTCCACTGTAAGGGTGGAAGAGACCACATTTGTGATATTCATTACTGTGTTTCTAGGGTTTAGCACAGTGCTTGACACATAATAGATCCTTAATGTATGCATGGTAAACTGTCTTTTGAACACATTTTGGAAAGCTTTGAGTTAGTGCTCATGCTAATGTGTTCAAGGTTTGTAGGTTTGGTCTCTGGGTAGGGCATTTTCTTTTGTTTAGTTCCATAGTCAAATTTATACCACAAAGTCATGTTAACTGGTACTTTGTAAACAGACACTGTATCCTATACTGTGTACTAAGAATAGGTTAAGAGAACGAATAAAAGCTACCTAATGTGCTGGTTACATCGTAGAAAATTTATATCTGTATCTCAGATAGATATTCTTTTTCTGAAACTCAGTGTCTTTACCAGAAGTCAGAGGGTTAATGACTTTGAACTTGCAACTTCATAGGGTCTTTTTCTTTGGGTATAGTAAAGTTTCTCAAACCTTGGAAGATGTGAATTTATATCATATAGACTTACTAGAGCTAAGTAAAAATTTGACCCCAGGAATGTGTAAGAGTAAGGGTAAAAACAAGTTTTATAATTACTGGGCTAGTTTAGTGTGTGCGTTTTTGCTTTTTAAGGTATTTAGGTTATTTAAGGAAATGTGATATATTTGTTTTATGATTTTTAATGAAGTCTTTGAAAGTGTCAGATTGTAATCAGTATAAATGATTAAGAAAAATTGCTTTGTTAAATCTATAAATTTTGATGACTTTGTTAAATAAGTAGTATGTGACTATTAAGAGGAGTGTCAATTATGTTTAAATGAATATTACTTAATAAATTCATAAGATCATAAATTGGACATTGAACAATGCACAAATGGTCATGAGTGTTCCTCCCAAAGTGCAAAAGCCCATTGGACGTTAAAGTCCATCAAAAAATGAAACCAGTTTGCCATTCCAGGAGACTCAAGACCATTAATAAAACTGCTATTCAAATAAAGGTACCACGTGCTGGAAAAAAAAAAAGCTACCTAATGAAAACTGGCACTGTTCTAAGCACTTTATGCATAAATTATATTTCACAACAATCTCTATGAAGTAGATGTTATCATCTCCATTTTCCAAATGGAAATCGAGGCACAGTGAGGTTAAGTAACTTGTCCAAGGTCACGCATCTAATAAGCAGAATAGCTGGGATTTTTGCCTAGGTAGTCTAAGAACCTGCTCTCTTAGTCACTGTATAATGATGCCTTGAGAGCACAAGGATAAGATTGTCATGTACAGATTGTAAAGTCTGTAAGCATTAGAGAAGAAAATCTTCTCAAGGGATGGAATAATCACAAAAGTCTGCATGAGAGAGGTGCACATTGCAAGACAAATGGATATCTATTTTTTATTCAACTCTAATTGGCTAGAATTGTTTTTGCCACAGCCAAATTAATATAAAGACTATAACCTTTGGATTGATGGTCAGCAAAAGCCCAAGCTCTTGGCACTGGATAGGCCACTTGACCTTTCTTCCACTGTGTGATTTATTTCAAATGGCCAGTATATTCTTGGGATTGGCTTACTGGTAGTAGGTCACCTGGTTTGTTTGAATTGCACAGGAATTAGAAATGACTTGGTGTTGACAACTTAAAAACATAATTCACACTGATGGTCTGCTACCTTTTTTGTGAATATAATTATCTGGGTTCAGATTTTAGTGCCCAGAAATGTAGAAGCCATGTGTCCTCAGAGTTATCTGCAATTCCTATAAAAAGGTATCCATATTCAAAAAGTCCTTTTTCCTCTTAAATATTCAGCAAAATACTTTAAATTATAACAAGTATTTTGTAATTATCTCTTAAAAGCTGTAATGAAACTCATAGATAATATAATCTTTATCTAGGAATATGTATATATTCATAAATGTACTATAAATGCTAAAGGAGAAGAAATAATTTTTAATGGAATATTATTTGGATATGTATATGCTCAGGTACTACTATTGATATATATATAAGTTATAATAAATATTTCCATTCACATGTTGAACTACTATGAATTCAACTTCTATAAATGTAGGGTGGTGTGTTGATGACTTAAATGCAGTGATATTTATTGCTATTGGTGATATAATTATCTTAAATGATGAACAATTCTTGGTTAAGTTGTGAACTTATATAAGCAGAACAATCTTCTGCTTATATAAGTAGATGCTTTCCTGGAAAATTCAGTGTATATTAAACCATGTGAAAGCATTTTATATAAAATGAAGTTGAGATCTTGGCTCAGGTAGTAATAAACAGATTTTTCACCTGAATAAATATCTGGTGGGGCATCAGAGATTGGGAGAAACATGGTCACATTAAGTCTTGGTTGTATGGTTGCATTTAGGAAGTCTAGCAACCCTAGACGTCTCCTGGTCAGTATCTCCTCCCATGCCAATAATGTAGACTTTAAGGCAAAAAGAATTACTAGGGTGTAAACCAGATTGTATATAATAAAAGTTTCAACCACTCAAGAAGAAAACAATTATAAATTTGTATGCACCTAATAACATAGCCTCTAAATATATAAAGCAAAAATTGACTGAAATAACAGGGAAATTTGGCAAATCTGCAATCAAAGAGATTTTACACACCTCTCTTGCTAAATAATAGGAGATAAATATCTTTGTTCAGACTGCTATAGCAAAATACCATAAACTAGGTGACTTATAAAGAACAAAAGTTTATTTCTCACACTTCTGGAGGCTGAGAAGTCCAGGATCAAGGCATTGGCAGATTTGCTGTTGGCTGAGGGCCCACTTCCTTACATATGGCCATCTTCTAGCTGCAATCTCACGTGGCAGAGGGGGACTAGGGAGCTCTGTGGGCTCTCTGTTTTAAGACCACTACTCCTATTTATGAGAGCTCTACCCTCATGACCTAAGCCCTTCCAAAAACTCACACCTTCTAGATTTCAGCAGCATGTGAATTTGGGGACACAAATATTCAGTCCATAGCAATAAATCAGTCAGGATATCAAATATTGAACCATTCAACTGATAACTTGATCTAATAGGACATATATACAGTGATAAAGTAGCCCATACTGACTTGTGAGAGTCACATGTGTGCATCAGTGATCTCATGTTGATTGCTTGCAATTGGATGGTGAGAGTAGTCACACCATGGAAATTGTCCAGCAGTGCACATCTGGGTATCTGAGAGTCAGTTGTTAAACATTTACTAACATACCACTGCACGTACAGAGAACTGCGTCTAACACTTGCAGATTATACATTTTTTTCAATTACATACAGAAATGTTTCCCAAATTGACCATATGCTGGGCCATAAAGCAAATCTCAATAAATTTTTATGGATTTAAGTTACACAAAGTGTATCATCTGGCCATAATGGAATCAAGCTAGAAATCAATAGCAAAATCATAACCAGTAAATTATGAAATATTTGCAGAATTAGCAGTATTCCTCTATATAATCCATTAAGTCAAAGAAAAAATTATAATGGGCATCAGAAAATATTTTGAATTGAATGATAAAAATATATATCAACACTATGGGATGTAGCTATTATTAGAGGGATATGTGTAGCCTTAAATACATTAGAAAGAAGACAGGCTGAAAAGTTATGTTACAAACATCCATTGCATGAAGTTAGAAAAAGCAGCAAATAAAATTCAAGAAATATAGATTGGGAGTTTGGGATTGACATGTACACACTGCTATATTTAAAATAGATAACCAACAAGGACCTACTGTATGGCACAGGGAACTCTGCTCAATATTCTGTAATAACCTAAATGGGAAAAGAATTTGCAAAAGAATTGATGCATGTATATGTATAACTGAATCACTTTGCTGTACACCTGAAACTAACAACATTGTTAATCAACTATGCCCCAATATAAAATAAAAATAAAAAAAGAGAAAGTCAATTATCTTCTGATAACCAAAAAAAAAAGAAAGTAAAGACAAGAGCAGATATGAAATAGAAGACAAACCTACAGTAGAGAATTTCAACAGTGCCAAAAGTTGGTTGTTTGAAAAGATTAATAAAATATATAAACTTCTAACAACATTGTCCAACTGAAAACCAGGGAAGGCACAAATAACCAGTATCAGGGATGAACATTCCAGTAGATTTTTAAATGTAAAAAAGATATGAACAACTTTACGCTGGTAAATTTGAAAATTTAGTTGGTATGGACAAATTCCTAGGAAAATACATCTTACCAAAGCTGGCAGAAGAAATAGAAAATTATAAATGGTTTTATACCTTTTGACATGGTTGTGTTGTTGTGTACTTACTATTTTGTGCTCTAATTATTTTTCACATAACAGTTTTACATATTATATATAAAAAATTCCTCTCATTTGTCACTTTTAATTTCTGTAAAAGATCTCTTTGTTACATTATCAGTAATAAAGAGCATTTGGACTCTTTCCTAGTCCTTATAATTGGAATGGCCAAAAACTTCGTTCGGGTTTTTTGTAGCATCTTACAAAAACCTGAATGAACTTTCTGGCCAATCCAATAGTTGCACAGAGCACTGCCATGAGAATCATAGTACAAATCATGTTTTCCTTTTGGTTATTTCCTTAGAGGTGTACTCCTTACAATGGAATTACTAGGAGAAAAATTATGAGTGGTTTCTTTATTCTTTTTTTTATAGCCAAATTACCATCCTGCAAAACTGAATCAATTTACAGAGCCAACAGCAATGTATAAGCGCACCCATTTCCCCAAATTCCTGCTAGCAATTGACTTTATAAACTGTATGTGTTTATGTTAGTTTAATAGATAAGCAATGGAACTTTTAAGTTATTTTAATTTGTATTCATTTAATTGCTATTGAGGCTTTATCTTTTTTCACATGATGATATCCTATTTCAGTTCTTTTTATATAAACTGCCTGTTCATCTTCGTTAACTTATCAAATAGAATCTGAATATTAGCATGATGTATGTGCATTAATTTTTTATTTAAGTTGGATAGTGAGCCTTTATCAGTTACATTTTTCTCATGAATTTTTCCCGTTATGATACTTTCTTTTGATATTCATTTTATTACATTTCATAGCTTAACAGCTTTTTTATTTTTAAGGCATTTGAATACACTTATCTTGTATGAGATGGCATACTCCATTTCTTTAAAAGTCAGAAGTATATCTCCCTTCCACAGCTGCAATAAAATTCCATTTCGTAGTGGGCTATCTGGTTCACTATCCCCAAGCTCTTTAAATCCTCACAGTTAGAACCACTTACAGCGCAGCCAAAAAAGAAAAGAGTAGGACTTTGCCTTTTCCTCCCCTGTTCTTTCGGGAACTTGAATTCTGATTCTAACTCCCAGACTAGCAACTGGGACTGCAGAACTTGCTGCCACAACTTTGGACGTTTACTGCCTAGCCAAATAATGCCTATCTTCATTGCCACTCACATTGTTCTTTACCTGTCTACCACATCACCAACAGCTGCCCCTTCTCCTGGCCTTCCCTAATGCTGACTGCTTACCTGAACTCTTATCCCCAGATTCTCCAGGCATTGGCCTGCCAGGCTGGACTTCTTCCCCATTGCCTTTAGCTGAATCTATGTAGTGAATGTGTTTTTATTCTCAGATACTAGCTTTGTTTGACTTCTCCTGACACTGAATTTCAATTCTTAAAACATAGTTTAACTTTATAACTTACAGAATACTTTGTCATTAAAGCTTTGACTGTTATCTGGAATTCGCTGCAAATGTACAGTGTAAGGCATGGGTCTGAGTGAGTTATTTTTAACCATGTATGTAACCAACTGGTAAAACATTTATAAATGATTCTCTTCTCCATTTCCGTATTACTTATATTTTTTTACAATAGTTTTAGTTATTATAATAATAATTTGAGTCTGTTTCTGCACACTCTATACCACTGATTAGTCTCCCTCATTTAGTTTAAAATATCGCATAATTCTGCGAACTATTGTAGTATGTATTTGTGAGTTTGAGTACTCTCATCTTTAATCTTTCTAACAATGAGGAAGGTACATTTCTTCATTTATTTAAATCTTCCACTTTTCACTCATTAGGGTCTCAATTTTCTTTGTGTCACAAACTTAGTTAATGCACAGGCATTAATGTTTCTAGTAACTACTGTGAATGTAATCTCATTTATTTTTTGAGTTATTCATTGTATTTTCTGTATTATTAGCATATAGGGATGCATTTAATTTATTTTTGTGGACTTACTTCACTCCACAATTCTGATGAACTCATTACCTCTGGTAATTTTTTGGTTAAGTTCTTTGGATTTTCTCAGTACTGTATATTCATGTCATAAGCAAGAAATGATTTTTAGTATCTTCCTTTCCTAAATGCACCTTCAGTTCCTTTTTCTTCTCTCTGATAATCTTAGTCAATATTCCATTAAAAGAGAGTGGCAACCAGGAACAACAAAAACAGCTAGCATTTGTGGGGTTCTGTTTTTGCCTCTTCTTGATTTTAGAGAAAGTAATTCCGGTCATACTTCTCTATTAAATATATTATTGATTCTATTTTTTAAATGTGTCCTTTTCATGTTAGGAATGAAAACGTGTAGTTTTGTTAATCAAGAAAATATTTTGAATGTTACCAGTGTTTCTTGGCAGCTATTGAAAAAATAATTTCATACATTTTCCTGTTAACACATTATATTAGCTTGTATTCATAGAATAAATATAGTTGATACTTTAAAAAATTATGTCCTAGTGTTCTATTTCTTAAGACTCTAGGATTTTAGTCAGGTTTTACACACATACATAGCTCAAATAATATATACTAATATATATTATATATGTATATACAAACACTTACACACATTGTTTGATCAAAAGTAAGATCAGCCTAGAATGCCCTCATTTGGTACTTTTCTTCTCAATTTTAGAATAAAACCATATCTGCCTTATACAATGACATGGGTAACATACCTTCTTTTTCTGTATTTAAAAATAATTTGAAGCAAAATAATGCATAGTCTAAGAAAGTTTGAAAGAAGTTCTACTGAATCCATCAGTTCCAGTTGACTTAAGCATTTGTCTTAAAAAATGTATTTTTCTATTGTTGGAGTATATGCATCTCTATTTCTTATGGTGCTGATTTTTATTTTTTGTATTTTAGTAGAAATTTATTCTTTTGTAATGAATGATTACCAAATTTATTTGAAAATACCCAAGAGGATTTACGTTTTCCTCTTATTCTGATTAAAATATGTGGTTGAATATATTTTTTGAGCACTTACTGTGTGCCAAGCACGCATTCAGGCACTAAGGATGAAGCAGTTAAAAAAAATAGATAAAAGGCTCTGTCCTCGTTTATAGAGCTTGTAGTCTAGTAGACAGACCTGGTCATGTGGGTAGGGTGGTCTACTTTAGATTGCATTATCAGGGAAGGCCTCTCTGAGGAGGTGATTTTTAAGCTAAGTCAGTCGAGGAAAGGGCTGGGGGAGGAGTATTCTAAACAGGGGGAGCAATAAGAGCAAAGACCCTGAGATGGGAGAGAGCTTGGTATGTCTATGGTTTGCATTTTTCCTCTTTTTAATTAATTGGTGTAATCTTTTATTTGCCAGTTGTAGTATTTTTCCCTTATACCCAATCATTGGCTTTATTTATTACCCTGCCATTTTTTTCTTTCTGTATTTTATTTGCCAGTTGTAGTATTTTTCCCTTATACCCAATCATTGGCTTTATTTATTACCCTGCCATTTTTTTCTTTCTGTATTTTGCTTCTATCTCAGTGTTCTTGTTTTCCTTTTCCTTTTTTTAAATTTTTGGCTAATAATACGTGTTTCTCTTTCTGTTCCTAATAAATTGCATTGTTTTTTTCTTTACTGAACAACAACAGGACTCATGTAACCCATTGGACCTCCCTGTTTGTATCAGTTGCTGGGATGCCCTGAACTAAATTTGTGACCATTCTCTAGGAAATGGAAAGACATTATAGTGTGCATTTTTGTACTAACCTCACTGCTAGTTTAATCTGAATTGTACTGCCCATGTGTTTTCTCTGCTATGATTTCCTTACTCACTTTTTTGGGGGAAGGAACTTCGATCATCACAATTTATTACATTGTTATTTCAAATGATAGCACTTATTTTTTAAATGATTATAAAATTTGTTACCTTTTGCATTAGATCTATTAGTAGCCATATCCCCTCCTTTTTTGAAACAAGATAGGACTCAAAAATGCGAATAGTTTCATTATAAGTACTTTAAGTGAGGCTTTCTTTTTTAATTAAAAAAATTGAGGTATAATTTACATACAGTAAAATTTGCCCTATTTAGCATACAGTTCTGTAAGTTTTGACAAGTGCAAACCAACAAAATTAAGATATGAAACAGTTCCAGTAGCCCCCCATCTCTTTTCCATCCCTATGGTTTTCCCTTTTCCAGAATGTCATATTAATGGAATCATACAGCGTGTAGCCTTTTGCGATGGCTATTCAATTATCGTAATGAATTTGACATTCATCCGTGTTGTTACATATCTGTGGTTCATTCCTTTTAATTGCTAACTAAACTTTGAGATTCCATTATTTGATGTGATGCACCACAATTTATTTATGCACTAGTTGATAGGAATTTTTCCCCAGATTTTGATGATTAAGAATAAATCCTGCATAAATACTCACATGCATGTTTTTGTGTGAGCATAAGTTTCATTTCATTTAGTTAAACACCTAGGAACATAATCACTGTGTCATATGGTAAATGTATGTTTTTTATAAGAAACTGACAAACTATTTTCCAAAGTGGCTGAACCATTTTACCTTCCCACCTAGGTAGAGATTTAATTCATTACATTCCTCTTTTTCAGGTGCTACTCATATTTTTATTGCTTTTGGCCAATAGTAGTTGTAAGGTTTTCAAAGCAAAGAGAAGATATGGTGTGTAATATTTAAAGTTAGCTATAATTTTCAAAACAAAAACTAAAAGCATGTCACAGGTAGTACGTTCATTTTGATTTCATAAAATGTCAAATCCATTCATTGATTTTGTTTTAATCTTGCAATTTTCTTTTGGGCTTATCCTGCTTCTAATAAGTGATGACAAGTCTAAGATAGCTGTATTTTGTATGGAGTGTTGTCCTTTAGCAAGTAATGTTGTATCGAGAATGAATTTAAAATGGGATATTTATTTAAGAGTGGAATAGCATATTGAAAGCCTTCTATTTTATTTTTCTGTAACTTTACATTTATTTACTTATTGAACAAATATTTGTTGAGTATTATGTGCAAGTAACTGGGCTATGTGTTGTGGGCAATACAAAGATGTGTGAGATAGAGTCCCTGCTACCAAGCAAACTCCCCTGGGGTCATTTCCTCAATCTCTTTCCCAGATTCAGCTTCTCCATTTGATATATAAAAGGTTGTATTATGTGTGCAGTTGTTGCTGTCTTTGGAATGTAACAAAACCAGACTCAAACCCTGACTCTCTTACTAGATGTGTGACCTTGAGAGCAAGTTGCTTAACGTTTCTAAGTATCACTTTCTTCATCTAATAAATGGGCTGATAATACTTTCTTTACATTTTGCTATAGGATTAAAATTTAAATGCAATAATATATTTAAAGTGGTCGTAGAGTAACTGATACATAGTAAGTGTTCAAAATTGGTACCTTTAAAATTCCTTCTATGACATTTACAATTTATAATCTAGTAGTCAAGATAAGGTGTATACCACTATTGTAGTTTAATTGCCTCGTATAACCATGAAATGGTTCTTTTGCTGCAAAACACAGTCTGCATCAAAGGTAATTGTTTGTTTGATTAAACAAGTCCTGGTCATTTTACCATTGCTAGAGTATTCTTATTTTAGACGTATGGGATATATACTAGTGCCAATTGAGGAGCAGAACTCCAGAGACCGTTCATTTTCTTAAAAAAAAGTTATATATAGTTGGTGCTTTGGCAACTGAGAGGCAAATTCTAGTTAACTTACTGATAAAGAGGCAGCTTACAAGTTTGCGAGTTTTAAAAATGGGAAAATCTCTATTGAAATAGTTGAAGAAGGGCCAAATATGCAGAGTGTCACAAGCAGAGAAGTGTGAGCTCTCAAAATATGCATGTTTTGACCTTTCTTCCTTTGTTTTGGCTTTCAGCCCTGCAAACTATTAGAAAATGGAGGACTTTGGACATTTTGGTAAGTTGGGATGAACTTTCATTTCAAATCGCTTTGATCCAATACCAGTTTCCTTTTTGGATATGGTTTAGTGCCTGTGAGTCCAGGGAAGCAGTCGTTGGCTTGGATGGATTTGTGGCCTGGTGCTGAGGAAATGTAGAGCTGTAGAGCCATGCCCAAAAGAGATGTGCAGGGCCAAGTAGTTGGTAGCTGTGAACAAGGAGAATTATTTCATGCCAGGGAGAATTCTTCAGCATTTTATGTCTTCTCATTCCAGGGTCAGTTTCTTTTCTTTCTAATTTTAATTAATATCTTAATTACATTGTTCTTTTTAAAAAATGAAACATTATATATGAGACAATAGACCCAACTCCAGTCTACTCTTTCTTCTCAGAATTGACTGCTTCCATGAGTTTGATTTTTATCCTTCCAAAATGTTGCCAGGCTTTTTCATACTTATATATGTATGCTCCTATTGGGGTGTGTCTGTGTGTGTAGGTGCCTGTATATTCCTGTATGCATGATCACATAATTGGTATTTTTCTGTACAAAGTGTCTTGCAACTTGTTTTTTCTTCACTCAACAAAGTGTCTTGGGAGAGTATTTGTTGCTGCATGTGTATCTAGCTCATCCATTTTACTAGCTTTGTATTCTATAATATGAACACTCCATAGTTTACTTAGCTATTCTCCTTTTCATGGGTTTTTATGTTTCCAAATTGTCACTAGTAGAAACAGGGATACAATCAACAATTTTGTATATGGCTTTGTGTGTACAGGTGCAAGTATTTTCTGTAGCGGTAATGGAGATAATTGAATTTATTTTATCTTTGGGTACAAGCAATCTTTTTTTTTTTTTTTTTTTTTTTTTTTTTTTTTTTTTTGCGGTACACGGGCCTCTCACTGTTGTGGCCTCTCCCGTTGAGGAGCACAGGCTCCAGACGCGCAGGCTCCAGATGCGCAGGCTCAGTGGCCGTGGCTCACGGGCCCAGCCATTCCGCGGCACGTGGGATCTTCCTGGACAGGGGCACGAACCTGTGTCCCCTGCATCGACAGGCGGACTCTCAACCACTGAGCCACTAGGGAAGCCCCACAAGCAATCTTAATAACTATGTATTATCAAATTGCCCTCCAAAGCTCTTCGTGGCATTTTCTTCATATCTTATGCAAATATTATTAACAAAATCAGACTTTATAAAATTGAAGTGTAGTTGATTTACAATATTGTGTTAGTTTTAGGTATACAGCATATTGATTCAGTATTTTTGCAGGTTATAATCCATTATGGGTTATTACAAGATAATGGCTATAATTCCCTGGGCTATACAGTAAATTCTGGTTGCTTATCTATTTTATTTATAGTCATTTGTATCTGTTAATCCCATACCCCTAATTTGTCCCTTCCCCCACCCTCTACCCTTTGGTAACCACAAGTTTATTTTCAATGTTTGTGAGTCTAGTTGTTTTGCATATACATTAATTTGTATTATTATTCAGATTCCACATATAAGTGATATCATGTAGCATTTGTATTCCTCTGTCTGACTTATTTCACTAAGCATAATATTCTCTAGGTCCATCCATGTTGCTGCAAATGGCAGTATTTCATTTTTTATGGCTGAGTGATATTCCATTGTATATATATTCCACATCTTCTTAATCCAGTTGTCTGTTTATGGGAACTTGGGTTGCTTCCATGTCTTTGCTATTGTAAATAGTGCTGCTGTGAACATTGGGGTGCGTGTATCTTTTCTTTTTTTAAAAACATCTTTATTGGAATATAATTGCTTTACAATGGTGTGTTAGTTTCTGCTTTATAACAAAGTGAATCAGTTATACATATACACATGTCCCCATATCTCGTCCCTCTTGCGTCTCCCTCCCTCCCAGGTATGCTTCTGGAAAAAATGAAAACACTAATTTGAAAAGATACATGCATGGGGTGCATGTATCTTCTCAAATTAGTGTTTTCATTTTTTCCAGAAGCATACCTGGGAGTGGAATTGCTGGATCATATGGTAGTTCTATTATTGTTTTTTTGAGGAATCTCCATATTGTTTTTCATACTGGCTGAACCAATTTACATTCCCACCAACAGTGTACAAGGGTTCCCTTTTCTCCTTATCCTCGCCAACATTTGTTATTTGTAGACTTTTTGATGATAACCATTCTGACAGGTGTGAGGTGATATCTCATTGTGGTTTTGATTTGCATTTCTCTAATAATTAGCAATGTTGAGCATCTTTTCATGTGCCTGTTAGCTATCTGTATGTCTTCTTTGCTCCAAAGTCTATTGAGGTTTTCTGTCACAAGTAACACCTAGATTAGCAAAGTAGGTGAGTACTATAGTCTAAGCAGGTTGCCACAAAATTAACCATTACAAGTAGTTAAGTGGAAGAAATGGAATTGTGAACCCTTTCATGATTGGCTATAAAGCCTCCATATATAACCACTGGGATCCTGTCTTATTTTCCTGTATCTGAGTTTTGAGAATAAATAAATAAAATTAATTAATTAATTAACTTTACTGGATGAATCAGTAAAATCAACTACCTCAATAACTGAATTTCTTGACTTTACGTACCCCAGTCTCTCTGGGACTCAGCATATTTACTTTAGGCTGTACACTGTTCCAACTGACTGCCTGTTTGGCCTAATGATTAATTGAATATCCAGAATCATGGGATTACTTTCTACTGCCCTACCTGTCCTTTCTCATACCTGGTTTTGGATCTCCCCATGCCTGTCTATCAAAAGTAATATAACTGACAGTGTTTCCTGGATCAGATGCCTGGCTTTTTTGGCCCTAAATTCCAGGACCCAGGCTTTCTCAGAATCTCCTGTCCTCTTCTAACCTAAACCACAGCTCAGGACATTAAGGGTATCGTGGTATAAATCAGTGATCATAGTTCAGGATTAGTATTAAGAAGCAAGAGACTGGGCTGAATCTGTACCGACCTCAGGGCTTTTCCTAGAATTTGGCTTGCTACTACTGATTTTTTTTTTTTTTTTTGTGGTACGCGGGCCTCTCACTGTTGTGGTCTCTCCCGTTGTGGAGCCCAGGCTCCAGACGCGCAGGCTCAGCGGCCATGGCTCACGGGCCCAGCCGCTCTGCGGCATGTGGGATCCTCCCGGACCAGGGCACGAACCCGCGTCCCCTGCATCGGCAGGCGGACTCTCAACCACTGTGCCACCAGGGAAGCCCACTACTGATGTTTTAAATAAACCTCTGACACAAGGTTATCTTGTGATAATAATCTTTCTACTAAAATGTGAACACAGTGGGGAAAAACAGTTTAATTGAAAGGACTGTTAGTTGGATTCCAATTAATTAAGATTTTATGGTATTTGTTTTTGATAATGTAACAGTTATCCCGGCACTATCCATCATTGAGAAGTGAATTAAAATAAATGACAAGGAAGTCCATTGCCAGTCATTAACTCTTATGAAAGAGTGAGAATGTAAACAAGCATGGTGGCAAATCACAGTTCCTACTTACCCGAATAGAGTGCTGCAATTTATTTCAAGTAGTGTCACTTTCTCTACAGTATTTGGACATCAGAAAATATCCTGTGCCGAGTTGTAAGAAATCAGTGCTTGCTTTAGCTCTGTAGGCTGATTGTTTCCTGTGAAGTGAGGTGAAACCACTAGATTTGTATATACTCATATTTAACAATTGTAAAGAAAACTTATTCTTAAAAAGGACAGAGAAAAATAAATCCTTCCCACAGGGCCAGTTTGGAGTACTTATTTGTGAAAAGGGCTGGTCTGCGATAACCTCATGTAAGTTGTTCCTAGCATTCTCATTATTGTTCTCAAGGGAGCATTTCCTAGATGCATTCCTGGAATACGCCTGGCCCACAGGATCATTCCCTAGCTCTGAATTATTTTAGCACTTATATTGTTTTGAAATATTCACGAGTTGTAAGAACTTGATTATAATTCAGTCATTTAACAAGTATGCCTACTGTGTGCCTATGTAGCACCTACTATGTGCCATACACCGTTCTAGGCAATTGAGGACAAACCTATGAATGTAATCGTAGAGTCTTTAATCCCTGCTCCAGCTAGCCCCACACAGGGTCAAACCTACCTTGGTCTTCTTAACTAATGTTGTTGCTTCAGCTTCAGTATCCCTGACTTACTGAGCTCTGGATTTCTTTCTCCTTGGTTCCCGAAGACCTGCCTGATCCTGGGGTATAGTGGAGTCAGAGAGTGGATTCCAGACCTGATTCTGTCAGTTTTCCTAAAGAGTATGCATTATTTCCTTTCATCTCCTTCCCTGCAGTTCACACAGACCTTCACAGAAGCCTATATGTAAGAGATTGGAGGATGGTAAAATCCTGGGCCTTGTAAGTAGTAAAATGTTGGCTGTGTCACTTTACTGGGTATATGACCTTGGGCAAGTTTATCTTTCTGAACATTAATTTCCTCATCAGTAAAGTGAGATAACATCAGTCACATAGAGGGGAGCTGGGAGGAAGTTTAATAATATTCTTTTGCAAGTAAGATGCCTAACATATAGTGCTAAAGAAATGGTATCTGTTGTTGTTATGTTATTGCACGTACCC
Organism: Kogia breviceps; assembly: GCF_026419965.1. Lineage (NCBI taxonomy): Eukaryota > Metazoa > Chordata > Mammalia > Artiodactyla > Physeteridae > Kogia > Kogia breviceps. Next base: position 26,668,794 of record NC_081330.1, on the reverse strand, counting down.
TGGAAGACAATAATGATTTTAAGGCTTGACGTATTCAAACAGCACAGGGTACTAAACAAGCTAATCAGTACAGCCAGCCTCTCCTCTGCTTCTTTCTCCTCTTTGTCCCCAATTTCTGGATTTTCTAGGCCTTACATCTCTTTATCTTAGTGACGAGGCATCTGGGCTTAGCTTTGGTTTCTTTATCCTGCTGTGGCCTATATTAATGCAAAATGCTGAAAGTGCTGAATTATTCAAATAAGTTAAATAGCATCCCAACAGAAGCTTAGTGGCCAGGAACTCTTTGGGGATATGTGGTCCTTGGAATATGAGGGATTTTAGTGAGATGTAGGAGAGAGAAGTGGGGATAAAGATAGCTTGTCAGATTCAAGTTTTTTAGAGGCCTTTAGGTTGTCCCTGTTTAGGTAAAAAATTGAGTTTGCTTAATTAGGCAATTCTAGTTGATCCCACATTTCTACCAATCATGTTTTAAAGTCATGGGATAGAGGGAAAAGAGAACAGTAAAAGAAATTAAGAGGATCAAAGTCTCATTCTTTTTTAAAAAAATATTTATTTATTTAATTTATTTGGTTGCACCAGGTCTTAGTTGTGGCTTGCAGGCCCCTTAGTTGCAGCTCACCTGGCTCCTTAGTTGCAGCATGCATGTGGGATCTAGTTCCCTGACCAGGGATCGAACCCAGGCACCCTGCATTGGGAGCACGGAGTCTTAACCACTGCGCCACCAGGGAAGTTCCGAAGTCTCATTCTTTATTTGTCACTGAGTAGTTATATGATCTTAGGTTGGACATTGAGGAATAATCGAGGAATATTTGGGTTAAAGAAGAAGATTTAGTTCAGATACAATCGCTGTCCAACATTTAACTTCTACTAAGTGGCCTCAAGGTATGAGCTAAGACCAATAGATAGAAGCTATAGTAAATATAGACTTTGACTTAATATGAGAAAGAAGTATTGAAAAAGGAAATAAATGTCCTTCTTAATGAGCTTCCCATAACTGGGATTTTTCAAGCACTTGGAACAAATTGCAACATCTAATGGAGAGTTAGGTAACAAGACCCTTAAGGATCTTTTCAATCCTGAGATTACATTTTTTTAGTCACTTTATTTCTGTGGGCCTTAGTTATTCCATCTAAAATGAGAAGCATGAATTATATGATTGTGTGGTTGCTTTCCACCTTTAACAGTCTACAGTTTGTCTAATGAGCAACATGTGGAGGAAATTCGAACTTGATATCTTTTTTATTGCTCTTACCTGAGGCTTGCTTTTGTGGGTCGTGAGACAAGTCAGTAGACAAATACGGTAGAAGAGGCCCAATAGTCTCAGTCTGGCGGCTTCATGTGTCTAACCAACGCTTTAGCACTTTAAGTCTCTTATAAAAATTATTTTAGTTTATCTTTTTTCTGTGGTAATTCATGAATTTTGCCAGTTATGGGGGGAAACTGTTTTATTTCTACTCTGGCGATTTGTACATACCAGCACTATAAATAAATTCAAAGCAATGTATTACTTCAATTTCCTGTATTTTCCCTTGGAGGAATTTATTATTAGTCAGGTCTGCTCATTATAGCAAAGTATTTAGCTGTATGGGAATTTTATCAAAGGGGAGAATAAGATGTGACATTCACAATCTATAAGACTTGCACGTGAACAATGGCCTCTTTGTAGTGACCAGGCATGTAGAAGGAAATGTTTCAGATAAAGAAAAAAAAGGAGGGAGTTTTCTGATAACTAGCACTAGTTCTATTGTTCATCTTCAGGGATTACATTACAGATGAAGATAGGCTGCTGAATTCGAGGGGTCCAGTACAAAATGAAAATGTGAGACCTCTTGTTCAAAATGCAAGGAGTATGTACCATTAAAAAGTACTAAAATATAAAGTTTTTCCCTTTCATTCTTCCTTGATGTCTGTCTCTCCCCATCTTTCTTTTTATCTCTCTCTTTCATTATGGTATTTTTATTTATTATATAAATATAATATATTTTATTATATAAATCTTATTCAAGCAGTGCTTCCAACTTCACAGAAGTTTTGGGGATAAGGTTGGCATTATGATTTTAAGCTGGAACTGGTAGTTCAGAGGAAAGCTGGCAGTATGTTGTGCACACATTGTAGAACATCAACTACACCTAACAGAGCTAACAAATACACATGTTCTCTGACCCCTCCATTTTAGCAGGGTAGGTATGGGCAGATAAATGGAAGAGGGGGATGAGGTATTTTTGTTCACTCAGCAGTATAACCAGGGGCCATTAGAGAACATAGAGAAATTCAACAGTGTTCAGCTCTTGATACTTAGAATATGACTTTTTTCTTAAATTCCGTTGTACTTTCCAGAAGCACCTTTCTTCCCTAGAATTTTTACTACTAATTCTGGATATTCTGGTGATGATGGCCAACCATGACACCTGTAGCTAGAACTAGGAAATTTTCCACCTTGACTAATTAATAGCACTTTACTTTTTAGATTTCTTTTTCTTGGTAATGTACAGCGCTAGAGCCTTCCTTCTGCCATCACAAATTTACCCAGGAGATAGACCAGTTGGCAGGAGAAAGCATACATTTGGTTATCTCATCTGCCATTTGATCGTTAGGCAGGTCAAGAGAAGATGAGTCTTTTCTCCTGACTAATGCACACTAGTTGCACCCTTCCCTTTGTCTATAATGCCATCTCTCCCTGTGTACTTGGTGAACCAACACTCAAGGTCATCTCATGTGTAAAACTTTCTCTGACCCTTTCAGCCAAATAAATCACTCTATTTTATTCCTTAGTATTTTTTTAAAACCTAAATCTCTTATAGAATTCATCATGTTGTATTAGGGTTGTGCAATTCAGATCTCAGCCTTGAGTTGTGTTTACCAAAGCATTCAGAAAAGTTTTGGCCCACCAGAGATCTATTTGTGTGTAGGATTAAGAACTTCTGGGGAACAGCTTATCATAGGGGTAAAAGAATGAAGTTAATAAAGTGACTTCCTTGACCCTAGGAACTTAAGGACTGTTTTCTGGGGATAGTAGGTTATTACTTAGACCTTCTTTTTATTACATGCCTGAAATAAGTGTGACTAGAATTTTGAAGAGCTGTTTCTTTTCTTTTTCTTTTTTTCAGTAAACACGTGGGCTCCTGAGGGTTTAAAATATCAACAGTATTGGTGGCAATAGTGTCTTTAATGTATCTTTGGCATGGAACTTAGGTGTTCATGGTACAGTCATTGGTGCCATACCCTTTGCACAGAGTTGAGTGCAGCTGACTGTGGTATCTTTGGTGGGCATTAGTCATGTGACTGCCACTTTTGTCTTTGGCAGCAATCAGGCATTGCCTTTGCTAGCTGAGCAGGACAGGAGAAAAATGTCAGATGCTACATGGTGGTTGAGAAAAGCAGATCTCAGAGGCATTTGAGATACCCGCTAAGGCTTCAGAACTCCTTGAGGAGAATTTTGGGAAAGGTGGGGTCGTCTGGAGTTCTGCAAAGTAGATGAGATAGAGTCAAAAAAATGTGTGAGGTGGTAAAGGTGAGTTTTGGCTGTTTTTTTCCTCCCATATATCTCCCTTACTGGGCTGGGAGTTGTTTATGATAGGGACCATGTGGATAGATTGTATTATTTGCTTACAGTGCTTCCTTTCATCTTTACCCTCATTGTGGCTCACTGTGGGCACAATATATTTACCTATCCCATTGATTTTGGACTTAGTCATATGATTTTGGCCAATGGAATATGAGTGGATTTAACAGCCTGCCAACACACCCCTCTTGAGTTTCTGACTTGTGCCATGAGAAGAACATGACCCAAGTATCCATTCTTCCTTCAGCCTAGGTCCAGGGATGAAGACTGGAGCAGACCTGGACCTAACCTGAAGTCTAGAGTCCAGTCTACCTTAGATGAGCCCAGCTGAGATCAGCCAAATCCCAGCTATCCCACAGACCCATGAATGTGCAAAGTAAATGTGATAGTCCACTGAGGTTTTGAGACTATTTGTGATACAACATTATTGTATCAGAAACCTGACTAATACAGATCATATCTTGGAGTTTTTATATCCATAATACCTAGGTCAGTGCCTAGTAGATAGTTGGTGAGTGAGTGAAGGAAGGACTTTAGGAAGCTTGGACTGATTATATTGCCTCACTTATTACCTCAATGGTATTTCAGTTGTTAGAGCAGGGTACTTGGGGGAGTCAAATTCAGCATTTATGGACTAGTTTTCTTCACTTCAAAATCCAAGGCAGATGTCTCAATAACACATAAGCCTTTCAACGGATATCAGTCTAGCTGGAGGGGGGAAAAATGAGTTAATACACAGCCACATTACTACCAGAAAAGCTCTACACACGTCTTGCTGCTGGTGGATCAAAAGAACTATCTCTACATATGAAGGTCAGCTCTGAATGAAACAATTCTTGCTAGTTTATCCTTTTTAGTGTGTGGTTTTAGATTAGCTCTTAGGAACACCAAGTGTTTGGAGTTTGGATACCTGAAGGATTCCAAAGGAAATGGAAGTGGTATGGTTTGGGGTTAGTAACAAGCAGAGAGAGCAGAAGTGAAGAGGCACTTTAAAAAGAGTGGAAACCTTGAAGGAAAAATTGTCAGGATGGAGGGGGAAGTAATTACACACGAGAATATGGGTGCCCTTTGAGGATGCTGTAAGCAGGGTGGTCTGGGGTGGGAAAAGAGATGGGGTTTTGCAATAAGAGAGAATGATACAGGCAAGCAGATGGACTTGTTGCTGAGACAAGGGAGGTCCTGGATAAAGATGGGGAATCAAACTAGCATGGGTATCTTGGGTTAGCTGCCAATAAGTAATTTGGGGCATTTTTCGAGATTTTGTAACCCAAAGAACTATTTGTTTTTAGTGAAAAATACTGCATATTCTGATTTTTAAAAAATTGAGTAATAGTCCTTGAAAACAAACAAACAAAAAAACACTTTTAGAATCTGTTTTTCATTGCTGCTCTAATCCTAGTGGAAGAAGTGCTGCTTTCCACAGTTTAAGGAGGATTTGGAACTCAGACAACTATTGATTGATTTTCTCTAGGATAGAGGTTGGAATTAGGTCTGATTAGCCTTTTGATTACTTTAAAAATATGTACAGCATTTTATTTTCCTTTTGTGTCTTTGAGACTAAGGAACAAGGAAAGAAAAATTATGCCCTGAGTAATGGAAGCTATTACCAATCAGATTGCTTGATGGTGGGGAGGAGGAGAGGCTCAAAAGCAGGTTCTTTCAAAACTTTTTTTTTCCTTTTTGCTTACTCACAGGGTTTGGAAAATGGTTATGTTTGTACAAAAAATAATTTTATTGGACTTAGTGATTGATCACAAGCAAAGTGCTTATTAATGAGATTTTGATTCTTTGGCATTTCTAGTCAATAATACTTGAAACATAAGAAAGGAGTCAAATGTTAGTTATCTTGGGCTTAGTTATTTCTTGAAAAGGCAATTAGTGACACTTTGTTGTGAATGCATTTTGATCAAAGGGTATGACGTCTTATGGCTCAGTGGTAAATGCCTAGCTACAGTTGGAGTATCCTGGCACAGTAAGTGTTCCAGGATTTTTTGAACATTGTTTAAGAGGTAGGCAAATACCCAGGACTTTTTCCCAGTCAGTTCTGTTGTTCCAGTTTGAAAGGGACATCAGGTGGCTTTGGTGAACAATTTCATGGGTACTCTTACTTAACAACTTTGTATAGGTGTCACAAACCAGGGTTGGTTGATTTCTTTCATTTTCTTTCCTCCTTTCTTTTCCCCCTCCTTCTTCCCTTCCTTTTCTGTCTTCCTTTTTCTTTTTTTAATTCTGGAGGTTGTGTATACATATATTTGAATCTTCACTTTAGTTGTTCCCAAACTTCTTACCAGCTAGTTCTCTAAACCTTACCCCTTTACCTGCTTTCTGATTATTTTAATCTCAATTTTGATTCTGAAGAGACTGCATTTTTTAAAGATAAGCCTGTTTTCAATCAAATGTATATGTTCATATCTATCTTACGAAAGAGAATAAAGACATCAGACACAATTGTAGGTGTTTGCCATCTTTAAATAGACCCAACATGTGAAGAGGCAGGTTTATAAAATTCATAAGTATTTGTTTTGCAAAAAAATGATCACTTTAGAAAATAATTCATAGCGGCATTCACAGAGTCAAAGAATCAAAAGAATCATTAAGTTTGAAAAGACCTTAAAAGTTATTACTGAAGCCGAATCCAGCCTTGGTACCCCGACACCAAATTAAATCTTGGAAACAGAGTTTTGCATGAAGTAGAAAAGGATAGCTTTATTGCTTTGCCAGGCCAAGGAGGTCATTGCGGGCTAATGCCCTCAAAACTGTGTCTCTCTTGGAGAGTGGGTAGTGAGAAGTTTTATAGTAATGGTTCAAAGAAGGTGTGATCAGTTTTTGGACATTCTTCTGGCTGGTTGGTGGTGAGGTAAGTGGGAGTCAACATCATCAACCTTCTGATTCCAGCCCATCTGGGGTGTACTTGCTTAACTTCTTGCACCTGTTGGGGGTTTAAGTATCTGCAAAACAGCTCAAAGATATTGCTGTGTATATCCTTTGATGAGGAACCAGGACCTTGCCCCAAGGCTGCACTATTGTTTCTCTTGACTGTTTCTCCCTTGTCTCATATCCCCTCCCTTCCCTAATTAACAACTACTTGAACATGCCCTTTGGAACTCAGGGAAGGTCCTGGAGGCGGAATAAAGCCTGTTTCCTGTAATCAAAGAAATGGGAGACGCAGAAAGGCTTTTGTGCCCAGGAACCACACAGGGCCCTGCTCGGTATCACTATTATAAATCCATTGACTGAATTGCATTACTAAATTCATGATAAGTATTATTTGCCTATCCTTGGATGTCTCTAGTGACAGGGAACTCACCACAACCAGAGGCAGTCCCCCCCCCATTTTTTTGTTTACTATTATGCCATATTATTATTTTAAATGACTGGACACATTTTTCATATCTGTTCTCGTACAACTTTTATATATTGCTTCCAATTTTATTTATTGCTTTTGCTTGGCACTCATAATAAAAGGAGGTTAGTTAGCTGAAGAAGGTGTCATTTTCAAAAATTTGCAGGTAAGAAATTTGGAATGTGGAGAAGATATGTGATTTGCACAAAATCTGGTAAGAAGTTAATGAATTCCTGATCCCCAGCCTCTTTTCACTTTTTGTGATCTGAGTAACAAAATTACACTTACATCCAACTGTTAGGGAAACATATCTTGCAATGTGAAATATGACAGTGTATGAATGCAGCCTAGAGAATATGCATCTGAGGTCTGAATGCAAAAAAAGAGAAAACAACCCACAAACTTCTAGAATCTTCCTTTATTTCCTCCAATATGTTTTCAAACTGTATTTGTAGTTACTGTTGCTTCAGCATAATTCTTTATATCTCTGTAGAGGAGTATTGTTAGTCTTCTGTGAGAAGACATAAAGATGCCCAAATATCTGGTGGATTTTTCGGTACTATTGATTTGGCATATTGATGGTCCATTATCTGAGAATAAAAAGGACATCATTCTCTTACTCCTTGCCCACTCCCTGCCCAAGAGCCCTGAGACACTTTGTTCTTTTGTTTCTAAATTATAGGTGGATAGTTAGCTGAGAGTGTTCTCTCTGTTTTTTATTTTTGGAAAGATGTCCAAAGTGAATTGAAAGAAAAAGGAATTCTAGCTAAGAGCACTGGGCAGATGCCTCATGTTTGTGTCCGTGATGACATAAGCTTTGACCTTGGGTCTGTGTCATTGATAAAGGAGTAGTCACACTCACCACATCTGGTTTTTGGTGTATAATAGTAATGACGGTGCTAGCTTTGGGGGAAGTGTAAGTTTAGACCGCTATGATTTTTCATATTTTGTGGGACAATTGTACTTGAATTCTTCTTCATTATCCAATGATTTCTTTGTATTTCCATGACAGCCAAAATGAGCTGTTTGGTTAGCTTGTGTGTATGTTTATTTTTGCATGTGAAAAGGACTCTATGTAGCTTTATTAAAGTGCTTTTAGGAACAAGCAGTTTAATAATCAAATATTAAAATTGTATGCTTGTTTTAACTGTTAGAACTATTTTTCTGTTTTACTGAATTTTTAGTTCCACTGTCATCTGAATAAAATTTAAATGCTTCTTTATTCAGTTATGTATGTCCTTGAATGGATTTTAAGAGCAAATGTGCTCATAATGTGAAGAAACGTAGGGAAATACAGTATAACGAGAAAATTTTTAGCTGATCAGATTGATCCTTAGTCATAATTGAAAATGTGTTTTCTTTGCTTTCTTCGTGTGTGCGTATATGCAAGGCTGTTTGTATTGTGGGGCAATGCGTTTTGCAGTGGGGTGAGTAGTCCACAAAGAGGAAGTCCTGTCTTACTGGCTTCTCAATGGCAAGCCCTGTTGCTGCTAGGCATGTTTTAAGAACTGCCTCCTCAGACAGGAAGAGTGTCAAAACTATCTCCTACGTCACAAACCAAACCTTTGCTTAGGCTTGCCACCCTGTTAACTTGAACCTCAGTGTTCCAGAAGTTTTGTTATTTGCTTATATTTCCTAGGTTCAGACAGAGAGTATTTTCTCTTTGAATGAAAGACCTTGAGGATGTTCACTTAGTCTTTACATACCTATCTGGCTTCATAGGCCAACAAGTCCAACTGCCAAGCCTTTGAGTCTAGCAGCTTTGCAGCTGGCAGGAATGCTGGGGATATGGGTTTTCTTCATATTTATGACAATTGGGAATATATATATATATGTATATATATGTACAATATATATACTGAAATATACAGTATTTCAGTATATATATTGAATATATACTGAAATAATAGCATTCCTTCTTTATATCCCTGGAAAACAGAAAGTTAAAATCTGTAGGTTTTTGTTTTAGATTTTGGCCAGAAGTTGAGCAGAGGAGAGAAGGGAGAAGAGAGTCATTTTATAAAAATGTACACTAGTACTTGTAGGTGTTAAGACTCTTAATATCCTTGTTAGAGAGTAAAATGGCCTCCTAAAGTACAGATCCTTTCAGCCCTTAGTCTTTCAGCAATAGCTATATTTAAATTAAACTTCCATGTGGCAATCATTTAATTTTTGCAGCAGTGTTTGTTCCTTTTACTATTCTACACATCATGTTTTTTTCCCAAGTCAAATCTCACCCTTTGCCATGAATCATTTATCTGACGGTAAAGTAAACCTGCCTGCTGCAGGTCATTCTGTGGGCTGCTCCTGTTTCCCTCCTAAAGTGGCCTGGGCTTACTGAAACTGGGATTAGTCAGTCAGTCATAGACATCACCTCAGAGCCTGTAGCTGATACTAGATATGGTAGACAGTCGTATGAGGAAGAGAATTATCATATACCAATTGTTATACATCCTCAATAAACATCATTTCAGGTTTTCCAATCTTGATGTGATTAATTTAAATAGGCAGACAGCTTTGTATCGTGTTCCTCTGGTGGAGGGAGGCTGACTCATGTCAGTTTAAGAATAAAAATAGGGAGTACTAATATCCACAGAGTTTTTATAGAATGTGTCCCCATGTTTGTCATCCTTTTCTTCCCTCTGTTCCTTTTAAATCAAGAGATTTGCTTTCTCTTGGCCCTTCCTGGAAATTGTTCGTGCATTGAATAGGCAGATGGTGGGTTGAGCTTTGAGAGACCTAAAAGGGCACAGTCGTGCCTCTAGCACAGAAGCCTGTTTATGTGTTGGTATCTGGTAAACCTTTGCTTATTGCAGTCAGATCTTAATTTTTAGTGTAGTTCAATACTCTTTCTCTATTTTACAATTTTCCATTCTTGAGTCCTTATGTAGTGGACCTCTCACCTAACTGCAGAATATTCATCCTCATCCCCTCTGCATATACAGATCAGTATGTAAAGGAGGAGGAGGTCACAGCACTCCCAAACCAAATAAAGCAGCTGGACTGAGTTCTAGAGAGTTGGGAGTCATTTTGGTAATATTAAGCTAAGAAATGGGAGACAGGATTTGAAGTGCAGAAAGATGGTCCTTGATTAATCCCCATAGCTCTGGACCTTATTCTAGGCTTTCTCAGAAGAAATCATGAAAGAGAGTGGAATTCTGTACCCAATGTTTTCCTTCCCTTTGTGGCAACTTACTGTAATTTAACTTCACCTGTTCTGTTTGAGTGTCAGTCAGCTTCAGAGCTGTTCTTATATTTATCTCTTCTTTCATATATTCTTATATGTATTTCTTTTTTTTTCCATTTGGATTTTTGGAGAAGTCAGAGAATTTAGACAGAATAATCTAGAAAAGTTGATCAAAACATACTCAAAGTACTAGAATGAGGCTCTCCTTTAGTCCTGCTTACTCAAATATTAGAAACAAGTAAGATATCCTAAGGTAATTTTATCCTTAGCAAGCATCCCAAATACCATCTTCTCTAAGGCCTCTTAACTTCCTGAGATTTTGTTCTATAAGGTATTCCCTCTATAAATAATTTCAATCTCTATTACTTCCTTTGCCTTACCCTGTACACATACTTAAATAGCTTTGGTTAAAAATAAAATCTTCCCTTCGTGCTGTGTTTTCAGATAGACAGTATTCTCTCTTTTTCAGTATAGTGTAGCAGTTACCAGCTCAAACTTTGGAGCCAGATATCTTAGTTTGAATTTCAGCCATTCCAATTACAAATTATGTGAACTTGGGCAAAGTTACTTTAGAAAACAAAAAAAACTCTCTGTGTCTCAGTTTCCTCATTTGTAAAGTGGAGATAATAATTGTACCTATCTCATAGAGTTGTAAGGATTAAATGACTAAATATATGTAAAGCACACAGAACAGCATGTGGCAGTTATTAGCTTTATTTAAATATCAGTTATTATAATTCCTTTAGAGATAAGCTTTACTACTCTTTGTCTGTAATACTTAACACTTTCCATCATACCACATGATTGATTGCTTTGACCTTTTTTTCCCCTGCTCTCTCTCTCTTCCTCCTGCTAAATTATAAGCTCTATGAGGACAGGGATTTTTTTCTATTCTCTTCATCGCTGTATATCCTCTGTGCTTAGCACACAGTAGGTGTTCAATAAATATTTGTTGAATGAACTCATTGTAATCTGGCTTTCTATCCTACCAATCTGTTGAAATTGCTCTGGCCGAGGTTATTAGTAACTGCAAACCTGTGAACCATCTTTAACACTTCCCCCTCTCTTGCTCACAGTATCTAATCAATGATGACATCAGGTCAGTCGTACTGCCAAGTATCTCTCAAATCCATCTGTGTCCTCCCAGCTCCACTGCTACTACCTTCTCTAGTGCTAGCTGCCATCTGTTTCCTGAGTCTTGCAATAGACCTCTAATTAATTGTCCTTTATCCATTTTTGCCTCTTTCAACCCATTCTCCATATAGTAGCCAAAGACGGTTTTAAAAATGTAAATCGAACAATACCATGCTTTAAAAACTCTTTACTAGCTTCCTATCGTCCTGTAGAGTAAAATGCAAAATTATTTGATGATCTACATGAAACTCTGATATCTGACCCTTTAGTTACTTAAAAAGTTAGTTACCGTTTGACCCAATAGTTCTACTCCTAGGTATATACCCAAGAGATTGAAAATGCCCAGGTATAAACTTAGAAGCATAAACTTCTTAGAAGCATTATTCATAATAGCTAAAAAGTAGAATCAGGTCAAATATCCATCAATTGATGAATGGATAAACAAATGTAATATTATCCATACAAAGGAATATTATTCAGCTGTAAAAAGCAATGAAGTACTGATACACACCACAACATGGATGAAACTTGAAATCATTGTGCTAAGTGAAAGAAGCCAGAAGCAAAAGGCCACGTATTGTATGATTCTATTTATATGAAATGTCCAGAATAAGCAAAAGTATAGAGATAGAAAGTAGATTAGGGGTTGGGAGGAGGGGAAGTAAATGCTAACGGGTATTAGACTTTTTGGGGTGTCAAATGACAAAAATAATATAATTTGATCATGAGTTTGATGTCCTTTATTCAAGGGAAAACAATCCATGGGTTGGGGGTGTTGACTGAAAAAAAATGCACAATCTAAAGGTTGAGAGTTATGCTTTATTAGGCGGACATTCTGAGGTCTTCAACCCAGGGAGACAGGACTCTCAGATCACTCTGAGGAACTGCTCCAAAGAGGCAAGGGGTGGGGGCAGGGTATATAGGAGTTTTTGCAACAAAGACCAGGTAGTCGTAACATCAAAAGATTACTGTTAATTAAAGAAAACCAGACATCTCAAGTTAAGGAATTTAGTGCTTTTCTATGTATGGGAAGGTGCAAAGTCTGGGCTCATTGAAATCATTGCTTTGATGTGCACCTCAGCTATCTGGGGCCAGTATCCTGTGTTTTGTCATTCTGAGTCTCCTCAGGGTGCACCATTGTTGGGGGTGGCTGCAGCAGTTGACTGCTAGGTGGTGAGCATCCTATTCCATCCTGAGTCCCCTTGATGGCTGCAACATCCTTTGTTTACTGATATGGCAGGCGACATTTTTCATTCATGGGCAGTACCTCACAAACAGTGGAGCATTCTTCCCAAGGGATTTTGGGCAAGAGCGAGTTTGATGGAGAGTTAGACGAGGCAACGTGGAGAAGGGCATGATTGGCTAGGAGGTTGGGGATTTCCTTATAAAACTAGCATGTCCTGTTTTCTAGGGTAATCTTTAATTCACTAAAGCTGACTTGGAGGATTATAATTGGTTTATGTTAGATTTCCTTGACAGGTATTTCCTGTAAGTGTAGGCTTACTTAGGTTCAGATTGGTGATATGGGCCAGGCCACTGTGTGTGGCCTCCATTTTGTGGGTCTGAAACCACGCAACCCAGATTGCGTGGTTTGACTTGAACCCAGGTCTTTTAATTGAGATCACACACCTGGTCTCAGGACTTAATAAAGCTCAGGTTCTTTATGTCTCATTGTAGAAAGAATTCAGTGAGAGACAAAGTGCTAGGTAAGAAGTGGATTTATTTAGAGAGATACACATTCCATAAACAGAATGTAGAATGTGGTCCATCTCAAAAGGCGAGAACGGCCTTGGGAGAAACACACTTTGCAGACAGAGTGTGCATCATCTGAGAAGGCGAGAGGCCCTGAAATATGGTGTGGTTAGTTTTTATGGGCCGGGTAATTTCATAGCCTAATGAGTGGGAGGATTATTTCAACTATTTTGGAGAAGGTGCATGGATTTCCAGGAATTGGGCCATTGCCCACTTTTTGGCCTGTTATGGTTAGCCTCTGAACTATCCTGGTGCTTGTGGGTGTGTCATTTAGCATACTGATGTATTACAATGAATGTATAATGAGGCTCAAGGTCTACTGGAAGGTGAATCTTCTGCCATCTTGCACCTAGTTGGTTCTAACCAAGTTTTTGTCGTGTCCTATGGCTATGTCATGCTTTTAAAGGTTGTGCCCTGCTCCCTTCCCTGCTGTTTCAGGTCCTGATATACGAATGAACTTTATTAGGGGTGATGAAAATGTTCTGAGAGTAGATAGTTTGATGGTTGCATAACTTTGCGAATGTTAAAGAAAGCACAGTGAACGATATACTTTAAACTTTATAGTATATTAATTATATCTCAATTTAAAAAAATTTAGTCCTTGCCTACTCTCTAATCTCACCTCCTGACATTTTCTCTCTCACTTGCTATACTCTAGCCACAACGGTCTTCTCTCAGTTTCCCAAACCTCTTACTCAGGACCTTTGCATGTGCTTGTCTGTGTTATAAAACTAACTTCCCATCTTCCTTACCTAACTCACTCTTGTTGATTATTCAGGATGGAGGTGAAACACTACTTCTTTCTTCGTTCAGGAAGCCATCCTTGACTCCCTTCAAATTATGCTTGTTCCCTTTTTATATATTCCCCACAGCATCCTGCATGTCTCCATTAAAATTACTTGATCATATCTGTCCTTCAGATTGGCTCCATAGACCATAAGCTCCATGAGATCAGAGACCATACCTATCTTTGCTTATTCTTCTCCCTCCCTCATCCCTTCTTCAAAACCAACAAATATTTATTAGGCAGAGACTATGGTGCTAGGCCCAGAGCTAGCTGCTAAGAATACAATAATGACCAAAAGAAACAATGCCTATGCCTTCATGAAGCTTACTTTTTAGTGGAACATAACAGTCAAGAAAACAAATATCTAAACAAAATACTTTAGTTCATTGATTCTGAGATCCCATTTTTTTCTATATTTTAACATCTGTGTAATTGGGGTGTGTCTTAGAATCAGTGTAAGAAGGAAGCATTTTATTTCTTTTTTATTAATACCTAAAATATTTGTGTGCCCTGCAGTTGCAGATATCTTAGATTTGATGAAATAGGATAGTTAACAAATAAGTTAAATGCTGGAAAGGAAATAAAGTGATAAGAAAGATGGTAAGTTTGGAGGACAGGCTATATTCTCAGTATTTAGAATCATGGTTGGTACCAGTATAAATATATCTTGAACTCACAGTCTTTTCTATCTTCCTGAATAACCTGTTCCCTCCTGCTTCCCAGTTCTTGCTATGTTGTTTATTTAAGGACACTTAGATCCACCTAGTTGACAAAGCCAGAAACCTGTGTTACATACCTAATTTTTGCCCCAAATCTTTTAGTTTACAATTGATCTCCAAGTGCTGTTGAAATCAACATTTTATATATCTTCCACATCCCCCCACCTCCCACCATCCCCGCTGCTACTGCCTTTTAAGATTAGGCATTCATTGTTTATTGACTTAATTATTGCAATAGCCTTCTAATTCAGTCTCTCTGATTTATTCTTTTATTTCTTTAACCCATTCTCTCAGTGCCAACAAAGTAGTCTGCATACATTGCCAAACTGTTCCTCACTCATCACCCTCCATCACCAAAGACCCACGACATTTTGTATATATTTTGGTTCATAGCTATTATCACCTTGTATTATCTCTTGTAAGTCTCAGGAGGGCAGGGATCATGTCTACTTCAGTTCACCATTGTGTCATGGCAATCCAGGCACATAGTGGATACTCAGTAAATGCTTGTTGAAGAAATGACTGTTATGCTTTCCCCTTTTAACCTCAGCTATCTGAGCATCAGCACAGATGTTTAAATGTGGGAAGTTTAGGTGATTTTCTGGTTAAAACTGAATATTCCCAAATGTGGCCCTTTGTTGCCTTTAGACATTCTCAGTCTGTGCACTTCTTTATAGTGTATCAGTTTCTTGGCATTTCTAGTTTTCTTTGAGGGGGGTTGGTAAATAAAAGTATCAAACAAATTGCCCCAGGAGTACACATCAACTCATAGTATAACATGTCCTTTTTTTGGACATGTAAGCCTCCTCCCCCACCCTGTACCCATGGGAATCAGTAGTGAAGCATTGTGACAGTAATAGGAGACATAAATTGTCATCCAGATACGGGCATTCAGTGGTATAACTCTCTTAAATAAAAGGAACTTTGTATGCCTTTTAAAAGGTACCTGTTATATTAGAATCACCTTCCAAAATGCAGCTAGTATGTGAAACTTGAAGTGGTAGAACCAAAATGAAGTTGAAAAAAGAATGTTGAGTGCTTCCGTGAGTTGCATAACAATAGTTTCTCTTGTTCCCCTGAGCTCACCATGAATGGTTAAAAATCACCCCTCAGGGTCTTTGCTTGAATCTCCTGCTTGTAACAGGAGGTTTGTGAGTAAAAGAGCAACTGCTCATCCCCTAGGAAAATGAAAGGAAATAAATCAGGCTTATCCATTTTATGCTGAAGATCCTTGTTATCTGAGGTGGCTTTTAAAAAAGTACTTCTTAGTTTAAACTAAATGAAAATATAGCTTATTTCCTAGTCATAGAGACAAAAAAAAAATCTTAGTTTCTTAAAATGAATCAACCTCAATGAGGCCTTTAAATCATTAGTGACCTGGCTAATTTTTTTGAGGGGATAATTTATTCTATTTATTTTTTGATATATACAAAAAGCTGTGTATAATTAACATATACAACTTGATGAGTTTGGAGGTAAATATACACCCATAAAACCATCACCGCAATCTATGCCATAAACTATTCATCACTTCCAAAAGGGTCCTCCTGCCCTGTATCTATTATTATGATATTTTTGTGATAAGAACACTTAAAATCTACCCCTTACCAAATTTTTCAGCATACAATACAGTATTGTTAACTATAGGCACTATCTTGCACAGTAAGTCTCTAAGGCTTATCATAACTGAGACTTATACCCTGGCTCATTTTAAAAATTATTGTTTTTCTTATTACACAAGTAATGCATATACATTTTAGACAACTAAAAAACTCAGACAAGCAGAAATAGGAAAAAAAATCACTATAAGCTCATCAGACAGACAATGTTAACATTTTGATATGTGTGCATAGCATATGTATATATGTATAATGTGTATTTGTGATAACAGAATTGGATCTTACTGTATGTTTTTATAACCTGCTTTATTCACTCTGTTATATCATGAATATCTTTCTTGTCAATAAATATATGTGTAAAGCCTCATTTTGAATGGCTACATAGTATTAACTATATGTAATTATTTTTAAAAATTAATTAATTTATTTTCTGGCCGCATTGGGTCCTCGTTGCTGCGTGTGGGCTTTCTCTAGTTGTGGCGAGTGGGGGCTACTCTTTGTTGCGGTGCACGGGCTTCTCATTGCAGTGGCTTCTCTTGTTGCGAAGCGCGGGCTCTAGGCACGAGGGCTTCAGTAGTTGTGGCACACGGGCTTAGTTGCTCCACGGCATGTGGGATCTTCCTGGACCAGGGATCGAACCTGTGTCCCCTGCATTGGCAGGCAGATTCTTAACCACTGCGCTACCAGGGAAGTCCCTGTAATTTTAAATTCCTATATTATGGGGCTTTTAGGTTGTTTCCAATTTTCTAGCGTTACTTTAAAAATCTGTTTATGTACATTTATACTTATTTTTTAGGATAAACTACTCTATCAGTTAGGATAGGCTCGGTTATGTGGTGACAACAAACACTTGAAAATCTCTGTAGCTTAAAACAACAATGGTTTATTTTTTGCTCACACTACAACTACATTATAGGTTGACAGGAGAGTTCTGATTATTAAGTAGAGACCCAGACTTATTGAGGCTCCTTCATTTTCTGGCACCCTCTCAACATGTGCTCTCATGAATACCTTGGCAGGGAATGAGAATATAGAAAATTGCCTACTGGCTCTTAAATGCTTTTGCATAGAAGTGAAACATAGATGCTCAGAACTCACTGGCCAGAACTACTCATGCGGACACATTTAACCTCAAAGAGGTGGGGAAGGTCCGTGCTCCCATTTGCCCCAAAGTAGAGGAAGAACCAGATATTGTCTCCCACAGTAGCTAAATGCTGAATTAAATGCTGAAATAGCTATTAGAATATGCACATTTAGTAAATGTTTGTGTTACCTATTTAAAAATTACTCTCCAGGAGGATTATAACATTTTATGTTCAAATCATTAGTGATTTAAGGAAATTTCCCTATGCTTTCCCTCTTCTAATCAGTAATATTTTTAAAAAAATCTTTAACAATTTAATGAACAAAAACAGCGTCTTTATTTTTGTTTAATTGATATTTCTTTATTAAGAGGATAACCATTTTCATATAGTTATATGGCCTAGTTCATATTGATGGCTTTAAGGAAGCTTTTAAAAACATGACTTTGAGCATTATGCAGTGATGTTGTTATATCTGGAGTGACTGCAGTAGTGGAATGCACCTTAAAAGATATAAATTGCTATTGGTATGGTGCTCTTTTGGCTGTATTTTCTTATCCTTCAAATTCAGGAAGAAATTGAGTTCGTGAATACAATTAAATTTGGAATGAATATAGCTTTCTCAAAGAAGGCATGGTAGAATGTTTGAGAATTATGCCTATGTGTTTAGTCAGGAAATAGAAGATTCTCTGCTTGTACCCAGATTTTAGGAATGTGTTAGTTCTGTAATTGTTTCATGCAAAAAGCCTCACCTCCCTTACCATATTGGCGACACCTTATTCTTAAAGGCATTATCCTCTTCTTTTGACTCCCTATGTGTCTAACAAAAGTTCTGAGTATGTAAGGAGGATCTTAGTAACATGTATTCAGTGAAATTAATTGAAAAGGAAAGGTAATTTATTTTGCATGTGTATTATTCACTCATCTTATGTCAAGCATTTGGGTTGGAAAGTGCTTCTTTGCTAAGAGAAATTTTAAGTATTTTGTAATACTGTCAAAGGCAAGACCAGAGACAGTGTTATGTCCCTCTTTGTGTCTGTAGGTGAGAAGCCATGCTGAAAGGAATTCTCCAAACCTGGATAGAGTGTAGACATTTTTACTTCACAGAGTGCTTTTATAAACTATGTTTGGTTGGGACCATGGAGATTAAAGGCCTCCCACTTATGATTTAGCTTCTAGTGAGATATTACACTAAAAATCCCCCTAGCCTTAGAGCTGAAGGGTCTGTCCTGAGGAGCCAAGATGGACTTTACCACTTTGGCCTGATTTAAGGGGGGGACCCAAAGTTAAAAGGGATTAAAAAGCATTCTCCTGACCTGAACTGTAAGATATTGAGATTTCATGTTAACACACTGTTGAACTTTGACAGGTCGATGTGTACCAAGATGGAGAGGATTTATTATGAATTTCCATTTCTTTGTGGATGTGTTTGGCATTTGACCAAAACTGCTGAGGATTGGAGGCTGGACATAAAGAGAGGGGAATAAGATTGTTCTCTTCAGAATTACTGATCTAGCATGAAGCAGTTCTCAGTGGCTCTGGCAACATGATACCCAACTGAATCAGTCAGTTTAAATGAAGAAGAAATAATCAGAGGAATCACTGTGTGTTTGAGATAGTATAGTTTAATGTAGGAAATTTAGTTTTCGGAAAGTAGGAATTTTTAATGTGGGGGGGAGATATTGGAAATAACATTCAAGGTAAGAATTGGATGTTTCTGTCTCTCTCTTCTTTAATAAGAGAACTAATTTGGTTAAATACCCATCTGCCTGAAGACAGGAGTCTGGACCAAATAATCTCTTGCTGTTCCTCCTGGCAATAAGACCCCAAGATTCTGTGCAGTCTCCCATATTCCAATTACAGGCTAACCTCCATTCAGCATTATTCTCATTTTGGCTTTTAATGCTTCCCAACTTGTAGAGGTGGAGCATACATCTTAAGGTGGACTAGTGAGTTAATCTATGTCAATCAGTTCTGAACAATTTATTGGGTTTTTCTAAACAGTGCTGCTAGGCATATTTATATATAAGAAATTGTTCTTGTCCTCAAGGACCATGCAGTCTATTTGAATAGAGAGGCAAAAATCACACTGGAAACAGAGACCAACCTAGTAAAATTTTGTATGTTTTTTCTCTGTTTCAGTAGCAGTTTGTAGAAAGCTTTTATCAATGTGAGTTAGAGGGAATGAATTGTGGAGGAGGTAGGCCTTGAGGAAATCCCTGTGGATAAGAAGGATTTAGATAAGCCGAGGTCAGAGTCAGAGGGAATCACAAGTAGGGGAAGTGGATATAATCAGAGCTACCAGAGTTCCACCCTTTAAAGTTTTCCTTTACTTAAATGAACACTGTCCCATTTGTTTGTTCAATAGCAACTTTCTTCTCCTAGGTATCTTTATTCTCCTCTGTGAACTAGTTTCTCCAATTAAATACTAAGAATCTATCATATCTCTATACAAAAAAACACAACATGGGGAATCTTGGCAAAATTATTAGCTACATTCTGAGGACTGGTTTCTGTTTATGTGAATCTCTTTTATATTGCTTGGGCCATCTCAGCCCACTTTTATGTTTCTGGCCCCATATGATGATAGAATAAGTCAGGCTGATTACTTAGTACCGGAGATTCTTTAAATAAATGTCTCTCTGTGTGTGTGTGTGTGTGTGTGTGTGTGTGTGTGTGTGTGTGTGTTTCCTGGAAAAGCATCTTTGCTTTGATGAATCTAT
Source organism: Kogia breviceps (assembly GCF_026419965.1). Lineage (NCBI taxonomy): Eukaryota > Metazoa > Chordata > Mammalia > Artiodactyla > Physeteridae > Kogia > Kogia breviceps. The sequence continues at coordinate 26,648,886 of NC_081330.1, read as the reverse complement.
CAGATTTCTAATGTGACAACATTCTTAGCTATTACTCCCCTTCCTTAGAAGTTTGTTACTTTAGAAAGCTTTTCTTCATTCATGTACACATGCTGTGCAATAGTGACAGAGTGCATATAACAGCTTGCCCAGGTCACTGGCAATGAGCTTGATCCACAAGGCCATTCTGGGGGATGCCAGCAAGTCATTGACAAGATTTATATATGTTCCATATTCAAAACCCTAAACCATGAGAGTGGTCTAGCACTTGTCTCTCTGTCTGTCTCTCTTTGTTTCCATCCATCTTCTATTTAAGCAATAACATTTGAATCCTCTACTTCTGACACATCTCTTATATTTCATTTCTATCTGCATAAATTTATTTGGTATGAAATTGAACACAAAATAGAACTTCTGCGCATGTGTTTTTGCTGAGATTTTTCTCTCATTAAATATTTGTGAGGAAAGGATATTTTGGTGGAGTTTTTACATGCAGCATGATTAAAAAACATGTGTCAATACCTCATTATTTCCAAGAATGCACTTCACTGGGAGGTGGCAGTAATTTCAAAATTAGTGGTATCTGAGATACTTGTGATATTCTTCAACACAAAGCCACGCTTCCTTGGGCTTGGTTTTGAAATACTTTTTCAGGTCTCCATTGGGCTTTGTGTCTGGTCCTCTTTCAGAATCTGCCCTTTGTATCAGGGCAGCTATTATGTTGTCTTTGCTGTATTGTGGTTTTTGTGAAATGACACAATTCTTGTGAATGTGATAGTTTGGAAAATGAATTTCTTTAGATGACCTCTGTGGCAAGTTTCGAAAGAAACTATTCTAAGGTAACCAATAACCTGGGACATTGGTATATCAAATATTAGAGTAATGTAGTGGTTAGCTCCCAAAAGAATGAATTTAGTAGGGAAAACGTATACTTCGCATGTATAAATGTATAAGAGGTTTGATGAAAAAATGTTCACGTATTAAACGTATCTCCACTAAAGATGGTGGACTAGGAGGAAATGGGGATTCCTGTTGTTAAAATTATCTCAGCTGTCTAGGTATACATTAGTCCCACCCAAAATGAAGCTTCAAGATGAGTTTCTTTGATATACAGGAATCCTTTGGACCACCTTCATCCAACCTCATTCAGATTGTGTGTACCGGGAATTAGCATGATTCTTAACTTTAGTCCACACCAGATGAAAATAGAAGCTTACATATGTTTCCGAAGACTTGTTTATAATTTGATGAAGTGTTTCAGATTCCTCATTATAAACCATTTTGGCATCCTGTACTTGATTGGGAAATTCTGTGCTCTTTTCTATATTCCAGAACCCCCGTCTCCACATTGGATGGATTTTATAAAGAAAAAGAAGTATTTTCTGAAGGAAAATCAGATTTCTGAACTAGTAACAGAGGGCGGTAGTATAAAGTTCTTGATTAAAAATAGGTGAAAACTATCTATGTGTAATGCCATGTCTTCATGTACAAGGGCTTTAAAAAAATCTATATGAACAATAAAATCAACTGAGACAAAAATAAGACATCACAATTTTTGCAAGAAGATGCAATTGTTTTAATTATTAAACAGGGTCCACAGTGCATAAGAAGAGCAGATCACCACCAGCATATTGTGATTTGAGGGTTATTGAATGACCTACCTCTCTAAAGTCATCTCCTCTACTAACAGTAGTTCCCCAGATTCTCATAATGGCAATATTGTTTTTAGCCTGTAAACATATTAGCTGGTTGGAGTAAGGCATTCACTAATCAGCAACATCCACTGTCATATTAGCAGGCAGTGTTTAAGCAAAGTTAATTATCATCAGACAGGCAGTAATTCCTAGAGGAAAATATGACCTAGGACAAAGATATTTTCGGATAAAAGAGAGTTATGGAGAATGGATTGTCTTCTAGGGTAGTTAGGCTCTAGTGAGCCACCTCTGTTGGGATGAGGTGAGGTGTGAGAGGGAGTGTGCTCTGGGCTGTCAGGTCCAAAGATGCCAAAAGGGAAGGTAAGCAGTGTCAAAGACCAACTTTTCCTCCTGTGCAGTCCTTCCTTTATGCAATTTCTGCGGAAGCATGGCAATCTATACATGTAATGGATTTTGCCAAAATGTTTGTAGATTTGGGAGTTAGCTTTTAGTAAAAAAATTGTTATTAAAATGTAAATCACATATTAATATGTACTGACTAAATCTTTTGAAGGTATTTCCTTAGAATGGGAGAAATTTAGAACTACAAGGGCCCTTAGCATCCAGGACTCTATGGTTTTCAAATTGTGTTCCCTAGAACCCTGCGATTCTGAAAAAATGTCTTGGGGTCACTATAGGGGCAAAGAAAAAGAATAACAGAAATAGCTCTAGATCCTCTGCCCATGGTTCAGGTAGAACAGATATACTTGAGTCTGTTTTCTCTATTATGTCTTTGAATAAGTTATTATTTTGAATAAGTTATTGTTTTTAAAAAGGTATTACATTGATTTAAAAAAATGGTTTAAAAACCATGGATCTCTTCTAATTCCTTTGTATTACAGATGGAGAGTTTGAGTTAGAGACAAATCTTCCTATTTCAGAATCCTGGGGAAAGGCCAGCCTGACTTAAATTGGAGTTTAAAAATAGTTTAACTTTTAAAAAAATAATTAATTTATTATTTATTTTTGGTTGCATTGGGTCTTTGTCACTGTGCATGGGCTTTGTCTAGTTGCGGTGAGCGGGAGCTACTCTTCATTGTGGTGCACGGTCTTCTCATTGTGGTGGCTTCTCTTGTTGTGGAGCACGGGCTCTAGGTGCGTGGGCTTCAGTAGTTGTGGCACATGGGCTCTAGAGCACAGGCTCAGTAGTTGTGGCACACAGGCTTAGTTGCTCTGTGGCATGTGGGATCTTCCTGGACCAGGGCTCAAACCCATGTCCCCTGCATTGGCAGGCGGGTTCTTAACCACTATGCCACCAGGGAAACCCAGTTTAACTTTTAAATATAGCACATGTTAAAATTGATATAAATGGGTGCTAATAAGCAGATGAGGTAATTCAATGAAAAAATTAAAATTCAGAGTAACTCTACATCAAGTAATAAACTACCATAAACAAAAAATCCTATTAATATGGCACAAATTAATTACAGGACCCAGTTCAAAGCATATTGAAGGTATTCTTAATTTACTGATTTTGGTTTATGAAAGCTACTGATTTTAGATTTGAATTGTTTTTTTAAATGAGACCTTGAAAATTTACAAAGGAAAGCATCATTTGCAAAGTCGTGCTCAGTTAAGATTTTTAATGATGTCTGAATTACCAAAATTTTTCTAATGTTGGCCACAATCATATTTTCACTGTTCCTCATAAATGCCAAACATGTTGATGCCCCTGTGAGTTTTCTCATGCCCCTTCCCCTCTTAGGCTTCCATTACCCTCCTCTGTTTCTCTGAATCTTAACTGTTCTTCAAGATTCCACTGGCTTCATCTTGTCCAGGAAGTCTTCTCTGACCACCCCAGCCCTCACTAATCTTGCCTTCCATTCAGCAAGTAAAGCACTTCCTCTCTGTGCCTGTCATTTGAAACTTAGTACACACTAACTTATCTTATCCTTTGACTTGGTATGTGTTTGTCCTAATCACCTCTCAGTGCCCCAGCCACATGATGTACTTCTTGAAGTAGAGGCCATCTTAAATCTCTTTGACACAATCTTCCTCAGAAGATACCTTGTTATAGTACGTGATCAGTAAATATTTGTTGGTTGACTGTCATCATCACTTACTTTAAACAGTCTTAGAGAACTCAGTTATATTTAGGCATAGAGTCCCCATAGAAATTGGCTAAGGAGTTGTACATTCTCAGTTCTCAGAAGGCTTTTAAGCCATTATTTTATTTTAAAATACATAATTTAGCAGACAGTGAGATTAAGTAGGGAATTGTACAAAAACACAATTACTTTTCTAATTCTTAGATCCTGTCTAACATACCCTTCAGCTTATTGTGAATTTATGATGCTTCTGTTTTTTTGAGTCAGTGTTTTAATTATAAGAAAAATGTATATCATCCTAAAGGAAGCAATTTCTAAAGTAAATGTCCACCTCTGGACATATTTTGAAGCTAATTTGAACTGGAAATTATTGCAATAATCCAATAAGACCCTTTATCCTAGGTAGAAATGTATATTCTTACCAAATTTTCAGGCTACGCCAATAGGAACAATTTCTTCTTTCCTCTACAGTCCTGACCTTGGGGTAAATATTTGATATTTCTGTCTGTACAATGATGTGAATATGTTTATAGGATTTATACTTGAGAGTTGGAAATTTATCAGAATTATCCAGTGTTTTCACATTGAAAATGAGTACCCTCATATTCTAATGTGAACTAGCTTAAGAATTCAAAGCTCTACATTAAGATGAGATATATTGGGCGGTAAAAAGGATCATTCTTTTGTGCTTATATAGACAAGGTACTGGGTTATGATTGGATTGCTTAAATTGGAAGTCTCAGTAGGGAAAAAGTTTTATATCTTTTGAGCAGCAGTTGTCTTTGCCTTTTAGAATTTCAAAAATGTGTATGACTTGAGATGATTATTAAATAATAGCTTGGAATTAAGTGGGTGCTTCCATGCTCAAAATAAGTGCACTTCTCCATTGGCATTTTGAGAGGGGTCAAGATGAGCCCGTGTTTTTGGAGTTAGACAGTCACTCCATTGATCTACATTGGCTAAGATTAAAAAAAAAAGGAACCCTTTATGCTTGAGGTAAGGCCACCCCTTACTTGGCCTCTTGTTGGCTGGAGTCAGTAGGGAGCCTAGATGCCTTCTGACTGCTTGGAGTAAGCCTATTCCTCTATGGAACTTGATACCTTTGTAAATAGGTCTCAAATGTGTACCCCCAAACACTGCATGTTTCTGATAAGAAGCCTGTTTTTCCTCTACTTCCTTACATAAACTAACAGCTTACTTCCCCCCCTTCCCTACCCACCCCATTTGTATTTAGAACCCTGGCACTGATCCAATTATGTTCTTTATCTCTTTATTTTCGTCATCACAAGATGTCCAGGTAATCACTTGTCCCCCAAACTCTAATCTGCATATCCTTCCACATACTCCTTTTCTGATCCCATCTTCTATTCCTCCCCAACCACCTTGCACTGAGTCCTCTGGAATTCATTGTTAGTCATCAGCAAATCTCCTATATCTTCAACTGCTTTTTGGAAAGCTCTTTTCCCTTTTTGCTTTAATTGAAAGCTGTGTGTCTCCTGAGGATACTGCTTCTCCTGCAGCCCCTTCATGTGATGGTTGCTTTCTTTCTCACATCCTTCACATAAATAGGCCCGGAGATGGCGTAGATGCCCTCCTTTCTCTCCCCATTGCTCTTTACAGGCTTTTTTTTTTTTTTTTACCAGCTCAAAACTGCCCAGCCTGGAATCTTATGTCACTAGACTTTATCTCCTTGATACTTTCATTACTTAATCTATAGTTCACGTTCTCCCATTCCTTAAAGATTTTAGCTCCTGGCTCACTATCATTCCCTCCAATGCTACTCCCACCATATTTTCTGATGTTTTATTATGAGTAAAGATGATCTTTCCAATAACATTGACTTTTAAGTCCTTCACCTCCACTCTTCTAAATAATATCTGTCCTCCACCTTACCTTTAGACATTGACTTGTATGGTCATACTCCACACCTTGTCTTTAACAATTGCTGTAGCCCATTAGAAATCCTAGTTTTAGGCATTCTACTTTGAGTGCTAATTCTTCTCTTTCTAGCCTACTTTCTTTAGAACCCAATTCTAACAATATATTAACTCCACCAGGGCTTACAGTCCATTGATCCTACCACCATTTTGCTGTCCCTTAAACCTCTCATGTCTTTACTTCTTATCTAGCTTAAATGTCATGGGCAATCGTTATAATTTCTTCCTGTCATATACCCTTAACTCTCTCTTCACTTTTTCATTTTGTTTTTTACTTACTACTTGGCAAAACCACAGAAAAGATTAAATATAACTCTCACCCTATTCTATATCAACACCTGTACAGCTGAATATGGCTGGAGGAGAACACATAACTGTGTTGGCTGGTCTCATTTTAAATTCATGATTAGTAATCTCCAGTGAGCCCAACAGTCTTATTTCCCTACTCTAACATTCAGCTGATGACCTTGTTTCCTAAACTATAAATAATTAACCATAAACTGTTAACAGTGCATCTACTCATCTTCTTCTATGCCCACCTACCCTGCCTTCTCTTTTCTTACTTTGGAAAAAAATGTTCTTGCTCCTATCACCGACCATCCTCTGTACTGTGCACTAAATCCTGACTCTCCTACTTAAGAATATTGCTCCAAATGTTCTTCCCTTTCTCTCTTGCATTACTTTTCTCCACTCTACTGGATATTTCTTATCAGCATAAATATGCTGTTATTTTTTCCAGTATTAAAAAATTCTCAGGGAAACAATAAATGAAAAGGAAGAATGCCAGCTAATAAATGTGGAAAGAATGATGGAATTAAAAAAAAAACTATTTGCAGGGCAGGAATAGAGATGCAGACGTAGAGAACAGACATGTGGACACAGTGGAGGAAGGGGAGTGTGATGAATTGGGAGATTAGGATTGACATATATACACTACCATGTGTAAAACAGATAGCTAGTGGGAACTTGCTGTATAGCACAGGGAGCTCAGCTTGGTGCTCTGTGATGACCTGGATAGGTGGGTGATGGGGGATGGGAGGGAGGTCCAAGAGGGAGGGGATATATGTATACATATTGCTGATTCACTTCGTGGTACAGCAGAAACTAACACAACATTGTAAAGCAACTATACTCAAAAGAAAAAGTTAAAAAAAACCCTATTTTGTGACCCCCAATGTAATAATTGGTTGAGGCAAATGGCTGCTGAAACAGTGGCTAAAAGGCTTTGGGGAGAAAGTTTTATGGTGTCAAAGTTTTTACTCTACAGATAATTTTAAAATGCAAAGAGAAAAATGTACCTTTATAAAAGAAAAATCTGGTGATCAGTATCTTAATAAAATGACCAAACTTCCTATCACTGATAGTGGAATGACCAGGAATTTTGTGCCTTGGTGCTTTGATTTAGGCAAAATCAATTATACAAAATCACCTTTCAAATACTTGCTCCAAAATGTTCAATCTAAATCTAATCAAGCCTATAGATCTTAATGTTACAGAAAAAGGAGGTACAAATTAAATAATAATACAAGGACATAATCAGGCAAATCTAGAATGTGGGATATTCTATAGGACAATTGGCCTATATTTTTCAAAAAGTCAGTGTCATAAAAAATGATGGTGGAGAAATTAGACTAAAAGAGATGAGAGGCATAACAATCAAATGTATTTGAATTTTCATTGGATCCAAGCTATGCAAAATAACAGCTATAAAATATATTTGGGGGCAAATGGATAGCTGGGCTGGTTCCATCATCTCTTAATCCTGAGGGAATTTTCTGGTCCTGTTTTTTTTTGACCTTTGAAATGTGGAATGAATAGTATGTAGTTCTGAGTCATAGTTGCTAATACCTAGAAAATGGGAAGAACCTCCTCTATATTTTGTTTCAGCATTTATTATAATGTCCTCAGAAAAATACATTTCTGGTTTCCAGGATATCCAAATATATCAAAAGAAGAGCAACAAAACTGAGAGTTTCTCATTTTTTGCCTCCGTCTGTCATGTCTCCTATTTACCACCATTAACAACAAATATTGAGCATCTACTGTGTGCTAAGCACTGTTTTTCTCCTGAAATAGACCAGTGATCAAAACATCCATTGCCCTCCTGAAGCTTAAATTTTAGGGGAAAAGACAGAAAATAAACAAATATGTACTATTGTAGATGCTGCTAAGTGGTTTATAGAGGAATAAAGCAGAGAAGTGGAGTAAGGAGTGCCAGAGGATACAGTTTGCATTTTAAATAAAATGATTGGGTAGGCCTTTGCCAAGAAATTGAATTTGAGCAAAGATCTGTAGTTATTGGGGGGAGGAGCGTTCCAGGCAGAGGAAACAACATTCAGCAAGGAAACAGTGTGACTGGAATGAAATAAGCAAGAGAAAAAGCATAGTAGGAAATGAAGTCAGAGAAGTAACAGGGAAACTAAACATGTAGGGTTTTATACGCCCTTTTAAGCATTTTGATTCTTACTCACTGAGATGGGAAGCTCTGGAGATAATTGAGCAAAGAAGTGACTTGATCTGACTTGAGTTTTCACAAGAGTATTCTGGCTGTTGTAATAAGACTAGGCTAAAAATTGGCAAGGTTGGAAGCAGTGAGACCTGTTAGGAAGCTATTACAGGTATCCAGGTGAGAAATAATGGTGGCTTGTCTTCAGTAAGGGGAGAATGGCATCTCGTTTCCTGAAAGGGCATATATCTTACTAATATGCACCTTGCTAAGCTGGGAAAAACGAACCTGTAGAGAGGCAAAAGGGTGAGAATATGTGCTCTAGTGAATCACTTTAAACTCTCATGGGTCATTGTGGAAGGGTTGCATGAATTTTCCATGGGTAGTTGGTCACTGCAGAAGGTAGCTAGACCTGAGCTGTCTTGCTGATATACCATCTGAGAGGGCTACTCATTAAGAGGGATGTAGTTTACTCTACAAGTGGGTGGAAGTGGTGGAAGATAGTGAACAGGAGGCAGATGGTTCACATTAGGGAGCTGTGCATAGAGTCTTTTGTACCAGTTCCCCAAAATCTCATGCATCCCATTTGACGCCTGATAGAGAATCCATGGTCAGTCAGCATTAGCCGGAAAAATGGTGACAACTAGCAAAGAGGGGATTACAGTCGTGAGCAGTTAAGAAAAAAGATTTGTACTTCCTCCAGTATTTCCCTTTGAGTACTCCAACACCAGAGAAGTGAGGCATTGAATAGAGAGAGGGAGGAAGAATCCCAGAACTAGACTTTTAATTCCCCTACCCTGTGGTGCTGGAAAGGAAGGGGAAGTATAAGTGAAGCCCATTCCTTATTCCCACTTCTCAGTGTGAGTCCTGGGGCTGTGAGCCCTGGCCAGCATGGGGAGTGGAGGTGAGTGGGAGGGGCAGGGAAGGGATTAAATTAAATTGAATATAATATTAAAGTTTAAAACTGGGTTGACATGTAATAGCCGAAAATGACTAAGTATTTTTGAAATACGCCCAGGAGGCAGTAAGGTACCAGAAAAGCAATTTCTGTAGGGTTAAGGAAAGCAGTGATTGGGGAAAATTAGAGCCACTCAGTTCAAAATGCTTAGTAAATCAATTACACACAGAGGATGTTACTATATGTAGTTGACATTATATGTTTTATCACAGTTAATCTTCATTGGCAACCTAGTTTCACACATACACATACCAAAAAACCCAAAACATGCTCAGAGACTTAGAGAGTTTAATGATACGTTCCATCTCACATGGATAACAAGTGGCATAGCAGGGATTCAAACCCAGGTAGTATGAATTTAGAACCCAAGTTCTTGACAATCATACTCAGTAGAGTAGTGGAATGGGGATTAAGGATTCCACCGCTGACAAACCATGTAATCCTGGTCTAGTCACTTATCTTTTTGTTCCTTCGTTTCTTTATCTTTAGGACATGGAGAGTAAAGATGTCTTTACTCCATTGGGTACATATCGGAATAAAATGAGATGATAAATGGGATATAATTTGCAAAGTAAGGCATTATCATATTATCATGAATGTATTTGTAGAATTCTATAATAAGGCACAGAGGAAGAACAGGTGTTTAAAGAAATGGGAAGGTTTAATATCCCTCTTCTGTTAACTTTTTCTCAACCCCCCCGCCTCCCCCCACCCCCAATCCTCACTCCCGATGTTGGAAGATCAGGTAAATCCTTTGCTTTCCTTGTGGGTTTAAGTCAGCCAACTGAAGATAGTAAATGACATAGAACGAGAGTGCTGGGATGCTTCATGAACCTAACAACATTCCTGCTCCCTTTGAGATTTCCTTAAGAGTGGCTATCTTTGAGCTCTCAATTTTTAATAGGTCCCAAGCTTCTCATTCTCTTTGTATGCAGTTAATTGGGTCATAACTTGTCCATGCTTATTGACCATTCGTGATCCGTTCGCTCTCAGTACTGGGCTGGTTGGCTTTTGCAAGTGATTGCATTAATTGAGCCAACTCATCAACTAAGGATGAGGAAGAAAGATTTCCTGGCTTTTTCTCTCCTAATTTTAGTCTGATGGAATAGTCTTCAATGTGTTCCAGGTCCTCTTGGTTAGCAGGCTGAAGTTGAACGCAGTCTCTCTGATAAAGGCAATCTGAAACTATAGTGGAGCTGTTGGAATTCCACTTAATTGAGCCAATTTTTCTCAGAGAATGCTCAGTTAGTTTTGCTTTGTTGCTCAGCTGGACACTGCAGCCCTCATTAGCACTAGTCATATTCCTTGTAAACGTGGGTCACTTGTCACCAGGGACTTCTGAATAAAAGAGTATGGCTATCTCTGTGCAAATCCATCGTTCCCTGTGAAATAACTGACAGAGCATGTTCTAGTATTGGTAGGCCAGGATGTCATTATTGTCTATAAAAGGATAGAACATTCTGACAAAATGCTTAGTATGGGATGAACAATTCATAATAAGTTTGAATGAATTAACAACATTCATTTTATAATGTTATAGCCTTGATTTCCTCCCCGTTTTTTACTTAGTTTTCTCCTTAGTTTGATTTAGTTAAATTCCAGTTTTCTATAACATTTACTTTATCTTTGTAAAAGTACTTATATTTGGTATAAATCCATGATTGCCTGGTTCTGGAATTCATGTACTCAATATAATCAGTATTACTTTTTGCTTCCATTCTAGGATCACTTTCTGTTTTCCTGGATTATATTCTGTGAAATTTTCATTAGTAAATATCTGTTGGTTATGAACCCTTTCAGTTTTGTTTGTCTGAAAATCTTTAACTTGTCTGAAGATCATTTTCTGGATACACAACTCTAGGCTAACAGTTATTTTACCTCAGTACTTTTAAAGTACTACTGCACTATTTTCTAGTTTTTATTATTACTCTTGTATAGTTCACTGTCCATCTATTTTAAAATTTTTTTGTGTGTGTACATTCTGTCTTTTCTCTCTGCCAGCTTAATTTTTTTCATTGTCTTTGCTATTCTGCAGTTTCACTGTGATAAACTGTGGTTAGATTTCATCTTACTTGAAATTCATTGTGCTTTCTGTATCTAAGGATTCATTTGTGTAACAATTTTGGAATATTGTCTCTTTGAATACTGCCTCTCCCTCATTCTTTTTTATTTCTGTAATATAGTAGATGTATATTAGATGTCTCTATCTTCTGTGTTTCTTAACCTTTCATATTTTCCACCTTTTGTTTCTGCTGTATTCTGTGCTACTACTTCAGCTATTTTCTAGTTTACTGATTTTATCTTCAGCTATACCTGTTCTGTTTTTATACTGTTGGTTGCTTTATTTTTGCAATTTTAATTATATATTGTTATTTCTAGATGTTTTGTTTGGTTCTTTCTGATCATTAAAAACGTCTCTTGTTCCTTATTGATACTTTTGATACACCCTTAAAAATTAAACTTACTTTGTAATGTGTATCTGATAAGCTCATTTCTGAAATCTTTTTGAGTATGATTTTGCAATGTTTGTACATATGTGCATGCACACTTGTGCTGGATTTTGACCCTAGTTTCTTGCTTTCTTGTGTTTATATAATTGTTGGTTTTGAGTCCATGTTAAATGGAACTGTATTTGGGGAAATTTGCTGATACCTATGATCGAAGTGCTTTCCTGTAGAGAGGGCTTTAATTTGTTTTTATCAGATACTTGGGTTTTCTATTAACCCACTACAATTTAAAATAAATTTTCAAGTTGGGGTTTTTCAGGCAAGAGATAGTGGAAGTTCAGACTGCACTTCCATCTGAGATCTTTGTTGTTAGTTTCTCAGAGAAGATACTTTTCTACCTCTGCCCTGCATTAAGATTGAGACTGGAAGGTATGCAGGGTGTCTGCCTCTGTGGGGTGGGCTTTGCTCTAGTTCACGTTTTTTGCAGAGGATGTACTCTTTCGCAGTCCTAGCTTTGTTCAGGAGTTCCTTATCAGACTTCTGCCTTTGAGCACCCTAATTGTCTTCCATGCTCTTCACCATGTATAGCCATGGGAACAGGGGCTCAAGATCAAGAGGAATCAGCATATGCCTTCACAGCATCTGGGACTTCAGTTTTTTCTTATTTACCTCTTTAGTAAGGCCTGTGAAGATTGCTTTACTTTCTTTTCAATTCATATATATATATATATATATATATATATATATATATATAAATTACATATATATGTAATTTTACCAGACTTTTAGTTGTTTTACAGCAAGAAGGTTTTTTAGGATACATGCTATTAATTTTATAAATGAACATGCAAACCAGTATTGTCAAATATACAAGTATTTACTCTGTGAGGAATGTAAAATGAGACTAAACCTTCTTTCTGTATGGAGTTTTCCAATTTAAGTGGGAAGGAATTAGAAATAGCAAATATTCAGAAGAAGTCATATGATGGAATACTGAATTTGGCACTAAACGCCAAGAGGAAGTTCATAGTGAGTTGAAGAAGTCAGAATGACTTCTTGTAAGAAATAGTTTTTGAAGAATTTGGACAGGCAGAAAAGAGGGAGCTTCCATTTTCTAAAAATATAAACAAAGATAAATGTATCACATATGCCACATGAAACATTGGGAAATAACATCTTAGTGTTTTACTCGGAGACTAGAGAGAACATAGAGTTATATTAGTTTTTATTCATTTTGAGACAGTATAGCTAAAAGACTTCTGTGTCATTATTATAGAAATGACTAAGTATCATCTTTTTTAAATATATGAAGTACTGTCAAGAAATTAGATTATATATCTGTATATATGTGTGCATCTGATTAGATCTGGAGTGAAGTATAAAAAAAATCCAGCCAAATATTTTAAGAAAATTTCTCAGTATATGTTTACTTGAATTTCCCACAATGGCCAAGCTGATTGACTTTAACGAAATCCAGTTAGCATTTATTTAAAAATATCATTTCAAAGTTAGTGTTAACAATTATACAAATTTTTGGAAAATACATGCAAAAAGAAGAAAAATCATTCTGTGATGTAATTACATACATGGGATAATCAATGATAGCATTTTGGTTAATATCCTTCTAGTTCTTTTTTAAAATTGGTATAGTAACACTTACATTACATATTTTTTATGTTACAAATCATTTCCAGTTTTGTACATATATTTTAATCTTGTTCTGTTTTATAAGCCTTATTATTTACCATTAAGGTTTATAATCTTTATATAGTCAAATCTTGCATCATTTCCATTATAGTTTGTGGCTTTTAGGTCATGTTTAGAACTATATTAAATTATATTAATATATATAATAAAGTCATATTACACATTTAAAATATTTAAAAAGGAAATTATACTGTAAAAATTGTTTAATAACTTATTTTACACTTAATGTATTTTGAACACTTTCCATTACATTAAATATTGTTCATTAATATTTTTATTGGTTGTATAAAATAATTTTGCACAGGTACACCATAGTTGTTTATATGAGTCCTCAGTTTCTGATAGTTAGGTTGTTCCTAATTTTTGACTTATGAAGAATACTCTAAGGAACCTCCATATAGCTTGGTCTTTGAATGTATCAAAAATAATTTCCTTAGGAGAACCTCTGTAAAATATTATTAATATATCAAACAATATGCGTGTAAGATTTTGATATCTATTGCCAAATTACCCTCAGGAAAGACCGTACTGTTTATACACTCCCCACCAATGTCTAGGACTGCCCATTTTCTCATGTATTCAAGAACACTGGAAGTTTTAATAATATAAAAAATACTTGAGTCATTTGGGAACTGGAAGATTGTAATTTATTCTTAAATTTGTCCCTCATATGACTTCTAATGGCATGAGATATTTGAAAATCTTCATTGATCTTTTGTATTTGTATTCTGTTTTTAAAAAATGTATTCATTTATTTATGGGTGCGTTGGGTCTTCGTTGCTGCGCGTGGGCTTTCTCTAGTTGTGGCGCACGAGCTTCTCATTGCGGTGGCTTGTCTTGTTGTGGAGCACAGGCTCTAGGCGTGTGGGCTTCAGTAGTTGTGGCATGCAGGCTCAATAGTTGTGGCTCACAGGCTCTAGAGTGCAGGCTCAGTAGTTGTGGTGCACGGGCTTAGTTGCTCCACGGCACGTGGTATCTTCCTGAACCAGGGCTCGAACCCATGTCCCCTGCATTGGCAGGCTGATTCTTAACCACTGCACCACCAAGGAAGCCCCGTATTTGTATTTGTAAAATCCCTGTTTCAGTCCTGTTGAAGAGCTTATTTTATTTCCTTTACTTAGTCTCAAATGGGGATGCTAATAATCAGTGAAGAGACTAAAAGGTTAGAAGAAGCTATGGAACTGAATAATCCAAAAACTAGGTTCCTGAATTTATGTATTTATTCAATACATATTTATTGAGTACTTTCTATTTGCCTGGCACTTTTCTAGCTACTGGGGAAGACAAAATGTCTGCCCCTCTCTCCAAAAAAAATTAAATAATTAAGTAACATAAGATCTCTTAATGGTAAATGCTAGGAAGAAAAACAAAGCAAGTTAAAAGATAAAGAGTGATGAGTACCCTACCTGTTTTATTTAGGGTAGTCAAAGGAGGTCCCTATGAGGAAGTGACATCTGAGCACAGACTTGAGCGAATTTAGGAAGCAAGGCATATGACTGCCTGGGAGAAGAGTATTCCAGGCAGAGGAAACAAGTACAAAAGTCCATTGTATTTTAAAGATTATTAAAATCAGTTTACTTCAATTATTCACAAAGGTATAGCCCCTTTCCCTCTTGAATCCATCTCTATAGCTTTTCTTCCTAGTCAGCTTAGTTTTAAAACTAATGAGTGGAGATGAAAATCAGCCAACTCTTCCTAACCAAACTTGCATGATAATTAGAATTTTAAGAAAATACATAGGGAAATAACTGTTTTAAGTTAAATTTAGTATAATGGTGATAGTTTTACTTACTTCATTTCGAGTACCATGTAATTACCAGGAAATGGTTTCTGTAGTAGTGCTGAGTGATCAAGAGCAGCTTACTGCTTTATAAACTTACAAGTGATGGAAATTATTTCTTTTAATAAAAAAAGAAAAATGGAGGATGTATCATGGGCTATAAAAAGAGGCTAATAAGAGCTAGGGCACAATCACAATTTATTCTTCAGAATAGTTTTGTATCTAAGAAAATGGCTGACAAGTGGGGCATATGGCAGACCAAGAACAGAAGCATATTGATTTCAGGGAAGATTTTATAGAAAATATCATCACCCGAATGAGTCAGAAAGTGTGCTATGGTGTTAATTTCACACTGGATGGCAGATGGAAGTATGCTTCCATATAAAGTGTAGTCTTTGGTTTGAATTTCAGGGTGTTCATGGGCTGCCCTTTTTCCATCTGATTCTGTTCATAAGGAGATCCATGCTCAATATTTGTAACAATCCATTATTCTGTAACTTTCAGCTCTTGTGTTCTTACCCTGTTCCATTTTTTACCTGTGTGGTTTTGAAATGTTTTAGCTTTCTGCACATTTTCTCTTCATTAAGTCTGAAAAATCCTTAAGGACAGGAACACATATACTCAGATCAACAACTATAGCACTGTTTTGTTAGGCCCTCTAAAGTATATGATATAAGGCTGTTCTCTTAACAGGTAATACTCATGCTAAACAAATGAAAGAATGAGTAGTTAGTGGCAAACTCGGAGATTTTTCTTGGAGACCACTAATAATTGAATAGCAGTACATATTGATAAGTATGTTGAGGAGTCACTCCTGCAAAATGGAAAAAAGCACAGATTTTAAAGCCAGTGATTTTAGTTCAAATCCAGTCACTATTATTATTATTATTATTTTTTTTTGGTGGTACGCGGGCCTCTCACTGTTGTGGCCTTTCCTGTTGCGGAGCACAGGCTCCGGACGCGCAGGCTCAGTGGCCATGGCTCACGGGCCCAGCCGCTCCGCGGCATGTGGGATCTTCCCGGACCAGGGCACGAACCCGTGTCTCCTGCATCGGCAGGCGGATTCTCAACCACTGCGCCACCAGGGAAGCCCTAGTCACTATTATTTGATAGCTTTATACCTGAACCCTTATAATCAGTTAAGATTCATTTAACTTCAGGGAAAAAGCCAACTTCAAAATTAGTTTAGGTAAAAAGGGAATTTATTGCCTTATATATGTGAGAAATTCAGTGGTAGGCTTTGCTTTAGGCATAGTCTCATCCGGAAGTTCAAATGCAGAAATCCAGATTGTCTCTCTGTTCCTCCTTCCACTCTTAAATCCCCCACCATGATTTAGTGACTGTGTCCCTTTTGGATGACCTTATTCTCCAGCTAACATTCTCCATGGGGTTGCTGGTTCTAAGCCTCTTAGTTTATGACATGAGTTAGCAGTTCCAGAGGAAGAGTCTTCTCATTGCCAAAACTTTCATAAAATGTCCTGGAATTAAGTCTCATTGGGCCAAATACCTATCCGTGAACCAATCTCTGAGACTAGAGGGATGGAATATGCCAATTAGCCAAGCCTGGGTCACATGCTCATACCTGGAGCTGAGGGTGGAGTGGTGTCAGTCTACCAGGAATGTATGGTTAGAGAGTGGGGAAATAGTGGTCCTCCACAGAACAGTAGGAGTCCTATTGTCAAAAGGAGAATGAGTCCAGATCAGGCAGAAACAGTAGATGTCAACTTTAATAGATTTCTTGGCACAAAACTTATAGCAGGTGCTCAGATGTTTGGAAATGACTGAACCTTTGGGAGCCTTGTTCTTTTTTTGTTCTTTTTTGTTTTTAAAATCTGATAAACTATGGTAATCTGTTATCCTTTTGCCTTTAAAAAGTTGTAAGGATTAAATGGAATGATGTATAAAATATTAAGCACAGTCTCTTACACATTTTTCTTGATATTATATGGATTTTACATCACCTTGGATTAGAAGAATGGTCACTAAGCAAACTGTCAAGCTCTGATGGCTAATTATTTTTACATTTAAAGTCTTGCATGAAAGTAATGCAATTTTAAGAAGTAGTTTATTCTTCCATAGTTGATTCAGACTTGCTCAAATGACCAACTTCCTTGATTCATGAATGCAGCACGTAATTTTATTTTATATATATATTTTTTATTATTTATGTATTTGGCTGTGCCAGGTCTTAGTTGCTGCGTGCAGGATCTTTGTCGCAGCACGTGGGTTCTTTAGTTGCAGCATGTGGGTCCTTTAGTTGCGGTATGCAGGTTCTTTAGTTGCTGGCATGCAGGTTCTTTAGTTACAGAATGCGGAATCTAGTTCCCTGACCAGGGATTGAACTCGGGCCCCCTGCCTTGGGAGCATCGAGTCTTAACCACTGGACTACCAGGGAGTCCCGCAGCACGTAATTTTAAGTTCATTGTATTTATAGAAGGACTTATTTTTCAGAGGTACACCTGTATATCCTTTCTCCAAAGTCCTTCGTTTATTTCATTTAATGAAAATCTATTAAAAGAAAACTCCTCATGGGCTGCTACCAAGGGCTTCAGCGGATGTTCCTGATGCTATACTTTATAATTGTGATGTTGCACTGAATGTTCAAATAACTTGTCAAAGAAATATGCCCATGCTGATGACCTTGTTTCAGTGTTCATGCCTAAACATTCGATGTCATAGCATCTCCTCAGAATAACTGTAGACTGCCATATGTACATAACTTAAACAGGCTCATTGTTTTACCCTTTGGATTGATGTAAATATAGAATACTGCTGTCTTCTATGAACTACATTTATGAGTGTGTTATCTGTATCTTTCTTATGTAGCTACTGAGTAAAAATGCCATTTTTGATCTGTTTTCAGTAAGGTATGAGCTTGGAGTTGTTACTTCAGGCTTGAGGTCAAGCTTTATCAATCTATTATTTGTACTCTTTTGCCCAGTATTCCTTTTAACCAAGGGGAATATATCTGTGAGACAGATGATGGAGTTGAAATCTAGGCTGTGGTCATGTAAGAAATTGAAGAATAATATGCCCAAGTAAGATTTGGACTTTTAAAAATGGATTCATGTGCACTGTTCTATAACCAGCTAACCTAACCCCAGACTTTGGACACTATAGATCTTACATGTCCTTTTGCTAACATACGAGTGAAAATGAATGAGCTCTATAAAGAAAGGCAAAAAACAAGTATACTTTACATGCAAATGGGACTGTGAGTTGTGGTTGGCTCAACTAAAAGATATGCTACTTTCATTCTTGGCAGTTATCACACTCTAATATATTCCATATTTCAATGATTTAATTTTTATTATCTGTCACTCTCACCAGAATTCCATCTTCATGAAATCACAGTTTTGTCTGTGTAATTCACAACTGACTCCTCAATCCCTGAAATAGTGCCTGACACATAGTAGATATTCAATGAGTATTTTCTGAATGAATTCCAATTGACTGTTATGTGCCAATACTCAGGTTGTGGGGAGAGCATCCATGGAGAGATGTCCAAGTAGGGCTGGGTTGGGCTGATACTTGTAATATAGGTCCCTGCCAGAGATAAAAATATGCACATTGTCTTCAAAGCGATTGTAGATAAAGGTACAAGATTGAAATATGTTTCTATAAACCTTACATAGATGATTGACTAATACTGATGGGATAGAGCTATTACCACTGATCCCCATCTCCTTGAAATGTCACCTTTTTCCTGCTTTGAGAAATGTCTTTTCAATGCTCATCCTCTCAAAAGTACATAGTGAAGTTTCTAGAGTGTATGTGACAATGTGATGACATCATCGTTCTGTCAGCTGATAGAAAGTGTGCTTATGTATTCAAGTGTTTGTAAAATTTGTTATAATTTTAATTACCATGAATATGGATAGATGTAGGCCATGTAAGCAAAAGCTCTTTGTGGTCTTCAATAATTCTAAGAGTATAAGGGGCTTCTAAGATCAGCATGTCTGAGAACTGCTGCCATGTAACTTGTAATACCTCTACTTCTGCATTGCCCTCTATCCCTCCCCTCCTTTCTGCTTTCCGGTTTTACTGAAATATTAGAAATTATCTACGCTTGCCTTAATTTGTATTAAGTTGCCAGTTGCGCATGTACATGGCTTTTCTTCTGCTTAGAATATCCTTCTTTCCCTTCTTTACTTGAATAGCTTCTAATGATTCTTAAAATTATAAGAATTTCAGTTCAAACCTTAGCTCCTCTATGAAGCTCTGTAAGAATTACCCTGACAGACATAGGTACCCTATCCATTATGGCAATATAGCACCATTTGCATTAATCAATAATAGCATGTGTGATGCTTTGAAAATGACTTTTAATCAAAAGGGCAGAATAGGAATTTTCTACAATTTTCCCCAAAGAACATCAATTTTGACAATCACCTTATAGATGAGAGTGCGTTTGTGGAAGTCTGGGACTTGAGGGGAGAAGTTCTAGCACACCATTGGAGCAAAAACAATCTGAGATTAGACACGCTGAATATGGTAAGAGGAACAGTTTTACTTTACCTGCATCATCCCTCCCCAAAGGCAGCATAGCTCAGTGCCAAGAGAGACTTTCTTGATCCATGATTCTCCCATAGGGGAAAATGAAAGCATGTGAGTGAGCTCCCAGCTTCTCCAGCTGTGCAAGATGCTGCCAAAGAGATGCACTTCTTCTCACCCCATCCGGAATAATGAGGGTGTGTTGCATGACTGAGGGTTGGGGAGCAGCTGGGAAAACAGGTAGAGATCTGGGATGGCATCAAAGAGATGCAGATCCCACTAACCACTTGGCAGATTCCATTACGGAGCCTGTCCATTTGCCACTGGGGACACATAGCCTACCTATCTCCCCAACTGGCCGATGGGCACCCCTAGTGCTTTGTGCACCTTAAACACCCTATTTGGCCTTGTGGCTGGTTCCTTGTGCAACTCCCTAAAGGTGGCAAGACTGAGCCTTGACTGATGGCTAGTGAACACATCAGAAAGCCAGCCCAACTTTGTGGGAATGGGAGAACGTACACAAACTTGAGCATCCAGCACTGCCCTAGGGAAAGCAAATAGGAGGCTGTTAGCATCTGGTCTGGCTTTGCAGAACTGAGAGAAGGCATACAATCTTTAGAATTCCTCCAAGAGGGAACAAGAAGTATGGAGCAGGAGTATCCATAGACAAAGTCTGAGAAAGCCTCAGAATTCCGAACAAGGCTGACTTAAGGTATATTGTCAAACTTTTAGGTAGCCTAAGAAAAAAAAAGCAGACTCAAATAATTAGAAATGAAAGTGGAAACATTACAACTGATATCACAGAACTACAAAGAATCATAAGAAACTACTATAAACAATTATATGCCAAAAAATTGTTTAACCTGGAAGAGATGAATGCATTCCTAGAAATATACAACCTACTAAGACTGAATCATGAAGAAACAGAAAAATCTGAGTAGACTAATAATGAGTATGGAGACAGGAACAGTAATCAAATAACATCCAACAAAGAAAAGGCCAAGACCACATGGTTTCATTGGTGTATTTCAGCAAACATGTAAAGAAGAATAAACACCAAACCTTCTCAAATGCTTCCCAAAAAAATTGAAAAGGAGAGAGTACTCTGAAACTCATTTTACAAGGCCCACATTACCCTGATGCCAAAGCTAGATAAGAGTACTACATAAAAAGAAAACTGCAAGCTAATAACCCTGATGAATACAGATGGAAAAATTCTTAACCAAATACTGTCAAACTAAATTCAACAGCACACTGGAAGATAATACAACATAATCAAGTGGGATTTATCCCAGGGATGCAAGTATGGTTTAATACATGCAAATCAATAAACACCACAAAAATAGAATGAAAGATAAAAATCATATGATCATCTAAATAGATACAGAAAAAGCATTTGATAAAATTCAGCATCCTTTCATGATAAAAATTGTCAACAAACTGGGTATAGAAGGAATGTACATAGTAAAGGCCACATATGACAAGTCCAAAGCTAACATCATGCTCAACTGTGAAAGGTTGCAAGCTTTTCCTGTAAGACCAGGAAGAAGACAAGGATGCCCACTCTTGCCACTTCTATTCAACATGGTACTAGAAGTCTTAGGTAGAGCACTTAGGCAAGAAAAAAAATTGAAAGCTCCCAAATCAGAAAGCAAGAAGCAAGTATCTCTGTTTGAAAATGATCTCTGTAGATGATATGACCTTGTATATAGAAAATTGTAAAGACTCTACCAAAAATTATTATAATACATGAATTCGGTAAAGTTGCAAGATACAAAATAAAAATACAAAAATCAATTGTTCCTATACACTAATAGCAAACTATCTGGGAAAAAAAAATCCTTTTATTTTTTTTTCTAGTTCCCCCCAGCGTACTTTATTGTACGCTTCATCTTTAATCACGCAATATGATTTCTTTTACATCTTTATTGGAGTATAATTGATTTAAAATGTTTTGTATCTGCTGTACAACAAAGTGAATCAGTTATATATATACATATATCCCCATATCCCCTCCCTCTTGAGCCTCCCTCCCACCCTCCCTGTCCCACCCTTCTAGGTGGTCAAAAAGCACTGAGCTGATCTCCCTGTGCTATGCAGAAGCTTCCCACTAGCCATCCATTTTACATTTGGTAGTGTATATATGTCAGTGCTACTCTCTCAGTTCGGCCCAGCTTACCCTTGCCCTCATGTTCTCAAGTCCGTTCTCTATACCTGCATCTATATTCCTGCTCTGACACTAGGTTGATCAGTACCGTTTTTTAAGATTCTGTATATATGCGTTAGCATACGATATTTGTTTTTCTCTTTCTGACTTACTTCACTCTGTATGACAGATTCTAGGTCCATCCACCTCACTATGAATAATTCAATTGCATTCCTTTTTATGGCTAGGTAATATTCCATTGTACATATATGACACATCTTCTTTATCCATTCATCTGTTGATGGACACTTAGGTTGCTTCCATGTCCTGGCTATTGTAAACAGTGCTGCAATGAACATTGTGGTACATGTCTCTTTTTGAATTATGATTTTCTCAGGGTATATACCCAGTAATGGGATTGCCAGATCGTATGGTAGTTCTACTTTTATTTTTTTAAGGAACCTCCATATTGTTCTCCATAGTGGCTGTATCAATTTACATTCCCACCAACAGTACAGGATGGTTACCTTTTCTCCACACCCTCTTCAGCATTTATTGACTCTAGATTGTTTTTTTTTAACATCTTTATTGGAGTATAACTGTTTTACAGTGGTGTGTTAGTTTCTGCTTTACAACAAAGTGAATTAGTTATAAATATACATATGTTCCCATATCTCTTCCCTCTTTCATCTCCCTCCCTCCCACTGTCCCTATCCTACCCCTCTAGGTGGTCACAGAGCACCGAGCTGATCTCCCTGTGCTATGCGGCTGCTTCCCACTAGCTATCTATTTTACATTTGGTAGTGTGTATATGTCCATGCCACTCTCTCACTTCATCCCACATTACCCTTCCCACTCACCATATCCTCAAGTCCATGCTCTAGTAGGTCTGTGTTTTATTCCCGTCCTACCACTAATCTCTTCATGACATTTTTTTTTTCTTAGATTCCATATATATGTTAGCATATGGTATTTGTTTTTCTCCTTCTGACTTACTTCACTCTGTATGACAGACTCCAGGTCTGTCCACCTCATTACAAATAACTCACTTTCATTTCTTTTTTATGGCTGAGTAATATTCCATTGTATATATATGCCACATCTTCTTTATCCATTCAAATGTTGATGGACACTTAGGTTGCTTCCATGTCCTGGCTATCGTAAATAGAGCTGCAATGAACATTTTGGTACATGACTCTTTGAATTACGGTTTTCTCAGGGTATACGCCCAGTACTGGGATTGCGGGGTTATATGGTAGTTTTTTAAGGAACCTCCATACTGTTCTCCATAGTGGCTGTATCCATTTACATTCCCACCAGCAGTGCAAGAGTGTTCCCTTTTCTCCACACCCTCTCCAGCATTTATTGTTTCTAGGGTTTTTGATGATGGTCAGTCTGACCTGTGTGAGATGATATCTCACTGTAGTTTTGATTTGCATTTCTCTAATGATGAATGATGTTGAGCATCCTTTCATGTGTTTGTTGGCAATCTGTATATCTTCTTTGGAGAAATGTCTATTTAGTTCTGCCCATTTTTGGATTGGGTTATTTGTTTTTTACATATTGAGCTGCATGAGCTGCTTATAAATTTTGGATATTAATCCGTTGTCAGTTGCTTCATTTGCAAATATTTTCTCCCATTCTGAGGGTTTTCTTTTGGTCTTGTTTATGGTATCCATTGCTGTGCAAAATCTTTTAAGTTTCATTAGGTCCCATTTGTTTATTTTTGTTTTTATTTCCATTTCTCTAGGAGGTGGGTCAAAAGGGATCTTGCTATGATTTATGTCATAGAGTGTTCTGCTTATGTTTTCCTCTAAGAGTTTGATAGTGTCTGGCCTTACATTTAGGTCTTTAACCCATTTTGAGTTTATTTTTGTGTGTGGTGTTAGGGAGTGTTCTAATTTCATACTTTTACATGTAGCTGTCCAGTTTTCCCAGCACCACTTATTGAAGAGGCTGTCTTTTCTCCACTGTATATCCTTCCCTCCTTTATCAAAGATAAGGTGACCATATGTGTGTGGGTTTATCTCTGGGCTTTCTATCCTGTTCCATTGATCTCTATTTCTGTTTTTGTGCCAGTACCATACTGTCTTGATTACTGTAGCCTTGTAGTATAGTCTGAAGTCAGGGAGCCTTATTCCTCCAGCTCCATTTTTCTTTCTCAAGATTGCTTTGCCTATTTAGGGTCTTTTGTGTTTCCATACAAATTGTGAATTTTTTTGTTCCACTTCTGTAAAAAATGCCAGTGGTAATTTGATAGGGATAGCATTGAATCGGTAGATTGCTTTGGGTAGTAGAGTCATTTTCACAATGTTGATTCTTCCAATCCAAGAACATGGTATATTTCTCCACCTATTTCTATCATCTTTAATTTCTTTCAACAGTGTCTTATAGTTTTCTGCATACAAGTCTTTTGTCTCCTTAGGTAGGTTTATTCCTAGATATTTTATTCTTTTTGTTGCCATGGTAAATGGGAGTATATTCTTAATTTCACTCTCAGATTTTTCATCATTAGTGTATAAGAATGCCAGAGATTTCTGTGCATTAATTTTGTATCCTGCTACTTTACCAAATTCATTGATTAGCTCTAGTAGTTTTCTGGTAACATCCTTAGGATTCTCTATGTATAGTATCATGTCATCTGCAAACAGTGACAGCTTTACTTCTTTTCCGATTTGGATTCATTTTATTTCTTCTTTTTCTCTGATTGCTGTGGCTAGAACTTCCAAAACTATGTTGAAGAAGAGTGGTGAGAGTGGGCAACCTTGTCTTGTTCCTGATCTTAGTGGAAATGGTTTCAGTTTTTCACCATTGAGAACAATGCTGGCTGTGGGTTTGTCATATATCGCCTTTATTATGTTGTGGAAAATTCCCTCTATGCCTACTTTCTGCAGGGTGTTTATCATAAATGGGTGTTGAATTGTGTCAAAAGCTTTCTCTGCATGTATTGAGATGATCATATGGTTTTTCTTCTTTAATTTGTTGATATGGTATATCACGTTGATTGATTTGCATATATTGAAGAATCCTTGCATTCCTGGGATAAACCCCGCTTGATCATGGTGTATGATCCTTTTAATGTGCTGTTGGATTCTGTTTGCTAGTATTTTGTTGAGGATTTTTGCATCTCTGTTCATCAGTGATATTGGCCTGTAGTTTTCTTTCTTTGTGATGTCTTTGTCTGGTTTTGGTATCAGGGTGATGGTGGCCTCATAGAATGAGTTTGGGAGTGTTTCTCCCTCTGCTGTGTTTTGGAAGAGTTTGAGAAGGATAGGTGTTAGCTCTTCTCTAAATGTTTGATAAAATTCTCCTGTGAAGCCATCTGGTCCTGAGCTTTTGTTTGTTGGAAGATTTTTAATCACAGTTTCAGTTTCAGTGCTTGTGATTGGTCTGTTCATATTTTCTGTTTCTCCCTGGTTCAGTGTCGGCAGTTTGTGCATTTCTAAGAATTTTTCCATTTCTTCCAGGTTGTCCATTTTATCAGCATGTAGTTGCTTGTAGTAATCTCTAATAATCTTTTGTATTTCTGCAGTGTCAGTTGTTACATCTCCTTTTTCATTTCTAATTCTATTGATTTGAGTCTTCTCCCTTTTTTTCCTGATGAGTCTGGCTAATGGTTTATCAATTTTATTTTTCTCCAAGAACCAGCTTTTAGTTTTATTGATCTTTGCTCTTGTTTCCTTCATTTCTTTTTCATTTATTTCTGGTCTGATCTTTATGATTTCATTCCTTCTACTAAATTTGGGTTTTTTTTTTGCTCTTCTTTCTCTAATTGCTTTATGTACAAAGTTAGGTTGTTTATTCGAGATGTTTCTTGTTTCCTAAGGTAAGATTGTATTGCTATGAACTTCCCTCTTAAAACTGCTTTTGCTGCATCCCATAGGTTTTGGGTCGTCGTGTCTCCATTGTCATTTGTTTCTAAGTATTTTTTGATTTCCTCTGTGATTTCTTCAGTGATCACTTCGTTATTAGTGTATTGTTTAGCCTCCATGTGTTTGTATTTCTCACAGATCTTTCCTGTAATTGATATCTAGTCTCATAGCGTTGTGGGCAGAAAAGATACTTGATACGATTTCAATTTTCTTAAATTTAGCAAGGCTAGATTTGTGACCCAATATATGATCTATCCTACAGAATGTTCTATGAGCACTTGAGAAAAATGTGTGTTCTGTTGTTTTTGGATGGAATGTCCTGTAAATATCAATTAAGTCCATCTCGTGTAATGTATCATTAAAAGCTTGTGTTTCCTTATTTATTTTCATTTTGGATGATCTGTCCATTGGTGACAGTGGGGTGTTAAAGTCCCCTACTATGATTCTGTTACTGTCGATTTCCCCTTTTCTGGCTGTTAGTATTTGCCTTATGTATTGAGGTGCTCCTATGTTGGGTGCATAAATATTTACAATTGTCATATCTTCTTCATGGATTGATCCCTTGATCATTATGTAGTGTCCTTCTTTGTCTCGTAATAGTTTTTATTTTGATGTCTATTTTTCTGATATGAAATTTGCTACTCCAGCTTTCTTCTGATTCCATTTGCATGGAATATCTTTTTCCATCCCCTCACGTTTAGTCTGTATGTGTCCCTAGGTCTGAAGTGGGTCTCTTGTAGAGAGCATATATATGGGTATTGTTTTTGTATCCATTCAGCCAGTCTGTGTCTTTTGGTGGGAGCATTTAATCCATTTACATTTAAGGTAGTTATTGATATGTATGTTCCTATTACCATTTACTTAATTGGTTCAGGTTTGCTCTTGTAGGTCTTTTCCTTCTTTTGTGTTTCTTGCCTAGAAAAGTTCCTTTAGCATTTGTTGTAGAGCTGGTTTGGTGGTGCTCAACTCTCTCAGCTTTTGCTTGTCTGTAAAGGTTTTAATTTCTCCATCAAATCTGAATGAGATCCTTCCTGGGGAGAGTAATCTTGGTTGTAGGTTTTTCTCCTTCGTCACTTTAAATATGTCCTGCCACTCCTTTCTGGCTTGCAGAGTTTCTGCTGAAAGATCAGCTGTTAACCTTATGGGGATTCCTTTTTGTGTTATTTGTTGTTTTTCCCTTGCTGCTTTCAATACGTTTTCTTTGTATTTAATTTTTGATAGTTTGATTAATATGTGTCTTGGTGTGTTTCTCCTTGGATTTATCCTGTCTGGGACTCTCTGTGCTTCCTGGAGTTGATTAAGTATTTCCTTTCCCATATTAGGCAAGTTTTCAACTCTAATCTCTTCAAATATTTTCTCAATCCCTTTCTTTTTCTCTTCTTCTTCTGGGACACCTATATGTCGAATGTTGGTTTGTTTAATGTTGTCCCAAAAGTCTCTGAGACTCTCCTCAATTCTTATAATTTTTTTTTTCTTTTTTCTGCTCTGCAGTAATTATTTCCACTATTTTATTTTCCAGGTCACTTATCCGTTATTCTGCCTCAGTTATTCTGCTGTTGATCCCTTCTAGAGAATTTTTAATTTTATTTATTGTGTTGTTCATCACTGGTTTTTTGCTCTTTAGTTCTTTTAGGTCCTTGTTAAATGTTTCCTGTACTTTCTCCATTCTATTTGCAAGATTTTGGTTCATCTTTACTCTCAGTATTCTGAATTCTTTTTCAGGCAGACTGCCTATTTCCTCTTCATTTGTTAGGTGTGGTGGGTTTTTACGTTGCTTCTTCATATGCTGTGTGTTTTTCTATCTTCTTAATTTGCTTAACTTACTGTGTTTGTGGTCCCTTTTTCGCAGGCTGCAGGTTCATAGTTCCCGTTGTTTTTGGTGTCTTCCCCTGGTGGCTAAGGTTGGTTCAGTGGGTTGTGTAGGCTTCCTGGTGGAGCAGACTAGTGCCTGTGTTCTGGTGGATGAGGATGGATCTTGTCTTTCTGGTGGGCAGTTCCACCTCTGGTGGTGTCTTTTGGGGTGTCTGTGGACTTATTATGATTTTAGGCAGCCTCTCTGCTAATGGGTGGGGCTGAATTCCTGTTTGCTAGTTGTTTGGCTTGGGGTGTCCAGCACTGGAGCTTGCTGGTCGTTGAGTGGAGCTGGGTCTTGGTGTTGAGATGTATATCTGTGGGAGATTTTTCCCATTTGATATTACGTGGAGCTGGGACGTCTCTTGTGGAGCAGTGTCCTGATCTTGGCTTTCCCACCTCAGAGGCACAGCCGTGACGCCTGGCTGGAGCACCAAGAGCCTGTCCTCCACATGGCTGAGAGTAAAGGGGAGAATAAAGAATAAAGAAGAAGATAAAATAAAGTTATTAAAATAAAAAATAAATATTAAAAAAATTTTAAAAACCAATTAAAATAATGAAAGATAGATGAGAGTAACCAAACCAAAAAACAAATCCACCACTGGTAACAAGCGCTAAAAACTATACTAAAACAAATAAAAACCAACAGACAGATAGAACCCTAGGACAAATGGTAAAAGCAAAGCTATACAAGCAAAATCACACACAGAAGCATACACATACACACTCACAAAAAAAGAAAGAGAGAAACAATATATATATATTGTTGTTCCCAAAGGCCACGTCCTCAATTTGGGATGATTCATTGTCTATTCAGGTATTCCAGAGATGCAGGGCACATCAAGTTGATTGTGGAGATTTAATCCACTGCTCCTGAGGTTGCCGGGAGAGATTTGCGTTTCTCTTTGTTCGCACAGCTCCCGCGGTTCAGCTTTGGATTTGCCCCCGCCTCTTTGTGTAGGTCGCCTGAGGGTGTCTCTTCTTTGCTCACACAGGATAGGGTTAAAGGAACAGCTGATTAGGGGGCTCTGGCTCACTCAGGCAGGTGGGAGGGTTGGGTACAGATGCAGGGTGATTCTGCGGCGGCAGAGGCCGGCGTGATGTTGCACCAGCTGGAGGTGCGCCTTGCCTTCTCCCAGGGAAGTTGTCCCTTGATCACGGGACCCTGGCAGTGGCAGGCTGCACTGGCTCCTTGGAGGGGAGGTGTGGAGAGTGACCTGTGCTCGTACACAGGCCTCTTGGTGGAGGCAGCAGCGGCCTTAGCGTCTCATGCCCGTCCCTGGGGTCCGCGCTGATAGCCATGGCTCGTGCCCGTCTCCGGAGCCCCTTTAAGCGGTGCTCTGAATCTCCTCTCCTCACGCACCAGGAAACAAAGAGGCAAGAAAAAGTCTCTTGCCTCTTCGGCAGCTCCAGACCTTTTCCTGGACTCCCTCCTGGCTAGCTTGGCGCACTAGCCCACTTCAGACTGTGTTCACGCTGCGAGTCCTTTCCCTGTGATCCGACCTCTGAAGCCCAAGCCTCAGCTCCCAGCCCCCCGCCCACCCGGGCAGGTGAGCAGACAAGCCTCTTGGGCTGGTGATTGCCGGTCAGCACTGATCATCTGTGTGGGAATCTCTCTGCTTTGCCCTCTGCACCCCTGTTGCTGCTCTCTCCTCCGTGGCTCCAAAGCTTCCCCCCTCCGCCACCCACAGTCTCCTCCCACGAAGGGGCTTCCTAGTGTGTGGAAACCTTTCCTCCACAGCTCCCTCCCACTGGTGCAGGTTCTGTCCTTATTCTTTTGTCTCTGTTTTTTCTTTTGCCCTACACGGGTACGTGGGGAGTTTCTTGCCTTTTGGGAGGTCTGAGGTCTTCTGCCAGTGTTCAGTGGGTGTTCTATAGGAGAAGTTCCACATGTAGATGTATTTCTGATGTATTGCTGATGTATTTGTGGGGAGGAAGGTGATCTCCATGTCTTACTCTTCCACCATCTTGAAGCTCTTCTCTTCATTCCCTTTTTAAAATTCCTCAATCATTTTAAACATACTTATTTTATGGTTTTTCTCAGATTGCTCCATTTCAAGTTCTTAGAGTTACTAATCTTTCTGTTTGTTTTTACTGATATCTCTCCTAATAGATTGTTTCTTCATGTTGTTTTAATTCTTTTATTAGAAGCCCATCTTTGGTTTACTTGAAGGTGTAGGGGATGGGAAACATGGAGGTTCCACGTGTGCCTGATTGTAGAAATGTTGTATCAGAGTAATTTTATATTTGCTTCTGTCCAGCGCCCAGTAGTTCCTCCATTTTAAAACCTTCATCATGTTAATTTCATGTTTCAGGGTTTCCCCTACTATGTTTGTGTTTTAAATTCAGATCTGATACTTGTGTGGCACACGTATAGGAACTTTGATTACTTATGGGAGACCGTTTCCCCACCGTGAACCCCAGTTAATCAAAATTCCAATTTTTCTCCCCTTACCTGATGAATGGAGCTTTTCTTGTCCACCTTTAACTCAAAGGAAATTGCTACCATGTTTTTATCTTCATGCTGTGGGCCCAGGGTCATCTCTTGTACCTCAATAGGCATTACAACCCTGAACCCTAAACCCTAGGACCTATAATTTAGTCAGCTAACACCCTGGGCCTCCTAAGCTTCTGCTCAAGGGTTAATTGCTCTTGTCTTTTTAAGTTCTGTCTACTTTCTTTACAAGTAGGAATTTTATTTTCTTTTTTCATACTTGAGCATTTAATTTTTTAAATATATATTTTACCCTATGGTTCGATGTGTTTTTAGCTGAGGTGGGGTTTCCATGTTAGCTCAGTTTTCCATGTTGCTATAACCCTCTCTTTATACTTTTATTGCTCTTCAGAGTTCCCTCAAGGGTCATCTCCAGCTGGTGCATGACCATGTTGCTGTGTATGCATGGATATGATCATGAACATGGGATTTCTTTATCTGTTCCCAGTTTGCTTTGTTGACTAGGTTCATAACTCATTATTTCTCATTCCATTTCTGACATGCAGTAGTATACTTTCCTGAATTTTTTTTTACATTAGTATTGTTAGTCTCCATTTTTGTTTCTTTCTGTTTGTTTTTGTGGGGGTTAGGTAGATGTTATACATATGCACTTTCCCTGATTTATTTTGTTCTTAGTCCTTTGATGTGTAATATGGGGAAGATGTCATATGTATGATTTCTAAAGTTCGTTAAGCCTCTAAAATTTAGTAAACAGTAGTTGTGCAGTACTATTCCCCTTTAAGAAACAGCTAGATTTTAATTTTCATAGGATTGAGGTTCATCTTGCCATTTGCATTTTCTGATATGTCTTATTGGAGTTGATGGGGTTGCGAATCAAGCTTCCTTTGAGAAATAGGAATGACCTTATTTAATTTAGGTAGTTTTTTATGTTAATGTACATTATTTATAAAGGATTCACTTTGAGGAATTCCATTTGCAGCATGAATAGTTCAATTTTCCAGGTATAGTATGATTCGGGACACAGTTTAATTACAGTTAAGAAGTGTCATGGAACCAGTGAAGCATTTGGATTACAAAATCCAACAAATATTCGTAAAAACATATGGAGTCCCCCCGCCCTTGAAAATCCATTAAAAATTTGTCTAAAAATAGCAAGTCAAAGTGGCATTTAAATATCTCAGAAATCAAAGTTGAAATGATGGACAGTTCTGCATTTGTTTCATTGACTTTGGAGGTTTCTAGTTATCTTAGAAGAAAAAAAGTTATCCAGAAGTTAAATTTTCTGTAAAAGTACATTTAACTGTACCTTAATTTAATGATTTTTATTATGGTGCTCATTTATAAATCATACGTAAAAGAGAATGCTATTAACTGTGGGTTCTATGCTTTGAATCATGCAGTGTACTATTCTTTGTTTAGGCAAAGGATTGCATTTATGATTCCAGATGGCAGCTGTTATATGAGTCAATTTGCCAAAAGCATACCTAATTAATATTCATTTAACGTACATGAAAGTCAAAGGACTTCATCTTTTACTTCCGTTTAATGTTGCCTTTCAGATGCTCCCCATGTGTACTTTGTGCTAATTCATTTTTTGTGGCATGCACACTTTTCTGTCAGATTTTCCTTATTCAGACATCTGCTTACATGTGTTCCTGGCTTTTAGTGAAGTCTGGAAATGCATCAATCAGGGAAAATCACCAAATTGTTCCCTATGCACAAAAGCGGGTTGCCAATTGCAGTTACCTTGGTTAGGAACCTTAGAGGCTTTGAGGCTTTTTATGCAGCGTTTAGGTTACTTGCCTACACATGATATTGCAATTATTAAATTGCAGCAGTGCTACATGGAATAAGAGAAAAATATATATGTATTTGAGGAGTTTATGTTCCACATCCACAAGGCAAGTGTAATCTACACAAACTATTTATATAAAGATAATTTGACACACTGGGGTTTACTAATTATTAATGCATTTAAAAGCATTGACTAACTTAGCAGCATATGAAAAACAAAGTTCTGAAGGAAGCGCTCTTCTCTGGGTACCACATAAAGGACAAAGGTTGATGTCTTGAAAGTATCACTGAGCATGCCTAAAATTTGGGTCCCTTGCTATGGAAGCCACTTTAACTTTGTTCTCTAGTGTTACTTCAGCAAGGATGAAAATAAGATAGGGTTCCCAGAGAGTGGGAATAAAAGGAAACCAGGACATACAAAATCAACTGTGCTTCTTTATTTTTATATAATGAAGCAACTTAAAGTGTCTCTGCTTACTAATAAGGTCAGTGTCCTCAGATATTTCTGATGAGATATGGTCTGAGTATTAGAAGTAATCTTCCGTGTAGTGGATATGTTTTACTGTGGTATGTATTTTCAGTAAGAGGCCCATGAAATCCTCCAAGCCATGGGATAACTGGCCTAGAGGCTTCAAGTTATCCCCACCCTCCATCACTTCTGCACCTTAAACTGATTCTGTTTTGGGATCCCTGGGCATCTCTTGCTTGTTTTTCTCATAAAGGAAGAACACTGACAAAGGGATTTTCAAGCCCTCTTAAATGCCTATATCTCATTACTAACACAAAATCTTCCAATTTTTGGATAATAAAATGATAAGGATTTATTCTCCGTCATAGCATACTCTCTCAGTCAGTCAGGACCTCAGCAGGAAATAAATGAAATATTCATATTACAATAATTTGAGGAGGGTTTATTTACAAAGGGGCTGTTCACAAATGTGTGGACAAAGTATATGGGAACCACAAGAGATAGTGCAAGAACCAAGGGAAGCTGACATTATCACCATCCCTAGTCCTGAGAGACAATGGGAGAGAGTGGTTCTTGGAACCCAGATGGAGAGGGGGTTCATGTAAAATTGGCTTTAAGAGCAGTGACTTTCTTTTGAGAAATACAGCCAGCCAGAGTAAAACCTCGCAAGAAGGGAACCAGGGGAATGAATACCCTGACCTTACTCTCCTCTTTCCCTCTGGTCTTCTGCTGATGCTCCCCATTGGCTGAACCCAACTGAAAGCCAAAGGGCAGGTGATTTCAATGATCAGGCTCCTGAGGCATAAAGCCAGATGGAGAAGACTAGAGAGAGAATCTGGGCCTGCAATTTTATTTATTTAATGTGTATGATGTGCCAGACTCCTTCTATATATTATTTCATTTAATTTTTTATAATAACTCTTTAAGGGAATATTTTATTTAGACCCATTTTACTGATGAGAAGTTGAAGCATAATGAGTCTAATTAGTTTGACCTGGGTAACACAGATAACTCAAGTTTGGGTTCATAAATATGATACTATATTTTTTCCTTTTTACATAGCTCATTATTATTAGCTAGCATTTATTGAGAGCTTATTGAGTCTAATTCTCCTAAAAGATAGCTACTACTATTATCTCCATTTGTCAACTAGGAAAACTGAGGCACAGAAGTTAAACTTACCAAGTTTATAGACCTAATAAGAGATAATAGTTGGATTTAGACTGAGAAAGTCTGGTTTTACAGCTCATGTTGTTAAACAGCTATACTATGTGTTGGCCTCTCATTTGTTTTCTAAAGTGTTTGATTATATTTGCTTTGTTTATCCTTTCCTCCACATGACAAAACAGTGATTAGAATAGCTTATATGATCCTTTCCCTTCTAACTCAAGTCTTGCCCCGGTCTTTAAATGAAAAAAGTGTTTGTAAATGCATTGCCCCAGCTCTTCATACCTTTCCCAAAGAAGGGAGCAATTCTCTCCTGTACCTTGGTAATCATAGCCTTTTGTTCCTGTCTGCACCAGCATCTCACCTCTAGGATTAGGGAATTGAGTTTGTGTTCTGTACAATTAGGATGGCAAGATGGCCTTATACCTGAGCTGGTTGTGAAAAATATCTCACCTAAATATTTTCAAATTCTGATGTAAGATGTACTGTTTTCTTTTTGTACAGAAATAAACCCTAAACTACCACCATCACCACCACAACAAAATATTGGAGTGGGAGCTTCTAAATCTGTTTTAATAGAGTTAAGAGTCCTGAATATTATTAAGTCATAGTTCTCAGAGTAAATGAGTATATTTTATAATTTGTATTATTTTAAATACCTGAATGACACATAGTAATTTTAGAAAACACAGATAAATGGCAAGAAGAATGTAAAAAGTGATTCATAATCTCACAACCTAGAGATAAATACTGCTTACATTTTGATGTAACATTTCTTGGAATATTATATTTATATATATATATGAATTTATTTTGATGGAAGTTTAAAATATATACTTATGTTTTAAAAAATATACAAGTCATTCATGCTCATTGGAGAATAAAAATAAATAATGCAGTTAAAAGGAATCAAAATGGAAATTAACACAGAGCTAGCCAGTGTTAATGTTTTGGTGATTATCTTTCCAGATTATTTTTTAATGCATATGCATGTGCATATATACACCTGAGCACATTTTACAAAAGTGGCATCATGTTGTATATGTTGTTTGTGGCTTGATTTGTGAATGCACAGTATTCCCCTATTTGGAGGTATTACCTTAATTTCTTTTAAAAAACTTTTTTATAAAAATTGAAGTATAGTTGATTACTATATTGTGTTATTTTCAGGTGAACAGTGAAGTGATTAAGATATTTATATATATATATGTGTGTGTATATATTTTCAGATACTGAATATAGTTCCCTGCACTATATAGTAAATCCTTGTTACTTATATATTTTATGTATAGTAATTTGTATCTGTTAATCCTGTATTCCTGATTTATCCCCCCTGCCCCATTTCCCTTTGGTAACCATGAGTTTGATTTCTATATCTGTGAGTCTGTTTCTGTTTTCTATATAAATTCATTTCTTTATTTTTTAGATTTCACATATAAGTGATATCATATAATATTTGCCTTTCTCTGTCTGACTTATTTCACTTAGTATAATATTCCCTAGGTCCACCCATGTTGCTACAAATGGCATTATTTCATTCTTTTTTAGAGCTGACTAACACACCACATCTTAAGCCAGTCATCTGTTGATGGGAACTCAGGTTGTTTCCATGTCTTGGCTATTGTAAATAGTGCTGCTATGAACATTGGGGTGCATGTATCTTTTTGAATTAAGGTTTTTTGTCTTCTCTGGATATATGTCCAGGAGTAGAATTGCTGGATCATATGGTACCTCTATTTTTAATTTATTAAGAAACCTCCATACTGTTCTCCATAGTGGCTGCACCAATTTATATTTCCACCAACATTGTAGGAGGGTCCCCTTTCTCGACACCCTCTCCAGCATTTATTATTTGTAGACTTTTTGATGATGACCATTCTGAGTGGTGTGAGGTGATACCCCATTGTATTTTTTTTTAAATAAACCTAATTAGTTTTTAAAATTATTTATTTATTTGGTTGTGCTGGGCCTTAGTTGCGGCAGGCAGGCTCCTTAGTTGTGGCTCACTGGCTCCTTAGTTGCGGCTCACTGGCTCCTTAGTTGTGGCATGCAAACTCTTAGTTGCGGCATGAATGTGGGATCTAGTTCCCTGACCAGGGATCAAACCCATGCCCCCTGCATTGGGAACACAGAGTCTTAACCACTGCACCACCAGGGAAGTCCCCCCATTGTAGTTTTGATTTGCATTTCTCCAATAATTAGTGATGTTGAGCATCTTTTCATGTGCCTGTTAGCCATCTGTATGTCTTCTTTGTTCCAAAGTCTATTGAGGTCTTCTGTCCATTTTTTGGATTGGGTTGTTTGGTTTTTCAATACTGAATTGTGTGAACTGTTTTTATATTTTGAATATTAACCCCTTGTTGGTCACATCATTTGCAAATATTTTCTTCTGTTCCTTAGGTTGTCTTTTTGTTTTGTTGATGGTTTCCTTTGCTGTGCAAAAGCTTTTAATTTTGATCAGGTCCCATTTGTTTATTTCTGTTCTTATTTCTTTTGCCTTTGGAGGCTGATCTAAGAAAATATTGGTGTGATTCATGTCAGAGAATGTTTTGCCTATGTTCTCTTCTAGGAGTTTTATTGTGTCATGTCTTATATATAGGTCTTTAAACCATTTTGAGTTTTTGTATGTGGTGTGAGGGAGTGTTCTAATTTCATTGATTTTAGATATAGCTGTCCAGCTTTCCCAACACCACTTGCTGAAGAGACTGTCTTCTCCCCATTGTATATTCTTGCCTCCTTTGTCATAGATTAATTAACCATATGTGTGTGGGTTTATTTCTGGGTTCTCTATTCTGTTCCATTGATCTATACGTCTGTTTTTGTGCCAATACCACACACACTTGATTGCTGTAGCTTTGTAGTATAGTCTGAAGTCTGGAAGGGTTATGCCTCCAGCTTTGTTATTTTTCCTCAGGATTGCTTTGGCAATTCTGTGTCTCTTGTGGTTCCATGTAAATTTTAGGATTATTTGTTCTAGTTCTGTGAAAAATGTCATGGGTGTTTTGATAGGGATTGCATTGAATCTGTAAATTGCTTTGGGTAGTATGGCCATTTTGACAATATTAATTTTTCTAATCCAAGATCATGGGTTATCTTTCCATTTCTTTGACTCATCTTCAGTTTCCTTTATCAGTGTGTTATAGTTTTCAGCATATAGGTCTTTCACCTCATTAGTTAAATTTATTCCTAGATACTGGCCTGTAATTTTCATTTTGTGTAGTGTTTTTGTCTTGGTTTTGGTATCGGGGTAATACTACTGAGTACTCCTGCCTAGGGCTGGTCCATGAGAGACCCAGCACCCAGCTGCTGTGTGTTTCTTTGGGCCTCCTGGTGTGTGCACTGACAAAGTCTGCATCCAGACCCACCCCTGCTGTGCACATGTTGACAATGAGCTCAGTGGCTGGACCCACCCCCACTGTGTGCCTGTTCACAGTGGGCTCTGTGGCTGGACCAGCCCCCTCATATCTGCACAATGACAGTGGGCTCCATGGTTTGGCCTGGACCATACCCTGGGCCCTCCAGGCTGTCTCCGCACAACTAGCTCAAGTCCTCTCCCATGGCCTCTCTGCCTGACAGGCTTAGCTACTGCATGTATTTGTGCCCCCACCCCTTTCCCACTTTGGATTGGAAAGTGCCGTGAGGT
The DNA here is from genome assembly GCF_026419965.1 of Kogia breviceps. NCBI lineage: Eukaryota > Metazoa > Chordata > Mammalia > Artiodactyla > Physeteridae > Kogia > Kogia breviceps. The sequence continues at coordinate 26,611,999 of NC_081330.1, read as the reverse complement.
GGCAGCTGCCAGTGCTGGTCTCTCTCCACCCTGATTATTAGCAAGCCAGCATGGGTGTACTCCTCACAAGTTGAGCCTAGGCTTCTCCAGACTTTCTGTCTGTCCCAGTGGATTTCCCAGCAGGCAAGGGGCTCCCAGAGATCTTCCTGTATGGACCTTCTCTCCTTTACAGATCCCTCCCAGAGGCTCTGCTTCTGCCCTAATGCCCCTTTTTTCCCCCATCCTACCTGGTGGAGATCTTTCTTGCAGCTTTAAATGTATAGGAGATTTTCTGCCAGTTTTCAGTTGGTTTTCTTTGAGAATTGTTCCACAAGTAGATGTATTTTTGATATGTTTTTGGGGGGAAGTGAGCTCCACATTCCCCTGCTCTGCCATCTTGATCCCCTCTCCTTAATTTCTTATTTTTGATATTTAGGTTTAAAAGTTTTTTTCGTATTATATATATGTAGTTCTGATAAACACTTATAGTTAAATATTAGTGATTTTCCATGGTGATTTCTTAGTGCTAAATCTCACAATTAAAATTTATGTATCAAAGAGAATGGGCATTATTAAGCTTTTCATTCATTTTTTCAAATTATTTCTTAGGAAGAGTTACTCATTTACATTCTTACTGATAGTGTATGAAAGTACCCACTTTTCTACACACTTATCTACACACTGGATATTACTGTTTAAGCAAAAGGGATATGAATTTAAGATAATAAAATAGTATTTTTTTAAATTCATATTTCTTTTATTACCAATATGTTGGTGTGTGTATTTGTGTGTGTGTGAATTGTCTGTTTATACAAGTGAGGAAGACTATCTTGTGTAAGGAGCCTGATTTCATGGAATGAATCTATACATAGGGCCTGTTTATAGAAGAGAGTGGAAAAGAGTAGTGAATGGATCTATGTGAGCAAAGGGATGATACCTAGTATAATATTAAAAAGTGTTCATCAGAAGTTTAAATAGTTGTACAGGATGTGATTTCTTATAGTTTAGATATTGATAATTAAAAAGAAATTGTTGTATCCCTCTTCAAAATATTTTCAATCAAATCTAAATACCATAGTGATTTGATTACTACTGTCACCATTTGTTTTTTATTTCATTTTAAAAATAAGTTTTTAAATTAATTTTTATTGGTATATAGTTGATTTACAATGTTGTGTTAGTTTCTGCTGTACAGCAAAGTGCATCAGTTATACATATATCCACTCTTTTTATTTTATTATTATTACTATTTTTGGCTCTGCTGCATGAGGGATCCTAGTTCCCCGACCAGGGATTGAACCCGTGCCCCCTGCAGTGGAAGCATGGAGTCTTAACCACTGGACCACCAGGGAAACCCCTATCCACTCTGTTTTAGATTCTACTCCCATATAGTTTATTACAGAGTATTGAGTAGAGTTCCCTGTGCTATACAACAGGTTCTTACTAGTTATCTATTTTTTAAATTAATTAATTAACTTTTGGCTGCATTGGGTCTTCATTGCTACATTCGGGCTTTCTCTAGTTGCAGTGAGTGAGGGCTACTCTTTGTTGTGGTCTGCAGGCTTCTCATTGCGGTGGCTTCTCTTGTTGCGGAGCATGCGTTCTAGGTGTGCGGGCTTCAGTAGTTGTGGCACATGGGCTCAGTGGTTGTGGCTCACGGGCTCTAGAGCTTAGGCTTAGTAGTTGTGGTGCATGGGCTTAGTTGCTCCGCAGCTTGTGGGATCTTCCTGGACCAGGGATCGAACCCATGTCCCCTGCATTGGCAGGTGGATTCTTAACCACTGTGCCACCAGGGAAGTCCCTAGTTATCTATTTTTTATATAGTAGTGTGTATAGTATATGTCAATCCCAATCTCCCAATTTAGACCCCCTTACCCCCTTGGTAACCATAAGCTTCTTTTCTACATGTGTGATTCTATTTCTGTTTTGTAAATAGGTTCATTTGTACCATTTTTTAAGATTCCACATATAAGTGATATCATATGATATTTGTCTTTGTCTGACTTACTTCACTCAGTATGCCAATCTCTTGGTCCATCCATGTTGCTGCAAATGGCATCATTTCATTCTTTTTTATGGCTGAGTAATACTCCATTGTATACATGTACCACATCTTCTTTATCCATTCCTCTGTCGATGGACGTCTAGGTTGCTTCCACGTCCTGGCTATTGTAAACAGAGCTGCAGTGAACATTGGGGTACATGTATCTTTTCGAATTATGGTTTTCTCTGGATATATGCCCATGAGTGGGATTGCTGGATCGTATGATAGCTCTATTTTTAGTTTTTTATGGAAGCTCCATACTGTTCTCCATAGTGCCTGTACCAATTTACATTCCCACCAACAGTGTAGGAGGGTTCTCTTTTCTCCACACCCTCTCCGGCATTATTTGTAGGTTTTTTGATGATGGCCATTCTGACTGGTGTGAGGTGATACATCACTGTAGTTTTGATTTGCATTTCTCTAGTAGTTAGTAATGTTGAGAAGCTTTTCATGTGCCTCTTGGCCATCTGTATGTCTTCTTTGGTGAAATGTCTATTTAGACCTTCCACCCATTTTTTGCTTGGGCTGCTGATCATCTATTATAATTCTGTGGTAAAATATATGAATTTAATTTTTTTCTCTATAAAGTTCTTTTGAAGTTTTTCTACTGGAATGAGCTATCATTATAAATTTTTAGAGCACAGCTGATCAAAACAACTTAAGTATATCAATGTTTTGACAGATAATTAAAAAATAAAATGCTATTCAAAATGCATCTCTTAATGAAATGATAGCAGACTGTTTTTCAATTAGTTTTTTTCAATTTGTAGGTGAATTTTATTTCTTACAAGAATAAGACAGGTTTTAACTTTTTTTTCTAATTTAAAACTTTTTTGGAGTATGTAAGCATAGAGGAATTCATTCTCATACACTATTATATGTGAATGGGAAGAATTTTGTCATAGAAGTGTTTCTTAATCCTTTGAACTTCTTTTGAGTTATATGCCACAAATCAGATAATTTATCATCAAAAATTATTTTTAATGATGTCAGTTGACAGTTCAATTAGATTCTCCTTCAATTTTGTTAAAAACAAAGAATTAGAAATTACCTAACTTGCAGTAGGATAATACTCAGCCATTAGTCATTCATTTGATCAACTGAATTCATTAACATAATTTCACATTTGGCGCACCACAGGCTTTTCCATCCTGTGGCAATGTACTATAGTAAAATCAGTGATGGCTGAGCAGTATGCTTTTTTTTTTTTTTTTCCCTGAAGTGGGAGAAGGAAGTTGTGAATGAGGAGCTAGAGAAAGAGAATCTGCAGATTGCAGGTGTGGTCTCAGGTAGATAAGTATTAGCAGATAATTCGTATGGAAGTTGAAAGTCTGAAATTGATTATCTTAAAAATCTCCATTTTCCCACAAACCCATTGGAAAGTTTTTCATGTACCTAAAGAGGTATATGTACCATGTTTTATGATCTTTGATTTCAAACATGATATACCATTGCTTCATCTCCATTAGTCTTCTTTCCGTGAATAAAATTATAAAGTCCTTAATGGCATAGATTGTATGTTTATATCTTCTTTCCACCTGGTGTGATTCTGGGCATGCAGTAGGAGCTCAGTAAGTATTGCATTAATCTGAATAGGTGCTTGAGGCTATTCTTTCTATAAAATGAGAACTGAGCTAAAATATAAGCATAGTGGAAGAGAAAGTGGAGGCAGTTCCAGGAGACAGCAGGTTTGCAGAAATAGGAGGACAACAAAAGCAGCAAATGAGCAATAGAATACAATCAACCAGAGGCATTTTCTGGATCCGAATCATGGTTAAACATCTCCTATTTTCACAGGAAAATCAATAGTAATTTTAGATTCCTGTTGTTTTTTTTCAGTGGTCTTGGTGATTTTTGAGCCAACTTCTGCCCATCTGAATGCCACTCATGCTTCAGGACCCAATGCCCATGTTTCACTTTTTCCTTAAATCATTCCTGATTTCTTTGCTTACTTCGATTTCTCTGAACAACTATTTATAACCTGTATCGTATAATTTAGAACTTAATTATATATTATACTGTATAGTTTGATGTTGGATCCTAAATTTGCCTCATTTCCTCAATTAGTTTGAAGTCAGGGATTAAATTTTATATTGTACTGTAAATACTTTATAAATATTTGAAGTTTGAAAGTCCTCCTGAAGTGTAGTGTAGCAATGACTTTGAATGTCAGAAAAATTTGAGGTGCTTAGAAATGCTGGTCCTAAAGTATAAATAACTTGGTTGAGAATCAGATAAACACCTCCCCCCACTTTTGTATTATCTGTGAGGTTCTTCAGAAATTGTTCATTTCATTACAAATTAAATAGAGAATATTTTATTGTTTATGATAAGAGGCATCGACAGTACCCTTAGTTACACAGTCATTTAGCAACTGTGCAATTACCAAACACAGACCTAAGTCTGCTGCAGATTTTGGTCATTGTAGCTGAAGATCCATGAGGGTATGTGTACTATTAAACTTTCAGTGTTATAAAGACTTCTATCTTAATGTAAGAGCTAATAACCTTGAAACCATTTCCTGCCATTGTTTCCCCTAATATAATCATTTCTATTTATTAGCAAGGAAACATTTTCTCACATTGTATCTTCTTCCTTGTAACTGAGACATCCCATGGAGTTACAGCCAGGCAGGGAAATGAGCAAACTTTGAAGTAATTAAGAGTATCCTGAAGTGTAAGTTTCTGCCTAAGCATTTTGTGATAACCATTTTCTCTCTTCTATTAGATCAGTGTTTCTCAATATATTAGGTTTGAATTTTTAAAGTTAGTGGATTTTCTTTAACTTTTATTTTATGGTAATATTTTATGGTAACATTGAGGTTAATCAAAGATAAAACAAACATAAAATAAGGACAGTGGCTCTGAAAGGAATGACAGTAAGAATTGATTTACTTATGACCCTACCCTTGAAAATTATTGCTCTGGTTTGTAAACTTCACGAGATAATCTGTCTCCCAAAGATCTAGCATTGTCTGGCACAAAAGAGACATTGGACAAATGTTTTTGAATGATTGAATTAGAAGTACAATGACTGTGCATTACTTCAGTTCATTCTATAACTTGATAACAGAACATATGAAGCTATTGATAATGATATTTTAGAACTATGTTTGAAATGCTATAATGCGCCTGACATACTGTTGAGTGAACAAAGAAAATTAAAAAACATCAGTGAAATTTTATGTACATATATCTATACATATATGTATCTGTGGGTTTATATGGTTCAAATTATCAGGCCACAGCTTTAGATGTGTTAAATTAGTTGTATTCTCCTGTGACTAAATCCAAGTCACATACCAAAATTGAAAGTGGGTGTCCCCTGGATCTTCTTAGCTACCATTGTCTTTTTATTACTTGAAGAAACCTTGCTCTTTGATAGATTAATAAACTTTCATATCTTGAGAAGAAATGTATCCTTTGCAAAATTCCTGAGAATTCCTCAGTCATATGTTCTCATGGTCACTCCTGCATGAATTTTCTGCTTCCACTGAACTTTGTCTTTCTCATATCTCACGTAAAATTGATGTCCTGTGTTCTCAGTGCTGGGCTCACCTAAATGTCAAACTTAAGTTTGTAAATTTTATTTTCTCGGGATGTGTACATAGACACACACACACACACACACGTTATTTGTATGAGTTGTAGACTTTTAAAAAGGTTTCACTTAATGAGCAGGAAATTTTCTTTGCAACAGTGCTAATAACTTAGATTTGAATATGATGGATCATGCTTCCTAAAAGTCCATGCCACTCCACCAATTATATATCTCACCTTGTACATTCTTCCTCAGGCACAATCCTTCTGTCTTCTTGACTACTCCCTCACTCTCTTCACATCCCCATGGTCCTCCATCTAAGAAAAACAAAAGTAGCCCAATTCCCTTTACCTGATTATGCAGAACAGTATATATAGTTCTGTTTACTGGCTAGTGGATATCTTTTTGTATTCAAAGATTCATTAATGTGCTCTGCTAAAGGAGACATTCACTAGGGGTCTTACCTGTCTCAGAACTGGTGAGGCTTTGAAATTATCTTCCCTTACTCTTTTCCTTATGAATCTCCCAAAGTGGGGGAGTGTCACAGAACCACAAAGATGGGAATTAGGCAGAAGTGGCTATATTGTTTCAGTTTAAAACATGATTTTAAAACAGTAAATACAGATGGCTAATTTTTTTCATTTCTTGTCAATGTTTCTGACTGTTCTTCCCAGAAAGGAGCTTTAATTTTGTTTTCATGATATCTTGCTCTCACTCCCATGTTTCACTTACAAGTACTGTTGTTTTTATTATTAATGCAAGGCAGCAAGTAAAAGGGTAAATGGGTGACGATATGTTCTCATCTGTTGAACCTTTCTCAGAAACATATGGCTTGAGTGTACTTTCTCTGCTTTATGAATACGGATACATTTTTTAAAAAACTTGAATTATATAGGATGATATTGGTATGGTATGATCAGATGCCATTTTCAAATCCATTACCCATCAAAGTTCTCATTTGTTTAAATCATGACATAGTATAAGAGCAGACATAGTTGCTTACATACTTTCTCCCTTCAATATTAAGAAGTTAATTCAAACTCCAGGTAATTCCCCCAGGCTGACTTTTAGTTGTTAGCAGTAGGAATCCCACACACTTAAAGGCTTTCTCTTTAGCTACTGAAGACTTGAGAATTATGTTTACCCTGCTCACAGCTCTGACTTCCTCTACCCAAGCTTTAGAGTCCGTTCTTCATAGTACTGGTGTTGGCTCTCTCTCTCACTGTTGTTAGAACACTATCACAATATAATCTGCTGTCCTCTATATTAGTGGTAAAATGTATCAAGAAGAAAAGCGATAGAATAAGGTATACGGATTTATTTGCTACTAGCTATCTCTTAAAAGAGTTAAGCATCCTCTAACTGTTGACTTCCTAAAATGTCTCCCTTTGCTTCCTTGAGACTTTATATTCTTGATTCATCTTCTTTTTCTCCCATTCCTCTGTTTTATATTCCTTACTGATATTTCGCTTTTCAGTTTCTCATGGGTAACTGTATGTTCAGCCCTTTGTTTTGATTTTCTCAAAAAGCTCACCCTCTCGTAACTTCAAATATCGTTTCTATGTAAATGGTTTCTAAATTCATTATCTTGGCCCCTACCAATATGTCTTCCCTTTCTTATTTCCAAGTTCTGTTTTTCTATTTATCATTCTTCCAATCTCCATCTGAAACTATTGAAGATAATGCAGATTTTGAAATGATATTTATAGTGCGTGATTCTGCCTACTCCTTATTGTCTATTCTGCTGCTACCTTTATAATTGAGGACCAATCTTGATTGTTATAAAAACCTTCTAATTGGTTTTTCAGTGTCCTGTCTCTCCAATAATCTAGCAAACCCCTAATTCTCTTAAGACACAACTCTGCTTATACATCTAGGCTTTTTCTTCCTTGGGAATCATACCTGCAAAATGGATAGGAGTCACAAGGTGAATTGAGTTGCTTGGCTATAGCTCACTCTATACCAGCTGGCTAGGTCTTCTCTTTATGTGAGTAACTGAGGATAAACACTGGTGTATTTTTCTGCTTGACCTTAATTTTTTCGTAAAATGGACTCTTAAGATAATAAACATTAATATTAAAAGTTTTAAAGAAACACATATTTTGACACAAATTTAAGTATCTTACTCTATAAGTTTCAACTATTTTTCTCTGTAATTACTGCTCAATCCAAAATTGGCTTATTTCTCCAGTCTAAGTAGAAAAAAGATCCATTAACAATTTTGGACATTTTGACAGGGTCAAAAATGTTTCACAGGTGTAAATTTATATTTATTATTCTTATACTACTAAGCTTTATGCACATTGATGGGGTGACTTTTGAGAAGTCCCTAACTTCCTCATATAATTTTTCTGAGAGATGATTTATTTAATCAAGATAATTTACACTAATGACTGTAGTAACCAAACTTCAGTGGTTTAACACAATAAAGGTTTATTTCTCATTCATAAAGAGTCCAATGTGGAAATTCTGGTGTGGGTGGCTCTCTTTGGTGGCTCTCCATCAATGATGACTCAGTGTCTTAGTTTGGGCTGCTATAACAGATTAACATAGACTGGGTGAATTATAAACAATAGAAATTTATTTCTCACACTTCTGGAAACTGGAAATCTGTGATAAAGTGCCAGCATGGCTGGGTTCTGTTGGGGACCCTCTTTCAGATTGCAGATGACTTCTTTCCTTATACCCTCACATGGTGGAGAGAGCAAGAGACCTTCTTGAGATCTCTTTTATAAGGGTACTAATTACATTTGTAAGGGCTCCATCCTCATGACCTAATCACCTCCCAAGACCCCACCTTCAAATATTAACACCTTGGGGTTTAGGATTTCAGCCTATGAATTTGGTTGAGTTGGGGGTGCATAAACATTCAGTCTGTAAAACTGAAGCATTGTGATTCTTTCAGTCTAGTGGCTCAGCATTTATTAGGGCTTTGGTGTGAGTCTGGATTCTCTATGTCTGTTCATCAATGAGCAGAATGAAAGAACATGAAGGATCACGTAGGACATTTCAACAAGCACGTTTGGGGAGTGTCATATATTATTTTTGCCTACCTTTTATTGGCTAGAACTAGTTAACTGGCTCCACTTAAATGTATACGGATAGGAAAATATAGTTCGTGTGCCCAGGAAGAAGAAATGGGTTTGGTTGAATATTTAGCCATGCTCTGCCACAGATGATGTTAATTTATCTTTGGAACAGTAACAATTAACACTTTGATTTATGACTCATTTGTTCAATTGCTTACTCTTTATAGCAAGGAAAGGTTTTTTTGTTTGTTTGTTTGCTTCCGTCTGTATACACAGACCCCATCTGGCAGTGGTGTTGGTGGTAATAGTAGAAAAGATTGGGGAGGTAATGGTAAGTGTTGAGTAAGTTAATCGCAAAGTAAATATGAGCTATTGATAAAATATGGCTGCTGTAAAACATTTTTGATGTTAGTAAGAATAATTTGAGCACACATTCACTGTGTGTATGTGTGTCAATTATTAAAGTTTATTTTTTCTTAGGATATAATTCACATAGCATAAAATTCACCCTTTTAAAGTCTGTAATTCAATGTTTTTTTTAACATAATCACAAAGGTATGTAACCACTTCTATTCCCTAATACCAGAACATTTTCATCATCCCCCAACTGAAATGTTGTACCATATATCAGTCTCCCCTATTTTACTCTCCCCTAGCTCCTGGCAAGATTTAGTTGAATGTGTAGATTAGTTTGGGAGTATTGCTGTCTTATCATTGTTAATCTTCCAATCTATTAATACTGGAGGTCTTCCCACTTGTTTTTCTTTAATTTCTTTCAATCATGTTTAATAGTTTTCAGTATACAAGTCTTATACTTCTTTTGTTAATTTTTCCTAAGTAATTTATTCTTTTTGATGCGATTGTAAATGGAATTTTTTCCTTAATTTTCTTTTCAGATTTATTACTAGTATATAGAAATGGAGTTGTACATTGCTCTTATGTCCTGAAACTTTGATGAAAATCATTTAATATTAGTTCTAATTATTTTATTGTGGATCCCCTAGAATTTTCCCTTTATAGGATTGTATCCATTGAAATACAGTTTTATTTCTTCCTTTCCAATTTGGATGCCTATTATTTCTTCTTATTTCTTTCCTTATATTTATTGTCTAATTTCCCTGGCAATTAAGACCCTCCAGTACAGTGTTGAATAGAATCAGCAAGAACAGACATCTTTGTCTTGTTCCTGGTACTGGGGGTTGGGGGGAGGAGCTTTCAATCTTATTACCATTAAGTGTGATGATAGCTGTGTTTTTTTCATAGATGCCGTTTATCAGGTTGAGAAAATTCCCTTCTATACTTAAGTTTCTTGAGTGATTTTATCTCTTTTTTTTAAACATTTATTGGAGTATAGTTGCTTTACAATTGTGTGTTAGTTTCTGCTTTAAAACAAAGTGAATCAGCTATACATAAACATATATCCCCATATCCCCTCCCTCTTGCGTCTCCCTCGCACCCTCCCTATCCCACCCCTCTAGGTGGTCACAAAGCACTGAGCTGATCTCCCTGTGCTATGTGGCTACTTCTCACTAGCTATGTATTTTACATATAGTAGTGTATATATGTCCATGACATTCTCTCACTTTGTCCCAGCTTACCCTCCTCCCTCCCCATATCCTCAAGTCCATTCTCTAGTAGGTCTGTGTCTTTATGCCCATCTTGCCCCTAGGTTCTTCATGACCATTTTTTTTTAGATTCCATATATATGTGTTATCAGACAGTGTTTGTTTTTCTCTTTCTGACTTACTTCACTCTGTATGACAGACTCTAGGTCCATCCACTTCACTACAAATAACTCAATTTCGTTTCTTTTTATGGCTGAGTAATATTCCATCATATATATGTGCCACATTTTCTTTATCCATTCATCTGTCGATGGACACTTAGATTGCTTCCATGTCCTGGCTATTGTAAATAGAGCTGCAGTGAACATTGTGTTACATGACTCTTTTTGAATTATGGTTTTCTCAGGGTATATGCCCAGTAGTGGGATTGCTGGGTCATATGGTAGTTCTATTTTTAGCTTTTTAAGGAAGCTCCATACTGTTCTCCATAGTGGCTGTATCAATTTACATTCCCACCAACAGTGCAAGAGAGTTCCCTTTTCTCCACACCCTCTCCAGCATTTACTGTTTGTAGATTTTTTGATGATGGCCATTCTGACCAGTGCGAGATGATATCTCATTTTAGTTTTGATTTGCATTTCTCTAATGATTAATGATGTTGAGCATCCTTGCATGTGTTTGTTGGCAGTTTGTATATCTTCTTTGGAACAATGTCTATTTAGGTCTTCTGCCCATTATTGGGTTGGGTTATTTGTTTTTTTGATATTGAGCTGCATGAGCTGATTGTAAATTTTGGAGATTAATCCTCTGTTGGTCGCTTCATTTGCAAATATATTCTCCCATTCTGAAGGTTGTCTTTCGTCTTGGTTATGGTTTCCTTTGCTGTGCAAAAGCTTTTAAGTTTCATTAGGTCCCATTTGTTTATTTCTGTTTTTATTTCCATTTCTCTAGGAGGTGGGTCAAAAAGGACCTTGCTGTGATTTATGTCATAGAGTGTTCTGCCTATGTTTTCCTCTAAGAGTTTGAAAGTGCCTGGTCTTACATTTATGTCTTTAGTCCATTTTGAGTTTATTTTTGTGTATGGTGTTAGGGAGTCTCTAATTTCATTCTTTTACATGTACCTGTCCATTTCTCCCAGCACCACTTATTGAAGAGGCTGTCTTTTCTCCATTGTATTTTTTTGCCTCCTTTATCAAAGGTAAGGTGACCATATGTGCGTGGGTTTATCTCTGGGCATTCTATCCTGTTCCATTGATCTATATTTCTGTTTTTGTGCCAGTACCATACTGTCTTGATTACTGTAGCTTTGTAGTATAGTCTGAAGTCAGGGAGCCTGATTCCTCCAGCTCCATTTTTTGTTCTCAAGATTGCTTTTGCTATTTGGGGTCTTTCGTGTTTCCATACAAATTGTGAAATTTTTTCTTCTAGTTCTGTGAAAAATGCCAGTGGCAGTTTGATAGGGATTGCAATGAATCTGTAGATTGCTTTGGGTAGTATACTCATTTTCACAATGTTGATTCTTCCAATCCAAGAACATGGTATATCTCTCCATCTGTTTGTATCATCTTTAAGTTTTTTCATCAGTGTTTTGTAATTTTGTGCATACGGGTCTTTTGTCTCCTTAGGTAGGTTTATTCCTAGATATTTTATTCTTTTTGTTGCAGTGGTAAATGGGAGTGCTTTCTTAATTTCACTTTCAGATTTTTCATCAGTAGTGTATAGGAATGCAAGAGATTTCTGTGCCTTAATTTTGTGTCCTGCTACTTTACCAAATTCACTGATTAGCTCCACTAGTTTTCTGGTAGCATCTGTAGGATTCTCTATGTATAGTATCATGTCATCTGCAAACAGTGACAGCTTTACTTCTTCTTTTCCAATTTGGATTTCTTTTATTTCTTTTTCTTATCTGATTGCTTGGTTAAAACTTCCAAAACTATGTTGAATAATAGTGGTGAGTGTGGGCAACCTTGTCTTGTTCCTGATCTTAGTGGAAATGGTTTCAGGTTTTCACCATTGAGGACGATGTTGGCTGTCGGTTTGTCATATATGGCCTTTATTATGTTGAGGAAAGTTCCCTCTATGCCTACTTTCTGGCGGGTTTTTATCATAAATGGGTGTTGAATTTTGTCAAAAGCTTTCTCTGAATCTATTTAAATGATCATATGGCTTTTCTCCTTCAATTTGTTAGTATGGTTTATCAACATTGATTCATTTGCAAGTGATTCCTTGCACTCCTGGAATAAACCCCACTTGATCATGGTGTATGATCCTTTTAATGCACTGTTGGATTCTGTTTGCTAGTATTTTGTTGAGAATTTTTGCATCTATGTTCATCAGTGATATTGGCCTGTAGTTTTCTTTCTTTGTGACAGCTTTGTCTGGTTTTGGTATCAGGGTGATGTTGGCCTCGTAGAATGTGTTTGGGAGTGTTCCTCCCTCTGCTATATTTCGGAAGAGTTTGAGAAAGATAGCTGTTAGCTCTTCTCTAAATGTTTGATAGAATTCGCCTGTGAAGCCATCTGGTCCTGAGGTTTTGATTATTGGAAGATTTTTAATCACAGTTTCAATTTCATTACTTATGATTTGTCTGTTCATATTTTCTATTTCTTCCTGGTTCAGTCTTGGCAGTCTATACCTTTCCAGGAATTTGTCCATTTCTTTTAGGTTGTCCATTTTATTGGCATATAGTTTCTTGTTGTAATCTCTCATCATCCTGTGTATTTCTGTACTGTCGATTGTTACTTCTCCTTTTTCATTTCTAATTCTATTGATTTGAGTCTTCTCCCTTTTTTCTTCTTATGTGTGGCTAATGGTTTTTCAATTTTATTTATCTTCTCAAAGAATCAACTTTTAGTTTTATTGATCTTTGCTGTCGTTTCCTTCATTTCTTTTGCATTTATTTCTGATCTGATCTTTATTATTTCTTTCCCTCTTGTAACTGTTTTTTTTTTTTTTTTGTTCTTCTTTCTCTAATTGTTTTAGGTTTAAGTTAGGTTGTTTATTTGAGATGTTACTTGTTCCTTAAGGTAGGATTGTATTGCCATAAACTTCCCTCTTAGAACTGCTTTTGCTGCATCCCATAGGTTTTGGGTCGTCGTGTTTTCAGTGTCATTTGTTTCTAGGTATTTTTTGATTTCCTCTTTGATTTCTCCAGTGATCTCTTGGTTATTAAGTAGTGTATTGTTTATCCTCCACGTGTGAGTGTTTCTATATCGTAATGATAGTCAATTTTGTCCATTGCTTTTTATGTATCTATTGAGATATATGGATTTTTTCCCTTATTGTATTAATATGATGTATTACATTGATTGATTTTGCATCTTGATGCACAACCTTGCCCTCCTTGAATAAATTCCACTTGGTCCTTTTGCTCTGCTGGTGGATTTGATTTGCTAATATTTTGTTGAAGATTTTTGCACCTTTATATAAGGACTATTAATAGCTTTTTCCTTGTCTAGTGTTGGTATTAGGGTAACAGTCACCTCATGGGGTGGTTTGGGAAGTATTTCCTCCTCTTTTATATTTTGGAAGAAGTTGTGAAGAATTGGTTTGAATTATTCTTTGAACATTTCCTAGAATTCACCAGTGAAGTCTTCTGATCTTGGGGTTTTCTTTGTGGGAAGCTTTTTGGTTACTGATTCAGTCTTTTACTTGTTTATAGATATATAATTACATATATAAAGATATATTTCATTTTGAGTAAGTTTTATTAGATTGTGTCTTTTTGGGAACTTGTAAATTTCATCTAGGTTATGTAATTTATTGGCATATAGTTGCTCTTGGTACTGCCTTGTAATCCTTTTTATTCCTATAAGGTAGGTACTAATGTCCTCTATTTCATTTCTGATTTTAATAATTTGAATCTTCTACATTTTTTCTTGTTCTGTTTAGCCAAATGTTTGTCAATATTGTTAATTTTTTTAAAAAGAACTGACTTTTCTATTATTTGTTTCATTTATTCCTACTCTAATTTTCATTATTTCTTTCTTCCTGCTAGCTTTGAGTTTAGTATGCTCTTATTTTTCCAGTTTCTTAAGTTGGAAGGTTAAGTTATTTATTTGAGATTTTTTTAAATGTAGATGACTACATTCTTCTCAAGCATACATGGAACAATTTCAGAGATAAACCTTTGCTAGATCATAAAAAATATATACACTTCTGTTGTGAAATGGAGTGTTCCATAGATATCTCTTAGGTCTAGTTGGTTTATAGTGTTGTTCAAGTCTTCTGTTTCCTTCATGACCTTCTGCTTAGTTGTTCAATTCATTATTAAAGTGTGGTGTTGAAGTGTCCAACTATTATTTTTGGTTTGTATATTTCTGTTCTGTCACTTTTTACATCATGTATTTTGGAACCCTCTTTTTAGGTGCAAGTAGGCTTATAATTGTTATATATTCTTTACATATTGATCCTTTTATCATTATGAAATATCTTTCTCTGTCTCTTGTAACTGTTTTGGTCTTAGAGTCTGTTTTGTTTTGTATTACTAGAGCTACTCCAGCCTACCTTTGGTTACTGTTTGCATGGTATATCTTTTTCTCTACTTTTACATTTCAGCTTCTTCTGACATAGAATCTAACGTGTACGTGTTCTTAAGCTCATGTAGTTGAATTATATTTTATATCCATTCTGTCAATCTCTGTCCTTTTCTTGGAGTCTTTAATCCATTTAGATTTAACGTAATTACTGATAAGGTAGGAAATTTATCTCCCAGTTTCTTCTTTGTTTTCTACATGTCTTATATCTTTTTTTTGTTCATTTATTAATGCCTTGTTGCCTTCTTTGAGTTAAATAGGTATTTTTTAGTACATCATTTAAATTTGTGTTAGTCAAGATTCTTCAGAGATTTATTATGAGGACTTGACTCACACAGTTATGGAAGTTGGTAAGTCCTAAGATCTTAGTCGGCAAGCTGGAGACCAAGGAGAGGTGATGATGGAGTTTGGTCCAAAGGCTTGCAGGCTTGAGACATAGGAAGAGCTGACATTTCAGTTTGAATCCAAAAGCCGTCAGGTAGGAAGAATTCTCTTTTACTCAGGGCAAGGTCAGTCTTTTTGTTTTATTCAGGCCTTCAACTGATTGGATGAGGCCCACTCACATTAGGCAGGGCATTCTGCTTTACTTAGTCTAATGATTTAAATGTTAATCTCATTTCAGAACACCCTCACACAGAGAAACACTGAGAATAATGTTTGAACAAATATCTGGGCACCTGAGGCCCAATGAAGTTGACGTAAAATTAGCCATCATATAATTTTTTTGATATAGTTTTGACTTATTTTCTTAGCGGTTTTTCTAGGGGTTACAATTAACATACTAATTTATAAGAATTTAGTTCATATTAATAATGATGCAGTTTTAATTGCATACAATGCTTTGGTCTTATATAGCTCCATTTTATTCTCCCTCCTTTGTGATGTCATGAATTTATCATCATATAAATTGCTAGCCTATACCTTATATGCTCATCAACACAGATATATAATTATAATTATTGCATTATACAATTGCCTTTTAAATTAATAGAAGATAATAATTATAAGCCATAAAATACATTCATACTATATTTTAGATTTACTTATGTAGTTATGTTTACCAGTGCTCTTAATTCTTTATGATTCAAGGTAGCGTCTAGCATCTATTAATTTCAATTTGCTGGACTTCTTTTAGTGTATCTTGTAGGTTAAGTCTCCTAGTGACAAAGTCTCTTAGCTTTTACCTGAGAATGTCTCATTTCCCTTTCAGTTTTGAAGGGTAGTTTTGCTACATATAGATTCTGGATTTACAATCATTTTCTTTAACACTTTGAAACTTTTGTACCCCTCCATACTGGCCTGCACAGTTTCTGATGAGAAATTGGCTGTTAATATTATTAAGGATCCCTTGTACATGATGAGTCACTCCTCTCTTCTGGCTTTCAAAATTCCCTATTCATCTTTCAACAGTTTGATTATAATGTGTCTCTGTGAGGATCTCTTTGATTTCATCCTACTTGGGGTTTGAGCATCTTAGATGAGTAAATTTATGTATTTTTTAAAATTCAGAAAGATTTCAACCATTGTTTCTCCAAATATACTTTCTGCTCCATTTTCTCTTATCCCAGGACTCCCATTTTTGCCTGTGTTGGTATGACTGTTGGTGTCACACACATCTCTTAGGCTCTTCAATTTTCTTAAGTTTCTTTTTCTCTCTTCCTAAGATTCAACAGTCTCAGTTGACTCATCATCAAGTTAATTTTTTTTTTTTTTTTTTGCGTTACGTGGGACTCTCACTGTTGTGGCCTCTCCCGTTGCGGAGCACAGGCTCCGGACACACAGGCTCAGCGGCCATGGCTCACGGGCACAGCCAATCCACGGCATGTGGGATCTTCCCGGACCGGGGCACGAACCCGTTTCCCCTGCATTGGCAGGCGGACTCTCAACCACTGCGCCACCAGGGAAGCCCCATCAAGTTCATTGATTCTTTCTTCTGCTTGTTCAATTCTGCTTTCAAGCCCCTCTAGTGATTTTTCAGTTCAGGTATTGTTCTTTTCAACTGTAGAATTTCATTTGAGTCTTTTAAAATTTGTTCTGTATATTTTTTTGATATTATGTTTAGTGAGACAGTATTTTCATACTTTCCTTTAGTTCTTTGGGCATTGTTTATAAGAGTTCTTTGAACACATTAAAAATAGCTGATTTTCATGCCTTTGTCTAGTAAGTCTTTCTCAGGGACAGTTTCTGTTGATTTTTAAAATCCTATCTACAGGCCATCTTTTCTTGTTCTTTTGCATGCCTCTTAATTTTTTTTTTGTTGAAAACTGAACATTTTAACATAATGTATTTTGGTAACTCTAGACATCAAATTCTTTCCCCTCTCCAGAGTTTGTTGTTATTGTTGCTTGTTGTTGTTGCTAGTTTACAGACTTTTCTGAACTAATTCAGTAATGTATTCATTCTTTGTCTTGTGTGACCACTGAAGTCTCAGCTCAGTTAGCTTTGTTGTCAACTAATATTGAATAGAGATTTCCTTGGATATATGCAAATGGTAGGTCTCCTTTTCTTTTCTGAGGAGCTTTGTATTGATAAGGCATGTCTTAAACCATTAGCCAGGTAGTTTACTTCATTGCCTCTGTTTACGTCCTCCTTGTGCAGAGCCTTAAGTTTAGCCAGTAGTGAGAACTTACAGACTTCTCATGTCTTTCTTGAGCAGAGTACTGCACAGGCACATGGCCTTTTAGATTCCCAAGAAAAAGCCCCCTATGAACATCTCATTCCCTAGCTTTCTTTTTAAGCGTTTTGGTTAGCCTATTGTTTACACCAGTTCTTATCCTCTCAGCAGCCGTGATATTAACCCATTGCTACTGAACATTTCTGACAAATGTTTGCAAGGGAAAATTTCTTCTCACTAGGCAAGCTCTGATTCAGTTCAAAGAAAGAGAGGTCTTGTGAATGAGGTATTCCAGGAAACCACCAGACTGGTGAAATAATGATAATTCTCTGGAAATGTGACTTTGAAAGAGCTCCAACCCTGTTCTCATTCCATTGGTTAACAAGCCACTGGTTTTCACAGTCATTGCAGGTTATTTATTTTCAAGGATAACACACAGCTTGGGAAAGAGGAGATGGGAATAGAACAAATTAGAAGGCAAAAATCTTCCTGTTTTTACTGAGATTCAGCTTTTTTCTTGACTAAATTCTTCCCAACTGCTGCAAGACTTTGTTTAATTGCCATAATTCTGAACAAGTTTATTCTGACAATTTTTACCAGGGTTACTTTTATTTTATTAAGGTGAAATTTTTTAGAGGTCCTTATTCTGCTATTCCCACTCTGTCATTTAAAAAATTTACATATATATGTAAATTAGAATGTTTTCTTACTTTATCCCAATGGATCATTTTGTACATGCACTAGCATGTGGTCACTCTACTTTGAGAATTACAGTTGACCCTCGAACAACACGGGTTTGAATTGCATGGTTCCACTTACACGTGGATATTTTAAAATGGTAAATGCTACAGTACTACATGATCCATGGTGGATTGAATCTGCAGTTGTGGATTGTGGATACAGAGGAACCAAGGAGGGCTGTATATGGAGGGCTGACTATAAGTTATTTGCAGATTTTTGACTGTGCGGAGGGTCAGTGCCCCTAACCCCTGTGTTGTTCACAGGTCAATTGTACTGTTATATAAGGAAGAACCAAAATGTATAGATGGGATTTACATGGAAGAAACTCTTGTCCTAAATTTCAAATAATTAGAATTGCTTCAAAGGCAGGACAGGTCACTTTGTCAAGTAAGAAACCTCCTAGATCATGTTTTAAGGGTACCTCAGAGGATATCCTTCATGGTCAATGATGTGGCTGTAAACCAAATGAATTATAAAATCTGTTCCAATTATGTTCCTCCTAAGAATCTATTACTTCAGTATATTTAATATACTGATAAAATTCCAATTACAAAACCATGCATCTATGTGTGAGTGTATGTGTAAGTGTACAAAAGTATCTTTTAGAAAAATTACAAGGTGGATATGTATAGATATTTACACAGATACACTGTTATACGCACATATGCATTTGAGGATTGAGACTAATATTAAAACATGTTATCATAGAAATATGCTACTTGAAATGATAAAATAAACCTAGATTAACTTAATGTCATTTTTTTCCTGTTTGTAACCTTTGTGTTAAGAATGAGCTATCTTGTATTTTAATGATCAACCTTTTCTCAGGGTTATATATTACCCTTTCAATTATTGTAAAAGATGTAGAAATTGCTATAAAACATGTCCAATTTTGTGAACACTCAATCACTACAATAAAAATAGAAAATATAATAAAACTAAATGCAATGTTCTGACATTTTTAATAATGAGAATATGAAATGTTACAACATAATTTCATTTTCTTGGTAATTTAACCCCTGGGTTTCTGCTCTGTTCCCTAGGTTTCAGCTATGTTCCTCATTACTTCTTTGGTGTCTCTATACTTACCCTGTCCAATGTCTTCCTAGGTGAGTTTCATTTGCATCCTTACTTGTGTAGGATGGCTCCTAGACAGATCTGCCTGTATCATTCAGAGGACAGAACTCAATCACTCTTGTCAATACTAAAGCCAGCTTGTCAGCCAGAAGCCAATTGGCGTTTTGTAATGGAAAAAGTAAAGAACATTTGCTTCTGCCTCTATAAACTAATTACACTAAAGCCCCAAGTTGGTCCTTTTATGTACAAGGCTACTCTAGCTAGGCTCATATATTACTCAAAGTATCCTTTGCATTTTTAATATGTCCATGAAACATATATTTTTGTGAAATGTCACTTCAGAATACAACTTGAGTTTTTATGGTGGTGTGGCCTCAGGAAGACAAATTTCGAAATGGTTTGCTGAGGGCCCCTGAGAATTTTAAGTTCATGCAACTCCTCAGTCTCAGGGAACGTATGTTCAAAGAAAAGAATGAATAGCAGAGAGTGTTGCTTACTCCCTTCTGAAAAAGCAATCAATGCCTAGAACTATGAGTGTATTTTACATCTGTTCACTCTGCAAGCCATAGAAAACTAGTTTGGCAGGAAGAAATAGGGTGAAAGTAGAATTAGACCAATTACTCAGATATTAATGGTGCTTGTCATTTCATTTGAGTTCCTCTAGGCACTTTCCAGTGCTTCATAATCCTCCTGGGTAAAAGAGTCTATCACATAAATTAAAAAATCCAAATGGTCAGTAGGCTGAGGTGTGAAAGCATACCTACAAGGTGAGGATTATTTAGTCTGGGAAAATTAAGTCTGAAAAGAGAAAAAAAAATGATTTCTGTAAAATCCTGAAAGGAAGAGAATGTGAGATTGCTTTTGAAATTGTATATCTCTTTAAATATGTGAATATATTTTCCTCATAAAAATTAAAACACAAAAAAATAAATAAAAAGGGAAAGTCTCACTTCTCCAGTTTCCTCAGTTCCCCAGTCTTCCCCACAGAAATGTTTCCCTCAACTTATTTTCCATGAGTTTATGTGTATAATCATTTGCATACATACACACACTTATGGCTTTTATTCTGTAACTTGCTTTACCTGGTGATTTTTCTATGTTGTAAGATTTGGTTTATTCTTTATAACTACTGTGGTATATATACAATAATGCATTTATTCACACTTCTATTGAGGCACATCTAGGTTTCAAAGCTTGCTACTATAAATAATTATATATTGGACAGCTGGCTTCTATTCTTGGTTCTTTTAATCCTAACTGATACACTCTGCTTTTTATAGACATCTTTAATCCGTTGTCTTCTGTTGTGATCTGTAATGTATTTACAGTTCTTTATGACATCATGTTTTATGTTTTTTTCTTTTATACATGTATACACGTAGTTTATTTCATACAGCAGTGTGGTGAGTACATTCTTTAATTGAAATAATAGTGTCTGGATTCACACATGCATCCTTGCCTTGCTCCTGAACTTAGATGAGAAGGTTTCAATTTTTTATCATTGATTAGATGTTAGCTGTGGGTTTGTCATATATGGCCTTTATTATGTTGAGGTACATTTCTTCTATACCTAGTTTGTTGAGTATTTTGAAAGGGTGTTGAATTTTGTCAGATGCTTTTTCTACATGTATTGGGATGACCATGTGATTTTTATCCTTCATCTTGTTAATGTAGTGTGTCACATTTATTGATTTGTATATAGTGAAGCATCCTTGCATTACCAGGGATAAATTCCACTGGATCATGCTGTATGATCCTTTTGATATGCTTTTGAATTTAGTTTGCTAGTATATTGCTGAGGGGTTTGTCATTTATAATCATAAAGAAGGTTGGTGTGTAGTTGTTTTCATTTTTGTTTTTTGTTTGTTTTTTCATTATA
This sequence comes from Kogia breviceps, assembly GCF_026419965.1. NCBI lineage: Eukaryota > Metazoa > Chordata > Mammalia > Artiodactyla > Physeteridae > Kogia > Kogia breviceps. Next base: position 26,590,996 of record NC_081330.1, on the reverse strand, counting down.
TGTCCTTATTTGGCTTCGTTATCAGGGTAATGCTTGCCTCATAAAATGAGTTTGGCATTGTTCCCTCCTTTTCAATTTTTGGAAAACTTTGAGGATTGGTGTTAATCCTTCTTCAAATGTTGGGTAGAATTAACTGGTATAACCTCCTGTTCTTGGAATTTCCTTTATTGGAATGTTTTTGATTACGGACTCAATTTCAATATACTTACTTGTTATTGGTGTGTTAAGATTTTCTACTACTTCATGATTCATGCATGGTATGTCCTATGTATAAGGAATTTGCCATTTTTTCTAGATTATGCAATTTGTTGGTGTATAATTATTCATAGCAGTCTCTTATGATTGTTTTTATTTTTGTGGAGTCAGTTGTCCTTTCATTTCTGATTTTATTAATTTGAGTTTATGTTCTTTTTTCTTAATCTAGCTAAAATTTTGTTAATATTCAGAAAACCAACTCTTGGTTTTATTGATCTTTTCTATTGTTTTCCTGATCTCTATTTCATTTATAGAGAATCTTTAATTCTTTAATTTTTATTATTTCTTTCTGCTAACTTTGGGCTCGGTTCTTTTAGTTTAAAGTTAGATTTTTTATTTGAGCTATTTCTTATTTTTTAATGTGTGTGTTTATTGCTGTAAACTTCCTTCTTAATATTGCTTTTATTGTATTTCATAAGTTGTGGCAAGTTGTGTTTTCATTTTCATTTTTGTAAAGATATTTTCTATTTTTTCTTTTGATTTCATCTTTGACTCATTGATTGCTTAGGAGTATGTTGTTTAATTTCCACATATTTGACAGTTTTCCTAAGAAAGGACATTTTTTATTTTATTTAATTTATTTATTTTTTCTTTTTTCTTTCTTTTTCTTTTTTTTTTAACATCTTTATTTGAGTATAACTGTTTTGCAATAGTGTGTTAGTTTCTCCTTTACAACAAAGTGATTCAGTTATACATATACATATGTTCCCATATCTCTTCCCTCTTGCGTCTCCCTCCCTCCCACCCTCCCTATCCCACCCCTCTAGGTGGTCACAAAGCACAGAGGTGAACTCCCTGTGCTATGCGGCAGCTTCCCACTAGCTATCTAATTTACATTTGGTAGTGTGTATATGTCCCTGCCACTCTCTCACATCGTCACAGCTTACCCTTCCCCCTCCCCATATCCTCAAGTCCATGCTCTAGTAGGTCTGTGTTTTATTCCCATCCTACCACTAATCTCTTCATGACATTTTTTTTTTTTTTTTTTTAGATTCCATATATATGTGTTAGCATACGGTATTTGTTTTTCTCCTTCTGACTTACTTCACTCTGTATGACAGATTCCAGGTCTATCCACCTCATTACAAATAACTCAGTTTCACTTCTTTTTATGGCTGAGTAATATTCCATTGTATATATGTGCCACATCTTCCTTATCCATTCATCTGTTGATGGACACTTAGGTTGCTTCCATGTCCTGGCTATCGTAAATAGAGCTGCAATAAACATTTTGGTACATGACTCTTTTAGAATTATGGTTTTCTCAGGGTATATGCCCAGTAGTGGGATTGCTGGGTCATATGGTAGTTCTATTTGTAGTTTTTTAAGGAACCTCCATACTGTTCTCCATAGTGGCTGTATCATTTTACATTCCCACCAACAGTGCAAGAGTATTCCCTTTTCTCCACACCCTCTCCAGCATTTATTGTTTCTAGAGTTTTTGATGATGGCCAATCTGGCCGGTGTGAGATGGTATCTCATTGTAGTTTTGATTTGCATTTCTCTAATGATTAATGATGTTGAGCATTCTTTCATGTGTTTGTTGGCAATCTGTATATCTTCTTTGGAGAAATGTCTATTTAGTTCTTCTGCCCATTTTTGGATTGGGCTGTTTGTTTTTTTGTTATTGAGCTGCATGAGTTGATTATAAATTTTGGATATTAATCCTTTGTCAGTTGCTTCATTTGCAAATATTTTCTCCCATTCTGAGGGTTGTCGTTTGGTCTTGTTTATGGTATCCTTTGCTGTGCAAAAGCTTGAAAGGACATTTTTTAAAAAGGCTGTAACCCTCAGGTTATAATAAAGAGTTATAACAATTATGCATATCTATGCACCAAGTGAGACAACCACCTTTACAAAACAAACTATAAGAGGTGAATGGACACATAGGTAGATATACACTAATAACTGGAAATTTAATCCTGTTAAGACATAGACAAGATACAACAAGTAGGCTAGAAAACATGGGGGTAGGGGAGAGTAATGAAAGACCAAAGCAACATAAACAATATGGTAGATCTTATGGATATATATCAAATTTTTCATCCTGATAATAGAGAAAGTAGATTTTTCATCAGAACACATGGCAAATTTAGAAATATTTGTCATATATTAGCTTATAATGTAAATATCAATAAGTCCCATAAAGTAGAGTTATTAAAAGAACACTTTCTGAACACAATGAAATAAAATAATAAATTAAGAACATAAATAATAGATAATTCCATGGTGAATGGGATGGGGAATTCCTATTAAGCATCTCATGTGTGAAGGGAGAAATACAAATCAAAATCCCCAAATTTCTAAAAAAAATGACATTTAAAACACTACATATTAAAATCTATGGTGCATATTTACACAGGTGATCAGAGGTTGAATACCTTAACAATAAAGATGAAAAAATGAAAAAAAAATGAATTAAAATCTCAGGTCAGAAACCTGGAAATAGAAGAACAAATAAGCCAAAAGAAAGTACAAGTAATGAAATAATACTAAGAAGAGCAGAAATAAATAATACAGTGAAAAGAAAAACAGTAGATTTAAGTAATATATTAAAATTCTGCTTTTAAAAAATAATTATCAAGATAAACTACTAACTAACCTAATCCAAGGGAAAAAAAGAGGGGTGGGGGAGAAATCATAAATATGAGAAAAAGCAATGGGGGAAAGAAGTGTTGAAATAAATAATGTAAAGATGTCACAATAGACTACTTGCAGACTTCTGTGTAATAAATTTGGAAACCTATATAAAATGGATGATGTTCCTAGGTAAACTGAAGTTAATAAAATTGACCCCATTAGAGAAAAAAATTAATAGATCTAAGAAGAAAAATTGTATGATAACTTCCATAGATGCTGTAAATCTCTCAGTAAAATACAATCCATGCTTAGTTGTAATGTATTAACTTTTTAGTTTATTTCTGGATTTGCTTTGCATTTATTAGTAAGTTAAGGACTTTTGTCCTCATGTAATTTTTTTCTCTTGTAAATATGTTAGGTTTAGAATCAAGGTTTTACTTGTCTCATAGAATGAATTTGGAAATAATTCACATTCTCTAATCTGTGGAAGATCTTTTGGGTAAGATTTTCATTTTTTCTCTCATGAATGTTTCGAGGAATTTCTTTGTTGGTACACTGTGTCTTGAAAGTTTTTTATTGAAAGGTTTTAAAATACAGATTATTCCTGAAATGTAAGGTTGTTTTAACATTTAAAATAAAGTAATTCACTACATTAATGGGATAAAGGAGGAAAAAAACATATGACCAACAGATAGAGAAACTTAGTTTACAAAATTCAGCATTCATCAGGATGAACTCCAGGAGCCAGTTAATAGATTGCAGAACCCCTTTACCACACACCAACATTCATACAGGTATAGACACAGACACATACACAGACAACAAAACACATGCACACACATACACACACACAATACACTTCCTATTTGTAATTATTAGCAGTTTAGCTCATGATTGTTATTGTTTTTTACAATAAGCATCCAAATGAATGAATCTTACCAATAAGTTTTATAGGTTTCTTTGCTCACTACTGTTTCTTCTATCTCTTGCACTCATTTTTTATTTTGCTATAGTATACTCAAAAAATTATTATAGCAACTATCTGCTGGTATTATACTTTGATTGCTTCCTGTCCTTAACATTATTCTTTCTTTACACAGAAAATTTCATTTTGATACCTGTATTACCCTTACATCTGGCACTTTATAGTGAGGCTTTCTCCTTTTGACATCAGGTGGTTTCCTCCTAAATTAGCTGAAGCTTGTAGGTCTTAAATGTGAAACAGGCTGATGCAACATTATTATAATTCAGCCATTTTGTTAAAATTACAAAGGTGAGGGCTTCCCTGGTGGCGCAGTGGTTGAGAGTCCGCCTGCCGATGTAGGAGACACGGGTTCATGCCCCGGTCCGGGAAGATCCCACATGCCACGGAGCAGCTAGGCCTGTGAGCCATGGCCGCTGAGCCTGCGCATCCGGAGCCTGTGCTCTGCAACGGGAGAGGCCACAACAGTGAGAGGCCCACGTACCACCAAAAAAAAAAAAAAATTACAAAGGTGATATTTGAAATGTAAGAATGTGATTGTTTTTTTCTGAACACCTTTTAATATCTTTACTACTGAAGCCTCGCCTTAGTTGCCAATAACTAGAACCACACTCAGCAAGCCCCTAAAAAGCAATTCACACTTCTGCTTTTAATCATCACAGGAACTACTATAATGCTGTTCCTCCTTCAATCAGAAAACATATTACTCAGTTTCTCAGCACCCTATTCACCCAGCCAGCTGTAAAAATTATCAACAGCCTTCTACACCATTGGCTTTCTTCATAGTCTGCCTGGAGCAGAGTGAAGCTGTGGCCATATTATTTTCCTTTTGATTCAAGGACCTTATCCCTTCATCAGAACTAAGTGTAGGATGGTCAGTTAGGAGTCAACATTATAGTTTGCTTCTGTTTTTTCCTCTTCCTTAGTAAGTCTGTTTGTGCTGTGTTTAAAGGCCAGTTCACTTAAAGAATAATGCTCTTCATCCCATCTTTGGAAGTGGTGTTATCACTTAATGAGGCTAACAGAGGAGGAAGAGAAAAGGCCAGAGGCAGAATTTAAGGAGATGATAACTAAGAGTTTTCCAAAACTAATTAAAGATACTGATTAAAAAAAGACTTAAGAAGCCTTAAAATCCCAAGAAAGAGAAATAAAAATAAATTGAACACTCAGTACATCTTAATGAAAGTACAGATCACTAAAGATAAGAAAATGTAGGAAACCTCCAAACAAAAACACATATTCATGAAAAGGACAACCATTGAATTAGCAGTTGAATTCTCAATGACAGTGATGGAAGCCAAAAGCCAGTAGAATAATATTCTCAATGGGCCAAAATAAACTAATGCACAGCCTAGAAGAATATACTCAATGAAAATATTTTTCACAACTGAAGGAGAAACACAAACTGAGTGGATGGTAAAAGAAATTAATGTGTTCTGCATTTTTCATATGATCTAGAAGGAGGGAAGGTATATTCATCCCCTTTAGAATTGAATAAGTTAAATATGCACACAATAATTTCTAGAGAAACCACTAAAAGAATAGAAATGGAGTGTATATCATTTAAACTAATGGAAAGAATAACAGCAACAAGAAAAAATCAGTTTCAAAGAAAGTAAGAAAGGAAAAAAGAAACAAAATTAGCTGAAACAGGACAAAATAAATGTCACATATAAGCCCAATATGCACTAAATGTAAATTAGATATACATTAAATGTAAATGGACTAAGTGTTCCTGTTAAAAGACTAAATTTCTTAGAATGTATTAAAAAGTTCAACTATATTCAGTTTATAACAGGCACATTCTTAAAACGTTAAAACGTAAGTATATAAAAAGGTTAAAGTAAAAGGGTAGAATAGATTATATCACGCAAATACTAATCAAAAGAGTTAATATAGTGATACACTGCTACCAAAAATAATCTATAAAGGGACAAAAATTATCTAAATTTAGAGTTACTATAACAAAAGTCTTGATTCCACCAGGAAAGTAACACTAGGGTGTTATGTAACACTTGATTACATAGCCTCAAAGTATATAATGCAAACATTTACAGAACAACAGTGTGTGGAAGAAATCCACAGTCATGATAGGACATTATAGCACATCTCTCTAAATTGATAGGTTAAACAAATCATGAAGAACATAGAAGATTTGTAAAGCATGATTAACAAACTTGACCTAATAGACATCTATGGAACACTATATGCAAATAATAAAGAGTACAACCTTTTAAAGCATACACAAAATATTTAAAAATCGATCATATAATGAGCTTCAACGTACGTTTCAAATTTTAACGAACTTTTGTCATACAGAGCATGTTCTCTGATCTCAATGCAATTGAGCTAAAAATAAGTAGCAAAAGGATAGCTAGAAAGACTTCTTATGTTTGGAAATTAAAAAAAAATTCTAAATCCACATGTAAAAAGAGAAATTACAGTGGAAACCAGAGAGTATTTTGAACTGAATGAAAACAGACTGTTTTATATTAAAGATTATGAGAATCAGCTTAATTGGGATTTAAAAGGAAAATTTTCACCTTAAGTGTATATATCACAGAAGAATAAATATTGGTTGCAAAGTTATAATCTATGGATACATGTTTATAATTAGATAAATACCATCAAAATTAAACCAAATAAAGTAGATAGATGGGAATAATAAAATTAAGAGAATAATAAAATTAAGAGAAGTATTTAATGAAAATGAAAATAATAATTCAATAGAGAAGATCAGTATGATCAGAATTCGGTCTTCAAAATGACTAATAAAATTTACAAAATGTCAGTTATTGATGAAAAATAGTTAAAGCAAAATAACAATTATATGGAATAAAAACTGGGACATAATCACAGATGTTACATTTAAAAACTTATATATTTAGCATCAACAATAGATCACAAGGCATACAAAGAAATAAGGAAAAATGGCCCACAGGGAAACAGTAGAATACACATTCTTCTTAAGTGCCCATGGATCATTCTCCAGGGTAGACCATATGGTAGGCCACAAAATAAATGTTAAAATTTAATAGGATTGAAATCATACCAAACATTTTATCTGATCACAGTGGAATGAAGTGGAAATCAGTAGCAGAAGGGAAACTGGCCACTCTACAAATATGTGGACTTGAAACAAAACACTCAAATAACCAGTGGGTCAAAGAAGAAATCAAAAGGGAAATTAGAAAATATCTTGAGAGAAATTAAAATGAAAACACAACATACCAAGACTTACGGCATGCAGCAAAAGCAGTACTGAGGGAGGTTATAGTGAAAAAGGCTTACATTAAAAATAAGAAAGTTCTCAAATCAACAACATAACTTTACACCTGGGAACTAGAAAAACAACTAACTAAACCCAAAATTTAGCAGGAGGAAGGAAATAATAAAGATTAGAGCAGAAATAAATGAAATAGATAATTGTACAATAGATAAAAATAAAACTAAGCGTTCAGTTTTTGAAAAGATAAACATAATTGACAAATCTTTAGTTAGATTAATTAATGAGAGAAGACTCATATAGCTAAATTCAGAAATGAAAGATGGAACATTACAACTGATGAACCACAAATTAAAAAAAAAAGGATTACAGGAGACTACTATGAACAATAATATGCTGACAAATTGATAACCTAGAAAAAAAAGGAAAATTTTCCAGAAAAAATACAACCTACCAGGAATAAATCATGAAGAAATAAAAAACAAACTCTGTTCTGAAGAGGGCTATAACTAGTGAGGTGTATGAATCAGTAATCAGAAACCTCCCAATAAATAGAAGCCCAGGACCAGATGGCTTCACTGGAGAATTTAATCAAACATTTAAATATCTAACACCAATCCTTCTCAAACTCTTCAGCAAAATTGAAGAGGAGGAAACACTTCCAAACTGATTGTATGAGGCCAACTTTACAATGATATCAAAGCCAGACAAAAATACTATAAGAAAGGAAAACTATAGGCCAATATACCTGATGAATATTGATGAAAAAAATTCTCAGCAAAATACTGGCAAATCGAATTCAAGATTACATTAAAAGAATTATACACCATGACCAAGTAGAATCTATTTTTAGAATGTGTGGTTGGTTCAACATACAAAAATTAATCAATGTAATAGAATGAAAGACAGAACCAATGTGAATGTCTCAATTGATACAGAAAAAGCATTATACAAATTTAAGACCTTTTCATTATCAAAAGGCTCAACCAACTAGGAGTAGAAGTACAAACTACCTCAACATAATAATGACCATATGTAAGAAGCGTATAGCTAATGTCATAATCAGTGGTTAAAAGTTTAAAGCTTTTTCCCTTAGATAAAGAGCAAGGCAGGGATGCCCACTCTCACCACTTTTACTTAACATGGTATTGGAAGTCCTAGCCAGAGCACTTAGGCAAGAAAAACAAAGAAAGCATCCACGTTGGAAGAGAAGAAGTACAATTATCTTTGTTTGCAGGTGACATGATTTTATATGTAGAAAATCCCAAAGAATCTACAAAAACCCCTGTTAGTACTAATAAACAAATTAATCAAATTGCAGGATATAAAACAACTCAAAAATTAGTCGCATTTCTATAACAATGAACCATTCAAGAAAGAAATTAAGAAAATGATCACATTCAGAATAGAATAAAATGGAACAAAATACCTGGGAATAAACTTAACCAAGAAAGTGAAAGACTTGTATAACTGAAAATGATAAAACATTGCTTAAAGAAATTAAAGAAAATAAAAACAAATGGTGAGCTATCCTGTGTTCATAGGTTGGAGGACTTGATATTCTTAAAATATCTGTACCACCCAAAGCAATCTACAGATTAAATGTAATCCCTATCAGGATTCCAGTAGCATTTTTTTTTTTTTGCAGAAACAGAAAATTCCATCCCCAAACTCATATGGAATCTCAAGGGACCTGGAATAGTCAGAACAGTCTTGAAAAAAAAGAGAACAAGTTTGGAGGCTTCACAATTCATTGTTTCAAACCATGCTACAAAGCTACAGTAATCAAATCAATGTGGCACTTTCATAAAGACAGAGTTATAGATCAATGGAACAGACCAGAGAGACCAGAATAAACCCTCTTGTATATGGTTGAATGGTCTTGTAGCAGGGTGCCAAGACCACACAATGAAGATACTGTTCTTTGCCCAAAATTTTATGCTGGGAAAACTGGATATCCACATTAAAAATAAATGATATTGGATTCTTTTCTTATACCATATGCAAAAATTAACTCAAAATGGATTAAAGACCTAAATAAAGCTTAAAAGTATAAAACTTTATAAGAAACAATAGGAGAAAATCTTCATGACATTGGATATGGATATGATTTCTTGGGTATGACACAAAAAGCACAGGCAACAATAACAAAAATAGATAAATGGGACTTCATCAAACTTAAGAGCTTCTGCACATTAATGTGAATAATTGACAGAGTGAGAGGCAACTTATGGAATGAGAAATGGGAGCAATAATCCATATGTCTATCGCTAGTAGACTAGACAAATAAATCATAGTGTATTCATGTACTATAATACTCTACAGGAAAGAAAATGGATAACTACTCTTACCTACAACAATGAGAATATATTTCCCAGATATAATATTGGGCAGGCAAGTCACCAAAAATATATACAGTATTATTCCATTTATATAAATTTCAGGAACTAAAAATACTAAACTGTAGTTTTTAGGAATGAATGGATATATGGTAAATTATAAAGAAAGCAAAACATGATAATCATATGAATGAAGGTATTGGTTGCCTCTCCAAGGAGGGACAGGGAAAGGATATTGGGAGGGAGCTTTCTAGTGTACCAGCAATATTTTATTTCTTGATTCAGATGGTGGTAACATAGGCATTTGCTTTTTAATAACTTTTAAGCTGCACATGTTTTTAATTCACTTTTGTGTATATTACATTAATTGATTTTTTGCAAAAGGAAAAAAAATAATTGCAAATTCTTTTTCTGAATTGCCTATCTCCTTTAGAGTCATTTGTTCTTTGTGTTTATTTTTGTCCTTTTTATGGTGTTGGCTTTTGTCATGGTCTAATGAATGTGTTCATTCATATTTATACATGAATATCTAGATTCAGTTATTTAGGTAGCCACCATAAGTTTTCTCTGCACTTGCGTAGAATTCATTTCCGCAAAAGGCTTCTTTTTGAATGGGATGGCTGATCACAAGGTTTATATAAGTAGATACTGTATTTAGTATCTCATATTGGTAATCTCTTCCTTCTCCTTCCCCTTCCTCTTCCCCTTCTTACGCCCTCTTCCTCCCCATCTACACTCTCTTTCTCTGCAGCCTCTCCTCCTCCTCCTCTTTCTTCCTCTCTACTCCTTTGTCATCTGGCTTCCATGACGGTACACTCTCCTGCTTTTCTTTCTTCTTCTCTCTCCATTCTTTTCTTCCCTTTTTATTTGTTTCGCCTCTTATTGTCACTGAGGTAATAGATTTCCCAATTTTTAACCTTGACTCTGTTCTTCATTCAATCTTCACAAATTCAATTAAGATCTAAAAACAGTTGGACTCCAAAATTTTTATCTCTAGCTCCAATTTCAGTTCTGCACTCTGGGTAACCAGAGGACAAATACCCTGAGACTATTTGTTGACCATTTGTTTAAACATTTATTGAGCATAGATTAGGTTCTAGGTACTGTGTAGGCACTATTTGAGAAGACAAAGATTTAAGCCAGTAAGTTCAGTCAAGTACTGTATGTTCTAAGTTATTGCTTTGTGTTGCAGTAGACTACAAAGGAGGTAGGGGTTCCTACTGGGCAGGTGAGAAGTCAGGCAGACTTACAAAGTTATGCATGATCTGAGTCTTGAAAGTTGAGTGTTAATACAAAAAAAAAAAAAAAGAAAACAATGGAAAAGTGAACAAAGAAAATAGGGAAAACGTCAGATGAGCAAACCTGAATGCCCATAAAAGATGTGAAAATCTTTTGAATGAATTACTGAGCAAGGCAGTAATTAATTAAAGCAACAATATCATGCAAAACCCCTCTGATGGACAAGTATTAAAGAATCTGATGAGCCAAATATATTCAGTTTGTCCTATCTGAATGCATTCTCTTTCTTGCTTCATGAAGCTGATCTGTATGGACTACAACAATAGGTCCCCTTGTCCTACATCTTCTGGTTGAATTTAGCAGAATAGCAGAGAGTGGGAGGAGAATAATGTCAGAGAAGTTATTCTCTTGATTCCCTCCCTGTAGGATTGCCTCTGGATGGTCTCATCACTTGAAAAAAGGTCAAAACTCCTCTCAAGACAGCCTTCTCTCTCTATTTTTTTTTCCCTTCTGGTTTCCTATTACTACTTTCTTCCCTTATCTGTTTGGGATCTAAGGATGGTAGCATTCCTGGCATAGTGCACTATCCCTTTAAGTGTGTCCTCTGCTTTTTTCTGGGTCTTTAACTGAGAGAGTAATTGGTACTAGAAGTGAATCCAGGAAACACTCCCAAAATAAGATTTTGGAATTGAATTATTCTCATATTTGAGGAAATGGTACCTGGGTAATCATTGCTATTTAGTGGTACCACAGATATGCAAATCATCTGTAGTACCTTATATGGATAGCATAGATGACAGCTAAAATTTTCACTTATAGATCAGAGTATAACCATATTTATATCACACCACGAATATTAATCTAGGTGATGGGATTTTATGTGTTCCCTGTGTTTGGGGACACACATTTTTCATCTGTGTGAAGGACAAGAACACGTAATAGGTTTATTATTATTATTAAAATAATATTTAAAAATTTTTTTGTTTTAATTTCTAATATGGTAAATATAAATAGATAAGCACAAGCTTTGCCTAAGCCCACATAAGCAAAAGCTCTTTAAGGTTCTCAGTAATTTTAAAGAATGATAAGGCTTCTTGAGACCAAAAAGTTTAAAAACCACAGCTGCAAGAAAAATATTTCAGAAAGTGAAACCCAAGGACTTCTGGGTTTTTTTTAGAGTAGTAATGTTTATAGCATGTTCATGTTTTCTACATATTTTTCTGATATAAACTAATCTGTTGATATCTTCCAAGTGATAATAAATTATTCTCAAAGTTTCTCTCATCAAAAGCAGTGATATTATGTCAATATATAATGCTTTGTATTTTTAAGTATGTCAAACTGATCAAAACCACTGGTGAGAATACCTATTTATCAAAGAATGTTAGAGTTTGGAATGTTAGAGTTGTTAGAAATTATCTAGTCCAGTGATCATTAAACATTGTCTACAGACCCGTGTTTAAATTACTCTAGGAGCCTGCATCTTAGAGATTCTTGGGTCTTAACCCTGGGGATTTTGATTCAGTAGGTTACAGGGGTGGGATGTGGGGCAGAAACCTGTAATTTACAAAAGTTCTCCCAAATTATTTTGATGCCTAGCCAGGTTTGAAATTAATAATCTGGTCCAACCCTGTTATTTCCGAGGCAGGCTTTGGAAAACTATTGCTGGTGGGCCAAATCCAACCCAGCATCTGTTTTTGTAAATAAAATTTTATTGAAACACAGCCATGCCTGTTTGCTTATGCACTGTCTATTAGTGCCTCTGTACCAAAACAGCTGAGTTTAGTAGTTACAACAGAGACTTTATGGTCCACAAAGCATTAAGTATTTAGTATCTGGTCCTTTATGGAAAAAGTGTGCTGACCTCTGTGATAGAAGAAAAACAATAAATTTAGAAGTTATAAAGACTTTCATTTGGTAGTTAGTAGCAGAATTCAGATTAGAATTCATGTCCTTTAATAATTGGTCTGATACACTTTTCATTATACCTCATAGGTTTTTCAACACAAAAAACATGTTAGGGCTTCCCTGGTGGCGCAGTGGTTGAGAATCCGCCTGCCGATGCAGGGGACACGGGTTCGTGCCCCGGTCTGGGAAGATCCCACATGCTGCGGAGCGGCTGGGCCCGTGAGCCATGGCCGCTGAGCCTGCGCGTCCGGAGCTTGTGCTCCTCAAAGGGAGAGGCCACAACAGTGAGAGGCCCGCGTACCGCAAAAAAAAAAAAAAAAAAAAAAAAAAAAAAAAAAAAAACATGTTAAAGATAACAATTTATGCTAATGGTAAATTTTTGATACAATTATGTTAAATAGTAAACTGCCATAGTGCATTCAAATTGTAGTCTGATTTGGAAGAATTGGGTTTGAAGTCACCATTTTCCAGACTAAACTTGCTATAGTGAGGCAAAAGGGTCAAAAGATATTTTGCTTCCAACCTTATAGCCATGACTCAAGTTTTCTTTTTAACTGCTAATTTAAAGGACAGTGATCAAGCAATAATTGCTGTCATTTATTTTTTGCTATTATATGTCAAGTACTAGAAATTTTGTATACATAATCACAATGATTTTCAAATTTCCTCTTGAATTCCTCCTCTACCCAGAAGGTTTCAAGAGCAGCTCTGCATTTATCTGTTGTATAAGGTGGGCTTCCCCATAGAGCTTTAATTTGAAGAAAAGTTTTTGGGACTAAAAAATAAATACTTGCAAATCACTGCATTATCTCATTTGCTGATCATAACTTCCCCGTGAACTTAGTATTATGTTAATTTTAGAGATGAGGAAATCGTTAGCTGTGACCTTGAGTCTCAAACAAAAGATGGAATTTGAACTGTTAGACTTGAAAGGATGTGTTCGTACTAATATGTACTGCCAAATTGAAGGAATGCAGTTCTATCGAAATCTTATGAGTTGCTGTAGATTAGATGATTGAAGGAAGATATTGATCTTCTCAAGAATAAGATGAAAAATGAAGAAATGGAAAGCTTTGCTTTGATAGCTCATCATCATATTTACAAATCTCTCTTTGTCGATGAATCTAACTAAGGTAATTTTAATTCATTTTTCCTGTTGGTCATCATCTGTTTCTCTGAGTGAGATAAAGGAGGTGAGGTCTCAGGCTCTACCTGCCTGAGAAAAAGGCAACTGCCGTATAGTTATGCAGTTTGGTAGATTGCCTTTAGAAAGAGTAGTTCAGCTTTGTCACACATTTCTAGAAGCCAAGATTCAATTTTGGGGGGTTTGGCCAGGTAACTGTCAGTTGAACTTGTCTGGTATAAGAGTTTCTGCTTGCTGGAAGGCCCAAGTTTAAATCCGTTTCTTTTTGCTTTGCCTTTTAAAGACATGGACCAACAGCTCTCATCCAAATCATCTCACTTAACCCAGTAGTGTATCTTGGCATAGTTATTTCTGTTCCATAAAGATTCTGTTACTCTCTTGGTCACAAAGGTAATAAAACAAAAGAGTGTATGACTCTTTTAAAATTCAGTCTCATTACTTGGAAACAGCACCTTCATATTTAAAAGATGGAAGCCATTGATCATGGTGTAAGTTTGTGTAGCCAAATGGAATGAGGATGCGCTTTGGAGTTTGAGAGGCGTACATCAAAATATTATTTTTACCATTGATTAGTGATGTGATATTTTGTTAGCTACTTTAGTGCTCTGTCTCAATTTTCTTATGTGTAAAATGGGGATAATAATTATATGTACAGCTCTCTCTCGTGTGTGTGTATGTGTATAGCCACATTATGATGTAGATATTATTATACCCATTTTACACTTAATAAAATGTGACTATACATATTTTGAGATATGTATCTATGTATGTAGGCACATTATGAGATAAGTAGATATAAATCATATCTGTCTATAGTGAGAAGATAGCTATGAAGTACCTAAAACCATGATAACATGAATTAATTTATGTAAAAGTTAGAAAACAGAATTAACAAGGTACCTAGTAAGTGTTCAATAAATATTACTTCTCTTATTATTAGAACATAGGTGGTATTCAATAAACATCTGGGATTTTGAAAGAACATTCTTTACTTCAACCATGACAAATAGGATGTCCTTCAGTGATATCAACAAGTCCTTATAAATTAAAACCAAAAATCACAATAATATGGTCAAAAAGGTATCCCTGGTTTTTTATTCAAGTCCTAAAAATACAGTGGTGGGGAATAGCCTTTTATTCAGTTATTTAGGTTAAAACTTATTAATATTTTGGAAAGAACAGAAAAAAGTGGGATGTTTAAAACCCATTTAAATATTTCCATAATTTGAATTTATTTTTCTTTATACATGAATACATATTTTCTCATCTCAAGCATATTTATTCACCTACCTCACATTTCTTCTTTTGTATAGCCTCTGATAGTAAAGAGGAAACTAGTCAAAGCATTTCACATTGGAAGTAGTGTGTTTAGTTCTTAAATAATTTAGAAATATTACTGGTTTTAATAGTACATGGAAGTATCCTAAAATCTTGTTGGTACAAACTTTTATTGTAATTTTCTTTCTAATGTCTTTTGGTTTGCCATCTTTTGGTGAAATTTTTTGCCTGAAAGGCAGAAAAAAAACCACCAGTATTTAGAAATGGTTTCCGTAGTGCGCATTGCTTCTAACAAACATTTGGGTTTATAAAATTTAACTTTGTTGTAGAAACACTTTACATTTGTCAATGATAGTTTAAAAGAAAATTTTGTTATTTTGCATATGATTTAGGAAGACATTCTGCTATGATCACAGTCACCAGTTTCCTCAAAAAAAAATTAAGGAAGAAAGAAATAAAGAAAAAAATCCTAGATGAATAGAAACAGCTGTCTTATTCAACAAAAACTGAAACAAAAGCTTTATAAAAAAATTCACTTGGCATATTATACCCCTAGTATTAGGATACATAATGTTTGAATTTCTTTCTTTGTGCATCTTTTGTGCACTTGAAATAATGCATTTGCATGTGAATGGAAGAAAGCAAAATTATATTCCAAGGTTCATGAAAAGAAATTACTGATTGGCTCTTTTAATTGGGCAAACACCATCTGAACCACTTTCTCTATTTATTTTCAGCCTTGACATTAACTTAAACTTTCTCTTCAGTGAAAATAATGTTTGTCGTGTGAAGTTCTAAGTTACTCTAAATATTACATCATAATCTATAAAGGAAGAGGATATTTTAACACTTGGTCCTATGGTCATCCCTCTTTATAGGATTGACTCTTTAAAAATTATGAAGTGATGCAGAGGTTTTCTTTAGCACTGCTGCTCCTTTGTGCAAGATGCCAAGTGCCTCATGAAGTGGTGGTGGTTCTCACTTTGGTTCCTATTCACTCATACCCTTCTAATTTAGTGACTTATTCTCTTCTATCCCTCCTAATGTTCATAGATGACATACTTGTCTTGTATCTTCTTCCTTTAGGGCACAATCTCAAATAGTTACATTGGCTATGCAGCTAACATAAAGAAAATGGGTCACAGGGACTGTAAACAAAAGGAAGGCGCATGTCCCATCTAATGGGGACAACAAATGATTGCTATATAGGATTATTGACCTTATATTGATTGATATATTAATCTATCTTCTAACTTCTCATGAAAAACTAAATGTATTTTTGGAAAAAATATGAAATTTCCTAGTTTTTCAATGCTGGCAACCACTTTTTTTAAAAAAAGAATGTTCTGGATTACACTGTATGAGTTACATAAAGCTTATCCATGGGCTACATGTAACTTGAAAAGTGACCAGTTTGCCACCTTTGTTTTAGGTGCTTGTTTTGTGCTCTGGGTGATAATGACGTAATAACATAAATATATTCCTGTCATTGTAATTTGTAATTCATATCTTCTTTACTTCTTCTCTGCATTTGGTTATGTATTTCTGAAATATTTACTATGCAAATAAATGACTTACTAGACTTTGGTTACTGTTTTAGGCACTGGAGATGCAGCCTAATTTTGTCCCCTTTCCCAAGGATCTAAGAGTTTATGTGAGAGTCAGAATATAAAGAGGCATGACGCAGCATGATAAATGTCATAGAAGAGAGATACCTAACTTTCTCAGGTAATACAATCTTAACTTAAATGAGTGAAATGACTATATCTCCTTCTAGCAGTTCTCTGAGAGGAGATAGTAATGGCAGAATGTTCAGGAAACCTGATACGGTGGGGAAAGATTTGTGGGAAGATGGGCCTTTCAGTTCCTCCTAAATAGAGCATCTTTGTCATTTGGCAATTGAAAAATACGATGCTTTCATTCTACCCTTTGACATATATTGAGTGTTATTTCTAAAGTGAAATGCTCAGAAGAGTCAATAGACTGTTCCCTTTTTATATTGCTTTGACTAGGTGTCAGCAATTGCAATCGTATCAGATCATTTATTACTCTGAGAAAACCCCTTGACAAACTCAGATTAATTTATTGTTGGTGAGCTACTCAGGAGATATTTCTACTTCTTCCCATAATAGAGAGAGATGCTCACAGTTCAGGCCAGGTTTGTTATTATGGCTTTGTATGAAATATAAGCATCTAAGAGAAGGGAGTCAAAGTGAAATCTTGACTTGGTTTCAAATCAAAACCAAATCTCCATGCACTGTCTAAATTCTAGGCTTTCTTTATTGCAAGGGCAGTTCATGCAGAGAAAAGATAAGAGTACCCAGTAAACAAGTAGCTTTTTGAATAGCAGATAAAACTGCGAAATGAAAGCACTTGACTGATGGATGGAAAATGTTATTTGTCTGCCTTGAGTTGTTATTATATTTTATGGGAAGTGAGGTAATACTTGCCTTGCAAGGAAGAACAGGCAAATTTCCTGAAATTGTCCATTTGGCAATGAGTTGATATAACTTTAAGGAAAAAATAGTATTCTGTGCTGAGTCATTTCTAAAGAAAACTCCAGAGACTTCTAACAGCAATATTTATTGGAGGTTGGAAATGAGATAAATATTCCCTTTGCAAGTCAGCAGGAGCTATAGAATGTGCAGAAGGCACAACTTCTTATGGTGTTACATGAACAAAAGCTCTCAGCATCCACAAAGTCCTCTGCAGAGCAGGTTACATTAAGTTATTTTTTAAGGCTCAGAACACTTTAAAGGGACATTTCTTTAAAAAATAAGTTAAATGTATTTTTTTCATTTTCCCACTTTCACCTGCCAAATCAGCTATTTCAAACTTATAAGAGAATTCACTGTTTCTCCTCTTGGGCTTACTCTCAGCAATAGTCTGAAGGTACTTGGGGGCCTCTATGTTATCAGCATAGGATCTGGAACATGATATTTGAATGTTGTACCTGCTACTTGTTAGTTGTATGGCCTTAGACTTGCTGTTGAACTTTCTTGTACCTCAGTTTACTCATTTTAAAAGTAGGGGTAGTAATCTGTACCTCATTAGGTTGTTGTGAGGACTGAAATGTTGATGCCTTGAACATGGTAAATGTGCAGTTAATATTAATCACACTCATGCCTTCACAGATTTCTCCTTCCTAGGAACCCAATGCTGCAAGCGTTTTAGACTCAGAGAGACGAGGTAGAAAGTAGTTATAGGGGTAAGGGTTCCTACTGATGATCCTCTAAGCAATGCAGGTGGTCATCTGCTCTGCCTTTCCAACAGATAAGCCCTATTCCCTTACCTTTGGCATTCCTGGAAAGCTCTGAGTTGAGGACTTTTCTTTGTATACATATTTAAGTTGGTAATTTCCATTATGAGTTTCAGCATCTTCAACCAGAGCAATGGTACTTTTCACCAGAAACTCCTTGTTTCTAATTTTCCCTGTACCCTTGAGTCTGAGGGTTTGCCTGTAGGGGTGAAGGATTTTTAATTTTAAGTTCAAGCTCTACTGAGCTAGGAATCCTCATTCAGATAAAGGTCCTACTGAGCACAAAGGGAACTTTGCCTAAAAAAAGAACTGTAGGACTTGGCCTACTGTGTATAGATAGTTATTTTTTATTCAAGAGAATTTTGAAGATACAGTGATCATAGTTTCCTTCCTACTCTGTCCCCCAAAGGGTATCTTAGAAAGCATACCTATGGAGATCTGCATTCTTGAAGGGGCACAGCACTCATTTGCTCTCGTTCAACAGCATAGACTTTAAAAAATACAAGAAGCCTTTCTCTGAGAGAGGGAATGGTGCAGTATATCTGCAAGTCCATAAATTTGACCATACCAGGGATAAAGAATTGGTATAAAAATGAAACTATAATTGTCAAATTTGAATTTAAAAATCATAACTATGGTGAGAAGGGAATATAATTTTCTCTGGTTTTTGGTGAAGGGCATAAATAAGTCAAACCTACTTTTGTCTCCCTGGGAAATACCATGAAATATAATTAGGATAAAATTAACACGGATATGGAGGGAGAGCTCAAGGTGGCAGAGTAAAAAGACCCTGAGCTCATCTGCTCCCATGGGCACACCAAAAATACAACTATTTACAGAGCAACTATTGATGAGAATGGCCTGAAGCCTAGCAGAAAAGATCTTCTACAATTAGAGATATAAAGAAGGAACCATAATGAGAAGGGTAAGAGAGGTGTAGACGCTATATAATCTAGACCCATACTCCCAGGTGGTGACCCACAAATGGGAGGATAATTACAATTGCAGAGGTTCTCCCCAAGGAGTGAGAGGACTGAGCCGCACATTGGGCTCCCCACCCCAGGGGTCCTGCCCTGGGAAGACGAGCCTCTAAAGGCCAGCAAGGCTTATTTTCAGGAGAGCCAGAGGGCTATGGGAATTAGAGAGTCTGCTCTTTAAGGGAGCATACAAAATCTCACATGCTCCAAGATGCAGGGCAATAGCAGTAATTTGAAAGGAGCCTGGGTCAGACCCACCTACTGATCTTAGAGAACCTCCTGGAGAGGTAGGAGGGAACTGGAACTCACTCTGGGGACATAGACACTGGCAGCAGTCATTTTGGGGAGCTTGTCCTACCATGAGGACACCGGTGCTAGCAAGCACCATTTTGGAATCCACCCTCTAGTTTATTAGCTCTGGGACCCAGCCTCACCCACCAGCCCATCTGCACCAGTGCTGTGATGCCTCAGGCCAGGCAGCTAGCCAGGTGGGGATATAGCCCCACCCACCAGCAGGCCTGCTGCATTAAGACCTCCTGAGCCCCACCCACCAGAGGGCCCAGGACCTGGCCCTGCCCACCAATGTGCTAGCACTGGCCCCAGGGACCATCAGCCTAAGACCCAGGCCTGCCCACCTGTGGGCTGAAAGCAACTTGTGGACCTACAGAGAACTACAGCCAGAGGCCTGGGCACCTGAATCTGACCACGAGTGAGCTGGCACTAGCTCCAGGACAACATGGGCCTTGGCCCCACCCACCAGTGGCTGACCATTGAACCCCTAGTCCCCCAAGCTTCTGCCCCACTCACCAGTAGTCCAACACCACATTTGGGACACCATAGACACCACAGCCAGCCATGTCTGAGAGCTATCTCACCCACCAGCAGGCTGACAATAGATCTGGGATCCCTAGCCCTGCAACCACCCACCCTGGAAACTGGCTCTGCCCACAGTTGGCCCACAATTGGCCATCACTATCCCTGGAACCCCCAGGTCTCCACAGCCAGCCACCTCATGACTCGTTCCTGCTGACCAGTGGCCAGCAGCCTCCATGCAAGGCAGGACCTGACAACCAACCAGACTGGGGGGACAGCCATGCCTACCCGACTACCCCCAGTAGTCAACCTGCTACAACTGAAGGGCTTATGTAGCGTATATCAGGGGCACCCCTAGACATATAGCTCTGGTGACCAGAGGGGAGTGTGCTGCTGGGACACCTCCTACAAAAGGCTACTTCTTCAGGATTGGGAAACATAACCAATCTACCAAATACATAAAAGTAAAAACAGCCAATTAGGCAAAATGAGGTGACAGAAGAATATGTTCCAAACAAAGGAACAAGATAAAACCCCAGAAGAAGAACTGAGTGAAGTGGAGATTAAGCAATCTACCTAATAAAGAGTTCAAAGTAATGATCATAGAGATTCTCAAAGAATTCTGGTGAAGAATGGATGAACAGAGTGAGAAGTTAGAAATGTTTAACATTTAGAAAATGTAAATAAGGACCAAACAGAGATGAAGAATACAATAACCAAAATAAAAAATATACTAGAAGGAATCAACAGTATTAGATGATACAGAGGAGTGGATCAGTGAGCTGGAATACGGAGTAGTGGAAATCACTGAAGCTAGACAGAAAAAAGAAAAAGAAATAAAAAGAAATGAGGAAAGTTTTATGCCTCTGGGAGAACATCAAGTGTACTACCATGGAGATTATAGGGGTCCCAGAAGGAGAAGAGAATATATTTGAAGAAGTGATAACTGAAAAACTTCCTTAACCTGGGAAAGGAAACAGACATCCAGGTCTGGAAGCACTGAGAGTCCTAAATAGGAAAAACCCACCCACACCAAGACACATTATAATTAAAATGGAAAAAAAAAATTAGACAAGATTAAAAGCAGCAAGGGAAAAACAACAAGTTACATAAAAGGGAATTCCCATAAGGCTATTGGCTGAATTTTCAGCAGAAGCTCTATAGGCCAGAAGGGAGTGACATGATACATTTAAAGTGATGAAAGGAAAAACCTACAACCAAGAATACCTGCCAAGGCTTTCATTCTGTTTTGATGGAGAGATCAAAAGTTTTACAGAGAAGCAAAAGCTAAAAGAGTTCAGCACCACAAAACCAGCTTTACACAAAATGTTAGAGGTGCTTCTCTAAGTAGAAAAGAAAGGGCCACAGCTAGAAATATGAACATTACAAAAGGAAGAAGCTCATTGGTAAAGGCAAATATCCATTAAAGGTAGTAAGTCAAACAAGTATAAAGCTAGTAGGAGGTTGAAAGACAAAAGTAGTAAAATCATCTGTATCTACAGTAAGTAGAAAAGGGATACACAAAACAAAAAGATGTAAATTATGTCAAAAACAGTAAACGTGAAGGGGGTAAAATGCAGTGAAGGGGGTAAAATGCATGAAGGGGGTACAATGCGTGAAACGGGGTAAAATGTTAAAATGTGTTTGAATTTAAGAGATCAGAAACGTAAAATACTCATGTATATATGTATATAGATTGCTATATATAAACCTCATGGTACCCACAAACCAATAGATACATGAAAAAGATACACAAAATAATAGATACATAAAAAAGAAAAAGGAATTCAAACATAACATTAAAAGATAGTAGTCAAATAACAATGGAAGAGTGCAAAAGAAGAAAGGAACAAAAAACTACAAAAACAACTGAAAAACAGTTAACAAAATGGCAGTAAGTACATACCCATCAATAATTACTTTAACTGAAAATGGCCTAAATTCTCTAGTCGAAAGACATAGAGTGGCTGAATGGACACAAAAACAAGACTCATCTATATGCTGCCTACAAGAGACTCACTTCAGATCTAAAGACACAAAGTGAGGAGCTGGAAAAAGTTATTACATGCACATGGAAATGAAAAGAAAGTTGGGGTAGCAATACTTATACCAGATAAGATAGACTTTACAACAAAGGCTGTAACAAGAGAAAAGGAGGACATTATATAATCATGAAGGGATTGATCTAAAAAGAAGATATAAAAATTGTAAATATATATGCACCCAACATAGGAGCATCTAAGTACCTAAAGCACATATTAACAGACACAGAGGGAGCAATTGACAGTAGCACAATAATAGCAGGGGACTGCCCCACTTACATCAATGGAGAGATCATCTAGACAGAAAATCAATAAGGAAACACTGATCTTAAATGACACACTAGTCCAAGTGGAATTAATAGATATTTATAAAACATTCCATCCCAAGGCAGTAGAATACACATGCTTTTCAAGTGCACATGGCACATTCTTCAAGTTAGATCACATGCTAGGCCACTAAAGAAGTCTCAATATATTTAAGAAGATTGAAATCATATCAAGCATCTTTTCCGACCACAATGCTATAAGACTAGAAATGAACTACAAGAAAAAAACTGCAAAAACACAAACACATGAAGGTTAAGCAATATCCTACTAAACAACCAATGTGTCACTAAAGAAATCAAATAGGAAATCAAAAATTACCTAGAGACAAATGAAAATGAAAACAGAATGATCTAAAACCTATTGGGCACAGCAAAAGCAGTTCTAAGAGGGAAGTTTATAATGGTATAAGCCTACCTCAGGAAACAAAAATCTCAACCTAACCTTATACTTAAAGGAACTATAAAAAGAAGAACAAGCAAAACCCAAAGTTAGTAGAAGGAAAGAAATCATGAAGATCAGAGCAGAAATAAATTAGAGACTAAAAAACAATAGAAAAGATCAATGAAACTGAGAGCTCGTTCTTTGAAAAGATAAATTGATAAACCTTTAGCCATACTCATCTAGAAAAAAAGGGAACCAAATCAATAAAATCAGAAATGAAAAAGGAGAAGTAACAACTGACACTGCAGAAATACAAAGGATCATGAGAGATTACTACAAGCAACACTATGCCAATAACTTGGACAACCTAGAAGAAATGGGCAAATTCTTAGAAATTTACAATCTCCCAAGACCGTACCAGGAAAAAATAGGAAATAAGAACAAACCAGGGCTTCCCTGGTGGCACAGTGGTTGAGAGTCCGCCTGCTGATGCAGGGGACACAGGTTCGTGCCCTGGTCTGGGAGGATCCCACATGCCGCGGAGTGGCTGGGCCCATGAGCCATGGCCGCTGAGCCTGCGTGTCCTCTGCAACGGGAGAGACCACAATAGTGAGAGGCCCATGTACCGCAAAAAAAAAAAAAAAAAAAAAAAAAAGAACAAACCAATTGCTGGTAATGAAATTGAATCAGTAATAACGAAACTCCCAACAAACCAAAGTTCAGGACCAGATCTTTTCATAGGTGAATTCTACCAAAGATTTAGAGAAGAGTTAACAGTTACCTGTCTCAAACTATTCCAGAAAATTGCAGAGGAAGGAACACTTCCAAACTCATCATATGAGGCCAGCATCACCCTGATATCAAAACCATACAACTATATCACAAAAAAACTTATTGGCCAATATCACTGACAAACATCCATGGAGAAGTCCTCAACAGAATATTCGCAAACCAAATTCAACAATACATTAGAAGTGTCATATACCATGATCAAGTGGGATTTATCCCAGGGATGCAAGGATACTTCAGTATCTGCAAATCAATCAATGTGATACACCACATTAACAGATTGAAGGAAAAAAAATCATATGATCATCTTAATACATGCAGTGAAAGCTTTTGACAAAATTCAACATCTGTTTATTATAAAACTCTCAGCAAGTGGGTTATAGAGGGAACATACCTCAACATAATCAAGGCCACATATGACAAGCCCACTAATAACATCATACTCAATGGTAAAAAGCTGAAAGCATTTCCTCTAAGATCAGGAAGAAGACAAGGACGCCCACTCTTGCCACTTTTATTCAACATAGTTTGGAAGTCATTGCCATAGTAATTGGACAAGAAAAAGAATTAGTAGGGATCCTAATTGGAAAGGAAGAACTAAAACTTACTGTTTGCACATAATGTGGTACTGTATATAGATAGAAAATCCTCAGGATTCCACTAAAAACTGTTAGAACTTATCAATGAATTTGGTAAATTTGCAGGGTACAAAATTAATATACAGAACTCTGTTGCATATCTATACACTAACAATGAACTATTAGAAAGAGAAATTAAGGAAACAATCCCATTTACCATTGCATCAAAAAGAATAAAATACATAGGAATAAATCTAACTAAGGAGGAAAAGACCTGTACTCAGGAAACTGAAACACTGATGAAAGAAATTGAAGACAACATGAACAAATGGATAGATACACAGTTTTCATAGATTGGAAGAATTCATCTTATTAAAATGACCATACTACCTAAGGCAGTCCACAGATTTAATGCAATTTCTATCAAAATAGCAATGGCATTTTTCACAGAGCTAGAACAGATAATTTTAAAATTAGTATGGAAGCAAAAAGACCACAAATAGCCAAAGCAATCTTGAGAAAGAAGGGCATAGCTGGAGGTATCATGCTCCTTGATTTTGAACTATACTACAAAGCTACAGTATTCAAAACAGTATGAGACTGGCACAAAAACAGACACATAGATCAGTGGAACAGAATAGAGAGCCCAGAAAGGAACCCACACTTATATAGGCAATGAATCTATGACAAAGGAGGCAAGAATATACAATTTGGAAAAGACAGCCTCATCAATAAATGGTGTTGGGAAAACTGGACAGCTATATGCAAAAAGAATCAAACTGGACTACTCTCTCAAACCATACACAAATATAAATTAAAAATGAATTACAGACTTAAATGTAAGACTCAAAGCTATAAAACTTCTAGAAGAAAAAATAAATCGTATGCTGTTTGACACTGGTCTTAGTAATGCTTTTTTGCATATGTCTTAGTATTCTTTTTTGCATATGTCTCCTTGGGCAAGGGAAGCAAAAGTAAAAATAAACATCAAACTAAAGCTTTTGCACAGGGAAGGAAGCTATCAATAAAATGAAAAGGCCACCTCTTGAATGGGAGAAGATATTTGTAAATGATATATTTGATAAGGAGTTAATATCCACAATATACAAAGAACTCATACAATTTGACATAAAAAACAAAACAACCTGATTGAAAACTGGGTAGAGGTCCTTAATAGACATTTTTCTAAAGAAGACATACAGATGGCCAACAGACACATGATAAGATGCTCAACATCACTGATCATCAGGGAAGCGCAGATCAAAACCAACTTGAGATATCACCTCACAACTCTCAGAATGGCTCTTATCAAAAAGAAAACAAAAAGTAAGTGTTGGTGAGGATGTAGAGAAAAGTGAACCCTCACGCACTTTTTGTGGGAATGTAAATTGGTAAAGCCATTGCGGAGTACAATAAAAAGATTCCTCAAAAATTAAAAATAGAAGTACCATATGATTCAGCAATTTCAGTCCTGTGTATTTATCCAAAAAAAATGAAAACAGTAATTCAAAAAGATATATGCACCCCTATGTTCATTGCAGCACTATTTGCAGTAGCCAAGATATGGAAGCAATCTAAGTGCCTACCAATAGATGAATGGATAAAGATGTGTGAGATGTATTTATATATACACACATACATACACACAGAATAGAATATTACTCAGCCATAAAAAGAAAGAAATCTTGCTCTTTGCAACAACATGGAGGGACCTAGCGGGTAGTATGCTAAATGAAGTATGTCAGATGCAGAGTGACTAATACTGTATGATTTCAGTTACGTATGGAATCTAAAAAGCAGAACAGATGAACAAACATAACAAAAGAGAAACAGAGTTATAGATAAAGAGAAGAAGCAGGTAGTTGCCAGAGGGACGTGGGTGGATGAGTGAAATAAGTGAGGGAGATTAAGAGGTACAAACTTCGGGTTGAAAAAGAAATGAATCAGTTTATGAAACATACAGTGTGAGGAATATAGTCAGTAATTATGTAATATCTTTGCAGGGTGTCAGATTGTAACTAGAATTATCGTGGTGTTCATTTTGAAATGTATAGAAGTATAGAATTACTATGTGTATATCAGGAAGTAAGCTAGTGTTGTAGGTCAGTTAAACTTCAAAAAGGAACCAACTCATAGAAAAAGAGATCAGGTTTGTAGTTACCAGAGGTGGGTGTGGTGGGAGGGGAATTGGATCAAGGTAGTTAAAAGGTACAAACTTCCAGTTATAAGATAAATAAGTGCTAGGGATCTAATGTACAACATGATAAATAAAATTAACCCCAGTATATGTTATATATAAAAGTTGTTAAGAGTAAATTCTGAGTTCTCATCATGAAGAAAACCTTTTTTTTTCAGTTTCTTTAATTTTGAATCTGTATGAGATAATGTATGGTCACTAAGCTTTAATAAGTGATAATCATTTCATGATGTATGTAAGTCAAATCTTTATACTGTACACCTTAAACTTATATAGTGCTGCATGTCAATTATATCTTAATACAACTGGATGAAAACAAAGATCCGATAGACTTGAGAAAAAATTAACATTATTATTCAGTCAATCAAGTACTGAGCATATATTTTCCCCTCCCCCAGCAACAGTATATCTCTAAGATATGTAGAAAATATGGCCCCTGCTCTCAAAGTATTTATAGAATAGTTCGAAAGACATACACACACACACACAGAGTAAATGGAACAGACTAAATAATATGTGATTCTGAGCACTTAACATTTCAGAAAATCTTAGTAAGACTGGTTACTTATTTCTACCAAAAATTTCACATAATACTAACTCATTCATAGTGGGGTTTAAATGACTGATAGCTGGTTCTTTCCTGATAACAGTAGAAGCAGGAAAAATAGATCACTAAGCATCAGAAAGGTAAAGGGGCTTGGAGGGGATGTGTGTTGGGAGAAGGAAAAGTACAAAAAGATGAGTAATGGGATGCTGGAGACAGCTTTTGCAGAGTAGCTTTGCCTCTGGCTGTCTTTCCTGAAATCCATGTGAATACATCCTTGAATAAGCATTAAATAGTAGTCTAGAAATGCTAAGCCAAATCTCAGTTTGGGCTATGAGTTTTTAAAGTTATTTATCTATTTTCTCTATTTTGGGGACAACAATTACGTCTTGTTTATTGTTGTATTCTCAGCACCTAATGTGCTAACAGATAAGTGCCTGATATATATTTAATATCTTTCCAAGGAGCTACTATTATTTGAGTTTTCTACTAATCTTTTTCATCCTCTTTGTGAGTTATTTCTCTGTTTGGCCTCAAGTTACAGTGTCCCTAGGTTCTATCTTCAGACCCTTATTTTCTTGTTCTACACACTTTCACTATGTCTATTTATTCTTCATTGATCACCTTTTTCCTGATGACCAGGCAGTGTAGGGTAGTAACTTCAACTGCAGGCATGGGCTTTGGAATCAAACATAAGTTCAAGTTCAGTTTTACCATTTACTAGCTATGGTATCTAGGGCCTAGGAATACTTCTTTGATCCTTAGCTTACTCTTTTGTTAAAAAGGGGTTAATGATAATACCTAAGTCATAGTGTTATCATGAGAATTTGATGAAATATTAAGTATAAATGAAATAGCACACTCTTGGGAATTTAATGAGTACTCACTAAATGTCAGCTGCCTTTACTTTTGTTTGTAAAGCTTTATTGAAATATTATAATTCACATGTCATATAATTCACTCATTTAAAGCATACAATTCAGTGTTTTTAGGTAAATTTATAGGGTTGTACAACTGTCACCACAGTCTAATTTTACATCATTCTTTTTTCTCCCAGAAGCCAGTAGCCATTGGCAGTCATTCCCCATATCCCCCACTCCTAGCCCTAGCAAACCACTAATATCCTTTCTGTCTCTATAGATTTGACTTTTCTGGACATTTTATGTAAATGGAATCATGCAACATAGAATAATATTTTCAAGGTTCATCCATGTTATAGTGTGTATTAGCAATTCTTTTTATTGTTGAATATGCCATTGTATTAATATACCACATGTTATTTATCCACTCGTCAGTTGACAAACATTAGGTGGTTTCCACTTTGTGTCTATTATGGATAATGCTGCTATGAACATTTGTGTGTGAGCATTTGTGAGGACCTACATTTTTATTTACCTTGGGTATATACTTAGGAGTAGGTATCTAACTACTGAGTCATATGTTAACTCAATGTTTAAGATTTTGAGGAAATGCCAAATTGTTATCCATAGCAGCAGTATTATACATTCCCACCAGCAATGTATGAGGATTCCAGTTGTCTACATCTTCACTAACATTTGTTATTATCTGCTTTTTTTTTTAAAAAAAATTTAAGGCATGAAGTGGTATCTCGTGGTTTTGATTTACATTTCCCAAATGACTGTTTTGTGCATTTTTATGTGCATAATCGATAATTGTGTGTCTTCTTCAGAAAAAATCTTGTGATATAATAAGAAATAAATATTTGGTCTCTGCCCCTGGTTCCTGGCGCAGAACTCCTAAAACCCTTGAATTTCCTGAGTGATGGTGATGATTGGAACATCTTACAGAGATCTCTTAAATACCTTGGAATTTCCTGGGCGGTAAGGAATGTCTTTGTTCAAATCAGGCACCTCTTCGGTGGGCTCCTGGATAGCTTCAGGATGGGGGCTAGTCATCACAAAGACCGAGTCATGATTAGAAACTTGGAACTTTCAGCCTCACCCCCATCCTGTGGGGAGAGGAGAGAGGAGGACTCTAGATTGAATTAATAATTGATCATGCCTATGTGACAAAGCCTCCATAAAAATCCCTGAAATATGGGGTTCATAGAACTTCCAGGTTGATGAATATATCCAGATATTGGAGGGCAGTACACCCCAACTCCCTGGGAACAGAAGCTCCTTACTCAGGATTCTTCTGGATCCTTTCCTATGTATGTACTTCATCTTGCTTTTCATCTGTATCTTTTATAATATTCATTGTAATAAACTGGTAACAATAAGTAGATGTTTCCCTGAGTTTTGTGAGCTATTCCAACAGATTATTGAACCTAAGCAGTGGGAGGTTGTGAGAAACTCTGACTTTGTAGCCAAGTTGGACAGCAATGTGAGTACCCTGAGGACTCATAACTTGTGACTGGCATCTGAAGTGAGGGCAGTCTTGTGAGACTGAGCCCTTAAGCCTGTGTAATCTGATGCTAACTAACTACCTGGAGTAATGTTGAACTACATTATAGGACACCCATTGGTACCCTGAGAGTTGGAAAATTGGTTGGTGTGGGGGAAAACCCACGCATTTGGTGTCAGAAGTGTTGTGAGTGGAGAAAGAGTTTTCCTTCAAATCTGTTGCCTGTATTTTAATTATGTTATTTGTCCTTTTATTATTGAATTTAAAGTTTTCTTTATATATTCTCAATTCAATTCTCTAATCAGACATATGATTTGTAAAGATTTCCCCCGATTCTGTGGGTAGTCTTTTCACTTTCTTGTTGGTGTTTTTTGAAGCAGAAAAGTTTTAAATTCTCATGTATTTCAATTTATCTGTTTTCTTTTGTCACTTGTACTTTGGGTGGCATATCTAAGAAATCATTGTGCAATCCAAGATCATGGGCATTTACTCTTTTACTTCCTTCCAAGAATTTTATAGTTTAACTCTTACAATTAGATCTTTGATCTATTTTGAATTATTTTTTGTTTATATTGTGATGTAGGGGGTCCAACTTCATGCTTTCACAAGTGGATATCCATTTATCACAATACCACTTATTGAAAAGATTACTCTTTCTCATTGAATTGTCTTGGCATCCTTGTGAAAAATCAATAGATCATAAATGTATGGGTTTATGTCTGTACTGTCATTTTCATTCTATTGATCTGTATGTCTATTCAAGATGTTTTTAAGTTTTCAGTGTATAAATCTTGCACTTTTTTGGTAAATATATACCTAAGTATTTTGGTTTTTTGGTTATAGTAAATGAAATTTACATAATTTCATACTTTTATTTTTGATTTTTCTTAGCTAGTATGTAGTTATTGTAAATTGATCTTGTATCCTGCAGCCTTACTGAACTCATTTATTTTAATAGTTTTTTTTTAATGGTTTCCGTAGGATTTTCTAAATACAAGATCATGTCATCTGCAAAAAGAGTTTTAGTTCTTCTTTTCCAATCTAGATGCCTTTATTTTTTCATGCCTAGTTTCCCTACCTAGAGTTTCCAGTACAATGTTGAATAGAAGTGGTGTGAGCAGATATCTTTGTATTGTTCCTGAATTTAGGAAGTATTTCAGTCTTATACCATTAATTGTGATGTTATCTGTGAGTTTTCATAGATGCCTTTTTTCAGGCTGAGGAAGTTCACTTCTATTCCTAATTTTTGAGTGTTTTTATCATGTAAAGATACTGGATCTTTTCAAATGCTTTTTCTGCATCTATTGAGATGAAGTGGGTTTTGCTCTTAATTCTTATAATATGGTGTATTACATTGACTTTTTAATGTTGAAGCAGCTGTGCAACCCTGGAATAAATCCCCCTTATTCATGATTTAGAATCCTTTTTATATGTTGCTGGATTTGCTTTACTAGTATTTTGTTGAGAATTTTTGTGTTAATATTCACATTACTAGTCCATAGTGTTTGTTTCTACTATTTTTGTCTGGTTTTGATATAAGGGCAACATAAGTCTCATAGAATGAGTTTGGAAGATTCCTTTATCTTTGTTTTTTTGTAAGAGTTTGTGAAGGATTGGTGTTTATTCTTCTTTAAATGTTTGGTGGAATTCTCCAGTGAAGCCATCTGGTCCTGAACTTTTCCGTATTATGGAAATGTTTTAAACTTACTGATATTCAATCTCTACTTTTTTTAGATCTGATAAAATTTTCTATTTCTTTTTGAGTCAGTTTCAGTAGTATCTTTCAGGAATTTTTGCATATCCTGGGTTGCTTAATTTTTTGTCAAACAATCATGCATAACATTTTCTTATAATCTTTTTAAATTTAGTAAAATATGTCTTCTCCCTTTTTTTCATGGTCAGTCTAGCCAAAGGTTTTTCAATTTTGTTGATCTTTTCAAGAAATCAATCTTCAGTTTCATTGATTTTTCTGTATTATTTTACTATTCTCTATTTCACTTATTTCCTCTCTTATCTTTATTATTTCCTTCTTATTTTTTTAGGTTTACTTTGGTCTTATTACTCTACTTTCCTATGGTGGAAGATGAGATTATTGATTTGAGCCATCAGTGTGCCATAGCTAGCTAACATCAGCTTAACTGAGTCACTTGTACACATATGTTCCCAACTCTGCATTCACTGGTGTCACATTCATAGTGAAATCAGTCTAAGTTGGGGTATTTACACCACAGAAATTGGCAAATGATATAAATCAAGGGTTTCTTTTTGGAGAGCTGTTTTACAGGCATATCACCGATCATGGATGACTTGCTTGAACCTACCTGATTATACTACTGGCTTTATTAGATGGCAGTAAGACTGCCCTTCTAGGTTTCATTGCAATGTTAGAATTTTTTTCAGGGCTTCATGTCAAAGATATTCATACTTAAAATTTGTTTATTCTTAGACACTTCTGGAGTTATTAAATACTTCAAATCACAGTCAAATTGTTATCTTCAATTTTAGGGTCAGAATATTTATTTCACTTATTTTGGACCTGTGTTCTGATATTCATTTTCTTTCATTGGTATCTGCAGTGTTTGTGGTGATGAAATTTTAGCATGATAAACCTTTCGAAAATGGAAGTGAATGTTCAGAGCATCTTTGGATAAGGGCATTGGCTGAGCTATCTATACCTGTAATTATTTTCTCCTACAGTTTGCCTATTTTTTGCAGGTGCAAATACACAGCAGCCCTCTTCTGGAAAGCATAAAGCAAATACTTAAGTCTGACACCTGGCTGTGAATTACAATCAGGTGCAAAATCAGCTTCTGTTCATGTGCCTTGCTTCTACTTAAATTGGCTGAAAGGATTTTTATTTTAAAGTCGCTCTTGAGTCATGACCTTTAATGACAAACCTCAGCCCAATGTAGATTGATTATAGCTGCGTTACAAAGTGCCCCTACAGCATTCAAAATGGAAATGCTGACCATGTGTGTGCCTTTAGTGGAGCTAGGCTAGCAGGTGTGGAATGATTGTAGTTCAAAAAAGGTTGGTGAAACATTTGAAGCTGAAGGAATTATTGAGAATCTCTTAATTATTTAGAGATTCATGCACAGAGAATTCATTTCTATTTGGAACTACTTTCAGAAAACCAGTTAATTTTTCTAGGATGATAATGAAATATAAATTTGCAAATCTATTCAAATCCCGGTTTTGCTGTTTACTAACCATGTGACTTTGGCCAAATTTCTTAAGTTCTTTGAACCTCAGTTTCCTTAACTGCATATTGGAAATAGTATTAAATATAATGTATAATATACTATATAATGGAAGTCTGCCTTACAAGGTTATTATAAGATTTAAATGAAGGCTATATGTATGTATATTCATATGCATGTAGCATCATATATGTTCCTTTCCCTTTAACTGCTAATTGTCACTTATCCTTGTCATTTGCCTGGGACATATTTTTTTAAATCACATTTTTTCTCTTTATGGTTGAAACAAATCATTTCTTCTAAGTGATCAGAATAATTCAACTGCTGGAAAAGTTATCTGAGACTTTATTGTGATGATTTCTACAATTGCTACTTTTTATATGGAAGTCAAATTGCTTCAGAGATATAGCATGTATTATACACTTACTTCATTAGATATTTTCTAAATATTTTACATGTATTATCTCCTTCAGTCTTTATGTTCCAAATGATAGGTGCCATTACAATCCCCATTGTAAAGATAAGGAAACAAGTCACTTGCCCAAGTGGTATAGCTGTTAAAGAAGTCAGATTAGGCCCAGGATAGAGCTGCTCATGCAAAGTACCATGTCAGCAAACCAAAACTTAACTAAGTTTCTTTGCTTGGCTCTTCCAGAAAAGGAAAGCCTAGGTCAACCAATCAGTGCTTGCCTGCTCAGCACAAGTTACCTAACCCAGCTCCAAGACTTCCCTTTGTTTCGTGTAAGGAAAGTGACCTTAACTTTAACCAATTAGCAAATGCCCAGGGTAAGTTCCTTGTTCCTGGTCACTTTGGTCTATAAAAATCTCATGCCTTGTATAGCTCCTTAGAGCTCCTTTTTGTCTCCTAGATTGAATGCTGCCTGGTTCATAAATCACTGAATAAAAGCCTACTAGATCAGTAAATTGTCCGTGGAAAATTTTCTTTTAACATAGCTAAAGTACATGGAAGAGGTGAAATTTTAACCAAGCAGTTTGTCTTCACAGTTTCTAAATACTTGCTACTCAATTTGTGGCACATGGACTATTAGTACTGGCATCATTTAAAGCTTGTTAGAGATGTGTAGTCTCTGGCCCCACCCTAGATCTACTGACTCTGAATATGCATTTTAACAAGATTCTCAGTTCTCATATGTACAGTAAAGTTTCAGAAGTACTTCTTTAAACCACTAATGGATGATAATATGAGCCTAGTCCCTATCTGTCACATGCATTTCTCATACAACCATTGAAATGAACAGGAGAATGTAACACCAGCAATAACACCATGCCTAAGAAAATGAAGAAAGTAAAACTTTCATATGACTAAAACCTAAAATGTGTACTAGAAATAGTGCAAGGGAGACTAAATTGGAAACAGGCACTAAGGTCAGTCTGGCAGCTCCTTCTACTGAGATTGAAAAAGATTTACTAGAGTAAACCAAAGGAAAATTTTTAGACTATCTGTTGTGTTTTCAATGAAGTTGAAGAAAACATGGATTCTCTCTTTAGAAAAAGGAAAAGACATGGTGAACTGGAAACCACTGTCCCTGTTCTCATATCCCCATGTGTCTATGAGGGAGGGAAATTGAAATGAAAAAGAATATAAACTGAGCTTGCGCCAAGTCTCTTGAACGTAAAGAGAGCTTGGTGTTGTGGCTTTCATAATGTAAATATAGCTCAGGGAATCCTTAGTAAAATGATGCATGGGCTTGTTTTAATTTTGTTTATTGTTTGAAAAGAATGCAAAGTCATGCTTAAGTTAGCAAGGGAAATATTCCTTGTTCATTTGAGATTAAATTGTCATATTAACTCCAAGAAAAAAATAAATCTCAACACGGAAAGGTTTATACAATATTAGGAAGGCTAGTGAGGAAATCAGCTGTGGATCTCACTGGTGGAGAGGCAGAACTGAGATGAGGCTATGCACTTTCACTCTTTGAGGGACTTAGGGTCTGCACGTGACCCCTCCAAAGGCAATGATGTCTGTGTGGATGAGGGTCTCTGTTAACATTTAGCTGAAGCTCTAGACACTCGTTTGCAGAAAAGCAGGAAGTGATTAAGGGGAGGAGAACTCTCTCCTTGTGAAGAAAGATGGAGTTTCCCAAGGGAAGAGCAGCAAGGGACTGTACTTGGGAACTTTAACAAAGGGGCTGCATAGAAAGGAATGATTATTGAGAAAAGAGCAAAGGGAAGTAGATGGAAGTAAAATGTTCATATGGGACATCTTCCAAGTTTGGAAGGCCCTTCCATTGTGTGATAGAATGGAATGATCAAGTCTAATAAACTTACAATTTCTGTTCCCAAACTGCTACTATTTTGAGATATACATGACCCCTAAGCAAAGAACTTGCTATAAAATCATTATAGTCTAGTGTGAGTTTGATATGAGGAAGACTGAGGAAGGGTCATAAATACAGGAAAGTACACAAATCCTAAGTGTAGTGCTTTATAAATTTGTATGAAGTAAACACTGCCATATAACCACCAGCCAGGTAAAGTTATAGAACATAACCAGCGCTATAGAAGCTTCTTTATTCGGCTCCCTCCACACTGCCATTACCCTTCCCAAAGATAAGCACTATTCTGTAAGCCTATATTAATTTTGCCAAATTTTGAACTTTAATATGTATTGAATTTTATACAGTATATACTCTTTTGTGTCTATTTTCTTTAGCTCAAAGTTACAATTATAAGGTTCATCCATATTGTTGAATATTGCTGTTTTTCATCCATTTTCATTGCTTTATCTATAGTATTTCACTATATGAATATACCACAATATATCTATGTAGTATACTGTCTTCCATTTTTGCAGTCTGAATAGTACTGTTGTGAACTGTCTGGTGCATGTCTTGAGGTGTATATATATTTGCATTTCTGGACTGGACTTGCTGGGTTGAAGGGCAAACACATGGTTAACTTTATTAGCTACTGCCAGTTTGCCTAAGTGGGTGTACCAATTTTCACTCCCACCATCAACATATGAGAATTCTGGTTGTTCCACTTCCTCACTAACACTTGCCATTGACAGTTCACTATTGCTGCAAGACAAACCACCACAAAACTTAGTGGCTTAAGACAACAATGATTTATTATTGCTTATACATCTGCAGGTGGTCCCGGGCTCAACTGATACAGGTTAGGTTCTCCTGGGTGGCTCTCCTCTAAACAGTGGTTCTGGCTGGACTGGAGACTCTATTGTGGTCTCTTCTATGTGTTTTTATTCAGGGACACAGACCAGAGGGTGGATGAGCAGCAACTACACGGGGGAAGCTCTGCTCATGGAGATGGCAAAAATGCATGTAGGCTAACAGAAACACTCTAGGCCCTGAGGCTTAGGCTTGAAAATGTCACACATTACTTCTGATTTATTCTATTGGCCAAAGCAAGTCATAAGGCCAAACCCAAAGGCAAGGATAGAGACAGATTTAATGGGAGGAATTAAAGTCCCATGGCAAGATTGTGGTTGCAGCTAGTGATGAAGAATTGACGCTATTAATGCAATCTATCACAGCAAGTTTTTTTTTTTTCTCCTATTTTTGTCATTCTGGTTGGGGTGTTGTGGTAACATACTGTGTTTTTAATTTGTATTTCTCTGATAGCAAAGGAAGTTGAGAATTTTTAAAAAATATTTTTATCCATTCATGTATCTTCTTTTGTAAGGCTTTCCACATCCTTTGCCTATTTAAAAATTGAATTTTTCTGCCTTTTTCTTACTGATATATAAAATTTTTAATAAAAATATAATCTGGATAGGAGTTCTTCATCTGATATATTTATTGCCAATATCTCCTCCCGTTCTATGGCTTATTTTCTCACTGTTTTAATGTCATCTTTGGATAAACAGAAGTTCTTAAATTTTAATGAAGTGTAATTTATTAACCTTTAGTTTTATGTTTAGTGCATTAATATTCTGTTTAAGAAATCTTTATCTGAAGGAAATGAGGACATTTTTCTGTTATTTTCTAGATGCTTAATTATTTTAATTTCCATATTTAGATCTATGATCCAACTGAAATTGCTTTCATATGTGCAAGGTTCATTTTTTTTCCTACAAAGATATAATCATTTATTGAAAAGGTTGAGTCATTTATTGAGAAGAAAATAACTTTCTTACTGCATTGCAGTGCCACATTTGTGGAAAATCATGAGACCACATATGTGTGAATCTGTGTGACAGGAAGAATTTTAAAATGGCTCTCCAGGATGCCACACACTAATCATGTGAATCTGTGAATATGATGATATAGCCCTCCCATAATTATGTTGTATTATATGCCACAATGGACCAAATAGTGGACAGATAAGGAGATTATCTGGGTGTGCCTGATTTAATCACGAGCTCTTAAATGCAGAGCACTTTCTCCTACTGGTGACAGAAGGGAAAGCAGAGATTTGAAATATCAGAAGTACTCAACACACTGTTCCTGGTTAAATGATAGAAGGGGCCATGTGGTACACAGGCAGCCTTGAGATGGAGGGGACAGCTCTCAGCTGACAGGCATGAAGGAAATAGGGAATTCACATGTACACTTTAAGGAACTGGATTCTGCCAACAACCGGAATGAGCTTGAAAACAGATTCTTCCCTACACCTTCAGATGAAATCTCAGCTCAGTCAATTTATTAATTTCAGCCTTGTGAGACTGAGCAGAGAACCTACTTGAGCCCATCTGGACTTCTGACCTACAGAGCCATGAGATACTAAATGGGTATTGTTTTATGCTGCAGAGTTTCAGATGATTTGTTAGACAGCAATAGAAAACTTTGCTTCTTGATTCTGTATTTTGTTCCATAGTTTATTTTGGTATTTTTACCACAATAACAATACTATGATGCTTTAATTAGTATGGCTTTACAGTAAGCTTTGACTTCTGAGACTGTGTGTCATCCCTCCTTGTTCAAGATTATCTTGATTCTTCCTGACCTTGAATTTCCACATAAATTTTAGAAAAAAACCACCAAAACATAGGCATGATTTTACTTGCAATTACAATGAGGAGAATCGTCCTTAAATTTTGAGTCTAGGAACATGATATATGCCCCCATTAAATGAGGTCTTTTAAAATATTTCTTAGTAATTTTTTAACAGCTTCACTGAAGTATAATTTATATCCCATAAAATCACCCATTTTAACTGTACAATTTGATGTTTTATTTCATTTATACATTTGTGCAATTATCATGGCAATCCAGGTTTAGAACATTCCTCTCACTTCAAAAAGTTTCCTAGTGCCTCTTTGCAGCAAATTTCTGCTTCCACCTGCAGACCCAGGCAATCCCTGACATGCTTTCTCTATATGTAGTTTTGCCTTTTCTAGAGATCTAATATAGTGGAATCATATAGTATGTAGTCTTTTGTTTCTGGCTTCTTTCATGTAGCATGATGTCTTTTATATTAATCCAAATTGTTGCATGAAACAATAGTTTGTTCCTTTTAATTTAATTGCTGAGTAAGTATTCTGTTGAATGTCATGTTGTGTTTATTCATTCACCTGGTGATTGACACTTAGGTTGTTTCCATTTTGAGCTATTATGAGTTACACAGCTATAGATATTCACATGCAAGTATCTTTCCATATAGGTTTTCATTACTCTAGGGTGGATTCCAAGGAGGAGAATTAATGGGTCACATAGTAAGCTTATGTTTAACTTTTTAAGAAGCTGCAAGATTGTTTCTTAAAGTGGCAGTATCATTTTACATTTCCACCAACAGTGTATGAGGATTACAGTTCTCCAAATTCTCACCAACACTTATTGTTGTCTTTTTATTTTAGACATTCTAGTGGTTATATAGTGGCATTTCATTGTGATTGTAATTTTCATTTCCCAAATGACTAATGATGGTGAGCAAGTTTTCATGTACTTATCGGCCATCTTATTATCTTCTAAGGTGAAGTGGCTGTTCAGTTCTTTTGCTCATTTTGTATTGGTTTATCTTCTAAGTTGGAAGAATTTAAAAAATTCTAATCTGGATATAACTACTTGCCTAGATATATGTTTTGCAAAAACTATCTCTTATTCTGTGACTTGTCTTTTCATTTCAATACTGGTGTCTTTTGAAGAACAAAAGTGTTAATTTCGATGAAGTCTAATTCATGTGGTTTTTTTCCTTAATTTTCATGCATTTTTGCATCATATCTCAGAAATCTTTGCCTAACCCAAGGTTGCAAAGATTTTCTTCTGTGTTTTTAATATAAGTTTGATAGTTTTAGACCAAACATTTATGTATTTAATATGTTTGAGTTAATTTTTGTATATAGTATGAGGTAAGGTTTGAGGTTCTTTTTTGTTTTCTTTCTTTTTTCCTTTTATTTTTTTTTGAAAAGGAATATCCAGTTGTTTTACCACTACTTGTTGAAAAGACTATCCTTTCCTTATTTAATTACCTTGGCATCTTTGTCAGAAATCAATTGAATACATCCATAAAGGGCTGTTTCTGGACTGTCTAATTTGTACCATTGATCTATATGTCTATTCGTATGCCAATACTATACTTTCTTAATTACTGTAGCTTAATAGAAAGCCTTATAACCAGGCAGTATGACTTCCCCAACTTTGTTCCTCTTTTTAAGTTATTTTGGTTATTCTCAATAGTTATTGTATACAATTTTTAGTTTTAACTTCTCAATATCTACAAACAAATCTCTGGGACTGTTATTAGAATTTCATTGAATATATGGGCCCATTTGAGGAAAACTGCCCAATATTAAGCCTTTTAATCCATGAACGTGGGCTATTTCAAATTTGCTCTCAAATATTTTTAGTTTGCACTGTACAGGTCTTGCAGTTTTGTTAAATTTATTTAAAAAAATTTTATTGGAGTATAGTTGCTTTACAATATTGTGTTAGTTTCTACTATACAGCAAGGTGAATCAGCTATACGTATACATATATCCCCTCTTTTTTGGATTTCCTTCTCATTTAAGTCACCACAGAGCCTTGAGTAGAGTTCCCTGTGCTATACAATAGGTTCTCATTAGTTATCTATTTTATACATAGTATCAATAGTGTATATATGTCAATCCCAATCTCCCAGTTCATCCAACCCCCCTTTCCCCTTTGGTATCCATACATTTGTTCTCTATGTCTGTGTCTATTTCTGCTTTGTAAATAAGATCGTCTATACCAATTTTTTCAGATTCTACATATATGTGTTAATATACGATATTTGTTTTTCTCTTTCTGACTTACTTCACTTTGTATGACAGTCTCTAGGTCCATCTGTATCTCTACAGGTGACCCAGTTTTGTTCCTTTAAAATGTTTAATTCTTTTTGATGTTATGTATCAAGAATGGATTTTGGATTTTTTCAATGATTTTTGTTTGCCTGGTGAGATGGTATTACTGGTAACATTTTTCAATTCTCTGGGTAAAGTTCTTGCATATCTTTCTTTACTAGTGTTGTGGATTTTTAAACAGTCTTTTGACTTTATGTTATCTGTGATGTTATTGTAAATGGTATCACTTTTAAATTTTATATTCTAGTTTTCAGTTGGTGATGTAAAAAGTACAGACAGTCTTTGTATATTGACATTTCTTGGTCATTCTTATGAGGGCTTTACCAATATTATTAGTTTTTCCAATGAATAAATTTTGCATTGTTTATTCTCTCTAGAGTATTTAAAATAAAAATACTCTATTTTCTATTTAATTGATTTCTACTCTACTCTTTATTATTTCCTTTATTCTGTATTAATTAGAATTAGCTTGCTGTTCTTTTCAGCTGGAAGTTTAAATAATTGTTTTTCAGTCCTCTTTTCCAAAATAAGCATTTAAGGTTATTTATTTCCTTCTAAGTATAACTTTAGCTGCATCCCAAAAGATTTGATATGTGATATATCTGTTACTGTCTAGTTACAATTGTATTAAAATTTCCTTTTGATTTCTTCTTTGACCACATGACTTATTTAGCAGTGTATTACTTAATTTCCAAACACTTAGGGTTTTTCTACTTAAGATTTTGTAATTGATTTCAAGGTTTTTCATTCGTGTCAGAAGATATAGTATTAATTATATCAACATGCTGGTCAATTTTTAATTTCTCCCATTTTTTCTGTTTTATGTACATATATATAGTTTATTATAGTATGAATATCCTGCACACATACACAGACACATACACATACACACTGTATAGACACACGAGATAGAGACAATGAAAAGATGGTGTTTTAGGTACATATACGCTTAAAACTTTCTTGTCTTCCTAGTGAATTAAATCTTGTATAATTATGAATTTTTATTTGATCTCTTCTACTGGTTATCACTATGAAAGCCTTCGTTTTCATTGAAATTAAGAGAGCATTTCTGCCGAAAAGTCTCTTTTAAGAAAATGAAATGGAAAGTCAGAGAACAGGAGAAAATATTTATAAAACGTATTTGAAAAAGTGTTTGTATTTAGAATATATAACAAACTGTTTCAAGTCAAGAATAAGAAGATAGACAACCCAATTAAAAAACTAAGAAAATATTTGAATGAAACATCACCATAGAAGATATAGATATGACAAATAAGCACATAAAAGATGCTCAGTGTCATTAGTCATTAGAAAAATGAAAATTAAAGTTGTAGTGGGATGCTGCTACATACCTATTTAAATTACTAAAATAATAAAACTGACAATACTGAAACTGTTAGCAGATATTTGGGGCAACTGGAACTCTTATACACTGCTGAGGGCAATGTGAAACGTTACAATCACTTTAGAAAAGTTTAGCAGTTTGCTAAACCAATAAACGTATCTTCCATATGAATACACACCATTCCACTCCTAGGTATTTACCCAAAAGAAAAGAAAAAGTTATTTCTAAACAAAGATCTGTGCATAGATGCTCATAGTAGCTTTATCTTTTTTTTTTCTAAACGTCTTTATTGGAGTATAATTGCTTTACAATGGTGTGTTAGTTTCTACTGTATAACAAAGTAAATCAGCTATATGTGCACATATATCCCCATATCCCCTCCCTCTTGCGTCTCCCTCCCAACCTCCCTGTCTTCCCCCCAAGGTGGTCACAAAGCATCATGCTGATCTCCGTGTGCTATGCAGCTACTTCCCACTAGCTATCTATTTTACATTTGGTAGTGTATATATGTCCATGCCACTCTTTCACTTTGTCCCAGCTTCCCCTTCCCCTTCCCCATGTCCTCAAGTCCATTCTCTATGTCTGTGTCTTTATTCCTGTCCTGCCCCTAGATACATCTGAAACATTTTTTTTAGATTCCATATATATGTGTTAGCATATGGTATTTGTTTTTCTCTTTCTGACTTCCTTCACTCTGTATGACAGACTCTAGGCCCATCCACCTCACTACAAATAATTCATTTTCGTTTCTTTTATGTCTGAGTAATATTCCATTGTATATATGTGCCACATCTTCTTTATGCATTTTTCTGTTGATGGACACTCAGGTTGTTTCCATGTCCTGGCTATTGTAAATAGAGCTGCAATGAACATTGTGGTACATGATTCTTTTTGAATTATGGTTTTCTCAGGGTATATGCCCAGTAGTGGGATTGCTGGGTCGTATGATAGTTCTATTTTTGGTTTTTTAAGGAACCTCCATACAGTTCTCATAGTGGCTGTATCAATTTACATTCCCACCAGCAGTGTAAGAGTGTTCCCTTTTCTCCACACCCTCTCCAGCATTTATGGTTTGTAGATTTTTTGATGATGGCCATTCTGACTAGTGTGAGGTGATACCTCATTGTACTTTTGATTTGCATTTCTCTAATGATTAGTGAAGTTGAGCATCCTTTCATGTGTTTGTTGACTGTATATCTTCTTTGAGAAATGTCTATTTAGGTCTTCTGCCCATTTTTGGATGGGGTTGTTTGCTTTTTTTGATATTGAACTGCATGAGCAACCTGTAAATTTTGGAGATTAGTCTTTTGTCAGATGCTTCATTTGCAAATATTTTCTCCCATTCTAAGGGTTGTCTTTTTGTCTTGTTTATGGTTTCCTTTGCTGTGCAAAAGCTTTTTTAAGTTTCATTAGTTCCCATTTGTTTATTTTTCTTTTTTTCTATTTCTCTAGGAGGTGCGTCAAAAAGGATCTTGCTGTGATTTATGTCATAGAGTGTTCTGCCTATCTTTGCCTCAGTGTCTGTCCTTACACTTAGGTCTTTAATCCATTTCAAATTTACTTTTGTGTATGGTGTTAGGGAGTGATCTAATTTCATTCTTTTACCTGTAGCTGTCCAGTTTTCCCAGCACCACTTATCGAAGAGGCTGTCTTTTCCCCATTGTATATTCTTGCCTCCTTTATCAAAAATAAGGTGACCATATGTGCGTGGGTTAATCTCTGGGCTTTCTATCCTATTCCATTGATCTATATTTCTGTTTTGGTGCCAGTACCATATTGTCTTGATTATTGTAGCTTTGTAGAATAGTCTGAAGTCTGGGAGCCTGATTCCTCCAGCTCCATTTTTCTTTCTGAAGATTACTTTGGCTCTTTGGGGCTTTTGTGTTTCCATACAATTTGTGAGATTTTTTGTTCTAGTTCTGTGAAAAATGCCAGTGGTAGTTTGATAGGGATTGCCTTGAATCTGTAGATTGCTTTGGGCAGTATAGTCATTTTCACAATCTTGATTCTTCCAATCCAAGAACATGGTATATGTCTCCATTTGTTTGTATCATCTTTAATTTCTTTCATCAGTGTCTTATAGTTTTCTGCATACAGGTCATTTGTCTCCTTAGGTAGGTTTATTCCTACGTATTTTATTCTTTTTGTTGCTGCGTTAAACGAGAGTGTTTCCTTAAATTCTCTTTCAGATTTTTCATCATTGGTGTATAGGAATGCAAGAGATTTCTGTGCATTAATTTTGTGTCCTACTACTTCACCAAATTCATTGGTAAGCTCTAGTAGTTTTCTGGTACCATCCTTAGTATTCTCTATGTATATTATCATGTCATCTGCAAACAGTGACAGCTTTACTTCTTCTTTTCCAATTTGGATTCCTTTTATTTCTTTTTCTTCTCTGATTGCTGAGGCTAAAACTTCCAAAACTATGCTGAATAATAGTGGTGAGAGTGTGCAACCTTGTCTTGTTCCTGATCTTGGTGGAAATGGTTTCAGTTTTTCACCATTGAGAATGATGTTGGCTGTGTGTTTTTCATATATGACCCTTATTATGTTAAGGTAAGTTCCCTCTTTGCCTACTTTCTGGAGGTTTTTCTTTTTTCATAAATGGCTGTCAAATTTTTTGAAAGCTTTTTCTGCATCTATTGAGAAGATCATATGGTTTTTCTCCTTCAAGTTGTTAATATGGTGTATCACATTGTTTGATTTGCATATATTTAAGAAACCTTGCATTCCTGGTATTAACCTCACCAGATCATGGTGTATGATCCTTTTAATGTGTTGTTGGATTCTGTTTGCTAGTATTTTGCTGAGGACATTTGCATCTATGTTCATCAGGGATATTGGCCTGTAGTTTTCTTTCTTTGTGACATCTTTGTAAGGTTTTCATATCAGGGTGATGGTAGCCTCGTAGAATGAGTTTGGGAGTGTCCCTCCCTCAGCTATATTTTGGGAGAGTTTGAGAAGGATAGGTGTTAGCTCTTCTCTAACTGTTTGATAAAATTCGCCTGTGAAGCCATCTGGTCCTGGGCTTTTGTTTGTTGGAAGATTTTTAATCACAGTTTCAATTTCAGTGCATGTGATTGGTCTGTTTATGTTTTCTGTTTCTTCCTGGTTCATTCTCAGAAGGTTGTGGTTTTCTAGGAATGTGTCCATTTCTTCAGGTTGTCCATTTTTTTGGCATTAGTTGCTTGTAGTAATCTCTCATGATCCTTTGTTTTTCTGCAGTGTCAGTTGTTACTTCTCCTTTTTTATTTCTAATTCTATTGATTTGAGTCTTCTCCCTTTTTTTCTTGATGCCTCTCACTAATGGCTTATCAATTTTGTTTATCTTCTCAAAGAACCAGCTTTTAGTTTTATTGGTCTTTGCTATTGTTTCCTTCATTTCTTTTTCATTTATTTCTGATCTTATCTTTGTATTTCTTTCCTTCTGCTAACTTTGGGGTTTTTTGTTCTTCTTTCTCTAATTGCTTTAGGTGTAAGTTAGGTTGTTTATTTGAGGTGTTTCTTGAGACAGGATTGTATTGCTATAAACTTCCCTCTTAGAATGCTTCCCTCTTAGATGCTTTTGCTGCATCCCATAAATTTTGGGTCGTCGTGTTTTCATTGTCATTTGTTTGTAGGTATTTTTTTATTTCCACTTTGATTTCATCAGTGA
Organism: Kogia breviceps; assembly: GCF_026419965.1. Lineage (NCBI taxonomy): Eukaryota > Metazoa > Chordata > Mammalia > Artiodactyla > Physeteridae > Kogia > Kogia breviceps. The sequence continues at coordinate 26,546,331 of NC_081330.1, read as the reverse complement.
TCTCTTGGTAATTAAGTCATGTATTGTTTAGCTTCCATGTATTTTTATTTTTTAGAGTTTTTTCCTGTAGTTGATATCTAGTCTCATAGCATTTTGGTCAGAAAAGGTACTTCATGTGATTTCAGTTTCCTTAAATTTACCAAGGCTTGATTTGTGACCCAAGATATGATCTCTCCTGGAGAGTGTCTATGAGCACTTGATAAGAATGTGTATTCTGTTGTTTTTGGATGGAATGTCCTATAAATATCAATTAAGTTCTTCTTGTGTAATGTATCATTTAAAGCTTGTGTTTCCTTATTTATTTTCATTTTGGATGATCTGTCCATTGTTGTCAGTGGGCTGTTGAAGTCCCGTACTATGATTGTGTTACTGTCAATTTCCCCTTTTATGGCTGTTAGCAGTTGCCTTATGTATTATTGAGGTGCTCCTATGTTGGGTGCATAAATACTTATAGTTGTTATACCTTCTTCTTGGATTGATCCCTTGATCATTATGTTGTGTGTCCTTCTTTGTCTCCTGTAATTGTCTTTATTTTAAAGCCTGTTTTGTTTGATGTGAGAATTGCTACTCCAGCTTTCTTTTGATTTGCGTTTGCATGGAATATTTTTTTCCATCCCCTTACTTTCAGTCTGTATGTGTCCCTAGGTCTGAAGTGGGTCTGTTGTAGACAGCATGTATATGGTTCTTGTTTTTTTCTCCATTCAGCCAGTCTATGTCTTTTGGTTGGAGCTTATAATTCATTTACAGTTAAGATAATTATCAATGTGTATGTTCCTATTACCATTTTCTTAATTGTTTTGGGTTTGTTCTTGTAGGTCTTTTCCTTCTCTTGGGTTTCCTGCCTAGAGAAGTTCCTTTAGCATTTGTTGTATAGCTGGTTTAGTGGTGCTGAATTCTTTTAGCTTTTGTTTGTCTGTAAAGGTTTTAATATCTCCATCGAATGTGAATGAGATCCTTGCTGGGCAGAGTAATCTTTGTTGTAGGTTTTTCCCTTTCATCACTTGAAATATGTCTTGCCAGCCCCTCTGGCTTGCATAGTTTCTGCTGTAAGGTCAGCTGTTTACCTTATGGGGATTCCTTTGTATGTTATTTGGTGTTCTTCCCTTGTTGCTTTTAATATATTTTCCTTGTATTTAACTTTTGATAGTTTAATTACTGTGTTTCTTGGCACGTTACTCCTTGTATTTATCCTGTATTGGACTCTCTGCACTTCCTTGACTTAATTGACTATTTCTGTTCCCATATTAGGGAGGTTTACAACTATAATCTCTTCAAATATTTTCTCAGTCCCTTTCTTTTTCTCTTCTTCTGGGAACCCTATAATTCGAATGTTGGTGCATTTAATGTTGTCCCAGAGGTCTCTGAGACTGTCCTCAGTTCTTTTCATTCTTTTTTCTTTATTCTGCTCTGTGGTAATTATTTCCACTGTTTTATCTTCCAGGTCACTTATCTGTTCTTCTGCCTCAGTTATTCTGCTATTGATTCCTTCTAGAGAATTTTAAATTTCATTTATTGTGTTGTTCATCATTGTTTGTTTGCACTTTAGTTCTTCTAGGTCCTTGTTAAACGTTTCTCATATTTTCTCCATTCTATTTCCTAGGTATTGGATCATCTTTACTATCATTCCTCTCAATTGTTTTTCAGGTAGACTGCCTATTTCCTCTTCATCTGTCTGGTCTGCTTTTTACCTTGCTCCTTCATCTGCTGTGTGTTTCTCTGTTTTCTCATTCTGCTTAACTTAATGTCTTGGGGTCTCCTTTTCGCAGGCTGCAGGTTTGTAGTTCCCGTTGTTTTTGGTGTGTTTCCCCAGTGGGTAAGGTCGGTTCAGTGGGTTGTGCAGCCTTCCTGGTGGAGGGGACTGGTGCCTGTGTTCTGTAGGATGAAGCTGGATCTTGTCTTTCTGGTCAGCAGGACTGTGTCTGGTGGTGTGTTTTGGGGTGTCTGTGACCTTATTATGATTTTAGGCAGCCTGTCTGCTAATGGATGGGGTTGTTTCGTGTCTTGCCAGTTGTTCGCCATAGGGTGTCCAGCACTGTAGCTTGCTGGTTGTTGAGTGGAGCTGGGTCTTAGCATTGAGATAGAGGTCTCTGGGAGAGCTTTCACTGTTTAATATAATGTGGAGCTGGGAGGGCTGTGGTGGACCAATGTCCTGAACTTGGCTCTCCCACCTTAGAGGCACAGGCCTGACACCTGGCTGTAGCACCAAGACCCTGTCAGCCAACACAGCTGAGAAGAAAAGGGAGAAAAGAAGAAAGAAAGAAAGGAAAAAAGAAAGAAAGAGAGAAAGGGGGGGAGGGAGGAAAGGAAAGAAAGAAAGGAAGGAAGGAAGGAGGAAAGAAAAGAAAATAAAGTTATTAAAATAAAATTTTAAAAAATCTGTTAAAAATAAAAAACATAGTAAAAAGAAAGAAGAGAGCAACCAAACCAAAAAACAAATCCACCAATGATAAGAAGCTCTAAAAACTATACTAAAACAAAACAAAACAAAACAAAAAAATTCCGACAGACAGAACCCTAGGACAAATGGTAAAAGCAAATCTATACAGACAAAGTCACACAATGAAGCATATGCATACATACTCACAAAAAGAGAAAAGGGAAAACATTATATATGTCATTGCTCCCAAAGTCCACTGCCTCAATTTTGGGGCAATTCGTTGTTTATTCAGGTGTTCCACAGATGTAGGATACATCAAGTTGATTGTGGAGATTTAATCCACTACTCCTGAGCCTGCTGGGAGAGATTTCCCTTTCTATTCTTTGTTCTCACAGTGCCTGGGCTTCAGCTTTGGGTTTGGCCCTGCCTCTGCATGTAGGTCACCTGAGGGCATCTGTTCTTTGCTCAGGCAGGACGGGGTTAATGTAGCAGCTGATTAAGGGGCTCTGGCTCACTCAGGCCGGGAGGAGGTAGGGGTAAGGAATGCAGGGTAAGCCTGCAGCAGCAGATGCCAGCATGACATTGCAACAGCCCCGAGGCGTGCAGTGTGTTTTCCTGGGGAAGTTGTCCCTGGATCTCGGGACCTGGCAGTGGCAGGCTGCACAGGCTCCCAGGAGGGGAGGTGTGGATAGTGACCTGTGCTTACACACAGGCTTCTTGGTGGCTGCAGCAGCAGCCTCTGGTTTCATGCCCATTTCTGGTGTCTGCACTGATATCCGTGGTTTGTGCCCATCTCTGGAGCTCGTTTAGGCAGTGCTCTGAATCCCCTCTCCTGACGCATCCCGAAACAATGGTCTCTTGCCTCTTCGGCAGTTCCAGACTTTTTTCCAGACTCCCTCCCGTCTAGCTGTGGCGCAGTAGCCCCCTTTGGGCTGTGTTCACACAGTGAATCTGCATCCTCTCCCTGGGATCTGACCTCCGAAGCCGGAGCCTCAGCTCCCAGCCCTGGCTAGTCCCACCTGGCCGGTGAGCAGACAAGCCTCTCAGGCTGATGAGTGCTGGTTGGCACCGATCCTCTGTGCGGAATGTCTCCACTTTGCTCTCTGCACCCCTGTTACTGCGCTCTGCTCTGTGGCTATGAAGCTCCCCCCACCACGCCACCACCGTCTCTGCCAGTGAAAGGGCTTCCTAGTGTGTGGAAACTTTTCCTCTTTCACAGCTCCCTCACACTGGTGAAGATCCCACCCCTATTCTTTTGTCTCTGTTTTTTCTTTTCTCTTTTGCCCCACCCAGGTACGTGGGGAGTTTCTTGCCTTTTGGGAGGTCTGAGGGCTTCTGCCAGTGTTCAGTAGGTGTTCTTTAGGGGTTGTTCCACATGTAGATGTATCTCTGATGTATTTGTGGGGAAGAAGGTGATCTCCACGTCTCACTCCTCTGCCATCTTGATGGTCTCCAAGCCTTATTAGTTTTTGTATGTCAGTTGAACCATAATAAAGATGGTAAAAGAGGCATTTTCTTTCTTGGACAGAGGACTCAATATCATAAACATGTCATTTATTTCAATTTAAAATAATACATATGAAGTGAGAAAAAGCAGTTAAGTGAGAAAAGCTGTGAAAAAAAATAACAGCAAAAATTCAGTACTTCAGAACTTAAAGGGACAACATCAGGTAAGGTGAATTTGTCTCTTGACTAGTTTAAGGTAATCTGTGCCCTCTCAGACAACTTGAAAGAGCGAGATAACATCGAGAGCCTCATTGATTATTTCCACAGTGACTGACATCCATCAAAACTTAACATGTATACCAAAACACACAACAGTGAAGAAACAGACAGTATTTAAAAACACAGAAAATACATGTAGTGAATTTATCATACATGGACCTTAAAATAGCTCTGGTTTATATCTCTGAAAAATAAGGGAATGTGTAGAAATTTTATTGGAATTCTGAAATTTTTTAAAATGCAGTAATTGAAATTGAGAGATCAACAGATGTGATTAAGGGCAGATTAGACAATTAAAAAAGAGACAGTTGCTGTACTGGAAAGTAGGCCAGTGGAAAACAATTGGGATAAAGCACAGAGAACAAATAAAGCATAGCATGTGAGATACATATATAACAATGTGAAAAAAATATGTGTGTGTATACATAATTACATATATATATATATATATAATTGAGTTCCAGAAGGGGAGGATAGAGAATAGGACAAAAACAATATCTGAAGAGCTAATGGCCAAGAATTTTCCAAAACTGATGGAGAATATTGAAGCACAGATTCAAAGAGTGATATGGTCTTTGGAGAAGCATCTATTCAATTTTTTTCTCATTTTAAAATAGAGCTTGTCCTTAAAAAGAAACAAAATTGAGTTATTTGTAGTGAGGCGGATGGACCTAGAGTCTGTCATATGTAGTGATGTAAGTCAGAAAGAGAAAAACAAATACTGTATGCTAACACACATATATGGAATCTAAAAAAAAATGGTTCTGATGAACCTAGGGACAGGAGAGGAATAAAGACACAGACATAGAGAATGGACCTGAGGACACGGGGAGGAGCAAGGGTAAACTGGGACGAACTGAGAGAGTAGCATGGACATATATACACTACCAAATATAAAATAGATAGCTAGTGGTAAGCAGCTGCATTGCACAGGGAGATCAGCTCAGTTCTTTGTGACCACCTAGAGGGGTGGGATAGGGAGGGTGGGAGGGAGATGCAAGAGGAAGGAAATATGGGGATATATGTATACATATAGCTGATTCACTTTGTTATACAGCAGAAACTGATACAACATTGTAAAGCAATTATACTCCAAGAAAGAAGTTAAAAAAAATTTTTTTAAATAAAATAGAGCTTGTTAGATAGAGGTGATAATTGCACAATTCAGTGAATATACTAAAAACCACTGCATTATATGATTTAAAAGGGGGAATTTTATGGTTTGTAAGTCATATGTTAATAAGCCAGTTATTTCTTTAAAATCTATAAAAAATAAATAAAATTGAGCTTGTTAGTTTTGAGTTTCAAGAGCTCTTTCTATACTATGTGAAAATGTACTTGATCAGATAAGTAATTTGCAAATATTTTCCCCAGTCTGTGGCTTATTTTTTTCCCCTTTTTCTAGTGTATTTTGTGCATCTAAAGTTTTTTTTTTAATTTGGTGAATTCTCATTTATTGATTCTTTTATGGGTCATTCTTTTTGTATAATACCTAAGAACAACAGTGACAAAGAGCAGTTTAGTGATTTGCTGTAGGGTTGTTTCAGCATCATTTGTTTTTGTTTTTTAAAAAATATTTATTTATTTATTTGGTTTTGCTGTGTTTTAGTTGTGGCAGGTGGCTTCCTTACTTGTGGCTCATGGGCTCCTTAGTTGCAGCATTTGGGCTCCTTAGTTGCAGCAGGCTGGCTCCTTAGTTGTGGCTCCAGGGCTCCTTAGTTGCAGCTTGCTGCCTCCTTAGTTTTGGCTCACTGGCTCCTTAGTTGCGGAATGTGGGCTCCTTAGTTGTGGCATGCGAACTCTTAGTTTCAGCACACATGTGGGATCTAGTTCCCTGACCAGGGATCACACCCAGGCCCCCTGCACTGGAGGCATGGAGTCTTATCTCCTACGCCACTAGGGAAGTCCCTCAGCATCATTTGTTGAGACTATGACGTTTTATTCATTTAATTGTCTTTACAGTTTGTCAAAAATTCATTAAACATATGTGTTTTCTCATTCTGGACTGTATTCTGTTTCTTTAGTATGTATTTCAACTATTTTGCCAATACCGAACTGTCTTTTTTTTTTTTTTTTTTTTTTTTTTTTTCAGTACGTGGGCCTCTCACTGTTGTGGCCTCTCCCGTTGCGGAGCACAGGCTCCGGACGCTCAGGCTCAGCGGCCATGGCTCACGGGCCCAGCTGCTCCACGGCAGGTGGGATCTTCCCGGACCGGGGCACGAACCCGTGTCCCCTGCATCGGCAGGCGGATTCTCAACCACTGTGCCACCAGGGAAGCCCCCGAACTGTCTTAAACACTGTAGCTTTAAGTCTTAGTGTGATGTAAGCCCTCCAGCTTTGTAATTTTAAAAATAATTTTTGGTCTATCTACCTCCTTTGTTGTTTCATGTAAATTTTAGAATAAGCTTATTTTCAGCTACAAAGTAAACTTGTTAGAATTGGATTAAATCTATCAATTTAGAGAGAATATAATCAGTATGTACACTGAGTCTTTACATATGAGTTTTCATTTAATAAGAACATAATATATCTGTTTAGGTTTTCTTTAATTTCTTTCATCAGTATTTTGTACTTACCTACATACTGTTCCAGCACATATTTACTTAGATTTATTGCCAGTATTTCCCTTTTGTAGGCTATTGTAAATTGTACTTAAGAAAATTTTGGTTTCCAACTGTTCATTGCTAGTATATAGAAATAAAATTAATGTTTTGTACATTGACCTTGTTTCTTGCAACTTAGCAAGAACTTATTACTTCTAGGAGCATTTTTAGATTCTTTGTGACTTTCTACATAGACGGTCATATAATCTGAATAGGGACAGGTTTAATATGTTAATCTTAATGGAAAAGATAAATGATAAAACAGCATATCTTTGTTATTGATTTCTAATTTAATACTATGGTGGATATACAAGATAATTTATATGATTTTAATCTTTTACAATTTATTGATACTTGTTTTCTTGGCCCAGAATATGATCTATTTTGGTAAATGTTCTGTGTGTACTTGGAAAGGCTATTTATTCTGCTATTGCTTGGTAGAGGGTTCCATTAATGTCAGTTAGGTGAATTTGATTGATATGGTGCTTCAAGGATTCTGTATCTTTATTGATTTTCTGTCTACTTGTTCAATACGTTATTGAGAGAATTATATTTAAGTCTCCAATCATAATTGTGTATTTTTCTATTTCTCCTTGTACCTCTATTAATTTTTATTTCATGTATTTTGCAGCTCTATTTATTAATCACATAAGCTGTTATGATTGTTATGTCCTCTTGATAAGTTGACCCCTTTATTGTTACAAAATGAGCTTCTTTATCCCTAGTCATATTTTATATTACTAATATGTATAGTATAATATATTTTTGTGTTTTAATATAATATACAAAGTAATCTTTGTATTGAAATTTACTTTGTATTATACTAATAGACCTATTCTAGCTTCCTTTTGGTATTGTAATAGTATATATATAAATCCTATTACTTTTAGACCATCTTTGTACCTGTATTTGTTTTTTTTGTCTTTTTTAAACATCTTTATTAGAGTATAATTGCTTTACAGTGGTGCGTCAGCTTCTACTTTATAACGAAGTGAATCATTTATACATATACATATGTCCCCATATCTCTTCCCTCTTGCATCTCCCTCCCTCCCACCCTCACTATCCCACCCCTCTAGGTGGTCACAAAGCACCAAGCTGATCACCCTGTGCTATGCGGCTGCTTCCCACTAGCTATCTATTTTGCGTTTGGTAGTGTATATATGTCCATGACACTCTCTCACTTTGTCCCAGCTTACCCTAACCCCTCCCCATATACTCAAGTCCATTCTCTAGTAGGTCTGCATCTGTATTTCAGTCTTGCCCTAGGTTCTTCTGACCATATTTTTTTCATTTTTTCTTTTTTTTAAGATTCCATATATATGTGTTAGTATATGGTATTTGTTTTTCTCTTTCTGACTTACTTCACTCTGTATGACAGTCTCTAGGTCCATCCACCTCACTACAAATAACTCAGTTTCATTCCTTTTTATGGCTGAGTAATATTCCATTGTATATATGTGCCACATCTTCTTTATCCATTCATCTGTTGATGGACACTTAGGGTACTTCCATGTCCTGGCTATTGCAAATAGAGCTGCAATGAACATTTTGTTACATGATTATTTTTGAATGATGCTTTTCTCAGGGTATATGCCCAGTAGTGGGATTGCTGGGTCATATGGTAGTTCTAGTTTTAGTGTTTTAAGGAACCTCCATACTGTTCTCCATAGTGGCTGTATCAATTTAAATTCCCACCAGAAGTGCAGGAGGGTTCCCTTTTCTCCACACCCTCTCCAGCATTTATTGTTGGTAGATTGTTTGATGATGGCCATTCTGACCGGTGTGAGATGCTATCTCATTGGAGTTTTCATTTGCATTTCTCTAATGATAATGATGTTGAGCATTCTTTCATGTGCTTGTTGGCAATCTGTATATCTTCTTTGGAGAAATGTCTATTTAGGTCTTCTGCCCATTTATAGATTGGGTTGTTTGTTTTTTTGATATTGAGCTGCATGAGTTGCTTGAATGTTTTGGAGATTAATCCTTTGTCAGTTGCTTCATTTCCAAATATTTTCTCCCATTCTGAAGGTTGTCTTTTTGTCGTGTTTATGGTTTCTTTGGCTGTGCAAAACCTTTTAAGTTTCATTAGTTCCCATTTGTTTATTTTTGTTTTTATTTCCATTTCTCTAGGAGGTGGGTCAAAAAGGATCTTGCTGTGATTTATGTCACAGAGTGTTCTGCATATGTTTACCTCTAAGAGTTTGATGGTGTCTAGCCTTACATTTAGGTTTTAAATCCATTTTGAGGTCTTTTTTTTGGATTTTGTTTTGTTTTGTTTTGTTTGTTTGTTTTTTGTGTGTGTGGTATGCAGGCCTCTCACTGCTGAGGCCTCTCCTGTTGCAGAGCACAGGCTCCAGACGCCCAGGCTCAGCAGCCATGGCTCACGGGCCCAGCCGCTCCGCGGCATGTGGGATCTTCCTGGACTGGGGCACGAACCTGTGTCCCCTGCATCGGCAGGCGGATTCTCAACCACTGCGCCACCAGGGAAGCCCATGAGTTTATTTTTGTGTTTGGTAGTAGGGAGTGTTCTAATTTCATTCTGTTACATGTAGCTGTCCAGTTTTCCCAACACCACTTATTGAGGAGGCTCTCTTTACTCCACTGTATATTCTTGCCTCCTTTATCAAAGATAAGGTGACCATATGTGCATGGGTTTATCTTTGGGCTTTCTATCCAGTTCCAATGATCTATATTTCTGTTTTTGTGCCATTACCATACTGTCTTCATTATTGTAGCTTTGTAGTATAGTCTGACGTCATAGAGCCTGATTCCTCCAGCTCCATTTTTCTTTCTCAAGATTGCTTTGGTTATTCGGGGTCTTTGGTGTTTCCATAGAAATGGTGAAATTTTTTCTTCTAGTTCTGTGAAAAATGCCAGTGGTAGTTTGATAGGGATTGCATTGAATCTGTAGATTGCTTTGGGTAATATAGTCATTTTCACAATGTGAATTCTTCAATCCAAGAACATGGTAGGTATATCTCTCCATCTATTTGTAACATGTTTAATTTCTTTCATCAGTGTCTAATAATTTTCTTCATACAGGTATTTTGTCTCCTTAGGTAGGTTTATTCCTAGATATTTTATTCTTTTTGTTGCAATAGTAAATGGGATTGTTTTCTTAATTGCACTTTCAGATTTTTCATCATTAGTGTATAGGAATGCCAGAGATTTCTGTGCATTAGTTTTGTATCCTGCTCCTTTACCAAATTCATTCATTAGCTCTAGTAGTTTTCTGGTAGCATCTTTAGGATTCTCTATGTGTAGTATCATATCATCTGCAAATAGTAACAGCTTAACTTCTTTTCCTATATGGATTCCTCTTATTTCTTTGTCTTCCCTCATTGCTGTGGCTAAAACTTCCAAAACTATGCTGAATATTAGTGGTGAGAGTGCCCAACCCTGTCTTGTTCCTGATCTTAGTGGAAATGGTTTCAGTTTTTCACCATTGAGGATGATGTTGGCTGTGGGTTTGTCATATATGGCCTTTATTATGCTGAGGAAAGTTCCCTCTATGCCTACTTTCTGCAGGGTTTTTATCATAAATGGGTGTTGAATTTTGTCGAAAGCTTTCTCTGCATCTATTGAGATGATCATATGGTTTTTCTCCTTCAATTTGTTAATATGGTGTATCACGTTGATTGATTTGCATATATTGAAGAATCCTTGCATTCTTTGGATAAACCCCACTTGATCATAGCGTATGATCCTTTTAATGTGCTCTTGGATTCTGTTTGCTAGTATTTTGTTGAAGATTTTTGCATCTGTGTTCATCAGTGATATTGTCCTGTAGTTTTCTTTCTTTGTGACATCTTTGTAAGGTTTTCATATCAGGGTGATGGTGGCCTCGCAGAATGAGTTTGGGAGTGTCCCTCCCTCAGCCATATTTTGGGAGAGTTTGAGAAGGATAGGTGTTAGCTCTTCTCTAACTGTTTGATAAAATTCGCCTGTGAAGCCATCTGGTCCTGGGCTTTTGTTTGTTGGAAGATTTTTAATCACAGTTTGAATTTCAGTGCTTGTGATTGGTCTGTTCATATTTTCTCTTTCTTCCTGGTTCAGTCTCGGAAGGTTGTGCATTTTTAACAGTTTGTTCATTTCTTCCAGGTTGTCCATTTTATTGGCATAGAGTTGCTTGTAGTAATCTCTCATGATCCTTTGTATTTCTGCAGTGTCAGTTGTTACTTCTCCTGTTTCGTTTCTAATTCTATTGATTTGAGTCTTCTCCCATTTTTTCTTGATGACTCTGGCTAATGGTTTATTAATTTTGTTTATCTTCTCAATGAAGCAGCATTTAGTTATATTGATCTTTGCTGTCATTTCCTTAATTACTTTTTCATTTATTTCTGATCTGATCTTTATGATTTCTTTCCTGCTGCTAACTTTGGGGTTTTTTTTGTTCTTCTTTCGCTAATTGCTTTAGGTGTAATGTTAGGTTGTTTATGTGAGATGTTTTGTGTATCTTAAGGTAGGATTGTATTGCTATAAACTTCCCTCTTAGAACTGCTTTTGCTGCATCCAAAGGATTTGGGTCATCGTGTTTCCATTGTCATTTGTTTCTAGGTATTTTTTGATTTCCTCTTTGATTTCTTCACTGAACTCTTGGTTATTAAGTAGTGTATTGTTTAGCCTCCATGTGTTTGTATTTTTTACAGATTTATTTCCTGTAATTGATATGTAGTCTCATAGCGTTCTGGTCGGAAAACATACTTGATACGATTTCAATTTTCTTAAATTTACCAAGGCTTTATTTGTGACCCAAGATATGATGTATCCTGGAGAATGTTCCATGAACACTTGAGAAGAATGTGTATTCTGTTGTTTTTTGGATGCGATGTCCTATAAATATCAATTAAGTTCCTCTTGTGTAATGTATCATGTAAAGCTTGTGTTTCCTTATTTATTTTCATTTTGGATGATCTGTCCATTGGTGAAATTGGGGTGTCAAAGTCCCCTACTATGATTGTGTTACTGTCGATTTCCCCTTTTATGGCTGTTAGTATTTGCCATATGTATTGAGGTTCTCGTATTTGGGAGCATAAATATTTACAATTTTTATATTTTCTTCTTCGATTGATTCCTTGATCAATATGTAGTGTTCTTCTTTGTCTCTTGTTATAGTCTTCATTTTAAAGTCTGTTTTGTCTGATATGAGAATTGCTACTCCAGGTTTCTTTTGATCTCCATTTGCATGGAATATCTTTTCCATCCCCTTACTTTAAGTCTGTATGTGTCCCTCTGTTTGAAGTGTGTCTCTTGTAGACAGCATATATACGGTTGTTGTTTTTGTATCAGTTCAGCCAGTCTACGTCTTTTGGTGGGAGCATTTAATCCATTTACATTTAACGTAATTATCGATATATGTTCCTATTCACATTTTCTTAATTGTTTTGGGTTGGTTATTTTAGGTCTTTTCCTTCTCTGGTGTTTCTTGCCTAGAGAAGTTCCTTTAGTATTTGTTTTAAAGCTGATTTGGTGGTGCTGAACTCTCTTAGCTTTTGCTTGTGTGTAAAGGCTTTAATTTCTCCATGAAATCTGAATGAGATCCTTGGTGGGTAGAGTAATCTTGGTTGTAGGTTTTTCCCTTTCATCACTTTCAATATGTCCTGGCACTCCCTTCTGGCTTGCAGAGTTTCTGCTGAAAGATCAGCTGTTAACATTATGAGGATTCCCTTGTGTGTTATTTGTTGTTTTTCCCTGGCTGTTTTTTTTTTGTTGTTGTTTTTGGTTTTTGTTTGCGGTACGCAGCTCAGCGGCCATGGCTCACGGGCCCAGCCGCTCTGCAGCATGTGGGATCTTCCCAGACCAGGGCATGAACCCGTGTCCCCTGCATCGGCAGGCAGACTCTCAACCACTGAGCCACCAGGGAAGCCCTCTCTTGCTGCTTTTAATAGTTTTTCTTTGTATTTAATTTTTGATAGTTTGATTTATGTGTGTCTTGGCGTGTTTCTCCTTAGATTTATCCTGTATGGGACTCTCTGTGCTTCCTGGACTTGTTTAACTATTTCCTTTCCCATATTAGGGAAGTTTTCAACTATAATTTCTTCAAATATTTTCTCAGTCCCTTTCTTTTTCTCTTCTTCCTCTGCAACCCCTATAATTCGAATGTTGGTGCATTTAATATTGTCCCAGAGGGCTCTGAGGCTGTCCTTAATTCTATTCATTCTTTTCTCTTTATTCTGTCCTGAAGTAGTTATTTCCACTATTTTATCTTCCAGGTCACTTATCCGTTCTTCTGCCTTAGTTATTCTGCTATTGATCCCTTCTAGAGAATTTTAAGTTTCATTTATTGTGCTGTTCATCACTGTTTTTTGCTCTTTAGTTCTTCTAGGTCCTTGTTAAATGTTTCTTGTAATTTCTCTATTTCCAAGAATTTGGATCATCTTTACTGTCATTAATCTGAATTATTTTTCAGGTAGGCTTCCTATTTCCTCTTCGCTTGCTACGTTTGGTAGGTGTTTGCCTTGCTCCTTCATCTGCTGTGTGTTTTTCTGTCTTCTCATTTTGCTTAACTTACTGTGTTTGTGGTCTACTTTTCGCAGGCTGCAAGTTCGTAGTTCCCATTGTTTTTGGTGTCTGTCCTAATTGGCTAAGGTTGGTTCAGTGGGTTGTGTTGGCTTTGTAGTGGAGGGGATTAGTCCCTGTGTTCTGGTGGATGAGGCTGGATCTTGTCTTTCTGGTGGGCAGGTCCACCTCTGGTGGTGTGTTTTGTGGTGTCTGTGGCCTTATTATGATTTTAGGCAGCCTCTCTTTTAATGAATGGGGTTGTGTTCCTGTCTTGCTAGTTGTTTGGCATAGGGTGTCCTGCCTTGTAGCTTGCTGGTCGTTGAGTGAAGCTGGGTCTTGGCGTTGAGATGGAGATCTCTGGGAGATTTTTGCCGTTTGATAGTACATGGAGCTGGGAGGTCTCTTGTGGACCAGTGTCCTGAACTTGGCTCTCCCACCTCAGAGGCACAGCCCTGATCCTGGCTGGAGCTCCAAGAGCCCTTTCATCCATATGGCTCAGAATAAAATGGAGAAAATATAGAAAGAAAGAAGATAGAATAAAATAAAATGAAGTAAAATAAAAGATAAATTGAAATGAAGTTGTTAAAGTAAATTGTAAAAAATAATTAAGAAAGATTTTTTAAAAGTAAAAAACAAAACAAATCAAAAATAAATGGATGTACAGAACCCTAGGATAAATGATAAAAGCAAAGCTATACAGACAAAGTCACACATAGAAGCATATACACACACACACTCAAAAGAGAAAAAGGGGAAAAATATATATATCTTCACTCCCAAAGTCCACTTCCTCAATTTGGGATGATTTGTTGTCTATTCAGGTATTCCACAGATGCAGGGTACATCAATTGATTTTGGAGGTTTAATCCTCAGCTCCTGAGGGTGCTGGAAGAGATTTCCCTTTCTCTTCTTTTTTCGCACTGCTCTTGGGGTTCAGCTTTGGATTTGTCCGTGCATCTGCGTATAGGTCGCCTGAGGGTGTCTGTTCTTCGCTCAGATAAGACCGGGTTAAAGGAGCAGCTGCTTCGGCGGCTCTGGCCCACTGTGGTTTGGGGGAGGGAGGGGTACAGATGTGGGGAGAACCTGTGGCGGCAGATGCCAGCGTGACGTTGCAGCAGCCTGAGGCGCGCCGTGCATTCTCCTGGGGAAGTTGTCCCTGGATCACGGGACCCTGGCAGTGGCGGGCTGCACAGGCTCCCAGGAGGGGGAGGTGTGGAGTGACCTGTGCTCACGCACAGGCTTCTTGGTGGCGGCAGCAGCAGCCTTAGCGTCTCATGCCCGTCTCTGGTGTCCATGCTGATAGCCGTGGCTCGCACCTGTCTCTGGAGCTCATTTTGGTGGTGCTCTGAATCCCCTCTCCTTGCGCACCCTGACACAGTGGTCTGTTGCCTCTTAGTCAGGTGCAGACTTTTTCCTGGACTCCCTTCAGGCTAGCTGTGGTGCACTAGCCCCCTTCAGGCTGTGTTCCTGCAGCCAACCCCAGTACCCTCTCTGTGATCTGACCTCCAAAGCCCGATCCTCAGCTCCCAGCCCCCGCCCGCCCTGGCCGGTGAGCAGCCAAGGCTCTCAGGCTGGTGAGTGCTGGTTGGCACTGATCCTCTGTGCGGGAGTCTCTCCACTTTGCCCTTCGCACCCCTGTCACTGCGCTCTCCTCCGTGGCTCTGAAGCTTTCCCCCACCTCTGCCACCTGCAGTCTCCGCCCGCGAAGGGGCTTCCTAGTGTGCGGAAACCTTTCCTCCTTCACAGCTCCCTCCAACTGGTGGAGGTCCCGTCCCTATTCTTTTGTCTCTGTTTTTTCTTTTGCCCTACCCAGGTACATGGGGAGTTTCTTGCCTTTTGGGAGGTCTGAGGTCTTCTGCCAGTGTTCAGTAGGTGTTCTGTAGGAGCTGTTCCACATGTAGATGTATTTCTGATGGATTTGTGGAGAGGAAGGTGATCTCCGCGTCTTACGCTTCCACCATCTTGAAGCTCCCTCAGTTTGGCAGTTTCTCACAAAGCTAAACGTAGTCTTACCATGTGATCTATCAGTCATGTTCCTAGGTATTTACTCAACTGATACGAAAACTTAGGACCATATAAAACCTGCCCATGAATGTTTTTAGCAGCTTAATTCACAAACATGAAACACTGGAAGCAATCAAGATGTCCTTCAATGGGTGAATGGTAAATGAACTGTCATATAGCCATACAAAGTATACTGTCAGCAGTAAAAAGGAATGAGCTGTGAAGCCATGCAAAGACATGGATGAATCTTAAATGTATATTGCTAAGTGAACGAAATCAGTCTGAAAAGGCTATATACGATATGGTTCCATTTATGTGACATTTTGCAAAAGGCAAAATTTTAGAGATGATAAACAGATTAGTAGTTGACCTGAGTTCAAGGTGGAAAGGATTTGAATAGTTGAAGCACAGGGAAACTTTTAGGGCAGTTAAACTATTTTGTATGGTTTTGGGTTGGTGGCTACATGATAATATGCATTTGTCAAAACTCAGAACTTTATAGCACAAAAATTGAACCTTAATGTATGCAAGTTTAAAAAAAATCATTTAGGAAGTCAGTTGATTCCATATCGGAATGCAGACCATGACAAAATAATCTAAATGTATTGTAGATAAAGAGACACATCACAGAGATATTATGGTTTCAGTTGCAGACCACCACAGTGAAGTGAATATTTCAATAAGGTTGTTTACATGAATTTTTTGGTTTCCCAGTGCCTAGAAAATTTATGTTTACACTATATTGTAGTCTATTAAGTTTTCAATAGCATTATGTCTAAATAATGTACATACATATTTAAAAACGCTTTATTGCTAAAATATGCTAACCATCATCTGAGCCTTCAGTGAGTGGTAATCTCATTGCTGGTGGAGGGTCTTGCCTTGATATTTATGGCTGCTTACTGACCAAGGGTGCTGAAGCCTAGAATGTCTGTAGTAATGTCTTAAAATAAGACAACAGTGAGGTTTCCTGCATCAGTTGACTCTTCCTTTTATGAATGGTTTCTCTGTAAGCAATGCAATGTTGCTTGATAACATTTTACCCACAGTAGAACTTCATTCAAAATTGGAGTCAATCCTCTCAAACCCTATTGCTGTTTTATCAACTAAGATTCTGTAATATTCTGAATCCTTTGTTGCCATTTCAACAATCTTCAGGTCTTCACCAGAAGTAGATTCAGTGTCAAGAAACCACTTTCCTTGCTCATCCATAAGAAGCAACTCCTCTTCTGTTAAAGTATTATCCTGAGATTGCAGCAATTCAGTCACATCTTCAGGCTCCTCTTCTAATTCTAGTTCTCTTGCTATATCCACCACATCTGCAGTGACTTCCTCCACTGAAGTCTTGAACCCCCTCAAAGTCATCCATGAGGGTTGGAATCAACTTCTTATCAGCTCCTGTGAATGTTGATATTTTGACCTCTTCCCTTGAATTATGAATGTTCTGCCCAGAGGACAGAGGAATCACTATCTATGGCAGCTATAGTCTTATGAAATGTATTTCTTAAATCATGTCTTAAAATTTGAAATGACTCCTTGATCCATGGGCTGCTGAACAGATATTGTGTTAGTAGGCATGAACACAACATTAAACTTATTGTACATCTCCATCAGAGCTCTTTGGTGGCTGGGTGCATTGTCCATGAGCAGGAATATTTTGAAAGGAATCATTTTTTCTGAGCTGTAGGTCTCAATGGTGGACTTAAAATATTCAATCAACAATGTTGTAAACAGATGTTCTGTCATCCAGGCTTTGTTGTTCCTTTTATAGAGCACAGGCAGAGTTGAATTAGCATAATTCTTAAGTGCCCTAGGATTTCCAGAATGGTAAATAAGCATTGGCTTCAACTTCAAGTCACCAGCTGCGTTACCCCTAACAAGAGTGTCACCCTGTCCTTTGAAGCTAAGCTTTGACTTCTCCTCTCTTGCTATGAAAGTCCTAGATGGCATCTTCTTCCAATATAAGGCTATTTTGTCTACCTTGGAAATCTGTTGTTTAGTGTGCCCACCTTCATTAATTATCCTAGCTATGTATTCTGGATAACTTGCTGCAGCTTGAACATTAGCACTTACTATTTCACCTTGTACTTTTATGTTATGAAGACAGCTTCTTTCCTTAAACCTAATGAACCAATCTCTTCTATCTTCAGACTTTTCTTCTGCAGCTTCCTCACCTCTCTCATTTCATTGCTAGTGGGAATACAAAATGACATAGCCACTTTATAAGAGAGTTTGATAGTTTCTTACAAATCTAAGAATAATCTTACCATATGATCCAGCAATTGCTCTGCTAGATATTTACCCTATTGAGTTGAAAACTTATGTTCATACAAAAACCTGTGCATGTATGTTTGTAGCAGCTTTATTCAATATTGGCAAAAATAAATAATCAAGATGTCCTTCAACAGGTGAATGGGTGAGCAAATAGTGATATATTTATATAATGGAATATCATTCAGTGATAAAAAGAGCTATTAAGCCACAAGAAGACAGAGATGGATCTTAAATGCATATTGCTGAACAAAAGAAGTAATTCTGAAAAAGTGACTTACTATATGATTCCAACTATATGACTTTCTGGAAGAGGTAAAACTAGAGGGACAATAAAAAGATCAGTGGTTTCCAGAGATCAAGGGGACAGGAGTGGTTTGATTAGGTGAAGCACACACAAGAGTTTTGACAGAGGTGAAACTCTTCTGTGTGATATTGTAATGATGGACACTTGATTTATGCATTTGTCAAAACCCATAAAACTGTACAATGCAGAATCAAACTTAATGTAAATGTAAACTATATTCTTAGTTCATAATAATCTATTAGTATTGGTTGATTAATTATAACAAATGTGCCACTCTAATACAAGATGTTAATAATAGGGCAAATTGTGAGTGGTTGTGTATGGCAACTCTGTACTGTCTGCTCATTTATTTTGTAATAAATAAATTTTAAAAACCTAAAAAGGTATTTAAAGGGAAAATACAAGATTACCAAGTTATCAAACTTACAGTTTTTCTCCGTGTGATGGAGAAATAGAAGCTTTCTCACATGACTGTCATGGCCACAAAATCAAGGCATAACTTCAAGCATCAGAGTTGAAATGTGGGGAAAAAGTTGTTCTTCTGAGGGAATCAGTAACTTAGAGGAAATGTTCAAGGTTTCATATATCTTGGAGTTCAGATCTAGATAGACGAACCATCTTTTTTCTTTGTCTGTTTCAGTGTTCTAATTCTTTTTTCTGAGTGTGGGATGTAATAGTACATGATCATGATAGTGACATAACATATCGTCAGTTTTACTTCCACTGAAATTAGTCCGGCTTATTTGTATAATTTTTTTTCTTTATGGGCCCATGTTTCCTCTATAAAATGAGGCAGTTCAGCTATACAACCTTTAGGAGCTTTTTTGACCCTAACATTCTCGTGTTCTAAAATTGATAGTTATAACTCAGTACTTTGTCGTCTATAAAGGAAAGTATCTCTTGCTGATATCCTAGAGAAGCACATAGAAAACATAAAAGGGACAATTACATAGTTGTGATTAAGGTTATTTACTTAAGATTCCATTTTAGCATGAATACACTAAATTGTTTACATAAAAACTTTAGGGCTTCCCTGGTGGCGCAATGGCTGAGAGTCTGCCTGCCGATGCAGGGGACACGGGTTCGTGCCCCGCTCTGGGAAGATCCCACATGCCGCCGAGCGGCTGGGCCCGTGAGCCATGGCCGGTTAACCTTGCGCATCTGGAGCCTGTGCTCCGCTAAGGGAGAGGCCACAACAGTGAGAGGCCCGCGTACCGGAAAAACAAACAAACCAAAAAAAACTTTAATGGGAACCCAACTAACTAGGACGCTGAATGTACTTTTACTTTGACCTTGCTTTTAACTTTAGGAGAAATAAAATAACAGGAGAGCCAGGCTCAAAATAAAAAAAACAAATATATTGTATCTTGTAGTCAGGTACCTGTTTATTTCAAAACATCATGTTACCTCCATTTCTACCTGTGATTTGAGTAATTTAAAAAACTGACTTTCAGGTGATCGTGAAATTCAGAAAAATCTTTGAAATTTGAAGATTTAATCATGCTCACTTGATAAGATAGAAGGACATATTAAGCAGATTTTTAGCATCTAAATTTAAAGGAATGGGTTTTATATTTAAAATGATATTTCCTACGATCTGAAGTTATCTGGATAGTTTTTATCATAAAATTCATCCCACCATTTGAATGGCTTCAGTGACACCTACAGAGCTCTTCTTGACATGAATTTTGAGTCTTTTCATTCCAGTTTGAAGTCAAAACACATTAGAAATTCTCAGGCACGTAATTTCTGTATCACGTGCCGGTACTGTGCCCAAGTGCAAAGTGGTGCATATTTGAGCTTACTTATTTTAATGACATGTATTTTGTATCTACTAGCATTATTTCTTTGAGCTGGTTATATACATTTCAAGGAATCTTTAACTCCCTGTGCTCAGCCTTTTACAGATAAATTCATAAATGGGTATCCTAGAAAGGTCAAGAATGCTTTATAATGCTATCTCCTAATTTCATGTTTTAAAATTGATATTTGTAAGTAGTTTTGATACCTGTATTCATGAAAGTAAGAAATTGAATTGGAAACGAGATTCACCAACTAATGAAGTGTAGGCACATTTGACACACTACTGCTGACCTTGACTATGATCATGTGGGAACCTTTTCTGGTAGAGTAAGGAACTCTGTAATTCAGTTACTTTGTGATTTAATTCTTCTGTGATAAGCAGAAAATGCTAAACACTATTAAATTCTGCTGATGTTATTATGTTGGAGACTGTTTATCTCCTGGGACAGACCTGAAACCAGTTTGAGCTAATTACTTACCTCAGTTGGTGGGAACATAGTATTAATTGTTCATGAAATTAAAGTTGTAGCTCTGTTTTAACAAACATTTATTGGGTGTCATGTGAGGGGGAAAAAAATCTCTGTTCCAAAGACAGCTGAACACTTACTGGAGTTCCTGCACCAGCCTTCTTTTAGATTTCAAGACTAAGTGAACAGAATATGCAATGTCTTCCTGAAATCCTCTTTGCTATTCCAATATTCAAAGCACATTTTTACCTTGGTGAGTTAGTGAAAATATCTACAGCTATGATACTTATTGGTTTGTTAAAAAAAAAAAAAAACAGGTGGGATCACATCCCTTTGTTAGTCACCAGGAATCTTAAACTGTAATTACCTACTTGCAGGACCAGGACTAGGGTGAGGTGAGTGAGGTGCCTGGGGCACAGAATTTAAGAGGACATTCATTCTCAGAGCTGTGCCTTCTTCAGTGTGTGCCTCCATAAATTTGTACCCTAGGCACTTCACTCACTTCAACCTAATTCTGGTCCTGCCCAGTAGCCAAAAATCTGTAAAACTGACAATATGGACTTGGATTGAAAGCAAACTTAAGAACCTGGTTCATTTACGGACCACTAAAGTGTTCTGAAATACTGCATTAATTAATAGTTATATAAAAATTTAAAACATCTTAAGAAGCAAAACAAACAATAAACAAAACCCAGTTGAACCAGCTCTGACTATAGCCAGACATACATGCTTTTAAAAAGTATTGGAATTAAAGAATAGCAGAGAATGAAAATATTATTTAAACCAAAAGGAAACTAAATCATGCTCACATTTTAGATTGAGTCCCTAATTTCTTCTTGTTTATCTGTTCTATACATAGTAATAAGCATGCAGCTGTATGGATGTCTTTACTTGGAATCAATAGATTCCCCTCCTATAAAACTCATTCATTCTGTTATGCCAGTATCCAAGAGGTGAGTGCCGGGAGCTGCCCTTGGCTTTGTAGTTTTGAAATATATATATATAGAATTACTTAGCCTCTGTAAATCTTGGTTTCCTCATCCGAAAATTGACTAATGTCTACAGTATAGGAATATTGGGGGATTAATGAAATAACAAATCTAGAGCAACTAGCATGGTGTCTCATACATGGTAACTTCTCAAAATACTGTATCTAGTGTAATAAATGATGCTAATCATTTTCGAGATGTGGTAATAGCAGATGTCACTAAGAGGTAAGAGTCCTGAAACCAGATATTTTCCTTTAGGAAAGCACTGCAGGGGAATGAGACAGTGGAAAATGGTCTGTGGTGCTTTTTAAAAACATGTATCCAAGCTTACTTTTACACCATTTTCAAAAGCCCCTTGCAAATCGAGTTGTTGTTGTTGTTGTTTTTCAGGATGACTTTCAGCACTTACTTTTCAGAGGGGGGAGAAGACTTTTTGGAAAGGGGATTGTATAGCAAAAGCAGGTTCCAGGGAGAGCTGTATCTATCATCTTTCATGATGGTCTATTACAGAGAGAAGTCTGTGCTGGAAAAGCACAAACTCTTGTAATTGTTTTCTCTGAAATAAACATGATTCATTAATTTTGATGGGTATCAAACAGAATACATATCACAACTTCTATTGTCAGGTTAAGAGTGGTCATTATTAATTTGTATTACACGTTCTCCTTGTATGTCATATTTTGCTTTAAATACTTCTACATAGGATTTGGAGCTCAATGATTCTATTGATTTCATACCACTGACTAGTTTACTGCCCTAATTTTGGTTACCTCTGTGACTTTGTAGAACTTACAAACTTTTGTACTCTCTCTTATTGGAATGCAATGTGTTTTTGCAACGATGGCAAACTGCAGTGGCATATGTTATTGATTTTAGTTAATGAAAAACTTGTTACTCTCTTTTCTTTTAATGGGCTATTACCAGAATTTCATAACTGTAGGCCCATTTTTCTTTTGAAGATTCTCTGCACTTTGAGAGGTTGGGGAAGCATATAATGTTACAGTGAAAATATTGAAGCAGATTTATCAACATTGTCCCAAGGACTGTGACTATAAACTAAGAAGGGCTGGCAGTAATAACATTGAGAAAATGGACTCCATCTGATGAATAAGCAATTCCCTAACAGGTTCTGTTCTACTGTTTGTGTGCCTTTGTGGTTTACAAGTGTGTGATAAGCAATAAGTAGTACTTATTTAATTGCAACACAGTATCAATCTTGTTTACCCCGATTAAGTGGAGGCAGGAGAAAAATAAATAAGAACATGACTTTCCTTAGATGAGACCCTCTAGATCAGTGTTTCTTAAAATGTAGCTTGCGGACCACATTTATCAGTAGAGTGAAGGGAAGTTCATTTTCCTAATTGGTCGTTCCGTCTAGTGCTAGTCAAGTCACCAAAGCTTCCTTTAGGTACTCTCTCACTACTCCTTTACTTCTTCTCACTTTTTCATATGTCCAATGCCCATGACTTGCTCCTAACTTGCCAAAGGTCTTCTTCTTTTATATGCAGCACTCTATGTTTTAGATGTATTCTTCAATCTATCCCCTCTGCACTGTCCCTGCCCCAAACTTTCATCATCAGAACCTTCTTCTCTGGTATTCTATTGTCTGTCAGTAAAGTAGGAGAGCTGGTTATATTCTTGTATACTGAGAAAACATGTGCCATGATTTGAGAAGGGATAAAAGCATTTCTCACTCTTCCGCTAAGATACTATGCTACATCAAAACTGTTGGCCTAGCAGTATGTGTTATACTAGGAGTTGTTTAATATGTGTTAGAATATAGATTTATTGTCCCATAATTATGCTTTCTCTGGGAGAGTAATAAGAGACCTATGACCCATACCCAGGGCAGGTGACAGTACAATAGTGGAGTATAGAAAACATTTATTCCAATATTTTTCATGTCAATCTCTACCATAAATATTACAAAGCCATTTGTTTTCAGAGTTAGTTATGGCCCATTGACTTGTCACAGAATAAGATTAAAAGATGCTTGGAATTGCTCAGTGATATGGGGTTTCTTTGGGGGGGTGGGAGACAAAAGTGTTTCTCATGGCCACTTTGAGGACTACATGAAAGTAATACATCTAAGGTGCTTAACAGGATGCTTGGCACCATTATTATATTGATGTATTCTTTTCCTAATGTGCCCATCCTCATGTTTTGAAGATAACTGAACCCAGTTATTTCCATTCTCATTGTACAAGTATAAAAATAGTAAGTGAATTACAGAACCAGATAAAATGTACCAAACCTCTTGCATTTCCTAGTTTATTTTCCATCTATAAAATAATATTAATTACCTAGTAGAGGTGATGTAAGGATTAGGATAAATTAAATTTCACCAGTAAAGGGAGTTACACAGTGCTTGGCACATAGGTACTATTCAGTAAATGCCAGTTCCATTCTTTAGTCAACCCTGAA
The DNA here is from genome assembly GCF_026419965.1 of Kogia breviceps. Classification (NCBI taxonomy): domain Eukaryota; kingdom Metazoa; phylum Chordata; class Mammalia; order Artiodactyla; family Physeteridae; genus Kogia; species Kogia breviceps. Next base: position 26,522,857 of record NC_081330.1, on the reverse strand, counting down.
TAATGCTTCATGTCTAGCACATAATATTGATTTTGACAAGGCTCTCAGATGGAAAAATAATGAAGCTACTTTCTTAAAGTACTGGATATCAGGCACAGTCATTCAGTCATTTATTTGTCCATTCCTTTGATGAAGACCGATACAGTGGTGAATAAGACAAACATAGCTACCTTTATGCAGAGCTTTTAATATCTTTGGAGCTATTTCTATGAATAAAAATAAATAATTGCTACTACAGAGAAAAACAGAGGATAGCCTGGGAAGTCAGTGGAGAGGCCCCTATCACAGAGAGAGGGATGAGAAGGCCTGGAAAGGCTTCCCGGGGAAAAAAGTGGCATCCGAGCTAAAATCCATGTTCCAGAGACAGGGAAGAGGATGTTGTGTTTGCCAGCACCATTCCTCAGAAAATGTCAGTGCTTCTCAGCATTTGAATGCAGTCTTTATTTCTGACCATTTCTCAGGAGTTTCATAGTCTGTGCTGTAAGGATCAGTTATAACTGACCAAATGTTCTCTGGGACTGCCTTGACAGAAAAACATAAATTGTTTGGAAAATAATAATGACGAAATAGCCTTTGGAGTTTGGGATGCGGTAAAATGAATTCTCTCATTTGTACACCTAGAGTGTGTACACTCAGTGTAATTCTCCCAGGAGTCTAATCAGTATCTTCTCCTTGTGGGCTTCCCTGGTGGCGCAGTGGTTAAGAATCCACCTGCCAATGCAGGGGACATGGTTTTCAGCCCTGTTCCGGGAAGATCCCACATTCCTCGGAGCAACTAAGCCTGTGTGCTACAACTACTGAGCCCGCGCTCTGGAGCCTGCGAGCCACAACTACTGAAGCCCGTGTGCCTAGAGCCCATGCTCCGCAACAAGAGAAACCACCGCAATGAGAAGCCTGCTCACCGCAACTAGAGAAAGCCTGCTTGCAGCAATGAAGACCCTACACAGCCAAAAATAAAATAAATAAAATAAAGAAATTAAAGAAATATATATCTTCTCTTTGTGTTTTATACTGAGCTATACAGTAACAAATCTGAAAGGGGAAAAATGTTTTAAAATTATTTTACCAGCTCTGGTCATAACGGATAGTCCAGGGGAATTCAGATATTTATATTTGTGGCCTGCCTCTCTGTCACGTATCTCTTGTAGGATGAATGGGCAAGCCAGATAGCCACACCTTCCATCAAGATAATTTATTTAAGAACAACCTATAATTAAGTCTGTGTAAATATGACAAAAATGGATGTGACTGAAATGTAATCCAAACAATGGAATATGGCCTCACTTATAAAAACTTACAGGAGGCAGCTCAGGTCTTTCTGGTATCTCCTACCTATCAAAAGATTTGTTGGAAGGCTCCAATATACAGTGTAGGTAATTGCACTCTGAAAATTGTGCACTTGCAAAGTTATACTCATTTGAGACTATGCCAGAACAACTAACAGGTATTTGGACAAAACAAATGTTTTGAAATATTTATTTCTGCTATGGCCTATTTTTGGAGTTCCCGCCTCCCCTGCACACAGTTGACAACTTATTTTCATTTTCTTTTCGTTATTTATTTATTTAGGCAAGGGAATATCATATATAAAACTAAACAACAACAAAAACAAAAAACCCATGTGCTGCAATCATTTTTTTGGTAAACATCTTTATTGGAATATAATTCCTTTACAATGGTGTGTTAGTTTCTGCTGTATAACAAAGTGAATCAGCTATACATATACATATATCCCCATTTCTCCTCCCTCTTGTGTCTCCCTCCCAGCCTCCCTATCCCACCCCTCTAGGTGGACACAGAGCACCAAGCTGATCTCCCTGTGCTATGTGGCTGCTTCCACTAGCTATCTATTTTGTATTTGGTAGTTTATATATGTCCATGCTACTTTCTCACTTTGTCTCAGCTTACCCTTCCCCCTCCCCGTGTCCTCAAGTACATTCTCTAGTAGGTCTGTGTCTTTATTCCCGTCCTGACCCTAGGCATTTCATAACCATTTTTTTTTAGATTCCATATATGTGTTAGCATACAGTATTTGTTTTTCTCTTTCTGACATACTTTACTCTATATGACAGGCTCTAGGTCCATCCACCTCACTACAAATAATTCATTTTCGTTCCTTTTTATGACAGAGTAATATTCCATTGTATATATGTGCCACATCTTCTTTATCCATTCATCTGTCGATGGACACTTAGATTGCTTCCATGTCCTGGCTGTTGTAAATAGAGCTGCAAATAACATTGTGGTACATGACTCTTTTTGAATTATGGTTTTCTCAGGGTATATGCCCAGTAGTGGGATTGTTGGGTCGTATGGTAGGTTTTTTTTAGTTTTTTAAGAAACCTCCATACTGTTCTCCCTAGTGGCCATATCAATTTACATTCCCACCAACAGTGCAGGAGGGTTCCCTTTTCTCCACACCCTGTCCAGCATTTATTGTTTGTAGATTTTTTGATGATGGCCATTCTGACTGGTGTGAGGTGATACCTCATTGTACTTTTGATTTGCATTTCTCTAACGATTCATGATGTTGAGCATTCTTTCATGTGTTTGTTGGCTATCTGTATATCTCTGGAGAAATGTCTATTTAGGTCTTTTGCCCATTTTTGGATTGGGTTGTTTGTTTTTTTGATATTGAGCTGCATGAGCTGCTTGTAAATTTTGGAGATTAATCCTTTGTCAGTTGCTTCATTTGCAAATATTTTCTCCCATTCTGAGGGTTGTCTTTGGGTCTTGTTGATGGTATCCTTTGCTGTGCAAAAGCTTTTAAGTTTCGTTAGGTCCCATTTGTTTATTTTTGTTTTTATTTCCATTTCTCTAGGAGGTGAGTCAAAAAGGATCTTGCTGTGATTTATGTCATAGAGTGTTCTGCCTATGTTTTCCTCTAAGAGTTTTATAGTGTCTGGCCTTAATACATTTAGGTCTTTAATCCATTTTGAGTTTATTTTTGTGTATGATGGTGTTAGGGAGTGTTCTAATTTCATTCTTTTACATGTAGCTGTCCAGTTTTCCCAGCACCACTTATTGAAGAGGCTGTCTTTTCTTCATTGTATATTGTTGCCTCATTTACCAAAAATAAGGTGACCATATGTTTGTGGGTTTATCTCTGGGTACAATCTTTTACTGGGTAGTTATCATGTCCATTTGTCCTTATCATTTCTATAAGTTGAAATGAACAGATTTCAGAGTGGTATTTGGCATGTGTGGTTTGAGGTGTAACACCTCATAAGTTCAACTTGAAATGGAGTTAGAATTAAGGGCAAAATATGATGGTAATCAGAGCAATGTGATTTTAGAATCCAGATTTCTTTACCCTATGTTGAGATAGAGTAATTTGGAATATTAAAGAAAAATATATTTATTTTACGAACATCTAGGAATGTTAAATTTCAGAATAATTCTTGTTCCTTCAAACAAGAATTCTGTTTTGGAATTGGTCTAGGAGGGAAGGAGAAATATAGGTCACGGATATGTTTGGGCTTTAGGTTAAAATTCTTTTGTATCACTTATGATTAGTATTATATAATAAGAGTGTAAAAGTACTTATTTTTGAAAGTGTTATCATTGGTGATTAATTGTGATCTCTAACATTATAAGTTTTTATATACTAAAAGGCCTGCTATAGTTGGACTTACCTGGAATTAAATTAGACACTTGCCGGGGGATGTAATGAGTGATTCCAAAATATGGTAAAATAAGTGAGCCTCAACCTGTGAGTAGAAACTCAACCCTATATGTATTGCCTCAAATTCCTAGATATTAAGTCAGTCTGCTTTGGGGAAGAAACCTGCTATGTATTTGGGTTTTGTGTGTGTGTGTGTGTGTGTGTGTGTGTGTGTGTGTGTGTGTGGTACGCGGGCCTCTCACTGTTGTGGCCTCTCCCATTGCGGAGCACAGGCTCTGGACGCGCAGGCTCAGTGGCCATGGCTCACGGGCCCAGCCGCTCCGCGGCATGTGGGATCTTCCCAGACCGGGGCACGAACCCACGTCCCCGGCATCGGCAGGCGGATTCTCAACCACTGCGCCACCAGGGAAGCCCCAGAAACCTGCTATGTATTAATTAATACTCTTTTGATTTCATTTTTTTCATCTCTCTGTGTGTGCTCTCTTTTTTTAAAAACCTATCCTGCTTTCCCAAACATGTGAGCAATTTTATATTTCTTTATGTGGTTTGCTCTTTCTCTTATAACTTCCTTTTGCCACTTTTCTGAACACCGCACTTTCGTTTGATAAGTGGTGGGTGTTGCATAGCCAAGGCCAAGCTTATTTCAAGGCATTGACTTTGCATTGGAATAAGCTTTCTTGAATGTAAATTATATCACCTAGACCAAGAAATAAATGAAAAAAAATCTCTCTTGAGTGGAAAAAGTTACTGTATGTTGACAGAATGTAACTAATTTTGCATATACTTACTGTGATTGCTTTTTGCAATTCAAAATACCCTGTGCTATTAAATTTATGTATGTTAAAGTGAAGCCATTTTCCTGAGATGAAATGCTTCACATTCAATTATATCAAAATTCCTCATCTATGACTCTTGATTTCAGACTTCACCATTTATGCATCTATTGAATTTGAGATAATGTGCAGCGGAAAAGTTGTTTTCAGTTTTGGGTAATTAAGGCAAAGGATGGGAGTTATAAGCAAACAAAAGCCAATTATAAATGTTTTAGGCTCTTCAGAAAATATTGGTGTTAGAACTAGGAGTCTGGTGTGATAAGTTGACTATTTCTGGTTTTCGTTTTTGTGTTTTTAAAAACTTCACCTGCTATGACCATTTGAGTGAGATTAAACATGGGAATATAAAGCAGAGAAATTAGCTGTGCTTTAGAGCAGCGGTTCCCAACCTTTCTGGCACCACGGACCAGTTTCGTGGAAGATAGTTTTTCCACAGACTGGCAGGTTGGCGGAGGGGATCGTTTGGGGATGATTCAGGCACATTACTTTTTTTTTTTGGCTGCATCAGGTCTTCGTTGCTGCAGAAGACCTGATGCAGCACACTTCGTGTGCGCTTTCTCTAGTTGTGGTGAACAGGGGATACTCTTTGTTGCGGTGGACGGGCTTCTCATTGTGCTGTCTTCTCTTGTTGAGGAGCACAGGCTCTAGGCACATGGGCTTCAGTAGTTGCAGCACGTGGACTCAGTAGTTGTGGCTCGTGGGCTCTAGGACACAGGCTCAGTAGTTGTGGCACACAGGCTTAGTTGCTCTGCAGCATGTGGGATCTTTCTGGACCAGGGATCAAACCCACCTCCCCTGCATTGGCAGGCGGATTCTTAACCACCACACCACGGGGGAAGTCCCAAGCACATTTTACATTTATTGTGCACTTTATTTCTATTATTATTACATTGTAATATATAATGAAATAATTATACAGCTCACCATAATGCAGAATCAGTGGGAGCCCTGAGCCTGTTTTCACTTGCCACTCACTGGTAGGGTTTTGATATGAGTCTGCAAGCAATTGATTTATTATGGTCCCTGTGCAGTCAAACCTCTCTGCTAATGATAATCTGTATTTGCAACCACTCCCCAGTGCTAGCATCACCGCCTCAGCTCCACCTCAGATCATCAGGCATTAGATTCTCATAAGGAGCACGCAACCTAGATCCCTCACATGTGCAGTTCACAGTAGGGTTCATGCTCTTATGAGAATCTAATGCCGCCAGTGATCTGACAGGAGGCGGAGCTCGGGCAGTAATGCGAGCAACGGGGAGTGGCTGTAAATACATGAAGCTTCACTTGTCTGCCACTCACCTCCTGCTGTGTGGCCCAGTACCGGTCCTTGGCCCAGGGGTTGGGGACTCTTGCTTTAGAGTGGCCTTTTAATGCCACAAATTTCAAGAGACTTGGGGAAGGGGAAACTTAAGGACAGTAGGTCTTTATGATATGGTATAATGTCCATCGACAGATGAATGGATAAAGAAGATGTGGCACATATATACAGTGGAATATTACTCAGCCATAAAAAGAAATGAAATTGAGTTATTTCTAATGAAGTGCGTGGACCTAGAATCTGTCATACAGAGTGAAGTAAGTCAGAAAGAGAAAAACAAATACTGTATGCTAACACATGTATATGGAATCTTAAAAAAAGGGTTCTGAAGAAGAACCTAGGGGCAGGACAGGAATAAAGATGCAGACATAGAGAATGGATTTGAGGACATGGGGAGGGGGAAGGGTAAGCTGGGACAAAGTGAGAGGGTGGCATGGACATATATACACTACCAAATGTAAAATAGATAGCTAGTGGGAAGCAGCTGCATAGAACAGGGAGATCAGCTTGGTGCTTTGTGACCACCTAGAGGGGAGGGATAGGGAGGGTGGGAGGGAGGCTCAAGAGGGAGGGGTTATGGGGATATATGTATACGTATAACTGAATCACTTTGTTTTACAGCAGGAACTAGCACTACATTGTAAAGCAATTATACTCCAAGAAAGGTGTTAAAAAAATTAAAAATTTTAAAAAAGAAACAATACCTGTACTATTTTACATTCCCATCAGCAGTTTATGATAATTCCAGTTTTCCACATGTTATTGTCCTTTAAAATTCTAGTCATTTTAGTGAGTGTGAATTGGTATCTCATTGTGGCTTTTATTTGCACTTACCTAATAGCTAATGATATTAAGCCTCTTTTTCTACTTAGTGGCCATTTTGTATATATTATTTGGAGAAATGTGTATTCAAATCCTTTGACTATTTTTGCATTGGGTTATCATCCTTTTTTTATAGAGTTGTAATAGTTGTTTATATATTCCAGATACACATCTCTAGTCTTTTATCAGATAAATTATTTCCACATATCTTCTCCCATTATGTTGGTTATCTTTATACTTTCTTGGTAATATGCCTTGATGCACAAAATGTTTTAAATTTTGATGAAATTAAATTTATCTATTTTTTCTTTGTGTCTAAAAGAAGTTGACTAGTCTAATGTCATGAACATTTTCGTCTATATTTTCTTGTAAGCGTTTTCTAGTTTTTGCTCTTGTATGTAGGCTTATGATACATTTGAGTCAAGTTTTATATATGGTTAAGGAAGGGGTTGAACTTCATTCTTTGGCATATGGATATCCAGTCGTCTCAGCACAATTTGTTAAAAAGACTGTTCTTTCCCCATTGAATTGTCTTGGCAGCCTTGTCAAAAATCAATTGATCATAAATGTGCGGTTTTATTTATTGACTCTCAATTCTATATTATTGATCTGTATATGTGTCCTTATCACAGTGGCACCTTGTTTTGATTACTGTACCCTTGTACTGACTTTTGAAGTCAGGAAATGTGAGTCATCCAACTTTGTTCTTTTTCAAGTTTGTTTTCATTATGCTGGGTCTCTTGCAATTGCATCTGAATTTTAGGATCAGCTTGTAAATTTCTGCAAAAAAAAAAAGCACAGTAAAGTTTTTTTGGTAGGAAGTTAGATGACAGCCATTTGGGGTGTATTGCTATAAGTGCATGAGTACGGGGTGTCTTTTAATTTATTTTGGTTTTCTTTATTTTCCTTCAGAAATGTTTTGTAATTTTCAGTGTACAAGCTTATACTTCTTTGGTTAGATTTCTACTTATTTAGTCTTTTTGATGTTTTAAATGGAATCATTTCCTTAGTTTCATTTTCAGATTTTTCACTGCTAGTGTATAGGAATACAATGGATTTTTATATAATGATCTTCTATCTCTCAAACCTGTCAAACTCATTTATTAGCTCTAGAAGGTTTTTAAAGGATTCCTTAGTGTTTTCTCTGTACAAGATTATGTCATCTGAAAATAAAGTTTATTTGCCTTCTATCTTTCCAGTTTGGATGCTTTGATTTCTCTTTCTTGCCTAATTTTCCTACCTAGAACCTTTCGTGTAAAGTTGAATAGAAGTAGTGAGAGAAAATGTCCTTGTCTTGTTTCTGATCTTAGAAAGCATTCAATCTTTCATCATCAAGTATGACGTTAACTGTGAACTTTCTCATAGATGCCTTTTTTCAGCTTAAGGAAATTTCTTTCTATTCCTAGTTGGTTAATTATTTTTATCATGAAAAGGTATTGGGTTTTGTCAAATGCTTTCTGCATCTATTGAGATGATCATTTGGTTTTAGTCCTTTATTTATTAGTATGACGTATTACATTGATTGAGTTGTAGATTGTTCAACCAACATTGCATTCCTGGGATAAATCCCACTTGGTCATAGTGTATATTCCTTTTTATATGTCATGGATTCAACTTGCTAGTATATTGTTGAGGATAAAATGTACTATTATCTTTATCTTTCTTGGGAGAAGGAGTTACTGAAATAAGTAAGCTTTTAGTTTAGGGCATTTTAGTGAAAACTTGAGAGTGTTTGACTGAGGAGTTCCTGATAAGATGACATTTAGAGTAATAAGTTCTCAATGCTAGCCTAGTAAGAAGTTCAGTGCTAGCCTTTACCACCTAGGTGATTGATGTCTATGAGAGACAGATGGGACTACTCTTATCCAGGTGACCAAGTACATCCTTGTTAAAACCAAGGCTGACTTTGTTTCATTCTCTCTAAAAATGTTGACCATGCAGTCTTTCTGGAAACATTGACACCACACTATTCTGGATTTGCTCCTTCTTCTCTTGATGTTCCCGATTATGCTCCTTTGTGGGCTATTCTTCCTTGGACATTCCTTGAATTTTAGTATTCTTGAAGTATTCATCCTTATCTCCTCAGATCATAAACATTTTTGGGGAGATGTTATCCACTCAGTGCTTTAACTATCAATATAATGCAGATTCCTGAATTTATGTCCAGTTCCTTATCTCTCCCTTGAATAATTCCAACGTGTGTGTGTGTGTGTGTGTGTGTGTGTGTGTGTGTGTGTGTAGGATATAACACAGGCATGTCAAATTCAATATATTCCAAATTGAATCCATTTTTTCCTCTGAAGTTCCAACCTCTTCCAAGTTCTGGGTCCCCTAAATCATGGTAAATTTTTCAACATTTACCCAATTGCTCATGTAAGTATTTCTTTTTTTAAAAAAAAATATTTATTTATTTATTTGGCTGTACCAGGTATTAGTTGCGGCACACGGGATCTTCATTTTTAGTTGTGGCATGTGGGATCTTTAGTCATGGCATGTGAACTCTTAGTTGCGGCATGTGGGATCTAGCTCCCTGACCAGGGATCAAACCCGGGCCCCCTGCATTGGGAGCACAGAGTCTTAGCCACTGGATCATCAGAGAAGTCCCCCTCATGTACGTGTTTCAATCATAGTTCTTGTTTACTCCCTCCATGCCCAAGTATCACTGAGCCTACTGTGGCTAAATATCTCTCAAATCTATAAATTTCTCTCCTTCTTGCTATTATTCTTGTTAAGGCCACTCTCAAATCCTATCAGAGTGTTATAGTAATATTATAAATGGTTTTCCTAAGCAATTCAGTCTCCACATATAACCCAGAAAGATCTTTCTTCAGTGTAAACCAGATCATAGCACTCTCCTCTTTAAAACCATTCTTTGGCTTGTGATTCCTCTTAGGATAAAATGTAAACTTTTTAATAGGGCCTTTATATCTCTGTAATATCTTGTCCAGCTTACCTTACTATTTATTTTGTCACAAGTTCATTTTGAACACTACATACTCCAGCAAATTTGTTGAATCAATGAATTGAATTTTAGTTTTAATTTAAATAATCAACATCAAATAGGAAAATTATTAAACTGAACATTAAGGATCCTTAGATAAGCTCCTTATTCTGTTCATTAGTGAAAGGGGCTTAAAACTACCTAAACTACTTATCTTACAGATTGTGTGAGGCACATGTAATAAGATATATTTAGAATGTGAAAAATACAAGCACTCTACCAATGTTAGGCAACCTGATATACTTAGTAATAATGTTGACAATAATATAATAGTAATAATATTAAACTTTTCTCCACTAGAAAGTGATCTGGGTTTGACATTTATAATTTTAGAGCTGCTTCAGCTCTTCCACTTTTAACTATGTGGTCTTGAGGAGTGAATCTATCTTCCTCCCTTCCTCCCTCCCTTCCTTCCTTCTTTCCTTCCTTTTATCCATCTACCCATCCATCCATCCACCTACAGATTTAATGCAATTCTAATCTTTCTGAACTTGTTTCCTTATCTGAGAAATGGAGATAATAAAATTTCCCTTAGTAATTGCCACCAGCCGCGGTGGGTCCTCAAAGTGCAGCAACAATCGACGAGAGGGGGTAGGGAACGGAAAGCACCAAGGTATGGGATCAGAAGGGCACAAGCAACTGATGGTTGCAAGGCAAATTTAATAACAAAGCACAGCCATATATATACCCCTAAAGCAGGGACTTTGCATAGTCATTGTTCTATAGAACTAGTCTTTCATCTCGGCTTAGTCACCACCTTATCGGCATCAGCGGGTTTAGGGTTTATCGTCTCTCGGCTTAGTCACTGCCTTACGGCATCAGTGGGTTTATCGTCTTCTTCCACAAAGGCACCAATTTCCCCTCCAGGGTTGCTTTTCCTAGCTTTAGGGAACAACCAGGGACTCTCATTATCTGAGCATGTTCCTGGAGCGAGATGGCCAAAGGCCATCCCCTTTTTTACGTTCATACCATAAAGTCCAGGATGCATACCAAGGAGAGTACAATCGGGCCCTGAGGCTTATGAGGGTCTTAATGGCGCATTCCTCAGAGGGCAATGCTCGCCACAAGTAATTTTAGCAGCATTGTTAGGAAGAGTAAATAAAATATTACATATTAAATTATTTCATGAACTATAAAATGCTATGAAATTTTAATTTGATTTAGCTTAATTAATTATAAAATCAAGTACAAAAATGTGTTTAATTTTCAAGTTTTGGAGATTATGTATGCCATCCCTCTTTTCCATTTTTCTGACCTTTCATGAGGTGACTCTTAAGCCAACAGCATTATAATCAGCATTATTAATTAATAAAATTTACTGAATACCTAATGTATGCCAGATTTTGTGCTATGCACTGTGAATATCTACTGAATCCTTATGGGGTCCGTAGAAGTCAGTTAATTTATAGATTGGTTCAGGCAAAAGAGAACATTATTTTATTAATGTGGGGGCTTAGTGTGGAAGAATAAGGATAAAATCCAAGTGAACATAGAATTATAATCTTCTAAAAGGTATCAATTACAAAATTTTATTATTATTCACACAGGTACACATCTTCCTGTAAAGATAGATCATAATTACCATATGTGAGTCAGAATGGCTGGGTTTCTGATTTTAGTGAAATGGGAAAGAGTTTCAGCTTTGGTGATAGAAAGCCTCCAACAAATTTTATTCTTGAGACTCCTTTATTCAAATTCATGGCTTTTGACTAGCTCTGTTTGTTTCATACCTTTTTCATTAATTGATGTCTGTTGAGGATAATGTATAATGTATTGGGACATATTTGGTCTTAGGATAAGAATCTTTTAATGAGTAAATGTCCCACAAGGCCAGTTCTACTTTTGCTGAAGTGAAAAAAAAAATCCCTATTATCACTGATTTAGGAGAAATAAAACCCCTTTTGGTTGATTGATATGCTAGAGACCCAGGAAATGTCACAGTCTGATGAACTTCACAAGGCCACTTATGGTTAATATCTTCTTGTGATAGAATCCTATAGAACATTTGTGGCTAATGGTAACTCAAACGTAAATTCCATCATTGTTCATGATAAATCTCTTCCCCTGTTTCCACTGTCTCCAGAACTTGATTGCCATTCTAGCTTACTCTTCTTCTCAAGAGCTTAACTATTCTTAGTGATTCTAATTTCCTCAGAACAGCAGGAGAAATAATTGACTTTCCAGTGGGAAATATTTTTTGAATAATATGTTCCTTCTGTAAATCTTTCTTTTTTTATAAATCAAATTCGTTTCTCCTGACAAAGGATTAATCTCCAAAATTTATAAGCAACTCATGCAGCTCAATAATAAAAAAACAAACAACCCAATCCAAAAATGGGCAGAAGAACTAAATAGACATTTCTCCAAAGAAGATATACAGATTGTTAACAAACACATGAAAGAATGCTCACCATCATTAATCATTAGAGAAATGCAAATCAAAACTACAATGAGATATCATCTCACACCGGTCAGAATGGCCATCATCAAAAACTCTAGAAACAATAAATGCTGGAGAGGGTGTGGAGAAAAGGGAACCCTCTTGCACTACTGGTGGGAATGTAAATTGATACAGCCACTATGGAGAACAGTATGGAGGTTCCTTAAAAAACTAAAAATAGAACTACCATATGACCCCACAATCCCACTACTGGGCATATACCCTGAGAAAACCATAATTCAAAAAGAGTCATGTACCAAAATGTTCATTGCAGCTCTATTTACGATAGCCAGGACATGGAAGCAACCTAAGTGTCCATAGACAGATGAGTGGATAAAGAAGATGTGGCACATATATACAATGGAATATTAGTCAGCCATAAAAAGAAATGAAGCTGAGTTATTTGTAATGAGGTGGATGGACCTAGAGTCTGTCATACAGAGTGAAGTAAGTCAGAAGGAGAAAAACAAATACCATATGCTAACACATATATATGGACTCTAAGAAAAAAAAATGTCATGAAGAGATTAGTGGTAGGACGGGAATAAGACACAGACTTACTAGAGCATGGACTTGAGGATATGGGGAGGGGGAAGGGTAAGCTGTGACGAAGTGAGAGAGTGGCAGGGACATATATACACTACCAAATGTAAATTAGATAGCTAGTGGGAAGCTGCCACATAGCACAGGGAGATCACCTCTGTGCTTTGTGACCACCTAGAGGGGTGGGATAGGGAGGGTGGGAGAGAGGGTGACGCAAGAGGGAAGAGATATGGGAACATATGTATATGTATAACTGATTCACTTTGTTGTAAAGGAAAAATTAACACACTATTGTAAAACAGTTATACTCCAATAAAGATGTTTAAAAAAATTCGTTTCTCCTAGTTACATTATAGCTTTCATGAAAAATATGGTTAATTTATGATTTTCTGGGCTTTCAAATAATTTATCTTTAATTTGAGCATATAGGGAAAAAAAGATTCAGCTAAATGTCAACTCTTCAGAAGGGTCTTCCCTGAAAACTTTACCTAATGAGCCCCCTCCCCTTATTCTCCATCACAGCTAGCTTTTCTGCTTTATAACAATTTTTACAAATTTTATTGGCCATTTATTTGTTTATTGTCTTTCTTTCCCTGATTAGAATATTAACTGCATGATCAGAGAAACTGCTCTTTTTTCCCCTGCATTATTGATAACACCTAGTTCATGGCTGGTACTTACTAAGCAGTTTGGTGAATAAATGGATTAATAGAAAGAAGGAAGGAAGGAGGGGAAATGTGGATAGATGAAAGGGTTAAAGGGTTTTAATTAACAGTAAGTTCAGTAAGAGGGAGTAGTGTGATGTGGCTGCCAAAGTACTGACAAGAGGGCTGTCATAGAGTAGAGGCATTAAATTGCTCCTGACTAATTTCAAGAGCTGGAGCTAGGGTCAATAGGTGAGGTACAAAGAGATATTAACAACAAATTAACTTTGGAAAAATTTTTTTCCTTCCCTGATCTTTTTTTTCCAGCTTTATTGAGGTAAAATGGAAATAATAGTAGTACCTACTATAATAAATAGAGCCAAACTGAGGCTTACTTAGGTTAAGTAAGTTGTCCAAGATTACACAGTTAGTAAGAAACAAAGCTAGAAGGTAACCCCCTAGTTTTTAATGACTCCAAAGCTGGATCTGTTAACCTCTTCACTACATTGCCATACTTCTTATCAGCCAAGTACTGTACTAAGTATTCTACCTGGATTATCTCATTGAGTGATCATAAAACCCTTATGAAGTAGGTGCTTATTATTAGCTAGATTTTAAAGCTGAGAAAACTGAAGCTCAGAGAAGTAACTTGCTTGACTAAGTTACAGAAATTAGAGTCAAAATTCTCCTCCAAATTTATATGATTTCAAAGTTCATGCTGCTTCCACTCAGCAACTCACTTTTAGTGCTTGACCTATCAATAAAGTGATCATTTGCTTTTATGGAACAATTTGAAAGGACTTGAAAAATCATTTCTTCTGCTGGTTTGTCATGGGGTCAAAAATGTCCCAGTATTGTTTAATGGTTATCCCAAGGCAACTTCTGTTTTTAACTTTTTCTGGTCATGGTAATATTTAGCAGGACTCTGTTTTAATTAAATTGTTCCGTAATGTGGTCCCTGTTAGAGAATGTGGTAGATATTGTGCTATGCCCCTTAGAATGGTGTGAGGAATGAAGGACTTACTCTCTTAGCTGCTAGAAGGAGGGAAGAAAAATGCCTCACCCAAGGGGTAGCTCCTACTAAGGACTGATTGACAAAGGGGTATCAAGGCTTGTGCCCCTCCACTCTAGGCTGACTCAAAGTCCATCTTGGTGGGATTCGCGGAGATGTTTGCTGGCACTGTATGACAGCTCAACTTTTCTCTGTCTAATCCTGCTTCCTTCCATTCCCTTCCCTCCACAGGTATTAATTCAAAGAGTGTTCTCCTGTATACTTCCTGCATGCTAATCTCAGAGTTTGCTTGTCAGAGAACCCTATTTGCAGCTGAAAGCATAGGCCAGGAGATAAGGAATGAGAGGACAGGGGATGAGAAGAAAGACAGTAGGGAAGACCAGGAGCTGGGTACACAGGGTACAACTAGTCAGTGAAGCACTAAAAGACTGATGGGAAACAAGAGGACAAGTTGCATATTTCACAAATTTTTTGAGAGCTAACCACCCTGGCCTACCAAAGTAGGGTTTAAGGCTATACCTACATGATGCTAAATCAATCAGACATTTAGTATGTATAATTATATAGCTTATATGTAGATGTGTATGCATCTGTATCCATATCCATACATACATTGTTTGTGCATCATGTTGACAGAACAGCCAGTTGATTGATGTGTTACTTTTCCATCAGATGTTTGTTTTGTCTTCATGTTGTAAACCTCAGAAGAGGGAAGTTTTTCTGACTAGGTAGCAGGGAAAATAGTTAAGTTTCATTCTGATGAGAGGCCGTGTCAGCGGCATTCTGTAAAAATGCAGGGTAAGGCACAGGATATGAAAATTGCAATGTGCTAACAAATGGAAAACCTTCCACTGTCAACAAATTAGAGGGCTCTAGTGCTCTTTCAAATACTTCCTGATTATTTTTGCTTTTCCCTTTGAATTCTGAGACCATTCTGGAATGAGGAGAGACAGAAGGCAAAAGGAGAAGCCAAGAACAATATTTCCTGTTCTTTAGGAAACTGTCATATAGTCTTGTGGAACATCCTGTCATGACGTATGCTTTCCTGTCCCACTTCGTGTCAGGGCAGTGGGTTAGCTAAGATCTGCTAGAAGCAGATTTTGCATAACGCAGTGACAGTGTGTAAATATCCATGCATTTTTGCAGTATTTGCATTTTATTATTTATAATGAAATAAACATGGCTAAGTCTGTTTGTGGCTTATTATTTATCCATTAAGAGTAGGTCTCACCTTAAAAACCTGGACCTATTGAGAAGAGTTCATAGCTCAGAAAGCAACTCTGACCTGGAGCTTTGACACATGAAACTTTAGTGCAAATACAAAAGAAGTAGAAGACACAGTCCCTGCTCTTGAGGAGCTTGCAACCTATCTGGCAACATCAAGTATACACAATGAGAAAAATAGAAAATGGCAGATAATGATTTAATGCAGTACTTCTCAAAGTTGTCTACAGGAAAAGAAACATGAACTCACACACCAGGGAGTCAGTTGGAGCTTTTCTTAAAAGTGAAGAACAGTTTTATACGTGAAATGCTTCTCGTTTTGTCCTAAAACTCATGCAAAAATCTAATTTATTTCCAAATCTGCTTAAGTGTGTTTTAGTAGAGAAATGATACTCTTGCCTGCTCCCCAATCTTAGAGTAAAACGGACACTCTAGAAAGCTGTAGTATGTTTGTATTGTGGGGTTCTTTTTATGTGTGGTTTTCCTAACACCTAGGATTTGAGAAGCGTGGAGTTAATTTGTATTTCTTCAGATGACCTGTTTGTGTGTTTGAGTACAGGCCGCCTTCTTCTTGAAAAACTTTATATAGGTAATATTAAAAATGTGACAAGCTGTTAAAAAATAATTTTGTTCAAGAGGCTCTTTCATACCTCTATGATAGCACTATATAAGTGTTATTTTAAAGCCCTGGGAGGACCTATACTTGGAAACATGCTAATTATTGGTTGGCAATAACTAGAAAGTAACCGCAAAATATGTCTCCTTCAATTAGTCTTAAAGAGTGAATTATTTTATGCCTGTACCTTTTTTGGTGAAGTGTATTATGTTAGTTTTCTATTGCTGCTGTAACAAATTACCACAAACTTAGTGGCTTAACACATTCAAATGTATTATTTTAAAGTTCTGAAGGTCAGAAGTCTGAAATGGCTCTCACTGGAGTAAAATCAAGGTGTGAGCAGGTCGAATTCCTTTTTGGAGGCTCTAGGGAAGCGTCTGTTCTTGTCTTTTCCGGTTTCTGAAAGCTTCCTACATTCTTTAGATCCGTGGCCCCTTTCTTTCTCAAAGTCAGCAATGTTTGGTCGTCTTTCTCACATTGCATCACTCTGACACTGACCCTTCTGCCTTCCTCCTTCACATTTAAGGACCCTTATAATTATGTTGGGCCCACCCAGATAATCTAGGATAATCTCTTTAAGGATAGCAGCTGATTAGTGACCTTAATTTCATCTGATACCTTAATTCTCCTCTGCCATGTAATTTGACATTCACAGTTTCTGGGGATTAGGGCCTGACCATCTTTGGAACGCCATTATTCTGCCCACCACATACATTGAAGCTGACCTCTTCTTTCTGAGATTGTAGGAAAACCTCCTTTTCAACCCTGTATGTGCTTATTTGAAAATGGGGTAAGAAATCTCCAATGAAAAGGATTCCTATCAGTGTGTTTTTAAGTATGCTTGTGTTCTGGTCAAGCATAAATAGGGAAATGGAAGGATTGCTTTTGGAAACTTTAAGCAGGCATATTTAGAAGAGAGGAACATGTTTGAGGATTTAGTGGATTTTTATTTCATTGTTTTGCTTTGGTTTGATTTTTTTTTTCATGGGGGACTTCCTGGGTAAGAGGGAGGAAAGATCAATCTCATTCATTACTCGCAGCATGCCGTACAAATGTTAGCATTCTTATGTGTGCCATCATGTGAAGATAGGTGGGATGTGCTGCCTTAAGCTGCATCTGGTCCCACATGTGCTTCCATGTACCACAGACTGAAAAGCTGCTGTTCCCTCTGTGAATACCTGTGGTATTCTGTAAATTGTTCAAATGCTGTCTCATCTGCTTTGCTAATTCCTTCTGATCTTAAACTTCTGTATTCTTATCTAGAACACAGTTTGTTAAATGAATCGATAACTTTTTCTTTTATTGCTGACGTCCTGGATCAAAATCTGAGTAAGTAGCTCACGAGGAGAACACAGAACCTTTTTTTTTAAACTCACGTGGCCGAATGACAAAAATATCTCCTATGACAAAAGAGTGTGGTAAGGGTTCCCTCTTGAGATTTTGATGCCTGGCACTTGTGTGCTGTTCAGTGACAATGCATCTGAATGAAAGAGTTGCTCATTATGTTTCACTGCTCATTAGGGTAGAAATACCAATCTCAACACTTGAGGAGTCTTCCTGATTAGTGTGATGTAGGAAATTGCTACAATCCAATCTTCCTACCCGATCTGATTCCCCTCATGGATGCTACCATAATCAGTATGGCAGCTGACTTCCAGTCAGATTTCAGTACGGCATGCTCTCTTGTTGACTATGTGTTCATTAGGCATCCTTGTCAGATTTATAAGAAACACTTAAATAGATGCCAAGTTATCTTTTGTGCTACGCATCCTTGGGGAGACAGGGTTGGAGGAATGTGGGGGAATGGGAGCATCATCCATCCTAGGCTAGGTAGCAGCTAGGTACCTATGTGAGTACTATGAGACTATCACAGATTCAGTCTATATATGAACACCTTAGTCAGATGCATAATGGTATTTACTATCATCATTTTGTTGATACCTTATGATAGGCTAGGCACTGTGCTAATAAGCATTTTACATACATTATTGTATCCAATATTTTTCAACAACCATTTGAGTTAGATTCTATTATTATGCCCATTAATAGTTAAAGAAATTGATACTCAGAGAATTTTAGTAATTTGTCCATGGCCACACAGCTAATAAGTGGCAGAACCATAATTTTAGCTGTGCTCTTATGGACTTGTCTTAATTTAGGTTCCCCTGAAAGCAGAGCCTGTGACAAAGACTTGGGCCAAGGTAGATTATTTGGGATGTGATCTCAGAAAGCAAAGTGAGAGGGTAGGGAGACTAAGTCAGGAAAGAAGGAAAAGCTGATACAAGAGTGCATTTTTGGGCTTCCCTGGTGGCGCAGTGGTTGAGAGTCCGCCTGCCGATGCAGGGGACACGGGTTCGTGCCCCGGTCCGAGAGGATCCCACGTGCCACGGAGCGGCTGGGCCCGTGAGCCATGGCCGCTGAGCCTGCGCGTCCGGAGCCTGTGCTCCGCAATGGGAGAGGCCACAACAGTGAGAGGCCCGCGTACCGCAAAAAAAAAAAAAAGAAAAGTGCATTTTTAAGTCACTACTGTGGGTAACAGGGGCTCAATATTACTGGGACTTCCTGGAAGTATATAAAATACCTCCCAGAATCATTCACCTGGGAAGATACTGAAAGATTTATTCACTGACTCCCGTCCTCCAATGGCTGAGGGTTTTCCCTGGGCGTATTAATTCAACTGCCCTTCTGGGTTGCACTTACTTGAACACCAAGAGGCATGAGGGAAGGCCTTGGGAGTAAAAAGAAGAAAGACTGTACGCTATATAGGCTTGAGGTGGAACAGCTGCCAATGGGAAGTTGTCTGATCTCCCCTGGACCTGTCCACCAGCTGAAATCAGGGCTGTTCCAAGAGGCTATGACATGGAGCACCAGAGGCATCTGTTACAGAATTCTGAATCTTCTGTTCTAAACCATGATTCTTTTTTGTTAAACATCTTTATTGGAGTAAAACTGTTTTACAATGGTGTGTTAGTTTCTGCTTTACAACAAAGTGAATCAGTTATACATATACATATGTTCCCATATCTCTTCCCTCTTGCGTCTCCCTCCCTCCCACCCTCCCTATCCCACCCCTCTAGGTGGTCACAAAGCACAGAGCTGATCTCCCTGTGCCATGCGGCTGCTTCCCACTAGCTATCCACCCTACCGTTTGGTAGTGTATATATGTCCATGCCACTCTCACTTCATCCCAGCTTACCCTTCCCCCTCCCCATATCCTCAAGTCCATGCTCTAGTAGGTCCGTGTTTTATTCCCGTCCTACCCCTAGTCTCTTCATGACATTCTATGTATAGAGACAAACTGTTCCACAGATAAGATTTCACTCCATATGTTTCCTGATATTATCCTACCATATTAATTATCTTCCTACAAATATTAGTTGAGCTCCTATTATATTCTAGATACCTGGCAGTATTCTGAAGACCTAGAGATAGAAAACTGAAAAGTCTTGCTGTCAAGGAAATGTTCATTTCCATGATTATCTGACAAGAAAGTGTTCATGACAATGTAAAATAACCACCATTACAGGACAATGGAACGAAAACGGTTACTCAGACCGTGTGTGTGTGTGTGTGTGTGTGTGTGTGTGTGTGTGTGTATGTATATGATATATTCAAGTCTGTAATGTCTCCTTTTCAGATTGCAAATGTGAAACTGATTAGGTTCAGGGTTAGAAAGTATTGGAATATATGTGAAGATATTAAGAATCAAGTAAGCAGGCAGTTAGAATTAGAGCTGGAAGATTGGGAGTAGGGAGAACCTCCTATCAGCACGTCAATAGCTTGGTATTTTCCTGGCAGCATATGCAGCACACATTTGCCTTTACCTTCCACAGCCTTGAAGTCATCTTGACACAGCTATTAGAGCCAGGCATCTGAATAGCCTCTGTCATAGCATTAATACCCAGTGTCTGATTTCCTGATAATTAACAGACCTTCAGAGTATATATGATCATGGGATGTGTGTGTGCACGCACACTTGCAGACATGCTTGCATGGACCTGTGTCTACATTTTAAAAGATGAAAGGCAGACCCAGGACATACATGCTTGAAATACTCAAACTGTCATTCACGGTATATTTTATTATTCAAGGTCCAATAGGGGCAGAAATCTCAGCAACGTATTCTTGGCTATCTTTTGATATTTCAAATCCTTAACAAGATGCTCCTTTCTTATGCATAAACAGTAATTTTTTTAATTTTATTTTTTGTTAGAGTATAGTTGATTTACAAGGTGTACAGCAGAATGATCCAGTTATACATATCTCCATTCTTTTTCAGATTCTTTTCCCATATAGTTTATTACAGAATATTGAGTAGAGTTCCCTATAAACAGAGTAATTGGTGTGTGATTTGAAGAGGGGAAGAATAACTCCTCTTCCAAAGTATGTAACCTTTTCCACCAGAGTATTTCAGTACCTTAAAATTCAACTTTAGCCATTCCTCCTTTTCCACCATTTTTCTTTGCAATAGTGACACTGAAATCCCTAACATGAATTAATTCATCAAAGCAGTTAAGAGAGAGAACATGATAAAAATGAAAAGAGTGAGGGACTTAAGTTCAGACCACGTGGGTTTTTGTACACTAAAACTGCCATCTACTTTGTAATTCTTAGTCATTTTACTTATTCTCTCTGAGAAGAGTCAGTTTCTGTCTTTGAGAAGAAAGTTGATCATGCCTACAAGTTAAGGTTCATGAGAGAATTAATGAAATGATGTATATGAAAGTGCCTCTACAGTAAGTGCTCAATAAACACTACTCATATTTTCTTTCTTGCCTTCTATGACAGGAAGGCTGAGAGCTGTGTGAGGGTGCTGAAAGAGGGAGTAAAGAGCCTGGAAATAAGTGATTACTGTGTTGCTGAGGGCTGATCCTACCTTTCAGCTCTTGGTAACGGCCAGCATAATAGCTGGAGGAAGAGTTGTTTACAAAGGACATGGACTCAAAAGCCTTTTGCCTTTTTCTGCCTATTGCCTTTTTCCCTCTGCTCTGAGCTCTGTGCCTCAGTTTCTTTATCATCAAAATGTAGAGTCTATTATTTCAACTTAAGTTTATAGAATGTAGCAAGGATAAAATAACCAGCTGAGCCTTGGAAATCCTGTACCAGGTGAAAGCAGGTGGAATTACACTCAGAGAACAGCCAGCAGCTCGGCAGCCGGTTTTTGCACTCTCTTCCCCCAACCCCCACCTTTCCTCAGTAGACTTGAGATGTGCGTTCATTTAAGAAAAGGTCAGGTAATAAAGCTTCAAAATTTAGGTCAGCCAACTCCAATTAACTCTCAAGAACCAGACACCCCAGTCCTCATTATGCTGAGCAGTAGTCAGAGTTCTCTGAGGTAGGGGCATACTAATACGCTTGACAAGATTCTCTGATTCAGTGTGGGCTTGCAATAGAAAGATAAGGGCAGCTGAAAAAAACATGAATTAATTTTTGCCATGGGAGTAAAGGGATATAAATACACAAAAAGAAGGAACTCCATTATTTAAAGAGGATACTGGTACGATATGATGGCCTAAACTATTGAATTTTTGTTTAGAATATATTTGTATATTATAAGACATGAAGCAAGTCATAAGCAATTTGGAAAGTAAATAGAGCTTCATTGCTAGGGAGAGCAGTATCTATTGATAAGAGCCCAAGAGAGGAAATAGGTTTCCTGACTTGGATTAGCTATTAAACTTCTTTTGGTTTTGGATATGACAGAGTAGATAAAAAGAATGGTGGATTGGAAATTGGGATTCAGATAATATGGGTGCTAATCCCTGATATACTTATAACTAGCTATGTAGCCTTGAGCAAATATTTTCTTCTTCATAGGCAAAGTAAAGAGATTTATCTAGAACAGATGACCTCTAAATTTCCTTTTACATATAGCATTCTGTGATTCTTTCTTGTCAAAGGAATTATGGCTCAAAATGAGACTGTGTATGTGTTTGCAATATATTATTGAGAATTCCAGAGATAAAAAGAAACTTGGAATTCATTTTTGATAAATATATCAAGTTTAATTGACTTTAAAATATATTCAGAGAGGTTTGAAATACTACAATATCTTTTAAATAGGGCAATTAAAATTTTAGAAAGGAAAGCACAGAAACCATCAGAAAGAGATATATATTTCAGAGTTTTTGGATGAGTTACTACCACAGTTTGAATATGAAATTTGGTTCTGAGCACCTGGGAGCCAAGGGAGAAATTGAAGTAAATTTTGTATGAAATGAAATAAAAAACTTTGTCTCAAGAAGGAGACGTTTTCCTTCTTGAAAATTAAATTTAAAATTTAAATTTTAAATTAAAATTGTACAAATAATTCACTGTCTGGATCCTTACATAAAGGATCATTGGTAATATCACACAATGGACAATCTCTTAAAAAAACTTTGTAAAATATATAGATAGGGAGGACCTTCAAGATGGCAGAGGAGTAAGACGTGGAGATCACCCTCCTCCCCACAAATACATCAGAAATACATCTACATGTGGAACAACTCCTACAGAACACCTACTGAACGTTGGCAGAAGACCTCAGACTTCCCAAAAGGCAAGAAACTCCCCACGTGCCTCAGTAGGGCAAAAGAAAAAAGAAAAAACAGAGACAAAAGAATAGGGACGGGACCTGCACTTCTTGGAGGGAGCTGTGAAGGAGGAAAAGTTTCCACACACTAGGAAACCCCTTCAATGGTGGAGACGGGGGGTGGCGGGGGGGAAGCTTCAGAGCCACGGAGGAGAGCGCAGCAACAGGGGTGCAGAGGGCAAAGCGGAGAGATTCCCGCACAGAGAATCAGTGCCAACAAGCACCAGCCTGAGAGGCTTGTCTGCTCACCCTCCAGCTGGGACTGGTGGGGGCTGGGAGCTGAGGCTCAGGCTTCGGAGGTCAGATCCTGGGAAGAGGACTGGGGTCGGCTGCGTGAACATAGCCTAAGGGGCTAGTGCACCACAGCTAACCAGGAGGGAGTCCAGGAAAAAGTCTGGAGCTGCCTGAGAGTCAAGAGACCATTGTTTTGGGGTGTGCAAGGAGAGGAATTTCAGAGCACTGCCTAAAGGAGCTCCAGAGACGGGTGCGAGCCACAGCTATCAGCGTGGACCCCAAAGACGGGCATGAAGTGCTAAGGCTGCTGCTGCAGCCACCAAGAAGCCTGTGTGCAAGCACAGGTTACTATCCACACCTCCCCTCCCGGGAACCTGTGCAGCCCGCCACTGCCAGGGTCCCACGATCCAGGGACAACTTCCTCGGGAGAACACACGGCACGCATCAGGCTGGTGCAATGTCATGCTGGCCTCTGCCGCCACAGGCTTGCCCCACATCTGTACCCCTCCCTCCCCCCAGCCTGAGGGAGCCAGAGCCCCCTAATCAGCCACTCCTTTAACCCCCCTCCAGTCTGGATGAAGAACAGACACCAGAGGGTGACCTACATGCAGAGGCGGGTCCAAAGCTGAACCCCATGGGCTGTGCGAACAAAGAAGAGAAAGGGAAATTACTCCATGCAGCCTCAGGAGCAGCGGATTAAATCTCCACAATCAACTTGATGTACCCTGCATGTGTGGAATACCTGAATAGACAATCATCCCAAAATTGAGGCAGTGGACTTTGGGAGTGACTGTAGACTTGGGGTTTGCTCTATGTGACTAACTAGTTTCTG
This sequence comes from Kogia breviceps, assembly GCF_026419965.1. Lineage (NCBI taxonomy): Eukaryota > Metazoa > Chordata > Mammalia > Artiodactyla > Physeteridae > Kogia > Kogia breviceps. The sequence continues at coordinate 26,499,139 of NC_081330.1, read as the reverse complement.
ATTTATATGTTTATCTTAGTATAGATTTTAGTGCTTGTTATCATTGGTGGATTTGTTTATTGGTTTGGTTGCTCTCTTCTTTTTTTATTCCTTTTTTATTTTAATGATATATATATATTTATTTTAATAACTTTTTTTTCTTTCTTTCTTTTCCTTTCTCCCTTTTCTTCTGAGCTGTGTGGCTGACAGGGTCTTGGTGTTCTGGCCAGGTGTCATGCCTGAGCCTCTGAGGTGTGAGAGCTGAGTGGGCATCCTTGTCTAGTTCCTGAATTTAATGTGAAGGCTTTCAGCTTTTCACCACTGAGTATTATGCTGACTGTGGGTTTGTGGTAAATGCCTTTTATTACATTGAGATATGTTCCCTCTACACCCACTTTGGTGAGAATTTTTATCATGACTGAATGTTGAATTTTGTCAAATGCTTTTTCTGTGTCTGTGGAGATGATTATGTTTTTGTCTTTCATTTTGTTAATGTCATGTATCACATTGATTTGCATTTGTTGAACCATCCTTGTGACCCTGGAATGAATCCAACTTGATCCTGTGTCTAATTCTTTTTATGTATTGTTGGATTTGTTTTGCTAACAGTTTGTTGAGAATTTTTGCATGTATATTCATCAAAGTTATTGGCCTGTAATTTTCTTTTTTTAAATTTTTTTTTGTAGTGACTATGTGGTGTTGGATCAGAGTGATGGTGGATTCATAAAATTAATTTGGGACTGTTCCCTCCTCTTCAGTCTTTAGGAATAATTTGAGAAGGATAGGTATAAGTTCTTCTTTTTACATTTGGTAGAATTCCCCAGTGATGCCATCCAGTCCTGGACTTTTGTTTGCAGGAAGATTTTCAATTACAGATTCTATTTCACTTCTAGTAACCAGTCTGTTCAAATTTTCAGTTTCTTTTTGACTCAGTTTTGGCAGGCTTTATGTTTCTAGAAACTTTTCCATTTCTTCTAGATTGTCCAATTTGTTGTTCATAGTATTCTCTTATGGTTTTTTTTGCATTTCTGTGGTATCAGTTGTTATGTCTCATCTTTCATTTATTTTGTTTATTTGGGTCTCCTCTCTTGTCTTCTTGGTGAGCCTGGCTAGAGGTTTGTTGATTTTATCTTTTAAAAAAAAAACAGTTCTTGGTTATATTGACCTTTTCTATTGTGTTTTAATTTCTGTTTCCTCTCCAGTCTTTATTATTTCTTTCCTTCTGCTGACTTTGGGGTTTGTTTGTTTTTCTCATTCTTTTAAGTGACAGGTTGTTTGAGATTTTCCTTATTTCTTGAGGAAGGACTATATCATTATGAACTTCCTCCTTAGAACTGGTTTTCCTGCATCCCATAAATTTTATAAAGTTGTGTTTTCATTTTCATTTGTCTCAAGGTATTTTCTGATTTCTTCTTTGATTTTATCATTGACCCATTGGTTTTGTTTTGTTTTGTTTTGTTTTGTTTGCGGTACGTGGGCCTCTCACTGTTGTGGCCTCTCCTGTTGTGGAGCACAGGCTCTGGATGCGCAGGCTCAGTGGCCATGGCTCATGGGCCCAGCCGCTCCATGGCATGTGGGATCTTCCCAAACTGGGGCACGAACCCATGTGCCCTGAATTGGCAGGCAGACTCTCAACCACTGCACCACCAGGGAAGCCCAACCCATTGGTTTTTTAGTAGCATGTTGTTTAGTCTCCATGTGTTTGTTCTTTTCCTATTTTTCTTTCTGTGGTTGGTTTCTAGTTTCATATCGTTGTGTCAGAAAAGATGCTTGAAATAATTTCTATCCTCTTAATTTTGCCAAGGCTTGTTTTGTGACCTAGTATGTGATCTGTTCTAGAAAACATTCTGTGTGTGCTTGAAAAGAATGTGTATTCTGGTTTTCTTGGATGTAGTGTTGTATAGATATTAACTAAGTCCAGCTGGTCTATTTTGTCACTTAGGACCTCTGTTGCCTTGTTGATTTTCTGTCTGGATGATCTGTCCTTTGATGTCAGTGGGGTGTTGAAGTCTTAATGTTATTGTATTCCTGTCAGTTTCATCCTTTTGTCTGTTAGTGTTTGTTTTATATATTTAGGTACTCCTATATTGGTTACATATATGTTAATGAGTATAATATCCCCTTCTTGTACCGATCCCTTTATCATTATATAGTGCCCTTGTGTGTTTTACTTTATGACCTTTGTTTTAAAGTCTGTTTTGTCTGATATGAGTATTGCTACTCCTAGCTTTCTTGTTATTTGCATGAAATACCTTTTACATCCTCTCACTTTCAGTCTGAGTGTGTCTTTCATCCAAAAATGAGTCTCTTGTAGGCAGCATATTGTAGGTTCTTGTTTTTTGATCCAATCTGCCCCTCTGTGTCTTTTGATCAGAGCATTTAGTCCATTGCTATTAAAAGTAATTATTGATAGGTATGTACTTATTGCCTTTTAATCCTTGTTTTCTGTTGTTTTTTAAGTTCTTTTTTTGATTTCTCTTTTTGTTTTTCCTTTTGTGGTTTGATGATTTTCTTTTGTAGTATGCTTGAGTTCCTTTCTTTTTGGTTTTTGTGAATCTATTGTATATTTTTGACTTGTGGTTACCATGGAGTTCAAGTATGTTGACCCGTAACTGTATCTACTTGCTTTATACTGATAGCTTAAATAGTTTTATATTTGCCTTTCCTGTTGTGATTTTCCCTTTCCTATAGATTTTTGCTTCTTTTCTCTTTAGAGAATACCCTTCAATGTTTCTTTTAGAGTAGGTTTAGTGTTGCTGAATTCTTTTACTTTTTGCTTTCCTCAGGGTGTGCTGGCCATTCATGGGGGTGTTGTAGTATCCAGAGCCTGTGGTGGATATGAGATGGGGCTTCCTCTCTGCTCCCTGGCTGTCACCACCCTGTCAGGGACTGGGTCTGCTCATTAGTTGTTGGAGTAGAATCTCTGGGGGTCAGATTCGATGAGACTCTGTTGCCCTTGAGTGTGTGCCCTTCCCCAAAGGAGGTGATTGCTGAAGTAAGTGAGGCCCATGCAGTCACAGAGGACCTATGCACCACCTGTGTAGGCATCTGCAGTTTCACTCAGAAGCAGCCCAAGGTTGCATCCCTTTCTCTGTTGTGTTTGTCCCAGATTTAGTGCAAGGCTCTGGTGTGAATTAGGTTGGGGCTGGGAGTCGGGGCATTGTGGCTACAGGAATTGAGGTGGCTGTGCTGTTGCTGCCTGAGATCTGGGCTGCCTTTGTGGCAGAGTCCTCCCAGGACCTCTCTGCCCCAGATCTAGTGCTAAGCTGTGGCATGGAATGGGCAGAGCTTGTGTGCTCTTGCTGGGGGATGAACCACAAAGCAATAGTTTTGATAATAAATGAGGAAGGGCAAAAGAAATCAAATATATAACATTAAGAATAAGAAAGAGGAAATAACCACAGATAAATGTTAAAAATTGTATATTTTGTGTAATTTTGCTAATAAATTCTAAAATCTGGGTGGAATAAATGATTTTATATGCAAATGTTAATTTCCAAAGTTGACTCAGTAAGAGAAAAACCTTACCCATGGGGAGCGGGGAGAGAAAGCCATTAAAAAATATTGAGCCCAGTGAGTTTCACTGGAAAATTATTAAAGATATTCAATTAGAACATAGTTCTGATATTATTTATATTGTATCAGACAATAGAGAAAGAAGGGAAGTTTATTTTATGGAGACAATATTAGCTTAATAACAAAGCCTGACAGAGTTCAAAAATAGAAATAGTGCCAATTTTCACTTCTGAACACAGATGTGAACATCTGAAATGCAATATTAATAAACAGAATCCAAGAATATAATGAAAGAATAATAGGACATGAAACAAGTAGATTTTATTTCAGGGATGTGAGGTAGTTCAAATCTGATATTTACAGTAGTAATAATAGTTTCAAAAAAGAAAAATAAAGCATATGATTATGTTGACAGATGCCAAAAGTGGTAAAATTCAACATCTATTACTGATAAAAAATGTAACAAATAAAATACAGATAAAAAGATGCTTCATTAAAGTAGCAGCCAGCATCATGTTTGATGGTCAAACACTACAACCATTTCTTTTATAATCAGGGATAAGACAGTGATCCCAGAAATCACCAGTATTGTCTCAACCACTAAATTATAGCTATGTAAAATAAAGTGGCAAAATTACCATTACTTTCTCATGATTATATATCTAGAAAAACCAGGAGGATCTGGTAAAAAAAAAAAAGTTTAATTAGAACAATATGACTATTCAGTAAAATAGTTGGCTATGAAGTGAATTGTGTCCCTCAAAAACCCATATATTGAAGACCTAACCACCACTGTGACTGTATTTGGATTTAGGGCTTGTAAAGAAGTAATTAAGGTTAAATGAGGTCATAAGGTTGGGAACCTGATATGATAGGATTATTTTCCTTATTAAGAAGAGACACCATAGAGCTTGCATGCTCTCTTGGTCTCTCTTTCTTTGTGCACGTCTGGTCATGTGAACACAGTGAGATGGTGGTCTCCTCCAAGCCAAGGGAGGAGGTCTTAGAATGAAATCTATCTTGTTAGTACCTAGATCTTGGACTTCCCCATCTCCAGAACTTTGAAAAATAAATTTCTGTTGTTTAAGCCACCCAACCTATGGTATTTGCTATGGCAGCCAAAACTGACTAATATAGCTACCAATTTCAGTAGACAAAATGGTAAGATTCTCATATTGTAAGTGTTTGCTTGTATGTTATATTTGCCTTCATCCTTTATATGTGTTATATATATACATTATATTATTTTGTATCTCTGAAATGCTTTGTTAAATATTTTAAAAATTAGACGAGGGAGGTTGGACAAATACTTGTGAAACTATTGAATAAAATCAGATTATAAATTACTATAATTTTTAAAATAAATTTATTTATTTTATGTATTTATTTTTGGCTGTGTTGGATCTTCATTGCTGCACACAGGCTTGCTCTAGTTGCGGCGAGCAAAGGCTACTCTTCGTGGCGGTGCGCGGATGGTGCGGGGGCTTCTCATTGCGGTGGCTTCTCGTTGTGGAGCATGGGCTCTAGGCCTGCAGGCTTCAGTAGTTGTGGCATGTGGGCTCAGTAGTTGTGGCATGTGGACTTAGTTGCTCCGCAGCATGTGAGATCTTCCCGGACCAGAGCTCAAACTCGTGTCCCCTGCATTGGCAGGCGGATTCTTAACACTGCGCCACCAGGGAAGTCCCAAATTACTATAATTTTTAATTACAATTGTACATAAAGATTGTATGCAAGTAAAATCTAAAAGGAGGAAAGAATTCTATATGTACACACACACACACACACACACACACACACACACACACACATCATCATCATCATCATCAGATTCCATTCACAATAGTATCAAAAGCGTTAACAAAACAAGGAAGATAGAACAAATAAATAGAATCTCTAAGAATAAACTAAAAAATCTACCTGAGGGACATATAAAAGACTTGAATAGTTGGGGAGATGTGTCTTTTTTTCTAAGATTGTAAATATATTAATTCCCCCTAAAATAATGAATATGTAAATGCAATCTCAATCAAAATTCCAATGCAGTATTTTTGTACCTTGCAAAGTGATTTAATGTTTACCTGAAAGAGTAAATATATTACAGTAGCCAGCTGACTTCTGAAAGAGGAACCAATGAAGAGCATTGCCTTATCAGATTTTAACACCTTTTATAAAGCTAAAGAGAAATGAAAACAGTATGGTGCTGGCCTAGAAATGGAACAGATTAAAGACTTCAGACATGTTATTAAGTACATAAAAAATTCAGTATCCAATGAAATTTACCATAACAACTCTACAGTTTGGAAGAATGATTAAGCGTGGGTTTTGGAGTCAGGTGATCCTGAGTTCAAACCCCTGCTGTGCCGTTATCCAGCTGTGTGACTTTCGGCAAGTTACTTAACATCTCTGAGCATTAGTTTTATCATCTGTTTAATGGGAGAGTAATACTTACATCATAATGAAATAATGAATGTGCCTGGCACACAGTAAATCCTCAATAAATGGTAGTTTATGTATCCCTGTCTCACTCCTTGCATCAAAATAAATCGCAAATGGATCAAAGATTTACACGTGTAAAAAGTAGAGAAAACAGGAATAAAAATATAGATGAAAATATGATCATGGTTTGTGGAACATATTTAGAAATAGGCAGTTAGAGAGCATAAAGAAAAAATGGTACATATGACATATAAAAAATAAAAAGTTGGTGTAGTAAAAATTATCATAATTAAAGTTGAATGAAAGACACAAAAGTGGGGAAAGGATATGCAATATATATGACAATGTAAGGATCTCCCAAAATTAAGGTTTAAAGAAACCTAAAAAGAAATATTGAAAAGATGAACTCCTGAACCAGAGGATATTAAAGATTATACACCTGGGAGAGGCATAATTTTGGTAATGGTGGAGGTAGGGGGTGGAGAATAAAAGTTCTGTTTCTGGGTAATTTAAAATATGATATGCCTATTAGACATGCAAGGTAGGTATTGGGTAGGTTTTAATTATCCTATGTTTCTCCCTCTCTCCCTTTTTCTTTCCAGCTAACTTCAGAGATTAGCTTAAATGTCACTCTCTCAGGGGAACCTTCCCCGACTGTGCCAGCCTAAGTTACTTCTGTTATATATCCCATTACATGCTTTTGTAATTAATTCTTCTTGCAAGTATTGTGGACTTCTGCACAACAGAAGTCTGAGATCTGGGACACAGGAAGGTGTTAAACATTGGGGAGATCATCCAGCGATAACTGGGGCCTTCGCATTTGGGCTTAATTTCAAGTGTTGGACTGTTGCCCTTAGAGGTCTGTTAAGAAAGAGGAAGTCAGAATCCCAGTCTTGGTGAAATTGGGTTACCCTGAAGATTGAGATGTGGAAATAATGCAAATTCCCATTATTATAAATCTTAATTCCAGGGGGGAAAAGATGACTAGTTAAACTGGAGCACAAGATCTGAGAGAGTCTAACAAAGATGGTCAGATATTGAATCCACTAACTAATTAGGACTCCTAAAATTCATAAGGCATAGGACAAAATTTTTCTCAGAGTCTGGAGAAGATTTAACCTCTCTATTCAAATGAACCTAATTATGGGAATTGTAGGACCCAGTGAAAGGGAGCAAGTTGGATCATTATATCACATCCATCCAAAACTACCACAAACCTTAGTTATTTGATTTTGTGTTAGGTTTCTGTTTGAAGTTTTACTTTTTTGACTACTGGTTGGGTGTTCTCCACATTTATGGAGTTTGGGTTTGAATAAATATTTTTTCTATAAATATTCATTACCAGTGAATGGCCCTATACTTGTAGAAGCCTTGAAATGGAGCTGAAGCAATTGAAACATGGGCCTTGTTTGCTAGGTGACATGATTTCCAGTTGCAGAGGGATGGCATTATGTCTGTGGTTGGCTAATGTCTTCATTAATGGCTTTGAAAAGAATTTAAATGGCATGTTAATTAAATCTGAAGCCATAGCAAAGGAGAAAGTGTTGTGAACATTACTGAGAATCCAAACAGTAACCTCTCCTGGAGAAGTTAAGGATGTAAGCAGACAAGAAAGCCAGATTTAACCTATCAAATAGAAGCCATCATGTGGGGAAAATTATCAAAAATAAGGTATTTTAGTCTGAGGAGAGTACTGACTGGAAATCAGCCATGCTGTGAGCATTTGGCAGTCACCAGAATAGAATTAGCCTAAATCAAATAGATTCACACTGAATTTCTAACTTATCTCTAAAAAACTACATTTTACTTTGAAGTGTTGTTCTAAGTATTAGTGTAGTTCATGGACAAAGGGTCACAGACTCTAGAGATCTCACGATCAGACAGAGTTCTGTATCTGGGAAGTGGACAAGAATCTCTATGCCATGGGTGAAATTAGTTATGTAAAGAAAACCTGACCAGCAACTCCACATCTTAGAGAGTGCTTTGGAAAAGGATAATCTGCATTTTAGAGGTTGTTTCTCAGGGACCACTTGCTACAGAACCACCAGGAATGCTTTTTAAAATGCAGATTTCTAGGTTTTACCCCAGACCTACTGAAACAGAGTCCCTGGATATGGGTACATGAGATCTGAATTTTAAACAAGGGCTTTTAAAATTTCCTTTTATGTAATAACTTTTGGGAACTATATTTTTATATATAGTTTTTATATATAGTTTATATATAGTTTATATATAGTTTTATATATAGTTTTTATATATAGTTTTATATTATCAGGGCATTGCACTAAAATGTTGTGAATGAAAAGTACAGAATAGGAACAATATTTTAAATGGAAAGCTGTTGTAATGACTTGGACTATAAAGGCACAGATTATCAGGCATTAACCAACCCCACACATAGAAAGGAGAGGCACAGCATTTTCAGAGTTTCTGTGTGTACAGCCTCACAAATTGGGTACTGCACAACTCCACAGGGCATCATTCACATAGATTACAATGTGACTGGCACCCCCTAAAGTTGTGTAGTGTAGACCCTAAATCAGTCTACACAGATATTCCCATTTAGTACTAACATGATTCTGTTTTAGAGAAGGAAAATTGGTTAGCTTCTATCACACTCCAAATGAAAAGACTTTGTTTTTCTTGATCTATGTTCACCAGGATTTACAAATTTGATATTCAAGGTACCTGGCTGCTGAGATGGGGATGTCAGTGGCAATAAGTATATATCCTGTTATAATATTATACAGTCAAATTTCTATTCATAAATTATTCTCATTATTTCGATTTTAGTGAATCATTGTTTTACAACCTACTGAGTTGAGGGTGATAACCTGGGCCAAGAAAGATTCCACTAAAGTATATTGACCTTATGAAAGCCACCCTGAAACTTTCAGGCAGCTTTGCCCTTGTCATGACTATAGCTACCATGCTGTCATATTATGTATTTTATGATGTGAAGAGAATCAGTGTTTAAATAAATAAGAAAGGTCGGAGACAGCTTGATGAGCCATAGATTCCACTTAGAATATTTTCCCTCATATGCAGTTTTTTTTTTTTTTTTTGCACCTGCCACCAGATTGTAACCTTGAGAAGAATCTTAGGCACAAAATTAGAGGCCACAGTGGAAAATTTACTTCTGAGAGTAGGTCATCAAAAAGAGCATGCTGAGTCCAGATGCAGAGGAAATTAGAACTTTGTTCTTTCTTTGAGGACAATTGTGCCCTCTGTGAAAATTACACAGCCGCTCCTTACACTGTTTGAGGGGGAGAGAAGGCCATTCACAAAACAAGTAAGGGGGGAGATATTGGGACACAAAATTGGGAGGGGGAGTTAGGAAAATAAGAGAGTTTGAAAACTGCTGGGTCATTAGAATTGTATAAGCTGAGGAAAGGGAAGGAGAGAGAAAATCTGTTACCTGAGCTAAGAGAGCAGATGGAAGTTGCTGAAATAGTGACTAACAGATCATGGCTTCTCCCATAGGTTTCCCTTCTGCAAATAATCTTTACTTGACCCGACTGCCCTTTCTAGATTCCTACTTATTTCTTTCCTTCCTTTTACAACTAAACTTCTCTTTACAAGTTGACTTTCTACCCTTACCGCCCTGTCTCTCCTTAACCTCTAACTTAAATACATTTCAGCTGAAACTTCTTCCCACCATTCTACTAAATCTATACTCCTAAAGCTCATCAGTGCCACATCAAACCTTAACTTCCAGGTCCAAATCTCTTTCCCAATCTATTTCTGCTTTTATAAATACCTGCTGGAATTTCCCCCTAAATATAACAGCAACAACTGAAACAGCAAAGGCAAAAACAGCAAAGGCAACACCAGTAACAGTAAGACAGATTATTTATTGAGCACTGCCTGGCACTGTTCCAAGTGTTCTCCATGTGCTGACTCATTTGATTCTCTCAATGACTCTGTGAGGCAGGTGCTTTCATTATCCTTATTATAAAGTTGAAGTAACAAGTTCAGAGAGGATTCATAACTTCCCTAAATTCACATAAACTAGTAAGTTGTGGAGCTAGGATTTGAACTTGGGTACTCTAAGTGCTTGACCATCTGCAGGCTAGTTTTCTGTAGGCCATGCCACTTCAAATTCAGCATATCTAAAATTCAACTCTTAAATCCCTACCCCTAGCCCTAAACAAGTTTCTTCACTTTCTCCACTTCTTTAGTGAAATCACTGTTTTCCCAAATCACAACATCATCATCTTTAAGCATGCATAATACAAAATAAGTTTTCAGGGTTCTGATTTATCAATGCATGAGAATGTTTGTTCATTAAAAACTACACAACTTTTAATGCTGAATGTGCTTACTTTGATATACCATCATATACATAGGTCTGTGAACATGAATTTGTAATTCTTAAATATTATGGATTTATTTTAATGCTGTCTTGCAGATAAATTTGAATTTTAAATACTTAACCAGTGTGTGTGATATTTGGCAAAAATTCCTTTGCCTACGCCTTTTTTTAGTGATTTCTTAGTGCTTCGTCAGACATGTAAAAATTCTAGTAACTTGTATGAAGAAAAAGGCTCCAAACATCTTCTTTTTCCAGATAAAAAGTAGTATGATTTAATAGTGCTTTAACTTAAAATATCTCTGGGGTGAACTAGATAACAGGTTAAACATGGGGACAGAGAGTTGTTATAGCTAAGAAACTTAAAATAATTCATATGACAAGTAATATTTTAATCATCCAGATGTTCTTCTCTCTCACCATGTTGGGAAACACATAGGTCTTTGGCATAGGGCAGATCAACCATTTCTGTATTGGATGACTTTTTCATTTTTGTGCAGATAGTTTGGTCTTAGACTTAGGCAATCTTTATATTTTAGCATTGTTTACAGAGCAAGGAATCAAACAGGGGAGCTAGTATGTTAAAAGTTGACTCAATTCTGCCCTTGAATACATCTGAACTCCAAAAGAAAGGTCATTTACCTACCATCAGTTTTAAATTACCGCAAATTCTGGCGATAGTCCTAATCTCTAGTAAAGGGAATTTAAGTAGCCATTGGCCAATAGTTCAACACCAAGGTACTTTTGCTAAGGATATTATTTTGACTGTGTACAATAACTGAGGTCTTTCTTGCCTGTTTCCCATGACCAGAAAAGTCTCTGTCTCCTTCTTCAATACCCATAACTAGGCCCCTATTTTCTCCTGTGCTGGATCCTTTGCCGAGTATTCTGGTTCCTTTGAAGTTCTGTTCTTATATTATCTTTATCATTATACATTCCCAGAGATTAGAATCCAGACCCAGAATTTCATTTCCTATGTTTTGACCCTTAAAAAACGCAACCTGATTTCTCTAACACTGCCTGTTTATCTACCTAGGCCTCAGGACTGTCACATATGGCCTTGCAAGCTGTACAGTGCACAACTCCAGGGGACACCATTGTGCAAACTATAATGTGAATGGTGCCCCTGAATTTGTGCAATGAGGCTGCCATAACTAGATCTTTACTTATTATGTGCTGACAGACTACCCTCCCTTTCTGCCTTTTGTAACACCTTGTTTCACCTATGTCAAGGAAATTTGCCTAGTCTTTATTACCAGACCTCCTTGACTTTAATTTTCTGCCTTCTTGGACCACCTATTAATGCCTGCTGTTTAAATACTACTGTCAGTGGTTACAAATGCAATCTTTTTAAACATCAAAATTGCACGGGAAAAGTCAAGTTGTTAGAATGGCAAAATCACAAAACTCAAGGGTACATGAAATAGCTAGTTGTCAAGGTTCTGATTTTCACTCTGTTTATTTGAGAGCATATATACACATATGCAATCTTGGTAGCTCACAATATGTATTTTTCTCATTGCATTAAATTTCAGTAAGAGTGCTGTTTTGCATTTATACCTTCAGACAAGTGAAACAAATCTAGACTGATTTTGTCTTTGATAATTCATATACATGCACTATATTTGGGAATGGTTTTCAGGAGATCTAAGAATAGACTCTGAAAAGAAACTAGATTCTTTCTATAATTTCACTTAACAAACTTTTTGACTGAAAGGGGTGGACCACAGTGGATAGTATGTATTCTGCATGGACATTGAAAACTTTGTTCAGGCTGTGTTTATACAGTCGTTTTGAAAATTATGTTAAAAAGAACTTGAAGAGAAATACTGTCAGGATTGCCATGAGAAAGCATATTGTTTATGTGTCATATAAGTTAAATACTATACGTTTCTAGTTAACCATTTTGGGAGAAATCTAGACATTTCCTGAAAGTGAGTTGCTAACCATTTCTAACCATTTGTGCACCAAATGAAGTTTCCAAAGCATGGAGATTAGTTGAAAAGTACACATCAGTAGCTTTGGTTAGCAATCAGCCTATGATTGTCTGAGTACTAGGAAGTTCATAGCAGTGGATCATGGATTTATTACAGTGCCTTTTCATTTCTTTACTAACCATAATGAGCTCCAAAATATACTTAAGGACTGTACCCCAAAGGCTTTTTTCTCTCAACTAGTTTGAAAACGCATTTCATTTTTATTTTTATAAAATGTGAAGATGAAAGGCAGGGGAGAAGTAGGAACATCCTCAACGACTATAAGGAGAGTGACACAGTGGTATCATTTTCTCGCCTCATGTAAACTGCCTCATGGATGGAGAGTTTTTGATTGTCTTGTGTTTTTGCAAAGTGTTGCTGATCAATATTGGCTAAGAGCATGGATCCATAACAGTCACTCTGCTCTGAGGCATATACTTGGAACATGTGATTCTCTAGCCTGCTTAATATAAATGATAACCAATACCATCATATCTTTGTTTAAAGTTTATTAAGTGGGATGGAAATCACAAATATCTAAGATCCTTGCTGCTTCAATGACTAGGCTGAATACTTTTTTCTTTCAGTCTCCTTCTGTTATTCCCCAAAGGTAACTTTATTGTATTAGCAAATTCTAACTAGCTTGCTTCATTGGAGTTTATGATTTTGAAGCAATAGCAATCTAAAGCAAATTTGGTGGTATGGAAAACTATAGCAAGAAGCTCTTCCCTTTATTTCTTGGTAACAAAACAGAGTTATGATCTTTCCATGCCAAGAAACTTTATTCAGAGTATACCTTTTTTGGTTTAGTTAGTGAAATGACCAAATAAGGGAGCATTTGTGCCCAAAGTTAGAATTCTCCACACTTTATCAAGTGGCACTCAAAGAGGAGCACCCATGTTGGTTTCATAAGCTTTAATGGACATTTTCCTAGGTAGTAAATTGGCCTGGGGATCAAGCCAGGTCAAGGAGTATAGATTTAAATCTGGAGTTGTTTGTTTAATCTCTGGTTTGTTTAAACCAGAGATTACAAATGCCTTTAGGAACTAAGAAGTTCACAATTTTGTAGAGTCTAGAAGTGGGATTTTAAGTAATGGTAGGGTCTGTAGTTGAACTGGAGAGTGTATCCCACTTTTAGCTTGTGACACTGTTTAATGGATTTTACATCATATCTATCCTCACATGGCAGCTCATTATAGTATGGTAATAAAGAACCAAGCTAGTAGGATATTAAAGCATATTAAAGGGTCTGAGAAGTACTATAGTCAATAAACCCGCTTAGTCAAGCGTTTCTCAAATGTGACAACAGGATCCTCCTTTCTTTATATCATTATTCCACCCCCTTTATGCGTGTGCATCTAAGCATGTGTGTTTGGCAAACACACAATGCTTATTTACTTCTTGTGGGATTTTAGTGGTCTGTGGGAAGCAGTTTAGTAAATACTATACTTAGAGAAACCTACTTAAAACAATCATAAAGCCAAGCAGTCAACAACTGAGTAAAGTGTACTTCTTTTAGATGCTATTTAATAGGCTCTGAATATCCATATTCTGAAACACTAAATACTTGGGCTGTCAATTTTTAAGTATCTCAAAGTCCATTCAAAGTAGATGCTTTCAAGTTGGAATTAGCCCTCATACAAGGTGACACGTTTTGGCTTTGTAATATTTCTCATCAGCTAAAGTGATCTAGTCCATTGGTTAGGGAATGGGCTAAGCTGTTATAATAAAGAGTCCAAAACAGTTGTTCCAATACAAGAGAAGAAATTTTCTCTCCCATAGAACAGTTCAAGACTATCCAGAGCAAGTAGCTTTGTCCTTAAGAAGATGACCCAGGAGCTGCACACTGCACTTCTGCCCACATCCCATTGTCTAGAACTTAGTAAAGTGGGCACACCTAACTGCAGAGAGACTGGGGAATATAGTTTCTAGCCGAGTAGGTAGGTTCCCAGCAGAAACTGAGAAGAAGGAAAGAATGAATACTAGGGGACATTTAGCAGTCTCTGTTATACCCAGGAAACGTTTCTGGTCATGGTACAACATATTAAAATGTACAAGAGAAAACTTCTAGGTAAGTAGTTCAGCTAAAATTCAATGAATGTCTATAGAAAAAAGAAATCATTTGGTCATTCAGTGAGCACAATGATAGAGATATGGGAAAATATATTTACTGAATAGGTAAGACACAATGATTTCTCTTTCTCTTTTATATTTGTAGACACTTAACCTGGATGAACTGCTGGTACATGTTTATATTTATTCAACGCTAATATATTAGGAACTTTCTTTGTGTCAGGCACTGTACTGGAGATGCCATGGTGAGTAACACACGGCTATTGCCCTGGAGATGGTTATAATACAGCAAGGATATATGGTGTTGGATAATCCCAGAATGTTGGACATGGGCATTTTTTTCTTGTTTCCAAAAGTAAAATAGTAAAATAACACAGAAAACTTTTGACGGGGGTGGGGGGGGAGAAATTTCTACTGCTGGTATACAGTTCTAGCTAAATAAGTGTTCATGTTTCTCTTTGTCCTTGGAGGAATTGCATTTTTTAAAGCAATAATGCTTACATTTTCTTACAAGTCTCCATAGCAATGAAAGTCTCAAAAAGACAGAATATATTATTTGTTAACAGAAGACACTTCTAAATAAGAGTGATATGTGATATAAATAAGAATGATTTTTACATTTCCATGGGCCTATAATGCAGTGTAGTATAGCACTTGGCTGGGAGTCAGGAAAACTACTTCTAGTCTTGTCTCTATTGTCTCAGCCTTATAAAGTGTAAAATGGGGATAATGAAACTTGTTCCACTTATTTCATACACTGTGAGGTTCAAATAAGTTAATGTATGTGAAAATACTTTATAACCCCTAAAGTAATGTGCATTTATTAGGTATTATTACTGTACCAAAACTTTGTGACTGATATCAGGACAATCGGTATCCTTATCATAGAGAACACGCTGGTTATAATTCCTAAATGTATCTTGATTCCCTTCATAGTTTATGTGTAGGGGGTGGAAACCAATGACAAGAGATGAAGATGAAGGGTAGACAGAGGTTACATAGTCCATGCCAAGAACTTTGAATATTTTTCTAAGTGCAATGGTAAGCTATTAAAAGGTTTTAAGCAGGGAAGCAGTGTGATCTGACTTGTTCTTTGGAAAGAGTTACTCTGGCTGTTTTGTAGAGAGTAAACTTTAGGAGGCAGAATTAAAGACAGGAATCTTGGGCTTCCCTGGTGGCACAGTGGTTGAGAATCCGCCTGCCGATGCAGGGGACACGGGTTCGTGCCCCGGTCCGGGAAGATCCCACATGCCGCGGAGTGGCTGGGCCCGTGAGCCATGGCCGCTGAGCCTGCGCGTCCGGAGCCTGTGCTCTGCGATGGGAGAGGCCACAACAGTGAGAGGCCCGCGTACCACCAAAAAAAAAAAAAAAAAACCAGGACTCTTTGAGAGACTTATACAGTAGTCCAAGCAAAAGAAAATATGGTGGTTTGGGTTAGGTTGATGGCTGTGGGGATGAAGAGAAGAGGACAGATTTGGGAAGGTTGGAAGTAGAGGTGATGAGATTAGCTAATAATGAGTCTGCAAGCAAAATCTTTATTGCTATAGTAGCACAGATGATTGTGTTGAACCTGATGCTAGGTCTTTTGTCTTTGATCTTGCAGTGCACTTTATACAAACAACTTCACATTTCTCAATGTCATATATCCCATGAATCTGTGGAATATTATGGATATTTTGCTGCAAAGACCATTTCTTTGATTAAATGAAGACAGGGGTACTTTTTTGGCAAAGTGGTCAGGCAATTGTTTATGATTAGCCTGGATTGGCAATAAGTTTGATTAGCAAGTTTAGGATAGATGTTTTAATTTAAAAATATAGAAGCGTGATTTTAAGCAAAATATTTGCCAAAAGAATAATTGTAAGGTTAAGTTGACTTCCATGAGGGAATGTTGGAAATCAAGGCTTTAAGGATGAAATCTATGTTGTTGATTTGGGCTACTGAGTAGATGGAAAAATTTATGAAGCTATGTAAAACTCAGAGTATCACGCTTGGGAGAGGGAATCAAAAGTTTTGTTTTGAGTATGTTGAGTTTGAGACGTCTGTTGGGTACTCTAACCTGTGGAAGTTCTAAGTAAACAGTTAATGATATGAGTTCAGTGCTGAGATTTTGGCAGGAGATAAAAATAGGCCATGTGTTTCTGGATATGTGGTGAATGAGATGCCTATTCTATATCCAAATAGTGATGCCTAGTAGGAAGTTGAATATGTGTTTGAAACTAGGGAGAAAGAACTTGGATAGAGTTACAGATTTTTGAATCTTCAGCATATCATGGCAATTGAAACCATGGGAGTGGACAAGATGTCCCACCAGCTGAAAATGTAGTAGCAAAAAAAAGAGAACCCAGCACAGAATCCTGCAGAATACCAAGAGATGAAAAAGAAAGAGAATCCTGGTGAAGATGAGTAGCAGGAAAACCAAAGGAAGAGAGTATTTCTAGGAACAAGGATTTTTCAACAATATCAAATGCTTTTGATGGGACAATTAGATAATGACTGAGAAATATCCATTGGATTTAATATAAGGAACTCCTAGGTGTTCTTGGTGAAAGATGCTTTGGTGAATTACTGGAGGTAGAAACCAAATTATATTGAGACAGGTACTGAGTATAGATTCGGAATGGAGATAGCCGTTGTAAATAGTTCTTCTAAGAAGTTTGTTTGTGGCCTGGAAGAGAGAAATAACAAAGCAGCAGGAGAGACTTGGGGAGTTATGTTTTTAAGATAGGAGAAATTGAGCTTACTTGAATGCTGATGAAAAGGATCTAGTAGATGGAGGTTGAAGATAAATGAGAGAAAGAGGACAGTCAACTTAATGTGTTTTCTGAGAGAAGATGGGATACAAGGAATAAATGAAAATATTAGCCTTAGTCAGAAAAAGTACCTCTTTTGTTGTAGTAGGAAGGTAGAAGAAAAGGATAGGTTCAATGGAAGAAAAATTGCAAAAACAGTCATTGGAAAATAACAGTCTCCATCCTATTCCTATTGGTTTCTATTTTCTGTGAAGTGGGAGGCAAGTTAGCCTCCTGAGAACAAATGGTGGTGTAGTGGGATCAGTAATGAGAGAGAAAGCACAAAAGAACAAGAGCAAGCACAAGCCTAGGACAGTTCTGTCTTTGGCCCTACACTTTTTCTACTTGATTACCTCTTGACTTGTCTTTTTTAAAAATTGAAACAGATTTGACATACACACTGTGTAAATTTAAGGTATACGACATGTTGATTTGATACATTTGTATGTTATAATTTCCATTTTAGCAATACTTAGCACCTCTATCATGTCACATAATTATAATTTCTTTTTTTGTGTGTGGCTGGAGTAACTAAGATCTAGTCTCTTGGCTGTGGAGTGGAGTGTGGAATTGAGAAAAGGGAACCCTCATATACTGTTGGTAGGAATGTAAATTGGTGCAGCCACTGTGTAAAACAGTATGGAGGTTTCTCAAAAAACTAAAAAAAGAACTACCATATGACCCAGAAATTCCATTCTTGGAATGGAATTTTGTTTCTGGAAGAAACAAAACACTAATTTGAAAAGATACATGCATGCCAATGTTCATGGCAGTATTGTTTACAGTTGCCAAGATATGGAAGCAACCTAAGTGCCCATCAACGGATAAATGGATAAAGAAGATGTTGGGGGTACACACACACACACACACACACACACACACACACACACATGCATACATAATAGAATACTACCCAGCCATAAAAAAAGAACAGAATTTTGCCATATGCAGCAACATGGATGGACTTGGAGGCATTATACTAAGTGAAATAAGTCAGACAGAGAAAGACAAATAGTATATGATATCACTTATATGTGGAATCCAAAAAAAAAATAAAACAAACTAGTGAATATAACAAAAAAGAAATAGTCTCATAGATATAGAGAACAAACTAGTGGTTACCAGTGAGGAGGGGAGGAGATGGGCAATACAGGGGTGGAGGTGTGGGAGAGACAAACTGTTGGGTGTAAGACAGGCTACAAGGGTATATTGTACAACACGGGGAATATAGCCAATATTTTGTAATAAATGTAAATGGAGTGTAATCTTTAAAAATTGTATTTAAAAGGACTAGTCTCTTAACAAGTTTGATAATTATAATGCAATATTGTTGTCTCTATTCACTATACTGTAAGTTAGATCTCTAGGACTTATTTGTCTACTAGTTGCAAGTTTCCACCCTTAAACAATATCTCTACTGTTCTCTCCCCCCTTCTGAACCCCCACCCAACCCCTAGCTCCTGGTAACCACCATTCTACTCTGTTTTTACAAATTTGGTTTTTTTAGGTTCCACATATAAGTGAGATCATACAGCATTTGTCTTTCTCTGTCTGAATAAATTCATTTAGCTTAATGGCATTAAGCACTATCCATGTCTTCTTAAATCTATGGTTGAAGAGCAGTACTTCCAAAAATCTAGTAATAATTGTATTTTAGTCTTAACATTGCATGGCATTGTTTATTTATTTATTTATTTATTTATTTTCTGACTAACCTGTGAGAGGTTGCATTAGGAGCAGCTAGCTAGATACCATTTGAAACCTTTTCTGAAGGTTTTTTTTTCCCCCTCAAGTGAACAGGCTCTTAACAGGCCATTTTCAAGTCCTAGCTCCATAGCAGGCATGTGAAAGGACATTAAATGCATTGGCACCTCTGTAACCTTTTGCAGGTGACATGTTATCAGCTTGTTTCTACATGTCTCTTTCCCTTGGTGCCTCTGTTAGAGAGAGAATCCCAGGTGGATAATCATTTTATCTAATGCTAGGAGGCATTTCTGATGTTCTCAAAAGTACATTTATGCACCCACCTTAGATATTGTTTAGCTCTTTTCTATAGTGTCTAGTTTAGGGATATACTGTGATGATACCACAACTATTCTCAACTTCATTTTAATTTTAGCTCCAGCAAATCATTAAGTGGACAATCAAGCCTTGAATAACTCTGGTTTCTTAAGACAGTATAATCATGTCTAAATCCTACCTTACTCTATTCTTTTCAAACAATCCCTAAGCCAAGATTGTGTCCAGAAACTGTTGCTAAATTCCATCTTTCATTAACTTCTTTTCTTCTCTCCATTTCTTTCCATTTAGTCTTCCCTTGTTTGTTCTCCTTACATCTAAATTTAGATACCTTTTGTATATTATGAAATTTATCTAATTTTTCTGCTACCACATTTTTGAATGACCGTCCTATTTTGATATGTTTTTCTTCTCTGTATTCCATAGATATCTGTGTCATACGTAAAATTATGCTAATAAATAAATAAATAAATCCATTCAAGTTACTTTAAACAAAAAAGGAATTGGGTCACATGATTGGGAAGCCTAAAGGTAGATGTCAGTATCTGGGACTCCATTTCTCTCTGTGCATCAATATCATTTTTGGAGAAACTCTCTTCATGTGGCAAGAAAAATGGCTATAATCATCCCTAAGGACGGACCTTCAAGATGGTGGAGGAGTAAGGTGTGGAGTTCACCTTCCTCTCCACAAATACATCAAAAATATATCTACATGTGGAACTACTCCTACAGAACACATACTGAACACTGGCAGAAGACCTCAGACTTCCCAAAAGCCAAGAAACTCCCCACGTACCTCAGTAGGGCAAAAGAAAAAAGCAAAAACAGAGACAAAAGAATAGGGACAGGACCTGCACCTCTGGGAGGGAGCTGTGAAGGAGGAAAAGTTTCCACACACTAGGAAGCCCCGTCACTGGCAGAGACGGGGGGGGGGGGGTGGATGGGGGAGAAGCTTCGGAGCCACGGAAGAGAGTGCAGCAACAGGGGTGCAGAGGGCAAAGCGGAGAGATTCCCACATGGAGGATTGGTGCTGAGTAGCACTCACCAGTCTGAGAGGCTTGTCTGCTTACACGCAGGGGCGAGTGGGGGCTGGGAGCTGAGGCTCAGGCTTCAGAGGTCAGATCCCAGGGAGACGACTGGGGTTGGCTGTATGAACACAGCCTGAAGGGGGCTAGTGCACCACAGCAAGCCGGGAAGGAGTCCGGGAAAAAGTATGGACCTGCCTAAGAGGCAAGAGACCATTGTTTTGGGGTGCGCTAGGACAGAGGATTCAGAGCAGTGCCTAAACGAGCTCCAGAGATGGGCACAAACTGTGGCTACCAGTGCAGACACCCAAGATGGGCATGAAATGCTAAGGCTGCTGCTGCAGCCACCAAGAATCCTGTGTGCAAGCACAGGTCACTATCCACACCTCCCCTCCCGGGAGCCTGTGTAGCCCACCATTGCCAGGGTCCCATGATCCAGCGACAACTTCCCAGGGAGAACACATGGCACGCCTCAGGCTGTTGCAACATCACGCTCACCTCTGCCACCACAGGCTCGACCTGCATTCCGTGCCCCTCCCTCCCTCCAGCCTGAGTGAACCAGAGCCCCCTAATCAGCTGCTACTTTAACCCTGTCCTGTCTGGGCTGGGAACAGACGCTCTCAGGCAACCTACATGCAGAGGTGGGGCCAAATCCAAAGCTGAACCCCAGGAGCTATGAGAACAAAGAAGAGAAATGGAAATCTCAAGCAGCAGCCACAGGAGCAGCAGATTAAGTGCACAATCAACTTGATGCCCACTGCATCTGTGCAATACCCGAATAGACAACGAATTTCCCAAAATTGAGATGGTGGACTTTGGGAGCAACTGTAGACTTGGGGTTTGCTTTCTGCATCTAATTTGTTTCTGGTTTTATATTTATCTTAGTTTAGTATTAAGAGCTCATTATCATTGGTAGATTTGTTTATTGATTTGGTTGCTCTCTTCCTTTTTTTAATACATATATATTTTTTCCTTTTTCTCTATTTGTGAGTGTGTATGTGTATGCTTCCTTTTGTGATTCTGTCGGTATAGCTTTCCTTTTTACCCTTTATCCTAGGGCTCTATTTCTTTTTTTTTTTTTGTATACTTCTTAGTGCTTGTTATCATAGGTGGATTTGTTTTTTGGTTTGGTTGCTCTCTTCTTTCTTTCTTCTTTTAAAATTAATTTTAATTTTTAAATTTTCAATCATTAAAAAAATTTTATTTTAATAAATTTACTTATTTTCTTTTTTTCTTTCTTTCTCTTTTTCTCTCTTTTCTTCTGAGCTGTATGGCTTATAGGGTCTTGGTGCTCTGGCTGGGTGCCAGGCCTGAGCCTCTGAGGTGGGAGAGCCGAGTTCAGGACACTGGTCCACCAGAGACCTCCTGGCCCCACATAATACCAAACGGCTAAAGCTCTCCCACAGATCTCCATTGCAGTGCTAAGACCCAGCTCTACTCAATGATGAGCAAGCTACAGTGCTGGACACCCTATGCCAAACAATTAGCAACACAGGAACACAACCCCACTCATTAGCAGAGAGGCTGCTTAAAATGATACTAGGTTCACAGAAACCCCAAAACACACCACTGGACATGGTCCTGCCCACTAGAAAGACAAGATCCAGCCTCATCCACCAGAACACAGGCACCAGTCCCCTCGACCAGGAAGCTAGCACAAAGCACTGAACCAACCTTACCCAGTGGGAGCAAACACAACAATGGGAACTACGAAACTGCAGCCTGTGAAAAGGAGACCCCAAACACAGTAAGTTAAACAAAATGAGAACACAGAGAAATATACAGCAGATGAAGGAGCAAGGTAAAAACCCACCAGACCAAACAAATGAAGAGGAAACAGGCAGTCTACCTGAAAAAGAAATCAGAATAATGATGGTAAAGATGATCCAAAATCTTGGAAATAGAATAGAGAAAATACAAGAAACATTTAACAAGGACCTAGAAGAACTAAAGTGCAAACAAACAATGATGAACAACACAATAAATGAAATTAAAAATTCTCTAGAATCAATAGCAGAATAATGGAGGCAGAAGAACAGATAAGTGACCTGGAAGATAAAATAGTGGAAATAACTACCACAGAGCATAATACAAAAAATGAAAATAATTGAGGACAGTCTCAGAGACTTTTTGGGACAATATTAAATGCACCAACATTTGAATTATAAGGGTTCCAGAAGAAGAAGAGAAAAAGAAAGGGTCTGTGAAAATATTTGAAGAGATTATAGTTGAAAACTTCCCTAATATGGGAAAGGAAATAATTAATTCCAGGAAGCACAGAGAGTCCCATACAGGATAAATCCAAGGAGAAACATGGCAAGACACATATTAATCAAACTCTCAATAATTACATACAAAGAAAAAATACTAAAAGCAGGAAGGGAAAAACAACAAATAACATACAAGGGAATCCCCATAGGTTAACAGCTGATCTTTCAGCAGAAACTATGGAAGACAGAAGGGAGTGGCAGGACATGCTTAAAGTGATGAAAAGGAAAAACCTACAACCAAGATAACTCTACTCAGGAAGGGTCTCATTCAGATTCGATAGAGAAATTAAAAGCTATACAGACAAGCAAAAGCTAAGAGAATTCAGCACCACCAAACCAGCTTTACAACAAATGCTAAAGGAACTTCTCTATGCCGGAAACACAAAAGAAGGAAAAGACTTACAATAACAAACCCAAAACAATTAAGAAAACAGTAATAGGAAGATACATATCGATAATTACCTTAAATGTAAATGGATTAAATGCTCCCACCAAAAGACAGTTGGCTGAATGGATACAAAAACAAGAACCATATATATGCTGTCTACCAGAGACCAACTTCAGGCCTAGGGACACAAACTGACTGAAAGTGAGGGGATGGAAAAAAATATTCCATGCAAATGAAAATCAAAAGAAAGCTGAGGTAGCAATTCTCATATCAGACAAAATAGACTTTAAAATAAAGACTATTACAAGAGACAAAGAAGGACATACATAATGATTAAGGGATCAATCCAAGAAGATATAACAAATGTAAATATTTATACACCCAATATAGGAGCACCTCATTACATAAGGCAAATGCTAACAGCCATAAAAGGGGGAATCAACAGTAACACAATAATAGTTGGGGACTTTAGCAACCTACTTTCACCAATGGGCAGGTCATCCAAATTGAAAATAAATAAGAAAACAGATGCTTTAAATGATACATTAAACAAGATGGGCATAATTGATACTTACAGGACATTGCATACAAAAACAACAGATTACACACTTTCTTCTCAAGTGCTAATGGAACATTCTCCAGGATAGATCATGTCTTGGGTCACAAATCAAGCCTTGGTAATTTAAGAAAATTGAAATCATATCAAGTGTCTTTCCCGACCACAATGTTATGAGACTAGATATCAATTACAGGAAAAAGAACTGTTAAAAATACAAACACATGGAGGCTAAACAATACAGTACTAAATAACTAAGAGATCACTGAAGAAATCAAAGAGGAAATAAGAAAATCCCTAGAAACAAATAACATTGAAAACACAATGACCCAAAACCTATGGGATGCAGCAAAAGCAGTTCTAAGAGGGAAGTTTATAGCAATACAGTCCTACCTCATCTCAAATAAACAACCTAACATTAGACCTAAAGCAATTAGAGAAAGAAGAACAAAAAAACCCAAAGTTAGCAGAAGGAAAGAAATCATAAAAATCAGATCAGAAATAAATGCAAAAGAAACGAAAGAAACAATAGCAAAGATCAATAAAACTAAAAGCTAGTTCTTTGAGAAGATAAACAGAATTGATAAACCAGTAGACAGACTCATCAAGAAAAAAAGGGAGAAGACTCAAATCAAAAGAATTAGAAATTAAAAATGGAAAGTAATAACTGACACTGCAAAAACACAAAGGATCCTGAGAGTTTAATACAAGCAACTATATGCCAATAAAATGGATAACCTGGAAGAAATGGACAAATTCTTAGAAAAGCACAACCTTCCGAGACTGAACCAGGAAAAATTATAAAGTGTAAACAGACCAATCACAAACACTGAAATTGAAAGTGTGATTAAAAATCTTCCAAGAAACAAAGTCCCAGGACCAGATGACTTCACAGGTGAATCCTATCAAACACTTAAAGAAGAGCTGACACCTATCCTTCTCAAACTCTTTCAAAATATAGCAGAGGGAGGATCACTCCCAAACTCATTCTGTGAGGCCACCTTCACCCTGATACCAAAACCAAACGAAGATGTCACAAAAAAAGAAAACTACAGGCCAAAGTCACTGATGAACATAGATGCAAAAATCCTCACCAGAATACTAGCAAACGAATCCAACAGCACATTAAAAGGATCATACACCATGATCAAGTGGGGTTTATCCCAGGATTGCAAGGATTCTTCATTATAGGCCAATCAATCAATATGATACACCATATTAACAAATTGAAAGATAAAAACCATATGATTATCTCAATAGATGCAGAAAAAGCTTTTGACAAAATTCAACACCTATTTATGATAAAAAGTCTCCCGAAAGTAGGCATAGAAGGAACGTAACATAATAAAGACCATATATGACAAACCCACAGCCAACATTGTTGTCAATGGTGAAAAACTGAAACCATTTCCACTAAGATCAGGAACAAGAGAAGGTTGCCCAGTCTCACTACTATTTTTCAACATAGTTTTGGAAGTTTTAGCCACCAAAATCAGAGAAGAAAAAGAAACAAAAGGAATCCAAATCGGAAAAGAAGAATTAAAACTGTCACTGTTTGCAGATGACATGATACTCTACATAGAGAATCCTAAAGATGCTACCAGAAAACTACTACAGCTAATCAATGAATTTGGTAAAATAGCAGGATACAAAATTAATGCACAGATATCTCTTGCATTCCTATACACTAATGATGAAAAATCTGAAAGAGAAGTTAAGGAAACACTCCCATTTACCATTGCAACAAAAAGAATAAAATACTTAGGAATAAACCTACCTAAGGAAGCAAAATACCTGTATGTAGAAAACTATAAGACACTGATGAAAAAAAATTAAAGATGATACCAACAGATGGGAGATATACCATGTGCTTGGATTGGAAGAATCAACATTGTGAAAATGACTATACTACCCAAAGCAATCTACAGATTCAGTGCAATCCATATCAAACTACCAATGGCATTTTTTCACAGAACTAGAGCAAAAAACTTCACAATTTGTATGGAAACACAAAAGACCCTGAATAGCCAAAGCAATCTTGAGAAAGAAAAACAGAGCTGGAAGAATCAGACTCCCTGACTTCAGACTATATTACAACACTACAGTAATCAAGACAGTATGGTATACTGGCACAAAAACAGAAATATAGATCAATGGCACAGGATAGAAAGCCCAGAGATAAACCCACGCACATATGGTCACCATATGTTTGACAAAGGAGGCAAGAATATACCTGGTGAAAAGACAGACTCTTCAGTAAGTGGTGCTGGGAAAACTGGACAGCTACATGTAAAAGAATGAAATTAGATCACTCCCTAACACCGTACACAAAATAGACTCAAAATGGATTAAATATGTAAATATAAGGCCAGACAGTATAAAACTCTTAGAGGAAAACATAGGCAGAACACTCTATGACATAAATCACAGCAAGATCCTTTTGGCCCACCTCCTAGAGAAATGGAAATAAAAACAAAAATAGACAAATGGGACCTAATGAAACTTAGAAGCTTTTGCACAGCAAAGGAAACCATAAACAAGATGAAAAGGTAGCCCTCAGAATGGGAGAAAATATTTGCAAACGAAGCTACTGACAAAGGTTTAATATTCAAGATATACAAGCAGCTCATGCAGCTCAATATCAGAAAAAAGAAACAACCCCCTGCAAAAATGGGCAGAAGACCTAAATAGACATTTATCCAAAGAAGATATACAGATTGCCAACAAACACATGAAAGAATGCTCAACATCACTAATCATTAGAGAAATACAAAAAAGAACTATACTTAGGTATCACCTCTCATCGGTCAGAGTGGCCATCATGAAAAAAATCTACAAACAATAAATGCTGGAAAGGATGTGGAGAAAAGGGAACACTCTTGCACTTTTGGGGGGAATGTAAATTGATACAGCCACTATGGAGAACAATATGGAGGTTCCTTAAAAAACTAAAAATAGAACTACCATACGACCCAGCTATCCCACTACTGGGCCTATACCCTGAGGTAACCATAATTCAAAAACAGTCATGTACCACAATGTTCATTTCGGCTCTGTTTATAATAGCCAGGACATGGAAGCAACCTAAGTGTCCATCGAGAGATGAATGGATAAAGAAGATGTGGCATGTATATACCATCACATATTACTCAGCCATACAAAGAAATGAAATTGAGTTATTTGTAGTGATATGGATGGACCTAGAGACTGTCATACAGAGTGAAGTAAGTCAGAAAGAGAAAAATGAATACCATATGCTAACATATATATATGGAATCTAAAAAAAAATGGTACTGAAGAACCTAGGGGTTAGGACAGGAAGAAAGATGCAGATGTAAGGAATGGACTTGAGGACATGGGGAGGGGAATGGGTAAGCTTGGACGGAGTGAGAGGGTGGCATGGACATAAATAAACTACCAAATGTAAAATAGATAGCTAGTGGGAAGCAGCTGCATAGCACAGGGAGATCAGCTTGGTGGTTTGTGACCACCTATGGTGGTGGGATAAGGAGGGTGGGATGGAGACGCAAGAGGGAGGGGATATGAGGATTTATGCATATGTATAGTTGATTCACTTTGTTATACAGCAGCAACTAACACAACATTGTAAAGCAATTATACTGCAATAAAGATGTTATAAAAAAAAACATTCCTAAGCCTACACTTTTACAGCTTGTAACTCATAAAGAGTTTTTCTCAGTCCCAATGTGCATATAGCAAATTTTTTATAAGAATTCTGATTACTCATTCTTGAGTCATGGGCTTATCCCTTGAATAAGTAATAAGTTGTCATGATTGATTTGTAGGGTCTGGGTCACATGTGCATCAGTATGGTTCAAGGGTCAGGCACTATGGTAAACAGTTCCACTAGAACAATATATGTTGTGGGTGAAATAACTCTTCCAAGGAAAGAATGCCGACACAAAATTAACATATCTACTATACATATGATTTTTTTTAACATCTTTATTTGAGCATAACTGTTTTACAATAGTGTGTTAGTTTCTCCTTTACAACAAAGTGAATCAGTTATACATATACATATGTTCCCATAACTCTTCCCTCTTGTGTCACCCTCCCTCCCACCCCTCTAGGTGGTCACAAAGCACAGAGGTGAACTCCCTGTGCTATGCTGCAGCTTTCCACTAGCTATCTAATTTACATTTGGTAGTGTGTATATGTCCATGCCACTCTCTCACATCGTCACAGCTTACCCCTCCCCATATCCTCAAGTCCATGCTCTAGTAGGTCTGTGTTTTATTCCCATCCTACATATGATGTTTTACATAATATTTTCCCCATATTCCTGCCTTTAAGAAGACGTTTTTTAAACTCAGTGGAAAACAGTAATCATGAAAGAAATCAGTCTTTTCGTAACCTTACTGAACCCTTATATAGCTTATTATTTACCAGATACTGTTTTTACTATTTTACAAATTTTAATTCATTAATCCTCACAACAACCTATGAGGTTGGTACTAGAATTATGTATATTTTACATATGAGGAAACTGAAGCATGGAGAGGTTGAGTAATTTGTGCATGGCCACCTAGTCACTAAGTAGAATATCAGAGGATTTGAACCCAGGCTGTCTAGACCCAGTGTCCATGTGCTTAACCATCTCATGCCATACACTGTACTTATTCTTTGACACCTTCTCCCTGATCCATCTAATTTTTTCACATACTGTTGTTGAGTGTAACTTCTAGCTCATTAATAAATTGCAACTGTATTTCCTCTTCTCCATCTCTCTATCCACTGTTGTCATTCCATTCCTCCATCCTTGGTTCCTTCTTCATGAGTTGTTCTTTCCTTACTTTTTTTTTTCTTTTTTCACGTGGCAAATTGGTATAGTATTTTGACTAATTTCTTTCCTTGAGTTTACTCCTTTGAGACATGTTTTCCAACTTCCTCCAGGGCGGTTTTTCTGAAATATAACCTAATATTTTGCTTCCCTGATTAAAAACATTAAATAGTTTCCCAAAGTTTTTAAGTTAAAACCTAAACTCTTTAAAACAGCCTCCAAAGCCCTGCATGAGCAAGCTTTTTCTGATTTTTCAGATACTCTTGCCATTCCCACACTTGCCTAATTTTTTCATACACACCTCGTGCCACTTTCCCACTTATATCTGACATATCACCCACACTATCTAGCTTTATGATTTATGAAGAATCATCTTACTCTCTGATCCACTGTTTACGCAACTGCAAAACGATGAGGTTAGACTAGAATATCCCTATGTACCTGCCAGCCCTTAAAAAAATCTGTGATCCCGATTCTTGGGTTATCAACTTTTCCACTCTGGTATATTTAGCTTTCTGGATCCGTTATATGTATCCCCAATAAGTGGTCCTGGATGTAAGTTTTAACTATGTCCTTGGAGGAGGAAAATGTCTTAAGTTTTTCTTTTTCGTACTTTGAGATTAATAAGGAATTTCAGTGTATGTTTTTCTTTTGTATACTAATTATTTAAATGCTCTTAGTTCAGAACTGTGTCTGCTCTCACCAATTTTAAAAGCTTTAAAAAGGAAAAAGACTAACCTATTTACAGAGTCAACAAACCCTAAAAATCAAATATTAGAATTCAATTTAAAGTTTAGAAGCCACAAAGTTTGAATGTGTTTATTAATAAGTAAATTTCCATGATCATTTTGAATACCATCTTTAGCTAATCTGTGTTCATTCGTTCTGGTGACTTATATAGTGATCCATTCGTGTTAGCTAAATTGAAAGTCTTGCAGCTTTGACGTATGTAAACACTTATTGACTCTGAAGGGCTGGGATTTGTTTCTTGTCCTTTTCAGAGTCAGTGTTTTCCAAATCACTGTTGCAGAAACAACAGGACCTCAATGGCTAGTTGTTTTTGTGCAGAGGGAAAAACATGCTAATGAACTCTGTATGTGGAGGTATCAGTGTGTTTTTGAATTTCAGTTTAGTTTTTTTTAATTTACGGTTTTCCTTAAAGAGAACTTGCTTCATTTGTGGAATGTTTTCATAAAATGTGGCGTTTGAGAAGGGGCCCCTAAACAAACGTTTCAGAAGTGAAATTGGTTGCTTTTTGTTTAATGGAAAACAAATTGATCTCTAGTCCAATGCAATACAGGGTTTTCTTGAACAGAATTAGAGACTACAGGAAAGAGGAGAAGGCAGAAAGGGATTATTAGTCCCCTCCTGCCTCTTCCTGCTTTCCGTTACTTGGCTTCTTTTCCCTAGTAGAGTGGGTTTTGGAAGCAAGCAGATTAGAGTATGCATCCTGACTCAGCTACTTCCTAGCTGTGATTTGGGGCAAAGTTATTGCCTCTTTAAGCCTCATTTTCCTCACAGTCAATTGAGGCTAATAAAAGTGCTTCTCATGTAGGACTGTAATAAAGATGAAATGACATAATGCATGTTAAGAGCTGGACACAATGTAAGCAATCAGTAAATTGTTATTATTGAATATTACTGATGTTGTTCCATGTGTTGATGAAGAATAAAATTATATTTCATACCACACAGCAAATTTAATTCAAAATTACCTGTGTGATCTTTCTGTTCTCTTTTTAAATGTTCTACCTGTCAGTCCCCTGCCTCACTTCCCTTTTTTGTCCTCCTCCCTCACAAAGACTCTTAAATCTTCCCTGTTACCTGAGTAATTCAATTCTTTCCAAAATGTTTTCCCAGTTAGCAAAATGAAGGCCTTATAGATCACCTAATCTGGCCTTCTTAGAAAGCAGCTAAGCAGACATTCAAGCATGACCTTGTGTTGCTTTTTTGGTCCATCCATCTCCACCCTACTCCCTATCTTCCCACCTACTATCCAATAAGCAGGTCTCTTGCCAAAAAATGGATTCTGCTACTAAGAACAATAGGATTTCTCCAGTGGTACAATTGTTGTTATCCTCAACAAGCAGAGGATTTAGCTTCAGCGCATATATTTTAAGTAATTACATTGTTTGATGGTGCCTTTAAGGTCTCTGATCACACACCAGGAAAAAGCTTTTTAGTTTTGGAGGAATGTGCTAACAGGTTAGTTTATTCTGTAGTGACTTTTGACCATTTAAATCTCTGTGCTCTGAAGTGTTATAGAAGTTGCTTGGACTTAAAATAATACCTCAAAATAATACCTCTCTATATTGGACTGGAGCAGTATATTTTAAGCAATATAGCATATTAGAAGAGGCCAGACCTGGATTCATATCCTGGCTCAGACACTTACTGGCTGTGTGATCTTGGGCAAGTGTTTTAACTTCTCTGAACGTCATTGTTATCATCTATAAAAGGTGGATAAAAACATCTACCTCAAAAGGTTATTTTGAGGATTAAATGCAATATAAAACCCAAATCCCTGGTATATAATACACATAATAAGTGTTTCTGTAATCATTTATAAGTGCATGTGTATTTTAAAAATTCTCTGTTGAAGAAAATATGTAGAAATACGGTCAAAAGTAATATACAATCTACATCTGAGTATATGTGCCACTAGAAGTTTTTAACTGTCAAGAGCTTAGATATGGCTGCTCTTAATAGC
This sequence comes from Kogia breviceps, assembly GCF_026419965.1. Classification (NCBI taxonomy): domain Eukaryota; kingdom Metazoa; phylum Chordata; class Mammalia; order Artiodactyla; family Physeteridae; genus Kogia; species Kogia breviceps. The sequence continues at coordinate 26,468,283 of NC_081330.1, read as the reverse complement.
TATTAAGAAGTTAAGTCAACATGGACATGTTAAGAAATGCTCTCTTCACCAGTATTTCTGTGTGGAATCACCATTGGCACTGGGACCACACTGTAGCTCTCTTGTGGAACTACACTGTGTTGGAGACTGCTTTGTAGCAAGGTCTTTTTGGTATTTCCACTTTTAAATCTTTTCTATGATACCTAAGTTGGCCCTATTTAATGCTGAATTCTTGTTTGTTATAAGTAAAGTGCTTCTCTTTATCAGAGAAAAATAAATCCTACAGCTTGAAAAGGAGATGGAAGAGGAAAAAAAGTCACACCAAAATAATAGGTTTTTTCTCATGAAATACAGCCTCTGTGCACTTTCACAAGCAAGCACTTGCCAGAGAATTCTTGACAATTAAATGTTGCCCCCTACCCTTTTTTAGAGGTAGATCTTCAGTACAAAACAGCTGTCAAAATAACAAATGAATCTAATGTGAGCTGATTAAAAAATACAAAACTAGCTTCAGACTCTTCTTATGTGAATAGCATGTTGTATATGGGATTTGCTGGAATTTAGTCAGATTTCTTTATAGTCACTGAAAAGAAGGAAAGTCCCACTCTCAAAGACATTGGAATGATCTAACTCTCAATTCTGGAGCATGTCTTTTCCTGAGACCTGAGGATTCCAATAATACTTGCTGCTTAAAGTGGTATGCAGGAATTATACTTTGTTTTAAATCAAGGTTCTCATTGCTCTTGATCTTCAGGGGCCACTGCTAACTATCTTTTGCCATCAGATGTTTTCCTCAGGATCCTTGAGCCTATCAACCTGGCTTACTTTCTGGACTCTACCAAGAGGACTGTTGACTTACCAGCCTTGCCAAAGGGAAAGGAAGACTGGGGAGTGAGTGCCCTTCCTACCATGCTGACTTCTTCACTTGGTCTGGCGCACCCATACCCACTTCAGCTAGTCAAGGGCCACTCATTATTCAAATCTCAGATTAAGCATCATTTTATCCAGGAAACTTTTTCTGACACACAGAATAGATGGAGTTCCCTTAGCATAAGCTCTAATTGTTCCCTCTGCTTTCCCTTCATAGTGGTTATCACATTATGTCATGATAGTAAGTTGACCCATATGCAGTTGCTGTTTATGTTAGTCAAAAATGGTGAAGTATTGGCAGTTTCTTATGGTCCAACCTAAAATACTTATTTGTGGAGTTAATTTCTCTCTCCCTTGCAATACCATAAGCTCCATAAGGTCAGAATACAGCCTGTCTCTTTACCTCTGTGTCCTCAGTACCTAGCAAAATGTCTGTCATATAGCAGTTGCTCCATAAACATTTGTTGAATGATGAATGAGTGAATGAATGGATATCACCTGAATACCAATTTCAAGGATGATATGTAAACTCTTGAAACAAGTATTCAAGATACTTCAGACTAGGAAAATTACACTGTGTGTGGAGGGGCGGGCATACTTTATTGTGGGTGGGAAGGACTATTCTTTTGACAAGTGACTCAGCTTCTTCACAGTAGATACTCTTATGTGCCCTAGGGTGGTATACACTTGCCCACCACACATACACTCCCGAGTCAGAATTACTGTTTTATGTTTCTGTTACTGATGGATATCTATCATCTCCCTCAGGAATTTTGCACCAAAACAAATAAAAAGTTTGAATACAACTACTCTAGTTTCTAATGATTCTTACTTCCCTGGTCAACCTTACCTCCACTATGCTTTTGGATGAAACTTGCACTCAAGCCAAACCTCTCTGCTTGCTGTTTTCCACGTACATTTTGGACTTCTTTTCATTTTCATTTGCATCCTTGCTCATGCTTCTGTCTTCTATCAGTTGATATCCCACCCATATTTCAAAGCCCAATTCATAAGTCCTTCCTCTTCCTGAATCCTTTCATGACCGGTCAAGGTAAAGTTTCTCTCTTAAACTCCTAGAACACTTACTATGTGTCCCATGCAGTGTTCTCATTACTTAGTTACTGCCTGGTTTGACAGTAATTTGGTCACGTGATGATCTGTTATTCTCTTCATACCCTGCCCATTCTTACCCCTCATTATCAGTGATTTGGGAGAGTGGGGACTTGGAGAAAAACATGCCTGCTTTGAAGAAATTATATCAATAAATTTATGTTTAAAGAACTTAAAACATACTTGTTTTGTTATACAAAGTACAGAAAATTCATGAGATTTTTATGTATAGCAAAAGGAAGCATTCATTTTAAAAGTTGAGAAATACTTCAAAAGGGAAAATAACAAGGCACCATAGATAATATATAACTAGAAGGAGGTTAAAAAGTGCCCTGGCCTGCGGGACAGAAGAAATGGCATACATAGCCCCTCTCCTCTTATACCCACTGAAAGTCAGGACGACACAACAATATAGAGAGGAGTCTTTTGGTGACATACATGGTCACTAAAAACTCTCTTTATCTCTTTTCTTTCTCTTTCCTAAGAGCAGCAGTTTGGGCTGTCAGATTTGGAGATGAGCAGTTTAGGACTGAGGTGATTTTGTTTCAAAGATACCTTAGATGAAGAGGTTTTGTTTCAGAGTCCATCTTACACTTCAGAGTGAGGTGAGTAGAGCTGGAAGTTTTTCAGTTTCCCTTTAAATGATCAGCCTAGATTCTGCAAGTGGGAGAGGAGGTAGGAAGCAGGGCAGAAGCTCTGTCCATCCAAAGAGACTCGTTTGGGTGGAGTGCCTTTTAGGCTGCTCTTTCTAGATGTGATTTTATCATAAACAATTAAGACAGATGCAGTATCAGTAAATGCTAGAGAACCACCAAGGTGTCTTTTCTCTCCAAGTAAATTATCAGGTTCTTGAAAATAATGGTCATAACTTGTACTTATATGAAACACAGTGCATTATAAACAGTAAATTTTCAACAAATATTTCATTGAATAACAGAAATTAGGTACTGGAAGGGCCCTAGGAATCACATAATTCAACCTCTTCATTTTATATTTCATTAATTCAACAGACAATTATAATGTGACTACTCTGTACTAGGTACTTTGTCCACAGAAGACGCAAAGACAAATAAGACAATAATTGTGTTTGGGGGGATTACAGCATGGAAAACTGAAACTCATAGAGGTAAGTTCACTTATTTAAAACCATGAAGCCTAGGGTAGACCTGGTCATGCACAGTTTAGTGCTCTTTTCTTAAAAAAAGTGCCTTTGTTGTGTCCATGGTGGTCAACCCCACCTAACTCTGGGTCCTGGATACCGGTACCTGCTGCCTCCCTAATTTGAGAAAGTTATTTCTTGCTCCTGTTCTAACCCTAGAAGAGGAGATGCAATTAGTAAAGTCTGGCACTTCATTAGCCCTCATTATGTGTAAGTTAAGAATTCCTTCTTATAGGAAGTTTACTTTTTGTCTTACTTTGTTGCATTCAGTTGCAAAAAGATTTGCATATCTGAGCCATTAGCTTAAGTTTTTCCTCTACTTTATGTCTTTTTAATCAGGTTTCCCTTCATCTAAACCTATGCCTCATTTTTAGGAAAACTCCCCCTAAAGAGCACCCTCTTTTCATTTTATCAAAAATATTTTTATTTATAGCAAATGTTTTTCAAGAAAATTGTGGTAAATTTTAAAGATACAGACTATGAAGGAAAGAAGATAAGAATCACCATAATAGCACATACCTAGAAATAACTACTCAACTTTCAGATATATCACTTTAATTTTGAGGTGGAGTAATAGTGGAATAATTCCATAATCTTTAATTCTGCAGTCTGCTTTTTCCCCTGAATAATATATTCTGAATATCTATTCTTATTAATAATTATTCTTCAATATAAGTTAAATTTATTGGTTATATAATGTTGCATTTTATAAAAGTTTCTTTTTCTGTCATGTGACTGCTGTGTGCCAGGCATTATGCTTTTTTTAAATTGAAGTATAGTTTATTTACAACATTGTGTTAGTTTTTGGTGTGTGGCAAAGTGTTTCAGTTATACATATATATATACATATTCTTTTCCATTATGGTTTATGACAGGATATTGAATATAGATATTGAATATACAGTAGGACCTTGTTGTTTATCTACTTGTTTGTAGTAGTTTGTATCTGCTAATCCCAAACTCCTAATTTATCCCTCCCCCACCCCCTTTCCCCTTTGGTAACCATAAGTTTGTTTTCTATGTCTGTGAGTCTGTTTTGTAAATAAGTACATTTGTGTCATATTTTAGATTCCACATATAAGTGATAGCATATGGTATTTGTTTTTCTCTTTCTGACTTACTTCACTTAGTATGACAATCTCTAGGTTCATCTCTGTTGCTGCAAATGGCATTATTTCATTCTTTTCTGTGGCTGAGTAGTACTCCATTGTATATATAATATATACCACATCTTCTTTATCCTTTCATCTATTGATGGAGATTTAGGTTGCTTCCATGTCTTGGCTCTTGTAAATAGTGCTGCAATGAACATTGGGGTGCATGTGTCTTTTTGAATTATGGTTTTCTCTGAGTATATGTCCAGTAGGGGGATTGCTGGGTCATATGGTAGTTCTGTTTTTAGTTTTTTAGAGAAACCTCCATACTGTTCTTCATAGTGGCTGTACCAATTTACATTCCCACTAACAGTGTAGGAGGGTTCCCTTTTCTCCACACCCTCTCCAGCATTTGTTATCTGTAGACTTTTTCATGACGGCCATTCTAACCAGTGTGTGGTGGTACCTCATTGTAGTTTTGATTTGCATTTCTCTAATAATTAGCAATGTTGAGCATCTTTTCATGTGCCTATTGGCCATCTGTATGTCTTCTTTGGAGAAATGCCTATTTAGGTCTTCTGCTCATTCTTTGATTGGATTGTTTGTTTTTTGTTATTGAGTTGTATGAGCTGTTTGTATATTTTGGAAATTAAGCCCTGGTCTGTCACATCATTTGCAAATATTTTCTCCCAGTCGGTAGATTGTCTTTTCGTTTTGTTTATGGTTTCAAGGAATTGTACTTTAATGAACAGGCATTCTGTGTAAAAAGAATTCTAGTGAAGGATTTAAGTATAGTCTATAGTTAAACAGCTGACTCCAGATTCCACTTACAGAAAAATGTTTTTTGGGGAAATTCCTTGGTAAGAATCTTGAAAGTGGAGGGTTGAATGTCTGAGAATGTGAGTTGGAAGCAAACCTGGTGTGAAAATATTGCTTAACTCCTTTGTACAAGAAATTGGAATATAGGGCTGGAGGTAGAGGTGGGGTGGGGGGCAAAAGAAATAACAGGATAGGAGAGAGAGAGGAAGAAGTTAGGCAACATGTGAGAAGGCCAGAACCTTAAGGATGTGTCCAGTGACATAATATCAGTGGTAGGGTAGAGGACCTTTAAAAAAAAGTCAATAATATTCAATGTTTCATTTTTTTTAATGTAGCTACAATGTAAAATCTTTTCCCCTTCTCAAACCTCCAATAATGTCTGTTATGCCTCTCTAATCTTGTAGTTCAGTTTACAAGGAATGAATTGCTGTAGGTCTAAAGGGAAATGTAGTTTTGCCCTATAACAACTTTGCTGATGCTTTGTGGAGATTAGAGCATTCAATCAGGAGAGAAGTGGTCTAGCAGTTCCAAGAAGTGACTGCAAAAAAAAAGGGAACAGAGGTCAAAGAGACTAAATAATACAGACAAAAAGTAATTTTAACCTGTTTAAAGAGTGGCCATTTGACAAACGCCTGCTTTTTACTAGAAATACACTAAAGAAGTAATCTTGGAATGTTGAAAGATGTTAGGAAGTGGACATCAAGGTTAGATAATACAGTGTGATAAGTTCTGTAGTAGAGGCATGATCAATATCTTTGTTGGGTCTAATGTGAATTGACATTTACATATAAAGAGTCCCCATAGCAACCCTCAATTAAACTTTGATTCCAAACTAGGAGTTAGGAAATTCATGGCTGTAGGAGACATATTTTTCCACTAAAATGCCTATTATCTTTCTTAGAACAACTTTGTCAATAGCCTTCCTACAGAACTTAAAAACATTTCTGAAAAGATAGCAAGATTCATCAATAAAGATGATACTATCTTTATACTATCTTTTAGATACTATCTTTTTAGTATCTAAATAGATATCTATCTTTTTCTGCCTGTTTCCAAAAGACCCAGCTTGTTTCTTCGCTGGTGTGGTGTTTTGCTGACACCTATATGAATCATGATTATCTTTATTTGGGCTTCAATGATAGTGCACTGCCCTCTAGTAATATAATGAAAACCTATTTTAACAGCTTGCCATTATACTATTAGATACAGCATGGGTCAAGACCTAGTCCCCAAATAAGATGACTTTGTATAGTAGAAGCCTGATATAATATGGTTAACCTGGCAGGAGGTCGTACTCCTACATCCCAATACCAGCGTTATAAAGGAGTTCTGCTGTATTGGTTTAATTGATGTGTTATGCTGATTAAAGATATGTGCCTTAATGCTGTCTCTTTCCTTTCAACTGCGATAAAATGTAACCTCTGGAGTTACTATGAAGTGTTGGTTGTTTATAGTGTCTTTCTAACTGACAGACAATATCCCAGATTCTACTGTTGATTGCAACTATGACAGGGATAGACTCATCTGGAGGTCTAGAATATATGGAAGCAGAATATATTCTGCTTGGGATTAAAATATAGAACACAAGGATAGGTATCAGAAAAAAACATTCTAAGTATTTTTCCCTCCCAAAGGAAGCAGTTTGAAGTCAGATTTCAAATCTGAATAGAGTTATAGAAATTGAGAGCCAAGTTGCAAAGTCAGATAAGACAGGAATGAACTGGAGTAGAAAAGTGAGGAAGTGCAAAGCAGTGAAAGGAAGATGAACTTGGAGTAATTTATGAGTTGAAGACTAGAGAGATATGAAAATTCTTTGTTTTATTCTAGAGACTTCTGATGTAGTCATGTTGAGGATAATTTAAAGCAGGGTTTCTCAACCTCAGCATTAGTGTCATTCTGGACCAGATAATTCTTGGTTGTGGGGTGTTGCCCTATGCACTGTAGGATGTCTAGCAGCATCCCTGGCCTCTGCCTACTAGATGCCAATGCCCCCACCCGACTGAGTTCCTATAAACCAAAAATGTCTCCAGACATTGACAAATGTCTCTTTGTGGAAGAGAGTAAACTTGGCTAGTTGAGGACCACTGACTGAAGGCATTGACAGAAAGAAAATAGTTAAGAGAGTTAAAATATACTCCACTTAGGCTATATTTCCCACATATAGATAAACTCATAATAGTGTCTTACTGTCGTCCTCTCCACCTCATATTTCTAAAGTTGTGCTATCTCTTTTTTTCCCTCCTCTGAAAATTAAGACTATTGTTTACACTTTCCATGTGGTTAGAGTAGTTCAGAAAATAGAGTGTTGATAAATTCCATGTGTTCCTTAGGTCATGATATATATTCAGGGACTACTTTCAAATGAAGAATGGTGTCATCAGGCAAGGAAATCCTTGGAGGAATTTCTGACTTTCGGGCATTGTCAGATGTGTCTGGAAAAAAGTTCTAAATAGATACAAAGGTAATTCTATTCAAATATATTTTTGATGGGTTTTCTGTTTATTTGGTGCCCCAGCTTAGCTGTGCGGTATAAGCTCTCTGCATGTATGAGTATTTCTGTGCATGTGTGTTGATTTTCTGAGCTTTGTTAGAATTTACTTCTGTTTGTTCTTACAGAGAATAAAAATGGAAAATAAAACAATACAGCTGCCCCCATTGACACTACTATCCTAATGTTATTTTGGTCTTGAATCTGTCTAGTTCTTGGCGGTTTCTTTATCTTTTCAACCATTTCATCCAAGGAAGCTGAAAATATTACATGAAATATTTTCCTTATTTGTTTGGAAGCTGGGTTTTTAGAATTCAAGCAATGATCCCAAACTGTCATATTCCATTGATTTCTACAATTACTCATTTTAATAACTTCTCTTGGACAGCAGGGGATCATCTGTGGTGTTGCAAAACAGCATTACCTTTTGTAACTCAAAAACATTTTTACTGACGTGAAGATTTATTGGCCTAAACTATTTACAATGCTTTGTTCTATTTGTTCTAAACATTAGCCAAGGTACATACTAGCATTCTTATTGCAGAACAGGGTAGGTTACTATTAGTCCCTTATCATTTGTTGACAGAACATTTGAGAGTTCTTTTTCATTTCAATGCTATTACTTTTCACAATATTTTGTTTCTTACATGGAGGATTTTGAAGAGCGTTTTTTAGACCAAATTTGTCCTGAAACTGAAGTATTTGACTTCTGGATTAATTTTCCATCTTGAAATAGAATATCTAATAAAAGTTCCCAAATCTGTAATTTTTAGTAGAGTAGATGATATGAAATGTGGTGGATGAGGTGAACATTTCTCTAAAATGGTAAAACCATCCCCAAATTGCAAAAGTGCCTTGTTGTGCACAAATATAATCACTATGTGAAGTTCCACTAAATGAAAATGTACTTTTACAAACAGTTTATATCAACCAGATGGGCCTTTGGCCCGGTTTTATTTTTGTTTTAACTATAGAATTGTGTTCATTATAGCATTTAAATACAGAAATGTGTAGATATTAAAAGTGAAAGGATATTATTTACCTCTACTCCTCTGCCCAGTTCCACTCTCCTAAAATCACTGCTAATGACAGTTTGGTGTATAATTTTTAGAATGTTGTTCAAGGTATACAAAAATAACCTGTCATGAGGTATCTTTTCATGATATACACACATCTACCCACCCTACTAACCAACACACACAGTTTTTAAATTATTGCTTTAATATTTCATTCTATGGGTGTAGCATAAATTTTTAAACTAATCATTAATGTTAGAAATTTATTTATACCATTTTGTTATTTTACAGATGATGCTTCAGTATATATCTGTGTTCTCTAAAATGACTGAGGGTTCCGTGAGAGTATGAGCTATATTTTGTTTATTTGTTTATTAGAGGTTCAACTATCACTGCCTCTAGATCTCCAGTTAAAGTCTATTCTACTCATTTGCCTTGCACAAATGCCACTGTGTGAGGTGAACAAGGGGGAGTTGGATTAGGATGAAGGAGAAGAAGTGATGTCTGATAACTGGTTGGAGACTGGGCAGTGATAAAGGAGCAGCAGCAGAATGCATAGTAGAAAAGAAAATACAGCAAAAGCCATAAATCAGAACCAGAGTGGATTATAAAAAACTTAAATTCCCAGGCTATGCAGAAATATTAGAGGAGTATATTAGACTCACATGGCAACTGGCCTTTCAAGCGAAATTTACCTGGACCATAAGTGGAAGGTAAATTGCATTTGACGTCTAAGTGTTAACGAGAAGTATTTTACATGCTTTAAAACTTGAAAGTGATCCATCTAAGATATATATATATATAAACAAGAAACAAAGAACCTAGATTTCAGTTTACTTGAGAACATGGGCCAATCTTATTTTGTCTACCACTTTAACTTACATATATTAAGCAGCATGCTAAATATTTTTTTAAGGAAGAAATAAAAGGAAAGAAGGGAGGGAGGAAGAAGAAGGGAGAAAGGGAGGAAGGAAGGAAACTTATGGATAACATAATTCCAAACACAGCTTCATTTTAGCATAGGAAAATAAAGGTTCAAATAGATCTATTTAAAGATTTGGAGAAAGTTTTGAAATATTAGGTACATCCCTAATTTATGAATGTATGATTATATTCTTTAATAACATATCCCTCAGTAGGCCTATGAAAGATTAAATATTGACCTACATTATTTTTGCATTTAGTAAATATTATTTATTGGACAGCTCCTGTGTATGCAGCGGTCTCTGTTGTGGGAGACACGTGACTTTCGCCTTTAAGGAATTTATAATCTAGGCTTAAACACACATGCACATAATTTAAATGACTTAAGACAACAAAAACAACAGCAGTGGGCCACAGTGGGAAAAAGACCATGAGTTTTTGAATAAGATTTAAGTTCAAATACTGGATGGCCATGTAACCTTGGCATGATATATACTACTCTAGATCTCAGTTTCCTCATTTATAAAATGAGGAAATTAAAATATTATCTACCTCATAGGGCTATAGTGAAAAATAAGGTAATGTAGTTAAATACTTAGCATAGTGCCTGAAACACTGTAAGCACCTAATAATGAGGATATGAATATTACGGTTATTACCTACCCATAACAGTGAACACAAGATACGTCTTTAAACCATATATGATTAAGTGCCAAATGAGGACTGTAGATGAGAGGTCAGCACATTTTTCTTTTTTTTTTTTTTTTGTGAAAGAGCAAGTAGTAAATACATTAGAATATTTGCAGACTCTAGATGATCCCTGTCACATATTCATTATTTTTGTTTATAATTCTTTAAAAATATAAAAGCTACTCTTAACTCACAGGCTGTACAAGAACAGGTTTGCAGCTGAATTTAACCAGAGACTGTATTTCACCAGCCCCTGCTTTAGATGATAAAGTACTGTAGGATCTCAAGAAAGATACTAGCGACATGCTGAGTTTATTGTAAAAGGTGGGTCTTGATCTGTGTCTTAGAGAATCAATGGACCATAAATATAATTTGGGATGGTAATTCTTATCTTCTTAGAGCAACTGATAAAAATGTTGCTCAGTATGTCACTCTGAAAAATGCATGGACTACTGAATGCAAATAACTGAAAACAGAATTTAGGAATAGGCTTTTAAAGCTTTGGGCACTCAGTGAGTTTCTGGGACCTACGAATGTGGATGGCACTCTTTGGCTATTACCCCTTCTGTGAGATCTCCCACAGTATACTTTTTCTGTATACAAACCATTTGTTTATTTCATAAGGATTCAACATTGAGAATTCAGCATATTTGAAAGATGAGTACAAATATAACAATAATTGCTAACAATAATTTCTTTATGCCAGGTAATGTTCCAAATGACTCACATTCATTAACTTATTTAATCCTTACAATAACCTTATGATGTATCTAATGTTGTTATTGCCCCCATTTTACAGAAGAGGAAACTGAGGCTTAAAGAGTTTAGGCAGATTATCCTATGTCTCACAGATAATGAGGGGCAGAGGTGAGATGTAAGCACAGGTAGTCTGGCTCTGGAACCTATACTCATACAATACCTTTTCTAGTGGGCTCTGATTCATTAGTGATCTTAGGCAGCTGAGATTGAAACTCAATTTTATAGAATTAAAAAATAAGGCCAGCATATTTCCTGCCATATTATTTTTATCAATATATTTTGAAAGATATACTGAAGTAAGACAATTTTTTTCTGGCCATCCACAAATTTCTATAGTGTTTCACTTACCTATAAAACAGAGTGATAAACACTGTGGTTGGGGGGATGCCATGATGTTATAATGTCATCCTCATTTTACAAATGAGGAAACTCAGATTTGGGGAGATACAGCAGCTTGTCCAAGGTCACATAGCTAGTCAAATGGCAGACCCAGGATTTGACCCTAAGCCTGTCTGATGCTAGAGCCCAAGCTTTAACCATCTTACATACTGCCCCCAAACAATTTACAGTCTAGTTGGGAAAATAAGGGAAATTATTAGTAATAGTACCCAATGGCATTTATGAGATGAATAGACATTAGGTGCTGTGAAAATTCAGTGGAAGGAGAGAGCACTTTGAGCTGCGGTAGACACAGGGGAGGTGATGGTGATGTTAATTTTTATACCAGTCAGTCCAAAATTAGCAAAGCACAAGTTGCAAAGTGGGAGTGGGATGTGAATGGCAAAAATACTGGAGATATGCTAGATGATTTAAGACAATGGCACATTGGAAAGGGTTGCTTCTGCTGTAATTTATTGTTATGGAAACAATATACACTAACAGTAAATGTTTTTTAAAAAAAAGAACCAAAGACTGAAGGAGAGAGGGCAGTGACATCTGAAATTTATCTCCAAAACATTAAATAATCAATCATACTGAAAGCTTTGAGCAGGAGAGTTAAAGATGATAGCATTTTGCTACAATACTATCCTTTCATAAATAGTGAAAGATTAGAATTAGTGGTATATTTTTTAAAAAGGAACACTGGCTGAGTGGATACTGTCAAAGTTTAACAATATGCTTATGATTTAACAGTTTTCATGTTATGGAAACAGGATTTTTATACTAATAATTTTTGGCATCTTAAAAAAGTCACAGCATTTTAAACATCATTGTTGCAATCATCTGTATTTGCCCCATATTATATTTTGATTTTTTTAGCCCCATAAGTGGATATAATTTAATAATATCTCTAAAATATGCCATTATCCATCAAGGAGTATGATATTATCTTGTCCCATTCATTTCTCTGATATTCTATTGAAGAGTATGTCTGATATCTTTTGTAACTCCTGATAAGGTTTTTTTTTTTTTTTTGTATTAGAAGGTCATTACAAATCTCTGAATAGATTGATGAAACTGTTAATTTACCTGTCAAGAGAGGGTCACAGATGTGTCTGAAAAGAGATGTACTAATGGCATGGCACTAATGTAATTTCACAAACGACTTGATGGAGCACATAAAGCATATTTTTTCTATTAAATACACATAGCATGGCATTATATCTTGCTTTACAGGCTGTGAAAAATATTTTTAATCAGCTAAAAGATGAAGAGACTCTTCAAGGTTATGCAGATTAAGTTATAAAAAGCCCTTAAACGCATAATCCTCAGTGAGTATTCAGGAAGGAAAATTTCAATCAGGGATGTTTGTTTAGACTGACAACATTTGTGAGTTTAAGTTTCCAAGAGGATTTTAAAGGGAAAATTAGAATGTGAGTGTCATTCTTAAAAACCAAAATAGGGAAAATGCAAAGTTATTCAATGCTTATGTTCATTAAAATATATTTACTGAACCAGGATCCTAGGTTGCTGACCTCCCTTCTAGTCTGGATCAGAACACAATTGTAGCTATAGATGCTTTTGTTTGTTTTTAATTACCTGACCACCTACAAATATTTCTCACTGTCCTTGAGATTGTGATCACCACTTCCTTCTCCTAAGCAGCAAGTAATTACCAAAATGCCTTTAAGTACCAACTTGCTGACCTCAAATAAAGAACCTTTTATACTTCATTGATTCATTCATTGATTCATTCACTTATTTACTCAGCAAATCTATCTTTAACTTTTATAATATACTCAGCACTCTAGTAGTCACTTGAGATATAATGGGCTTCAAAGTACTTCTACATGTCAATTATGCCTCAGAAAAAAAAACAACTTATGTAACACTGAGCTTTTTAGGAAATAGTCTAGACCTTAGACTGAGAATGTAGCAGGTAGGGGTTCTGGCCCCTTAATAAATAATTGATGGGAGTGCTGCTGTTCTACCTTGGGAAGAATATTATGCAAAAACTGGGAAACTGGAACTTAAGGTAGAGTCTGGGGAGTTAGACATGCCTGGAATTAATCAAAAGTCCTCTAAACCAGGAGGTTGAGGCAGAAGTCAAAGAACCTCCAGTCACCTGAGATGAGAGGCAAGCCGAAGGTGTTCCAGCCAGGGAATCAATCTCCAGGACCCCTAGGTTAACATCTGAGCTCCCCACTCTTTTTTTTTTTTTTTTTTTTTTTTTTGCGGTATGCGGGCCTCTCACTGCTGTGGCCTCTCCCGTTGCGGAGCACAGGCTCCGGACGCGCAGGCCTAGCGGCCATGGCTCACGGGCTTAGTTGCTCCGCGGCATGTGGGATCTTCCCGGACCAGGGCACGAACCCGTGTCTCCTGCATCGGCAGGCGGATTCTCAACCACTGCGCCACCAGGGAAGCCCTGAGCTGCCCACTCTTATCTTGCCCCTGATAATAAATAACCATAGGTATCATGAAAGTTGATGGTCAGGGAATTGAGGACCCTGACCCTGAAGACCCTGAAGCACTGTAAGGTCTTTAATCATCCAAGAATGATTAAAATTCTTTTCAATATATTTTTCTTCCCAAAGTAAGAGAAACAAACCTTCAAGAAGAAGTGAATCTAAAATTACTTTCCACTTTATATTAAAATATTCTGAGAACTCCATCAGGGTCCCAGGAACTGAATGTTGGGCCCGGCTGCATTACTTCTGAACTGTGTGATCATGTACACGTCACGTAACTTTCTGGAGCTGTAGTTTCCATCTATAAAAAAAGGATGCTCAAACTGGCCCAGCCTGACATTTGGGGTTGTGTTAGGAGAATCTAATGATATTAAACTTGAGAGCATTTTAAATTTGTTCAGCAATATACAAATGTAAGGAATTTTTACTTGAGAGTATCTCAGGCTCTGAAAAAGTCTTCTTTAGTACTTAAGCAGCAAGTTCCTTAAGAGTCTCATCTGATGGTTATTACAGTAGTTGAAAGTATTTTAAGAGTTTATAATAAAACTGGAAATGACAGATATTCTCATTTTATTATGCAGGAGATAGAATTGCCAATCGTCAAGTGACTTTAGGACTGCTTCTTTTATTCTTAATATACTGTATACTGACTATGTAATACCTGTTCACAAAGAGTTGAAAACATTTATAGCTGTGCTGTCCCTCTCTTTGTCAAAGGTGTTTTGTCTAATAGGTTGAAGTAAAGGCCATTGTACTGTATCAGACACGGCAGTGCATGATCTACTCAGGGCAGTGGGACAGAAATAATAAAGGCTAGAGATCTAGTTACTGATCAACGCCACTAAGATTTTGCAGCATAGAAAGTATAGCAGTACATCCAGAATGAAAATAAAAGCAGTAAAACCAAAACATATAATTATATAGGACCCAAAGTTGTCTGGGAATGTTGTTCTTCTGGAATGTAAATGTAGGCATGACTATGATCCCCTCTTTTTTTCCACCCTACTTTTATATATATATATATATATATATATATATTTATTTATTTTTGGCTGCGTTGGGTCTTCTTTGCTGTGTGCGGGCTTTCTCTAGTTGCGGCGAGCGGGGGCTCCTCTTTGTTGCGGTCCGCGGGCTTCTCATTGAGGTGGCTTTTCTTGTTGCCGAGCACGGGCTCTAGGCGTGTGGGCTTCACTAGTTGCAGCATGCAGCCTCAGTAGTTGCGGAGCTCAGGCTCTAGAGCACAGGCTCAGTAGTTGTGGCTCACGAGATTAGTTGCTCCGCGGCATGTGGGGTCTTCCTGGACCAGGCCTCGAACCCATGTCCCCTGCATTGGCAGGCAGATTCTTAACCTCTGCACCATCAGGGAAGTCCCTCCACCCTAATTTTTAATAAAATTTGTGTACACTAAATTTACAGGTGCTTTTTATGGTATACAGTTATGTTAGTTTTGACAAATCATAGAGTTGTGAAATCATTGCCAAGATCAAGATACAGAATAGTTTCTATACCCCAAGAAAACTGATTCATGCTGCCCCTTTGTAGTCAAATTCTTCCTCCTATTCTTAACTCCTGTCAATCCATTCTCTGTCCCTATAGTTTTGCCTTTTCCAGAGTGTCACATAAATCAAGTCATACCTAGAGTACATTGTCTTTTCAATCTGGCTGCTTTCACTTAGCATATAATGCATTTGAAATTCACACACGATGTTACTTTTATCAGTAACCCATTCCTTTTAATTGCTGATTAATATCCCATTGTATGAATTTACTACAGTTTGTTTATAAATTCATCTCTTTTTTTTTTTTTTTTTTTTTTTTTTTTTGCTGTATGCGGGCCTCTCACTGTTGTGGCCTCTCCCGTTGCGGAGCACAGGATCCGGACACGCAGGCCTAGCGGCCATGGCTCACGGGCTTAGTTGCTCTGCGGCATGTGGGATCCTCCCGGACCGGGGCACGAACCCGTGTCTCCTGCATCGGCAGGCGGATTCTCAACCACTGCGCCACCAGGGAAGCCCTATAAATTCATCTCTTGATGGATACCTAGGAGTTGGATGGCTGGGTCACATGGGAAGTATATATTTAACATTACCAGAAACTACCTGATTGTCTTTTAAAGTGGCTGTACCATTTTCCATTCCCACCTGCAATGCATGAGAGCTCCAGTTGCTCTGTATACTCTCCAGCATTTGGCATTGTCATTCTAATAGA
The DNA here is from genome assembly GCF_026419965.1 of Kogia breviceps. Taxonomy (NCBI): domain Eukaryota; kingdom Metazoa; phylum Chordata; class Mammalia; order Artiodactyla; family Physeteridae; genus Kogia; species Kogia breviceps. The sequence continues at coordinate 26,452,318 of NC_081330.1, read as the reverse complement.
TGCATAGTAGTATCTCATCAAGATCATTATTTGTGCTTTTTTCCCTAATGATTAGTTACACTGAATACCTATTTGTGTGCTTATTTGCCGTCCATATAACTTCTTTGGTGAACTGTTTCTTCATGTGTTTTACTTATTTTTAAAATTAGGTTTTCTTGGTTTTTTTTTTTTTTTTTTTTTCTTTTGTGGTATGCGGGCCTCTCACTGCTGTGGCCTCTCCCGTTGCGGAGCACAGGCTCCGGACGCGCAGGCTCAGTGGCCACGGCTCACGGGCCCAGCCGCTCCGCGGCATGTGGGATCTTCCCCGACCGGGGCACAAACCCGTGTCCCCTGCATCGGCGGGCGGGCTCTCAACCACTGCGCCACCAGGGAAGCCCAGGTTTTCTTGTTTTTAATCTCTAAGAGTTCTTTATATATTCTGGATATAATCCTTTGTCAGATATATGATTTGCAACTATTTTCCCTCAGAATGAAGCTTGTCTTTTCATCCTCTTTTTTTTTTAACATCTTTATTGGAGTACAATTGCTTGACAATGGTGTGTTAGCTTCTGCTTTACAACAAAGTAAATCAGCTACACACACACACACACACACACACACACACACACACGCATCCCCACATCTCCACCCTCTTGCGTGTCCCTCCCTCCCACCCTCCCTATCCCACCCCCCCAGGTGGTCACAAAGCAGTGAGCTGATCTCGCTGCGCCACACAGCTGCCCACCCCCAGCCATCGGTTCTACACCTGGAAGTGTATACACATGTCCATGCCACTCTCTCACCCTGTCCCAGCCTCCCCGCCCCTCCCCCTCCCCCTCCCTGTGTCCTCAAGTCCATTTTCCAGTAGGTCTGTGTCTTTATTCCCGTCCTGCCCCTAGATTCTTCATGATCATTTTTTTTTACATTCCATATATGTGCGTCAACACATGGTATTTGCTTTTCTCTTTCCGACCCACTTCTAGAGGTCCATCAACCTCACTGCTAACAACTCAACTTCGTTTTTCCTTATGGCTGAGCAATATTCCACTGTACACATGTGCCACATCCTCTCCATCAATTCATCTGTCGATGGATACCTGTGCTGCCTCCATGTCCCGGCTGCTGCAAACAGAGTTGCGGTGAACATTGTGGTACATGACTCTTTTTGAATTATGGTTTTCTCAGGGTATATGCCCAGTAGTGGGATTGCTGGGTCATATGGTAGTTCTATTTTTAGTTTTTTAAGGAACCTCCATACTGTTCTTCATAGTGGCTGTATCAGTTTACATTCCTGCCAACAGTGTATGAGGGTTTCCTTTTCTCCACACCTTCTCTAGAATTTATTGTTTATAGATTTTTTTAATGTTTTCAATTGAATTTATTTATTTATTTATTTTAAACATCTTTATTGGAGTATAATTGCTTTACAATGGTTTGTTAGTTTCTGCTTTATAACAAAGTGAATCAGTTATACATATACATATGTTCCCCTATCTCTTCCCTCTTGCATCTCACTCCCTCCGACCCTCCCTATCCCACCCCTCTAGGTGGTCACAAAGCACCTAGCTGATCTCCCTTTGCTACGTGGCTGCTTCCCACTAGCTATCTGTTTTACATTTGGTAGTGTATATATGTCCATGCCACTCTCTCACTTTGTCCTAGCTTACCCTTCCCCCTCCCCGTATCCTCAAGTCCATTCTCTAATAAGTCTGTGTCTTTATTGCTGTCTTGCCCCTAGGTTTTTCATGACCATTTAAAAAAAATTTTTACATTCCATATATATGTGTTAGCATATGGTATTTGTTTTCCTCTTTCTGACTTACTTCACTATGTGTGACAGACTCTAGGTCCATCCACCTCACTACAAATAACTCAGTTTCGTTTCTTTTTATGTCTGAGTAATATTCCATTGTATATATGTGCCACATCTTCTTTATCCATTCATCAGTCGATGGACACTTAGTTTGCTTCCATGTTCTGTCTATTGTAAATAGAGCTGCAATGAACATTTTGGTACATGACTCTTTTTGAATTATGGTTTTTCAGGGTATATGCCCAGTAGTGGGATTGTTGGGTCATATGGTAGTTATATTTTTAGCTTTTTAAGGAAGCTCCATACTGTTCTCCATAGTGGCTGTATCAGTTTACATTCCCAGCAACAGCGCAAGAGGGTTCCCTTTTCTCTGCACCCTCTCCAGCAATTATTGTATCTAGATTTTTTGATGATGGCCATTCTGACTGGTGTGAGGTGATACCGCACTGTAGTTTTGATTTGCATTTCTCTAATTATTAGTGATGTTGAGCATCCTTTCATGTGTTTGTTGTCAGTCTCTATATCTTCTTTGGAGAAATGTCTATTTAGGTCTTCTGCCCATTTTCAGATTGGGTTGTTTGTTTTTTTAATATTGAGCTGCATGGGCTGTTTATATATTTTGGAGATTAAGCCTTTGTCAGTTGCTTCATTTGCAAATATTTTCTCTCATTCTGAGGGTTGTCTTTTTGTCTTATTTATGGTTTCCTTTGCTGTGCTAATGTTTTAAGTCTCATTAGGTCCCATTTGTCTATTTTTGTTTTTATCATTTCTCTAGGAGGTGGGTCAAAGGGATCTTGCTGTGATTTATGCCATGGAGTGTTCTGCCTATGTTTTCCTCTAAGACTTTTATATTGTCTGGCCTTACATTTAAATCTTTAATCCATTTGGAGTTTATTTTTGTGTATGGTGTTAGAGAGTGTTCTAATTTCATTCTTTTACAAGTAGCTGTCCACTATTCCCAGCACCAATTGTTGAAGAGGCTGTCTTTTCTTCATTGTATATTCTTGCCTCCTTTATCAAAAATAAGGTGACCATATGTGCATGGGTTTATCTCTGGGCTTTCTATCCTGTTGCATTGATCTATATTTCTGTTTTTATGCCAGTACCATACTGTCTTGATGACTGTAGCTTTGTACTGTAGTCTGAAGTCTGGGACCCTATTTCCTCCAGCTCCATTTTTCTTTCTCAAGATTGCTTTGGCTCTTCGGGGTCTTTTGTGTTTCCATACAAATTGTGAAACTATTTGTTCTAGTTCTGTGAAAAATGCCAGTGGTAGTTTGATAGGGATTGCATTGTATCTGTAGATTGCTTTGGGTAGTATAGTCACTATCACAATATTGATTCTTCCAGTCCAAGTACATGATATATTTCTGCATCTGTTTATGTCATTTTTGATTTCTTTCATAAGTGTTTTATAGCCTTCTGAGTAGAAATCTTTCACCTCCTTAGGTAGGTGTATTCCTAGGTGTTTTATTCTTTTTGTTGCAGTGGTAAATGGGATTGTTTCCTTAATTTCTCTTTGTGATTATTCGTTGTTGGTGTATAGGAATGCCTGAGATTTCTGCACATTAATTTGTATCCTGCAACCTTACCAAATTCATTTAGTTCTAGTACTTTTCTGGTGGCATCTTTAGGATTTTCTGTGTATAGTATGATGTCATCTGCAGGGTGACAGTTTTACTTTTTCTTTTCCAATTTGTATTCCTTTTATATCTTTTTCTTCTCTGATTGCTGTGGCTAAGACTTCCAAAACTATGTTGAATAAGAGTGGCAAGAGTGTACATCCTTGTCTTGTTCCTGACCCTAGTGGAAATGCTTTCAGATTTTCACAATTGAATATGATGCTCACTGTGGTATGTCATATATGGCCTTTATTATGTTGAGGTAGGTTCCCTCTGTGCCCATCTTCTGGAGAGTTTTTTTTTTTATCATAAATGGGTGTTGAATTTTGTTGAAAGCTTTTTCTGCATCTATTGAGATTATCAAATGGCTTTTAATCTTTCAGTATGTTAATATGGTATATCACATTGATTGATTTGCATATATTGAAGAATCCTTGTATTCCTGGGATAAACCCCACTTGATCATGGTGTATAATCCTTTTAATGTACTATTGGATTCTGTTTGCTGGTATTTGGTTGAGGATTTTTGCATCTATGTTCATCGGTCTTATTGGCCTGTAGTTTTCTTTCTTTGTGACATCTGTGTCTGGTTTTCGTATCAGGGTGATGGTGGCCTCATTGAATGAGTTTGAGAGTGTTCCTCCCTCTGCTATATTTTGGAAGAGTTTGACAAGGGTAGGTGTTAGTTCTTCTCTAAAAGTTTGATAGAATTTGCCTGTGAAGCCATCTGGTCCTGGGCTTTTATTTGTTGGAAGATGTTTAATCACAGTTTCAATTTCAGTGTTTGTGATTGGTCTGTTTATATTTTCTAATTTTTTCCTGGTTCAGTCTTGGAAGGTTGTGTTTCTAGCTTTCTGCTTTGTAGAATGTGTCCATTTCTTTCAGGTTGTCCATTTTATTGGAATGTAGTTTCTTGTATTAAACTCTCTGATCATTTGTATTTCTGCCACATCAGTTGTTACTTCTACTTTTTCATTTCTAAATCTTATTTTTAACATCTTTATTCGAGTATAATTCCTTTACAATGGTGGGTTAGTTTCTGCTTTATAAAAAAGTGGATCAGTTATACATATACATATGTTCCCATATCTCTTCCCTCTTTCGTCTCCCTCCCTCCCACCCTCGTTATCCCACCCATCTAGGTGGTCACAAAGCACCAAGCTTATCTCCCTGTGCTATGTGGTTGCTTCCCACTAGCTATCTATTTTACATTTGGTAGTGTATATATGTCCATGCCACTCTCTCACTTTGTCCCAGCTTAACCTTCCCCCTCCCTTATCCTCAAGTCCATTCTCTAGTAGGTCTGTGTCTTTATTCCTGTCTTACCTCTAGGTTCTTCATGACTTTTTTTTTTTTTTTTTAGATTCCATATATATGTGTTAGCATACGGTATTTGTCGTTCTCTTTCTGACTTACTTCACTCTGTATGACAGACTCTAGGTCCATCCACCTCATTACAAATAACTCAATTTTGTTTCTTTTTATGGCTGAGTAATATTCCATTGTATATATGTGCCACATCTTCTTTATCCATTCATCTGTCGATGGACACTTAGGTTGCTTCCATCTCCTGGCTATTGTAAACAGATCTGCAGTGAACATTTTGGTACATGACTCTTTTTGAACTATGGTTTTCTCAGGGTATATGTGGAGTATTGGGATTGCTGGGTCATATGGTAGTTCTATTTGTAGTTTTTTAAGGAACCTCCATACTGTTCTCCATAGTGGCTGTACCAATTCACATTCCCACCAGCAGAGCAAGAGTGTTCCCTTTTCTCCACACCCTCTGCAGCATTTATTGTTTCTAGATTTTTTGATGATGGCCATTCTGACCAGTGTGAGATGATATCTCATTGTAGTTTTGATTTGCATTTCTCTAATGATTAATGATGTTGAGCATCCTTGCATGTGTTTGTTGGCAATCTGTACATCTTCTTTGGAGAAATGTCTGTTTAGGTCTGATGCCCATTTTTGGATTGGGTTGTTTCTTTTTTTGTTATTGAGCTGCATGGGCTGCTTGTAAATTTTGGAAATTAATCCTTTGTCAGTTGCGTCATTTGCAAATATTTTCTCCCATTCTGGTGGTTTTCTTTTGGTCTTGTTTTTTGTTGTTGCTGCTGCCTGAACGCGCAGGCTCAGTGGCCATGGCTCACGGGCCCAGCCGCTCCGCGGCATGTGGGATCTTCCCGGACCGGGGCAAGAACCCGTGTCTCCTGCATCGGCAGGCGGACTCTCAACCACTGCGCCACCAGGGAAGCCCCTTTTGGTCTTGTTTATGGTTTCCTTTGCTGTGCAAAAACTTTTAAGTTTCATTAGGTCCCATTTGTTTATTTTTGTTTTTATTTCCATTTCTCTAAGAGGTGGGTCAAAAAGCATCTTGCTGTGATTTATGTCATGTAGTGTTCTACCTATGTTTTCCTCTAAGTTTTATTGTGTCTGGCCTTAAATTTAGGTCTTTAATCCATTTTGAGCTTTTTTTGTGTATGGTGTTAGGGAGTGTTGTAATCTCATTCTTTTATATGTACCTGTCCAGGTTTCCCAGCACCACTTATTGAAGAGGCTGTCCTTTTTCCGCTGAATATCTCTGCCTCCTTTAGCAAAGATAAGGTGACCATATGTGTGTGGGTTTATCTCTGGTCTTTCAATCCTGTTCCATTGATCTATGTTTCTGTTTTTGTGCCAGTACCATACTGTCTTGATTATTGCAGGTTTATAATAAAGTCTGAAGTCAGCGAGCCTGATTCCTCCAGCTCCATTTTTCGTTCTCAAGATTACTTTGGTTATTTGGGGTCTTTTGTGTTTCCATACAAACTGTGCAATTTTTTCTTCTAGTTCTGTGAAAAATGCCAGTGGTAGTTTGATAGGGATTGCATTGAATCTGTAGATGGCTTTGGGTAGTAGAGTCATTTTCCCACTGTTGATTCTTCCAATCCAAGAACATGGTATATCTCTCCATCGATTTGTATCACCTTTAATTTCTTTCATCAGTGTCTGATAATTTTCTGCATACAGGTCTTTTGTCTCCTTAGGTAGGTTTATTCCTACGAATTTTATTCTTTTTGTTGAAAGGGTAAATGGGAGTGTTTTCTTAATTTCACTTTCAGATTTTTCATCATTAATATATAGGAATGCCAGAGATTTCTGTGCAATAATTTTGTATCCTGGTACTTTACCAAATTCATTGATTAGCTCTAGTAGTTTTCTGGTAGCATCTTTAGGATTCTGTATGTATAGTATCATGTCATCTGCAAACAGTGACAGCTTTACTTCTTCTTTTCTGATTTTGATTCCTTTTATTTCCTTTTCTTCTCTGATTGCTGTGGTTAAAATTTACAAATCTATGTTGAGTAAGAGTGGTGAGACTGGGAAATCTTGTCTTGTTCCTGATCTTAGTTGAAATGGTTTCAGTTTTTCACCATTGAAGACAATGTTGGCTGTGGGTTTGTCATTTATGGCCTTTATTATGTTAAGGAAAGTTCCCGCTATGCCTACTTTCTGCAGGGTTTTTATCATAAATGGGTGTTGAATGTTGTCAAAAGCTTTCTCTGCATCTATTGAGATGATCATATGGTTTTTCTCCTTCAATTTGTTAATATGGTGTATTACGTTGATTGATTGGCATATATTGAAGAATCCTTGCATTCCTGGAATAAACCCCACTTGATCATGGTGTTTGATCCGTTTAATGTGCTGTTGGATTATTTTTGCCAGTATTTTGTTGAGGATTTTTGCATCTGTGTTCATTGATGATATTGGCCTGTAGTTTTCTTTCTTTGTGACGTCTTTGTTTGGTTTTGGTATCACGGTGATGGTGGCATCATTGAATGAGTTTGGGAGTGTTCCTCCCTGTGCTATATTTTGGAAGAGTTGGATAAGGATAGGTGTTAGCTTTTCTCTAAATGATTGATGGAATTCGCCTGTGAAGCCATCTGGTCCTGGGCTTTTGTGTGTTGGAAGATTTTTAATCACAGTTTCAAGTTCAGTTCTTGTGATTGGTCTGTTCATATTTTTATTTCTTTCTGATCCAGTCTTGGCAGGTTTTGCATTTCTAAGAATTTGTCCATTTCTTCCAGGTTGTCCATTTTATTGACATAGTGATGCTTGCAGTAATCTCTCATGATCCTTTGTATTTCTGCAGGGTCAGTTGTTACATCTCCTTTTTCATTTCTAATTCTATTGATTTGAGTCTTCTCCCTTTTTTTCTTGATGAGACTGGCTAATGGTTTATCAAGTTTGTTTATCTTCTCAAAGAACCAGGTTTTATTTTTTGATCTTTTTTTTTTTTTTTTTTTTTTTTTTTTTTTTGCGGTATGCGGGCCTCTCACTGTTGTGGCCTCTCCCGTTGCGGAGCACAGGCTCCGGACGCACAGGCTCCGCGCTCATGGCTCACGGGCTTAGTTGCTCCGTGGCATGTGGGATCTTCCCGGACCAGGGCACGAACCCGTGTCTCCTGCATCGGCAGGCGGATTCTCAACCACTGCGCCATCAGGGAAGCCCTATTTTTTGATCTTTGCTATCGTTTCTTTCATTTGTTTTTCATTTATTTCTGATCTGATCTTTATGATTTCTTTCCTTCTGCTAACTTTGGTTTTTTTTTTGTTCTTCTTTCTCTAATTGCTTTAAGTGCAAGGTTAGGTTGCTTACTCAGGATGTTTCCTATTTCTTAAGGTACATTGTGTTGCTATAAACTTTCCTCTTAGAACTGCTTTTGTTGAATCCCATAGGTTTTGGGTCGTCATGTCTCCATTGTCATTTGTTTCTAGGTATTTTTTGATTTCCTCTTTGATTTCTTCCGTGATCACTTCGTTATTAAGTAGTGTACTGTTTAGCCTCCATGTGTTTGTATTTTTTACACATCTTTTACTGTATTTGATATCTAGTCTCATAGTGTTGTTATCAGAAAAGATACTTGATACGATTTCAGTTTTCTTAGATTTACCAGGGTACATTTGTGAATCAAGATATGATGTATCCTGGAGAATGTTCCATGAGCACTTGAGAAAAATGTCTATTCTGTTTATTTTTGGATGGACTGTCCTAAAAATATCGATTAAGTCCATCTTGTTTAATGTATCATTTAAAGCTTGTGTTTCCTTATTTATTTTCATTTTGGATGATCTGTCCATTGGTGAAAGTGAGGTGTTAAAGTCCACTACTATTACTGTGTTACTGTCGATTTCCCCTTTTATGGCTGTTAGTATTTGCCTTATGTATTGAGGTGCTCCTATGTTGGGTGCATAAATACTTAAAATCATTATATCTTCTTCTTGGATCGACCCCTTGATCATTATGTAGTGTCCTTCTTTGTCTCTTGTAATAGTATTTATTTTAAAGTCTATTTTGTCTGGTACGAGTATAGCTACTCCAGCTTTCTTTTGATATCCATTTTCATGGGATATCTTTTTCCATCCCCTCACTGTCAGTCTGTATGTGTTTCTAGGTCTGAAGTGGGTCTCTTGTATGCAGCATATATATGGGTCTTGTTTTTGTATCCATTCAGCCAGTCTGTGTCTTTTGGTGGGAGCATTTAATGCATTTACATGTAAGGTAATTATCGATATGTATGTTCCTATTCCCATTTACTTAATTGTTTTGCGTTTGTTATTGTAGGTCTTTTCCTTCTCTTGTGTTTCTTGCCTAGAAAAGTTCCTTTAGCATTTGTTGTAAAGCTGGTTTGGTGGTGCTGAACTCTCTCAGCTTTTGCTTGTCTGTAAAGATTTTCATTTCTCCATGAAATCTAAATGAGGTCCTTGGTGGGTAGAGTAATCTTGGTTGTAGGTTTTTCTCCTTCATCACTTTAAATATGTACTGCCACTTACTTCTAGCTTGCAGTTTCTGCTGAAAGTTCAGCTGTTAACCTTATGGGGATTCCCTTGTTTGTTATTTGTTGTTTTTCCCTTGCTGCTTTTAATATGTTTTCTTTGTATTCAATTTTTGATAGTTTCATTAATATGTGTCTTGGCGTGTTACTCCTTCGAATTATCCTGTATGGGACTCTCTTTGCTTCCTGGACTTGATTGACTATTTCCTTTCCCATATTACGGAAGTTTTCAAGTATAATCTCTTCAAATATTTTCTCAGTCCCTTTCTTTTGCTCTTCTTGTTCTGGGACCCCTATAATTCAAATGTTGGTGCATTTAATGTTTTCCTAGAGGTCTCTGAGACTGTCCTCAGAGACACTATTTTATCTTCCAGGTCACTTATCTGTTCTTCTGCCTCAGTTATTCTGCTATTGATCCCTTCTAGAGTATTTTTAATTTCATTTATTGTGTTGTTCATCATTGCTTGTTTCCTCTTTATTTCTTCTAGTTCCTTGCTAAGTGTTTCTTTCATTTTCTCTATTCTATTTCCAAGATTTGGGATCATCTTTACTATCATTCTCAATTCTTTTTCAGGTAGACTGCCTATTTCCTCTTCATTTGTTAGGTCAGGTGGGTTTTTATCTTGCTCCTTCATCTGCTGTGTGTTTTTCTGTCTTCTCATTTTGCTTATCTTACTGTGTTTGGGGTCTCCTTTTTGCAGGTTGCGGGTTCGAAGTTCCCTTTTTTATGGTGTCTGTCCCCAGTGGCTAAAGTTGGATCAGTGGGTTGTGTAGGCTTCCTGGTGGAGGGGACTAGTGCCTGTTTTCTGGTGGATGAGGCTAGATCTTGTCTTTCTGGTGGGCATGTCCACGTCTGCTGGTGTGTTTTGGGGTGTCTGTGGCCTTATTATGATTTTAGGCAGCCTCTCTGCTAATGGATGGGGCTGTGTTCCTGTCTTGCTAGTTGTTTGGCATTGCGTGTCCAGCACTGTAGCTTGCTGGTAATTGAATGAAGCTGGGTGTTGGCGTTGAGATGGAGATCTCTGGGAGATTTTCACCGTTTGATATTACATGGAGCTGGGAGGTCTCTTGTGGACCAGTGTCTTGAAGTTGGCTCTCCCACCTCAGAGGCACAGCCCTGACTCCTGGCTGGAGCACCAAGAGCCTTTAATCCACACGGTTCAGAATAAAAGGCAGAAAAAGTAGAAAGAGAGAAAGAACGAAAGAGAGAGAGAGAGAGAGAGAGAGAGAGAGAGAGACAGAGAGAGAGAGAGAGAGAGAGAGAGAGACAGAGAGAGAGAGAGAAGATAAAATAAAATAAAGTAAGAAAATAATTAAAATAAAAAATAATTATTAAGAAAAAAATAAAAAAGAAATGGACGGACAGAACCCTAAGACAAATGGTGAAAACAGAGCTATACAGACGAAATCTCACACTGAAGCCTACACATTCATGCTCACAAAAAGAGGAAAAGGGAAAAAAATAATATATCTTGCTCTCAAAGTCCACCTCCTCAGTTTGGGATGATTCATTGTGTATTCTGTTTTTCCACCGATGCAGCGTACATCAAGTTGATTGTGGAACTTTAATCCACTGCTCCTGAGGCTGCTGGGATTAATTTCCCTTTCTCTTCTTTGTTCCCACAGCTCCCGGGGTTCAGCTTTGTGTTTGGCCCCGCCTCTGCATATAGGTTGCTGGAGGGCGTCTGTCCTTCACTCAGACAGGAAAGGCTTAAAGGAGCAGCTGATTCGGGGGCTCTGGCTCTCTCAAGCCGGGGGGGAAAGAGGGGCACGGAGTGCGGGGCAAGCCGGTGGCGGCAGAGGCTGGTGTGACGTTGCACCAGCCTGAGGCGCTCTGTGCGTTCTCCCCGGGAAGTTGTCCCTGGATCACGGGACCCTGGCAGTGGCGGGCTGCACAGGCTTCTGGGAGGGGAGGTGTGGATAGTGACCTGTGCTTGCACACAGGCTTCTTCGTGGTTGCAGAAGCTACCTTAGCATCTCATGCCCATCTCTGGGGTCTGCGCTGATAGCTGTGGCTCGTGCCCATCTCTGGAGCTCCTTTAAGTAACGCTCTTCATCCCCTCTCCTCACACACCAGGAAACAAAGAGGGAAGAATAAGTCTCTTGCCTTTTTGGCTGGGCCAGACTTTTTCCCGGACTTCCTCCTGGCTAGCCATGGTGCACTAACCCCTTTAGGCTGTGTTTGCACCCCCAGTCCTCTCCCTGGAATCCTACCGAAGCCCAAGCCTCAGTTCCCAGCCCTGCCCGTCCCGGCGGGTGAGCAGAGAAGCCTCTCGGGCTGGTGAGTGCTGGTCGGCACCGATCCTGTGTGCAGGAATTTTTCCACTTTCCCCTCTGCACCCCTGTTGCTGTGCTCTCCTCCTTGGCTCTGAAGTTCCCCCCTCTGCCACCCACAGTCTCCGCCCACAAAGGTCCTTCCTAGTGTGTGGAAACCTTTCCTACTTTACAGCTCCCTCCCACTGGTGCAGGTCCCATCCCTATTCTTTTGTCTGTTTTTCTTTTTTCTTTTGCCCAACCCAAGTACGTGGGGAGTTTCTTGCCTTTGGGGAGGTCTGAGGTCTTCTGCCAGCATTCAGTGGGTGTTCTGTAGGAGTTGTTCCACATGTAGATGTATTTCTGATGTATCTGTGAGGAGGAAGGTGATCTCTGCATCTTACTCTTCTGCCATCTTCTGGCAATCTCCTCTCCTAAATCTATTGATTTGAGTCTTTTCCCTTTTTTCCTTCATGAGTCTGGCTAATGGTTTATCAATTTTATTTATCTTCTTAAAGAACCAGCTTTTAGTTTTATTGATCTTTGCTATTGTTTCCTTCATTTCTTTTTCACTTATTTCTGATCTGATCTTTATGATTTGTTTCCTTTGCTAACACTGGGGTTTTTTTTTTTTTTTTTTTTTTGCTTCTTTCTCTAACTGCTTTAGGTGTAAGTTTAGGCGGTTTATTTGAGATGTTTCTTGTTTCTTGAGATAGGATTGTATTGCTATAAATTTCCCTCTTAGAACTGCTTTTGCTGCATCCTGTAGTTTTTGTATTGTCGTGTTTTCATTGTCATTTGTTTCCAGGTATTTTTTGATTTCCTCTTTGATTTCTTTAGTGATCTCTTGGCTATTTAGTAGTGTACTGATTAGCCTCCATGTATTTGTAATTTTTACAGATTTTTTCCTGCACTTGTTATCTAGTCTCATAGTGTTGAGGTCAGGAAAGATGCTTGATACGATTTCAATTTTCTTAAATTTACCAATGCTTGATTTGTGACCCAAGATATGATCTATCCTGGAGGATATTCCATGAGCACTGAGAAGAAAGTGTATTATGTTGTTTTTGGGTGGAATGTCCTTTAAATATCAATTAAGTCTATCTTGTTTAATATATCGTTTAAAGCTTGTGTTTTCTTATTTATTTTCATTTTGGATCATCTGTCCATTGGTGAAAGTGGGGTGTTAACATCCGCTAGTATTATTGTGTTACTGTCGGTTTCCACTTTTATGGCTGTTAGCATTTGCCTTATGTATAGAGGTGCTCCTATGTTGGGTGCATAAATATTTACAATTGTTATATCTTCTTCTTGGATCGATCCCTTGGTCTTTATGTAGTGTCCTTCTTTGTCTCTTATAATAATCTTTATTTTAAAGTCTACTGTGTTTGCTATGAGAATTGCTACTCCAGCTTTCTTTTGATTTCCATTTGCATGGAATATCTTTTTCCATCCCCTCACCTTCAGTCTGTATGTTTCCCTAGGTCTGAAGTGGGTCTTTTGTAGGCAGCATGTATACGGGTCTTGTTTTTGTATCCATTCAGCCAGTCTGTGTCTTTTGGTGGGAGCATTTAATCCATTTACATTTAAGGTAATTATTGATATGTATGTCCCTATTACCATTTTCTTAGTAGTTTTGGGTTTGTTATTGTAGGTCTTTTCCTTCTCTTGTGTTTCCTGCCTAGAGGAGTTCCTTTAGTGTTTGTTGTAAAGCTGGTTTTGTGCTGCTGGATTCTCTTAACTTTTGCTTGTGTGTAAAGGTTTTAATTTCTCCATCAAATCTGAATGAGATCCTTGCTGGGAAGAGTAATCTTGGTTGTAGGTTTTTCCCTTTCATCACTTTAAATATGTCTTGTCACCCCCTTCTGGCTTGCAGAGCTCTGCTGAAATATCAGTTTTTAACATTATGGCGAGTCCCTCATATGTTATTTGTTGTTTTTCCCTTGTTGCTTTTAATATATTTTCTCTATATTTAATTTTTGATAGTTTTATCACTATGTTTCTTGGCGTGTTATTGCTTGTATTTATCCTGTATGGGACTCTCTGCACTTCCTGGACCTGATTGACTATTTCCTTTTCCATATTAGGGAAGTTTTCAAGTATAATCTCTTCAAATATTTTCTCAGTCCCTTTCTTTTTCTCTTCTTCTTCTTGGACCCCTATAATTTGAATGTTGGCGTGTTTAATGTTGTCCCAGAGGTCTCTGAGACTGTCCTCAATTCTTTTCAATCTTTTTTCTTTATTCTGCTCTGTGGTCATTATTTCCATGATTTTATCTTCCGGGTCAGTTATCCATTCTTCTGCCTCAGTTATTCTGCTATTGATTCCTTCTATAGAATTTTTAACTTCATTTATTGTATTGGTTATCATTGTTAGTTTGCTCTTTAATTCTTCTAGGTCCTTGTTAAGCATTTCTTTTATTTTCTCCATTCTCTTTCCAATATTTTGCATCATCTTTACTATCATTACTCTGAATTCTTTTTCAGGTAGGCTGCCTATTTCCTCTTCATTTGTTTGGTGTGGTGGGTTTTTACTTTGCTCCTTCATCTGCTGTGTGTTTTTCTGTCTTCTCATTTTGCTTAACATACTGTGTTTGGGGTCTTTCTTTCACAGCCTGCACATTCTTAGTTCCCGTTGTTCTTGTTGTCTGCTTCCAGTGTCTAAGGTTGTTTCAGTGGGTTGTGTAGGCTTCCTGGTGGAGGGGACTGATGCCTGTGTTCTGCTTGGTGAGGCTGGGTCTTGTCATTCTGTTGGGCAGGTTTGCATTGGGTGGTGTTTTTCATGGTGTCTGTGACCTTATTTTGATTTTCGGCAGCGTCTGTGCTAATTGGTGGGGTTGTGTTCCTGTCTTGCTATTTGTTTGGCATAGAGTGTCCTTGAGTGGAACTGGGTCTTAGCATTGAAGTGGAGATCTCTGGGTAAACATTCGCTATTTGATAACACGTGGAGCTGGGAGGTCTTTGGTGGCCCAATGTCCTGGATTTGGCTGTCCCACCTCAGAGGCGCAGGCCTGACATCCGGCCAGAGCACAAAGACCCTGTCAGCCACATGGCTCAGAAGAAAATGGAGAAAAAAAGAAGGAAAGAAAGCACATAAAATAAAAGTTATTAAAATAAATTTTAAAAAATTCAAAAGAATTAAGAAAAAAGAAAGAAAGAAGAGTGCACCAAACAAAAAACCAAATCCACCAATGATAACAAGTGTTAAAACTATAGTTAAGAAAAACAGAAACAACAAAAAATGGACAGACAGAACCCGAGGACAAGTGGTAAAAGCAAAGCTATATACCCAAAATCACACAAGGAAGCATACCCATACACACTCACAAAAATAGAAAAAGGAAAAAATTATATATATCTATATATAAACAAAAAATGAAGAGAGCAACCAAATCAAGAAACAAATCTATCGATGATACTGAACTCTAAATACTAAGGTAACATAAACGTAAGACCAAAAACAAATTAGATGCAGAAAGGAAACCCCAAGTCTACAGTTGCTCCCAAAGTCCACTGCCTCAGTTTTGGGATGACTCATTGTCTCTTCAGGTATTCCGCAGATACAGGTTACATCAAGTTGATTGTGGAGATTTAATCCACTGCTCCTGAGGCTGCTGGGAGAGATTTCCTTTTCTCTTCTTTGTTTGCACAGCTCCTGGAGTTCAGCTTTGGATTTGGACCTGCCTCTGCGTGTAGGTCACCTGCGGGCGTCTGTTCTTCACATACAGGATAGGGTTAAAGTAGGAGCTGGTTAGGAGACTCTTGCTCAATAAGGCTGGTGGGAGGGAGGGGTATGGAATGCAGGCCGAGCCTGTGGCAGCAGAGGCCGGTGGGATGTTGCAACAGCCTGAAGCCTGACGTGTGCTTTCCCGGGGAAGTTGTCCCTGGTTCACGGGACCCTGGCTGTGGAAAGCTGTGCAGGCTCCTGGGAGGGGAGGTGTGGATAGTGACTTGTGCTTGCACACGGGCTTCTTGGTGGCTGCAGCAGCAGCCTTAGCATCTCATGCCCAACTCTGGGGTCTGCGCTGATAGCCATGGCTTGCGCCTGTGTCTGGAGCTTTTTTAGGGGGTGTTCTGAATCCCTTCTTCTCGCACACCCGGAAACAATGGTCTCTTGCCCCTTCGGCAGCTCCAGACTTTTCCCCTGGACACCCTCCCAGCTAGCTCTGGTGCACTAGCCCCTTTCAGGCTGTGTTCCTGCAGCCAACCCCAGTCCTCTCTCTGTGATCTGACCTCCGAAGCCCGAGCCTCAGCTTCCAGCCCCCCCACCCCGGTGGGTGAGCAGACAAGCCTCTCAGGCTGGTGAGTGCTGGTTGGCACCCATCCTCTGTGAGGGAATCTCTCCACTTTGCCCTCTGCATCTCAGTTGCTGCGCTCTCCTCCGTGGCTCCAAAGCTTCTTGCCCCCTCCCCCACCACCCGCTGTCTCCGCCCATGAAGGGGCTTCTTAGTGTGTGGAAACTTCTTCCTTCACAGCTCCCTCCCAGTGGTGCAGGTCCTGTTCCTATTCTTTTGTCTATGATTTTTCTGTTTTCTTTTGCCCCACCCAGGTACATGGGGAGTTTCTTGCCTTTTGGGAGGTCTGAGGTCTTTTACCAGCGTTCAGTAGATGTTCTTTAGGAGGTGTTCCACATGTAGATGTATTTCTGATGTATTTGTGGGGAGTAATGTGATCTTCACGTCTTACTCCTCCGCCATCTTGAAGGTCTCGACAGTTTTTTTTAGGTTTTCAAAAACATTGTTCTATTATATTTTGACCTGTGTGGTTTCTCATGAATCCACCAATTATGCAAATTCATTTTTCTCTGGATGCTTTCAAGATTTTTTTCTTTATTTTGATTTTTAGCAGATTGATTTTTATGTATCTAGTCATGGTTTTCTTTTAGTTTATCCTTTTTGTGGTATGCTGTACTTCTTGAGTCTATAAATTTATTTTTTCATCAAACTTGAGATTTTTCAACTATTATTTTATTCAAATATATTTTATTTACCAATCTTTATCTCCTCTCATTCAGGGACTCCATTGACACAAACATTAGGCCTTTTGATATTGTCCTACCGGTCTGTGAGGCTCTGTTCATTGTGTTAAAATCTGTTTCTCTCTCATTCTGATTCTATAATTTCCCTTAATCTATGCTACCTTCAAGTTCACTTATGATTTCCTATGTCATCTCCATTCTGCTATTGAGCCCACCCCAGTGAAGTTTTTATTTTGGATCTTATAGTTTTCAGTTTTATAATTTCCATTTAGATCTTTATTGTAATATATGTTTCTCTGCTTGGAACTTCTATTGTTTCTTTTATTTCAAGAATGTTCACCTTTAACTCTTGGTAAATGGGGAGGGAAACAACAATTACCACTGGACGCCTTTTAGAATGGCTTAAAAAAAAAAAAAAAAAAAACTAACAGTACCAACTGCTTGAGAGAATGCAGGGCAACTAGAACTCTCATTATTGCTAGTGGGAGTACAAAATGGTACAATCACTTTGGAAGACAGGTTGGCAGTTTCTTGCAAAGCTAAGCATAGCCTTAGTATATAATCCAGCAATCACACACTTTGGCATTTACCCAAAGGAGCTGAAAACCTATGTCTGCACAAAAATGTATATATGAATGTTTATAGCAACCTTATTCATATTTTCCAAAATGTGGAAGCAACCAAGATATTCTTAATAGGTGAGTGGATAAATAAACTGTGCTCCATCCATTGAATGCAATATTATTCAATGATTTACACAATAAGCTATCAAGCCACAGAAAGGCATGGAGGAACCTTAAATGAATATTGCTAAGTGAGAGAATCCAATCTGAAAAGACTGCATACTGTTTGATTTCAGTTATATGATTTTCTGGAAAAAGCAAAACTATAGAGACAGTAAAAAAGATAATGGTTGCCAGAGGATTGTGGGAAGGGTTGAATAGGTAAAGCACAGAGTCTTTTAGGGCAGCGAAACTATTCTGTATGATGCCGTAATGGTAGCTACTTGATAGTATGCATTTATCAAAACCCAGAAAACTTTACAGTAAAGAGTGAATCTTAATGTATAAAAATAAAAACTCATTTAGGAGGTTGATGGATTCCAGGATGGATTGCATAAAATGACAAAAGGATATGCATGTTTCACAAATGTATGAAACAAATGAACAGAGTTGGGGGGATAAGGTGCTGATATAGTAATTTGGGGAATAGATGGAATCTGTAAGACTAAAGATATAGGAACTTTATAGAAGCATTTCTAGTTTATAAAATTATTTCCTGTGGGAGTTATGGGTTGACAATTCTGAAACCATTATACATGCATACTGGAATGAAACAATTAAGTAGATGGATGCTGGATGGTGGGAACTAGTTTTCTCCCTGTTGACATGGAAGGTTACAGGTAAATAAGGGTAAGAGTATAGATTGATCCATGTGTTAATGGGTTAGAGATGGAGAATTTAGTATGAGTTCATGTTTAGCATAATACAGATACAAAGGAATATATATAGAAGTATTTATAGACATAGGTATACACCTGAGTTAGTATATACACATGCATTTTTTGCTTTACCAATTGAGAAAGCATAGAAGCAGCAACAATCTAGTACCAATCAGCACACTTAGTACCCAGATCTTGGTTTCTAATACCATTCTCCAATAAAAGGAGACAGAGATCCTTTGAAAAAGGACTGATTATAGGACTGGGGCTAGATATATCCAAAATGAGCTTGGCACATCTTATAATGCCGGAAGATAAGAAAGCGTGCCCCCCCCCATACAAAGAATAAAAGCACCAAAACACAGTGGTGGGCTATGTCAAAGGATACCAGGAGCTAACTGAAAGAGTTTCAATTGCCAATGCTGGAAAAAAATTGAGCAATAAAATAAATAAAATAGCATTAGATAATAGCTTAAAATATAAAATAAATATTCATGAGTCAAACTGACATAAATAAATGATCAAACAAGTACATAAATGCTGGAGAATAGGCAAATCTCCCAATGCAGAAAAATCCCAAATAATTTGTGTAGATAATCTACCCTTAAGAATGTAGAGAACAACTCTCTACTTACTAAGTTTAGGTTGCATATCATGAATTTTTTCCAAAGAATATATTATGGAAAGGGAGGAAAAACATTAATAAATTTACATTAGAGAAACCTGACAAATACTGCCTTAAGCCAGATGATCAAAGTTAAATTAACATCAACAATGATGTCAATTGATGATATGTTTCCTTGATATGATATGTGTATGTACTGTATGCACCTTCTGTGATCTTTCTCCCCAAAACATATTACCTCAAACTAATAATGAGAAAAACATCAGATAAATCCCAGTTGAGGGACATTCTATAAAATGTCTGACTAGTAATTCCTCAAATCTGTAAAGGTCATCAGAAATGAGGAATGCCAAAAAACTCAAAGCCAAGAAGAACCTAAAGAGACATAATGTCTATATGTAATATGGTGTCCTGCATGGGATCCTGGAACAGAAAAAGACATTTGGGAAAAACTTAGGAAATCTTAATAAAGTATGGACATTAGTTAATAATAATGTATCAATATTGGTTCATTATTATGACAAATGCACCATACCTAATGTAAGATATTAATAACAGAGTGCGTGTCATGTAAATAGGAATTTTCTGTACTATCTTTACAATACCTCTGTAATCTAAAATAGCTCTAACATTAAGATTATTTTAAAAAACTTGAAAAGAAGAGGATTTTTCCACAATTTTTGACTTTTATGGGCCTCCCTTTCAGGTCCTCTGACTGTAAATAAGGAGTTTCTTCTGGAGTTTTTGTGTTGAGTGCTCACTACACAGTTCTGCATTTACACCTCCTCTCAGGTCAAATTCAGGATACAAAGGAGGGAAAAATCTGTGAAGCTTACTAATATTTAAGTTGTAACTGTAGTTGGTGACTTTTCACAGCCCTCAGGTAGAGACTTCTGTATTTTATTCAAGGATTGAAGTTGTAATCAGTGGGAGAGATAACATGTAAATGAATTATTCCATCCAAATTATTCCAATTGGGATTGGAAATCCAAACCCAGAATTTATTTGGTTGAAAGGGGAAATTGAATATCTTTGGATGATTTTTTTTTCCTTTTCGAGAAATCCATATTGTCGATTTTCTATTTTCTAGTTGCTCATGCCCCACTGAATGACTCCTATAGCTGTATACAGAGTATTACCTTGCAACTCTATCATTTTATGTGCTAACCCATGGGGTTGTCTGTTATTTATTGGAGTTCTGCATTCAAACATACATTGGTAGATGGTATATATGTATATATAAATGCATATGTATATTTTCTCTTTTTGTTTTTTCTTGCTTGCTTTTCTTTGCTTTCTTTTCTTTCTCTTCCTCCCTCCATCCCTCCTCCTTTCTCCCTCCCTCCCTCCCTCCCTCCCTCCCTCCCTCCCTCCCTCCCTCCCTCCCTCCCTCCCTCCTTCCTTCCTTCCTTCCTTCCTTCCTTCCTTCCTTCCTTCCTTCCTTCCTTCCTTCCTTCCTTCCTTCCTTCCTTCCTTCTCCCCCTCCTCTGTCCAGCTATATCTATCCTTCTTTCCGTCCTTCTGCCCCTCCTCTGTCCAGCTATATCTAGAGAGAGATAACCATGTCCTTACTAAAATACATACACAAACAGGATCATATCATGCTTTTTGGTAACTTGCTTTTTCAAGTAACAATATATATTGGGTGTTTTCCCATGTCCATACAAGCAAGTAAATCTTCTTTCAAAATGGTTGCATATATAAGGATGTTAGATTTAGCCCGTGTCTTATGGGGAGTATTTAAACATAGTTACACTTGCAATTTTCTGTGGCTGAAGTATAGAAGGGAACAAGACTAGAGGCAAGGAAGCCAATAAAGACAGTAAAGCTGGGCTTCTCCAGGCAACCAAGATGAGGATCTGGAATAAAGCAGGTGGATGGGAAGTTGGGATACATTTGAGAAATGTTTGAGAAGTTAATAAAAAAGATAAGATGCTTGAATACTATTCAAGGTAGAGATTATTTTATGCTATAGAAATGACTTGACTGAACTCCTTCAGCATTGGGCTGTTTTTGATCCATCAGGCCATGGGTTCAATACAGAGTTTATTTCAGTGTTTCAAATGTTCATGGCAGAGGTATATTTAGAAACCATTTCTCATATCTAGAGTTTCATTCTGTTGATCTAGAGCTAGCTTTATGAATATGGGGAATTGAAAACTGCTTAAGAAAATTGGACTAGAATTTATTACACAATCATACCATGTACTAGCCCTGTACTAAACACTTTGTTTCCTTGATGACAGTGTATTATTCTGCTCAGGCTCCCATAACAAACTATCAGAGACTGGGTGGTTGAAACAGAAGAAATTTATTTTCTTAAGAGTTCTGGAGACTAGAAATCCCAGAT
This sequence comes from Kogia breviceps, assembly GCF_026419965.1. Taxonomy (NCBI): domain Eukaryota; kingdom Metazoa; phylum Chordata; class Mammalia; order Artiodactyla; family Physeteridae; genus Kogia; species Kogia breviceps. Next base: position 26,431,437 of record NC_081330.1, on the reverse strand, counting down.
CAAGGTTTCTGGTGAGAGCTCTCTTTCTGGCTTATAGACACCTGCTTTCTCACTATGTCCTCACATAGCCTTTCATCGGTGTGTACCCACCTACAGATATCTCTCTCTCCCCTTCTCTTCATTTTTTAAAAACATCTTTATTGGAGTACAATTGCTTCACAGTGGTGTGTTAGTTTCTGCTTTATAACAAAGTGAATCAGCTATACATATACATATATCCCCATATCTCTTCCCACTTGCGTCTCCCTCCCTCCAACCCTCCCTATCCCACCCACCCCTCTAGGTGGTCACAAAGCACCGAACTGATACCCCTGTGCTATGCGGCTGCTTCCCACTAGCTATCTGTTTTACCTTTGGTAGTGTATATATGTCCATACCACTCTCTCAGTTTGTCCCAGCTTACCCTTCCCCCTCCCCATGTCCTCAAGTCCATTCTTTAGTAGGTCTGCGTGTTTATTCCCTTCCTGCCCCTATGTTCTTCATAACCATTTTTTTTTTAAGATTCCATGTATATGTGTAGGCATACGGTATTTGTTTTTCTCTTTCTGACTTACTTCACTCTGTATGATAAACGCTAGGTCCACCACCTCACTACAAAAAACTCGATTTCATTTCTTTTTATGGCTCAGTAATATTCCATTGTATATATGTGCCACATCTTCTTTATCCATTCATCTGTCGATGGACACTTAGGTTGCTTCCATCTCCTGGCTATTGTAAATAGAGCTGCAATAAACATTGTGGTACATGACACTTTTTGAATTATGGTTTTCTCAGTGTATATGCCCAGTACTGGGATTGCTAGGTTATATGGTAGTTCTAGTTTTAGTGTTTTAAGAAACTTCCATACTGTTCCCATAGTGTCTGTATCAATTTACATTCCCACCAACAGTGCAAGAGGGTTCCCTTTTCTCCACACCCTCTCCAGCAATTATTGTTTGTAGATTTCTTGATGATGGCCATTCTGACTGGTGTGAGGTGATACCTCATTGTAATTTTGATTTGCATTTCACTAATGATTAATGATGTTGAGCATTCTTTCATGTGTTTGTTGGCAATCTGTATATCTTCTTTGGAGAAGTGCCTATTTAGGTCTTCTGCCCATTTTTGGATTGGGTTGTTTGTTTTTTTGATATTGAGCTGCATGAGCTGCTTGTAAATTTTGGAGATTAATCCTTTGTCTGTTGCCTCATTTGCAAATATTTTCTCCCATTCTGAGGGTTGTCTTTTGGTCTTGTTTATGGTTTCCTTTGCTGTGCAAAAGCTTTGAAGTTTCATCAGGTCCCATGTGTTTATTTTTGTTTTTTATCTCCATTTCTCTAGGAAGTGGGTCAAAAAGATTTTGCTGTGATTTATGTCAAAGAGTGTTCTTCCTATGTTTTCCTTGAAGAGTTTTATAGTGTTCCGTCTTACATTTAGGTCTTTAATCCACTTTGAGTTTATTTTTATGTATGGTGATAGGGAGTGTTCTAATTGCATTCTTTTACATGGAGCTGTCCAGTTTTCCCAGCACCACTTATTGAAGAGACTGTCTTTTCTCCATTGTGTATCTTTGCCTCCTTTGTCATAGATTAGTTGACCTTAGGTGCATAGGTTTATTTCTGGGCTTTCTATCCTGTTCCATTGATCTATATTTCTGTTTATGTGCCAGTACCATACTGTCTTGATTACTGTAGCTTTGTAGTATAGTTTGAAGTCAGGGAGTCTGATTCCTCCAGCTCTGTTTTTTTCCCTCAAGACTGCTATGGCTCTTTGATGTCTTTTGTGTCTCCATACAAGTTTTAAGATATTTTTTCTTCTAGTTTTGTAAAACAAATGCCATTAGTAATTTAACAGGGACTGTATTGAATCTGTAGATTCCTTTAGGTAGTATAGTCATTTTCACAATATTGATTCTTCCAATTGAGGAACATGGTATATCTCTCTATCTGTTTGTGTCATCTTCAATTTCTTTCATCAGTGTCTTACAGTTTTCTGAGTACAGTTATTTTACCTCCTTAGGTAGGTTTATTCCTTGGTATTTTATTCTTTTTGTTGCATTGGTGAACTGGATTATTTCCTTAATTTCTCTTTCTGATCTTTCATTTTTAGTGTATAGGAATGCAAGAGTTTTCTGTGCAATAATTTTGTATCCTGGTACTTTACCAAATTCATTGATTAGCTCTAGTAGTTTTCTGGTAGCACCTTTAGGATTCTCTATGTATAGTATCATGTCATCTGCAAGCAGTGATAGTTTTACTTCTTCTTTTCCAATTTGTATTCCTTTTATTGCTTTTTCTTCTCTGATTGCCATGGTTAGGACTTCCAAAACTGTGTTGAATAATATTGGCAAGAGTGGACATCCTTGTCTTGTTCCTGATCTTAGAGGAAATGCTTTCAGTTTTTCACCCTTGAGAATGATGTTTGCTGTGGGTTTTGTTGTATATGACATTTATTATGTTGAGGTAGGTTCCCTCTATGCCCACTTTCTGGAGAGTTTTTATCATAAATGGGTGTTGAATTTTGTCAAAAGCTTTCTCTACATCTATTGAGATGATCTTTTGGTTTTTATTCTTCAGTTTGTTAATATGGTATATCATTGATTGATTTGCATATATTGAAGAGTCCTTGCATCCCTGGGATAAATCCCACTTGATCATGGTGTATGATATGATCCTTTTAATGTGTTGTTGGATTCTGGTTGCTAGTATTTTGTTGAGGATTTTTGCATCTATATTCATCAGTGATATTGGTCTATAATTTTCTTTTTTTGTAGTATAATTGTCTGGTTTTGGTATCAGGGTGTAGGTGGCCTCATAGAATGAGTTTGGGAGTGTTCCTTCCTCTGTAGTTTTTTGGAAGAGTTAGACAGGATGTGTGTTAGCTCTTCTCTAAATGTTTGATAAGAGTTCACCTGTGAAGCCATCTGGACCTGGACTTTTGTTTGTTGGAAGATTTTTAATCACAGTTTCAATTTCAGTGCTTGTGATTGGTCTGTTCATATTTTCTATTTATTCCTGGTTCAGTCTTGGAAGGTTATACCTTTGTAAGAATCTGTCCATTTCTTCCAGGTTGTCCATATTATTGCCATAGAGTTGTTTGTAGTAGTCTCTTATGATGCTTTGTATTTCTGCTGTGTCCATTCTAACTTCTCCTTTTTCACCTCTAATTTTATTGATTTGAGTCCTTTCCCTCTTGATGAGTCTGGCTAATGGTTTATCAATTTTGTTTATCTTCTCAAAGAACCAGCTTTTAGTTTTATTGATCTTTGCTATTGTTTTCTTTGTTTCTATTTCTTTATTTCCACTCTGCTCTTTATGATTTCATTCCGTCTACTAACCTTGGCTTTTGTTTGTTCTTCTTTCTCTGGTTCCTTCAGGTGTATGGTTAGATAGTTTATTTGAGATTTTTCTTGTTTCTTGAGGTAGCATTGTATTGCTATAAGCTTCCCTCTTAGAACTGCTTTTGCTGCATCCCATAGGTTTTGGATCGTTGTGTTTTCATTGTCATTTGTCTCTAGGTATTTTTTGATTTCCTCTTTGATTTCTTCAGTGATCTCTTGGTTATTTAGTAACGTATTGTTTAGCCTCCATGCGTTTGTGTTTTTTATGTTTTTTTCCCTCTAATTTATTTCTAATCTCATAGCATTGTGGTCAGAAAAGATGCTTGATATGATTTCAGTTTTCTTAAATTTACCAGTGCTTGATTTGTGACCCAAGATGTGATCTATCCTGGAGAATGTTCCGTGTACACTTGAGAAGAAAGTGTAACCTGCTGTTTTTGGATCAGATGTCCTGTAAATATCAATTAAATCTATCTGGCCTATTGTGTCACTTAAAGATTGTGTTTCCTTATTAATTTTCTGGCTGGATGATCTGTCCATTGGTGTAAGTGAGGTGTTAATGTCCCCCACTATTATTGTGTTACTGTCAGTTTCCTGTTTTATAACTGTTAGCCTTTGCCTTATGTATTGAGGTGCTCCTATGTTTCACCAGAAAATTTTTATAAAGCCTCTACTATGTGTCAAATATTTTTACTATGTGTCAGAAAGTAAATGGGATTTGAAGAAGAGTTTGATTGAATAACTGGGGGAAGGTATGTGTGTAACAGGGGCCACAAATCTTAGTGGTAGTAGTGCTTGGCATGCATCCTAGAATTTTGTATAACACAGTGTTGTATCTAAGAAATATTTCCCTAAATCAAAGTCACAAAATTTTTCTCCTGTGTTTTCCTCTAGAAGATTCATAGTTTTAGGTTTATGTTCAGATCTATGATTCATTTTAAGACACTTTTTATACATGGTGTGAGGTTTCTTTGTTTATTATTTTTGCATATAAGTATCCAGTTATTCCAGGACTGTTTGTTGAAAGGGCTCTTCTTTCTCCAATGAACTGGTTTTGTTGAAAATCAGTTGCCCATTTATGTGTGGATCTATTTCTGTACTTTACATTACATTCTTTTAATCTGTCTCATCTTTTTTTTTCTTTTTTTTTTTTTTTGCTGTACATGGGCCTCTCACTGTTGTGGCCTCTCCTGTTGTGGATCACAGGCTCCAGACGTGCAGGCTCAGGGGCCATGGCTCACGGGCCCAGCCGCCCCACCAGCATGTGGGATCCTCCCGGACTGGGGCACAAACCCATGTCCCCTGCATCGGCAGGTGGTCTCTCAACCACTGCGCCACCAGGGAAGCCCTAATCTGTCTCATCTTTATGCCAGTACCACACTGTCTTGTTTATTATAGCTTCATAATACTGATGTTTTGACTATTCTAGGTCTTTTGCATTTACATTTTCATATGAATTTTAGATCCAACTTGTCAATTTCTACATAAAATCCTAGAGAGATTTTGATTGGGAATACTTTTTTTTTTTTTTTTTTTTTTTTTTTTTTTTTTAACATCTTTATTTGAGTATAACTGTTTTACAATAGTGGGTTGGTTTCTCCTTTACAACAAAGTGAATCAGTTATACATATACATATGTTTCCATAACTCTTCCCTCTTTTGTCACCCTCCCTCCCACCTTCCCTATCCCACCCCTCTAGGTGGTCACTAAGTACAGAGGTGAACTCCCTGTGCTATGCTGTAGCTTCCCACTAGCTATCTAATTTACATTTGGTAGTGTGTATATGTCCCTGCCACTCTCTCACGTCGTCACAGCTTACCCTTCCCCCTCCCCATATCCTCAAGTCCATGCTCTAGTAGGTCTGTGTTTTATTCCCTCCTACCACTAATCTCTTCATGACATTTTTTTTTTTTTTTTTTTTTAGATTCCATATATATGTGTTAGCATACGGTATTTGTTTTTGTCCTTCTGACTTACTTCACTCTGTATGACAGATTCCAGGTCTATCCACCTCATTACAAATAACTCAGTTTCATTTCTTTTTATGGCTGAGTAATATTCCATTGTATATATGTGCCACATCTTCCTTATCCATTCATCTGTTGATGGACACTTAGGTTGCTTCCATGTCCTGGCTATCGTAAATAGAGCTGCAATAAACATTTTGGTACATGACTCTTTTTGAATTATGGTTTTCTCAGGGTATATGCCCAGTAGTGGGATTGCTGGGTCATATGGTAGTTCTATTTGTAGTTTTTTAAGGAACCTCCATACTGTTCTCCATAGTGGCTGTATCATTTTACATTCCCACCAGCAGTGCAAGAGTGTTCCCTTTTCTCCACACCCTCTCCAACATTTATTGTTTCTAGAGTTTTTGATGATGGCCAATCTGGCCAGTGTGAGATGATATCTCATTGTAGTTTTGATTTGCATTTCTCTAATGATTAATGATGTTGAGCATTCTTTCATGTGTTTGTTGGCTATCTGTATATCTTCTTTGGAGAAATGTCTATTTAGTTCTTCTGCCCATTTTTGAATTGGGCTGTTTGTTTTTTTGTTATTGAGCTGCATGAGTTGCTTATAAATTTTGGATATTAATCCTTTGTCAGTTGCTTCATTTGCAAATATTTTCTCCCATTCTGAGGGTTGTCTTTTGGTCTTGTTTATGGTATCCTTTGCTGTGCAAAAGCTTTTAAGTTTCATTAGGTCCCATTTGTTTATTTGTGTTTTTATTTCCATTTCTCTAGGAGATGGGTCAAAAAGGATCTTGCTGTGATTTATGTCGTATAGTGTTCTGCCTATGTTTTCCTCTAAGAGTTTGATAGTGTCTGGCCTTACATTTAGGTCTTTAACCCATTTTGAGTTTATTTTTGTGTATGGTGTTAGGGAGTGTTCTAATTTCATACTTCTACAGGTAGCTGTCCAGTTTTCCCAGCACCACTTATTGAAGAGGCTGTCTTTTCTCCAATGTATATTCTTGCCTCCTTTATCAAAGATAAGGTGACCATATGTGTGTGGGTTTATCTCTGGGCTTTCTATCCTGTTCCATTGATCTATATTTCTGTTTTTGTGCCAGTACCATACTGTCTTGATTACTGTGGCCTTGTAGTATAGTCTGAAGTCAGGGAGCCTGATTCCTCCAGCTCCATTTTTCGTTCTCAAGATTGCTTTGGCTATTCGGGGTCTTTTGTGTTTCCATACAAATTGTGAAATTCTTTTTTCTAGTTCTGTAAAAAATGCCAGTGGCAATTTGATAGGGATTGCATTGAATCTGTATATTGCTTTGGGTAATACAGTCATTTTCACTATGTTGATTCTTCCAATCCAAGAACATGGTATATTTCTCCACCTATTTGTATCATCTTTAATTTCTTTCATCAGTGTCTTATAGTTTTCTGCATACAAGTCTTTTGTCTCCTTAGGTAGGTTTATTCCTAGATATTTTATTCTTTTTGTTGCAATGGTAAATGGGAGTGTTTTCTTAATTTCATTCTCAGATTTTTCATCATTAGTGTATAAGAATGCCAGAGATTTCTGTGCATTAACTTTGTATCCTGCTACTTTACCAAATTCATTGATTAGTTCTAGTAGTTTTCTGGTAGCATCCTTAGTATTCTCTATATATAGTATCATGTCATCTGCAAACAGTGACAGCTTTACTTCTTCTTTTCCTATTTGGATTCCTTTTATTTCTTCATTTTCTCTAATTGCTGTGGCTAGAACTTCCAAAACTATGTTGAATAAGAGTGGTGAGAGTGGGCAACCTTGTCTTGTTCCTGATCTTAGTGGAAATGGTTTCAGTTTTTCACCATTGAGAACAATGCTGGCTGTGGGTTTGTCATATATTGCCTTTATTATATTGAGGAAAGTTCCCTCTATGCCTACTTTCTGCAGGGTTTTTATCATAAATGGGTGTTGAATTTTGTCAAAAGCTTTCTCTGCATCTATTGAGATGATCATATGGTTTTTCTCCTTCAGTTTGTTGATATGGTGTATCACGTTGATTGATTTGCGTATATTGAAGAATCCTTGCATTCCTGGAATAAACCCCACTTGATCATGGTGTATGATCCTTTTAATGTGCTGTTGGATTCTGTTTGCTAGTATTTTGTTGAGGATTTTTGCATCTATGTTCATCAGTGATATTGGCCTATAGTTTTCTTTCTTTGTGACGTCTTTGTCTGGTTTTGGTATCAGGGTGATGGTGGCCTCGTAGAATGAGTTTGGGAGTGTTCCTACCTCTGCTATCTTTTGGAAGAGTTTCAGAAGGATAGGTGTTAGCTCTTCTCTAAATGTTTGATAGAATTCGCCTGTGAAGCCATCTGGTCCTGGGCTTTTGTTTGTTGGAAGATTTTTAATCACAGTCTCAATTTCAGTGCTTGTGATTGGTCTGTTCATGTTTTCTATTTCTTCCTGCTTCAGTCTTGGCAGGTTGTGCATTTCTAAGAATTTGTCCATTTCTTCCAGGTTGTCCATTTTATTGCCATAGAGTTGCTTGTAGTAATCTCTAATAATCTTTTGTATTTCTGCAGAGTCAGTTGTTACATCTCCTTTTTCATTTCTAATTCTATTGATTTGAGTCTTCTCCCTTTTTTTCTTGATGAGTCTGGCTAATGGTTTATCAATTTTATTTATCTTCTCAAAGAACCAGCTTTTACTTTTATTGATCTTTGCTATTGTTTCCTTCATTTCTTTTTCATTAATTTCTGATCTGATCTTTATGATTTCTTTCCTTCTGCTAAATTTGGGGTTTTTTTGTTCTTCCTTCTCTAATTGCTTTAGGTGCAAAGTTAAGTTGTTTATTCCAGTTGCTTCCTGTTTCTTAAGGTATGATTGTATTGCTATAAACTTCCCTCTTAGAACTGCTTTTGCTGTATCCCATAGGTTTTGGGTCGTCGTGTCTCCATTGTCATTTGTTTCTAAGTACTTTTTGATTTCCTCTTTGATTTCTTCAGTGATCACTTCGTTATTAAGTAGTGTATTGTTTAGCCTCCATGTGCTTGTATTTTTTACAGATCTTTTCCTGTAATTGATATCTAGTCTCATAGCGTTGTGGTCAGAAAAGATACTTGATACGATTTCAATTTTCTTAAATTTGCCAAGGCTAGATTTGTGACCCAAGATATGATCTATCCTGGAGAATGTTCCATGGGCACTTGAGAAAAATGTGTATTCTGTTGTTTTTGGATGGAATGTCCTATAAATATCAAGTAAATCCATCTTGTATAATGTATCATTTAAAGCTTGTGTTTCTTTATTTATTTTCATTTTGGATGATCTGTCCATTGGTGAAAGTGGGGTGTTAAAGTCCCCTACTATGATTGTGTTACTGTCGATTTCCCCTTTTATGGCTGTTAGTATTTGCCTTATGTATTGAGGTGCGCCTATGTTGGGTGCATAAATATTTACAATTGTTATATCTTCTTCATGGATCGATCCCTTGATCATTATATAGTGTCCTTCTTTGTCTCTTGTAATAGTTTTTATTTTAAAGTCTATTTTGTCTGATATGAGAATTGCTACTCCAGCTTTCTTCTGATTTCCATTTGCATGGAATATCTTTTTCCATCCCCTCACTTTCAGCCTGTAAGTGTCCCTAGGTCTGAAGTGGGTCTCTTGTAGACAGCATATATATGGGTCCTGTTTTTGTATCCATTCAGCCAGTCTGTGTCTTTTGGTGGGAGCATTTAATCCATTTACATTTAAGGTAATTATTGATATGTGCGTTCCTATTACCATTTACTTAATTGTTTCAGGTTGTTCTTGTAGGTCTTTTCCTTCTCTTATGTTTCTTGCTTAGAGAAGTTCCTTTAGCATTTGTTGTAAAGCTGGTTTGGTGGTGCTGTACTCTTTCAGCTTTTGTTTGTCTGTAAAGGTTTTAATTTCTCCATCAAATCTGAATGAGATCCTTGCTGGGTAGAGTAGTCTTGGTTGTAGGTTTTTTTCCTTCATCACTTTAAATATGTCCTGCCACTCCCTTCTGGCTTGTAGAGTTTCTGCTGAAAGATCAGATGTTAGCCTTATGGGGATTCCCTTGTGTGTTATTTGTTGTTTTTCCCTTGCTGCTTTTAATATGTTTTCTTTGTATTTAATTTTTGACAGTTTGATTATTATGTGTCTCGGCGTGTTTATCCTTGGGTTTATCCTGTATGGGACTCTCTGTGCTTCCTGGACTTGGTTGACTATTTCCTTTCCTATATTAGGGAAGTTTTCAACTATAATCTCTTCAAATATTTTCTCAGTCCCTTTCTTTTTCTCTTCTTCTTCTGGGACCCCTATGATTCGAATGTTGGTGCGTTTAATGTTGTCCCAGAGATCTCTGAGACTGTCCTCAGTTCTTTTCATTCTTTTTTCTTTCTTCTGCTCTGCAGTGGTTATTTCCACTATTTTATCTTCCAGGTCACTTATCCGTCCTTCTGCCTCAGTTATTCTGCTACTGATCCCGTCTAGAGTATTTTTCATTTCGTTTATTGTGTTGCTCATCGTTACTTGCTTCCTCTTTATTTCTTCTAGGTCCTTGTTAACTGATTCTTGCAATTTGTCTATTATATTTCCAAGATTTTGCATCATCTTCACCATCATTATTCTAAATTCTCTTTCAGGTAGATTGGCTATTACCTCTTCATCTGTTAGGTCTGGTGTGTTTTTATCTTGTTCCTTCATCTGCTGTGTGTTTTTCTGTCTTCTCATTTTGCTTATCTTACTATGTTTGGGGTCTCCCTTTTGCAGGCTGCAGGTTCGAATTTCTATCTATTTTTGGTGGCTGTCCCCAGTGGCTGAGGTTGGTTCAGTGGGTTGAGCAGGTTTCCTGGTTGGGGGGACCAGTTCCCCTGTTCTGGTGGATGAGGCTGGATCCCGTCTCCCTGGTGGGTAGGTCCACGTCTGGGGGCGTGTATGGGGATGTCGGTAGCCTTACTGTGATTCTAGGCCGCCTCTCTGCTAATGGATGGGGCTGTAGACCTGTCTCGCTCTTTGTTGGGGATAGGGTGTCCAGCACTGTTTGTTGCTGGTCCTTGAGTGAATCTGGGTCTTGGTGTTGAGATGGAGATCTCTGAGAGATTTTCGCCGTTTGATATTACGTGGAGCTGAGAGGTCTCTTGTGGACCAGTGTCCTGAGGTTAGTTCTCCCACCTCAGAGACACAGCCTTGACACCTGGCTGGAGTGCCAAGAGCCTTTAATCCACACGGTTCAAAATAAAAGGGAGAAAAAAGTAGAAAGTCAAGAAAGGAAGGAAGAAAGGAGGAAGGGAGGGAAGGAAGGAAGAAAGGAAGGGAGGGAGGAAGAAAGGAAGGGAGGAAGGAAGGAGGGAATAAAGAAAGGAAGGGAGGGAGGAAGAAAGGAAGGGAGGAAGGAAGGAGGGAATAAAAGGAAGGGAGGGAGGAAGAAAGGAAGGGAGGAAGGAAGGAGGGAATAAAGAAAGGAAGGGAGGGAGGAAGAAAGGAAGGGAAGAAGGAAGGAGGGAATAAAGAAGGGAGGGAGGAATAAAGGAAGAGAGGGAGGAAGAAAGGAAGGGAGGGAGGAAGAAAGGAAGGGAGGAAGGAAGGAGGGAATAAAGGAAGGAAGGGAGGGAGGAAGAAAGGAAGGGAGGAAGGAAGGAGGGAATAAAGGAAGGAAGGGAGGGAGGAAGAAAGGAAGGGAGGAAGGAAGGAGGGAATAAAGAAAGGAAGGGAGGAAGGAAGGAGGGAATAAAGGAAGGAAGGGAGGAAGGAAGGAAGGAAGGAAGGAGGGAAATAGGAAAAGGAGGGAAGAAAGGAAGAAAGAAAGGGGAGAAGACAAAATAAAGTAGGGTAAAATACAGTTATTAAAATAACAAAATAATTATTAAGAAGAAAAATTTCTATTAAAGAAAAAAAAAAAAAAAGGTCGGTCTAACCCCAGGACAAATGGTGAAAACAAAGCTACACAGACAAAATCTCACACAGCAGCACCCACATACACACTCACAAAAAGAAAAAAGGGGAAAATAATAGTATATCTTGCTCCCAAAGTCCACTTCCTCAACCTGGGATATGTCGCTGTCTATTCAGGTTTTCCACAGATGCAGGGCACTTCAAGCTGACTGTGGAGCTTTAACCTGCTGTTTCTGAGGCTGCTGGGAGGGACCACCCCCTCTCTTTGTTCGCACAGCTCCTGGGGCTCAGCCCTGGACCTGGCCCCGCCTCTGTGCGCAGGTCGTCCGAGGGCGTCTGCCCTTCGCTCAGAGAGGGCGGGGTCAAAGGAGCAGCGTTAACGGAGCAGTTGATTCGGGGGCTCTGGCTCACTCAGGCGGTGGGTGGGGGGGCACGGATGTGGGGCGAGTCCGCGGCGGCAGAGGCCGGCGTGACGCTGCACCGGCCCGAGGCACGCCGCGCGTTTTCCCGGGGAAGCTGTCCCAGGATCCCGGGACCCCGGCGCTGGCGGGCTGCACAGGCTCCCGGGAGGGGCGGTGTGGAGAGTGACCTGCGCTCGCACACAGGCCTCTTGGTGGCGGCAGCAGCAACCGTAGCGCCCCACACCCGTCTCTGTTGTCCGCGCCGACAGCCGCAACTCGCGCCCGTTTCTGGGGCTCCTTTATGTGGTGCCCTTAATTCCCTTTCCTCGCGCCCCAGGAAGCGAAGAGGCAAGAAAAAGTCTCTTGTCTCTTCGGCAGCTCCGCTCCCGTTTCTGGAGCTCCTTTAAGCGGCGCGCTTAAACCCCTCTCCTCGCGCAGCAGGAGGTAAAGAGGGAAGAAAAAGTCTCTTGCCTCTTCGGCAGCTCCAGACTTCTCCCGAACTCCCTCCCGGCCCGCCATGGTGCGCTAACCCCTTCAGGCTGTTTTCGCTCTGCCAGCTCCAGACCTTTCCCTGGGATCCGCCCGAGGCTCAGTTCCCAGCCCCGCCCGCCGCGGCAGGTGAGCAGACGAGCCTCTCGGGCTGGTGAGTGCTGATCGGCACCGATCCTCCGTGCGGGAATCTCTCCGCTTTGCCCTCCGCACCCTGTTGGCTGCGGTCTCCTCCGCGGCTCTGAAGCTTCCCCCTCCGCCACCCGCAGTCTCCGCCCGCGAAGGGGCTTCTAGTGTGCGGGAACCTTTCCTCCCTCTCGGCTCCCTCCCACTGGTGCAGGTCCCGTCCCTATTCTTTTGTCTCTGTTTATTCTTTTTTTTCTTTTGCCCTAACAAGGTACGTGGGGGGGTTTCTTGCCTGAGGTCTGAGGTCTGAGGTCTTCTGCCAGCGTTCAGTGGGTGTTCTATAGGAGAAGTTCCACGTGTAGATGTATTTCTGATGTATCTGTGAGGAGGAAGAGTGATCCCCGCGTCTTACTCTTCCGCCATCTTCTCGCTCCCGGGAATACTTTAAATGTATAGTTGAATTTGGGGAGAGTTGACATCTTAATACTGAATTTAACCCATGAACAAGGTCTCTCTTCATTTAATGAATTTTTCTTTAATTCATCCAGCAATGTTTTGTTGTATTCAGTGTATAGGTCTTACACATCATATTTATCCCAAAGTACTTCATACTTTATGCTCTTTATGAGTATTGTTTTTTAAATTTATTTATTTTGGGCTGTGCTGGGTCTTCGTTGTTCAGTATCGGCTTTCTCTAGTTGAGGTGAGCGGGGGCTACTCTTCATTGTGGTGCACGGGCTTCTCATTGCGGTGTCCTCTCTTGTTGCGGAGCATGGGCTCTAGGCGCACAGGCTTCAGTATTTGTGGCACTCAGGCTCAGTAGTTGTGGCTCACGGGCTCTAGAGTGCAGGCTCAATAGTTGTGGTGCATGGGCAAAGTTGCTCTGCAGCATGTGGGATCTTCCCAGACCAGGGATTGGACCCGTGTCCCTTGCATTGGCAGGAAGATTCTTCACTACTGCATCACCAGGGAAGTCCCTGAGTATTGTTTTTAAATAGATTTTTTTTTTTTTTTTTTGCGGTATGCAGGCCTCTCACTGTTGTGGCCTCTTCTGTTGCGGAGCACAGGCTCTGGACACGCAGGCTCAGCGGCCATGGCTCAGGGGCCCAGCCGCTCCACGGCATGTGGGATCTTCCTGGACCAGGGCACGAACCCGCGTCCCCTGCATCGGCAGGCGGACTCTCAACCACTGTGCCACCAGGGAAGCCCTGAATTTTTTATCTTTCATTGATAGGATAATAGCAATTGATTTTTTGTTAAACATTTTATTTTGAGATAATTGTATATTCACATGCAACTGTAAGAAATAGTACAGAAAAATTCCATGTGTGCTTAACCCAATTTGTCTCAGTGGTAACACGTTGCAGAATTATAATACAACATCACAACTGGGATATTGATATTGATACAGTCTAGATACAGAACATTTCCATCCCTACAAGTATCCCTCACATTATCCTTTTATATAGCCCCATCCACTCCCATCATTCCTTCCCACCTCCACCTCTTTTTATTCCCTGACAACCATTAATCTGTTACTCTTTGTATAATATTGTTATTTAAAGAATGTTATATATAAATGAAATCATACAGTATATAACCTTTTGGGAATTGGCTTTTTCATTCATCATAATTCTCTTCAAATTCATCCAGGAAGGATACAAATGTATCATTAAAGATGTGTATGTCAGATGTGTATTATTATCATAACTTCCCTTTTCTACTTTTTTGAAACTTAATATTAACCAGGTTGGACAAACTAAAACAGTAGCCATATGATCATTGGAAGATGGTGGTGTGAGAACTAGAGAAAGTATCTCTAAACCTCAAGTTGTAGCCGTTACAGTTCCTATTTTCCACTGAAGACCACTAGAAGGAATGAGGATTGTAGGCTCCTGAGTTTTTCACCTTCAATTGATTAAGCAAGACCTTTTCTCTCCCAGAAAACCATACATATATGTTTACATATATATGTTTTACATATATGTATTTATGATTAATTGTTGTTGGAAGTTTATACTTTCATTTACCTAAATTATAGTGGGGAGTTCTTTGGGCATTTGTCAGATTTTTCAGGAATTGGAAATATGTGAAAGCAGCAGGCATTTCTTCAGTTGGATAACTGTAATTTCACACTTAACCAAATCTTCTCTCTTCATTAAGTGTAGTACCAAGATAAGTGAAATAAAAATGCAGTGCCAAATAGCAAGTCCTGCCCTATATTTTCACAAAAGAGACAATTTAGAATAGGTATTCTTCTGTGGGCTGATAGAATAATTGCACGCTTAGGGTGTTCATATTCAGGATTGATATCATCTCCCTATTGCTATGTTTCTGAGAAACCTGTCACCTTGGTATCTAAGCATTAAAACACTTTTTAGAGAAGGGAATTCTTCAAGCCTACTCTCTGCCTGTAATTTGTAGAGAGAGGCACTATGTAGCTTGGCTCATGTCCAGTAGTTGGCATATAGCTTGCAGTTCTGCAGATTTCAGTTAGCTCTTACTGTAGAGCACATCTCAGAGCTGAAACTATTCTAGTCCACGTTCATTCACAGTACCAGATGCTTTTGAAAGGAATAGGTAGCTAGAACAGTGTGGGGCGGGGACTGTGTAGATACATATACAAATGAAAACATGCATACATACTTATACATTCTGGCTAGTACCAGATTTGATTGTTCTCAGGCTCACTGGATCTAAGGTGTTAGCATCCTTTTCAGAGTGGAGAGGGGTTCAGATTTAGGGGACTGGGTCCAACATAATTTTTAATATCAGTAATATTATATTGCAATTATAAGGGCTTCACATTGCTTCTGAGAAATTCTTATTACAACTACTGGGATACTTTTACAGAGAAGGTGGGTATAACAAGGCAGTATCTATAAAACTGACAATCATTTATTATAATTATTATATAAAGTATTTATAATAAATTATAAAGTTAATTTCTTTATATGAATTCTTAAATTCTTTATATAGATTGATAAATTATTTACATGGACCAATGCGAAAATGGGCACGTGAGTGGTGCAGTATGTTTACCAGTCTAGCTTAATGATAACACTCGGGTTTACATTGCTTTAAAAACTGAATATATACAGTTGCTTAGAGGATATTTTTGGGATCAGTTTATATTGACTATGAGAAGCTGATGACCTTGTCTATTTCCTAGAAGCTCTGGGAGTTTCTGTTTGTCCTGATTTTGCTTTGAATATTAAAAGGAGAGGGAGAGAGAGAGGACCCAAGGAAAGAAGGAAAGGTGAATTTATAAAAGGAAAAATACCTGGATTTTAAAAGAAAAAGTCAACCATCCAGGTGTTTTAGATTAATTTAGATGGTACAAGAAAGAGAATGAGTATTTGCACACCCTTCATCCATGAATCCATTCCCTTTTGGATGAAATTTTCACACAAGCAGTTTTAGAATGTATTCTAAGATACCAATTTTTCAAACAGTTGGTATCTAGCCTGTCTTAGGGTATGTGAGGCTAAGGATTCATGTGTTTGAAGATAATTTTCATAGAATATGTGTTTGAAGATAATCTTTTAGGCAAAATAATCCTTTCAGACACTAATTTCCCACTGTTTTTTTTTCCATTGAGGTGAAATTTACCTATGCTAGATATTTCATATAAATAGAATTAAATAATGCGTTATATTTTATGTCTAACTTCTTTTACTTAGCAAAATTTTTTCAAGGTCCATTCACATTGTAGCATGTATCAGTACTTTATTCCATTTTATGGATGAATAATATGCCATGGCTTATGCGTGTGTGTGTGTTTGTATACACACACATATCTCACAATTTGTTTTCCCATTCATCTGTTGACAGATATTCATGTTGTTTATACATTTTAGCTATTATGAATAAGCTGTTATAAACTTTCTTACATGTTTGTTTGGGTACGTGTTTTCAATAACTAGGAGTGGAATCATTGGATTATGTGATAATTCTATGTTTAACTTTTTGAGGAACTGCCAAACTGTTTTCCACAGTGGCTGTTGCATTCCCACCAGCAATATACAAGGGTTCCAGTTTCTCTGATGGATGTTGGAATGAGAGAGGTTTATTACTTATATATACTTACAGAGTAACAGAAGTGGAACTATTATCCTGGTCTTTTTGGTAGAAGCCCATTATTTATTATATCATTCTGCTGCTCAGATGATACTATTTTGGAAACAGAACAATAAGTAGTTGTGATTTCTGTTTATCAAGAAAAGGTTTGTGTGCACATGAATAAAAAAGCAATAAGAGGAATTTGTTAAGAATTCTGTCAGTTATTAGGCTCTCTTAAGCTGCATTTTATTGTTTGGTTAAATGTTATAATGAGTGACCTTGCTAATACTAATCAATCACAAAGTGTCCTATAAGGTAATTCACATACCATAAAATTCACCCCTTTAAATAGTAAATTCAGTGGTTTTTTTGTACATTTGTACACTATGCAACTATCACCACATCTCAGTTTAGAACATTTTCATCACTCCAAAAAGAAACTTTGTATTCATTAACAGTCACTCCTCATTTCCCCTTTCCATCCAACCCCTGGCAATGACTAACCTACTTTCTACCTCTAGATTTGCCTATTCTGGCCATTTCATATAAAGGGACTCTTGTACAACATGTGGTCTTTTATGATTTTTTTCACTTAGCCTAATGTTTTCAAGGTTTATCCATGTTGTAGAATGTACTTTATCCCCTTTTACAGCTGAATAATATTCCATTGTATGGATATACCACATTTTGTTTATTCATTAATCAGTTGATGGACATTAAGATTGTTTCCACAGTTTGGCTATTATCAATAGTGCTGACATGAACATCCATGAACAATTTTTGTGCAGAAATATATTTTCATTTCTCTTAGTTATATACCCAGAAATTGAATCACTGTATCATATCATAACTCTATGTTTAACTTTTTGGAGAACTGCCAAACTGTTTCTCATAGTAATTGAACCATTTTACAATACCACAGGCAGTGCATGAGGGTTTCAATTTCTCCACATCCTCACCAACATTTGTTATTGTCTTTTAAATTTTTAGTCAATCTAGTGGGTGTGAAGCAGTATTTCATTGTGGTTTTAATTTGCATTTTGCCTGATGGCTAATGATGTTGAGCATCTCTTCATGTGCGTATTGGCCATTTGTATATCTTCCTTGGATAAACATATTTTCAGATCATTTACACATTTTTAATTGGGTTATTTATCTTTTTATTGTTCAGTTATAAGTATTTTTTAAGTATTCTGGATGCAAATCCCTTATAAGATATATGACTGGAAAGTATAGTCTCTCATTCTGGGGGTTGTCTTTTCACTTTCTTCATGGTTTCCTCTGAAACACAAAAGTTTTTAATTTTGCCACCGTCAAATTTATCTATTTTTTTCTTTCGTTGCTTTTGCTTTTGGTGTCCTAAGAAGGCTTTGTCTAACCTAAAGTCTGGTGATTTACACCTATTTTTTATTCTAAGAATTTTATATCTTTAGCTCTTATACTTAGGTCTGTGATCCATTTTGAGTTAATGGTTGTAAATGGTGTGAACTAGGGGTTCAACTTCATTCTTTTACATGTGTCGGGAATTGCCAGATGTCAAGGTGGTCCATTATGATAACAAGCCAAACTGAGATTAACCATCAAAGCCTTTTTTCACTTACTGTGATAGTATAAGCAAGAGGTCAAACAAAAGGTTCCTGCTGTTTCATGGACCCACAGGCTGAGGAGAGGGAGAAGAGGAAGGGCTTGGAGTTGAAAAGTACTAAATGATGGAGATAAGACCCTTGATAAGGAGGTCCCATTGAGGCACATGGGCTAGGAATACAGATGTGCATAGGAGCATGGCCAGTGTTGGGGACCAAGTGGACGAGTCTTTGACTGCAATTCCCTTCAGAGGTTGTAATACACTGGCTGTGTACCACATGTGGTGTGGGGAAGGTAGCTTTCCCCCATGAGGCCTGCCAGATAAAACCTTTATAACTGCTTATGGTCTGCCCTGAAAGATAACATATGGGATTTTGGCCTGGAGCCAGACTCCTCAGCATGTGGATAGCCATTTGTCCCAGAAGGATTTGTTGAAGGGACTATCCCTACCCCATTGAATCATCTTGGCACCCTTTTTGAAGGTCAACAAGGATTAATTATGGACTCTAAATTCTATTCCATTGGTCTATATGTCTCTCCTTAGGCAAGTACTACACTGTCTTGATTGCTGCAGCTGTGTAATATGTTTTGAAATCAGCAAGTGTAAGTCTTCCAACTTTGTTCTTATCAAGATTGTTTTGATTATTTTGGGTCCTTTGCATTTCCATATAAATTTAAGGATAATTTTGTCAATCTTGATGGCCTTCTTAGTCATAAAAACTTAAATTATGATCAGGGTAATTTATTGTATTATATATTTTTGAAAATTATTATTTAGATGTGTCACATATGGTAGCTTTATTACCAGAACATAAGATTACCTGAAATATCTTGCTTGCTTTTGCTTGTTAAAGAGAGGAATTTTTTTTAAAGATAATGGAAAAGAAATCTGTGATCCTGGATTAATTACAAAAACATATATAGGCATATCATCACCTTGTTTATTTGGAATTTTTTGGAACATGGTGTAATATAATAAGAAATATTTAAAGAATAGAATTTATTTAATAGAAGAGAATCCATGAAGGAATGTTGTTATTGCAATGTAATAATTTTTTATTAAAAGCCAGTAATAATATTTAATGAAAAATAACTGAACATTTATATATACTTCAGAATTGCTCATTTTAGTCTCACAATTCCAAATAACAGGAGGATAAGGCCAGTATTTTTATCCAATTTTATGGAGATGGGAATTGTAGCTTAGAGATGTGAAATGATTTGCCCCAAGTCATACAGTAAACCAGAGACAACCCTTGAACATGTGTTCACTCATCATATGTAATACTTTTTTACTCTAAACCAGCTGTCTTCTTGTGGATATAAATTATTATTTTGCTCAATATGAAAATTTGCACTTGAGTTTAGAACCAAAATTACATGAGATTTATTAATTCTGTAGCAGTTGTGGAGTTAACCACTTGATGCTATTCACCCAGTCCTTTATATATATATATATATATATATATATATATACTTATATATTATATATAATATATATATATATATAAAATCAGTGTTTTGACTAGTCAATCACTTTGAAGAGCTTAGCATCCAGTTGCATAGATCCACATGAATATTTGAGGCAATATGAGAGCAAAGTGGCAAGTAAACAAAACAAATTAAATGACATTCATAATGTATAACTGTGAAAATGATATTGGAGGTGGTGGCAGAAAGCTTTTAATTGGGAGACAGGAGTCTAAAGCCATGTCTTAAGTACATTGACAGATGTTGTTTAGACATACACTCGGCAATGTGAATTTGGAGTCTCCATTAGGAAAGGACCATACCCTATTTATTCCAGAATTCTCAGGGACTAGCATATTACTATGTACAGAGTAGGAGCTCAATGATGTAATTTAACTTAATTGAGGGAATAAAGCATCCCCACGGGGAGAACAACGTGTATAAAAGTGTTACAACATGTATGAAAATGTTGGCATGGAGAAGAGGGTTGCAAAGGGGTTAATTAGGCAAAGACAGTAGTAGGTGATTACCCAAATCAAAGATAATGCTGAATTCAGAAGTTCAGGAGAGCCCAGAGTTCCTGAGGGTATCCAGTGAGTATATACATCGTTTCCTGTTTGTAGTTTGTCACTTCGAGCTCAGAAGTTCTGTTCTTTGCTACCCTAAAACTATTGGACTACTGTTCATTCTTCATTGAAGATTAGGGGAATTATAGTCAAACATGGGAAAATACATGCTTCTCTTTTTTGGTTTTTGCTTGTGTTGCTATATGAAAAGGGTAGATGCCCTGGCATTGCTTGGGGACCAGTAGATACCATTTATGGAGATAAAGTTAGAGAATCATTTCTTTTCTGCTCCTCTTAACCCCTCAAAATAACAAAATTTTGTTTGGAGGCCTGAAATTTTAACAATTCACTGATCATTAATATTTTGTCACAGCCATATTTTTTTCATGAGAAATGAGAAACTTAATTCTCTGGATGGTGTATTTTAGTATTAACTAAAAGCTTTGATGGCATATCAGCTAATTAGTATCTGAATCAAGTTTGGGAGGGAAACTTCAGAAGATGATGAATATTTTCTTTGCCTGGCTTTTGATGTTCAATTTTCTTTGGAACTGTCAACTATCTAATTTTGATAGTGACAGCTCATTTCAAATGTAAAATCATAAATATACATAAAGGATCTAAGACCTCCAGTATCCAATAGTTTTGAGTCCATCATGTGAAAATTAAGGCTGCCCTATCATTCTGTCTTGTGATGACTCTGACAGATGTTGGCCATGCTTATTATAAAATGACCTGTTTCACTTCATACTTCTTTATCACAGAAATCAGCCTTCTCCTGGTAATTTAAAATCTATCTTAAAATTTCATAGATAGATCCTCTTGTTTCCTAGTGAAGTAGTTTATTAGGATCAATGTCATTATTTATGAGTTTACTGAAAACTGAAAATGTGCCCATTTAGACCATCCATTAAAACAGTGTTAGAGATGTAAAATGATAAGTGGGAAACTTACACATTGAGGCTTAACTATTCTGGGCACATATATGGCTAATGAGGCGGGAGCCTCTGAGACCTCTCAGCTACCTTTGTTAGCCCTCAAGCCTAGAAGCTCAAGAAGTCAGAACATGTACAGTTACATGAGTAACGAGACTTATATATAAAATAAGTGGCTTATATGGTAGACTCTGGGACAGAGGAGCAGCAACAATTAGCTTGACTGGAGCCTATTACCTTCTTCCCTCCTTTCCTTCCATCCACAAGCATTTATCCATTATTTACCATATTCCAGGCTCTATCACATGCTATAGTCTAAGCAGTTTCCTAAATACTTGAACTATGGAGATAGGGCCTTAGGGAGACACAGTTGAGTCAGGAAGATAGAAATTCACTGTGACTTAAACCATTCTGTTATTGGCACAGCATATATAAAGTGTTTGAGAGTGATTTGGGTTACTTGGATATAATCATGGTGGAGGTCTATGTGTATAACATAGTACACAGTAGTAATAGCTAAAATATAGTGAGCACTTACTAGGTGCCAGGCACTGAACTAAGCTCATTTCATGTGTAAACTTCCTTAATTCTCAACAACAATCCAGTGAACTAAAGTACTGTTATCATCCCCATTTTATAGACACTGAGGCACAGAGAGACTAAGTAACTTGCCCAAGGTCATGCAGCCAGTAAGCAGTGTAGTAATATTTGAGCCCAGGCAGTGTGGCTCCAGAGACTGTGCTCCTAATTACCATACTATACTGCCTCTCATTAAATGTTAGTTGGTATAATTATTGTTATTATTATTCATATTCTTTACTTGAAATGCCTGATACTTGTGAGAAAACTAAGGTAAAGAAACTAACTTACTCAAGGTCATACAGCTAAAAAGCAGCAGAGTATGGCAAATCCAGGCCTTTTGTCTCCACAGTCCACATGTTTAACTTCCATATTATACAGTTCATGTAATGTTGACAGTTCTCTCACACTGGTTTCTTAAGGAAGTTGGGGGATACATGCCCTCCTCTCATCTGCCCCTGTGTTGGTACTCCTAGGTCCTCTATTTTGCTTAGAAGAGAGTATGGTGTGGTGTCTAGAAAATAGAGTATTTGGAGGATGTCCACACACACTTGCCAATTCCTTTGGTATGGAAAGTAGATGGATGAGACCTTACCAGGATTTGCTTTTCAAGCATGTATATAGAGGGGGCAGTGAGGGCACTAATTGCCCTGAACAAAGGGAACAGAAAGTGTCAAAAATGCATATTGTATATCTTCTCTGCTTAAGACCCTTTTCTAGCACCAAGGTTACAGCATTAAACAAAAGAAGCAAGATTCTCTGTCTTCGTGTAGTTTACATTCTGGTGGAAAAAGATGAACAATAGCAAATTGTCACAAGTGTCTTAGAGAAATGTAGCCCAGAGAGTAGGAATAGAGAATGTCATGAAGAGGGAGGGGATGGTATTTTTAAATAGGATGGTTAGGGCAGGCTTTGTTGAGAAGGGGATATTTGATTTACCAAAAAAGTGAAGAATATGTCCACACAAAAACTTGTACATCAGTGTTCACAGCAGTATTATTCATAATATTCAAAAAGTTGAAACAAATCAAATGCTCATCAATGGATACATAGGTAAACAAAATGTTGTATATCTATTATGATGGGATATTATTGAGCCAAAAGGAATGAATTCTGATACATGCTACAACATGAGTGAACTTCAGACATCACAAAAGGGTACAGATTGTAAGTTCCATTTATAGGAAATGTACAAAATAGGAAAATCCTTAGAGATAGAAAGCAGATTAGTGGTTGTTAGGGTCTGAGGAAGAGTAGTGAAGAATGACTATTACTGTGTAGGGGGTTTATTTTTGGGGTGGTGAAAATATTCTGAAGGTAGACCGTGGTGATAGTTGTGCAACCTTGTAAATATACTAAAAACGACTAAACTGTACAATTTAATACCATGAACTTTATGATATGTAAATAATATTAATTTAAAAAGCTTCAAGACAAAGTTATATTTGGCTGGAGTCTAAGCAAATTTGGCTGAGTGAAGTTGTTTCAACTCTAAAGGCAACCAGACTGTCTCTGGAAGTGGAAGGAGGCAGGCAGCCCAGGGTGTTTCCCATTCTCTCATCTGATAGTAAAGGCTACATACCCTGAGTACTGTGCTGGTCAGTCCCAGATAGGTGGATCCCTGAGAGTCATGATGTCACAAAGACCTCTCAGAACGTTCCAGCCATCCTTGTGCACAGCACACAAGTCTGTCACAGGGTTGAATGCCTCACTGAATAGGGCCTTGAACAGTAAAAAAAAAAAAAAAAAAAAAAAAAAAAATACTGTGGCAAAGCTGTTCCTCTGATAGTGAAATTCCTGAGGGTGATGCCTTGGTGTTCTCTTATTCCAGATCAGATCCAGGGTTACGGCTACCGTGGGCCACTCTAACAGGAATGGACTGAAAACTCAGTTGCTATCCTAGCAATCTGGCAGAACCCATCCCAAATACAAGTTCTCAGAGGTAAGAGATTAATGAAAATACTGTATTCCCATGTTTAATAAAACGAGCTAGAAGGGACTTTATAAAAAAAAAAACAGTTGCTGGCAAATAATTTAAATATCATTTTTCCATAGCATTCTGTTTATACCACATATAATCTTGACATTACCAGTTACAATTGTGGATACACTAATGTTGAGCTTATAGTTTTAGTATTTAAAAGTTAATGTTTCTGTCCATCAACAGATGAATAGACAAATTGTTTATCCAATTGTATATCCAAGATACAATGAATATCTTTACCCGTAAAAAGGAATGAAGTAGTGAGTGATACATGCAAAAACTTGGATGAACCTCAGAAACATGATGCTAAGTGAAAGAAGCCTGACACAAAGGCCACATATTATATGATTCCATTTGTACAAAATGACAGGAATGGCCAAGTCCACAGAGACACAAAGTGAATTAATGGTAGTCTGGGGCTGAAGAGACGGGAGGAACAGGGAAGTGACTGTTTAAAGAGTGCGGAGTATCCTTTTGAGGTGATGAAAAATTTCTCAAATTATAAAATGGTGATGATTGTACAGACCTGTGAGTATACTAAAAGCCACTGAATTTTGCACTTTAACATAGTAAATATTATGGTATGTAAATTATGTCTCAATAAAAATATATTTTAAAAATACTTTCAAAAATTGGTGAAGTTAGTAAAGGAGAGAGCCATGCTAATAGATGGGGAAAGAGTTCAAGGGCTTCCCTGGTGGCGCAGTGGTTGGGAGTCCGCCTGCCGATGCAGGGGACGCGGGTTCGTGCCCCGGTCCGGGAAGATCCCACGTGCCGCAGAGCGGCTGGGCCCGTGAGCCATGGCCGCTGAGCCTGCGCGTCCGGTGCCTGCGCTCCGCAACGGGAGAGACCACAGCAGTGAGAGGCCCGCGTACCACAAAAAAAAAAAAAAAAAAAAGAGTTCAAGACCGAAGAAATAGCCAGTTCAAAGCCCTCAAGGCCAGTTTTAGGAACAGCAAGTGGCCGGTGTGGTTATAGTGGAGGAAGCAACAAGGACAGTAATAGCAGACGAGATGACAGAGATAACAGGAAGCCTTGTAGGAGCTTGTAAGCCATTGTATAGACTTTGACTTATACTCTGGTGAAATGGGAAATCATTGGAGGTTTGAGCTGAAGAGAAGCATGATCTGACTTGGGTTTTTTAAAAAATGTTCTGCCTTTTGTATGGAGAAGAGAATGTAGGAGCACAAGATGTGAAGCAGGGAGACTGGTTTGTGGGCTTTTACAGTAATCCAGGCCAAAAAATGATGGTAGTTTTGACTAGAGTCTTAACAGTGGGGACATAAGAAATGTTTAGATTTGGTGACACGTTTTTAAGTTTGAGAAAACATGATTCCTGATAAGCTGGATATGCTACTTCTTTGGCCCAAGCAGTTGAGTTGTATTTTATTGGTACAGGGAAGACTATGCTACTAGCAGCTTATGGATAAAAGTTTGACACATTATACTTAAGATACCAATTAGTTATTAAGTGGTAAATTAAGTTATTAATTTTGATTAGGCAGTTGCATATATACAGCACCTGCATAGACCATGGGCTGGTGTCTTTTCTGATTTGTCAATACCCAGGTAATACCAATCTTTAAATATTTTAATATCTCTTCTGTATGAGTCTTGAGTTCAAGGGAAAGGCCTGGACTAGTAATATAATCTGGACATCTCATTAGCATGTATATGTTTTTTAACGCCATGGGTGTGGCTTTCTCAATTCGTTTTTTCTGTAATGTGAGATACATACATTGTAAGAGAGGAAATATACTCTCTGAGGGAGGCTTGCTTATTAAGGAGGGACAAAGGCCTACCTAACTATTTGAGCTGACTGGTATAATGGTAGATTTTTTTAAATGGTTTTTCCCATTGCCAAGAGCAAAATTCCCTCTCCCTTTCTCAGTATATTTCTGTGAGAAACCTATTATTTGTGAATCCTTCTCTCCCTTTGATATCTCTGTAGATCTTTTCAAAGAATATGTAAGCCTCTTGCCAGCTTTACAACTCAGGAGTGTTTTTCTTAAGCATCTGGGAAACATCTCTTTGAAATGTAAACATCAAGGAATATAGTGTCTCTATCTCCCTGTCACTGTAGGAATGCCTTTTCCTGAGCTGTAACCAAAATGCTCCTCCTAGTGATAGCAGTTTTATTTTTCCTTCAGACAAAGGCAGTTAGCTAACACAAATGGCTACCTCAATGCCAGATGAATTTGGGATGAACTATGAAAGAATGCATATGAAATGGTGTTGTAATGTCCTCTTATGGGAAGACAAATTATGGTTAATCTTGAGAACATGTATGGAATGCATTGTCACTGCTTGGTGATACAAAGGGTGGAATCTCTTTCTGTCTTTGTAATCTCTTAGCAGGTTGCCTGTGACACGCATTTTAATCTGGTTTAGTGCTTGTTCAGTACTAAAATGGTTTTCTTTCTTTTCTGTATCTTGTGGAGAGGATTCTATGCCTTGACAGGATGTTTTTAATTTGCACAACACTGGTAGTAAAAGGAGCAAATCCCTGTAATTTTAAATCTCCTGTGGGTGCCTTGTACTGCTAAAGTGGAAAAAAATCCTAGAAATAGCTCTTTATATAGCATATATTTATTGATTTATTGATTGAGTTTCTGGATATGACAGACTGCCAAGTGGCAGTCTACCTCCTCCAAACTTTAATGTGCCCCCGTATTCAGATTGTCTGCTTGGCCACTGATTCTTTGAAGTAAAAAATATGTGGATATAAGATAGGAGGCCTATTAGCAACAAAAAATTATTTGGAACCGTTATACTAGGGGTTGAGGAGGTAATGATTAGCAAGATAAAATTGTTCTCATGGAGTTTACAGTCTAGTGAAAAAGCTAGACAAATAGGCAATTAAAATACAGTGGGATTAAGTGGTAATAAGGAATTATAAAGTATTCTGGTAAGACTAGCAGCCATACTTAGCACAGCCTGAGAGTCAGAGGAGGTTGCCTGGAGGAAAGCTGTCTTAGCTGAGACCTGAAGAATGAGTAAGAGTGAACATTAGAAAAAGCAAAGGTGAAACGGTAAATGGTGTACTGGGCAAAGTGACTAGCCTGTGCTAAATTCTTGATAGATGAGAGGAAGTAAATATATATGGAGCTGTAAGCAGTTTAGTATAATGAGGGCATGAAGTATAACTACAGAGGCACGGGGATGGTTAGTGGCAAGGGATAAGACTTGTACTCACATGCCTTGCTACAGCATTTGAATTTCACTTAGCAGGCAAAGGGAAGCCTGAAGGCAAGGTGGCAGGTGGATGATCAGATTTGTGCTTTATTTAGAAAGATTAATGATATTGCGATTTGAAAAGTAGTTTGGAATGGGGACAGATTGGGTGTAGGGGGACTTGTTAAGAGAAGGTCCAGGTAAGAGGTGAGGGTGGCTTCCCCTTAGGGAAGTGACATATGGATGGAGAGTAACGGTGTGTTCCAGTGATGTTTAGGAGTTACAATTCATAAAGCACTGGTGTTGATTAGATGTAGAGGATGAGGCAGAAAGAGAGGTATACTGTCCCACTGGCACATTCTTCCCCAAATCCCATGATTGAAAATCCCACTTTAAAAAATTTGAATTCATTTTGGCATGTCCCTTGAGTTACCCATGTGTACATGAAACAAAATTGACACCTGGAAATGGGATGGGTTCCTTATTTTTCAGACTAACATGAGGTGAGGTCTTATGTTCAAATTCTCTTTCCCCTGAGAGACCAAAAGTAAATGCATCCTACTTGGTATTACCTTTTGGAGCAGTTTATCCTTTACCAACTCAAACCCAAACTGATTTAATTGTATCGTGTTTGAGAGAGATGAATTTCCTGTCACCATCACAGATGCCTAAAGACAGTCTAAAGCAGAATACATTATCAAGTAAACAATAAGAAATACAAATATTTATGCAAAGTAGCCACAGCTAACATTCTGCTGATTGTTACAAAGGTAGCCACTGAGGTGAGAGATTAGAAATTGTTAAGAATGTTAATAAAATTGTAATATAAAGGAAATCCTGGTAATTTTACATTTTTATTTAACATATTTGGCCATGTAGAGCAAACTTCATTGTATTCAGTACAGTAGGGAGATGGAGTAAAATGTGTTATGACCCTCAAAATTATTCTCAATTAACCAGAATATTCAAACACCATTATTCATCACTGTCACTTCATCCGCAGTTCTGAGCACATCTTGCATAAAGAAGGCATTCAACAGTATTTCTTAAATAAACATATATGTGCATTAGTGATTACCAAAAAATGATATAAAAATAATGCAATTAAGAGTATATAAAACCAAAACTAGGGCTTCCCTGGTGGCGCAGTGGTTGAGAATCCGCCTGCCGATGCAGGGGACACGGGTTCGTGCCCTGGTCCGGGAAGATCCCACATGCCGCGGAGCAACTAAGCCCGTGAGCCATGGCTGCTAGGCCTGCGCGTCCAGAGCCTGTGCTCCGCAACGGGAGAGGCCACAGCAGTGAGAGGCCCGCATACTGCAAAAAAAAAAAACAAAAAACAAAAAACCAAAACTAAAAAAAGCATACCTTTATTCCTTTACTAATTCGATAGACACTTTGGAATATTTTAGGAGTTTAGGGTCATCATAGTTAACATGGATAATTATTGACCAGTAATTTGGTTAGAAATGAAAATATATTAAATAATTCTATCCTTGGCACAGGACAGATCCTGGAGCATTGCTTTTTAAATAAACCCCTTCATCACCTTGCTTAGTTGTTATTTGTGTTTCATAGTTGTCAAGGTGCTAAAATTACATTTATTTGATTATCTTAATGGTTTGGTTTCAATAAAAGTGAACATTTCTTCATCTTTTGAGTTTCAAGGTATACTCAATCCCAGGGCTAAAAAGTGTTTTATTAAATAATAAGTATTTCCAACACATGGACTACTGTAATGCTTAATTACAGTATTGTAATTCAACTAATTCTAAAGTTTTATTTGAAAAATGACACTATTAGATGGAATAATAATTAGTATTGTTATTAGGATTAGTTTTTTCATTGAAGTTTAGTTGATTTACAATATTATATTAGCTTCAGGTGTATAATGGTGATTCAAAATTTTATAGCTTGTAATCCATTTAAAGTTATTATAAAATATTGGCTATATTCCCTGTGCTATATATAAAATATATCCTTGTAGCTTATTTATTTTATACATAGTAGTTTGTACCTCTTAATCACCTTACCCCAGTCTTGCCACTGCCCCCTTTCCTCTCCCCACTGGTAACCACTAGTTTGTTCTCTATATCTGTGAGTTTGTTTTTGTTTTGTTATATTCATTTATTTTATTTTTTAGATTCCACATTTAAGTGATAACATTGAGTAGTTTCCTTTATCTGACTTATTTTACTAAGCATAATACCCTCTAGGTCCATCCATGTTGTTGCAAATGGCAAAATTTCATTCTTTTTTATATCTGAGTAGTATTCCATTTTGTGTGTGTGTGTGTGTGTGTGTGTGTGTGTGTGTGTGTGTGTGTGTACACATACATCATACATACATATACACATCATCTTTATCCATTCATCTGTTACCTTAGGTTGCTTCCATATCTTGGCTATTGTAAATAATGCTGCAAAGAGCATTGGGGTGCATGTATCTTTTCAAATTAGTATTTTCATTTTCTTCAAATATATACCCAGGAGTGGATCATATGGTAGTTCTATTTTTAGTTTTTTGAGGAAATCCCATACTGTTTTCCATAGTGGCTGCACCAATTTACAATCTGACCAACAGTGTACTAGGGTTCCCTTTTCTCCACATCCTCAGCAACATTTGTTGTTTGTAGACTTTTTGATGATAGCCATTTTGATAGGTGTGAGGTGATATCTCTTTGTGGTTTTGA
Organism: Kogia breviceps; assembly: GCF_026419965.1. NCBI lineage: Eukaryota > Metazoa > Chordata > Mammalia > Artiodactyla > Physeteridae > Kogia > Kogia breviceps. The sequence goes on along the minus strand of NC_081330.1, from coordinate 26,402,201 downwards.
TTTGCATTTCTCTGATGATTAGCAATATTAAGCATTCTTTAATGTGCCTGTTGGCCATCTGTATATCTTCTTTGGAAAAATTACTATTCTGGTCTTCTGCCTGTTTTTTTGATTGGGTTGTTTGTTTTTCTGATATTGAGTTTTATGAACTGTTACATATATGGGTATTGACCCCTTATCAGTCATATCATTTGAAGATATTTTCTCCAATTCAGTAGGTTGTCCTTTTGTCAATGGTTTTCTTTGCTGTGCAAAAGCTTTTAAGTTTAATTAGGTCTCATTTGTTTATTTTTGCTTTTGTTTCATTTGCCTTAGGGACTGATCCAAAAAAATATTGCTGTGATTTATGTCAGAGTGTTCTGCCTATGTTTTCTTCTAGGAATTTTATGATTTCTGATCTTACATTTAGGTCTTTAATCCATTCTGAGTTAATTTTTCTATATGGTGTTAGAGAATGTTCTAATTTTATTTTTTTACATATAGCTGTCCGGTTTTCACAGCACCACTTATTTAAGGGATTGTCTTTTCTCCATTGTATATTCTTGCCTCCTTTGTTGTAGATTAATTGGTCATAACTGCATGGGTTTATTTCTGGGCTCTCTATTCTGTTCCACTGATCTTTGTGTCTGTTTTTGTGCCAGTACCATAGTGTTTTGAATGCTGTGGCTTTGTAGTATAGTCTGAAGTTAGGAAGCATGAATCCTCCAGCTTAGTTGTTTTTTCTCAAGATGGCTTTGGCTGTTTGGGATCTTTTGCGGTTCCATATAAATTTTAGGATTATTTCTGGGAAATAGGTCATTAGTATTTTGATAGGGATTATATTAAATTTGTAGATTGCTTCATGTAGTGTGGAAATTTTAACAATATTAATTCTTGCAATCCATGAACATGTGATATCTTTCCATTTATTTGTATCATTTTCAATTTCCTTCATCAGTGTCTTAGAGTTTTTAGAGTACAGATCTTTCATCTCTGTGGTTAAGTTAATACCACTAGTGGTATTAAAATACCACTAGTGGTATTTTACACTATTTTAGTACTTCACACTAGTGGTTAATAAAATACCTTCCTTCCCAGGTATTTTATTCCTTTGATGCAATTATAAATGGGGTTGTCTTCTTGAATTCTTTTTCTTGCTTTTTTATTTTTTGTATTTTATTTTTACAAGAGATAAATAAACTGAAACCAAGCATTGTAAATGTATGACCACAACAAAAGCAACAGTAATTGCAATTACCAAACTCGAAACACACTCATACTATGTCATAATATTGACATTCAGTCCAGTAATCCTCCACTGTAACAGCTCCTTTACTTTGCAGTGAAAATTGATTTGTATATTTTTTGCCTCTGAGTCCTTGTGGGAATTTTTTTTTATTCAAACAGAAAGTCACAAAAATTATAATCATCCTCATCAGTTCACTCAGTCCCATGTAATTAATTTTCTTTTCATCTTTTGTTAGCACTTTTATGAATTCATCAGTTTTCCATTAGAATTCTGAAAATGATTATTCATTCAGTTCAGCAGTATAGTCAGTTACCAGAAACCTGTCCTTGTCAGAGTCTTTTCCATGAATTCCTTGAAGATGAAACACTTTTATAGCAACATTTTTGTAAAAGCATCAGAGTACACCCAGAACTGTCTGTAAAGGACAAAAGACTTAAAAATGACCACAGTTAAAGATTTGATGAAAGTCCATAATAATGCAATTGACCAGAAAATTTAGTTATTTCTGAGATATACATTTTAAAGTAATAACTAGAATTATGACTTATAACATTATGCCAGAACATATAAGATTTTTAGAAATTTCATATAATATCTGAAACATTTATATTAACATATTTCCATACACATAACCCAAAGAAAATTTAGTATCAGTTGTTTTCTTCTGTTTGTTTATACTACAGGTTCTTATTAGTTATCAGTTTTATACACATCAGTGTATATATGTCAATCCCAATCGCCCAATTCAGCACACCACCATCCCCACCCCACCACGGTTTTCCCCCCTTGGTGTCCATATGTTTGTTCTCTACATCTGTGTCTCAACTTCTTCCCTGCAAACTGGTTCATCTGTACCATTTTTCTAGGTTCCACATATATTTGTTAATATACGGTGTTTGTTTTTCTCTTTCTGACTTACTTCACTCTGTATGACAGTCTCTAGATCCATCCACGTCTCAACAAATGACTCAGTTTCGTTCCTTTTTAATGGCTGAGTAATATCCCATTGTATATATGTACCACATCTTCTTTATCCATTCATCTGTCAATGGGCATTTAGGTTGCTTCCATGATCTGGCTATTGTAAATAGTGCTGCAATGAACATTGGGGTGCATGTGTCTTTTTGAGTTATGGTTTTCTCTAGGTATATGCAAAGTAGTGGGATTGCTGGATCATATGGTAATTCTATTTTTAGTTTTTTAAGGAATCTCCATACTGTTCTCCATAGTGGCTGTATCAGTTTACATTCCAACCAACAGTGCAATAGGGTTCCCTTTTCTCCACACCCTCTCCAGCATTTGTTGTTTGTAGATTTTCTGATGATGCCCATTCTAACTGGTGTGAGGTGATACCTCATTGTAGGTTTGATTTGCATTTCTCTAATAGTTAGTGATGTTGAGCAGCTTTTCATGTGCTTCTTGGCCATCGGTATGTCTTCATCGGAGAAATGTCTATTTTGGTCTTCTGCCCATTTTTGGATTGGGTTGTTTGTTTCTTTAATATTGAGCTCCATGAGCTGTTTATATATTTCGGAGATTAATCCTCTGTGCGCTGATTCATTTGTGGATATTTTCTCCCATTCTGACGGTTGTCTTTTTGTCTTCTTTATGGTTTCCTTTGCTGTGCGAAAGCTTTGAAGTTTCATTAGGTCCCATTTGTTTATTTTTGTTTTCATTTCTATTACTCTAGGAAGTAGGTCAAAAAAGATCTTGCTGTGATTTATGTCAAAGAGTGTTCTTCCTATGTTTTCCTCTAAGAGTTTTATAGTGTCCGGTCTTACATTTAGGTCTCGAATCCATTTTGAGTTTATTGTAGTGTATGGTGTTAGGGAGTGTTCTAATTTCATTCTTTTACATGTAGCTGTCCATTTTGCCCAGCGCCACTTATTGAAGAAACTGTCTTTTCTCCATTGTGTATCTTTGCCTCCTTTTTCATAGATTAGTTGACCATAGGTGCATGAGTTTATCTCTGGGCTTTCTACCTTTTTCCATTGATCTATGTTTCTGTTTCTGTGCCAGTACCATATTGTCTTAATTACTGTAGCTTTGTAGTATAGTCTGAAGTCAGGGAGTCTGATACCTCCAGCTCCGTTTTTTTCCCTCAAGACTGCTTTGGCTATTTGGGGTCTTTTGTATATCCATACAAATTTTGAGATGATTTGTTCTAGTTTGGTAAAAAATGCCATTGGTAATTTGATAGGGATTGCAGTGAATCTGTAGATTGCTTTGGGTAGTATAGTCATTTTCACAATATTGATTCTTCTAATCCAAGAACATGGTATATCTCCCCATCTGTTGGTATCATCTTTAATTTCTTTCATCAGTGTCTTATAGTTTTCTGCATACAGGTCTTTTGTCTCCCTAGGTAGGTTTATTCCTAGGTATTTTATTCTTTTTGTGGCAATGGTAAATGGGAGTATTTCCATAATTATCTTTCAGATTTTTCATCATTACCATATAGGAATGCAAGAGACTTCTGTGAATTACTTTTGTATCCTGCAACTTTACCAAATTCATTGATTAGCTCTTGTAGTTTTCTGGTAGCATCTTTAGGGTTCTCTATGTATAATATCATGCCATCTGTAAACTGACTGTTTTACTTCTTTTCCAATTTGGATTCCTTTTATTTCTTTTTCTTCTCTGATTGCCGTGGCTAGGACTTCCAAAACTATGTTGAATAATAGTGGTGAGAGTGGATATCCTTGTCTCATTGCTGATCTTAGAGGAGATGCTTTCAGTTTTTCACCATTGAGAATGATGTTTGCTGTGGGTTTGTCCTATAGTCTTTATTATGTTGAGGTAGGTTCCCTCTATGCCCATTTTCTGGAGAGATTTTATCATAAATGGGTGTTGAATCTTGTCAGAAGCTTTTTCTGCATCTATTGAGATGATCATATGGTTTTTCTTCTTCATTGTGTTAATATGGTTTATCGAATTGATTGATTTGCATATATTGAATAATCCTGTATCCCTGGGATAAATCCCACTTGATCATGGTATATGATCCTTTTAATGTGTTGCTGGATTCTGTTTGGTAATATTTTGGTGAGGATTTTGCATCTATATTCATCAGTGATATTGATCTGTAATTTTCTTTTTTTGTAGTATCTTTGTCTGCTTTTTGTATCAGGGTGATGGTGGCCTCATAGAATGAGTTTGGGTGTGTTCCTTCCTCTGCAACTTTTTGGAAGAGTTTGAGAAGGATGGGTGTTAGCTCTTCTCTAAATGTTTGATAGAATTCACCTGTGAAGCCATCTGGTCCTGGACTTTTGTTTGTTGGAAAATTTTTAATCACAGTTTCAATTTCATTACTTGTGATTGGTCTGTTCATATTTTCTGTTTCTTCCTGGTTCATTCTTAGAAGGTTATACATTTCTAAGAAATTTGTCCATTTCTTCCAGGTTGTCCATATTATTGGCATAGAGTTGCTTGTAGTAGTCTCTTATGATGCTTTTTATTTCTGCGGTGTCTGTTGTAACTTCTTTTTCGTTTGTAATTTTATTGATTTGAGTCCTATCCCTCTTTTTCTTGATGAGTCTGGCTAATGATTTATCAATTTTGTTTATCTTCTTAAAGAACCAGCTTTTAGTTTTATTGATCTTTGCTATTGTTTTCTTTGTTTCCATTTCATTTATTTCTGCTCTGATCTTTATGATTTCTTTCCTTCTGCTAACTTTGGGTTTTGTTTGTTCTTTTTTTCTAGTTCCTTTAGGTGTATGGTTAGATTGTTTACTTGAGATTTTTCTTGTTTATTGAGGTAGCATTGTATTGCTATAAACTTCCCGCTTAGAACTGCTTTTGCTGCATCCCATAGGTTTTGGATCGTCGTGTTTTCATTGTCATTTGTCTCTAGGTATTTTTTGATTTCCTCTTTGATTTCTTCAGTGATCTCTTGGTTGTTCAGTAACGTATTGTTTAGCCTCCATGTGTTTCCATTTTTTTATGTTTTTTTCCCTGTAATTCATTTCTAATCTCATAGCATTGTGGTCAGAAAAGATGCTTGATATGATTTCAATTTTCTTAAATTTACTGAGGCTTGATTTGTGACCCAAGATGTGATCTATCCTGGAGAATGTTCCATGTGCACTTCAGAAGAAAGTGTAATCTGCTGTTTTTGGATGGAATGTCCTAAAAAATATCAATTAAATCTCTGTGGTCTATTGTGTCATTTAAAGCTTCTGTTTCCTTATTTATTTTCATTTTGGATGATCTGTCTATTGGTGTAAGTGAGGTGTTAAAGTCCCCCACTATTATTGTGTTACTGTCGATTTCCTCTTTTATAGGTGTTAGCAGTTGCCTTATGTATTCAGGTGCTCCTATGTTGGGCGCATATATATTTATAATTGTTATATCTTCTTCTTGGATTGATGCCTTGATCATTATGTAGTGTCCCTCATTATCTCTTGTAACATTCTTTATTTTAAAGTCTATTTTATCTGATATGAGTATAGGTAATCCAGCTTTTTTATGATTTCCATTTGCATGGAATATCTTTTTCCAACACCTCACTTTCAGTCTGTATGTGTCCCTAGGTCTGAAGTGGGTGTCTTGTAGACAGCATATATATGGGTCTTGTTTTTGTATCCTTTCAGCAAGCCTGTGTCTTTTTGTTGGAGCATTTAATCCATCACATTTAAGGTAATTATCAATATGTATGTTCCTGTGACCATTATCTTAATTGTTTTGGGTTTGTTTTTGTAGGTCCTTTTCTTCTCTTGTGTTTCCCACTTAGAGAAGTTCTTTTAGCATTTGTTGTAGAGCTGGTTTGGTGGTGCTGAATTCTCTTAGCTTTTGCTTGTCTGTAAAGCTTTTAATTTCTCCATCAAATCTGAATGAGATCCTTGCCCAGTAGAGTAATCTTGGTTGTAGTTTCTTTCCTTTCATCACTTTAAGTATATCATGCCACTCCCTTCTGGCTTGTAGAGTCTCTGCTGAGAAATCAGCTGTTAACCTTATGGGAGTTCCCTTGTATGTTATTGGTCGTTTTTCCCTTGCTGCTTTCAATAATTTTTGTCTTTAATCTTTGTCCTTTTGATTACTATGTGTCTCGGCGTGTTTCTCCTTAGGTTCATCGTATATGGGACTTGCTGCTCTTCCTGGACTTGGGTGGCTATTTCCTTTCCCATGTAAGTGAAGTTTTCGATTATAATCTCTTCAAATATTTTCTCTGGTCCCTCCTCTCTCTCTTCTCCTCTGGGACCCCTATAATGCGAATGTTGTTGCATTTAATGTTGTCCCAGAGGTCTCTTAGGCTGTCTTCATTTCTTTTCATTCCTTTTTCTTTATTCTGTTCCACAGCAGTGAATTCCACCATTCTGTCTTCCAGGTCACTTATCCATTCTTCTGCGTCAGTTATTCTGCTATTGATTCCTTCTGGTGTAATTTTCATTTCAGTTATTGTATTGTTCATCTCTGTTTGTTCTTTAATTCTTCGAGGTCTTTGTTAAGCATTTCTTGCATCTTCTCAATCTTTGCCTCCATTGTTTTTCCGAGGTCCTGGATCATCTTCACTATCATTCTGAATTCTTTTTCTGGAAGGTTGCCCATCTTCACTTATTTAGTTGTTTTTCTGGGGTTTTATCTTGTTCCTTCATCTGGTATATAGCCCTCTGCCTTTTCATCTTGTCTGTCTTTCTGTGAATGTGGTTTTTGTTCCACAGGCTGCAGGATTGTGGTTCTTCTTGCTTCTGCTGTCTGCCCTCTGGTGGATGAGGCTATCTAAGAGGCTTGATGGGAGGGACTGGTGGTGGGTAGAGCTGACTGTTGCTCTGGTGGGCAGAGCTTAGTAAAACTTTAATCCACTTGACTGTTGATGGGTGGGGCTGGGTTCCTTCCCTGTTGGTTGTTTGGCCTGAGGCAACCCAACACTGGAGCCTACCTGTGCTCTTCGGTGGGGCTAATGACAGACTCTGGGAGGGCTGTCACCAAGGAGTACTTCCCAGAACTTCTGCTGCCAGTGTCCTTGTCCCCAGGGTGAGCCACAGCCCCCCGCACCTCTGCAGGAGACCCTCCAACACTAGGCGGTAGGTCTGGTTCAGTCTTCCTTGGGGTCAATGCTCCTTCTCCTGGTTCCTGATGTGCACAGTATTTTGTGTGTGCCCTCCAAGAGTGGAGTCTCTGTTTCCCCCAGACCTGTCGAAGTCCTGCAATCAATTCCCACTAGGCTTCAAAGTTGATTCTCTAGGAATTCCTCCTCCCGTTTCCGGACCCCCAGGTTGGGAAGCCTTACGTGGGGCTCAGAACCTTCACTCCAGTGGGTGGACTTCTGTGGTATAAGTGTTCTCCAGTCTGTGAGTCACCCACCTAGCAGTTATGGGATTTGATTTTACTGTGATTGCGCCCCTCCTACCATCTCATTGTGGCTTCTCCTTTGTCTTTGGATGTGGGGTATCTTTTTTGGTGAGTTCCAGTGTCTTCCTGTCGATGATTGTCCAGCAGCTAGTTGTGATTCTGGTGTTCTCGGAAGAGGGAGTGAGAGCACATCCTTCCACTCTGCCATCTTGGTTCCTCCTCCTCTTGAATTCTTTCTCTGATAGGTTATTATTAGCATATAGAAAAGCAACAGATTTTTTTGTATTGATCTTTTATCCTGCAGCTTTACTGAATTCAGTTTTCCTTAATTGTTTTTTTGGCAGAGATTCTAGGATGTTCTATGTATAGTATCATGTCATCTGCAAACAGTGACAGTTTTTCTTCCCTTCCAATTTGGATGCCTTTTATTTCTTTTCTTGTCTGATTGCAGTGGCCAGGACTTCCAGTACTATTGTAAATAGAAGTGGTGAGAGTGGGCATCCTTGCCTTGTTCCTGAATTTAGTGGAAAGGCTTTAATTTTTCCAACATTGAGTATGATGGTAGATGTGTGTTTGTTATATATGGCCTTTATTATGTTGAGATACCTATACACATATTGCCGAGAGTTTTTATGATAAATGGATGTTGAATTTTTCAGATTCTGTTTCTGTGTCTATTTAGACGATCATATGCTTTTTATCCTTTATTTTTACTTTATCAGTATTTTCTTCCATGCCAAAATAAATGATACTAAAATGGTACAGATTTATGTAAACTTACTTTGGAGGAATAAACACTTAAATAGTCATATATCTATCCAGTTATAAAGATTGTATAATTCATAGAATCATCATTGTATAATATTCACAGGTTTTCTTTTTTTTGCTTTAACAAGTATAGTTCAAAAAATTAATGCTATATAAAATCTTTTAAACAAAATAGCAAATTTGGTAATGGCTTCTGTAGCAGAATCCTGTCAGGAGACAGAATCTAATTCAATATTTCAAGAGACTGCTTAGAGAAGAATTGTCAGGGTTAAAGGGACTAATGAGACATGTGGAGGCTCCCAGGAACTAACCACAATAGGAAGCCACTACCATCCTTAGTCCTGAAGGGGTAGGGGGAGAGAATGATGTTATTGTAGTTTACAGAGAGTATAGAGCCGTGGAAGATGGGCCATAGTACAAGAACTTTGACCAAAGAGGAACCATGATGAGGTAGATTGGGGAGGGTGGGGAAGGGGGGATAAACATAGGGACTCTCTTCACTGGCCTCTCTTCTATCCTTCCCTGTCTTTCACCCCTCTAGTCTCCTCCTGATGCTACTAACTAGAGGCAAGCAATAGAAGCCAGCCAACAAGAGAGCTCTGGTAATGCTGTTGGTAGATATTAGTTTTCCAAGAGCACAGAGCAGGTCAGAAAAGGGTACAGAATGGATCTGTGGAAGAATGGGTAGGGGCAAACAGAGAATAAGTATCACAGCTTCAGAAGATGAAGCGTCTTTTTTCTTGAACACATCTTGACTTCAAACAGATTTTTAAAGGCAAAGTATGCCAACTTTGTTTTTAATGCACTACTCAGATATCTTGGGATCTTTTTGAAATCTTGAAACTTTGAAACTAAGAATGACCAGTTTGAAATACACAATGTGGAAACAACAACAATACTTCCAAATGGGGGAAAACTTTAAAGTAGCACTTTGCATGGTAGACAAATCTACCTTGCTTAGAAATCAGGCCATCTTTAAAGCATCTGGAGAAGATTTGGTGTTTTAGTATTCTTTCCTGTTTTTATGAAATACAAAAGTCCTCTCAGTTTATCATTCATTTTGATAATAGAAGTATTCTTATTATAAGGAAAATAGCAGTGCAAGTGTACTGGTAGAATGGCAACCTATGTTCAACATCTGTATTAGGAGAAAAATCTGGTATAGAAGGGTTGGTGCCAAATTTGCAGGATACATGCCTCTGGAGATAGGGCATGTATCCTAATCACTAATACTAGTAATTATCATTTATCAAGTGCTTAATGTGCATTGAGCTCTATTTATTATCTCATTTAAATCTACAAACAATTTTGTGACCTAGATATCATTATCTTCTTCTTGCAGATGAGGAAACTAAGACTCAGAGATGGAATGACTTGCCCAAAGTCAATAGTCTCTGTGCAGGAATGTAAGTCTAGTTTTGCCAAATTTCATGAGTTTTCAAAAGAAGTGTGGAATCTAGATATTTATGTGAAAGTTCTCCATGTTTAAATGTATATTAAATTTGTACTGCTTTCTGGTAAAAAAAAACACATCTGTAAGTCTGATATAGTTCATAGGCCATTATATCTAAGTTATTTTCCATTCATATGATAAAATTATATGGTCACTAGAGTCTTTATAAATTCTCGCCAAAGATATGAGTAATGTGAAGATTTCTGGCTCTTTGGAAGGGAAATATTTGGGGCAGGGGAGCCTTTTGGTACCCATCAAATCATAGGGAGGCAACATATTATTTGTAGTTTCTGGACACTTAGGGGAGAGGGAGTTCTTTCAAGGGAGAAATCCCTTGAATTAGTTCATATAACTATATTCATATAGTTCATATAACTATGTTCTCCCAATACCCTAGAGTGGTAAAACTCTCTACTCTGTTCTATTCAGGACAATGTAACAATACATAACCCTGTGTTTCATTACAGCCTAATGTTTTACCTAGTTAACTTAATTCACTACATAGCCACATTATTATATGAACAAAAGCAAAAAGGACGTTCTTTTCAATTCATGTTAATTTCTTTTTTCCATTTTCTCCACTGATGCTATAATCACTGGAAGTAGTTTTGATACACGTTAAAGAAATTCAGGGCCCCTGGTATTGGTAATCATATTAGTAGCTGGTAATTTCTTCCTCTCTAATTTATTCTTTTCATTAGGTTTTCTGTAAGTGCATAGCATAGAGCCATAATCTATAGTGCTGGTGGGGAATTTACATTGAGAATAATAAGTGTATATGAGAGGAGAGGGCACACATGTAATTGTGAGCACAAAACCATTACAATCCATTGCAATGAGTATGAGACATAAAAAACAGAAGGCTTGGTTTGGATAGCTTGGTACAGTGAGTCTGGAATTGTAACAATGCCTGAGTCATTTTAGAAGAAAGGTAGCTATATATTCTTTGGTTGTTCATACAGGTCATTTTTTTCTACCCTCTCTGCCATAACTAAGAGAACAGTAAACATAAAAAGAAAAATACAGATCAAATTTTAAGTCCAACTCCAATGTATGTATAATTAATTCTACATACTATTATTTTAAATGAGGAAATGCTTCTATTTCACCTGTGAAAAGTGCTACTGTGTTTGGTGAAAGTTTCATTTTATAGTATTGTGAAGATTTCACATTTATTCATGAAACCACTTAATTCCAGAGAAATTTGTAGACCAATAAAAGCCCAATTAACTGAAAATAATATGGAAGAATTATGGAAGAACCAAAGATAAAAATAACTGGAGTCCATATACAATGTTTTTCATTTAAATCCTTAGTTTTAATTTGTTCTCCCTTCAAATCATTTACCAAAACAGCTCCCACACAAGACAACTGGTTTGAATTTAAAACCTTCACCATCTAATTTACATGTGAATATACCGGTAATGATCATTTTTATAATTTAATGAATGTTTAGTATATACTAGGCTATATATACTTATTATCTCAGTTTTCACAACAATCTGCAAACTAGATATTACCACCAGAAAACTGAGGTACAGTGAGGTAAAGTGGCTGAAGCAAAGTCATAGTTGAATTCAAACCATGTTTTCTGTCTCCAAAGCCAATGAATGCTATCTTGTCCCATTGGGTAATAGGAAAATATACAAGGAGTCCTGATAATTTAGAAACTGGATGCAGAACCCTACAAATGGATAGATATCTTTGATGTTATGTTTTCCCATATATAGTTTTCCCTTTATTTTTAAATTAATTTTTATTGGAGTACATTTGATTTACAATGTTGTGTTAGTTTCTGCTGTACAGCAAAGTGAATCAGTTATACATATATATGTATCTTCACTCTTTTTTAGATCCTTTTCCCATATAGGCCATTAAAGAGTATTGAGTAGAGTTCCCTGTGCTATACAGCAGGTTCTTATTAGTTATCTATTTTATATATAGTAGTGTGTATATGTCAATCTCAATCTCCCAGTTTATCCCCCCCCCCATTTCCCCTTTGGTAACCATAAGTTTGTTTTCTACATGTGTGACTCTATTTGTTTTATAAATAGGTTCATTTGTACCATTTTTTTTTTAGATTTCACATATAAGCGATATCATGTGATATTTATCTTTCTCTGTCTGACTTACTTCACTCAGTATGACAATCTCTAGGTTCATGCATGTTGCTGTAAATGTCATTATTTCGTTCTTTTTATGGCTGAGTAAAATTCCATTGTAAATAAGTACCACATCTTCTTTATCCATTCCTCTGTCAATGGACAGTTAGGCTGCTTCCATGTCCTGGCTATTGTAAATAGAGCTGCAGTGAACATTGGGGTACATGTATCTTTTCGAATTATGGTGTCCTCAGGATATATGCCCAGGAGTGGGATTGCTGGATCATATGGTAGCTCTATTTTTAGTTTTTTTAAGGAGCCTCCGTACTGTTCTTCATAGTGGCTGTACCAATTTACATTCCCACTAACAGTGTAGGAGGGTTCCCTTTTCTCCACACCCGCTCCAGCATTTATTGTTTGTAGATTTTTTTTGATGATGGCCATTCTGACTGGTGTGAGGTGATACATCATTGTAGCTTTGATTTGCATTTCTCTAATAATTAGTGATGTTGAGCATCTTTTCATATGCCTCTTGGCCATCTGTATATCTTCTTTGGAGTAATGTTTGTTTAGATTTTCTACCCATTTAAAAAATTATTATTATTTATTTTCTTTTATTTATTTTTGGCAGCATTGGGTCTTCATTGCTGCATGCAGGCTTTCTTCTAGTTGCAGCAAGTGAGGGCTGCTCTTTGTTGTGGTGCACGGGCTTCTCATTGCGGTGGCTTCTCTCATTGTGGAACACAGGCTCTAGGTGTGTGGGCTTCAGTAGTTGTGGCTTGTGAGATCTAGAGTGTAGGCTCAATAGTTGTGGCACACGGGCTTAGTTGCTCCATGGCATGTGGGATCTTTCTGGACCAGGGCTTGAACCCATGTCCCCTGCATTGGCAGGAGGATTCTTAATCACTGTGCCACCAGGGAAGCCCTCCACCCATTGTTTGATTGTATTGTTTTTCTTTTTGATATGGAGCTTCATGAGCTGTTTGTATGTTCTGGAGATTAATCCCTTGGTTGCTTCACTTGCAAATATTTTCTCCCATTCTGTGGGTTGTCTTTTCATTTCGTTTCTGTTTTTTTGGTTTTTTTTTTCTTTATTACCCACTTTAGAAGAAACTTTCACAGTGGTGTACTAATTTATTTAATTAATTTATTCCATAGGATTTAAGGCTGCATACACCACTAAAAGAATGATGTCATTTGCATAAATAAGCTATAAATGACTATGCCAATCAGTTAAATTATATATTGCAATATGTTTTAAGCAGTGCTTTAAAGAAAATAGACTTAAGTATCCTGTCAAATAATAAAATTCATCCACAGCACACTTGAAGTCACCCAGATTTTTATTCCATTAGCTAATTTATTTAGTGTATATTTAAGATATATCTGTGATATACTAGACACCCTGTTAGGAACATTTGGACTAAAAAGATGAGTCCCTGATCTCAAGAAGCTTATAGGATAAATGAAACAAGTACAGGTAACTACAATAGAAGGTACTTCAGTATGTGATAAGTGCCTATTCTAAGTGTGATATAGACATAGAATATGTGGAGTGGAAAGGTGATTATTATTTACTTGAGTAAATAGGTGATCTTTTAGAAATAGAAAATTCCACTGTGGTTCCATTAAGGCCAAGGAAGGGAAGTAAACTATACAGTAATGTCCAAAGGAGAAAAGTGACCAGCAATCCAATTAAATGAATAGAGTAAGAGATTATACTACTACTTCTCTTTCGATTCAAAGGGGGAGATAAAAATTATGGCTTAATATATAAAACCTTTAAAATAATGCCTATGTTTCAGGCACTGAAGTAGGCACTTTATATCAATTATTTACCTCACTTAATTCACACAGTAGCTCTGGGAAGTAGGTACTATTGTTATGTCCCTTACGATGTTGGAATTGAAACTTAAAGTCAAGTCTGATTTAACTCAAAAGGCTGACTTAATACCACCATCAATAGCTTCCTTGTGTAAGTGGAGATAACGGCATGATGAGAGAGACTGTATGTTGTACTGCAAAGAACATGGAATCAGCCCAACTGAGTTCCACACTCTGGCTTAGCCAGATATAATCTAGTGTGTCACTCTAAGAAAGTTACTTAACCTATCCAAGCCTCCATATCTATCTCTGTCTAAGCCTCATATTTTTAATGGGAATAATGTGTTCATTTCACAGCATAATGATTTAGTTTAAATACAAAGCATAGTGACATATAGTAGGTTTTTTTACACATGTAGAGAATTTGTAATATAGTACCTAACAAAATGAATTGACTCTCATTTATTTCTGCTTGTCTCCAAAAGAGGTGATGAAGATAGAATGTCCCACTAACCCCCTATCATAAGGAAATTGATAGCAAGGGCTTTATATAGAGAGAACTATAGAGATGATTGCAAGTGTTTGCAGATGAACATGGAGAGAGGAACAAAATTCTGAAAATATCTATGTGTAATCACGTCAATCTACATATTATGATACCTTCACGTACAAAATAGTCAATATGTGAGGGGGGGAACAATGAAGGAAAGGTAAAATGTGAAATCAGCATATAGGAAGCACAGAAGAGATGCAAAATCACCTTTAAGAGAAAAATGGCTTTCACAGCAGCAGGACTTTATGTATAATCAAAACAAAAGTATTACTGTAAGTTAAAAAAGTCTGTATCAATCAAAAGGAGCAATTGGTCAGGCACAGAAGCATGGGAAATAGAGAGTCATGGAGACACAGAATGACACTGCTTACCCAAGCACTGTGGCAGGCTGATCAAAACATCCAGTCTCCATGGCATGGACGTCCATACTACAGAACTGACTACATAATGGCTCTTAAGTAAATTTTTCCTACTGATGGACGCTTAAGCTTTTTCCAGTATTTTGCTATTACAAGCAGTACTGTAGTAGTGAACATCCTGTTACATGCCTCTTTTTGCACACATGTAAGCATATAATCCAGGCTCAATAATGAATATTTATGAGAATTAAATGAGCATTAGGTCCTTTCCATATGTTTAGTACTATGCTATATAAGAGAAGGTCTGTGCTGTCAAAGTATTTCAAAGAATTTCTAATATGGTTGGAGAGTTAAACTTAACATATATGACCAATATAGATCATCATACAAAGAAGTGCCAAATTGTCAGATTGTTAGGGCTCTAGAGATTCAGAGGTCCCTTGGGAGTGAGGAAAGCTTTGTAGAAGCTCCCTTAAACTCTAAAACTAAGGTAGCCTTTGCCTAGATATTGGAAGCTCCCAACACTGTAAATTTCCTGTTAATCTCACAGTGAAATTCTGTTGCAGATAGCTGACTTCTGTAATTTTCGAAGTAGAATAATAAAAATAATTTTCTGATAACTTAAGGAAGAAAATGCAACAAGCTTGACTGTCAGTTAAATATATGGGGTACCAGACTGAATTTTCATAGGCAGTGTTCATATCTCCAAATCCTTCTTTTTTTTTTTACATCTTTATTGGAGTATAATTGCTTTACAATGGTGTGTTAGTTTCTGCTTTATAACAAAGTGAATCAGTTATACATATATCCCCATGTCTCTTCCCTCTTGCGTCTCCCTCCCTCCCACCTTCCCTATCCCACCCCTCTAGGTGGTCACAAAGCACCGAGCTGATCTCCCTGGGAAGATCAGCTATGTGGCTGATCAGCAGCTATGCGGCTGCTTCCCATTAGATATCGATTTTACATTTGGTAGTGTATACATGTCCATGCCATTCTCTCATTTTGTCCCAGCTTCCCCTTCCCCCTCCCCATATCCTCAAGTCCATTCTCTAGTAGGTCTGAGTCTTTATTCCCATCTTGCCCCTAGGTTCTTCATCACCATATTTTTTTTTTAGATTCCATATATATGTGTTAGCATACGGTATTTGTCTTTCTCTTTCTGAGTTACTTCACTCTCTGTGACAGACTCTAGTTCCGTCCACCTCACTACAAATAACTCAATTTAGTTTATTTTCATGGCTGAGTAATATTCCACTGTATATATATACCACTTTTTCTTATTCATTCATCTGTCAGTGGACACTTAGGTTGCTTCCATGTCCTGGCTATTGTAAATAGAGCTGCACTAAACATTTTGGTACATGACTCTTTTTGAATTATGGTTTTCTCAGGGTATATGCCCAGTAGTGGGATTGCTGGGTCATATGGTAGTTCTATTTTTAGTTTTTTAAGGAACCTCCATACTGTTCTCCATAGTGGCTATATCAATTTACATTACCACCAATAGTGCAATAGGGTTCCCTTTTCTCCACACCTCTCCAGCATTTATTGTTTGTAGATTTTTTGATGATGGCCATTCTGACCGGTGTGAGATTATATTTCATTGTAGTTTTGATTTGCATTTCTCTAATGATTAATGATGTTGAGCATCCTTGCATGTGTTTGTTGGCAATCTATATATCTTCTTTGGGGAAATGTCTATTTAGGTCTGCCCATTTTTGGATTGAGTTGTTTGTTCTTTTGATATTGAGCTGCATGAGCTGCTTGTATATTTTGGAGATTAATCCTTTGTCAGTTGCTTCATTTGCAACTATTTTCTCCCATCTTTCACATAGAGTACCCTGATGAATTTATCAAAAGAGCAGGGCAAAATTTAGACATTAAGTAACATCTAAAGGCCATAGTAACAACAACAGCATGTACTACTACTATCACATTCTGTGTGTGTATGTGCTCGTGTGTGTGTGTGTCTGTCTCTCACTCACACACATACACACACACACAGAGCTTATTTTAATCCTCACAACAAATTTATTGGTGGGGAGATACCACTATTATCTCTTTTTTACTGAGAAGGAAACTGAGAATTTAGAGAAAGTAAATGATTTAACTAGCAACTATAGAGCCACTGGTGCCAAAGTTTAACTATTATATTACAATTAATTTTTATTGTGTTTAGTAAGTTTGGGATAAAAGAGATAGGAGATATCTTGATCAACTGGAGAACAAAAGAATACATAATTTACCTCCCTTACTTTATTTTCTTTATGGAGAATACCATGTGGTGAGAGAGTTACTTTTGAGACCAGTGTCTTTATTTCTACACAGAACTAGAAATAGGAATATTCAGGCTAGTTTTGCCTTAGTATTTTAAGGAAGAAAGTGATATATTATGCTAGAGGGGTGGGATGGGTGGATGGGAGGGAGACGCAAGAGGGAGGAGATATGGGAATATATGTATATGTATAGCTGATTCACTTTGTTATAAAGCAGAAACTAACACACCATTGTAAAGCAATTATACTCCAGTAAAGATGTTAAAAAAAAAAGATAACAGTGGCTTCATTGCAGCACCGTTTACAATAGCAAAAAAAAAAAAAAAAAAAAGCAGGGGCCCTGGAGGCAGATTTATACCTGGAATTTTAATATGACCCTACCATTTATTATCAGTGTAACCTTGAGCAAGTCACCTGAACTCCTTAGTTTCTTCATTTGTAAAATGGAAACAGTAGTACTTACCTCATATATATGTGTGGGAATAAATGATATCATGTATTTTAAGTGTTTAGTACAATACTTGGATCATAGTAAGTATTCAGAAAGTGTTAGCTGTTATCATTCTCACCTTGACTACATTTCCAGGTAACAAATTTGCTTAGAGTAGTGGTTCCACAACTTGACTGTGTATTAGGATCCCTTTGAGAGCTTGTTCAAGCACAGATTACTGGGCTCCACACCCAGAGCTACTGATTCAGTAGAGCTCTGGTGGGCTGGAAAATTTTTATTTCTAACAAGTTCTCCCATGATGTAGGTGCTGCTGGTCCAGGTACCATACTTTGAGAACCAGTGGCTTAGAGTATAGTGTTAATCAAAGCTAGATCATAGCTTTGGCTTTACTTTTTGGCCAGTTTTTATTG
This sequence comes from Kogia breviceps, assembly GCF_026419965.1. Taxonomy (NCBI): domain Eukaryota; kingdom Metazoa; phylum Chordata; class Mammalia; order Artiodactyla; family Physeteridae; genus Kogia; species Kogia breviceps. The sequence continues at coordinate 26,384,486 of NC_081330.1, read as the reverse complement.
ATCCTCCATCATCTAACCACAAGCTGCCCTCCTTAGAAAAAAGTCAGACCTCTCAGAGACAGCCAGTCACATGGGCAGCTTCATGGTTACCAATCACTGCCTCGAGGAAAAAGAAGAGAAATTTGAAAGTAGAGAATGAAGGACTTCATCAAGATCTTAATCCTGATTATCTGTGGGTGGTGAGATTATAAATGCTCTGAACTTCTTTTAATACTTTAAAAATTATTTTCAACACTGTTACACTGAAGTCCTATTAATTTTATAGTCTGAAAGGACTTTTTAAACAACATAGACTACTTAAGAGGTAAATCAGTAATGTCAATTCCATGAGAAAAGTGAAGTATCCATTTATACCAGTAAAACCACACAGCATGTCACTCTATTTAGAATGCCCCACCCTGAGACACCCACCTCTTGTGTCTTTCCCTTATCTTGAACACAACTCTTGAAGAGTTCATTGTAACACATACAAAATTACAATATAGAGAACAACTCTCTAAAGATGTAAGCTGCTACTTCAGTGATTCAATGAATTAATTTTATTACTCTGTTTTGAAAAGGTCTATTTGTTATCCCTTTAGCAACTTTAGTCTTGAGTCTATTATTTAGAGAGTCCTCTTTTCCAATTATAAGTACCCCAAATATGTATCTAGCATGAAACAGTGGGCTACTATTAAAATGATGAGCCTGTTACATTTCAACAAATTGTTCCTGATAGACTAAACTATGAAGACAGTGCTTGGCTTTAGTGTATAAACCTGGTGGCACAGGCTTCCCTGCTGCTAGCATTTGTTTCGCTAAACCATTCCTGGGAATTCATTAGAGAACATTTGCTACAAAACTTAGCATTGAATGAGTGTAGATATAATATAAAAAGCCATGGAAGCCCAATGTAATTGGTCAACTTATTGCAAAAAGAATTTGCTGGCTATCTATTGTGTGCTTAGCTCTATACTAGGTGATGCATGGTTACTTGGGGCATTAATTTTATATACTCATTGGGAGATTTGTGTTATAAACTGTCTAACATACAAAGTAAGTAGCAGAGACAGTAAGTGCTCTAAGGGTTCAAGGACATGGAATTTGAAGCCGTGGTTCTGTCATTTTTTATCTGTCTATCCATGAACAAATCCATTAACTACTTGTTGCATCAGTTTCCTTACCTGTTTAAAAAATGGATACTAATAGTTCTAGTTCACGTGGTTGTAATGAAGATTAAATGACTTAATACATGTAAAATTCCTAGTTCTGAGTCTGGTATTTATTTGCTCAAAAATGTAGGTATTATTAGAGTGGAAGATATGTCTTTAGCATTCTATGAAACTCTAAATGCCTGCCATTCCCACAACTCCCTTCTGAGGCAAAAGTTATTTTTGTATATAGTTATGGGGTCTTACGCTGTTTGACTCTGCTTCCAACCATAACTGGCAACATCGTCCTTATATATCTATGTCTGTATTTATAATTGTTCTTATTTAACATAGGCAGGTGATTTGCTGTATACAAAAGATATTTTCACTTATTGGAAGAAGTAATATCCATATTGCAAGACACCTGGGCCATTGTTCTTTTTCTAGAATTGAGTAACACTGCTGCTAACCTGAATTATACCTGTATGTTCATTGGTACTTAAGCCAACGCTTACCTCAAGTCCTTGCCCAAAATGTTCAGAAATTTTACTGCCACCCATGATTTTGATGTATGCATTGTTTTATTCATCAGGGGAAAAATTCCTCTTCAGGTGTGCATTGTCCCTGATAGGCCTCTTTTATGATATTGGAACTAGTACAGAGTACTATGTACCTGTTCATGGTTTGCTCTGGGAGAGTTAAACAAGATAGCTGAGATATTAAATTTCAAGCTTATTTTACATGCTTTACTAGACACAAAAGGTAAATACAATTCCTATAAGATTTGGCCTTTAATGATACTTGAAAATAGAAGCATGTTGAAGTAAATTTTCCCCTCTTTTTCAATAATCTTGACTGTGATTTAACAAAGATATATTTTGTCTCTGTATTCACTATCCAAACTTCTTCCCCCATGATGTGTTAGATGTTAGATATGCGTACCATCGTGATGCTTTCTAAGGCTGCTACCTACTTTGTAGCCCAAGGAGTTGAAAGGCTAAGTCTGGAATGGGAAAAATTTTTTTAATCCACATTTATTATGGTTATTAGACTTTATAATTGTGGTTTACAGGTTATTGGAAGATGGATCTCAGTCCAGGCTAATTACTCTTTTTTTGTTGTCATGGCTATAGCAAACACATTATGTTTCCAGGTTGCCACAGTATGTCTGATTTGGAATATTAAAACTTTAGTATCTGATTTGTTTTCTAAATTTACTAGGAGACCACTAAAACGATAATGAAAAGGAGTGTAACTTAAAATTGTGAGAGGACAAAGTAGATTATGGGAGAAAAATACAAAAGAGAGAAAGAAAGGAGAGGAAAACAGAAACATGGAGAAAGAGACAAATAGAAGATAGAAACTAATATGATATAACTAAATCTAAATATAGCAGGATCACAATGAATTTAAATGGAATAAATTTTCTAGGTAGAAGACAAAGTTTGGCAGAGCATAATTTTAAAAAACCCAACTATATGGTATTTATCAGAAACAATGCTAAAACTTAAGGACACAAAAATGCTAAACGTTTAAAAATTTTTTTTAAAAAATATATGCCACTAAGATTCTAGCCAAGACAATGCTAAGGTGATTATATTAATATCAGCTAAAATAGACTTTAATTAAAAGAAATGTAAAGATAAAGAGAGTCAATACATAGAAATAAAGAGTAAGTTACTTAGGGAGACTGAGCAGTTCTAAACTTGAATGCATCAAATACACAGTTTCTATATAAAATAAGGAAAAAATGGAAAGAGGTGGAAAAATTCAAAATAGAGGATGATTTTAACACACTTCTCTCAGTATTTTATAGTTCAAAGATATTTTTAAAATAGTTATAGATTTTCTGTATTCCTGTATTTATTTATATAAAACTAAACACACTTAATCTAATTGATATGTTTTTATGTGTGTGACTGTGAAAAACCTGCATTTATTAACCTCAGAATATTCATTTTCAAGTCCACATGGAACATATTTTGAGAATTCATCATGTTTTTGTCATAAAGCAAGTTACTACAAATTTCAAAGTATCATAAAGGCCACATTGATGACCAAAACACAGTTACATTAGAAATTAATAACAGAAATGTATGTAAAATATATTTCTAGATACTGACAGACACACATAAATAATTCATGATCGAAGAAAGCATAATAAAAATTTTAACTGTAGACTGTGAAATACTGTATATCAAATTTGTGGAATGCAGCTGAAGTGGTATTTAGTGGAGTAGCTATAGTATTAAATATTTATTTATGATTTTTTAAAAGGCTGAAATTAGTGAGTCAAGCATACAAATAAGAATTTTAAAAAGAACAACATAAAACCCTAAATGAACGGTAAGAGGTAACAAAATAGACAAAAATATAATAAAGAGGATGAAAAACCCAAATTGAAATGATAAAGTAGACAAATCTTTGGCAAGATTGATCAAAGAAAACAAAGGGAGAGAAGACAATCATTATTAATAATGAAAAGTGAGTTATAGATACAAATGTAGAAAGGAGCATAAAAATTCTGAGAACATTATGATCAGCTTTATGCCTCATATATTTTAAAACATAGGCTAAATAAACAAAGTCCCAGGAAAATGTAAATTACCAAAACTAACTCAAGAAGAAGTAGACAACTTTAATAGTCCTATAGCTATTAATGAATTTGAATCAGTAAACTATTGCACTACATTGCCTCCTCATCAACTATGAAGAAAGAGTAAGTGTCCTGAGATGACGGAGGTGAGAAGGCTAGCAGGAAAAGAGATAATGCTCTGACGGTAGGATATGTGAATTTTAGATTTAAAAGATTGGTCAATTCCACTTATGAGAAGGTTTAGGCTATGGCAGAGTGGTAGGGTTAGCATAGAGGAAGACCCTGGAGATGAAGAGTTTAGGGGGTGAAAGGACTTGGCATAGTCATCCATAGAGTTGTTGAAGTCACTGAAAATGATGAGAGGGTTTGTGCTTGAAAAGGAGAGATTACAAGCCAGATGCCAAAATCTCTGAAGAATGTAAGGAAAGGTGGTTCAGCCAGATGGCTTTAATCTTGAAGGAAGAAGTGTTTTTACATGAAGGTAGAGAAGTAATGATTTGAATGTAATATTTGAGAGTAAAAGATATGGCCTTTTTATTTCCAAGTCCTGATGGTACATAGAAGTTGTGAGAAAATGAGTAGCTTTCACATTAGAGTGTTGCTCGGGAAACAAGAGTCAGATAAATTAAGACATTGACAACATTAATGAAGAATGAGAATCTTAAACTAATAACTTATGATCTGTATAATCATAGCAGTAGTTTGCCCTGAAAAGAAGTTGTTTGGGGTCATTCAACTGGGAATTCAATTTTAGAGAGGAAAAGAAGTGAAATACTTAGCTTTTTCTATATTCTAGCTCTCATGGGATGGTTAGATGACAAGGAAGGCTGGAAAAATATTCTCTTTCAACTCCTCATCACCCTGCTCTCCGCTCTTCCTCCAGTTTAAAATGTTCTGAGGTCAGTTCCTTTCTTTATTGATTAAGCATTTAGAAAATAACTTTGGGCTTACTGAAGAGTTGGGATAGAGGCCAGAAAAGGTGAAGTTAAGACCTTTGCCTTGCTGATAGTTACACAAGTTCTTGTCTGGTTTTAAAAGCTTGCTCTTCATCTCAAAGGGTATGGATCTCTGCCATTTACCTCTACCATGGCAGTAAGCAAAATCGGTTTTATGGGAACAAGGCTAATAACCCTGTGGATTTTGTTCACTTGTCAGGTTCGAAGAAACCAAACTAGCACCATCCCAAAGTCTGTGCAAAGACTTGGGACTTACTCTTTCCCTCTTAATAATGATGAATATTTTTAGTTCTAGGACCCCTAAAAAGTGATACCCATCTGTTTTTCTCTTAAAGCTAGAGATATCTGAGCTAGGTATGAAGCTTTATTGAACGAACTTTTGAGAAATGGACTATATTTGTAGGAGTTGATAGTAGAAGATTATTACCTTTGGATAACTATTCTTCCAACTTGCTACTTTCCCCAAAGAAACTGAGTTGGAGTTAAAGTTATTTGACTTATGCTATCTTTTAAAAAATATATCTGTAGGAGAATGACATGCCAAAATAGCTGGACATTAATTTCGTGCCATCTGACATCAGTCTAATGATATATTTCTTAGAAAATGAATTTGCCAATTCAGTAAAAGTTGAAAAAATATTTCACATGTCAAGCTCACAAAGAGAGGATGTTATAAGTGACCTCTATTATGTGGGGTCTTACATAGTAGAGTCAAATGACTGAATATAAACTTAGTTCACTAACAAGTGGATAGGAAAATTTATTATCTTTGATGGTGCTTTCAGTCCCCCATAGCAGTGCCAAAAAAATCATAAAAATGGAAATATGTTAAGTGCTGAATTTACATGACATTTTCCTGAGTTTTGTGATAGTTTAGAGATACATTTTTCAAATACAAATATCTATCTTTAGGTCTTTTTTTAGTGCCCAACAACTATACTCCATGGTTGAAAAGCAATATATACAGCAATTTCATAAAACAGGATGATTAACAATGGGAGAGGGCTGGGATAGGGAGGGTGGGAGGGAGACGCAAAAGGGAGGAGATATGGGGATATATGTATATGTATAGCTGATTCACTTTGTTATAAAGCAGAAACTAACACACCATTGTAAAGCAATTATACTTCAATAAAGATGTTTTAAAAAATATCAGAAAGGAGAGGAGGACTCAAAGACAAACAGGTAAGCTTTTCCCTAGTAGACCTTGTTAGTCAACTAAATGCAAAAAGACAATAAAGCCAAATTGACATATACTATTTTATTTGTATTGTTTATATTAATTGTTCCTATTCCTGATGCTGGAACAGATATCATCTGTAGGCTTGTCTGGTGTTAGAGGGTTTGGGGCTAGTTATAATTTTTTCTTTTATCTCATTCCAAGGATTTTAATTTTTCAATGAGCTCCTCTTGTCATAAAATAACAGACATAGTTGCTCGTTAAAGAAAGAGCTTTCAAAGGCTTTGAAATATTATTTCCTTCTCTTTCCAGGGTTACATAAGGTTTTTTCAGGAGACACTCTGTGCAGATGCAAATAGCCCAAGAACATTACTCAGCTTTCTAAAATGGCAAAATTATAATGCATCTACTTGTTACCTTACCATGTTGTGGTCCACAATAAACCAGGCCTGACTGGGATTACCTAATTAAATATTGAAGTCCTAACCTGAGAGGTTCCAATGTCCTGGTGGTCAGAGAAGCAAAAGTAGCACCAATGAGTTGTGCTGATGTCTAATTTAGGGAGTTGTATGGTCTCTGTTGGGCTAGAGATGCTCTAGTATTTTCTTTCTCTTCTTCTTGTGGTAAAAGTCACATAACATAAAATTTATACCTTTAACCATTTTAAAGTGTTCAATCAAGTAGTATCAAGTATATTTACCTTGTTGTGAAACAGATCCCCAGAACTTTTTCATCTTACAAATCTGAACCTCTATACCCATTTAACAACACCTCTTTTTTTTCTGACAACTGAAAAAGAGTTTAATGTCTTAATTATAACATATTCAAAATTGGTTATAGATATAGTAACATTAAATATAAAACAGTAAGGAGAAAACATAGGCAAATGTTTATGTATGCAGAGTAATGAAAGCCAAGACAGAGAAACTAAATGGAAAATATTAATCAATTTGCCTCCAAACAAATTAAAAAAATAAAATCTGTATGTCACAAACATTATTAACAAAAACAAAATAAGAAAACTTTTATAATGTATGGGATATAGAATGGCTTTAAATTATTTATATATTAATATATTTTACAAAAATACAGAAAGACACATCTCAGTTAAAACATAGAGAAACATCTTTTTTTTTACACACACATACTGTATTTTATTTTTACAAGAGATAACTAAACTGACACCAAGCATTGTAAATGGATGACCACAACAAAAGCAACAATGATTGCAATTACCAAACACAAAACACACTCATACTATGTCATAATATTGACATTCAGTCCAGTAATCCTCTACTGTAACAGGTCCTTTACTTGGCAGTGAAAATTGATGTGTATATGTTTTGCCTCAGAGTCCTTGCAGGACTTTATTTTATTTATTTATTTTTATTCAAACAGAAAGTCACAAAAATTATAATCATCCTCATCAGTTCACTCAGTCCCATGTAATTAATTTTTTTTCACCTTGATCTTTTGTTAGCACTTTTATGAATTCATCAGTTTTCCATTAGAGTTCTGAAAATGCTTATTCATTCAGTTCAGGAGTATAGTCAGTTACCAGAAACCTGTACTTGTCAGAGTCTTTTCCATAAATTCCTTGAAGATGAAACACTTTTATAGCAACATTTTTGTAAAAGCATCAGAGTACACCCAGAACTGTCTGTAAAGGACAAAAGACTTAAAAATGACCACAGTTAAAGATTTGATGAAAGTCCATAATAATGCAATTGACCAGAAAATTTAGTTATTTCTGAGATATACATTTTAAAGTAATAACTAGCATTATGACTTACAGCATTATATCAGAACATATAAGATTTTTAGAAATTTCATGTAATGTCTGAAACATTTATATTAACATATTTCCATACAAATAACCCAAAGAAAGTTTAGTATTAGTTCTTTTGTTTGTTTGGTTGGTTTTTTATACTGCAGGTTCTTATTAGTCATCAGTTTTATACATATCAGTGTGTACATGTCAATCCAAATCGCCCAATTCAGCATATCACCACCACCACCACCCCACCACGGTTTTCCCCCCTTGGGTCCATACGTTTGTTCTCTACATCTGTGTCTCAACTTCTGCCCTGCAAACCGGTTCATCTGTACCATTTTTCTAGGTTCCACATACATGAGTTAATATACGATATTTCTTTTTCTTTTTCTAACTTACCTCACTCTGTTTGACAGTCTCTAGATCCATCCACAGCTCAACAAATGACTCAATTTCATTCTTTTTTATGGCTGAGTAATATTCCATTGTATATATGTACCACATCTTCTTTATCCATTCATCTGTCGATGGGCATTTAGGTTGCTTCCATGACCTGGCTATTGTAAATAGTGCTGCAATGAACATTGGGGTGCATGTGTCTTTTTGAGTTATGGTTTTCTCTGGGTATATGCCCAGTAGTGGGATTGCTGGATCATATGGTAATTCTATTTTTAGTTTTTTAAGGAACCTCCATACTGTTCTCCATAGTGGCTGTATCAATTTACCTTCCCACCAACAGTGCAATAGGGTTCCCTTTTCTCCACACCCCCTCCAGCATTCATTTGTAGATTTTCTGATGATGCCCATTCTAACTGGTGTGAGGTGATACATCAGTATAGTTTTTTTTTTTTTTTTTTGCTGTATGTGGGCCTCTCACTGTTGTGGCCTGTCCCATTGCAGAGCACAGGCTTCGGACATGCAGGCTCAGTGGCCATGGCTCATGGGCCTAGCTGCTCCTCGGCATGTGGGATCTTCCCGGACGGGGGCACGAACCCATATACCCTGCATAGGCAGGTGGACTCTCAACCACTGCGCTACCAGGGAAACCCGTCAGTGTAGTTTTGATTTGCATTTCTCTAATAATTAGTGATGTTGAACAGCTTTTCATGTGCTTCTTGGCCATGTGTATGTCTTCTTTGGAGAAGTGTCTATTTAGGTCTTCTGCCCATTTTTGGATTGAGTTCTTTGTTTCTTTAATATTGAGCTGCATGAGCTGTTTGTATATTTTGGAGATTAATCCTTTGTCTGTTGTTTCGTTTGCAAATATTTTCTCCCATTCTGAGGGTTGTCTTTTCGTCTTGTTTATGGTTTCCTTTGCTGTGCAAAAGCTTTGACGTTTCATTAGGTCCCATTTGTTTATTTTTGTTTTTATTTCCATTACTCTAGGAGGTGGATAAAAAAGATCTTGCTGTGATTTATGTCAAAGAGTGTTCTTCTGGGCTTCCCTGGTGGCGCAGTGGTTGAGAGTCTACCTGTCAATGCAGGGGACACGGGTTCGTGCCCGGGTCCAGGAAGATCCCACATGCCGTGGAACGGCTAGGCCCGTGAGCCATGGCCACTGAGCCTGCGTGTCTGGAGCCTGTGCTCTGCAACGGGAGAGGAGACCACAACTGTGAGAGGCCCATGTACTGCAAAAAAAAAAAAAAAAAAAAAAGAGTGTTCTTCCTATGTTTTCCTCTAAGAGTTTGATAGTGTCTGGTCTTACATTTAGGTCTTGAATCCATTTTGAGTTTATTTTTGTATATGGTGTTAGGGAGTGTTCTAATTTTATTCTTTTACATGTAGTTGTCCAGTTTTCCCAGCACTGCTTATTGAAGAGACTGTCTTTTCTCCATTGTATATCTTTGCCTCATTTGCCATAGATTAGTTGACCATAGGTGTGTGGTTTTATCTCTGGGCTTTCTATCTTGTTCCATTGATCTATGTTTCTGTTTTTGTGCCAGTACCATATTGTCTTATTTACTGTAGCTTTGTAGTATAGTCTGAGATCAGGGAGTCTGATTCTTCCAGCTCCGTTTTTTTCCCTCAAGACTTCTTTGGCTATTCGGGGTCTTTTGTGTCTCCATACAAATTTTAAGATGATTTGTTCTAGTTCTGTAAAAAATGCCATTGGTAACTTGATAGGGATTGCATTGAATCTGTAGATTGCTTTGGGTAGTATAGTCATGTTCACAGTATTGATTCTTCCAATCCAAGAACATGGTATATCTCTCCATCTGTTGGTATCATCTTTAATTTCTTTGATCAGTATCTTATAGTTTTCTGCATACAGGTCTTTTGTCTCCCTAGGTAAGTTTATTCCTAGGTATTTTATTCTTTTTGTTGCAATGGTAAATTGGAGTGTTTCCATAATTTCTCTTTCAGATTTTTCATCATTACTGTATAGGAATGCAAGAGATTTCTGTGCATTAATTTTGTATCCTGCAACTTTACCAAATTCATTGATTAGCTCTAGTAGTTTTCTAGTGGCATTTTTAGGATTCTCTATGTGTAGTATCATGTCATCTGCAAACAGTGACTGTTTTACTTCTTCTTTTCCAGTTTGTATTCCTTTTATTTCTTTTTCTTCTCCGATTGCCGTGGCAACAACACCTCTTTTTTACCCCTCTTCCCAGCCTCTGACAACCACCATTCTACTTTTTGTTTATTTGAATTTGACTACTTTAGATACCTCATGTAAGTGGAGTTATACTGTATTTGTCTTTTTGTGACCGGCTTATTCCACTTAGCATAATGTGCTCATGGATCATCCATGTTGTAGCATGTGGCAGGTTTTCCTTACTTTTTAAGATTGAATAATATTCCATTGTATGTCTGTACCACATTTTGTTTGTCTGTTGTTGGATATTTTAGTTGCTTCCACCTGTTGGCTGTTGGATATAGTGTTGCTATGCACATGGGTGTGCAAATATCTTTTAGAGATCCTGATTTAAATTCTTTTGGATATATATCCAGGAGTGAGAATGCTGTTCTCTTTGGGTTACCATTTACATGGAATACCTTTTTCCATCCTTTCACTTTATTTATGTGTGTCCTTAGATCTAAAATGAATCTTCTGTAGACTGCATATCATTGGATCCTGGGTGGTTTTTCATTTTGATCTTTAAGACAATGTACGTCTTTTCACTGAGGAATTTAATCCATTTACATTTAAAGTAATTGCTGATGGGGAAGGACTAACTTTTGCCATTTCGTTAATTGGTTTCTCTACATCTTGTAGCTTTTTTGTCCTCCTCTCTTTCTCTTTGTGTTCATTGATAATTTTTGCTGTGGTATGCTATGATTCACTTCTCTTCTCCTTTTGTATTCTATAGATTTTTTATTTGTTGTTCCCATTGCAATTTAAATAAGACATCTTAAAATTGTAACATTCTACTGTAAACTGATAATAACTTAACTTCTATCACATACAAAAACTGTAATCCTTTACAGCTTAACTCCTTCCATTTTATGTTATTGATTTCATAAATTCCACATTTATATATTGTATACTCATTAGCATACATTTGTAGGGCTCTTTTTATGCTTTTGTCATTTAAATCTGTGAACCAAAATTGCTATAGCACAGGTTGCTTTATTTGTCTATGTATTTAACTTTACCAGATAACCTTTTATTTTTGTACAGCTTTGTGTTACTATCTACTATCCTTTTGTTTCAACTTGAAGGATTCCCTGTAACATTGCTTACAGAGCAAGTTTAGTGGTAATGAACTCCCTCAGCTGTTGTTTATTTCAAAAAGCCTTAGTTTCTCCTTCATTTTTGAAAGACACTTTTGCCAGATACAGTATTTTTGGTTGACATTTTTTTCTTTTAGAGCTTCAAATATATTATTCCACTCCCTTCTGGCCTGTAATATTTCTACTGAGGAACCTGCTGATATTTTTATGGAAGCTTGCTTTTATGTGACAAATTACTTTTCACTTGCTTCCTTCAGTTTTGTCAGTTTTATTCTTCCTTCCCTTGTCAGTTTTATTATAATGTGTCTCATTTTATTATAATATGTCTTTGTTTGGGTTTTTCTTGTTGGACTCCTCTGAGCTTCTTGAATCTCTGTATACTCATTTCTTTCCTCCGATTTGGGAGGGTTTGATCATTATTTCTTCAAATAAGCTTTTGGCTCCTTTCTCTTTTCCTTCTGGGATTCTCATAGTTGATAGATTGGTCAGCTTGGTAGTATCTTATAAGTCCTTTTGGCTCTCTTTACTTTTTGTTGTTCTGTTTTTCTTTTGAGTCTTCTGTCTTCAAGTCCAATGATCCTTTTTTACTGCCTGATCAAGTCTGCTGTTGAATCCCTTCTAATGATTTTTTTCAGTTTAGCTATTGTATTTTTTAACTCCGGAATTTCTGTTTGATTCTGTTTTTATAGTTTCTATCTCTTTGTTCATATTATCATTTGTTCATGTATAATTTTACTGAATTCCTTTAGTTGTCTGCTCTTTAACTCATCGAGCATTATTTTGACAGTTATTTTAAACTCTTTGTTAGGTGGCTCATAGATCTGTATTAAAGAAATATACAATTAGTTTCTGGCATTTAGTTTGTTCCTTTGGACCATGTTCCCCTGTTTCTTTTATGCATTTAAAATTTTTCTAGGTTTTGGGTATTTGAAAAAACAACTACCTCTCCAATTATTTGAGTACTGGCTTTGTAGGAGAGGAACTTCACAAATCACTCTGGCTGGAGGTTCTAGAACCTCTCAAACGTTTTCTGATCTCTTGCTCCTCCTGGCATCTGCCTGCACAACTTCAGCTCTAATGTTTCATTCACCTCTGTTTTTAGCAGTTTCTGTATTCTGGCTCCAGTCCCATCACTCCTGTGAGTCAGGGGAGCGAGAAATCAGTCCCTTCAGCAGTCCCTACACAAGCCAAAAGGTTGGTCATATGGTCCATTCTTTTGTGTCCATCACAAGGAAGAAGCTGCAGTCAGTATGGGGGCTTTCCTCCTAGTTGCACTATGCCACGTAGGAGGAGGGCACAAACGGTTGTGCCAAACACCATGAATTTTCCTACCCCTTTTGATAGAATTCCTTCTTGGGTTTATAGTGCTCTGGGTGCTGTATCTTCTCAACTAATCTCTAGAGCTCTCACAGAGGTATTCTGGTCTGTATGTTATTGTTAGCTTGGTGTCTCTGTAGGTGAAAGTGTCTGTAGCTTCTTGTTCTACTATCTTGCTGACATCATTCTGCTTGAATGTTCTTAAGTATTCTGAATACCACTAATATTATTTGTATTCATAAGATGATCATAAGCTTACAACTGAAACCAGTCCCAGACTGAAAGAGGGACAGAGAAGGTAAGATAGTTACATGTTAACTGTGAGATCTGGAAGTGGAGGTGAGCTAACACGTTTGGCCTAATTATAATTAACTCTCCAGCATTTTTACCACAGAGTTGTTTAATTCCAAAGGTACACTTAAGGTGTGGAGAGTGGGGTTTGACACTGAAGAAAAGGATGTCAGATCATATCTTTACTCTCATCCTCAATGCCATCTCTGAAAAAGCCTCTTTCGTTCATGAGAGCCAGGTTATTAATAAATAAGAGGAATTCCTGTAGTCCATTCCCCCCAGGATTTGATTCCACTCTCTGAATCTTAGCCCCAATTAGATACCAAGCCAACCCCTGCGAGGACTTTTCCAGGGAACATGAATATTGGCCCACCAATATGTGGGAGCCATTGTAATTTTTCCCCTGAGGCAACAGAATAAAGAGCTGTTCTTGCAGCTGGTGGCTTTGATGGTAGAAAGGTTACTTTTGTATTTGTACAATGGAATATTCCCAAGTAGCAGCACTAATTGTATTTTTACCTTCATACACTAAGTGGCTATTTGAGTTAATCTCCAATTTAGTAATAAGAGGAAGAAAGTGTCCTTATTAAGCGTAGGGATACAAGAACTAATCCACCTGTGTTCAGAAATGTACTCTTCCATGTACTGGCTGTTTTGACTTTAGGTAAATCACATAACTTTTCTGTGCCATCTATAAAACAGGATTAATAATAATACCTACCTAATATGGGGATTGTAAGGATTAAGTGAGTTAATACAAGTAAAGCACTTGGCACATAGTAGGTATGCATTTGCTATTATTAATAGTGATCTTTTTCAAAGGAAAGATGCTTAAGCACTTCAGTCCCAAGGTTCCTGGGGTATTGCCATTATAGAATACCTTGCTATGGTAAGCTCTCCTTCCTTTGGTATTTCTGATTTAAGGGTCTCTTCTATTATTGGGTTAATGTGTGTAGACAACCTAATTTCTGTTTACAGCCACATTACCTACCTACTGGAAGTACAAAGCTTCTGTCAAGAGCTTGATGAATGATAAGGAATGGTTTAACACAAAAGAAATGACAACCCTTCCCCTTATATATATTTCCCCCTTCCATTTTATTGAGACAGAATAGTGTATAGGAATGACACCAAACTAAGGGTCTAAGTCCATCCCTTACAAGCTACATCAGTCTGAGTAAGCAACCTCTTGCAGTCTTCGTCACCTCATTGATAAAATGACACTAAACCATCCCTCACTACTAGTAGGATTATAGTTAGTCAGGCGATAAGTTTGTGGAAAATAATATTATACTGCAAGGAAAGATGACTTTAGCGCACTCTTAATTTTATCCACACCACACAGCTATTTCACCACTTCTCTTACCACCTTCATGTCTTCCTGCATGTCATTTCCCCAGAAAATGTTTCTCTGAAAACTCTATCTAAACTAGCCCACTCACATCATGCTTTATGGTATGATCCTGCTTATTAACTTTATATGACTTACCACAATATGTAACTATCATTTTTACTTATTAATTTACCTGGTTAGTGTCTGTATCTTTTAGCATGATGCTTTGTCCTCTGTGGCCATTATGCAGTAGACAGTGTGGTAGCATTTGGTGGACTTCTGAGGGTAGTGGAGGAATGAGATTTAACTTTCTATTTCTCAAAGGCAGAGTTATTAAAGACTATGCCAGTGTACCCCTTGTGACACGTCTTCTAGTCTCTCCTTTTGAAAATCCTTTCCTCCACCCGAACACTTTTTCCGTTTCTTTCTTCCTCAGATGCAAAAGTGACTACCACTGGGTAGGGGAAGAATAAAGCAATGGTTCTGAGTGTAGAAAATTAGAATACATTTTGATTTTCTTTTCTGCTTTCCCCTTTCAAGTTCTTTCTGATGTAAATACTGGAGAGAAGGGATAACCTGGTTGTGGGCTTGCAATTCTTTAGAAATAGTGCAAGTGTTAAGATAAGTTAACCTAGCTGTAATAGGGAAGTTAAGCAGTGTTTTTTTGTTTTTTTTTAGGGTGACTAATGAGATCTGTAGGACTCTGAAAACAAAAGGTAGACAGTTTAAAGAAGCATGTGTTCAGAGTAGGAACACAGAAAGTGAATATAACTACTTTGAGGAAGTAACTGAATTTACTAGCCTTGAGACTTTTTGTGACATGCTCACCCTCTCTTTCAGTGCTCTATCAAATTCCTAAAAGATGTCCACCAGGATGTCTTCCATTTTTGTTCTTCAAATGTATGGCTTGAATCAGAAGGCATTTCCCCATCTCCTTTGGGGGTATCTCTCTTGTTAAAATCCAGAGAAAGCTATTACTTATCTTTATGGAAATTATATAGAAAATGGCGATGTCTGTTGATTTAAAATTGTGAAGCTCAGCTTGCTCCCAGTGACTCAGCACCCACACACATACTGCAGGAAATTTCAGCCTTCCAATCCCATTACCACCCACTGCTATGTTTCAAGGGGCTACATGATACTATTCGACTATCTTGGAGTTGCTACTGTTGCAGCTTTTGGTGTCTGTCCACATGCCCCTCCTATTCGACCAGGAGTTCAGTCATTAAGGCAAGACTCCGATTTCTCTGGGAGCTTACAGCCTTCATGCATTAAACAGGCCCAATTTGCTGTAAATCCTTCTTTTAGCAAATAGGTTGCTCCATGCTTCCTGTGTAAAGTATTGTTCCACCTAGTTCTTGCTTAAGCAGCTCCTCTAGAGCCCCTAGAGGTCCTTTATACACATTCTGTCAGTGGTAAGTGGGGGATTTGAGATGTTTCTTTCTTTTGATTTTTGTGAAGATCATACATGTAGAGAATGTTGCCTAAAGTATTAATTGTCCCTGAATCTAGTAGTCTTACCTTGAAATGAGACCAGTTCACTAGGGGAATCAGTTTCAGATACGTTTCTAATTATGTGATCTTTAGCTATCTGGTGTAATTGATAGAAATAATTCTTATTTCTGGCTGCTTCAGATCATTGTATTATGCTGTCTCTGAGTTATTTGAAAGAATAGAGGAAGGGATAACAGTTGGGGAAAAAGATATGCCATGTATCTGAATGGATTATAATGTATAAGCCAAAGGGGGATGGGTAATGATTTCAAAATATATACCTTGGAACCATGACTTCAGGAAGAGAAAATAATAACTGGAATGGACTTTGAGAAAAATAATAATAAAAAAATAATTATAGGGAGATAAGATAGCAGGAAAATGAGAAAACTTATATTAAGAACTCCAGAGCCCTTTATCCTTACTACAATTTCACCTGTCAGAAATGCTGCTAAAGAAATTGAACCTAATGATTAAGAAGATAGGCTTTGAAGTCGTACAGATTTAGATGTGAGACCTTGTTCTGTTTCATTACCCGTGTGACCTTGGGTATGTCTCTGCACTTTATCTGTGAAATGGATATATTAATAGTAATTAATAGTAATACTGTTCCACAGGGTTGTTGTAAGAGTTAAATTTAATAATACATGTAAAGGGTTTTGCACAGTGCCTGACATATATTAAGCATCATTAAAATAAAACTGTAATGTTACTATCATTATAAGCAGGCTAGACACATAGAAGTAACATATTATATGTTTTATCTTCTATAACAAGTAGTAAAAAGTGGTCCCTTCATTTACATACCTGTGCAATATTGGGCAAATTAGCAAAAATCTCTGTATCTCAGTTTCTTCAAGTATCAAATAGGCATAAAGATAGTACCTAGCACATAAAGTTTTTTTAACATCTTTATTGGAGGATAATTGCTCTACAATCGTGTGTCAGCATCTGCCCCACAAAAAAGTGAATCAGCCATACATATACATATGTTCCCATAGCTCTTCCCTCTTGCGTATCCCTCCCTCCCACCCTCCCTATCCCACCCCTCAAGGCAGTCACAAACCACCGAGCTGATCTCCCTGTGCTATGCGGCTGCTTCCCACTAGCTATCTATTTTACGTTTGGTTGTGTATATATGTCCATGCCTTATATATACTGAAACCTTTTAGGAATTTCCTGTTGTTTAGTAATTACTAGTGCTAAGCCAGTATATATATGTGTGTTAGCATACGATATATGTTTTTCTCCTTTTGACTTACTTCACCCTGTATGACAGACTCTAGGTCCATCCACCTCACTACAAGTAACTCAATTTAGTTTCTTTTCATGGCTGAGTAATATTCCACTGTATATATGTACCACTTCTTCTTTATCCATTCATCTGTCGATGGACACTTAGGTTGCTTCCATGTCCTGGCTATTGTAAATAGAGCTGCACTAAACATTTTGGTACATGACTCTTTTTGAATTATGGTTTTCTCAGGGTATATGCCCAGTAGTGGGATTGCTGGGTCATATGGTAGTTCTGTTGTTAGTTTCTTAAGGAATCTCCATACTGTTCTCCATAGTGGCTATATCAATTTAAATTCCCAACAACAGTGCAAGAGTGTTCCCTTTTCTCCACACCCTCTCCAACATTTATTGTTTCTAGATATTTTGGTGATGGCCATTCTGACTGGTGTGAGAAGATATCTCATTGTAGTTTTCACTTGCATTTCTCTAATGATGAATGATGTTGAGCATTCTTTCATGTGTTTGTTGGCAATCTGTATATCTTCTTCGAAGAAATGTCTATTTAGGTCTTCTGCCCATATTTGGATTGGGTTCTTTGTTTTTTTGTTATTGAGCTGCATGAGCTGCCTGTAACTCTTAGAGATTAATCCTTTGTCAGTTGTTTCATTTGCAAATATTTTCTCCCATTCTGAGAGTTGTCTTTTGGTCTTGTTTATGGTTTCCTTTGATGTGCAAAAGCTTTGAAGTTTCATTAGGTCCCATTTGTTTATTTTTGTTTTTATTTCCATTTCTCTAGAAGGTGGGTCAAAAAGGATCTTGCTGTGATTTATGTCATAGAGTGTTCTGCCTATGTTTTCCTCTAAGAGTTTGATAGTGTCTGGCCTTACATTTAGATCTTTAATGCATTTTGAGTTTATTTTTGTGTATGGTGTTAGGGAGTGTTCTAATTTCATTCTTTTACATGTAGCTGTCCAGTTTTCCCAGCACCACTTATTGAAGAGGCTGTCTTTTCTCCACTGTATATTATTGCCTCCTTTATCAAAGATAAGGTGACTCTATGTGCGTGGGTTTATCTCTGGGCTTTCTTTCCTGTTCCATTGATCTATATTTCTGTTTTTGTGCCAGTATCATACTGTCTTGATTACTGTAGCTTTGTAGTATAGTCTGAAGTCAGGGAGCGTGATTCCTCCAGCTGCGTTTTTCATTCTCAAGATTGGTTTGGCTACTTGTGTTCTTTTGTGTTTCCATACAAATTGTGAAATTTTTTCTTCTATTTCTGTGAAAAATGCCAGGGGTAGTTTGATAGGGAGTGCACTGAATCTGTAGATTGCTTTCGGTAGTACAGTCATTTTCACAATGTTGATTCTTCCAATCCAAGAACATGGTATATCTCTCCATCTATTTGTATCATCTTTAATTTATTTCATCAGTGTCTTATAATTTTCTGCGTACAGGTCTTTTGTCTCCTTAGGTAGGTTTATTCCTAGATATTTTATTTTTTTGTTGTTGCAGAGGCAAATGGGAGTATTTCTTAACTTCACTTTCAAGATTTTTCATCATTAGTGTATACGAATGCCAGAGATTTCTGTGATTTACTTTTGTATCCTGCTACTTTACCAAATTCATTGATTAGCTCTAGTAGTTTTCTGGTAGCATCTTTAGGATTCTCTATGTATAGTATCATGTCATCTGCAAACAGTGACAGCTTTACTTCTTCTTTTCCTATTTGGATTCCTTTTATTTCTTTTTCTTCTCTGATT
Source organism: Kogia breviceps (assembly GCF_026419965.1). Taxonomy (NCBI): domain Eukaryota; kingdom Metazoa; phylum Chordata; class Mammalia; order Artiodactyla; family Physeteridae; genus Kogia; species Kogia breviceps. Next base: position 26,365,741 of record NC_081330.1, on the reverse strand, counting down.
GCTGTGGCTAAAACTTCCAAAACTATGTTGAATAATAGTGGTGAGAGTGGGCAACCTTGTCTTCTTCCTGATCTTAGTGGAAAAGGTTTCAGTTTTTCACCATTGAGGGTGATGTTGGCTGTGGGTTTGTCACATATGGCCTTTATTATGTTGAGGAAAGTTCCCTCTATACCTACTTTCTGTAGCGTTTATATCATAAATGGTTGTTGAATTTTGTTGAAAGCTTTCTCTGCATCTGTTGAGATGATCATATGGTTTTTCTCCTTCAGTTTGTTAATATGGTGTATCACGTTGATTGATTTCCATATATTGAAGAATGCTTGCAGTCCTGGAATAAACCCCACTTGATCATGGTGTATGATCCTTTTAATGTGCTGTTGGATACTGTTTGCTAGTATTTTGTTGAGGATTTTTGCATCTATGTTCGTCAGTGATATTGGCCTGTAGTTTTCTTTCTTTGTGACATCTTGGTCTGTTTTTTGTATCAGGGTGATGGTGGCCTCGTAGAATGAGTTTGGGAGTGTCCCTCCCTCTGCTATATTTTGGAAGAGTTTGAGTAGGATAGACGTTAGCTCTTCTTTAAATGTTTGATAGAATTCGCCTGTGAAGCCATCTGGTCCTGGGCTTTTGTTTGTTGGAAGATTTTTAATCACAGTTTCAATTTCAGTGCTTCTGATTGGTCTGTTCATATTTTCTATTTCTTCCTGGTTCAGTCTCGGAAGGTTGCGCATTTCTAGCAATTTGTCCATTTCTTCCAGGTTGTCCATTTTATTGGCAAAGAGTAGCTTGTAGTAATCTCTCATGATCCTTCATATTTCTGCAGTGTCAGTTGTTTCTTCTCCTTTTTCATTTCTTATTCTATTGATGTGAGTCTTCTCCCTTTTTTTCTTGATGAGTCTGGCTAATGGTGTATCAATTTTGTTTCTCTTCTCAAAGAACCCGCTTTTAGTTTTATTGATCTTTGCTATCATTTCCTTCATTTCTTTTTCATTTATTTCTGCTCTGATCTTTATGATTTCTTTCCTTCTGCTAACTTTGGGGGATTTTTGTTCTTTCTCTAATTGCTTTAGGTGCAAGGTTAGGTTGTTTTTTTCCAAAATGTTTCCGGTTTCTTAAGGTAGGATTGTATTGCTATAAACTTCCCTCTTATAACTGCTTTTGCTGCATTCCATAGGTCTTGGGGTGTCATGTATCCATTGCCATGTTTTTCTAGGTATTTTTTGATTTCCTCTTTGATTTTTTCAGTGATCACTTGGTTTTCAATTATAATCTCTTCAAATGTTTTCTCAGTCCCTTTCTTTTACTCTTCTTCTTCTGGGACCCCTATAATTAGAATGTTGTTGCATTTAATGTTGTCCCAGATGTCTCTGAGACTGTCCTCAGTTTGTTTCATTCCTTTTTCTTTATTCTGCCCTGAAGTAGTTATTTCCACTGTTTTATCTTCCATGTCACTTATCTGTTCTTCTGCCTCTGTTATTCTGCTATTGATCCCTTCTAGAGAAATTTTAGTTTCATTTATTGTGTTGTTCATCATTGCTTGTTTCCTCTTTAGTTCTTCTTGGTCCTTGATAAATGTTTCTTGCATTTTCTGTATTCCATTTCCAAGATTTTGGATCATCTTTACTCTCATTATTCTGAATTATTTTTCAGATAGACTGTCTATTTCCTCTTCATTTGTGAGATCTGGTGGGTTTTTACCTTGCTCCTTCATCTGCTGTGTGTTTTTCTGTCTTCTCATTTTGCTTATCTTACTGTGTTTGGGGTCTCCTTTTTGCAGACTGCAGGTTCGTAGTTCCCTTTGTTTTTGGTGTCTGTCCCCAGTGGCTAAGGTTGGTTCAGTGGGTTGCGTAGGTTTCCTGGTTGGGGGGACTAGTGCCTGTGTTCTGGTGGATGAGGCTGGATCTTGTCTTTCTGGTTGTTAGGTCCACATCTGGTGGTGTTTTGGGGTGTCTGTGGCCTTATTTTGATTTTAGGCAGCCTCTCTGCTAATTTGTGGGGTTGTGTTCCTGTCTTTCTAGTTGTTTGGCATAGCCTGTCTAGCCCTGTAGCTTGCTTGTTGTTGAGTGAAGCTGTGTCTTTGTGTTGAGATGGAGATCTCTGGGAGATTTTCGTTGTTTAATATTACGTGGAGCTGGGAGGTCTCCTGTGGACCAGTGTCCTGAAGTTGGCTCTCCCACCTTAGAGGCACAGCACTGACTCCTGGCTAGAACACCAAGATCCTTTCGTCCACACAGCTCAGAATAAAAGGGAGAAAAAATAGGAAAAGAAAGAGGATAAAATAAAATAAAGTTATTAAATTAAAAATAATTTTTAAGAAAAAAAAATTTTAAAGTAAAAAACAACCAAACAAACAAAAAAATCGGATGGCCAGAACCCTAGGATAAATGGTGAAAGCAAAGCTATACAAGCAAAATCACACAGAAGCTTACACATACACACTCACAAAAACAGGAAAAGAAGAAAAAATAATATATTTTGCTCCCAAAGTCCACCTCCTCAATTTGGGATTATTCGTTGTCTATTCAGGCATTCCACAGATGTAGAGTACATCATGGTGATTGTGGAGATTTAATCCACTGCTCCTGAGGCTGCTGGGAGGGACTTCCCTTTCTCTTCTTTGCTCGCACAGCTCCGGGGGTTCAGCTTTTGTTTTGGCCCCACCTATGCATGTAGGTCACCTGAGGGCGTCTGTTCTTCACTCAGACAGGAAGGAATTAAAGGAGCAGCTGATTTGGGGGCTCTGGGTCACTCAGGCGGGGGGAGGGAGGGGTACAGATGTGGGGCGAGCCTGCGGCAGCAGAGGCCAACATGACTTTGCAGCATCCTGAGGAGCACTGTGCGTTCTCCCTGGGAAGTTCTCCCTGCGTCATGGGACCCTGGTAGTGGCGGGCTGCACAGGCTCCCGGGAGCAGAGGTGTAGAGAGTGACCTGTGCTCGCACACAGGCTTCTTCGTGGCGGCAGCAGCGGCCTTAGTATCTCATGCCCGTCTCTCGGGTCTGCGCTGTTAGCCGCGACTCACGCCCGTCTCTGGAGCTCCTTCCAGAGGCACTCTTAATCCCCTCTCCTCGTGCACCAGGAAACAAAGAGGGAAGAAAAGGTCTCTTGCCTCTTCTGCAGCTCCAGACTTCAACTGGACTCCCTCCCGGCTAGCCTGGTGCACTAACCCCTTCAGGCTGTTTTCACTCTGCCAACTCCAGACCTTTCCCTGGGATCCGACTGATGCCTGAGGCTCAGCTCCCAGCCCCGCCTGCCCCGGCGGATGAGCAGACAAGCCTCTCGGGCTGGTGAGTGCAGGTCGGCACCGATCCTCTGTGTGGGAATCTCTCCGCTTTGCCCTCTGCATCCCTGTTGCTGTGCTCTCCTCTACGCCTCCAATGCTCCCCCCTCCGCCACCCGCATTCTCTGCCCACGAGGGGGCTTCCTAGTGTGTGGAAACCTTTCCTCCTTCACAGCTCCCTCCCACTGGTGCAGGTCCCGTCCGTATTCTTTTGTCTCTGTTTTTTCTTTTTTTTTTTGCCCTACCCAGGTACGTGGGGTGTTTCTTGCCTTTTGCGAGGTCTGAGGTCTTTTACCAGTGTTCAATGGGTATTCTGTAGGAGTTGTTCCACATGTAGATATATTTTTGATGTATTATGGGGAGGAAGGTGATCTTGCAAAAATGATGGGAAGTCACTTCCATGATTACATTATATAAGATGGTCACTTTCATACTGTTAGCAGACTCTTCCCCTTGCTGGCTTTGATGAAGCAAGTAGACATATTAGAGAAATCCATGTGGCAAAGAAGTGAGGCTGGCTTCAGGTGGATAGCCAGAAAATATCTGAACTCTGCAAACAAATACAGGAGCTTGGGAGTGGATCCTTCTCTTATTAAACTTTCAGATGAGCCCTCAAATGTGGCTGACACTTTGATTGAAGCATCATGAAACACTCTGAAATCAGAAGACCCAGCTAAGCCATGTTTTGACCCAGAGGAACTATGATATAATAAATGTGTGTTATGTTACGCCACTAAGTATGTTATAAATTTTTATGCATCAATATATACCCAGTATACTGAGAAAGGAAAGCCTGGTGTTGAACCAGGTTTGTAGAAGTGGAGATCAAGAATTGCATATGGAATGTGTTGGGTTTGAGGTGTCTATTAAACATTCAGGTGAACATGTTGTATATGTAAGTCTGGATTTCACGAGAGAAATTTGAAAGGATGATATAAATTTGGGAATCAACAACATATAGATGGGATTTGAAAACATGAAAATAGATGAGATCATTAGTGAGTGAATGTAGAGAAAGAAGTAGTCCAGGGACTGAGCCCTGGGACACTCCAAAGTTAGTAAGATGTAGAGAATAGGAAGAACTACAAAAAGTTAACTTGGAATGGTCAGTGAGATAGGAAGAAAAGCAAAATAGTATGCTATCCTAGAAACCAATTAAAAAATGTTCCTGGGAAAAAGGAGTGTTATATGCTGCTCTTATATGAAAAAAGATGAGGACTGAGAATTGACTGTTAGAATTAGTAACATGGAAATCATTGAAATAATTTGTCTAGCCAAAAGCCTAGAGAATTGAATTCAAGAGAAAATGAGTAAAGAAGAAATGCTGTTAGTTAACATGAACAACTATTGATATTTTGAGTAGTATTGCTATTTAGTGGAAGCAGAGAAATGGGCCGGTAGCTGGTGAAGGGTAGTGGGATCCATAGAGGGTTGTTTTTTCCCCTGATATAGGAAAAAAATGGGAATGATTCAGCAGGGAGGGAAAATGGATGATATAGTAGAGAGGGGATAATGCTGAAACAATGTCTTTTGAGTAGGCAAGATGGGATGGGATCTAATGAACAAGGGAATTGATTGACCTTAGGAATATGGACAAATAAATCATTTATTATAAAAGAAGAGGAAGAAAGAGTATAGTTGACCCTTGAACAATACAAATTTGAACTGCATGGTTCCACTTATATGCAGAGTTTATTCAATAGTAAATGCTCTAGCACTACACAATCCACAGTTGACTGAATTTGTAGAAGGGGAAACGTGGATATAAAGGAACCTTGGATATGAAGGACCAACTATAACTTATACACAGATTTTCAACTCAGCGGAAAGGTGGGTGCCCCTAACCACCACGTTGTTCAAGGGTCAACTGTATGTGGTTTCAGATGCAGACATGATGGTAGATGTGATGAGCATTTTAGAAAGTTCTCTTTTGACTGTTTTCAATCTTTTCAGTGAAGTAGAAAGCAAGGGCATCAGCTGAGAGTGAGGATGTAGAAGAAGGTGCTAAAGGTTTGAGTAGAGAAGAGAAATTGTGAAATAATACTTTAGGAAGATGGGAGAATAAGTAAACTAGAAAAATAAGATGTATCTTCTAGGCAAGCATTAAGGGCCCACTTAAGGTTTGTGGCCATGTATTTGTGGATGTTTGTTTTTCTCCATGTATTTTAATCTCCACGGGTAGAGGCATAGGATAGTTGAACTGTTTTGACTTAACTAAAATAGTATGAACTCACAGGCACCACTGGTCCCCATTAGGAGGAAATTTTTTCTATTATTTCTCTCCCTGGATATTCTCAAGGACTGCCTAGGTTTACTAGGTAAACCCTTGTCTGTTCATTGGTTTTCTCAACACACCATCTTCCAGAATCCTTGGAGGTCAATCTCCACAAATGCTGACGTATCTACAACCCATTCTGCTAGTCACAGTTGTCCTAAGTGTTGCATTGCTACTGGTTGCAGAATAGGAGTGTGGTCTATAAAATCTGGAAAACGCTGGCAGAATAAAAAGTCCCTGCTTAACATTAGATAAAATATCATCAGTTCAACGTCTAAGAAATCCAAATTCTCCATTCACTGTTACTTATGTCTGATATTTAACCCACACCTTCATGGACCTTTAAATTATGAGGCAGAAAGCTCTTGTTTTACTGTCATGGTTAGTCATAGATATCCCACCTGCAAAATTGTGCCCTCTCTTTTAGAGAATGTTGTGATTATTTTTTTCAAAGACTACATCTATCCATTTAGGAGGCAGTATCCGTGGAGCCAGCATAGCAGGGTCAGGAGTGAGTCTAGCGAAATAGTTACGTACTATGTTCAGAACCCAACCTCCCTTCCAATGATTTGAGCCCATATATTGGGTTTTGGGTCATCAGTTAAGTCTTCCCTTTTAGTCTCTAGTCTTCTGTCAGATTATCTTGACTGGGGTCACTTCAGTCCATCAGACATGACTAACTTTGATAGTTTCTGGAAAGGGTTGGTGGGTTTTCCAGTCCTTCTTCTCCTAGGAGCATCTTAAACCCTGTGAAAATCTATGAATAAAGTTAGATGTTTGTGGTAGGAGTTTCACATCACCCAACAGAAGCATTACAGCTCAAGGCCTTTACTAAGCCTAAAATGTCCAACTATGTCCTTAGTCCCTAAAAGTATAAGATTAAAACTTATGTCAGTGTAACTAAAAGAGGCTACTCGTATGTTTCTCCTCAAATTAAAGGGACAACCTATGCTAATGGTAAATTCCTATTTCCATACCACAATGCAGAGACTACTGTCCATCACTAAAATGGCAATTTTCCAGATTCAAAAATTGTAAGATCCAGACTCAACCAGGAACCCCATTATGTTATTACTGCTGAGTAATAATAATAATAGCCCTTTATATTTGTATAGCACAGTATGTTACTGGTTGGCAAAATTTTTTAAAATACAGATTCCTTGACCTTATCCCATACCTACTGGATCAGATATCTGGGAATGAGTCCAAGGAATCTAATTTTATCCAGATTCCAGAGTTATTCTGATATGCATTCAATTTTGAGACTCCCATTTTTATGATTTTCAAAGTAAGTTCATATATTTCCTTTCTCTCACCCTCCATTTGCCCCTCTCTTCTTTCTTCCTTGTGGTTTTTTTTTTTTTTTTTTTTTTTGCGGTATGCGGGCCTCTCACTGTTGTGGCCTCTCCCGTTGCGGAGCACAGGCTCCGGACACGCAGGCCTAGCGGCCATGGCTCACGGGCTTAGTTGCTCCGCGGCATGTGGGATCTTCCCGGACCAGGGCACGAACCCATGTCTCCTGCATCGGCAGGCAGATTCTCAACCACTGCGCCACCAGGGAAGCCCCCTTGTTTTTTTTTTTACAATCCAATTCTTCATATTTTAGAAGCTTGACTTTTATAAAACCACTCTTCTGAAAGGCTCAATTACAATTTAAAAATAACTTTATTGAGATATAATTCACATACCATAAGTGTCACTTTTTATAAATGTACAAATTCAGTGGATTTTTAGTAGACTCACAAGGTTGTCAACTATCATTACTATCTAAGTTCAGAGTATTTTCATTAGCCCATAAAAGAAACCCAATACACTGTAGCAGTCACTATCTATCTCTCCACCCATGCCCTTGGCAACCACTAATCTACTTTGTCTCTATGGATTTGACTATTGTGGACATTTCATATGAAGGTAGTCATACAAAATGTGGTCTTTTGCTTCTGGATTGTTTTTCCACACTATGAAAGCATAGCATGTTTTCAAGGTTTACCTATGATGTAGTGTGTATCAGTACTTCATTCCTCTTCATTCCTTCTTATGCATGAATAATATCCCATTGTATGGGTATATGATATTTTGTTTTGTCCATTCATTAGTTGATGGACATTTGGATGGTTTCCACATTTTTGCTATTATGAATAATGTTTCTATGAATATCCAGGTACAAAGTTTTATGTGGATACATGTTTTTATTTGTTTGTTTATTTTTTAAAAAATATTTATTTGGCTGCGCCGGGTCTTAGTTGCAGCACGCAGAATCTTCTTGCTGTGTGCCAGATCTTCGTTGTAGCATGTGGGGTCTTTAGTTGGGGAATGCAGACTCTTAGTTGTGGCATGTGGGATCTGACCAGGGATTGAACCCTGGCCCCCTTCTTTGGGAGTGTGGAAGTCTTAGCCACTGGACCACCAGGGAAGTCCTGGATACATGTTTTTAAATATCTTGATTTTAGAGTGGAATTTATTGGGTCATATGGTAATGCTGTGTTTAACTTTCAGAGGAACAGCCAAACTGTTTTTCAAAACGGCTGTAACATTTTACATTCCTACCGCTGCATATGAGGGCTTTGAAAGACATGTCTTTGATTATAGCCATCCTACTGGGTGGAAAGAGGTATTCTATGGTTTTGATTTACATTTCTCAAATGACTAATGATGTTGAGCATCTTTTCATGTGCTTATTGGCCATTTGTATATGTTCTTTGGATAAGAGTTTATTCAGATACTTTGCCCAAGTTTTTATTGTCATAAAATATACAAAATATAAATTTACCATTTTAACTATTATTTTAAAGTGTACACATTTCAATAACATTTAGTAAATTCATAATTTTGTGAAGTAATCACCACTATCTAATACCAGAATGTTTTTAGCACTGGAGAGGAAAACCCCATACCTGTTAAAAACTCATTCTCTATTTTTTAAAATTAATTTTTATTGGAGCAGAGTTGCTTTACAATGTTGTTAGTTCCTACCGTGCAGCAAAGCGAATCAGCTATACATATACATATATCCTCTCCTTTTTGGATTTCCTTCCCATTTAGGACACCACAGTGCATTAAGTAGAGTTCCCTGTGCTATACAGTGTGTTCTCATTAGTTATCTATTTTATACATAGTATCAATAGTGTATATGTGTCAATCCCAATCTCCCAATTCTTCCCGCTCCTTCCCCCCTTGTTATCCATACATTTGTTTTCTACGTCTGTGTCTTGTTTGTGCTTTGCAAATAAGATCATCTATACCATTTTTCTAGATTCCACATGTATGCGTTAATATATGATATTTGAAAAACTCACTATTGTCTCCTAACTGACTTCCAGCAACCACTAATCTGCTTTCTCTGTGGATGTGCTTATTCTGGATGTTTCATATAAATGAGGTCATATAACATGTGACTTTTTTTTCAGTATCTGGTTTCTTAGTGTGCTTTCATCCGTGATGTTGCCAGTATCACTTTTTCATTTCATTTTATGACTAACTAATATTCCATTATGTGGATGTACTATATTTTTTTTGTCCACCAGTTGGTAGACGTTTGGGTTGACTCCACTTTTTGGCTATTGTAAATGGTGGTACTATGAACATTTGTGTGCCAGTTTTTGATTGAAAGCTGTTTGAAACACCCGCCGCCGTTCTTTTCTATTTACCCATGAGTAGAATTGGTGGCTCATTTGAAATTCTATGTTTAACTTATCAAAGAACTTCCATACTGATTTGCACATTGACTGCACCATTTTACATTCCCACCAACAACATGTGAGGATTCTAACTTCTCCATATCCTCATAACACTTCAGATTTTTGGATTTTAGAAAATTATTTTTATACCCATCCTAGTGGCTGTGAAGTGGTGCCTCACTGTGCATTTCTTCACTGTCTAGTGATGTTGAGTATCTTTTCATGTGCTTGTTGATAATTTTTATATTTTCTTTACAAATATCTAATCCAGTTCTTTTCCCACTTTTTAATTGGGTTGTTTGACTTTTTCTTTTTGAGTTGCAAGTGTACTTTGTATGTTCTGGATGCTAGACATTACCAGGTACATGATTTGTGAATATCTTCTCCTAATCTGTGGGTTATCTTGTCACTCTCTTGATAGTGTCCTTTGATGTGCAAAAGTTTATAGTTTTGTTTTTTTTAATTTTTAAATTTATTTTGTTTTATTTTTTTAACATCTTTATTGGAACATAATTGCTTTACACTGGTGTGTTAGTTTCTGCTTTATAACAAAGTGAATCAGTTATACATATACATATGTTCCCATATCTCTTCCCTCTTGCATCTCCAACCCTCCCACCCCTCTAGGTGGTCACAAAGCACTGAGCTGATCTCCCTGTGTTATGCGGCTGCTTCCCACTAGCTATCTATTTTACATTTGATAGTGTATATATGTCCATGCCACTCTCTCACTTTGTCACAGATTACCCTTCCCCCTCCGCATATCCTCAAGTCCATGCTCTAGTAGGTATGCATCATTATTCCCATCTTGCCCCTAGGTTCTTCATGACCTTTTCTTTTTTTTTTCATAGATTCCATATATATGTGTTAGCATATGGTATTTGATTTTCTCTTTCTGACTTACTTCACTCTGTATGAAAAACTCTAGGTCCATCTACCTCACTACAAATATCTCAATTTCGTTTCTTTTTATGGCTGAGTAATATTCCATTGTATATATGTGCCACATCTTCTTTATCCATTCATCTGTTGATGGACACTTAGGTTGCTTCCATGTCCTGGCTATTGTAAATAGAGCTGCAATGAACATTTTGGTACATGTCTCTTTTGGAACTATGGCTTTCTCAGGGTATATGCCCAGTAGTGGGATTGCTGAGTCGTATGGTAGTTCTATATTTAGTTTTTTAAGGAAACTCCACACTGTTCTCCATAGTGGCTGTATCAATGTACATTCCCACCAACAGAGCAAGTGGGTTCCCTTTTCTCCACACCCTCTCCAGCATTTATTGTTTTTAGATTTTTTGATGATGGCCATTCTGACTGGTGTGAGATGATATCTCATTGTAGTTTTAATTTGCATTTCTCTAATGATTAATGATGTTGAGCAATCTTTCATGTGTTTGTTGGCTATCTGAATATCTTCCTTGGAGAAATGTCTATTTAGGTCTTCTGCCCATTTTTGGATTGAGTTGTTTGTTTTTTTGATATTGAGCTGCATGAGTGGCTTGTAAATTTTGGAGATGAATCGTTTGCCAGTTGCTTTATTTGCAAATATTTTCTCCCATTGAGAGGGTTGTATGTTCATCTTGTTTATGGTTTCTTTTGCTGTGCAAAAGCTTTCAACTTTCATTAGGTCCCATTTGTTTCTGTTTTTATTTCCATTTCTCTAGGAGGTGGGTCAAAAAGGATCTTGCTGTGATTTATGTCATAGAGTGTTCTACCTATGTTTTCCTCTAAGAGGTTGATAGTTTCTGGCCTTACATTTAGGTCTTTAATTCATGATTAGTTTATTTTTGTGTATGCTGTTAGGGAGTGTTCTAATTTCATACTTTTACATGTACCTGTCCAGTTTTCACAGCATCACATATTGAAGACTCTTTCTTTTCTCCACCATATATTCTTGCATCCTTTATCAAAGATAAAGTGACCATATGTGGGTGGGTTTATCTCTGGGCTCTCTATCCTGTTCCATTGATCTATATTTCTGTTTTTGTGCCAGTACCATACTGTCTTGATTACTGTAGTTTTGTAGTATAGTCTGAAGTCAGGGAGCCTGATTCCTCCAGCTCCATTTTTCTTTCTTAAGGTTGCTTTGGCTATTTGGGTTCTTTTGTGTTTCCATACAGATTGTGAAATTTTTTGTTCTACTTCTCTGAAAAATGCCAGTGGTAGTTTGATAGCAATTGCATTGAATCTATAGATTGCTTTTGGTACTAGAGTCATTTTCACAATGTTGAATCTTCTAATCCAAGAACATGGTATATCTCTCCATCTATATGTATCATCGTTAATTTATTTCATCAGTGTCTTATAATTTTCTGCATACAGTTCTTTTGTCTCCTTAGGTAGGTTTATTCCTTGATATTTTATTCTATTCTTTTTGTTGCAATACTAAATGGGCATGTTTTCTTAATTTCACTTTCAGATTTGTCATCATTAGTATATAGGAATGCTAGTGATTTCTGTGCATTAGTTTTGTATCCTGCTACTTTACCAAATTCATTGATTAGCTCTAGTAGTTTTCTGGTAGCATCTTTAGGATTCTCTATGTATAGTATCATATCATCTGCAAACAGTGACATCTTTACTTCTTTTCCGATTTGGGGTCCTTTTATTTCTTCTTCTTCTCTGATTGCTGTGGCTAAAACTTCCAAAACTATGTTGAATAAGAGTGGTGAGAGTGGGCAACCTTGTCTTGTTCCTGATCTTAGTGGAAATTGTTTCATTTTTTCACCATTGAGGATGATGTTGGCTGTGGGTTTGTCACATATGGCCTTTATTATGTTGAGGAAAGTTCCTTCTATGCCTACTTTCTGAAGGGTGTTTATCATAAATGGGTGTTGAATTTTTTCAAAAACTTTCACAGCATCTATTGAGATGATCATATGGGTTTTCTCCTTCAATTTTTTAATATGGTGTATCACATTGATTGATTTGCATATATTGAAGAATCCTTGCATTCCTGGGTTAAACCCCACTTTATCATGGTGTGTGATTCTTTTAATGTGCTGTTGCATTCTGTTTTCTAGTATTTTGTTGAGGATTTTTGCATCTATGTTCGTCAGTGATATTGGCCTGTAGTTTTCTTTCTTTGTGACATCTTTCTCTGGTTTTGGTTTCAGGGTGATTGTGGACTCATAGAATGAGTTTGGGAGTGATCCTCCCTCTGCTATATTTTGGAAGGGTTTGAGAGGGATAGGTGTTAGCTCTTCTCTAAATGTTTGATAGAATTCTCCTGTGAAGCCATCTGGTCCTGGGCTTTTGTTTGTTGGAAGATTTTTAATCACAGTTTTAAGTTCAGTGCTTGTGATTGGTCTGTTCATATTTTCTATTTCTTCCTGGTTCAGTCTCAGAAGGTTGTGCATTTCTAAGAATTTGTCGATTTCTTCCAGGTTGTCCAGTTTATTGGCATAGAGTTGGTTGTAATAATCTCTCATGATCCTTAGTATTTCTGCAGTGTCCATTATTATTTCTTTTAAAATTCTATTTCTGTTGATTTGAGTCTTCTCCCTTTTTTTCTTGATGAGTTTGGCTAATGGTTTATTAATTTTGTTGCTCTTTTCAAATAACAGCTTTTAGTTTTTATTGATCTTTGCTATCATTTCCTTCATTTCTTTTTCATTTATTTCTGCTCTGCTCTTTATGATTTCTTTCCTTCTGCTAACTTTGGGGTTTTTTTGTTCTTCTTTCTCTAATTGCTTTCGGTGTAAGTTTAGGTTGTTTGAGTTGTTTCTTGTTTCTTAAGGTAGGATTGCATTGCTATAAACTTCCCTCTTAGAATTGCTTTTGCAGCATCCCATATGTTTTGTGTCATCGTGTTTTCAATGTCATTTGTTTCTAGGTATTTTTTGATTTCCTCTTTGATTTGTTCCGTGATCTGTTGGTTGTTAAGTGGTGTATTGTTTAGCTTCCATGTGTTTGTATTTTTTAGAGATTTTTTTCCCTGTAATTGATATCTAGTCTCATAGCATTGTGGCAGGAAAAGATACTTGATAGGATTTCAATTTTCTTAAATTTTCCAAGGCTTGATTTGTGACCCAAGATATGATCTATCCTGGAGAATGTTCCATGAGCACTTGGGAAGAATGTGTATTCTGTTCTTTATGGATGGAATGTCCTATAGATATCAATTAAGCCCATCTTGTTTAATGTATCATTTAAAGCTTGTGTTTCCTTATTTATTTTCATTTTGGATGATCTGTCCATTGGTGAAAGTGGGGTGTTAAAGTCCCCTAATATGATTGTTTTACTTTCGGTTTCCCCTTTTATTGCTGTTAGTATATGCCTTATGTACTGAGGTGCTCCTATGTTGGGTGCAGAAATATTTACAATTGTTGTATGTTCTTCTTGGATTGATCCCTTGATCATTATGTAGTGTCTTTCTTTGTCTCTTGTAATAGTCTTTACTTTAAAGTCTATTTTGTCTGATATGAGAATTGCTACTCCAGCTTTCTTTTGATTTCCATTTGTGCGGGATATCATATTCTATCCCATCACTTTCAGTCTGTATGTGTCTCTAGGTCTAAAGTGGGGCTCTTGTAGACAGCATATATACAGGTCTTGTTTTTGTGTCCATTCAGGCAGTCTGTGTCTTTTGGTTGGAGCATTTAATCCATTTACATTTAATTTAATTATCGATACGTATGTTCCTATTACCATTTTCTTAATTGTTTTGGATTTGTTATTGTAGGCCTTTTCCTCCTCTTGTGTTTCCTGCCTAGTGAAGTTCCTTTAGTATTTGGTGTAAAGCTGGTTTGGTGGTGCTGAATTCTCTTAGCTTTTGCTTGTCCATAAAGGTTTTAATTTCTCCATCACATCTGAACCAGATCCTTGCTGGGTAGGGTAATCTTGGCCGTAGGTTTTTCTCCTTCATCACTTTAAATATGTCTTGTCATGCCCTTCTGGCTTGCAGAGTTTCTGCTGAAAAATCAGCTATTAACCTTATGGGGATTCCCTTGTGTGTTTCTTGTTTTTTTCCTTGCTGCTTTGAATATTTTTCTTTGTATTTACTTTTTGATAGTTTGATCAATATGTGTCTTGGTGTGTTTCTTCTTGGATTTATCCTGTATGGGACTCTCTTTGCTTCCTGGACTTGATTAACTATTTCCTTTGTCATATTAGGGAAGTTTTCAACTCTAATTTCTTCAAATATTTTCTCAATCCCTTTATTTTTCTCTTTTTCTTCTTATACCCCTATAATTCAAATGTTGGTGTGTTTAATTTTGTCCCAGATGTCTCTGAGACTGTCCTCAATTCTTTTCATTCTTTTTTCTTTATTCTGCTCTGCAGTACTTATTTCCACTATTTTACCTTCCAGGTCACTTATCTGTTCTTCTGCCTCAGTTATTCTGTTATCGATCCCTTCTATAGAATATTTAATTTCATTTATTGTGTTGTTCATCACTGTTTGTTTGCTTTTTAGTTCTTCTAGGTGCTTGTTAAACGTTTGTATTTTCTCTCTTCTATTTCCAAGATTTTGGATCATCTTTACTATCATTATTCTGAATTTTTTCAGGTAGACTGCCTATTTCCTCTTTATTTGTTGGGTCTGGTGGGTGTTTGCTTTATTCCTTCATCTGCTGTGTGTTTTTCTGTCTTCTCATTTTGCTTAACTTACTGTGTTTGGGGTTTCCTTTTCACCAGCTGCAGGTTTGCCGTTCCCATTGTGTTTTGCATCTGCCCCCAATGGCTAAGGTTGGTTCAGTGTGTTGTGTCGGCTTCCTGGTGGAGGGGACTAGTGCCTGTGTTCTGGTGGATGAGGCTGGATCTTGTCTTTCTGGTGGGAAGGTCCACATCTTGTGCTGTGTTATGGGGTGTCTGTGGCCTTATTATGATTTTAGACAGCGTCTCTGCTAATGGATGGGGTTGTGTTTCTGTCTTGCTAGTTGTTTGGCATTGGGTGTCCTGCAGTGTAGCTTGCTGGTCATTGAGTGAAGCTGGGTCTTGGCCTTGAGATGGAAATCTCTGGGATATTTTTGCCATTTCATGTTATGTGGAACTGGGAAGTCTCTTTTGGACCAGTGTGCTGAACTTGGGTCTCCCACCTCAGAGGCACAGCCCTGATGCTTGGCTGGAGCACCAAGAGCATTTCTTCCACATGGCTTAGAATAAAAGGGAGAAAAAATAAGAAAAGGAAAGAAAGAAATGAAGGAAGGAAGGAAGGAAAGAAGGAAGGAAAGAAAGAAGAAAGAAAGAAAAGAGAAAGAGAGAGAGAAAGAAAGGAGAAAGAAGGGAAAGAAGGAAAGAAAAAAGGAAGAAGATAAAATAAAATGAAATAAAGTAAAATGAAGTTATTAAAATAAAAATTAAAAAATAATTATTAAGACAAAATTTAAAAGTAAAAAAAAAAGAAAACGGACAGGCAGAACCCTAGGAAAAATGGTAAAAGCTAAGCTATACAGACAAAATCACACACAGAAGCATAACATACAGACTCACAAAAAGAGAAAAAGGGAAAAAATATATCTTCGCTCCAAACGTCCACCTCTTCAGTTTGGGATGATTCGTTGTCTATTCAGGTATTCCACAGATGTAGAGCGTATTGAGTTGATTGTGGAGATTTAATCCGCTGCTCCTGAGGCCGGTGGGAGAAATTTCCCTTTCTCTTCTTTGTTCGCACAGTTCCAGGGTGCAGCTTTGGATTTGGCCCCTCCTCTCTGTGTAGGTCACCTGAGGGCAACTGTTCTTCGCTCAGACAGGATGGAGTTAAAGGAGCAGCTGATTCAGGGGCTCTGGCTCTCTCAGGCCGTGGGGAGGGGGCGGTACAGATGCAGTGTGAGCCTGCGGCGGCAGAGGCCACCATGACATTGCACCAGCCTGAGGCACGCTGTGTATTCTCCCGGGGAAGTTGTCCCTGGATCATGGGGCCCTGGCTGTGGTGTGCTGCACAGGCTCCCAGGAGGGGAGGCATGGATAATGATCTGTGCTAGCACACAGGCTTCCTGGTGGCAGAGCAGCCTTAGAGTCTCATGCCTGTCTCTGGTGTCCAAGCTGATAGCCGCGGCGCACACCTGTCTCAGGAACTCCTTTTAGCACTGCTGTTAATCTTTTCTCGTGCAACAGGAAACTAAGAGGCAAGAAAAAGTCTGTTGCCTCTTTGGCAGCTCCAGACTTCTTCCCGGACTCTCTCCCGGTTACCTGTGGCACACTAGGCCCTTCAGGCTGTGTTCATGCACCCAACCCCAGTTCTCTCCCTGGGATCCGACCTCCGAAGCCCAAGCCTCAGTTCCCAGCCCCTGCCCAGCCCGGCAGGAGAGAAGACAAGCCTCTCGGTCTGGTGAGTGCTGGTTGGCACCGATCCTCTGTGCGGGAATCTCTCCACTTTGCCCTCTACACCCCTGTTGCTGCGCTATCCTCCGTGGCTCCGTAGCTCCCCTCCTCTGCAACCCACAGTCACTGCCCCTGAAGGCCTCCCTAGTGTATGGAAACCTTTCCTCCTTCACAGCTCCCTCCCACTGGTGCAGGTCCCATACCTATTCTTTTGTCTCAGTTTTTTCTTTTTTCTTTTGTCCTACCTAGTTACGTGGGGAGTTTTTTGCCTTTTGGGAGGTCTGAGGTCTTCTGTCAGCATTCAGTAGGTGTTCTGTAGGAGCTGTTGCACATGTAGATGTATTTCTGATGTATTTGTGGAGAGGAAGTTGATCTCCACGTCTTACTCTTCCACCATCTTCCCCGGTTCAAGTTTTAATTTTTAATGAAGCCCAATTTCTTTTCTTTCTTTCTTTCTTTTTTTTTTGCTTTCTTGCTTGTGCTGTTTGTGTCCTATCTAGGAAGACATTGCCACATTTGAGATCATGAAGATTTACCCTTATGTTTCCTGTAAGATTATTATAGTTGTAGCTCCTATATTTAAGTATTTATTCTATTTTGAGATAACATATCTGCAATATGAGTTACTTTATTATTTTGCCTGTGGACATATAGCTGTCCCAGTATTATTTTTTTAATTGAAGTATAGTTGATTTACAATGTTGTGTTAGTTTCTGGTGTACACAAAAGTGATTCAGTTATATGTGTGTATGTATATATATATTCTTTTTAATATTGTTTTCCATTATGGCTTTTTATACAGCAGGACCTTGTTGTTTATCTATTTTATATATAGTGGTTTATATCTGTTAATCACAAGCTCCTGATTTATTCCTCCCCCACCCCCTTTCCCGCTTGGTGTACATAAGTTTGTTTTCTATGTCTGTGAGTCTGTTTCTGTTTTGTAACTTTGTGTCTTATTTTAGATTCCACATGTGAGTGATATCATATGGTATTTGTCTTCCTCTTTCTGACTTACTTCACTTAATATGATAATCTTTTGATTCATCCATTTGCTACAAATAACATTATTTCATTCTTTTTTATGGCTGAGTGATATTCCATTGTATATATGTACCACATTTTCTTTATCCATTCGTCTGTTGATGGGCATTTAGGTTGCTCCCATAACGTGGCTATTGTAAATAGTGCTGCAATGAACATTGCGGTGCATGCGTCTTTTTGAATTATGGTTTTCTCTGGATATATACCCAGTAGTGGGATTGCTGGGTCATATGGTAATTCTATTTTTAGTTTTTTAAGGACCCTCCATACTGCTCTCTGTAGTTGCTGTATCAATTTACATTCCCACCAACAGTGCAAGAGTGTTCCCTTTTCTCCACACCCTCTCCAGCATTTGTTGTTTGTAGATTTTCTGATGATGCACATTCTGACCTATGTGAGGTGATACCTCATTGTAGTTTTGATTTGCATTTCTCTAATAATTAATGATGTTGAGCATCTTTTCATGTGCTTCTTGGCCATCTGTATGTCTTCTTTGGAGAAATCTATTTAGGTCTTCTGCCCATTTCTTTATTGGGTTGTTTTTTTAATACTGAGTTGCATGAGCTGTTTCTATATTTTGGAGATTGTTCCTTTGTCCGTTGATTCATTTGCAAATATTTTCTCCCATGCTGAGGGTTGTCTTTTTGTCTTGTTTGTAGTTTCCTTTGCTGTGCAAAAGCTTTGAAGTTTCATTAGGTCCTATTTGTTTATTTTTGTTTTTATTTCCATTACTCTAGGATGTAGATCAAAAAAGTTCTTGCTGTGATTTATGTCAAAAAGTGTTCTTCCTATGTTTTCCTTTTAGAGTTTTATAGTGTCTTGTCTTACATTTAAGCCTTTAATCCATTTTGAGTTTATTTTTGTGTATGGTGTTAGGGAGTGTTCTAATTTCATTCTTTTACACGTCACTGTCCAGTTTTCCCAGCACCACTTATTGAAGAGACTGTCTTTTCTCCATTTTATATGCTCGCCTCCATTGTCATAGTTTTGTTGACCATAGATGCATGGGTTTAATCTCTGGGCTTCCTATCCTCTTCCATTGATCTATATTTCTGTTTTTCTGCCAGTACCATATTGTCTTGATTACTGTAGTTTTGTAGTATAGTCTGAAGTCAGAGAGTCTGATTCCTCCAGCTCTGTTTTTTTCCCTCAAGACCGCTTTGGCTACTCGGGGTCTTCTGTGTTTCTATACAATTTTTAAGAGTTTTTGTTCTAGTTCTGTAAAAAAAAATGCCACTGGTAATTTGATAGGGATTGCATTGAATCTGTAGATTGCTTTGGGTAGCATAGTCATCTTCCCAATATTGAGTCTTCCAATCCAAGAACGTGGTATATCTCTCCATCTGTTTGTGTCATCTTTGATTTCTTTCCGCAGTGTCTTTTAGTTTTCGGTTTACAGGTCTTTTACCTCCTTAGGTTGGTTTATTCCTAGGTATTTTATTCTTTTTGTTGCAGTAGTGAATGGGATTGTTTCCTTACTTTCTCTTTCTGATCTTTTGTTGTTAGTGTATAGGAATGCAAGATATTTTTTTGCATTAATTTTGTATCCTGCAGTTTTATCAAATTCATTGATTAGCTCTAGTAATTTTCTGGCGGCCTCTTTAGGATTCTCTACGTATAGTATCATGTCATCTGCAAACAGTGACAGTTTTACTTCTTCTTTTCCAATTTGTATTCCTTTTCTTTCTTTTTCTTCTCTGATTGCTGTGGCTATGACTTCCAACACTATGTTGAATAGTGGTGAGAGTGGATATCCTTGTCCTCTTCCTGATCTTAGAGGAAACACTTTCAGTGTTTCATCTTTGAGAATAATGTTGGCTGTGAGTTTGTCATATATGGCCTTTATTATGTTGAGGTAGGTTCCCTCT
Organism: Kogia breviceps; assembly: GCF_026419965.1. Classification (NCBI taxonomy): domain Eukaryota; kingdom Metazoa; phylum Chordata; class Mammalia; order Artiodactyla; family Physeteridae; genus Kogia; species Kogia breviceps. The sequence continues at coordinate 26,346,330 of NC_081330.1, read as the reverse complement.
ATGTCCACTTGCTGGAGAGTTTTTATCATAAATGGATGTTGAAATTTGTCAAAAGCTTCTGCATTTATTGGGATGATCGTATGGTTTTTATTCTTCAATTTGTAAATATGGTGTATCACATTGATTTATTTGTGTATATTGAAGAATCCTTGCATCCCTGGGTTAAATCCCACTTGATCATGGTGTTTGATCCTTTTAATGTGTTGTAGGATTATGTTTGCTATTTATTTTTTTGAGGATTTTTGCATCTATATTCATCAATGATATTGGTCTGTAATTTTCTTTTTTTGTAGTATCTTTGTCTGGTTTTGGTATCAGGGTGATAGTGGCCACATAACAACATAGAATGAGTTTGCGAGTGTTACTTCCTCTGCAGTGTTTTGGAAGAGTTTGAGAAGGATGGGTGTCAGCTCTTCTCTAAATGTTTGATAGAATTCACCTGTGAAACCATCTGGTCTTGGACTTTTGTTTGCTGGAAGATTTTTAATCACAGTTTCAATTTCATTACTTTTGATTGGTCTGTTCTTATTTTCTGTTTCTTCCTGGTTCAGTCTTGGAAGGTTATACCTTTCTAAGAATTTGTCCATTTCTTCCAGATTGCCCATTTTATTAGCATAGAGTTGCTTTTAGTAGTCTCTTATGATGCTTTTTATTTCTGCAGTGTCCATTGTAACTTCTCCTTTTTCACGTCTAATTTTATTGATATGAGTCCTCTCCCTCTTTTTCTTGATGAGTCTGGCTAAAGGTTTATCAATTTTATTTATCTTTTCAAAGAACCAGCTTTTAGTTTTATTGATCTTTTCTGTTGTTTTCTTTGTTTCTATTTCATTTATTTCTGCTCTGATCTTTATGATTTCATTCCTTCTACTAACTTTGGGTTTCGTGTGTTCTTCTTTCTCTAGTTCCTTTATGTGTAAGGTTAGATTGTTTATTTGACATTTTTCTTATTTCTTCAGGTACGCTTGTATTGCTATAAACTTCCCTCTTAGAACTGCTCTTCCTGCATCCCATAGGTTTTGGATCATTGTGTTTTTGTTGTGATTTGTCTCTAGGTATTTTTTGAATTCCTCATTGATTTCTTCAGTGAGTCTTGGTTATTTAATACCGTATTATTTAGCTACCATGTGTTTGTGTTTTTTATGTTATTTTTCCCTATAATTGATTTCTAATCTCATAGCATTGTGGTTAGATAAGGTGCTTGATATGATTGCAATTTTCTTAAATTTACTGAGGCTTAATTTGTGACCCAAGATATGATGTATCCTGGATAATGTTCCGTGTGCACTTGAGAAGAAAATGTAATCTACTATTTTGTGTTGGAATGTCCTATAAATATCAATTAAATCTATCTGGTTTATTGTGTTATTTAAAGCTTGTGTTTCCATATTAATTTTCTGTTTGGATGATCTGTCTATTGGTGTTTATGAGGTGTTAAATTTCCCCACTATCTTTGTGTTACTTTTTGTTTCCTCTTTATAGCTGTTAGCATTTGCCTTGTGTATTGAGGTACTCCTATGTTGGATGCATATATATTTATAATTGTTATATCTTCTTCTTGGATTGATCCTTTGATCACTATGTAGTGTCCTGCCTTGTTTCTTGTAACATTCTTTATTTTAAAGTCTATTTTATGTGATATCAAGGTTGCTAGTCCAGCTTTCTTTTGATTTCCGTTTGCATGGAATATCTTTTTCCAACCTCTCACTTTGTCTGTATGTGTCCCTAGGTCTGAAGTGGGTCTCTTGTAGACAGCATATATATCGGTCTTGTTTTTTTTTCTTCTTTTTTTTTTGTGGTACGCGGGCCTCTCACTGTTGTGGCGTCTCCCATTGTGGAGCACAGGCTCCGGACGCGCAGGCTCAGTGGCCATGGCTCACAGGCCCAGCCGCTCTGCGGCATGTGGGATCTTCCCAGACCGGGGCACGAACCCGTGTCCCCTGCATCAGCAGGCGGATTCTCAACCACTGCGCCAGCAGGGAGGCCCATGGGTCTTGCTTTTGTATCCTTTCAGTGAGCCTGTGTCTTTTGGCTGGATCATTTAATCCATTCATGTTTAGGGTAATTATCAATATGTATGTTCCTATTACCATTTTCTTAATTGTTATGAGTTTGGTTTTGTAGGTCCTTTTCTTCTCTTGTGTTTCCCTCTTAGAGATGTTCCTTTAGCATTTTTTGAAGAGCTGATTTGGTGGTGCTGAATTCTCTTAGCTTTTGCTTGTTTGTAAAACTTCTGATTTCTCCATCAAATATGAATGAGATCCTTGCCGCATAGAGTAATCTTGATTGTAGCTTCTTCCCTTTCATCACTTTAAATACATTATGCCCCTCCCTTCTGGTTTGTAGAGTTTCTTATGAGAAATCAGCTGCTAACTTTATGGGAGTTCCGTTGTATGTTATTTTTTGTTTCTCCCTTGTTGCTTTCAATAATTATTCTTTGTGTTTAACTTTTGTTAGTTTGATTACTATGTGTCTTGATGTGTTTCTCCTTGGGTTTATCCTGCCTTGGACTCTCTGTGCTTCTTGGACTTGGGTAGCTATTTCCTTTCCCATGTTAGGGAAGTTTTCAACTATAATCTCTTCAAATATTTTCTTGGGTCCTTTCTCTCTCTCTTCTCCTTCTGGGACCCCTATAATGTGAATGTTGTTGCATTTATTGCTGTCCCAGAGGTCTGTTGGGCTGTCTTCATTTCTTTTCATTCTTTTTATTCTGTTCCACGGCAGTGAATTCCGCCATTCTGTCTTCCAGGTCACTTATCTGTTCTTCTGTCTCAGTTATTTGCTGTTGATTACTTCTAGTGTAGTTTTCATTTTAGTTATTGTATTATTCATCTCTGTTTGTTTGTTCTTTAATTCTTCTATGTCTTTGTTAAACATTTCTTGCATGTTCTCAATCTTCGCCTCCATTTTTTTTCCGAAGTCATGGATCATCCTCACTATCATTTTTCTCATTTCTTTTTCTGGAAAGTTGCCTATTTCCCTTCATTTATTTGTTTTTCTGGGGTTTTATCTTGTTCCTTCATCTGGTACATAGTCCTCTGCCTTTTCATTTTGTCTATCTTTCTGTGAATCTGCTTTTCCTTCCACAGGCTGCAGAATTATAGTTCTTCTTGCTTCCTACAGTGCACTCTTAATGTTGTGCTTTCTGTAGATTTGCATAAGTATATAATGACACATTTCCACTGTTATGGTATCATACAAAATATTTTCACTGTCTTATAAATCCCCTGTGCTCCACCTAGTCATATTTTCCCACCCCCACAACCCCTGGTATCCACTGATCTTTTACTGAATCCATAGTTTTTCCTTTTCCAGAACATCATATAGAATAATACCTCATTTTATTGTGCTTCACTTTATTGCACTTCACAGATAACGCACTTTTTACACATTGACTCTTCCTGGCAACCTTGTATATAGCAAGCCTATTGATGCCGTTTTTCCAGAAATATTTTCTGTCTTTGAGTCTCTGTGTTACATTTTGGTAATTCTTACAGTATTTCATACTTTTTCATTTTTATATTTGTTATGGTGTTCTGTCATCAGTGATATTTCATTTTACTGTTGCAAAATGATAACTTGCTGAAGTCTCAGATGATAGCATTTTTAGCAGTAAAGTGTTTTTAATTAATGTATGTACATTTTTTTAGACATTACACTATTGTACACTTAATAGACTACAGTGTACTGTAAACATTACTTTTATATTCACTTAGAAACCAGAGAATTTGTGTGACTTGCTTTATTGTGATATTTTCTTTATTGTAGTAGTGTGGAACTGAACCCGCAATATCTGTGATGTATATCTGTAGTTGGGATCATACAGTATATAGCCTTATCAGGTTAGCTTCCTTCACGTAGTGATACATATTTAAGGTTTCTCCATGCATTTTCTTACCTTAATGGTTCATTTCTTTTTAGTGCTAAAGAATATTCCATTGTCTAGACATACTGCAGTTTATTCATGCACCTACTGAAGGACATCTTGGTTGCTTCTAAGTTTTGACAGTTATGAAAGAAGCTGCTGTAAGTTTTCAAGTGCAGGATTTCATGTGGATATGTTTTCCTATTCATTTGGGTATATAGCAAGGAACGTGATTTCTGGATCATACAGGAAATGTATGTTTAGCTTTGTAAGGAATTTCCCAGATGTTTTCCAAAGTGACTGTGCCATTTTGCATTATTATCAGCATTTGGTTTTGTTTAGTGTTCTGGATTTTGGCCATTCTAGTAAGTATATAGTGGTTTCTCACCATTGTTTTAACTTGCATTTGCCTGATGACATATATGACATGATAAGGAGCATCTTTTCATATTTTTTTGTCCATCTTTATCTTCTTTTTTGAGGTGTGTGTTAAGGTCTTTGGACCATTTTTTAATCATGTTGTTCATTTCCTTATTGTTGAGTTTTCATAGTTCTTTGTATAGGTCAATAGTTCTATTTCAGATTTTTTGCAAATATTTATCCAAGTCTGTGGCTTGTCTTCTCATTTTCTTGACATTGTCTTTCACAGAGCAAAAGTTTTTAATTTTTAATGAGGTCTAGATTATCAGTGTTTTAATGAGGTCTAGATTATCAATTATTTCTTTCATGGATTGTCCCTTTGCTGTTGTATCTAAAAAGTCATCCTCATACCCAAGTTCAACAAGGTTTTGTCCTATGTTTTATTGTAATTTTATACTTTTGTATTTTATGTTTAAGACTGTGGTGCATTTTGAGTTGATTTTTCTGAAAGGTATAAGGTCTGTGTTTAGCTTCTTTTTTTTTTTGCATGTGGATGTGCAGTTGTTCCAACACCATTTGTTGCAAAGACTGTCTTTGCACCATTGTCTTGCCCTTGCTCCTTTGTCAAAAATCAGTTGACTATATTTTTGTGAGTCTATTCCTGGGGTCTTTATTCTATTCAATTGATCTATTTTTCTCTTCTTTCAACAATACCACATTGTATTGATTACTGTAGCTTTTTAGTAAGCCTTGAAGTTGGGTGACATCAGCTTTCCTACTTTCTTTTTCTCCTTCAATATTGTTTTGGCTATTCTGGATCTTTGGCTTCTCCATATAAACTTCACAGTCACTTTGTTGTTATATGCAAAATGACGTGGTGGAATTTTGATTGGGATTCTATTGAATCCATAGATCAAATGGGAGGAACTGACATCTTGATAAAATTGAGTTTTTTATTCATGAACATGGGATTTCTCTCTGCTTAGTTCCTTACTTTTGTTCATCAGAATTTTATAGTTTTCCTCATATAGATCTTACAATATTTTGTTAGGTTTATACCTAAGTGTTTCATTTTGGGGGTGCTAATGTAAATGGTATTGTGCTTTTATTTCAAATTTCACTTGTTCATTGCTGGTATATAGGACAACGATTGACTTTGATTGATCAAAAGTCCCCAAAAGTTTTGATTACTTTCATTCCCCCAATCCACAGTCACGTCCCTTTGAATGCTGGGAGATAGATTAACAGTATAAATTTTTGGTAGCGGATCAAATTCCTTCTGTAAGGGAGCCTGGACTTCCTTGCATTCTGTGTGTTCTGGTTCTATAATCTGACTGCTGTTCTGACCCTGTTGTCCATTATAGTAACTCCATCCACCTTGCTTTTAGCAGTTGAGTGCTGCCACTTGGTCACTGCCACTCTGGAATCCATTTAGTCCCATTGCATATAGGCTTCCCATCTCAGTGACTGCAGTTCCCACTGTAAGGTCTGGCCTGCACAGAAGACCAATTACAGAGCTCCTCAAGGTTGCCAGGACTCCCTTCACAAATTTATTTCTCACAGTGTTGGTGAAAGGTATGTCTTCTGTATCTTCCCAGTATGGGTATGTAGGTCTTAAATGACACATCCACTCTTTCTCTCCATTAAAGCAAAGAAGATCCAGCATGCCCACTTTGTTCACAATGGACCACCTTTTCATCCACTTTTCAGCTAACCAACTAAACAAAATGTTAGAAACCTCTGTAACTCCAGAGTCACAGCATTAAATGCAGAATCTCTGCTTAGTGAGTCCATATCAATAAATTCCTCCTGATCCAACTTTATGTTCCTTCTACCATTATCCCACATCCTTAATATCTATTCCCACACATATTTCCTGTATTTCTTTCTGTCTAAATTTGAAAACAGAAGTTGTTCTTTTGGAATGTAGTATACCTCATTATGGGTCACACTTTGAACCTCATATTAGGGGCCTCCTGGGCCTTGAATTTACTTATAGGTCTAGAAACAAAGAAGTGTTGTGGGTAGGGTGCTGAGGATAATCAGCATTGTCTTGCAACACAATTGCCTCAGGGGTGGGCAGTACAGTTTTCTCAAATAATGCAGGGTTAGTCCTTGCTTCTGATGGGGAGAGGGAGGGAGACCTCTTCCACTGATTTAAAAAAACAAAAAAAAGCTCATCAGAATTTAGGGCCTAAATGACTGCAGCTTCATCAAGATCTTCTCACACTTCTCATCCCATCTTAGAGGATCCCATCTTTCCCAATCAATGTGCTCACTTTAACTAGATACCCTGTGAGACTGAGACTTCAACTTGTGTTGTAATTCAGCCAGTTAGGATGCCATTATTCTATATTTGATTTTCAGCAGTCTCAGCCCTATAGCTATAGGAAATAAGTGTGTCCTTCAGGTTATACATAGAAGCTTTCAGGTCATTGGTGCTGCACTTGAGCTGGCAATTTGAATCCTAGAGCTCATCCTTTTCTTTTACTACTTTGTACAGTAAGCTTAGGTGCAACCAACCAATCTTATTACATTTGTTTATTTTGCAAAAATTTTTGAAAGTATCATGTACACAGGCACTCAGCTCCTTCTTATAAAATAGTTGATTAGGAATATCCAATAATGTTTTGCATATCTGTACTGCCAGATCACACTATGGACTATCAGTGCTTTCTTTACTACTTGAAATAGAGTGATTATTTAAATTAATCAGATAAGAGAGCCAATTCTAGAAACCCAAGAACAATTTAATATTTAGAAAACAAGTCCTTAAAATTGTATTCCCCTAGAATCACTCCTCATAGCAAAGTCTGTATTAGTCAGGGTTTTCCAGATAAATAGAACCAACAGGGGATATATTTATATTTTAAATATATAGTTTTATATATTTTATGTCATATATATTTATGTAAGTATTATGTATTCTTGGAGACCCAGGAAAGCCAGTGGTGTAGTTCCAGTCTATGTCTGAAAACCTGAGAACCAGAAGAGCCAATGGTATAAATTCTAGTTCTAATCCAAAGGCCTGAGGACAAGGAGAACTGACGGTGCATGTCCCAGTCTAAAGGCAGGACAAGACCAATGACCCAGCTCATACATTTAGGCTGAGAGGTGAAATTCTCTCTTCCACTGCTTTTTTGTTCTATTCAGGCCCTCAGTGGATTAAATGATGCCTACTCACATTGAGGAGGGCAATCTGATTTACTTAGTTTGAAAAAGTCAATGTTGGCAGTTTTTGACAGTTTATCATTACTTCAGTGGAAGGACATATACTTGGAACTCCTTGCTCTACCTTTTTTGTTGATGTCACTCCATATAGAGACACTTTAATACCAAAAATATTGGTAAAATATTTTTAGCTACAACCATCCATTTAATTGCCTCAGATAACAACCCGTATAGGAGAAAATCACTAGGGTGTCTTTTAAACCTCTTGATGTTGTCCATTATATCACAAAAATTTCAATTCAATCACTCCAACTTATTTATTTTTTATCTTGTGCCTTGCCCTTTTTATGTAATATCTAAGATTTACTCCTCTATTTTCTTCTAAGTGTTTTATATTTTTAGCTCTTACATTTATGTCTACAGCTAATTTTGAGTTAATTTTTTATGATGTGAGGAAGTCATCCAGTTTCATTCTTTTGCATGTGCATATCTAGTTGTACCAGAACCATTTGTTATAAACTATTCTTTCCTCAATAATTCATCGTTACAGTCTTGTTGAAAATTAGTTGACCATAAATAAATAGGTTTTATTTCTAGACTCTAAATTCTCTTCTCTTGATCTATATATCTATATGCTATTAACACACTTTCTTGATTATTGTAGCTTTGTAGTAAGTTTTAAAATCTAGAGTGTGAGTCTTCCAAGTTTCTTCTTTCTCAAGATTGTTTTTGCTATTTTGGTTCTTTTAAATTTCCATATAAATTTTAGGATCACCTTATCAATTTCTGCAAAACAGCATGCATTTTGATAGAGATTGTATTGAATCTGTAGATCAATTTCAGGAGTATTGTCATCTTAACAATATTGTCTTCTCTTCCATGAACATGGGATTTTTTGCATGTATTTCAGTCATCTTTAATTTCTTTTAACAATTTTTATAGTTTTCAGAGTTTATTCCCAGACATTTTTTCTTTTTGAAGCTATTGTAAATTGAATTGTTTTGTTAATTTCATTTTTGGATTGTTCATTAATAGTGTATGGAAATAAAGTTGGTTCGCTTATATTGACTTTGTATTCTGCCAGCTGGCTGAACTCAGTTATTAGTTCTAATGGATTTTTGTGTGTGAATTCCATAGGATTTAGTATATACAAGATCATGTCATCTGCAAATAGATAGTTTACTTCCAGTATAGAAGCTATGATATTTCATTTTCCTGCATGATCACTTTGGCTGGAAACTCTAGTACAGTGTTGAATAGGAGTAGTGAGAGTGGACATTCTTGTCTTGTTCTTGATCTTAAGGGTAGAACACTTAGTCTCTCATTTAAGTATGATGTTAGCTCTATTTTTCATAGATGCCCTTTATCAACTTCAGCAAGTTTCCTTCTATTTCTAGTTTCTTGGTTTTACTATAAAGGGATGTTGGGTTTTGGCACTTTTTTTCTGTATTTGTTGATAATGATAATGTGGTTTTTGTGCTTTATTTTAGTGATATGGTGTATTACATTAATTGATTTTCTGATGTTATGGACCACACTTTGGTGATTTTTTTTCTTTATATTGGGAACAGATAAGACTAATAGTTTTTGACTGTTGGCCCTAAGCGAGATATGCCAAAGTCCTTATGGACTTACAGATCTGCAGTGAGGGAGAATAGTACCTTCCTTTTTAATTTGGGATGTTGTAGTCTCATTCTTTTTTTGCTACAAATATATTTTATGGAGAAACATTTTCCTTTGAATCCCAGGTAAGATATAGAGAGATTGTCATTTGATTTCACCTTAGATTGACGGTATCTACTCACAGAAATGAATAAATGTGTTAAAGCATTCAGTTCCTTTTCTGGAATATCCATTCTGTAGTCTCTACAGTGGTCCTGCTCTTGGTTGTAGGTAAAAATCACTTTTGTCTACACCACAATCACTGAGGGAGTAGTGTCAATACTGGGCTTATGAGTATGTTACCACTGAATATTTGTTCAGTGGGCTTAAAGCATTGTTGATATTATCTGTATGTTGTTTGAGTATTTCACTGGATGGAGAATGATGCTTTAGGCCTTTTTAACAAGTATCTGTATTTTACTGACTAGACATTTCTACCTCATTGTGATCAAAATATAAAATATAGTCTGGCATAGAAAAAGGGAGCCATCCCTATTGGTATATTTTAAACTGTTCATGTGAATACCAGTAATTCCACCTAGTAAGTTAATTTGTTGAAATATTTCAGGGTACCCAACCTGGCAGGACCATTTCAATGAAGTACTACTTCAAATTAGATTGTCTGCAACAGGTGATAAGCTAGGATAATTTAAGTTCATGGTAAGGTTTTTCCTTAACTTTTTTCTAGGTCAAGGTGATATCTTCCATGTCCTATGATTCTGAACTCTGAGAACACAACAGGATTCCCATTTAAACACTAGAATAGTTTCAAAATTTATTTTTTAAGGGAACGTTTGGCTATACCTGAATGCAGCCCTGTAGGCACATCTATGTGTATAGGTGGGCTAGTCTGCCTCAGCAAGAATACAAGTTAGGTCTATGAATTGTCATTACATAATGTCACTTTAGCTTATCTGATATCTAAAGTATATGGGTTTCATGTTAATCAATGTCTTGGGATATCAGAATTCTAGACACACTTTTGAGAGCCCAACCTTGAAGTGACTGCTATCCAGATCCTGACAAAAGTGCAATTGAGAAAACTGATATTTGAGAGAGAATACCTGTGCTACATTAACTATAAATTCTTCTAGATTATGGTAGTTCTATTCCTATACCAAGTTAGATCCACAGAATGCAATTATTCCTATACCAAGTTAGATCTACAGAATGCAATAGACCTGGTCTCTATTAGCTGAGTTCCCAGCAACGATACTTTCACTTGAGTTACAATTTAGTGGTTGACCTTGGCTTCTACGAGAGGATCCAATAAGAAACAACTGTTTGAAAAACCTTTTGTATTTCCCGGGAAAAAGTATCTGGAATATATGATCCACTATGTTAATAATATAAATAATAGTTGACAGTTTATATTATCTTCTATTAGCACCTCAACAATAATTCTTCAGATTGCCTTCTGAGAGCATATACCTCAAGACAGGTTCATTTTGAGGAAGGAAAATGTGATAGAGAGTTATGTTGCATCAGAAAACTTCTAAGGAAATGCAAGGCTTTTTGTTGGTAGCTTGAATGAGTATTCAAAACTAGTTTTGCAGAACACTGAAAACAAGTTTGGGAACAGATATGAAAATTTACTTTATCAGTAAGTAGGAGCCTGGTTTCTTCATGCAGTATGAGTTTGATAAGAAGCAATTTGGTAAATGTAATTCATACTCCTTGAATAACTTTGCCAGAAGCAAATGCCTCATAAAGGGCCACTATATGTTACAATTCCAAGGGATGCCATTCACATTATTGTCTGTGTGAATGGTGCCCCACTAGTTGTGCAGTGTACACTTTGCTCAGCTGTACATGGCAACCCTGCCTCTGTCTCCATTGGAGTTAGGATATTTTGGAAAAGCATAATTAAAAATTTCCAATAACAATCTTTATTAAATATCTGTGAACATGTTTGTCATATACGTTTATGTGTATTTCTGTGTGTGTGTGTGTGTATGTACGCGCATGCTTACACCTGTTCTGATTGGAGCTTAAATCCAAGTTGGAAATTAGTTTGTGCTGGATAATGTGTTGGGTCTTCATTGCTGTGCATGGGCTTTATCTAGTTGTGTTGAGTGGGGACTACTCTTCGTTGCGGTGCACGGGCTTCTCATTGTGGTGGCATCTCTTGTTGTGGAGCATGGGCTCTAGGTGCATAGGCTTCAGTAGTTTCAGTATCTGGGCTCAGTAGTTGCAGCACTCGGGCACTAGGGTGCACAGGCTTCCATAGTTGTGGTGCGTGGGCTCTAGAGCACAGGCTCAGTAGTTGTGGCACATGGGCCTAGTTGCTCTGTGGCATGTGGGATCCTCCTGGATGAGGGATCAAACCCATGTCCCCTGCATTGGCAGGCAGATTCTTAACCACTGTGCCACGAGGGAAGTCCTTTGTACCTTTACTTTTTCTTTTTTAACATCTTTATTGGAGTATAATTGCTTTACAGTGGTGTGTTAGTTTCTGCTTTACAACAAAGTGAATCAGTTGTACATATACATATGTTCCCTTATCTCTTCCCTCCTGCGTCTCCCTCCCTCCCACCCTCCCTATCCCACCCATCTAGGTGGTCACAAACCACCTAGCTGATCTCCCTGTGCCATGCGGCTGCTTCCCACTAGCTATCCACCCTACGTTTGGTAGTGAATATATGTCCATGCCACTCTCTTACTTCATCACAGCTTACCCTTCCCCCTCCCCATATCTTCAAGTCCATGCTCTAGTAGGTCTGTGTTTTATTCCCGTCCTACCCCTAGTCTCTTCATGACATTGCTTTTTTCTTAGATTCCATATATATGTGTTAACATACAGTATTTGTTTTTCTCCTGACTTACTTCACTCTGTATGACAGACTCCAGGTCCATCCACCACACTACAAATAACTCAATTTCATTTCTTTTTATGGCTGAGTAATATTCCATTGTATCTATGTGCCACATCTTCTTTATCCATTCATCTGTTGATGGACACTTAGGTTGCTTCCATGTCCTGGCTATTGTAAAGAGAGCTGCAATGAATATTTTGGTACATGACTCTTTTTGAATTATGGTTTTCTCAGGGTATATGCCCAGTAGTGGGATTGCTGGTTTGTATGGTAGTTCTATTTTTAGTTTTTTAAGGAACCTCCATACTGTTCTCCATAGTGGCTGTATCAATTTACATTCCCACCAACAGTGCAAGAGTGTTCCCTTTTCTCCACATCCTCTCCAGCATTTATTGTTTCTAGATTTTTTGATGATGGCCATTCTGACTGGTATGAGATGATATCTCATTGTAGTTTTGATTTGCATTTATCTAATGATTGATGATGTTGAGCATCCTTTCATGTGTTTGTTGGCAATCTGTATATCTTCTCTGGAGAAATGTCTATTTAGGTCTTCTGCCCATTTTTGGATTGGGTTGTTTGTTTTTTGGATATTGAGCTGCATGGGTTGCTTGTATATTTTGGAGATTAATCCTTTGTCAGTTGCTTCATTTGCAAATATTTTCTCCCATTCTGAGAGTTGTCTTTTGGTCTTATTTATTGTATCTCCAGGCTAACTAATGTTGTATACTTTTCATAGATGCCTTTATCAGGTTGAGGAAATTTCCTTCTATTCCTAATGTATTGAAAGTTTTCATTTTAATCATGAATTGATATTGAAGTATGTCCAACACTTTTTCTGTACCTATTGGAAAGATAATATGGTTTTAATCTTAATCTGTTATAATGGTGAATTTCATCAATTGCTTTTGAAATGATAAATCACCTTTGTATTACTAGAATGAACTCTACTTATTCATGATATATTATCATTTTAATATATTGCTGATATTTATTTGCTACTGTTTTATTAAGGAATGTTGCTCCTATATTCATGAGTAATATCCATCTCTAATTTTTCTTGTCATTCTTTGTCAGGTTTTGGTAATAGTGTTATGCAGCCTTGTAAAATGAGGTGGAGAGTATTCTCTCCTCCTCTAAATTTTAGAAGAATTTGTGTAGGATTGGTGTTAGTTACTAAGGAAGAACTAGTGTTAGTTCTTCCTTAAGTATTCAGTAGGATTCACCAGGGAAAGCATCTGGGCCTAAAGGTTTCTTTGTGGGAAGGCTGTTGATTTTTTTATTCATTTTCTTTAATAAATAGAAGGTGATTTATGTTTTCTATTTTTTCTGGTTTGAGTTTTGGTAGTTTTTATCTTCCAAGGACATTGGTAATTTCCTTCAAGTTGTCATATTGACTGGAATAAAGTTGTTCATAACATTCCCTTTTTATAATTTTAATGTCTGTAGGAACTCTAGTGATGTTCCCTCATTCATTCCTAATGTAGATAATTTGTGCTGTTTTTCTTTTTTTCTTCATCAGTCCTACTAGTGATTTACAAATTTTATTAACTTTTTAGAAGAAAAATCTTTGACTTTTTTGTATAACTTATCCAATTTCTAGTTCATTTATTTCAGTTCTTCTACTTATTTGGGGTTTAATTTGCTCTTCCTTTTCTAGCATAAGATGAAAGTAGAAGTCATTACTTTTAAATATTTCTTTTCAAAATTTAAACATTTCAAGCTATATGTTTACCTCTAAACCTGGTGTTCGCTTCATCCCACAATTTTTGATTTTATGTATATTCATAATTTAGTTTAGTTTTTAATTTTTCTCAGTTTTTCTCTGAATCACTGTTTATAGATAAGTTGAATAATTTCCAAGTATTTATAAATTTGTAGGTACCTAATTTTTATTGATTTCTAATATAATTCCAAGTGGCCAGTGCAATACTCTATATGATTTCATTCCTTTGAAATTTGTTGAGACTTGTTTTATAGCTGAGCATGTGGTCTGTCCTGGTGAATGTTTAATCTGCATTTGAATAGAATGTTATCTACTGTTCAGTATAGGAATCTATAAATGCACATTAGGTCAAGATGACTGATATTGTTCAAATCTATGTTTTTAACCGATTTCTTGTCTACCTGTTCTATCTCTTTATGACAGAGGTATTAAAATATTTGATAATGATTGTATATTTATTTATCTCTTAAAATTTCAACTTTTTTTTGGTATTCTGAAGCTCTTTTCCTAGGTGCATACACATTTTGTGTTATTATATCTTCATGATGAATTACCCCTTTATTATTATTAAATTTCTTTTTGGCATTACACTTTTCCATACAGTCTACATTTTCTGAGATTAATATTGCCATGGAACACCTTTTTTCATCCTTTTAATTTCAACCTGTTTATGTCCTTATATTGAAAGTACAGTCCTTGTAAATCATGGAGTTGGGTTTTGCTTTCTTCTCCTATCTGATAATCTCTCATTTTCAATTATAGTATTTGAACCATTTATATGCAATTTTTGCTATGGTTGGGTTAAAGTCTGTCGTCTTGCTATTTGTTTTATATTCATGCCATCTTTCTTTTTACTTCTGTTCCTTGTTTCCTTCCCTCTTTTGTGCTAGTTATATTTTAGTATTTGCTTTTATCTCCTCTACTGACTTTTAACTGTATCTTTTTGTGTTATTTTTAGTGGTTTCTCTAAAAATTATAGAATACATCCTTTACTAATTGCAGTCTAATTTCACATAATATCTCACTATTTTCCACACACTATAAAAACCTTAGATTAGTATAAGTCCATATACTGCAAATACATGTACTTTGGTGTGATAGAATTTATATATATGTTAGAAACCCCATAATAAATTGCTGCATATGTATATTTAATGTTTTATTTTTATTTAATATATGCTTTTATATGTACCCACATACTTATCTTTTCTGGTGCTATTCATTTCTTCCCTAACTTTACTTTTTTTCAGCACTTTAAATATGTAAGTCCATTGTCTTCTAGCCACCATTATTTTATTTTGATAAGAAGCCTACTGTCAGTCTTATTACTGTTTTCATCTATATAGTATTTAGTCTTTCTCTGACATTTTAAGATTATCTTTTTCATTGATTTGCAGCAGTTTGGCTATATGGGCCTAGCTGGAGTTTTCTTTGTATGTATCCTACCTGGGTTCTGAGTTTTTTGGTTCTGTAGGCTGCTGAGATTGATAGATTGGTTTTCAAAATTTTTCTCCCCTCCCAGTATTGTCTAGTACTCTTCCCATAAAAGAGTAAGAGTCTGTTTTTACTCTCCTTGAATCTTGGCTGTCTTTGTACTTTTTTGACCAATGGAATGCAGTGGAATCAATACTATACTACTGGGAATCACTATTCAGGGCCTTTGAATTCTCTTTTTTTGCTCTCTTAGAAACCAGCTGCTATTTTGTAAGGAAGTCCATGCTAGCTATCATTCTATTATGGGGGGCATGTAGAGAAGCACTGGGAGTTGAGACACCCTGTGATGAGAAAGTACAATGCAGAAGACTGAGGTGAAGAAGTTTTACTCCCAGGTGAATGCAGTCATATGAGTGATTCCAGGTGATACTATGTGGGACAGAATAACTACTGAGTCAACCTATAGACTTGTAAGAAATAATAAATCATCATTGTTTTAAATTAGTAGTTTTGTAGTGCTTATTAAACAATAATAGATAACTGAAATAGAATTGCCCCCTAGAAGTGGAGTGTTTCTGTAACAAAAACATAAAATAATGCCATTGTCTTTGAGACTGGGTGGCTGGAAGAGTGGTGAGGAGATTGTGATTGAAGGCTGAGAGAACAGTGAGGAAACTGCCATTGCCCTTTTCTCTGTTATATATTGATATGACATTGACAAAATTGTCACTTGTGATAACCTGGAAGGTAGAAAAAATACCTAATAAAATTTTAGAACTGATTAAGGTGATAGCCAGGCAATGAAATTGTCAAGAATTCAGAAGTGTCAGTTAGCTGCTTTTAGCTATCTATGATAAAGCATAGAGAGAGATGAGCTAAAGAAGGAACTGTTCAGTTTTCAAGAATAATATGGAATAAATATGTCTAATATAAGACTTACTGGTTTGGAAAATAATACTTTTTTTTTCTCATTTGTAGCTTCTCCACCTGGCAAATGGTTCTCAAAATAAGGAATGGCCTCATGGAGTTGATTAAATCCTGAGCACTTCCCAGGGTCAAGATCAAATCAAGGGTATAAATGTAGAAGGTCCTGGAGGATAAGACATTGTGTGAAAAGTGAGTCCACATAGAGGAGAACCAAGGCACTCCAGCTAAGCTCTTAAATGAATGAAGTTATATGAGTGACCCCAACTGGCACTGCATGCAGTGGAGAATCACTCAGTCAGCCCACAGAATTGTAAGTACTTTTCTTTTTTGCTGTTTTAAAGTGCTAAGTCTTTGTAAGCTAGATCTGACATCTGGGTTATCTCATGGTTAGCTTCTATTTAAAAGTACTTTCTCTTGATCATTGGTCACATTTTCCTGTTTTTCATCTCATTTTTTTTTCAAAGTGAGGTATGATTTATTTCAGTGTTAATAGAGGTTACAAAAGGGGAGTGACAGTGATAGGTGAGAACTTTTCATTTTTACTATATAAACTTGTATATTGTTGGCCTGTTTTATCAACAATTTCTACTTTTGTAAGATAAATACAATTTTAAATGCTTTTATTAGAGGAAAGCAGTATTGGTATTTCTTTACAGACTGGAGGGCAGAGCTTGATCTTGATGTTCCTCCATACTGAAGCAGACCACAAACTACCATCCTCATGAAGCCAAATATGTTCACAGTTGTACTTTATCAACTCCCACACTGTTAGCCTGCCCATTAACATTTTTAAAAAATTGAATTAATTGCCAGCACTTTAAAACTCTGGTCATTTTATCATAAAAATATATGGCGGATAAAGTGCACTACTATTCTGAATACATCTCTCATGCCCACATAGACACATTTTTAGTTAAAAAGTTAAAAATTACATTTCTAATTGGAGCTTCCAGAAAGAAATTATTTAGTTTTAGCATTCACCAATCAGATATAGTTAAGTGATACTTTAAAAGCAGTGGTTCCAGTTATTTCCAATGGCAAACATGATCATGGAGGTCTTTGGTTTACCTGTAAAGCAGTATTCCTGTCACCAGGTTTGTGGAAATCAAGAAGCAGGGCCAGAAGATGCATCCTTTAGTTGTTGTTGCTATTATTTCTGTTGTCAGTGTGGACCTAATGGGAAAGTGATGAGTCTGGAACTAACGACTAAAAGCAGTAGTAGCTTCTTAAATGTATGGTTCTTGGAGTCAACAGTTAAAGTGAAAGATTCAAAATTTCCCACTTTCCTAATTGAAGTAGGGTTGGCAGTTTACTTGAGGTCTGATTCTTCATCATTCTCCTGGCAGTCATTTCTGAAGACCCACCCTCAACAAATTGCAAACACTCAGTTTCCCATATTGAAGCCCTTTACTCTTTATGCATGAAATAACCTTAATAGTTTCTGTTTTCTGTAATTGACCTCTGAGTGATACAACTAAGAAAGGTAAGAGATCTAGCAATATATAACACATATTTTGGTTATAGTGAAAATAGACTGGTTGGAAGTATAATAGGCTCTGGTTTACCATAGCCCCTAACCCCTAAGATGGAGGTGGCTGTATATTAAATACCATTTTTCAATTGTATTTGTAGTTTATTTGTTTTTATTAGAAAGTCCCACTTCTCTCATCTCGCCCCTGTGAAGATTTGTTTGTCACCCTTCTAATACATATCTAAAACTTGGTTGAAAAAAAATAATTTTGATAGAAGATCTCTTAAAGGATGCAATTGTTGTTTTGTAAATACTCCAAAATGGCTCAAATTCAAAGCCTGGCCCTCAGAAAGCTATACACCTAACCTGCATTATTTAGGCTGCTGATATAACTAGTTTTACTGAATTAAGCTTTATCATGATGTTACAAATATACATGATAGATAGCCCTGTGAAAGTCATTGTTTTGTTAACCCTAAAGGTGTTGTTGGGTGAATTGTAATGTCACTTCTATAAGGATACAGAAAAGAGATTTTTCAGGTCAAGTTTTATATTATGATCAGGTAAGAGATGAAATTTTGCTTTTTGTATTGGCTGTTAGGAAGAGCCAAAGTTCACTTCAGGGCTTCCCTGGTGGCGCAGTGGTTAAGAATCCACCTGCCAATGCAGGGGACACAGGTTTGAGCCCTGGTCCGGGAAGATCCGACATGTTGTAGAACAGCTAAGCCTGTGCACTACAACTACTGAACCTGTGCTCTAGAGCCTGTGAGCCACAACTACTGAGCCTGTGTGCCACAACTACTGAAGCCCATGCACCTAGAGCCCACGCTCCACAACAAGAGAAGCCACCCAATGGGAATCTCATGCACCGCAATGAAGAGTGGCCCCCGCTCAGCACAACTAGAGAAAGCCCACGCACAACAGTGAAGATCCAATGCAGACATAAATAAATAAATAAATTTTTTAAAAAGTTCACTTGAACGGTTGACTTCTAGTAATTATAAGACTTCATGCATGCACCTTGTTTATTAAACTTAAACCTGGCTTTTTCTTATTGTGCAACTCTTGTTTTCTCTTTACCCATATTTCTTCAGGTAATTAAAAACAATCCTGTTGTACAATATTTTGAAACTTATATTGAAACCCAAATTGTTTTCCACAGGTGCTGCATCATTTGATATTTTAACCAGTAATATGCAAGGGTTTCAATATCTCCATACCTCTTCACTACTGTTTTCCTTTTTAAAAAATTATAGCCTTCCTAGTAAGTGTGAAGTAGCATCTCATTGTGGTTTTTATTTGAGTTTCCCTAATGACTAATGATGTTGAGATTCTTTTCATAAGCTTGTTGGCCATTCCTGTTACTCTTTGGAGTAGTGTCTATTCGAGTCCTTTGCCCATTTTAAAGTTGAGTTATTTGTTTTTTGTTGTTGAGTTGAAAGAATGTTATTTATTTTTTTAGATACAAATCCCTTATCAAATACATGATTTGCAAATATTTTCTCCCATTCTATGGGTTTTCTTTCCAATTACTTGATGAAGACCAAGAAGCATGAAAGTTTTTAATTTTCTTAAGTCCAGTTTATCTATTCCCTCTTTCATCACCTGTGCTTTTTGTGTCATATCTAACAAACGATTGTGTAATACAAGGCCACGAACATATTTATTCTTTTATTTTCTCTGGAGACTTTTATTTTTTTCATTTTAGTTCTTAAATTTAGATATACAATACTTTTCAATTAATTTTTGTATATGGTGTAAGGTAGGGGGTCCAACTTCATCCTTTGCATGAGGATATCCAGTTATCACAGCACCATTTGGTGAAGAGAATATTTTTCCTTACTGAATTTGCTTGCCACCTATATTGAAAATCAAATGACCATAAATTTAATTATTTATGTATCCCCAATTCTATTCCTTTGATCTAGATATCTGTTCTTATCCTAGTGCCAAACAATCTTGATTAATGTAGCTTTGTAATAAGTTTTAAAATTAGGAAGTGTAAGTCTTCCAACTTTGTTCTTCATTTAAAATATTGTTTTGGCTCTTCTAGGTCCCTTATGTTTCAATATGAATTTTAGGGTAATCATACAAATTTCTGCATGAAAGGCAGCTGGGATTTTGAGGGATTTTGTTGGGTCTGTAGTGTTTAGAGAATATTACTTCTTACCAGTATTAACTCATCTTGATTCATGAACATGAGTTGACTTTCCATTTATTTAGATCTTCTTTAATTCCTTTCAGTAATGTTTTGTAGTTTTCAGAGTGTAAGTTTTGAACTTCTTTCATTAAACTTGTTTCTACATATTTTATTCTTTTTGATGGTTTGGTAATGTAATCATTTTAAAATTTCATTTTCAGAGTTTTCATTGCTAGAGTGTAGCAATAAAATTGATTTTTGTGTATTGATCTTGTATGCTGTTACTTGGCTGAACTTGTTTATTAATTCTAATAGAGTTTTACTAGATTCGTTAGGATTTTCTAAATACAATATCATGTAATCTATGATTAGAGAGCCTTCCTTCCCAATATGTATGCCTTTTACTTACTTCTCTGAGTGACCTGGTTAAAACCCCCAGTACAACGTTGAATATAAGTGACCTGGTTAAAACCCCCAGTACAATGTTGAATATAAGTGACAAGAGTGAACATCTTTGTCTTGTTTCTGGTCTTAGTAGGAAAGCACACAGGCTTTTCAATTTAATATGATGTTACCTGTGGTTTATCATAAATGTCTTTTATGAGATTAAGGAAAGTTCCATATTTTCCTATTTTATTTAGTGTTTTTTCATGAAAGGGTGTTGGATTTTGTCAAATACTTTCTCTGCATCTGTTGATATGAGCATGCAATTTTTTTGTCCTTTTCCTATTAATATTGTGTATTCCATCTATTGACATTCAGATGATAAACTAACCTGCATCCTGAGATTGATCCTACTTGGTAATGATGTATAATCCTCTTAATATCTTCTGGGTTCAGTTTGCTAGTATTTTATTGAGGAATCTTGCATTTATATTCATAAGAGGTGTTGATCTGCAGTTTTCCTTTTTTGTTGCATCTTTGCTCTTAGTATGCATATACTACTGGCCTCATACAATGAGTTAGGAAGTGTTTCCTTCCCTTCTTTTTTTTTGAAATAATTTGTGAATGATGTTATTAATCCTTTATTAAACATTCAACAGAATTCACCATTAAAGCCATCTGGGCCTAAACTTTTTTTTGTAGAAAGTTTTTATTTTTATTATTTTTAAATCACAAAACCATAAAAAATAAGATTTTTATGGCTAAATTGTTTACTACAGTTCTTTTTAAAATATATATATATATATATATATATATATATATATATATATCCACTCGTTTTTAGATTCTTTTCCCATATAGGTCATTACGGAGTATTGAATACAGTTCCCTGTGCTATACAGTAGGTCCTTATTAGTTACCTATTTTATATATAGTAGTGTGTATATGTCAATGCCAATCTCCCAATTTATCCTTCCCCGTGCTCCCTTTCTCCCTTGGTAACCATAAGTTTGTTTTTCTACGTCTGTGACTCTATTTCTGTTTTGTAAATAAGTACATTTGTACCATTTTTTTTAGATTCCAAATATAAGCGATATCATATGATATTTGTCTTTGTCTGACTTACTTCACTCAATATGACAATCTCTAGGTCCATCCATGTAGTTGCAAATGGCATTATTTCATTCTTCTTTATGGCTCAGTAATATTCCATTGTGTGTATATATATATATATATATATATATATATATATATATATATATATATATATACACACCACATCTCCTTTATCCATTAATCCATCGATGGGCATCTAGGTTGCTTCCATGTTTCAGCTATTGTAAATAGTGCTGCAGTGAATATTGGGGTGCATGTATCTTTTCGAATTATGGTTTTCTCTCTGGATATATGCCCAGGAGTGGGATTGCTGGATCATATGGTAGCTCTATTTTTAGTAGTTTAAGCAACATCCATACCATTCTCCATAGTGACTGTACTAGTTTACATTCCCACCAAGAGTGCAGGAGGGTTCCTTTTTCTCCACACCCTCTCCAGCATTTATTGTTTGTAGATTTTTTGATGGTGGCCACTCTGACTGGTGTGAGGTGATACATCATAGTAGTTTTGACTTGCATTTCTCTAATAATAGTGATGTTGAGCATCTTTTCATGTGCCTCTTGGCCATCTGTATTTCTTATTGGAGAAGTGTCTATTTCAGTATTCTGCCCATTTTTTGATTGGGTTGTTTGTTTTTTTGATATTGAGCTGCATGAGCTGTTTGTATATTTTGGAAATTAATCCCTTGTTGGTCGCTTTATTTGCAAATATTTTCTTCAATTCTGTGGGTTGTCTTTTTTTTTTTTTTTGTGGTATGCGGGCCTCTCACTGTTGTGGCCTCTCCCGTCCGGAGCACAGGCTCCGGACGCACAGACTCAGCGGCCATGGCTCATGGGCCCAGCCGCTCCGCGGCATGTGGGATCTTCCCAGACCTGGGCACGAACCCGTGTCCCCTGCATCGGCAGGTGGATTCTCAACCACTGCGCCACCAGGGAAGCCCCTGTGGGTTGTCTTTTTGTTTTATTTATGGTTTCCTTTGCTGTGCAAAAGTTTTAAAGTTTAATTAGGTCCCATTTGTTTATTTTTGTTTTTATTTTCATTACTCTAGGAGTTGGATCAAAAAAGATCTTGTTGCGATTTATGTCAGAGAGTGTTCTTCCTATGTTTTCCTCTAAGAGTTTTATAGTATCTAGCATTGCATTTTAGGTCTTTAATAAATTTTGAGTTTATTTTTGTGTATGGTGTTAGGGAGTGTTCTAATTTTATTCTGTTACATGTAGCTATCCAGTTTTCCCAGCACCACTTATTGAAGAGACTGTCTTTTCTCCATTGTATATCCTTGCCTCCTTTGTCATAGATTAGGTGACCATAGGTGCATGGGTTTATCTCTGGACTTTCTATCCTGTTCCATTGATCTGTAGTTCTGTTTTTCTGCCAGTACCATACTGTTTTGATTACTGTAGCTTTGTAGTATAGTCTGAAGTCAGGATGCCTGATTCCTCCAGCTCCCTTTTTCTTTCTCACGATTGCTTTTGCTACTCATGGTCTTTTGTGTTGCCATACAAATTGAAAAATTTTTTGTTCTAATTCTGTGAAAAATGCTATTGGTCATTTGATAGGGATTGCATTGAATCTGTAGATTACTGATGAAAAAATAAAAAATAACACAATCAGATGGAGAGATATACCATGTTCTTGGATTGGAAGAATCAATATTGTCAAAATGACTATACTACCCAAAGTATTTGACAGATTCAATGCAATCCCTATCAAATGACTAATAGTATTTTTCACAGAATTAGAACAAAAATTTTTACAGTTTGTGGAATATTTTTAAATTACTGATTTTTTTGTTCTTGTTATAGGTCTATGCAGGTTTTCTATTTATTCTCAAGTCACTTTTGGTAGGTTGTATCTTTCTAGAAATTTCTTCATTTCATCTAGGTTATCTAATTTGTTGAAATACAATTGTTCATAGTATTCCCTTATAACTATTTTTATTTCTATAAGATCAGTAGTGGTTTCCCCTCTTTTATTCCTGATTTTACTTATTTGAATCTTTTTTCCCTTGGTCCATTTAGCCAAAGATTTGTTAATATTGTTGATCTTTTCAAGAACCATCTTTTAAAACTATTTTTATTCTCTAATTTATTTTTACTGCCATTATAGCCTTTATTATTTATTTGCATGTATTGCATATATTGAATTGAGTGTGTTTGTTTTAGTTTTTTTTAAGGTGGAAGATTAGGTTATTGTTTTGAGATATTTTTAATATACAAATGACATCTGTAAATTCCTCTATAAGCTCTACTTTAACTGAATTTTATAATTTTTTAATTTTAATTTTCATTCATCTCAAAATATTTTCTAATTCCCCTGGTGATTTATTATTTGACTCTTTTTGTAAATAGTGTGTTTAATTTCCACATATTTGAGGATTTCCTAAATTTCCTTGACTTTCCTTGATTCCTAATGATTTCTAATTTCATCTAATGTATTTGTATGATTTCAAGTCTTTTAAATTTGTTGATGTTTGCCTTTTGGCTGAAGACATCATCTATCCTGGAGGAACATCCCATGGATACTCAAGAAAAAATGTGTGTTTTGCTGTTGTTGGGTGCAGTTTTCTGTAAATAGTTGTTAGATCTAGTTGGTTTATAGTCATGTGATTTCCTTGATGATACTATACCTTGTTGTTCTATTCATATTTGAAAGTTGGAGGATTGGAGTCCCCATCTGCTATTGTTGAACTGTCCATCTTCCTCTTCAAATTTGTTGGTTTTGCTTCATATATTTTGGTTTTCTGTTGTTAGGTGCTAGAGTGGGTTGACTGGTGGCCCCTAAAAAGATATGTCCACCCAGAACCTGTGAAAATTATCTTATTTGGATAAAAGTATCTTTGCTAATGTAATTGAAGAATTCAGTATGTGGTTATCTTGGATTATCCACGTGATACTACATCCAGCAGCCAGTGTCCTTATAAGATAAAGGCAGTAGAAGGTTTATGACACATGAAGGGTAGGAGGCATTGTGACCATAGAGACAGAGGTTGGAATGATGCAGCCAAGAAAGCCAAGGAAGTCCAACAGACACCAGAAGCTGGAAGAAACATGGAAGGATACTTCTGAGAGCCTGAAGAAGGAGTGAGGACCTGCTAGCATTTTGATTTTGGACTTAGCCTCAAGAGCTTTAAGAAATTTCTGTTGTTTTTAGCAACAAAGATTGTGGTTATTTGTTAGGCAGTCACAGGTAATGTATATTTATACTTACATGTTTATATTTACTTTTTAAGCTTTATTGAGATATAATGTAAAAAAATTGCATACATTTAATGCATACATCTTGTTGAGTTTGGACATATGCATATACCAATAGTACCATAACCATAATCAAGGTACTAGACATATTCATCACCTTCAGAAATTTCCTTGTGTTCTGTATGTGTGTGTGTTTTGCATGTGGTAAGAAGACTTAACATGAGATCTGTCCTCTTAACACACTTTAAAGTGTGCAATACTGTATTATTAACTATAGGTACTAAGTTGTTTAGCAGATCTCTGGAACTTATTCCTGCTGTGTAACTGAAATTTTATACCTATTGAGCAACAATTTCCCATTTCACCCTCCCTCTAGCCCCTGGCAACCAATTTCCTGCTTTTTCACATGTCTATTAAATTTTATTGTATCCTGGATATTGTGAATATCATTTTGTTGTGTGTCTGTTTATACGTGTCTCTCTATAAAACGTGATGAACTTTTTTCTGACAAGCAGTGAAGATATTTATGAATCAGTTATATCCTTGTGAATCTTTTTAAAAGCTTTCTCAGTGTGGCTCTAATGCAGTATTTAATAGTACCAATTTAGTTCTATGCCTATGTTGTGACCTTCCTTATGTCCATACTGGATGCTTTGGGTGTTCAATGAGATCTTTCTACTGTAATTGCTGAGTAGTTATTCTTTGCTGATATTTGTTCTTTGCCTGACCTTGTGAAATTTCATCCCATATTCATTCAGCTTAGAGTTTATCTAAAGGTGCAAGGGGACTGCTGTGCAGATTTCTAGAGTGTATTTTCTGGGTTTTACTTTCTATTTGGTATTCCTCTAAATTTTTAGATGTCTCAGTCTCCCTGAATTCTGATCTCATTCTCCTCTCGTCAGGGAAGACTTTCTGCGTCTGGACTTTGTTGCAGATACAGTTAATATCAGTTCATTACTTCATCAGTGGTGCCAAATATTTTAAAGTTGGGGGTCAGGAATTTCCCTTATTCAGAGTTTGTTACCAGCACACTGGTAAGGTTCTGGTGATCTCTCCATGCCTTAGAAGCCAGCTGTCAAATTTCCAAATCACAGATGGTTACTTTCTGTTGTATAGCTCAAATGCCAGCATTTTAAGTCTTGGGGTAATTCTGTTTGCTGTATAGTTTTACTTCTGGCTTTGTAAGCCTAGGTTTCTGTATCGCCCTCCTTCTACTGTGCACCCTGGCCTTTGTTGGGTCATTTCTTAGACTTGGTGAAGCCCGGTATATCTCAAGATCTCATACTTGGTTTAGTTTCTCAACCTTTGGTGTGTTCATGTCATTAACTCAGTTAAGGCCCTGTTCACCTTTGAAGTCTCTCTTAGCACTCCTACCCTGTCACCAGGCTTTGGTATGCTACCACTTTACACTTAGTGAAAGTTCCATGGGAAAAGATCAGCAAAGTGATGCAGATTGCACTGTGACTAGGGATTTGCAAGATTCTACTCCACCATTCCAGCCCACGTATGGTGGTTAAAAGTTAATATATTGGTTGGTTTATCTTTTCTCCAGTCTATGACAAGTTTGTTGTTGCTCCTGCTTTGCTCAGAGAATAAATCAATTGCCTCTTCTCTCCTAAGAAGGGCTCATGACTTTATGTAATTTAGATTATTTGGTTTTCTTTGTATCCTCAGTCCGCTAATGTGTTAAAAATATGATTATTATAGCTTTTGCAACTTCTCATTTTTAGGTTGGGAAAGATATTCTTTTGTGACTGTCTAAACCATAACTAAAAGTGGAAGTCTCCCATGTATTTATATTTTGTTTTTTGGTTTACATATTTTTCCTCCACTCCATCTACCTCCCATGCAAACTCTGAAAAGAAATGTGCACCTATGCCTCTATGCTTTTATATGAAAGGAAAATTTTCAATGTGCTTTTTCTACATGTAGGCCACCTTACCTGAGAGGCATCATTTTAGGGAAAGCATAAAAGATTTTAGTTACCTGTTGAATTAAAGATAACTCTCACCCAAATTAAAATATTGCCATTCAAATTGAGGTAATAAGCAAAAAGTTGTTAGTGCCAAGAATAAATACCCAAAGTCTGGGATTTATCATTGTTTCCCTTTAATTTCTCAGCTGACAAATGATAATTGCTCAGGCAATTAAAATAATTAGGAAAATGTGGAGGCACAAAAGTATAAGCCTTTTAGAAGCAATTTAAATGCATAAGGAGAGATTCACGTATGTTTGCTGCACCTTATCCTGGAGTAGACTGATTACCAGGTGCTTTTTAGTGCATTGATGACTGATAGATCACATGCCATCTGAGTTCTTTCTGGGAACAGGGCCCGCTGGAAGCACATTTACCTCAGAAGATAGGTCTAGTTTTAAAGGAGGCTTCTGGGGATCTTGGGATTTATATTCTCTTAAATATCTTGGTAATAAAGGATCGTTTTCAGAACCCACATTTGTTCAACATCTTGTAAATTTCTAATATGTTATTTTTGGAACACACTTTTTTTGACTATGTTTAAATGAGAGTAAGAAAAATATGAGTAAGATCATTGATGGTCTTAGCATTTTAGAATGCTTATTCGCTTTGTGAGCTGTAGGGGGCAGTCTGAGGGAGTCTGTAGAAAGAATTAGAAGATTGACAGTGGCTTTGTGAGAGAAATGACAGTTTCTGTGAAGAACAGAATTATCCTAGGTAAAATAGGCCAACCTTAATTTAGAGAAAATACACGTTAAAATCAATCAAAGAGGGCATTAACTGTGAGATCCACTTTGGTGATTGTGTGTACAACAGACACTTAAGCTACTCCATATTCTGATGGTTAGTGACAGCTGGGATTGGTGTCAGAGATTGATGATACCAGTTTCTAAGGAGAGGCTATTTCAGAAGTAAATAGATGGTATTTTATTACAATTTTGTAAAATTAGTTCTATTAGGCATGAACTATTCAGTTCAGGTATACTTTCTATGAAGTTATTTATTCAGAATATTGCAGTAGACTACTGATAGTTACATGCACCGATACCAAATTATTTATGTCTGGCAACTCTCTTGATTTAAGTAATTTAAAGGTATAGTCCCTCTAACTTAAAATTGGCCTTTATTACATAGAAAATTTTTCTTACAGAAACTCATTTATCATATTAAATTCATGTCATGCAGACTTCTCTGGTGGTGCAGTGGTTGAGAATCTGCCTGCCAGTGCAGTGGACACAGGTTCCAGCCCTGGTCTGGGAAGATCCCACATGCGCAGAGCAACTAAGCCCATGCGCCACAACTACTGAGCCTGTGCTCTAGAGCCCATGAGCCACAACTACTGAGACCAAGTGCCACAACTACTGAAGCCCGCACGCCTAGAGCACATGCTCCGCAACAAGAGAAACCACCGCAATGAGAAGCCCGTGCACTGCAATGAAGACCCAACCTGGCCAAAAATATATTAATTAATTAATTAATTTTAAAAAATTCTGTCATGCAGGACATGAAATATTTTTTTGTGCACAGTACCTACTTAGCCTCTGTTCGTGTACAGGTGAAGTTGAACGAGTTCAGCTCATAACAAAATTTAGAAGATGATGAGGTTTGAAAGGAGAGTATACAGTGAATTTGGACAAGAGAGGGTTTCACTGAATATGATGCTAGCTGATACTAGGGTCAGCAACAGTCATTTGGGAGAGATTCTTGAATGTGATAAGCTGGGAGGCTTATTTCAAAATAAATTAATATGCCATTCTGCTTTCCATTACTGAAACATGATGAATGATATCAAATAAATCACTGATTTGAAAAGTAACTTTCCTAAATGATATTTAGAAAAATGCTTAGAATAACAAGACTAGTCAATCAACAGTATTGACTACTCACTTTGTTTATGTCGATTATGTTATTAAGCATAAACATTTATCGAATGTCTGCTCTGTGCAGATCATACTGAAAGTTACAAAGAACACTTAGGCATTACGGAGTAAGTGGGTAATCCGTGAATAAGCAGAAGGTGCAGTCCTTACTCAACAAGTGAGTGCAAATGAATATAGTTAAAAATTAGATGTTCATCCACACAAAGCAAAGGAGTGATCTGAGTAGGGTAAGCAGCCTCAATAGGTATGTTCCATAAGTATAATGATTTTGAAGCAGCACCAGAATGCTCTCTGTTCAACAAGTCAGTTAACTTGTCTTTACCTACTCAAAGTCTACTTTCTCACAAGAGTTTTATGAATTCTTTATATTTTGGAGTTTTTTCTTCGTTCTATGAAATGTATCACTTTCTGACTCAAAGACAAAAGTGGACTACTAGTGATTATCTCAAGGGAAAAGAGAACTCTAAAATAAATTGGTATCATTTAACTTCTTACTCAAAACCAAGGGACTGGAACAAGGATTGTTGCACTGTGAATACATGAATATTGAAAACTGTATCACGGTGCTACATCCTCAACAATTCTTCCTAACCATACCTCCTAGCCTTCTTGCAGATAAAAGTCTTTGAATATTTTAGAATCCTGGCTACAATTTGCATTGCTTTGGGAACAGAGCTATGGAAATACTGAGTTAGAATATGGTGAAAAAAATCTGTAATTTGTGATATTTGGGGAAAACAAACCTTCTCCAATGTCTTTGGCAGCAAGAAGCCCCTCTAACCAGTTACCTATCTGTTCCAAATGGGGATTTAGATAGATCTTTGTTTTGTATGAACTTTGCTATGAAATATACTTTGTTCATCTGATAAAATTTCCTTGTTTTTTTTTTTAGAGCTAAAGATGAATGTGGTATCATTTTGGAAGTAAGGAATAACATGTAGGAAGTCCATAAATTATTTCACCATGTAAAAATCAGTTTCAAAAGCAACATGTTAATTTTTTTAAACATCTTTACTGGCGTACAACTGCTCCACAATGGTGCGTTAGTCTCCGCTGAACAGCAAAGTGAACCTGCCATACATAAACATACATCTCCACATACCCTCCCTTCTGCGCCTCCCCCCCACCCTCCCTATCCCACCCCTCTAGGTGGTCACACAGCACCGAGCTGATCTCCCTGTGCTATGCAGCTGCTTCCCACTAGCTATCCACCCTATGTTTGGTAGTGCATATATGTCCATGCCACTCTCTCACTTTGTCACAGCCTACCGTTCCCCCTCCCCGTGTCCTCAAGTCCATTCTCTACGTCTGTGTCTTTATTCCTGTCCTGCCCCAAGTTCCTCAGAACCACTTTTTTTTAGATTCTATATATAGCAACATGTTAATTTAAATCACCCTTTGAGCCTAGTCAGAGGACTTTTCTATGAAAGCAGTTGATTTAGCTTAGCTCCCTGGTGTTAACTCTGAAGGTGTTCTGGAGTTTAAACCTGATTATGTGTTTTAAATATATTTTTTATTATTCTAAAGCCCTTGATATCCTATAAACAAAGCACAATCTGCCAGCTGAGTAGGTAATAAACATGTATTTGAGGGGTAAACAGAAGATATTTAAGATATTTCCTACATGTTCTTTCCTGCTGTGATCCCTATGCCACACAGAATCTGTGTTAGGAATAGTAATCCATTTTTTATGTCATTCAAAGAGATCTAGTAAGGAAGTCTTCAATTTTTAGTAAGGCTTTAAATAAACCATGATGGCATTATGGAATATATCTAGGTTGGTATTTCTTTTCAAACCATTTTTTGAACAGAAACCCTTTTAAGTGAAGAGTTCTTCCAGGGTCTATTCTGAATACATTGGCCAGGTGCTTCAGTGAATAATTCATTCACAGCCTGTCCTTCCACAATGAACCATTTAGAGTGGTTTAAATGATTGTACAGTGACTGTCCAATATGAAGGTGTAAAAAGTAGCCATAGTGTATCTCTCCTTTCAAGCTAGAGTAGGCCGTGTGATAGCATCTGAGATACAAGAATACTATATAGAGGTTGCTGTTTGGCTTCTGGTGAAGCTGTTAGCCACTGGACTTTGCAGAGAGATAGAGAGGAAGGATTGGGCCTCATTTGGAGAAGATTTACACCCAGGTATTAGGCATAGTCATTGTTAATACTGAGAGGGAAGAAAGTTCCAATGAAGTTGAGTTGGGTACACTTATGATAAACTTTACTCTTAGATTAATGTAGACAGAACTAGGGATCTATTTTAAATATACATATGTATGTATAATTTTTATATGTATTATTACACATATATAATTTTCTCATTCACTTGCCACCTATGCTTGAATATGTTTTTATATGTGTGTATGTGTATACATATATATAAATAAATCTTCTCAGAGGACAATACAGATTTTTTGTATAGCAGCATTATGAGATTGTAACAATCATTTAAAAGGAGAAATTGTGTTGTTTACTTGATATCAAATTATTAATTTGATTAAGTGATGTTTCCTCTGCTAGATAACAAGTATGTCGTGAGATATAAGTTCAGGATTTTTTTAAAGTATTCTATTAATAGTCTTATGAGAACAGGGATGATACTGTTAACTACATTCTTTTTAGAACTCGTCTGTTTTGTGTCTGGCATAGTCCTCTTTAGATTCTTCTCTTAACTCTCTGACTTTTTATTTTCATGTTTTTCATAGACAACTCTTTCTTGATATACTTCATAAGGCTTTTGTCCCCATATCTCTATCCAAAACTGTCATGTACTCTGTCCTTTTTACCTTCATGGTGTGTATATTTTATTGAATTCAATTCTTCCCCTTATATAATGCTCACATGTCTAAATATCACTCATATTTATTTGTGGACATGCATTTTCAACTGATTTGTATGTATATGACTTTTATGACTAAATTTGTTTGGTTCAACCTTAATATGTATAAAGTGTAATATATCATTACTTCTCCAAACCTGTGTTCTTAATCTCATATGTTTTCTCTCTTATGATTTCACCATCTGTTCAGTCAGCACACATTAAAATTGTAGTCATTCTTAATACCATTTTCTCATCTTTCCTGCCTTTCGTAAACATTTCAATCATTCACAAAATCTAACCTATTTTTCCCATCCAATATTTCATCAATTTCCTCTTTTATATTCTAATTAGTATATCATCCCAGTTCTGGTTCTCATTTCTTTTCTCATCCATTCACTTCCCACCTATGCCTGGAAATTTTTTTTAACATCTTAAATATCTCAAGGACCCACTCAAACCCATCTCCTGGTAGAAGGCTATTTTCTCTGTACTTCTCTTTTACTTGGTTGTGCACATTCTACTACATCTAAGTAACTGCAATATACACTCATCTACATGTCTGCTTTTTCCTACTAGATTTTAAGTTCTAAGATGTAGAGGCCATATCATATATATTTGTCCCCCACTGGGCCTAATTCAATGTTTGTATGAAATAAGTACTGTATAAATACTTGCTTAAATGAATTGAACTCAGAAAATGTTAATAATCAAGAATTAATCATTGCTTTGACCAAATTGGCCTTTGTTTTCTATGGAGGAAAATATATCAGGGATTGTTGGATTAGGGAATATATATATTTTCCTATGATAGAATGAAATGTAATAGTTTTTTAACATCTTGTTTCTTTAAAGGTTTACCCAGGTTTTATTTTTCTCTTTTATTTGTTTTATTTGAACAAACTCTTATCAAAGAGGAGAAAGCAGTAGCTCTTTACTGATGATTATTACCATAGGCAACCAAATGTCTAGCTACTTGGCAACCACCAAGTAACTGAAGTCTCACCAGTGTGTACTGAGGTACTGGGGTTATGCCTTTATTCTGAAATTTCCAAAGTGCAGCCTTTTGTAAAATTTTGTTGGCAAAGGACATCAATGTGGGTAGCGTTCTTTCAAAGGATATCCGTGTAGGTACCACTAGAAAAATAATCTGGCCTTTAAGTGCATTTCTAACGAGTTGGGCAATGTGTGACTGGACTGCCAATAGATTTGCCTTTGTGTAACCTTGCCCAGTTTTTAAGAACTGAAAATCCCAGGGGCCTCATCATTATTTATGCACTAGAGTTTTTCATTCCCTTTCTTCCTCTGTATTATAATTTCCCCTGGCATTCTCTCTTTTCAGAGAGAAAGCCATCCTGGAATGAATTTAAAGACTGAGATCTCTAAGAAGCCTCAGGTACAGCTTGATACTGTGGCAATTATCTATCCAAGAGGAAACAATGAAACATTTCAGAAAAGTGTACTTAATGCTATTCATATTTTCAAATAGCATGAATAACAGCCAATTTGACTTTAAATACATCTTGTTATAGATGATTTGGTTATTAAACTTGGCAATGTCAATCTCAGTATCATATTCCATTAAATCAGCGTTTCTGATAATAGAGGTATTCTTTGTAAGGATTAATGCACTACTGGCTTCTAAAAATAATAGAGACAGAAAGAGAGAAAGAAAAAGAAGAGATGGAGGAAGAGGAAAATGTGGTGGAGGAGGAAGAGAGGGGGAAAGAAAATAAAACAGGTAGAAAATGAAAAAGAGGAAGAAGTGAAACACAGTAGACTTATGTTGTTAATAATTTGAAGAAGAGAACAGAATAACAAACAAGTAGACGTGTGCTGATAAAAATAGTCAAAATCTACAAAGACACAGATCACTTCCTGGAGTATTACGTTTATAATACCTCAGAGGACTCACATCTCTTGCAACTGGTAGGACATATGATCCAGTACATACACTTACTTCTTAGAGAGCCTACTCTATACAGCCTACTGGGTGAGCAGTGGGTTATATGACTTTCTCCTTTGGCCACAGTTAATTGAACTAGGGGCAGATACCTGATCCAGGGAGAACAATTCATGTTGTCCATGCTACGAATTTGGAATTGGAACACAAAAAAAATTCTAGTTAGTCTTTTCTGGCCCCTGGAACTGAGAAGATCTAGACTTAGGAACTGAGGTTGCCATTCTGGGTTAACCATGTTAGGACCATGTTTATGGAAAACTTGAGAAAATCAATCTTCAGAGAAAGAGAGAAGACTGATGTGACATCACAGAGAGAAGGGGAGACAACAGCTCATGTAGCTCCAGAGGTAGGAAGAGAATAATTAGAGCTTCTGTCAGCCTTCTAGTTCCTGGTGTCATTCCATTATGTAGGCCAGCTACATTTGTTGCCTTTGGGTTCTATATCTGTATTAGTCAGCTGGGGCTGCCATAACAAAATGCAGTAGACTGGGTGGCTTAAACAACAGAGATTTATTTTCTCAAACTTTGAAGTTTGGAATTCCTAGATCAGGGTGCTAGCATGGTCATATTCTGGTGAGAACTCTCTTCGTGCTGTAGACAGCCAACTTCTTGCTGTGTTATCACATGGCAGAGAGAGAGATCTAGTATCTCTTCCTCTTCTTATAAGGGTACTAGTCCCATTATGAGACCTCCCCATCCCCCTCTCATGACCTTATCTAAATATAATTACCTCCAAAGGGCCCTGTTTTCAAATACCATCACATCAGAGGTTAGGACACCAACACGAATTTGTAGGGGACCTAATTCCATTCATGGCAATATCCTTGCAAAACAGACACATCCCAATTTTTATGTTTAAGGTAGCTGTGAAGGAAATGGTCTCAGAATCTGTATTATCACTTAGTTTCCCTGGTGATTTTGATTCTGCTTCTTTACAAATCACAGTTTGGGAAATGCTGTACCAAAAGAATGTGAAGAGCTGACTTAAAGAACCAAGATCAGGCAATAAAGGGTTAGGGCAGGGCTGGCTGGAAAGAGGGACAAAGTCCACAGTCAGGATCAAGGCCATATCTAGGATACAGCAAGAGAGTAGTGTGGGTAAAAGTGAGATAATGAGGTGTCTATAACTTACTATCGTGTGTGTTGGGGGACAGAAAGTGACCAGGTTAGCCTAAATATACAGGGTTGGGGCAGACAGATGCTGGCATTATGTAGCTCTGGTCTCTCACTATTCAGATTTAAAATCCAAAACAAACACCTATGGCTAAAACACTATCCATTACATGAAATGAATTCACATAAACTTATCCAGAAACCTAAAAATCATTTTAAATTTCTCTCTTTATCTTCAGGTATCAAATCTAAATAATACCCCAATTCTTTCAGCACTACCTTCAAAACATCCAGAATATGTCCACTTTTCTCCATCTTTACTACAACCTTGATATAACTTTCTTTCTCACCCATGCTACTCTAATAGCCATCTTTTTTTTGGTCTTCCTGCTGTCATTCTTCATCCCTTCCAAACTATTTTCCTTAGAGCATGCAGGTATATCTTTAAAAACTAAAAGTATTTTATCCCCTTTCTACTTAAAATAGTTCATCACTTCCAAATTCTCTTCAGGATAAAGCTCAATCTCTGTTTAATGGTTTTAAGTCCCTCTATGATTCCTCCAGCTTTACCTCTTGAAATTTTATGCCTGGAACTTTGAGTTTCAGTAAAATTTAACTGATCGCTGTTTCGTACCTGTACCATATTTCTTATTCTCATGGTTTTCTTTATATCCATGAATACATTCATGTAACCACTGCCCAGATGAAAAGAGAACATAACTCAATTCTCTTTACAGTAACCCATAAAATCTCTTCATGATCCCTCAAACTATTTGCTTCTGTCCAAACCTAATCATCATCATCATAGGTTATTTCGGCTGTTTATAAAATTTGATATAAATGTAATATATATATAGAAATAAGTTTATAACTTGCTTCTTTTGTCCAACATTATGTTTGTGAGATTTATCCATATTGTTGCATGTAGCAGTAGTTCACATATTCTCATTGCTATTTAGTATTCCATTGTATGAATTTGCAACCATTTAAAAATTCATGATACTGCTTATGGACATTGTCAGTAGTTTCCACTTTGAAATTACTACAAATTAAGCTGCTATGAACATTCTTATATATGTCTCTTGATGTATATGTGCCCTCATTTCTGTTGGGGAAATACCTAAAAGTGAATTCTATGCTTCTTTATATCTCAACCCAGTTTAGATGTCATCTCCTCTAAGAAGTCTTCTCTTCTCCACAACCCCAAATTCAGTAGTTGGTCTTTTTCTTTGTGGCCATAGGATCCTGTGCTTAAGAGAGCACTTAACACCTGTAATATAATCGTTTTAAAAGCACATTTCCCCCCATAGATTTTAAGCTCCTTAGGGGCAGGGACTCTATCTTATTCTTTGTATTTCTAGTACATAGCAGAGTCCCTGGCACATGGACAATCAATAATGTTTAGTAGTATATAATTATTAATGCAGTCATATAGGCATATTGCATATTAATGGACTGATCGATATTGAAGAGTTCTGGAATTATCTAAATAATAATTAATAAAATTTCTGAGCACCTACTGTATAACTAGACTGATGCTAGGTGATGTTGGACATGCCAAATACAGGCCTACCTTATTTTATTGCTCTTTGTTGTGCTTTGCAGATACTGCGATTGTTACATATTGAAGGCTTGTGACAACCCTGAGTCAAGCAAGTCTATAGGCTCCATTTTCCCAACAGTATTTGCTCACTTTGTGTCTCTGTATCACATTTTGAATTCTCACAATATTTCAGACTTTTTCATTACTATATATTTTTGCTATGGTGATCTGTGATCAATGATCTTTGATGTTACTGTTGAAATTGTTTTGGAGTGCCACAAACCACACCCATATGAGATGGTGAACTTAATGTTTGTGTGTTCTTACAGCACCACTGACCAGAAACTCCCCTGTCTCTCCCCCTCTCCCCAGGCCTCCCTATTCCCTGTTACAATATTGAAATTAGGTCAGTTAGTAACCTTACAGTGGCCTCTAAGTGTTCAAGTGAAAGTATGAGTTGCAAGTCTCTCACTTTAAATCAAAAACTAGAAATGATTGAGCTTAGTGGGGAAGGCATGTCAAAAGCTGTGATAGGCTGAAAGCTAAGCCTCTTGAGTGAAATAGTTAGCCAAGTTACGAATGCAAAGGTAAAGTTTTTGATGGAAATTTAAAATGCTGCTTCAGTGAACACATGAATGATAAGACAGTGAAGCAGCCTTATTGTTGATATGGAGAAAGTTTTAATGGTCTGGGTAGAAGATCAAATGAGTCACAAAATTCCCTTAGGCTAAAGCCTAATCCAGAGCAAGGCCCTAACTCTCTTCAATTTTATGAAGGCTGAGAGAGGTGAGGAAGCTGCAGAAGAAAAGTTTGAGCTAGCAGAGGTTGGTTCATGAGGCTTAAGGAAAGAAGCCATTTCCATCACATAAAAGTATGAGGAGAAGCAGCAAGTGCTGATGTAGAAGCTGCAGCAAATTATCTGGAAGAACTGGTTAAGATAATTAATGAAGATGGCTACACTAAAAAACAGATTTTCAATTTAGACAAAACAGCCTTCTATTGAAGAAGATGCCATCTAGGACTTTTTTTTCCTCATTTATTTTTTGGCTGTGTTGGGTCTTAGCTGCAGCATGCAGGCTCTTCGTGGCAGAGCACGGGCTTCTCTCCAGTTGTGGCACGCGGGCTCCAGAGCACATGGACTCTGTAGTTTGCAGCACACAGACTCTCTCGCTGAGGCAAGCAAGCACAGTAGTTGTGGCGCGCGGGCTTAGTTGCCCCGCAGCATGTAGGATCTTAGTTCTCCGACCAGGGATCGAACCTGTGTCCCTTGCATTAGAATACAATTTACCACTGGACCACCAGGGAAGTCTCCCATCTAGGACTTTTATAACTAGACAGGAGAAGTCAATGCCTGGCTTCAAAGGACAGGCTGACTCTCTTGTGAGGGGCTAATGCAGCTAGTGACTTGAAGTTGAAGCCAATGCTCATTTACCATTCTGAAAATCCTAGGGCCCTTCAGAATTATTCTAAATCTCATCTGCCTCTGCTCTATGAAACAACAGAGTCTGGATGACAGCACATCTGTTTACAACACCATTGACTGAATATTTTTAAGCCCACTCTTGAGATCTATTACTCAGGAAAAGAGATTTCTTTCAAAATATTAGTGCTCATTGACAATTTACCTGGTCACCCAAGAGCTCTGTTGGAGACATACAACAAGATTAATTTTGTTTTCATGCTTGGTAACACAATATCCATCCTGCGACTTTCAGGTCTTATGATTTAAGAAATATGTTTTGTAAGACTGTAGCTGTCATAGGTAGTGATTCCTCTGACAGATCTGGACAAAGTCAAATGAAAACCTTCTGGAAAGGATTTGCCATTCTAGATGCCATTAAGAACGTTCATGATTCATGGGAAGAGGTCAAAGTGCAACATTCCCAGGAGTTGGGAAGAAGTTGATTCCAGCTCTCATGGATGACTTTGAGGAGTTCAAGACTTCAGTTAAGGAAGTCACTGCAGATGTGGTGGAAATAGCAAGAGAACTAGAATTAGAAGGGGAGCCTGAAGATGTCACTGAATTGCTGCAATCTCAGGATAATACTTTATAGAAGACGAGTTGCTTCTTATGAATGTGTAAATAAAGTGGTTTCTTTATAGATAGAATCTACTCCTGGTGAAGATGCTGTGAAGATTGTTGAAATAATAACAAAGGATTTAGAATATTACATAAACTTAGTTGATAAAGTAGCAGCAGGGTTTGAGAGGATTGACTCCAATTTTGAAAGGAGTTCTACTGTGGGTAAAATGCTATCAAACAGCATGATATTGTTCATGAAAGAAAGAAATTGTTCCTGAAAGGAAGAGTCAATCCATGTGGTAAACTTCATTGTTGTTTTATTTTAAGAAATTGCCACGGCCACCCCAGCTTTCAGCAGCCACCACCCTGATAAGTCAGCGGCCATCAGCACTGAAGCAAGACCCTCCACCAGCAAACAGATTACGATTTGCTGAAGGCTCTGATGATGGTTAGCTTTTTTTTTAGCAATACAGTATTTTTTTTTTTTTTTTTTTTTTTTTTTTTTGTGGTATGCGGGCCTCTCACTGCTGTGGCCTCTCCCGTTGCGGAGCACAGGCTCCGGACGCGCAGGCCCAGCGGCCATGGCTCACGGGCCTAGTCGCTCCGCGGCACGTGGGATCTTCCCGGACCAGGGCACGAACCCGTGACCCCTGCATCGGCAGGCGGATTCTCAACCACTGCGCCACCAGGGAAGCCCAGCAATACAGTATTTTTAAAGTACTGTGTGTGCATTGGTTTTTTAGATGTAATACTATTGCACCCTTAATAGACTACAGTATAGTGTAAACATAACTTTTATATGCACTGGAAAGCCAAAAAATTCATGTGACTAACTTTATTGTGATATTTGCTTTACTGTGGTGGTCTGGCACTGAACCCCAAATATCTCCAAGGAATGCCTGTAACAAAAAGCAGGATTCCTGCCCTCAATAAGCATACAGTTTTGGTCAATAGCATTAATTTATGTTAATAAGATTATCGGAAACCAATAAATAGTAAACTGTATTGTAAAATGGCTCTTAGTACAGTTAGATTTCAGAGGAGGGAGAGACTGCTGAAGTTGAAGCATTTTGGAAGATGAGCTAGGATAAGTGCTTGAAGGAGGTATGTCATGTTTAGGAAGGAACAGTGGGGGGAGGTTAAAGAATAGCACAATCATCTCAGATCTGATCAGTTTAGCTTTCATATTCCTCATCATTTCTGTGGAATAAACACTGTGTTTTGAGACAGATTTGGTTTAATTTTGGACTAACAGATGCGGCTTACAGAGTCCTCCATGTCTTGCTAAGTAAATTGTCCTTTAATTTATATACGGTGGGAATCCAACTGAAGTGTTTCATGAAGACAGGTGATAAATCCTTTGGAAGATGGTGAGGGTCTGAATTATGGCAGTAATAGTAAAAGCACTGGAGAGAGAGAAACGTGGAAAAGTCAATGAGAGGTAGAATAAATAGAACATGGTGGTACCAGGATATGGTAGTTTGTGGTGCTTTTTTTTTTTTTTTTTTTTTTTTTTTTTTTTTTTTTTTTTTGCGGTACGCGGGCCTCTCACTGTTGTGGCCTCTCCCGTTGCAGAGCACAGGCTCCAGACGCACAGGCTCAGTGGCCATGGCTCAGGGCCCAGCCGCTCCGTGGCATGTGGGATCTTCCCAGACCGGGGCACGAACCCGTGTCCTCTGCATTGGCAGGTGGACTCTCAACCACTGCGCCACCAGGGAAGCCCTATGGTGCTTTTTAATGAAGCAAAAGGACACCATGGAAACACTTTTGAAAGAAATATGGTGCTTTGCTAGCTTGTGGCCCAAAATATTTCAGTGGAACATGGCTATGTAATTATTTTAAATATTGATGTTCTTCATAAGTATGGAAACATCTTTTAGATCTTGCTAAAGTTTGACAACATAATTCTTACATTGAAATGTTGCTATGCTCTATTAAAAGAAAAAAAACTGGACTTCCCTAGTGGCACAGTGGTTAGGAGTCTGCCTGCCAATGCAGGAGACACGGGTTTGAGCCCTGGTCTGGGAAGATCCCACATGCCATGGAGCAACTAAGCCCGTGTGCCACAACTACTGAACCTGCACTCTAGAGCCCGCAAGCCACAACTACTGAGCCCGCGTGCCACAACTACTGCAACCATGCGCCTAGAGCCCATGCTCTGCAACGAGTGAAGCCACCGCAATAAGAAGCCCACACACGGCGATGAAGAATAGCCCCCGCTCACCACAACTAGAGAAAGCCTGGTGTGCAGCAACAAAGACCCAGTGCAACCAAAAAATAAATAAATCTATAAAATGTAAATATAAATAAATCTATAAGAAAAGAAAAATCTTGCACTGAAGTCTCATCAAAAGCTTTATGAGTTATTTATTCATGTATCTGGGATACCTTTGTACTTTGGAATGAAGAAGCAACAGGCAGTTTTCATCAACAGATTGAGAAAGGTCTCTATAAACCAGGAGTTCTTAAGCTTTAAGAACTGTGATAACCTAAGATGAATCTAAGGCTACTGTCTTAGTACTAGTTTCTCACTATAGCTGCACATGAGAATCACAGGGGCAGGGATGGGCTTTGAAAATGCTATTGCCTAGGCCACCTCTGTAGATTCTTATGTGGGGCCTGGACATCACCATTAGAAAACAGAACAATACTGGGCCTTGGTTTTGGTGATGATCTTTTAGATACAACACCAAAAGCATGACCCATGAAAGAAAAAATTGTTAGTTGAATTTCAGTGAAATTAAAAACTTCTGCTCTGTGAAAGACACTTTTAAGATAATTAAAAGATAAACCCCAGGCTGGGAGAAAATCTTTGCAAAATACATATCTTATAAAGTACCAATATACAAAGAACTCATAAAATTCAACAAAAAGAAAGCAGTCCTATTTAAAAGTTGACCAGATATCTGAAGAGACACCTCATTGAAGATATGCAGATGGCAAAGAATCATGTGAAAATATGCTTAACATCATATGCCATTAGGTAATTGCAAATTAAAACAACAATGAAATACTATTACACACCTATTTGAATGACTACATTTCAAAACACTGGCAACAAATGATGAGAATGTGGAGCAACAAGAACATTTATTCATTACTGGTGGGAATGAAAAAGGGTATAGCCACATTGGAAGACAGTTTGGCGGTTTCTTACAGAATTTGGTATACTCTTACCATATAATTTAGTAGTCTTGCTCCTTGTTATATACCCACATAACCTGAAACTTATGTCTATGCAAAAATCTGTGCATGAGTGTTTATAGCATCTTTATCACAGTTACCGAAACGCAAGAGCAATTAAGATATCCTTCAGTAGGTGAATGGATAAGCAAACTGGTCCATCAGACAATGGAATATTATTCAAAGGTTAAAGGGAATTAGCTATCAAGCCATGAAAACACATGGAGAAATATTAGAAGCATATTGCCAAGTTAAAGAAGGCAACCTGAAAAGGCTATATAATTTGTGATTCCAACTCTATGACTTTGTGGACTAGGCAAAACTGTTGTGACAGTAAAAAGATCAGTGGTTGCCAGGGATTCTGAGGTAGTAAGGGAGGGATGAATAGGTGGAGCAGAGAGGATTTTTTGGGCTCTTGAAACTATTCTGCATGATACAGTAGTGATGGAAATATGTCACGATACATCTTTTAAAACTCATAGGATGTGTAACACAAAGAATGAATCCTGATGTAAACTATGGAATTTAGTTAATAATGTGTCAATATTGTTTCACCAGTTGTGTTAAAGAACTAAAATTCAACCGAGTAAATTTAAAGATCTAATTGGATTTATTAAATAATTCATGAATGGTGTAGCATCCTATCTAGCAAGTAGAAAGGCAATCTGAGGAGTTGTACAAAATGAAAAGTTTTTATAGGCAGAAAAAGGGTGGGGCAAGGAAGTTAAAAGAGAGTATCGTTGCAAGCAAGGTCACCTTCCTTTAGGGGAATACAGGGGATTTTAGGCAGATTACTTTACTGGTGTTGACCAGGAAATTCCAGACTGATTTTGGTTTAAAATTCGACTCCTGGGATAGGCTGAAACTGCAGTGAGTTTAGGTAT
This sequence comes from Kogia breviceps, assembly GCF_026419965.1. Lineage (NCBI taxonomy): Eukaryota > Metazoa > Chordata > Mammalia > Artiodactyla > Physeteridae > Kogia > Kogia breviceps. The sequence goes on along the minus strand of NC_081330.1, from coordinate 26,304,682 downwards.
TAAGTATTGGTGGATCTTAGCATAAGTGAGTCCATAGTGGGCCTGTTCTTTCTTTTTAACAGTTGTAACAATTGTACCATACTGATAGAAGATGTGAATGTTAAAGGAAACTGTACACGGGGAAAGAGAGGATGTGGAAACTCTACTTTCCTGTCAGTTTTTTCTATAAACATAAAACTATTCTTAGGAAAATAAAACCTGTTGATTAAAAACAAACTGTCTAGGTTATTCTAATATGCTCTCATGGTGGAGAATCAATGAACTAACTTTATCTAATTTGGAGTCTGCAAGAAATTTGGAGTGATTTATCAAAATAGGGGATACAGAAGGAGTATTGGTGGTATAAATGATGGAGTTCTGTATAGGATATTCTTGTTTTGAATTGCCTGAGAACAATCCAGGTAGGGACGCCCAGGAGACATTTATTTCCACTTTTTCCTAATAGCCATTATCAAAGCAATATTTGAAAGGCCAATCACAGTTTAGCATTTAAAACCATAATGGATTTGAAAAGGATGACACAGAGCCAACTTCTAATTAGAAAATATTACTGGCCTCAAGTTTCTATCCATAGCAACAGTGCTTAAATGCTACCTCCTGCTTTGCCTATAGGTATGTATTTTGCCACAAAATAACCAGGATATGTAATTCTTAATGTAAAAAGAGAGAGAGAGAAGAAAATAAGCACTAAAAACACCCCATGGCATTCGGCATAACAAAAGCATACATATGTGTATGTGAAATTCACATAACTAAACAGAGAAAATGAATGTATTCCTCCAGAGACAGAAGTATTTCTTGGATAGCCAAATAAAACTTCTGTTAAAAGATATTCTCTTTGTTTGTGCCTGCTTAAAATGCTCTACAGTTCTTTTCAAAGCAGTTAAGAACTGCATTTTGAACTCTGCTATTGGTTTCATTCATCCTTTTCTTGCTGCAGCCACTCTAGCAGTTCATCATAATCCAATCTTATCTCTGGAATTTAGAATACCCCAAAAGCATGCTGAAACACATGCTGATTTGAATTGGTTTGCTAAGATAAAGCTAAGGTATCTTTCTTTTCATTTTTATGTAGTTAAAGCTGTCAGTCACCTAAGGTAAGGTCACTAAAGTTTTTCTGTATCTACAAAATGAAATGAAGAGAATTGTAGTGATTATTATTTAATAAGCATTTTATTGAATACATTTGGCATGTAACATTGTATAAGTTTAAGATGTACAGTGCATTACTTTGATATACTTATATATTGTAATATGATTCCCTTGTAGTGATAATTATCACATTACATAATTATAGTACAATATTATTGTCTGTGTTCATTGTACTGTGACTTAGCTATGGTTTATTTATTACTCATTACAAGTTTTTACCCTCTCTCTTATTTCCTACCCACGTTCCCTGGTAACCATTTTACTCTGTTTTTTACAGGTTTAACTTTTTTAGATTCCGCATATAAGTAATATCATATGGCACTTATCTTTCCCTGTCTGACTTAACCCACTTAGAATAATGTGCTCGAGGTCCATCCATGATTGTCACAAATGGAAGGATATCTTCCTTTCTCTTGGCTGAATAGTATTGCATTGTGTATATGTACCATGTCTTCTTTATCCATTCATCCATTGATGAGTGTTTGGGTTGTTTCCATATCTTGACTATTGTGAACTATGCCACAATAAACATGGGAGTGTATATATATCATCAAAATCCTATTTTCATTTCCTTTGTGTATATATCTGGAAGTAGAATTGCTGTATTGCATGGTAGATCTATTTTTAATTTTTGGAGGAAACTTCATTTTGTTTTCCATAATGGTTGGACCGATTTCTATTCCCATAAACAATATATAAGTGTTCTGTTTTCATCCCAACCTCACCAGCACCTGTTATCTCTTGTCTTCTTGATGATAGCCATTCTAACAGATGTGAGATGATATCTCGTTGTGGTTTTGATTTTCATTTCCCTGGTGATTAGTGATGTTGATCATTTTTTCACATACCTGTTGGACACTTGGATGTCTTCCTTGGAAAAATATCTATTCTGTTTCTCTAATTTTTAATTGGATTTTTTTGTTATTGTTTTGTATGAGTTCTTTATATATTTTGGATATTAACCCCTTATCTGATAACTGGTTTACAGAAATTTTCTCCCATCCTGTAGGTTGTCTTTTGGTTTTGTTAATTGTTTCTTTTTCTGTGCAGAAGCTGTTGAGTTTGATTTAGTCCCATTTGTTGATTATTGCTTTTATTTTTTGTGCTTTTGGCATTATGCCCCCCAAATTATTGCCAAGACCAATATCAGTGAGCTTCTTCCCTATGTTTTATTCTAGGAGTTTTATGGTATCAGATTTCATGTTTGAGTCTTTGATCCATTTTGAGTTAATTTCTATGAGTGGTTTGATATAGGGGTTCAATTCATTGTTCTACATGTGTTTTTCCATTTTTCCCAGCACCTGCTGTTGAAGAAACTATCCTTGCCCCATTGGGTGTTCTTGACTTCCATATCAATTATTAGTTGATATCAATGATTAGTTAGGGTTTAATTCTGGGCTTTCTATTATGTCCCATTGGTTGATGTGTCAATTTTTGTGCCAGTACTGTACTGTTTTTATTACTATGGCTTGGAAGCATAGTTTGAAATTGGGAAGCATGATGCCTCCAGCTTTGCTCTTTTTTCTCAGGACTGATTTGGCTCTTTGGGGTCTTCCATGGTTCCACACAAATTTTAGGATTGTTTCTTCTATTTCTGTGAAGAATGTCTTTGGTATTTTGATGGGCAGTGTGTTGAATCTGTAAGTATCTTTGGGTAATATGTCCATTTTAACAATATTAATTCTTCTGATCCATGAACACATGATGTCCTTCTATTTGTTTGTGTCATCTTCACTTTCAGTAAAGTTTTGTAGTTTTCATTGTACACAACTTTCACTTCCTTTGTTAAATTTATTCCTAAGTATAGTTTTTGATGCTGTGAATGGGATGGTTTTCTTTATTTTTCAGATGCTTCACCATTATTGTAAAGGAATGCACTTGATTTCTGTATGTTGATTTTGTATCCTGCCATTTTACTGAAATCATTCATGAATTCTAACAGATTTTTTGACTGATTCTTTGGGATTTTGAAAAACAAGATATCATCAGCAAATAACAACAGTTTTATTACTTCTTCCTTTCTGATCTGAATGACTTTCATTTCTTTGTCTTGCCTAATTGCTCTAGCTAGGACTTACAGTACTATTATTTTTTTTAACATCTTTATTTGAGTATAACTGTTTTACAATAGTGTGTTAGTTTCTCCTTTACAACAAAGTGAATCAGTTATGCATATACATATGTTCCCATATCTCTTCCCTCTTGCGTCACCCTCCCTCCCACCCTCCCTATCCCACCCCTCTAGGTGGGTCACAAAGCACAGAGGTGAGCTCCCTGTGCTATGCGGCAGCTTCCCACTAGCTATCTAATTTACATTTGGTAGTGTGTATATGTCCCTGCCACTCTCTCACATCATCACAGCTTACCCTTCCCCCTTACAGTACTATTATTAAACAGGAGTGGTGAGAGTGGACATCCTTGCCTTGTTCCTGATCTTAGGGGAAACACTTTCAGTTTCTCTCCATTCAGTACAATGTTAGCTGTGGGTTTGTGATATATGGCCTTTATTTTGTTGAGGTATATTCCTTTTGTACTTAGTCTGTTAAAGGTTTTATCACTAAAGGTTGTTGTATTTTGTAAAATGCTTTTTCTCCACCTATTGAGATGATCATGTGATTTTTATCTTTCACTTTATTCATGTATTACATTTATTGATTGGCAAATGTTGAGCCATCCCCACTCCCAGGGATAAATCCTACTTGATCATGGTATATCATCCTTTTAGTGTAAACTTGAATTTGCTTACTATTTTGTTGAGAATTTTTGCAAATATATTCATCAGCAATATTGGTCTATAGTTTTCTTTTCTTGTGGTATCTTTACCAGGCTTTCATATCAAAGTAATGCTTATCTCGTAGAATGAGTTTGGAAGTGTTCCCCTGCCCCCTAGATATTTTAGAAGAGTTTGAGGAGGAGGATTGGTGTTAATATTTTTTTAATTCAAGTATAGTTGACTTATATAGTGGTTCAATATTTTTGTACATTACACACCATACAAAATTATTGCAAATTATTGACTATTTTCCTTGTGCTGTATATTATATCCTCAGGACTTATTTATTTTATAACTGGTAGTTTGTACATCTTAATCCCCTTTACCTATTTCACCCATCCCCATCACCCTCCCCTCTGGCAAGTCCTACTTTGTTCTCTATGAGTTTCTGTCTATTTTGTTATATTTGTTCATTTGTTTAGTTTGCAGATTCCACATATAAATGAAAATATACAGTATTTGTCTTTCTCTTTCTGACTTACTTGACTTGGCATTTTACCCTCTAGGTACATCCATGTTATCACAAATGGCAAGATTTCATTCTATTTTTGCCTGAGTAATATTTCATGTATATATATATACCACATTTTCTTTATTCATCTATCAATGGACACTTAAGTTGCTTCCATATCTTGGCTATTAGACTGCTATGAACATTGGTGTGCATGTACTTTTTCAAATTAGTGTTTTCATTTTATTCAGGTATATTCCTAGGAATGGAACTTCTGGACCATATGGTTGTTCAATTTTTAGTTTTTTGAGGATCCCTCATACTGTTTTCCATAGTGACTGCACCAATTTACATTCCCACCAACAGTGTACAAGGATTCCCTTTTCTCCATATCCTTGCCAACACTTTTTATTTTTTGTCTTTTTGATAATAGCCGTTCTGACTGGTTAGAGGTGATATCTCATTATGAGTTTAATTTGCATTTCCCTGATGATTAGTGATGTTGAGCATCTTTCAATGTGCTTGTTGGCCTTATGTAGGTCTTCTTTGGAAAAATGTCTATTCATGTCCTCTACCCATTTTTAAATTAGATTGTTTCCTTTTTTTTTTTTTTTTGCGGTACACAGGCCTCTCACTGTTGTGGCCTCTCCCGTTGCAGAGCACAGGCTCCGGACACGCAGGCTCAGTGGCCATGGCTCACAGGCCCAGCTGCTCCGCGGCATGTGGGATCTTCCCAGACCGGGGAACGAACCCGTGTCCCTTGCATTGGAAGGCGGACTCTCAACCACTGTGCCACCAGGGAAGCCCTGCTTACTTTTTTGATATTGAGTTGTATGAGTTCTTTATATATTTTGAATGTTAGCCCCTTATCTGACATACCATTTGCAAATATCCTCTCCCATTCAGTAAGTTGTCTTTTTGGGGTTTTTTTATGGTTTCTTTTGCTGTGTAAAAGCTTTTTAGTTTGAAGTGATTGCATTTGTTTATTATTACTTTTGTTGTCTTTGGCTAAGGAGACAGGTCCAAAAATTTATGGCAAAAACTGATGTCAAAGAGCTTACTGCCTATGGTTTCTTCTAGCAGTTTCATGGTTATGGGTCTTACATTTACACATTTAATTGATTTGAGTTTATTTTTATACTTGGTATAAGAAAATGGTCTCATTTCATCCTTTTATGTGCAGCTATTCAGTTTTCCCAGCACCATTTATTGGAGAGACTGTCTTTTCCCCATTGTATATTCCTGCCTCCTCTGTCATAGATTAATTGACATATATATGTGGGTTCTGTTCTGTTCTATTGATCTATATGTCTGCTTTTGTACCAATACCGTACTGTTTTGATTACCTGTAGCTTTGTAGTGTAGTTTGAAGTCAGGGAGCATTATGCATCTAGCTTTATTGTCTTTCTCAAGATTGCTTTGGCTATTCAGAGTTTTTTGTGGTTTCATAAAAATTTTAGGCTTATTTGTTCTAATTATGTGAAAACGTTATGGGTATCTTGATAGGGATTGAATTAAATCTGTAGATTGTTCTGGGTAGTATGGACATTTTAACAATATTAATTTTTCCAATCCATGAACACGAGATATCTTTCCATTTACTTGTATCATCTTCAGTTTCCTTTCATAAACTTTCTAGTTTTCAGAGAACAAGTCTTTCATCTTCTTGTTGAAAGTTATTCCAAGGTATTTTATTGTTTTCCATGCTATTGTAATTTGCATTGTTTTCTTAATTTCTCTTTCAGATAGTTCATTTCTAATGTTTAGAAATCTGACAGATTTCTGTATATTAAACTTGTATCCTGAAAATTTACTGAATTCATTTATTAGTTTTAATAGGTTTTTTTGTGGATTCCTTAGGGTTTTCTATATGTAGTGTCATGTCATCTACAAATTATGGCAATTTTACTTCTTCCTTTCCTATTTGGGTGCCTTTTATTTCTTTTTCTTGTCTTACTATTTTCGCTAGGACTTCCAATACTATATTGAATTAAAGTGGTGAGAGTGGGCATCCTTGTCTTGTTCCTGATCTTAGAGGAAAGGCTTTCATCTTTTCACCATTGAGTATGTTAGCTATGAGTTTGTAGTACATGACTTTTACTATGTTGAGGTATGATCACTATACCCACTTAGTTGAGAGATTTTATTATGAATAGATGTTGAATTCTGTCAAATGCTTTTTCTGTATCTATTGAGATGATCATGTGATTTTTGCCCTTTGTTTTGTTAATATGGTGTATCAAGTTGATTGATATTGTGTTCATGCGATAAATCCCACTTGATCGTGATGTATGATTTTTTTGAATGTATTGAATTTGGTTTGCTAGTATTTTGTTGAAGAGTTTTGCATCCATGTTCACTTGGGATATTGGCCTGTAAACTTTTATTGTTTTTGGTAGTGTCTTTGTCTGGTTTTGGTTTAGGGTAATCTTGGCCTTGTACAATGGGTTTGGAAGTATTCTCTCCTCTTCATTTTTTTTTTTTTTTGAAATTTGAGAATAATAACTAATTACTGTTCTTTAAATGTTTTGTAGAATTCCCCTGTGATGCTGTCTGCTCCTGGACCTTTGTTTGTTAGGAGTTTTTGATTACTCATTCAATTTCCTTACTAGGAATTGGTCTGTTCAGATTTTCTATATCTTCCTGATTCAGTCTTGGAAGAATGTATGGTTCTAGGAATTTATTCATTTCTTCTAGATTGTCTAACTTTTTGGCATATAATTGTAGTAGTCTCTTAGTAGTAGGTAGTTCTGTGATTTTTGTTTTGGTAAATTCTTTTCTTTCATTTCTAATTTTATATATTTGGGCCCTCTCTCTTTCTTGATGAGCCTCCTTAAAGGTTTGCCCATTTTGTTTATTTTTTTCAAAGAGCCAGTTCTTAGTTTTATTAAACTTTTCTATTTCTTCTAAGTTTGGTGCTGTGCATGTTCTTCTTTTTCTAATTCTTTAGATGTAAAGTTTGTTTATTTGAGATTTTTTTGTTTCTTGAGTTAGTTCTGTATCACTATGAACTCCCCTCTTAGAACTGCTTTTACTGTGTCACAAAGATTTTGGAAAGTTGTTTTTCTATTTTCATTCATCTGAAGGGTTTTTTTTAGTTCCTCTTTGTCTTCTACATTGGCCCATTGTTTTTTAGTAGTATGTTCTTTTGTCTCTACATGTTCGTGTTTTCTTCCCATAATTTATTTCTGTTTTCATATTATTCTGGTCAGAAAACATGCTTGATGTGATTTCAGTGTCTTAAAATTTATTGAGACTTGTATAGCCTAGCATGTGATCCATCCTGGAGAATGTTCCAAGTGTACTTGAATGTATATTCTGTTTCTGAATGGAATGTTCTGTAGATATCTATTAGGCTCATCTGATCCAATGTGCTGTTTACAGCCAATTTTTTTATTGATTTTCTGTCTGGGTGTTCTATTCATTGACATAGGTCAGTTATTAAAGTCTTCTATTATTTTTATATTACTGTCAATTTCTCTTTTTATTTCTGTTACAATTTACTTATATATTTAGATGCTCCTCTGTTGGGTAGATATAATTATAAATGTTATATTCTTTTGGATTGTCTGTCTCCTTTATTATTATGTAATGCCCGTCTTTATCTTTCATTATAGTTTTTGTTTGAAAGTCTATTTTTTTCCGTTACGAATATTGCTACCTCAGCTTTCTTTTTGTTTCCGTTTGCATGGAATATCTTTTTCCATCCCCTCATTTTTAGTCTATTTGTGTCTTTAGGTCTGAAGGGAGTGTCCTGTAAGCAGCATACATATGGGTCTTGTTTATTTATCCATTCTGTCACCCCCATATCTTTTGACTGTAGAATTAGTCCATTTACATTTAAAATGATAGGCATGTACTTATTTCCATTTTGTTACTTGTTTTCTTGTTGTTTTTGTAGTTTTTCTCTGTTCCTTTCTTCTTCTTCTTAGTCTCTTCCCCTGTGGTTTGATGATTTTCTTTAGTGTTATGTTTAGGTTCTCCCTGTTTATTTTTTGTGTATTTATTGTAGGTACTTTGGGTTTTTTTATTACTATGAGGTATGTGTGTGTGTATATATATATATATTTGGTTTAAGCTGGTGGTAACTTAAATTCAGACTCATTCTAAATGCTCCACATTTTTCAAAATTAATTTTTATTGGAGTATAGTTGCTTTAAAGGTCATGTTAGTTTCTGCTGTAGAGCAAAGTGAACCAGTTATATGTATACATATATCCTCTCTTTTTTCCTTCCCATTTAGGTTACCACAGAGCACTGAGTAGAGTTCTCTGTGTTCTATTTTTTTACTCCCCCCCATGCTTTATGTTTTTGACATCATATTTTACATCTTTTTATTTTGTTAAAAAATTAAAAGCAAATTCTATTTTGCTATTGACTTAATTAAAAGTGGAACAATTACATATATATTACTCCAATAAACTTAGCTGAAAATTTTTAGGCAGGAAGCATTTTAGAAGAATTTAACCCCCTTTCCTGTTGAAGAGTATAGTAAACGCATTATGATTGATATCAGAAATTTTGTTGTGTGTTTATTCTTCTTATATGCCATTTCAGCTATTTGCTACCTCCAAAGTTTATCTTTGCTGTTGCTTGTTGCTCCTTCCTAGATTATAAGAGCTCCTTCAATACCTTGCAATTATCTGACTTTATATATCGTTTAAATATTTATTTTGAAATAATTATAGATTTACAGAATGTTGCAAAAATGTTTAGAAAGTTCCTGTGAACGCTTCACCCAGCCTCCCCAATATTAAGGACTTACCAAATTATTTATATCAAGACCAGGAAATAGACATTAGTACAATCCACAGAGTTTATTTAGATTTCATCACTTGTAAAAACAAAAAATCACTCATTTTCATGTATGAGTGTGTATGGTACTATGCAGTTTTATCATACATGTAGTTTTGTGTAACAGTCAACATCATCAAAACACAGAACTCTTCTATCACCACAAGTATTCCTTGTTCTATAAAGCTATATCTATTCCCATGCTTTTTCTCCTTTCTCTCTAAGCCCTAGCAATCACTAGTCTGCTATCCATAGCTAAAATTCTGTCATTTCAAGTATGTTTTATAAATGGAATCATATAATATGTAACCTTTTGAGATCAACTTTTTTCCTTTTTTTATTGAAGTATAGTTTATTTACAATATTATATTAGTTTCAGGTATACAACAGTGATTCAATATTTCTTTAGATTATATTCCACTTAAAGTTATTATAAAATTATGGCTGTGTTTCCCTGTGCTCTATAATATATCCTTGTAGTTTATTTATTTTATACATTTTAGTTTGTACCTCTTGATCCCCTACCCCTATCTTGCCCCTACCCCTTCCTTCTCCTTACTGGTAACCACTAGTTTGTTTTCTATGCATGTGAGTCTGTTTCTGATTTTTTTTTTTGGTATTCATTCATTTGTTTTATTTTTAGATTCCACATACAAGTGATAACATGCAGTATTTGTCTCTCTGTGGCTTAATTTACTAATCATAATACCCTCCAGTTTCAAGTTTCATCCATGCTGTTGGAAATGGCATAAAATTTCATTTTTTTATGGCTGAGTGGTATTCCATTGTATATGTGTGTGTATATATATACACACACACACACACACACACACACACACACACACTCCCACACACCATATCTTCTTTATCCATCTGTCAATGGGCAGTTAGGTTGCTTCCATATCTTGGTTACTGTAAATAATGCTGTTGTGAACATTGTGGTGTATGAATCTTTTCAAATTAATGTTTTCATTTTCTTTGGATATATACCTGGGGATGGAGATTAGCTTTTTCACTCAGCATGATTCCCTTTGAAATTCTTCAAGGTTGTCCCATGTATCAATAGTTTTACCTGTTTGTTGCTGAGTAGTATTTCTTGGTACAAATATGCTACAGTATGTTTAAACATTCACCTATTGAAGGAAATTAGGTTGTTTTAAGTTTTTGACTATTATAAGTCTAGTTTAAAAATTTACATACAGGTTTTGTGTGAACAGAAACTTTTCGAAATAAGTGCCCAAGAGTCCAATTGTTGGGTCATATGGTATGCCCATGTTTAGTTTTGTAAGAAACTGCTGTACTCATCACTAAAATGGCTGTGCTATTTTATATTGCCACAAATGACTTATTATTGATAAAATTTAACTGTGTGCTTGCCAGTATTTGGTGTTTTAACTATTTTCAAATTTTAATCATTCTGATAGGTATGTGGTCTTGTCTTATTGTTGTTTTAATTTACATTTTCTTAAAGGCTAATGATTTTGAACATCTTTTTTGTGCCTAATTGCCATCTATATATCTTCAGTGAAATGTTTGTTCATGTCTTTTGCTCATTTTCAAACTGAATTGTTTCAGTTTTTACCATTGAGTGTTGAGAATTCTTTACATATTCCACATCTAGAGTTTTCTCAGATATGAAGTTTGCAAATATTTTCTGTAAGTCAGTTACTTGTCTTTTCATTCTCTTCACAGGATCTTTTGCAGAGCATTAAAAATTTTTTTTGATGATGTCCATTTTATCAACTGTTCCTTTTATGGATAATGTTCTTGGTTTCAAGTCTAAGAATTCTTTGCCTAGCCCTAAATCCTGAAATATTCCCTCTATTTTTTCCCAGAAAGTTTTATAGTTTTGCACTTTTTACATTAGCATCCATGATCCACTTTGAATTGTTTTGTAAATATATATGAGGTTTTAGGTAAGAGTTGGTTTTCTTGAGCTACAGATGTCCAAAAGCTCCAGCACCAGCTGTTGAACATTCTTTTCTTCCTCTCTTGAGTTGCTTTTGCACCTTTGTAAATAATAAGTTGAACATACTTGTCATGATCTATTTTGGGGTAAGCCTTTACATTGGAAGAGTGATTTTTCCCACTTCATCTTTATCAAATTTGTTTTAGATACTATAAGTCCTTTGCGTTTCCATATACATTTTAGAATAAGCTTGTCTATATCTACAAAAATGCTTATTAGAATTTTGATAGGAATTGCATTAAACCTATAGACCAATTTAGGGAGAATTGACATTTTTACTATGTTGAATCTTAAATTATACGTCTCATACATGTTTTTCTAGTTTATATCTAAGACCTTCAGAATTCGTTTTTCATTTAGTGGAAAGCATGTTAACATTAAACAAATACATTAAATAAATTACACTATTATTCTCCAGTTTAGGAACTTGACAAATAGTTTATTTGATCTATTGTACACACTGTACCCCAGATGGCTTCTGGAGTCTCCTTCCTTTCCAAATTCTGGTTTATGTTCTTTTCCAGAAATTATAGTTATCCTCACCTGTAGGTGTAATAAATGTGATATTGTTCTCTGCTTGTTTTGAGAAGGTGCCTATCCTGCCTTAATGAAAAACATCTCCCCTACTCAACTGTCCCATGTCTCTAAAATACAGAATTAGAGTTTTAGATTTTTTAAACATATATATATATATATATATATATATATATATATAGTATATATTTATATGTATATGAAGAAAATACTCCCCTTGGGTGTTTAACATATCGAATTGTTTTTCAAAATTATAAAGCTTCAGTACCATATTTACAAATTATTGGGCGAGAAGAAGATGTGAGTAGTTAGGAGTTTGGGTAGCCATATTCTAAAAGCCCACCACAGATTTTTCTGTATAGACCAATTAAGGACTTCTGATATAGAAAATATCTAAGTCTTCTAACACTCAAAGTCAATGAAATAATTTGGGCTTTGCAGTTTATCAGTTTAACTGATAACTGCATCTACATTTACTTTTTTAAAAAATTAATTAACTTATTTATTTTTGGCTGCATTGGGTCTTCATTGCTGCACACACACATTGCTTCACTCTAGTTGCGGTGAGCAGGGGCTACTCTTGGTTGCGGTGTGCGGGTTTCTCATTGTGATGTCTTCTCTTGTTGCAGAGCATGGGCTCTAGGTGCGTGGGTTTCAGTGGTTGTGGCTTGAGGGCTCTAGAGCACAGGCTCAGTAGTTGTGGTGCATGGGCTTAGTTGCTCCGCGGCATGTGGAATCTTCCCGGACCAGGGCTTGAACACGTGTCCCCTTCATTGGCAGGCAGATTCTTATCCACTGTGTCACCAGCGAAGTCTCTACATTTACTTTTAATATAGTACATAATCAAATCTTAATTTTGTAGAGAATATTTTACCTTATTATTTAAAATGCCAACAATGAAGTGATAACAATTCAACTTTTTGTTTCCTTTATTTTCTCTATTTTTAATTTTATTGATTTATTCTCTTTATTATTTCCTTATGTTTTTTTCAGGTTGTTTTGCTCTTCCTTTTTCTAGCATCTTGAAGGAACTAAGCATATTTATTTGAGACCTTTTCTCTTTTCTATTGTATGCATTTAGTACTATAAAATTCCCTCTTGGCACTGCTTTAACTGTATACTACAAATTTTGATATATTGTATGTTCATTTTCATTAAGTTCTGGTACTTTTTGAAATTTAATTTGAGAGTTCCTCTTTGATGGTTATTGGAAGTATATTGTTTAATTTTTAAATGCTTGTCTTTAAAAGACATTGTTTTCTTTCTGTTATTGATTTCTAGTTTGATTCCATTATGTTCAGAAAACATTTTATGTAATTTTATTGAGATTTGTTTTGTGACTTAGTGTATGGTATATCTCGGTGAATGTTCACTGGGTGCTTGGAAATATTAATAATATCTATCTTACTTTAGTGTGGGGGTGTTCTATAAATGTTAATTAGGTGCTGTTGGTTGATGGTATTGTTCAATTTTTTATATCTTTGCTGATTTTGTTTTTAGTAGTTTATTAATTGGTGAAACTGAGGTGTTGAATTTCTTAAGTATAATTGTGAATTTATCTATTTCTCTGTACAGCTCAATCAGTTTTTGCTTCACATATTTTGCCACTCTGTTGTTTGATACATACACATTTAGGATCCTATTTTTGATGGATTTATCCTTTTATTATTATGTAATGAATGTCCCTCTTCACCCCTAATCATTTTTTTTTGCTCTGAAATGTACTTTAGCTGATATTAACATAGCTACTCCCACTTACTTTGATGTTTGAGTTATCTATATTTTCCATTCCTTTGTACTCAACCTTTTAGTTTGTGAATTTTGTGTAAATAGCATATAATTGTGTATGAGTTTTTATCCACTCTGCTAATCTCTGTCTTTTGTGTACTTATGCCATTTACATATGTTAATTATTGATATGTTATGCATAAGTCTACCATTTTAATATTTGTTTACTGGTTTTTTTTCCCTCTGTTTCTTGTTTCCCTGTTGCTCTTTTTTTCCTGTGGGTGATTTGGATATTTTTGTAAATCTCGATTTATTTATAGTTTTTAAAAACTATTTCACCCTATAGTTTTCTTCATGGTTGCTATAGGTATTAAAATATACAAATATAAAAGCATTGAGTACCACATCAAATATGATTTAAGAAACTCACAAAGCTATATTTATCTCTATTTTATTCATTCATTTTTTTCTCCTTTTCCTTTCTGAAGTTCCACGCCTTCTTTTGCTTTCATTTTCTTTATTTTTGGAGAACTTTCTACAGCCATTTTTAAGGCTGTAACTGCTTTTTCAGTACCACTCTTTTCCTTATCCAATGATACAAATATTAGATCTTTTGTTATTGTCTCATAGGTCTCCAAGGCCCTGTTCTTTTTTTCTTAGTATATTTTCTGGTTTTCAATTTGTGTGAATTCTAATTATATGTCCTGAAGTTTATTGATTCTTTTCTCTGTCTTCTCCATTCATGTATTGAGACCATTCAGTAAGGTTTTGTTTCATTTTTTTATCTTTTCCAGTTTGATAATTCCATTTGGTTCATTTCCATGCTTCAGTTTCTTTGCTGAGATTTTATATTGTTTTCATTTGCTTCAAGATAATTTATAATCACCGGATGAAGCAGTTTTCTTATGCCTCATTTCCTGCTGATTATCCCATGTGGGCAGAAGGGGTTCTTTAGGCCTCTTGGTGTGCCACTAGGGGTATGAGTAACACTGGGTTAGTGGGGCAGAGAGCATTTCTCCCATTCTGCTTTCTGAGTTGCCTGGTGCCAGTAAGCTTCCTGGTCAATCTCTGCCACTTCTGCTGGGGGGTGGCACTTGCCTGGGCTACCTTTTGTTATTGGGTGGAGGGCTTGATAAATGTTCTTCTAAGTCACCCTCTGCCACTAGATTTGGAGTCAGGAGACATCAAGCCTGGTTTTTATCTACTGTTGTGTAGTTAGATGGGAGACATCAAGCCTAGACCATCTTGTTCTCATGAGTATAGGGCTGGGAGACAGGAGATTTTGGTTGCCTTTTGTTGCTGTGTGAATGGCTGGGAGATACAAGACTTGGATCTTCTGTTGCTGATGAGTGGGGGACCAGGAAACACTAGCCTTGTTGGCACCCCTTTTGCAGGGATAGCAGAGTTCTGCTGCCATCGGGTGGGGAAGGGGGATGTAATGTCCTGCTGTATCACTGTTAGCACTGCTGGTGTGGGCAGTGTAGCTCCTTGATTTAACACATTATTGATCAGAGAGGTATTAATATGTCTTTTGTTACCTGAACGTTATTGACCAGAGATGTTTCAATATTCATTTACATAACAAATCGCTGGCCACAGGCATTAGTTTCTGCAAAAATCCCCCAGTCAGTAATGAGTTAAATAACTCAACTTTATCTCACCTTCACTTTTCCTCTGCCTGTATAGGGCTAACCTGCAAATTACTTTTTTCTATGTTAAGGTAATAATAATGTAATCCAGAGTGGGAATTTCCTAACCTTTATTCTTTGATTTATATGAAATAAATTTACTACATGCTGTAGAAGTCTTATAAAATTATAATCCTATATGTTAAATTAGCCTAGGGCAGCGATGCATAGTTTAGCCCACAGATTTTCTTCAAGATAGTGAGAAAAGTTTTTCTTCTCATAAACATTAGAGAAGGCAAGTTAGGATGAACTCTTCTAAAGATTCAAAAATTCCTGTGATGCCAGATCATTGGGTTGTGTTCAAAAAATGGAAAGATCAATGTACAGCATTTGTCATATACCTGGTTGATTTCCTAGGAAATTATCTTGGACAAAAAGTTCATACCAATTATCCCTCATCATTAGTTGCTATTATAATACATTGCCTCTACTAAATGCATGGTTACACTACTGCTCATAAGAGTGTGTGTGTGTGTGCACATGTGCTTCTGCCTATGTTTATGAAAGAATAGTAATGAAATGCAAGAAAAATAGTATTTAACGTTGCTCTCATGATGTTTATTATTATCAAACGTCTTGGAAGTACATTCTTTGCAGAATACCTTACTGGCTCATCCCTCTCATTTTAGCCTCCTGAAAAGTCAGTTAACATACACAATATGTATTTTAAAAATTTTTTACAAGCTTATTAAATATTTGGAAAGTTTTAAAATAAATCATCTAGGGCTTCTGATTCAGTAGACCAATTTTATAAAAATCACTGAATATTATGTTTTCAATAGTGGACTGTGTAATTATTCTGGAATCTTCAACAAATCTTATTTATAATTGCTACTGTACAAAGACTGTAGCAGAAAAGTTTGTGTTCAGATACAATAATAATCATTTTTCTATTCTAGAAACCTTTATTGAGCAACTGATGCATGCCAGGCCTAAACTAAGAATACAAAGATCAGTAAGACCCTGAGGATGATGTTCAAGTGAGCAATTCTATTGTTTTAAAGTAAAATCTTTCCTATAATAGAAGTCCTGCTAATGAACCACACTGTCTAATGGTTCTGCCTTTATTTTTTCAAATATTCTGAGAAAGTTCTTGGATGGGAAGAGGAGAGGACCCAACCATAACAAGAGTTTTTAATTTGACCTATACATTCTGTACCACAGTTTTTGTGATATTAAAGTATAGTGCTTGAAATGAAAATTTTACTGAACCATGAACTAAAATGTTTCTTTGTTAGCTAGGTTGGTTTTTTGTTTGGATTTTCTGTTCATTTGTTTTTAGTGAAGAAGTTGATGTATCAACAGTATTAAAGGGGTCTTTGAAAGAGAAAAATTCCATAATTATATAATCCTAACAGAGCAGCTATTTTTGTCCTCATGTATTCCTTTCTTGTCCTTATCCACTTGCACACACGTTTTCACATAATTGCAATTTGTTGTGCATATTGTTCTGTTTTTTGCTTTGAATTTAAAGTGGCATAACTTTTAACCATGTTTCTTATAAAATACACACTTTTAATAGCTGCGTAACAGTCTAGAATTCATGCAGGCATTTTTTCAAAGACCAAATAGTGGATTTGACTTTTCTCCTATCAGTGATCTGATTTTGATTCAGATTTCACAAGTCATTTTGCTTGGTTATGCCTTAGTTGGGTTGGTTTACTACAACTTTATGAGCTTTAGGCAGAGTCTGTATAGATAAATGATTTCATTAACTGAAATAATCTTGAGAGAAAATGTTCACATTAGAGAAATTTGGAGATGGAATTGGAGGTAATTTGCAAAGGGGCACTCTTCCCTACTTTCTACTGCAGGATGATTCTCGTAGTTTTAGATACTGTCCACTGTATCTTTTTGTACTTTATCATATAGCATTTCTTGTAACCACATTACTGTTGCACAAATGCTTATCACAGTAACCAAACTGTGTTGAAAACAGGTCTTTAATCCAAGAGCAATAAATCACACATTTCCTGGTTATTACAACCATGGGATGCAGAGATAATGTTAGTTATCGATGGTAGTGAAAAGCGATTTCTATACTATTTCCATTGTTGATTTTTGGTAAAAGAAATAAAATATTATTAAGCCTCATGCTGATGCAGTTAAACTGTTAACTCAGTGACTTGTCTCATTTCAATTAAATGGTTTTATTCAGCTGGAATTAAGAAATCACTAATCTACTCCTATACTTGTCAGTATTAAGCTCTTCAATATCTGATTGAGGTTTGTGTTAATTTGTTTTCTGACCTTCACACTTACTCCTTGAATACCACACTAGGAGCCAACTTGGTGAATTCTCATCATCTTTTCTGTAAATGAAAATGGAAATTACTGGTTTTTATGGAAGGGACTTCGATTTTAATGAAAGGAAGCATTTGCTTCTCTTCAGGTCTACCATTCCAGGGGGATTAATTAGTAGAACTCTGATTATAAATGTGTCATAGTACCTGCTCCCAAGGACAGTGTTTCCTGCTGAGACAGCCTTGCAGTAGAAGAGAACTTATAACCCTGCAGTTGGAGCTTCTTATTTATTTCATCTGGGAGATAACATAATACGTTTTAAAATGGACCTGAAAAAATATAAACAGGGAGACATTTGGTGCAACTTACTCAACCTAAACTTATTATGTGTATATGTTGTGTTATTGCCATATGGACTCCCCCCATACAAGGAGAGCCAACATTAACCCTGTGTTCATATTGCACGGAGAGAACTTTTTTTTCTCTAGCTAAAACCCTAACTTTGTTTACCTAGGAACCTGTTTGGTATTAAATTTTTGACCAGGTGGGGAATGCTCTCTGTTCAATTTAATTGAATGCTTTTCTCATTTTCAGAAAGATTGTAAGATTCATTGATGACTTTACCTTACTTAGCATCTTCAGTGGAAAACAACTTGCTTTTGCGGTGTTGTAGATTTAAAGTGAAAATGAAAGGAAATGAACAATAAGAGAGAAATTATGAGAGGAGGAACAGGGTGTACTACAGGCTAAAACAAATGGGGAACTGTGGCCAGGACATATATTTGTTTAATTATTATAACAGCTATGATTTGTTCTACCAAATAAGATTGACTACGAAATTATTAGTAATATCAAGTTTGAACTAAGTTACAAAATTTTGATTTGTCCCAGAAATGAAGAGTAATTGCCACAGTCATATTTTATTTGTGTTCATTAAGGGTCTCCAATGCATACATGTTGTCGTATGTAGCATGGTAAAATATTAAATAAAAAAAATCCATGTCCTTAGAGACATTCTCTCTAATCATCATCTCTCTTATTCTAAATTGTTTCTATATGATGCCAACCAAAGGAATAGAATGTATATTTTGCCCTCAGGACAACGGATTTATAAGTCAGCTATTGAACTAAACTGTACCATAAGTTAAACACCATAAAAAGCCATACTTATTTGCTGAATTCTGCTTAATCAATCAACCTATCATAGGTTATCTATATCTATCATATGTTTATACATCTATCTGTAAAGCCGTGAAGCACAGCCATTTTTTAAGAGTTCACAGTGAAAAAGATTTAAAAATGGAAGTGATATACTTTATGTAAGTTTAGAACTGAAACAAAACAACTTTTATATGTCTTAAATGTACTCTAAGTAAAATCAGATATAAATTGATAAATCTTTGGGTTCAACCCTTCTTGAGTTTTTCAGTTTGTCCATAACTTCTCCCCATTGAACTTCCAAATCATTTTACCTTTACCTCTTTTATAGTTTTATTATTACTTTCTATTGCATATTCATTATTTCTTCTTTTCTTATTTTTTGACTAGATGGTAAGCTCCTATCTATGTCTGTATCTTCTGGAGAGCACAGTGAAATGTCTTGTATCTATTTGTAACTGATCCAATAGGAGATATGCCTATACTATATATATAAAACATATATAATATAGGTAATATATATAACTATATAATACATAATAATAAAATTATGTGAGATCTGTATCTATATCTCTCACACATACTTCTTAATTTCTTCTCTGGAAACCTCGTTTTTGCTCTTAAGACCTTCAACTAATAGGATGAGGCTCACCCACATTATGGATGGTAATCTCCTTTACGTAAACTCAACTGATTGTAGATGTTAACCACATCTATAAAATACTTTCACAGCAACACTTAGATCAGTGGTATTATAGCCTAGCCAAGTTGACAGATAAAATTACAATTAACCATTATATATATATATATATATATATATATATATATATATATATATATATAGAGAGAGAGAGAGAGAGAGAGAGAGAGAGAGAGAGAGAGAGAGAATGAACACAGAAGAGTGAGATTACAAAGAATTGGCTTACACTATTTTGGGAACAAGCCAGTCCTGAATCCCTAGTATGGGTAGTCAGGAAGGGAAGATTATGGGAAGGTTTGAATGAACCCATGGACCCATGGCATGGGCTGAAGCTGTTGTTCCTAGGTGGAATTTCTCTTCTCCCTGGTGAAACCTCAATTCTGATTTTAAGCTTTTCCATAACACTCAGACAGACCCCCTCAAATTATCTAAGATTATCACTCTTAAAGTCAACTGAATAGGGACTTTAATTACATCAGCAAAATAACTTCATGGTATATCTTGTTAGTGTTTGATTAATCAGGGGTTATCAATCAATTTAATTCAAGTAAAAATTGAATTAATTAAATTGACTATTAACCAAGTTGGAATATCAAAAGTCACACTACTAGGAATCAATAAATAAATATGTGAATGAAAAAAATGGATAAAATTGCTTATTTCAATAGCCTTAGATGATTTAATGCTTTGCAAACTAAGACATAGATAAGCTTTGCTTGTAATTTTCGAAAGGCATTGGGAATAAACTTGGTGCACATGCCACTCATATTTTAGAATATATATTTGTAATGAAACAATTTTTGTTCTGGAAAGAACACTGTTAAGTATCCTCAAGTTTTCTAGAAAGTTGACTCTAATGTGCTACTACCACATTACACTACAGCATCTCCATTTGTCACTAAGATATGGTAAATGGTGGCTGAGCATGTGGAAGGAAAGTTTTCTCAGGAGTTTAAGGATGATGTAATTAATGGGAGATAGTTAGGATTTGATGCATTTGATTAAGTTGGTTTCTTCCTATTATCTTCCAAATACTCAGCTTCACTTTGTGATATATTTGTGAACCTCTACTTGGAGGTATACACCCTAATACTTAGCTTTTATTGTGCAGTACTTGAATTATGCTTTGGCTTTGTGCTATAGAAAACCTGTGGATAGGACCAGAAGGAGATTTGGTTGTGTACTCATCCCAAAATCACTATAAAAGTCAAATCTGATTAAGCCAATCTTGACTAAATTATTCTTGTTCTTTCTAAACTGGCCGAGTTATTTCAAAAGTAAGGATTAAGTAAAATAGATAGCATCCCAACAAAGGTATTTTCAACAGTTCTTTGTAATTCTCTATAAGGAGATTTTATCTGTGTGAGATGTATATTTATTTATATAAAATTGGCTTACATAGGGAAGAAAATCTGATGTTGTATTATGGGAAGTATGGTTTTTAGCTCTCTCCATGCCAGACACAAAAAGAATAATTTTGTCTTGAAAAAGTCTAAATTACACATACCCACTGTTTATACTGTTACACTTGGTCCCACCAGCGTTAATCAGCAGTACCAGCTATTCCATAAGCAAGGCATGAACCCTAAGATAAATGACTTGGATCTCAGTTTCCCCATTTATAAAGTGGAAATAATAATATCTGCAGTCATGGAACACATTTGAGGATGAAATTAGATAATAGAAACTTTCTTTGAAAAAGTAAACTTACTGTATAAATAATGATGCTGATTATACCTGGCATCATTATCATCTAAGACTATACTTTGTAATTCCAACACAATAGGTTGAAAAAAAAACCCATTTTCTTAGGAATGAAGGATTATATGAGTAATTAGGTATTCAACAAATATTATCATCAGCCTATAATATACTAGATAATATGCTAGGCACTGGGGATACAGAAATAATAATACTTGTACTAGTTTTCTGGCCTAGGGTAAACCATATACCCTCTCTGAGGCTGTTTTCTTATTTATAAAATGGAAATAATAATTCCTATCTTATGTCTTTGTTAGAATTAAATCATATAATTCATGTGAAAGTGCCTAATAAATAATTGCTTAAAAATCATTGTCAATTCATTCTACCCAGTGATGTTCATGTCTTCTTAAGGTAAAAAATTGACTGTGTGGGGGCTTCCCTGGTGGCGCAGTGGTTGGGAGTCCGACTGCCGATGCAGGGGACGCGGGTTCATGCCCCAGTCCGGGAACATCCCACATGCCGTGGAGCGGTTGGGCCCGTGAGCCATGGCCGCTGAGCCTGCGCGTCCGGAGCCTGTTCTCCGCAACGGGAGAGGCCACAACAGTGAGAGGCCCGCGTACCGCAAAAAAAAAAAAAAAAAAAAAAAAAAAAAAAAAAAAAAAAAAAAAAATTGACTATGTGACTTTCCCTTCTCAAAAAACCTTCAGTGCCTCTCCATTGTTTAAAATATAAAGCCTAAACACCTTAGTCAGCATTTAATATTCCCTGCAATGTAAAACAACCCAATTTTCAGTCCTACTTTCTACCAGAAAATTCTCAACTAAAATCCTACTTTCTTTGTAAAACTTTCCCTGAACCTCTTGATCTTTCTTTTCCCAAATTCTTTTAGATTCATTGCCTGTGCCATTTAGTTAACAATTTTTCATGTACGATGTTTTTGCATAACTAATTGTGCTATGGTTTAAAATTATCATTTTTATTAATATATGTATACATTTTTTCTGTAAATAATTTTTGAATTCTTTAGGCACAAGGTGTTGTGATACATGCTATGATAGATATAGAGATAAATTCTGTATTTTGAAGGATTTGCAGATGGACAACTACACTATACGAGTATTGAATTTTAATTAAGCATTGTCTTAGAGATAGGGCTGGATGTTCCTGTCCAATTCAGAATTTTCAGTAACTTGAATAAATACAAAAGGTAGACTTGATAAATTTTTATTGGTGGTATTAAACAATACATTTAATCTAAGGATCAAAGTATTTAAAAGATAAATTGAAATTATGGGCTGAAAATACCCAGATGTAATTCAGCAAAGATAATATAAAATTATATAATTCACTTAAAATATTCAATTTTGTAAGTAAAGGATGGGGTATACCTAGCTTAACAGTAAATTGTGTTTAAAAGAACCTGGTGAGTTTATTGAACAAAAATTTGGTTCTAGATGTTTAACCTCAAATGGGAGAACTCTAGGCAAAGGCCTGATTTCAAGCTCACTAGGAAGTATTATCTGAGCTGCTAAAAGGCAGAGAATGTATCTTGTTTATCTCTATATACTTAGTGCTTACCACAGGGCTGTCATATAGTGAGTGCTAAGTGGATATTAGGTGAATAGATAATAATGGCTGCCATTTATTGAATGCTAAGCTATTGATTATTGACTGGTAGGCATTATGAAAGACATTGTACATATATTTCAATTAATTTTCACAGGCATCCGGTAGAGTAGGTGCTATCATAATCCCCATTTTATATAAGATAAACTCAGGCACAAAGAAGTTAAATAACTTGCTTAAGATCATGTAACTAATTGGCAGCAGTTCAGTTTTATTCCCAAGTCTCTCTTACTCCAAAGCCTGTAATATTTTCACTGGCTGCTGTTTGAAAATGCTCATTTTCTCCCAAGTTTTATCTTCATGATAAAGCAATAAACAATGAATTCAAGAAAAGATATTGTATAATTCCCAAGATGCAATCCAGTAACCTAATAGAGGTTTTCAAGTCCATGGGCCTATCCGTTAGGTAGGTAGAGCATGCCAGACAATGTGTTCTCCATCTCTATACCTGCTCCGACTAAACATGTCTAGTTTTTATATCTTCGTGAAAATGTGGAAGACACAAGTAATGACACAATCCTTATATCTAAGATTATAATCTAGTTGGTGGGAAGACAAGAAGGAGATAGAACAAAATGGATATAGGATAGTAGAGAAAGGGAAAGGAATTTAGTATTAAGTAATATTTCTTGGAAAAGATGAGGCTTGAGCTTGGTAGTTACAGGTAGAGGCAGGATACAACACACCTGGAAATATGTACACAGGTATATATCAGAGATTTTGTTCCAGATCACCACAATAAAGGGAATGTTGCAATCTTGTCACACTAATATTTTGGTTTTCCAGTGCATATAAAAGTTATGTTTACGGTATACTATAGTCTCTTAAGTGTGCAGTAGTATTACGTCTAAAGAAAAACAGTGTATATCCAATTAAAAATACTTTATTGCTAAAAAATGCTACCTATCATCTTAAACTTAAGCTAGTTATAATCTTTACCAGTGGAGGGTGTTGCCTTGATGTTGATGGCTGCTGAATGATCAGGGTGGATGCTTGCTGAAGGTTGGAATGGCTATGGCAGTTTCTTAAAATAAGACAACAATGAGGTTTGCCACATTGACTCTTCCCTTCACGAAGGATCCTCTGTAGCATGCAATGCTGTTTGATAGCATTTTACCCACAGGAAAACCTCTTCTAAAGTGGAGTCAATCTCAAACCCTGCGGCTGCTTTATCAGCTAAGTTTATGTAATATTCTAAACCCTTGTTATTTCAGTAATCTTCACCAGGAGTAGATTCTGTCTCAAGAAACCACCTTTTTGCTTATCCTCATTCTTTCAAGTTTTATCAGGAGGTTGCAGCAATTCAGGCACATCATCCATCTCCAGTTCTAAGTCTAATTCTCTTGCTGTTTTCACCACATCTGCAGTGAGTTCCTTCACTAAAGTCTTGAAGCCCTCAAAGTCATCCACGAGGATTGGAATCAACTTCTTCCAAACTCCTGTGAATGTTGATATTTTGACCTCTTCCCATGAATCACAAATGTTCTTAATGGCATCTAGAATGGTGCATCCTTTCTAGAAGATTTTCATTTGACTCTGCCCAGATCCATTAGAGGAATCACTATCTATGACATCATCATACAATATTATAATTTTTGTTTCAACCATCCAATATGATTTTTAAAACCCAAGAGGAGAAGAAAAATCTACTGGATTCACTCATATTTTTACATACTGTGTTATTATTTTTATCACTCCCCCTTTGTTAGGGAACTCCCTCTAGCCATTCTTTTAGTATAAGTCTGTCAGTGACAAACTCTTCATTTTCCTTCATGTGAGAATGCCTTGATTTCCTCTTATTCCTGAAAGCTATTTTTGCTGGATATAGGATTTTGGGTTATGGTTCTTTTATTTTAGCACTTGAAAAATATTGTGCCAATTTCTTGTGGATTCCATGTTTTCTGTTGGTAAATCCACTGTCATTTTGTCTTTCTCCTATAAGTAATGTGTTGTTTGTCTCTGGATGCTTTTAAGGTTTTTCCCTCAGTTTTTAGAGTCTTGATTATGATGTGTTTTAGTGTTAATTTCTTGGAGTTTATCATGTTTGTACACCTCTTAGGTTCTTGAATCTGTAGTTTCATGTTTTGTGGCTTTATTTTTTTTGTCAAATTAGGGAAGTTTCCAGACCAAAAACTTATCTCTGAATACGTTTTAAGCTCCACTTTCTTCCCCTTCTCCTTCTGGGACTGCAATGACATGAATGTTAGACCTTTTGTTATAATCCCACAATCCTCTGAGGCTTTGCTATTTTTTTTTTCAGTCTGCTTTCTTTCTGTTGTTCTGGTTGGATGATTTCTAGTTTTCTGTCATTCAATTCATTGATTGTTTTCTCCATGTCCTTCATTTAACTCTTGGGTCCATCCACTGAGGTTTTAAAATTTTAGTTATTGTATTTTTCTGAATAAATTCGATTTGTTTGATGAGCCATTCTTCTTTTTTTCATTTGTTTAAAGCATGCACATTATTGCTTGTCGAAGTATTATGGCCGCTTTAGTTTCTTTGTCAGAAACTGACATTCTGTGATCTTGGTGTTGGTATCTATTGATTGGTTTTTTCATTCAGTTTAAGATTCTCCTGTTTCTTCATATATTTCATAATTTTCTATTGAGAGCTTGACAATCTGTATATTATACTGTGAGACTCAGAGTCTAATTTGAATCTTCTGTTTTAGCTGGCTTCCTCTGACACCTTTCTAGAAGTGGGATGGGGAAAGTATCACTGCAGTTGGGGAGTGCTTGTTACTTTCTGGTGCGGTTGAAAGTCCTGGATCTTTACTCAGCATTTTCTGAGTAAAGAAAAGATTCATGTACTGGGGATCTGGGGATGCTCTGTTACACCCTGGTAGTGCTGAGATCACAGTTTGTTCCATGGTGTCAGGCTAGATTCAAGCCCTTATTTCCTAAAAGTTTCTTGTCTCAATAGGCTGCCTCTTTCATGGTCCTATGGCAAGATAGAAGAGGATTTTTTTTCTGCACTCCTTGGCATTTCCAGGTTGCTGGCTTCTTTAGCGTCCAGTGTGCAACATATGAAAAAAAGAAAGCCCAGAGGATTCACTGTTGTGTTGTTTCTTGAATCTTGAGGTTTCTAGCTTGTCTTCCTTCTACTCTCCACTCTCCACTTTTCAGTTTTCTTATGTTTATATATATAAACATACATATATATATATATATATATAATGTTTCTTATTTTTATGTATATAATGTTTAGGATTGTTAGTTGTACTCTGCAGGAGGAATAGGAAATTTTTCTTGGAAGTGGAAGTCCCTATATCTAATTTTATAGATGAAGAGATGGAGATTCAAATGAGGTAAATAATTTCCTCTAATATTACAGAAATAATTAAGTAGAAGAGCTAGGCTTCTCTCCTCCTAATCCATCTTCTTACAACATTGTTGTAAAAGCACTCTAATGTTAGAGTTCTCTCTATTTTTGGGTCTTCAAATTTTATTATCAATAAAAAATTGAGAAATGATATTTATCTTCACACTTTGTTCTTGGACCACATGGTATATTCTAAAAGTCTCAATTAGGCATGGATTGATCATTACTGATTTAGAGAATTATGGTTTAAAAAGTTTTGAAAATTATTTTAAGTTGTCTTTTTGCAGTTCAATCAAATGTCAATCTCAGGGCTAGTGTTTTAAACAGTTATTTTTTATGCATTGAATACTTTTATTTGCTATGGTTTTAAAACAGAGTTTCTTTAAGTTCTGCTAGCATATTTAAATTATGATTTCATTTATAAACAATACAGAAAACTTTTTAGGAGCATACCCTTTCTAATGGTGAGTTAATAATACCAGTTTTTCAAGCATGAAGGACAACTCATTGTGCATTTCCCTTTGTGTGATGTGAAAGCCATTATAGTGGGTATGACCCTTCATGCCATCCTCTGTCATTTTCCACGTCAGTCCCAGAAAGGAGTTTTGTTCTACATGCTTCTTGAAATATAGTATGTATCCATTAATGTTTTAGATTTATAACTTTTATTTCTTACCTTGCAGGATAGAGAGTGAACTGTCATATATCTGCAGAGGAAAGCATTTTGTGTAATAACATAGAACAGACTTTTTGTATACTCTTCCCTTTTCCCATTCACCACACTACAGTTCCCCTGCCTTTTAAGCAGCTATTTTAAGTATACATCAAAATACGAAAACATATTGCCTAAATGCTAGTGAAGCTCAAAGATATAAAAAGGCTTAAGGAAGGTTTAGACAAGAGGTTGGCAACCAATGTTTTATGAAAGGGTTACAGGTGAGTCTGGTATATTGATTCTCTGATCCTTTAGGTGGCCGGGTGTGGCCTGAGATAGTCAAAGCCCCTATGGTGGTGACACTCTGGCTATGAGCAGCATTTACATGTATCATGATGAAGTTAAGTTTAGGTAGCACTGATTTAGTTAGATACGTTCACAGAGGCCTCATTCATTCACTCATTTTAGGTCATAAGCAGAATCTGAAGTAAGCATTCAAGTCTTATTTCAATATGTAGGAGAAACTAGGACACTTGAAGTAGGATGGTAAACTTTGAGGTTGTTACTAAGTTTTTGTAACTTATTATTTCGTATCATTTTTAGGGGCAACATATCAGACTGGTGGGGCAACATAGCGTATTAGATTAAAAATAAGGTCTGGAGTAAGACAGAGCTGTGGTGAATTCCTACACTGGACATTTAATAATAGAATAGAACAGTAGTTAATGTTATAGTCTTTGGAGTCAAACTGGCCTGGGAGTTGAATCTGAGCTCTGGTAATTACCAACTCTGTGACCTTGGGCAAGTTATTCAATTTCTGTCTCATCTGCTAATCTCTAAAATGCTGATATACCTCATAGGATCACTTTGAGATTAAAGGAGTTAATATATAATAAGCACTAAGAAAAGAACCTGGTAGATAATATGTTTAATAAGTATTGATTATTAATAAATGAAATTATGGTTATCATTATTAGCTAGATTATATAATCATAAGGTTCACTTTATGTGACAAATTTTATGGTTAGAAGAGTAAACCCAGTTACAGTGTTCTGCTAAGGAGCATAGCTTTGGTAATTTAGGTTAGTGGAGTTGGCTTGAAATGATACTATTAAGGGCTGTATGTTTGTGTTTTGGAAGTGGGTGGTATAAGAGGGAGGAAATCACATCTTTCAACTCTTCTATGTTCTAATCAATAATATAGACATAAGAAACCAGGCTGAGATCAAAAGACCAATTCCAGTTATGGAAAGCTTGACTGAATTATATAATTTAAGATCCTAGGCATAAGTAACTGATATTCATGAAAGTTCTTGGTTGGAATTGTCACAATTACTATGTGGAACTGTGTTTACTATATTGGCTTTGGCTGTTTGTCACCAAGATACCTTCACCTGGAGGTGTGCTGTCATGCCTTGTTAAATGTCAATTCCACTCAAAAGATAAACAATTCCAACCACAGTTTCAAAGTTATCTATCTGGTTAGATCTTGAAATTTTATCTTGAACAAGGGAAGGTAAAGATAAAGAAATGATCAGCAACTACACCCAATAGTGTGACTCATTATTAAGTCTTTTCTGCATTAATCTTGGGAGCTTAAATCATTATCTAAATCATCTAGAGTTAGCTTTTCCAGTAATATGTAACTAGTATATAGCTTAATTTAGAGAAATACAACTTTATACAGAGATCGATCAATTTGACCCTGTGTTGTGGACATCTATAATCTCTTTAGATTCATTGAGTTTTTTAAGCATTCTCCTAGAACATATTTGTATTTCTAGGCGTTATGTCCTAGAAAGACTCATTAGTAAGAAAGACTAATGAAATTCTGGTGTAATTGGAAGACAATTGAAAACGACAGAGAACACGTGTCCAATTGCACTGAACCTTAGTACATCCACGCCTGGGATATGGTAGGAAATTCTGATTGCTGTAATTGAAGAAAGAAGAACTGGAAAGATCAGAGAAGGGGAAACTGAAGGCAAGGATTGATTAAGCATTATGTAGAAAGAAAAAGTAACAAAAATAAGTCCAGGCAAGAATAGAACAATATGAACTATAAAAGAGAGTTGTGTTATGTAAATATACCTTTCTATGAAGATGTCTCATAGGCACATGAAAGTAATTATATCCCAATTGTACTTAGCCATTTTTATCCTCAAACCTGTGTCTTCCTTGTATTCTTTAACTCACTTAGCAGTACCACCATCCACCCAACCGTCCAGTAAAGAAACTTGGGAGTTATTATAGACTCATTTTCTTTCAGTCTCAACTTCCAACCCATTGTCAGCTACTGTCATTTTTGCTTTCATCTCATCTCTTGAGTGGAAACTTTTTTTAAAGATCCCAGTGCCAGTACTTTAGTTAAGGATTTTGTTATTGTCTGGACTTTTATATTAGTATCCTACAGGTGTCTCACTTTTCTATTAATTCTGTATCTTCGACTCCTAGTACAGTACCTGGAATATAATAGGTAACCAACAGAAGATTTCTCTCTCTTTTATTTTTAGAAAGTTTCTATATTTAAAATGAATGAAGAAGGATAATTGATTTGTTCAACAACTTCAATTCTCATTAAGTACATTTATGAATTAAAAAGAAAGTCCATTTTATGCATAGTAGCTTGTATCTCTTAATCCTCTACCCCTATTTTGCTCCTCTTCCCTCCCCTTTCTTACTGCTATCCACTAGTTTGTTTTCTATATCTGTGAGTCTGTTCCTGTTTTGTTACATTCATTTGTTTTATTTTTTAGATTCCACATACTATGTATAAAATAAATAAGCAATAAGGATATATTGTACAGCACAGGGAAATATAGCCATTATTTTGAAATAATTTTAAATGGAGTATAATCTATAAAAATGTTGAATCACTATGCTGTACACCTGAAGCTAGTATAATATTGTATATCAACTATACTTCAATAAAAGAAAGCCCAATGTTATGGTTTGTACTTCCTTAACAGGAAGTACATTTCATTTCCACAATGGAAATGAAAACATCTACAATAGCACTTAAGTACATTCTTTAATAACTGATCCATAATTATGCTGGTAGCACCTAGGACTTTTAACTAGAAAACTAAACCTTACTATTACAGATAAAAAATATATTATTGTGTGTATTTCCTATTTTTATTTAAACAATGATATGAATATTGATATAATGATATCATGAACAATGATATGATATAATTATATTCTTACATGTGATTCCTTGTTTATATCTTTGAAAATTTTCTCTAGGAGTACAATTGCTATGTCATTAGGATATGCACATCTTCACTTTACAACATAATTGCTTCTCAACATGAGAGGCAACAGTTTACACATTTGGCAGCAGTATATGAAAGTTACTGTTCCACTTTTTCACCAACACTTAATGTTAACAAACTGTAAGATTTTTGCCAGTTAAATGACTATAAAATGATGTATTTGTGTAGTTTTAATCTTGATTTCCATGATTGCTAGTTAGATCAAGCATCCTTTATACATTTATTTGTCTTTCAGGTCTCTTCATGATTGTTTTATCATTTTGGTGATTTTCCCCTTTTTCTTTAGTAGTTTCTATCTTCCTCATGTTTTAATTTCTCTATTCCCATTTTCTTGCCTTCTTTTGGATTATTTAAAGAATTTTTAGTATTCCATTTTAATCTGTCTATTGTTTTTTGGCTATATCTCCTTATAATTTTTAGTAGTTGCCTTAGGGATTATAATATGCATAACTAAACTTTCACCACCTCGTCCATGGAATATGGACCATGGCCCTCTAATGCTCTGGGCTGTGGGTCAGTAAACTATGGCTTGCAAGCCAAATATGGACCACTGCTTTATTTTTCAATGGTACCTTTAAGAAAATATGTGGTTCTAGTCACTTTTGTCACATGTGTAGATTTGTGTAACATCACTACAGCCAAGCTGGGGAACTGTTCCATGACCACAAAGATACTTTTATAACTCATTGTAAAGCCTAACCCTTTAGTCACATCCCTCTTTACATTTTACCCCTTCATATCACAATCCCTAATTATTAATAACTTCTTCATTTCCATACTTTTGTCATTTCAAGAATGTTACATAAATGGAATGATAAGTTAAGTAACCTTTGGAGTTTGCCTTTTATTCAGCATAATTCTTTGGCAACTCATCCAGGGTTTGGCATGTATCAATATTTCATGTCTTTTTTATTGTTGAGTAGTATTCCATGGTGTGGATGTACCTTAGCTTATTTATCTACTCACCTGGTGAAGGACATATGGATTGTTTTCACTTTTTGGTTGTTACAGACAAAGCTGTTAAAACCTTCGTGTGTGAACATTTTTGTGTGAACAAAAGTTTTCATTTCTCTGGGATAAATGCACAGGAATGTAATTGCTGCGTTGTATGCAGTTGGCAAGTCTAGTTTTTAAAGGACTTGCCAAACTGTTTTCCAGAGTCACTATACATATTTTATTTTCCCTCCGGAAATTCATGAGGGCTCAGTTTCTCCACATCTTTGGATGCATTTGGTGTTGTCACTTTAAAGCATTTCAGCCATTGTGATACGGGTGTTGGTTATATCACACTGTAGATTTAATTTGTATTTCTGTAGTGACCGATGATGTTAAACATCTTTTCATGTACTTATTTGCCATCCATATATTGTATTATTCTAGGTTAGATGTCTGTCTTTTGCCCAGTTTCTAAATGGACATTTTTAAGGTATTGAGTTTTGAGAAACTTTTATATAGCCTGGGTACTAGGTTTTTGTTGGATATGTAGTTTGTAAATATCTTCTCCCAGCTGGTAGCTTTTCTCTTCATATTCTTCACATGCTCTTTCACAGTTTTTAATTTTGATGAAGACCAGTTCAATAAATTTTGCTTTTGTAGAACATGCTTTTAGTGTCAAGTCTAAGAACTCTGTATAACTCTGGATCTCAAAGATTTTCTCCTATGAGTTTTGTCTTAAAATTTTTTAATTTTAATGTTTAAGTCCATGATCCATGTTTAGGTGTAAACATGTTGTAAGAGATGTGAGGTTTAGGTCAAGATTATTTATTTTGTCTGTGGTGTTCAGTTGCTTCATTATCATTTGTTTTGTGGTTCTGTTTCTGTTTTCTCTATTCTGTTCCACTGAAATATGTGTTAATCCCTTTGCTAACATTACTCTGTCTTCATTACTGTAGCTGAATAGTAGGCTTAATATTGGGAAGAGTGATTCCTTCCACTTTGTTCTTTTCTAAAAAAAATTGAGTGAAATTCACACAACATAAAACTAACCATTTTGAAGGGAACATTCAGTAGCATTTCGTACATTCACAATATTGTCACCACTTTAGCTGTACCCCATACTTTTTGGTATGTTGCATTTTTGTTTTCATTCATCTCAAAATATTTTCTAATTTCCTTGTGATTTCTTCTTTGACCCTTGGTTGTTTCACATTATTCTTTTTAAAAAAATTTTTTTTGTTTAAATTTATTTATCTTTGGCTGCGTTATCTTCATTGCTGCATGCAGGCTTTTCTCTAGTTGCGGCGAGCGGGGGCTACTCTTCGTTGCGGTGCTTGGGCTTCTCATTGCGGTGGCTTCTCTTGTTGCAGAGCATGGGCTCTAGGTGCGCGGGCTTCAGTAGTTGTGGCTCACAGGCTCAGTAGTTGTGGCTCGCGGGCTCTAGAGCACAGGCTCAGTAGTTGTGGCACATGGGCTTAGCTGCTCCATGGCATGTGGGATCTTCCCGGACCAGGGCTCGAACCCGTGTCCCCTGCATTGGCAGGTGGATTCTTAACCATTGCACCACCAGGGAAGCCCTGGACATTATTCTTTATTAGAATTGTTTTAAGCTATTTTAAGTCCTTTGATTTTTTTTTTTTTTTTTTTTTTTTGTGGTATGCGGGCCTCTCACTGCTGTGGCCTCTCCCGTTGCGGGGCACAGGCTCCGGACGCGCAGGCCCAGCGGCCATGGCCCACGGGCCCAGCCGCTCCGCGGCACGTGGGATCCTCCCGGACCGGGGCACGAACCCGTATCCCCTGCATTGGCAGGCGGACTCTCAACCACTGCGCCACCAGGGAAGCCCCAGTCCTTTGATTTTTGACATAAACTTTAAAATAATCTTATCTATGTCTATGAGTAATTTGGTGGGATTTTAAAAGGACTTGCATCAAAGGTATATAGTTCAACCTTGGAACAGAGTGACATTTTTATTAATGTCAAATCTTTCAGTATGTGAATGTGGTATATATCTCTCCATTTATTTAAATTTTCTTTGATTTATTTTATCAACACTATAACTTTAATCATACAAGCCCTTTGCACGTTTTCTATTGATATGTAAGTCATTTAAAAATAATTATAAATATTGTGTTTTGCTCATTGATTGTATTGCTCATGATAGTATTTACAATTGCTGTTAATTTTTGAGTGTTGATCATGAATCTTATGACTTTGCTAAATGTACTTATTAGTTCTAGGACCTGCAAAGAGCAACAGTTTTATTTCTTCCTTTATAATCATAATGCTTTTTATTTTTTTAAAATTTATTCAATGGCATGGATTTCCATCACTATATCAAATAAGAGTGGTGAGAACAGGCATCTTTGCCTTGTTTCTGATCTTAAGGAGAAAGCACTCTTTTTTTCTACAATAAATGTAATGGTAGCTATAGTTTTGTTGTTGTTGTTGTTGGGTAGATGTTTGTGAGTTTGAGGAATTTTACCTCTGTTCCTGGTTTCCTGAGTTATTTTAATCAATGGGTGTTAGAAATTGTCAAATGCTTTTTCTGCAGCATTGTTGAAATGTTCATGTGATATTTTTTCTTTTGCCTGTTAATATCATAGCTTACATTGATTGATTTTCAAATATTGACCTAACCTTATTACTTTGGAGAAAACCCACAGTCAAGGTATATAGTTATTTCTATATATTACTAGATTCTGTTTTAATATTTTACTGAGTATTTTTGGGTCTATGTTCAGTCTATAGTTTTGTTTATTTCCCCTGTCTTTGTGTCATTTTGCTATCAGGATAATACTAACCCCATTAAATGAATTATGAAGTGTTCCATTCTTTTCAGTTTTCCAAAAAAGATTCTATAGAAATTGTGTTAATTCTTCTTTAAATGTTTGGTTCAGTTCTCCAGTGAAGCCGTATCAGTCTGGAGGTTTCTTTTTCAGGAGATTTTGAATGCAGTTTCTTTAATAGTCAGAGGGTTACTCAATTAATTTAATATTATGTGAATCTTGGTAGTTTGTGGTTTCTTGCATGTGGTCAATTTCATCTTAGTCATCAAATGTATGTATGTAGAATTGTTCATAGTATTACCTTTAAATGTGTGAGTTCTACAGTGATGCATCCTCTTTCATTTGTGATATTCATGATTTTTGTCTTCTTTTATTCCTTGTCAGTCTTGGTAGAGATTTATTTATTTTATTGATTTTTTAAAGACCTGGCTTTTTGTTTTAATAATTTTTTTCTGTTTTCCTGTTTTAAATGTTATTGATTTCTGGTCTTTATGATTTCCTTCCTTCTGCTTCCTTTGGATTTATTTGGGTGAGGGCTTAGCTTATCAGTTTGAGATCTTTTCTCTTATGTAAGAGTTTAGGTGCTCTAAATTTCCTTCTCAGTACTGCTTTAGCTGTGTCCCACAAATTTTCATATTATGTATTTTCTTTTATTTTCCTTGATACTTCCTCTTGGTCTCTGGATTCCTTAGAAGTGTGTCGTTTAGTTTCCAAGTGTTTTGACTTTCCTATTACGTTTTATTGATTGCTATCTTGATACTTTGCCATTTGGTGAACACATTATGATTTTGCCTCTTAAATTTGTTGAGATTTTTATGGCTAGGATACGGACTATATTGGTTAATGTTCTATGGGTAACACAAAAGATGTGTATTTTGGTGTTGGTGTTGGTGTGTTGATTAGATCTTCTTGCTGGATGCTAATAAGTTCATCTGTATCATAGCTGACACCCTGTAGTAGTTCTTTGATTAATGATAAAGGAGTGTTGACATCTCCAGTGGTTAATTGTGTATATGTCTATTTTTCCTTTCAGTTTTATATCAGCTTTTACTTCATGTATTTTGAAGCTCTGTTGTGTAGTACATATACACTTAGTATGTCTATGTTGTATTGGTGGATTGACTCTTTTATTATTATATAATCATAATGTCACTGCTAATTTTCTTTAATCTGAAATCTATTTTATCTGATATTCATATAGCCACTTCTATTTTCCTTTGATTATATTTGCATGGTGTTATGGTTAGTTTTATGTGTTAACTTGACTGGGCTGTGTTACCCAGTTGTTTGGTCAAATATCGGTCTAGATTGTAGAGTGAAGGTATTTATATGCAATTAAGATTTAAATCAGTTTACCTTCCATAATGTGTGTGGGCCTCATCCAGTTAGTTGAAGTCCTTAAGAGAAAAACCTGAGGTCCCCAGAAGAAGAAGGAATTTTTCCTCTAGAATGCCTTCAGTCTCAAGACTACAATGTCAACTCCTGCTGGAATTTCCAGCCTGTTGGCCTCTTCTACAGATTTCAGACTTGCCAGCACCTATACTCATATGAGCAATTCATCAAAATAAATCTCACTTAATCTCCCTCCCCCCCCTCCCTCCTTCTCTTTCCCCCCTCTATCAGTTTGGTTTCTCTGGAGAATCCTGACTAATACACATGGTATGCCTTTTACTTCCAAAATACCTATATTATTATAGTTAAAGGAACTTTCTTCTAAATAACACATAGATACATCATGTGGGATTTTTTTGAATATGTATCTGTTCTGCAAAGTTCTCTTTTAATTTGTGTGTTTAGACCATTTACATTAATATAGCTATTAATATATTAGGCATACAATTGCCATTTTGTTTTAATTTGCTATGTTTTTTGTTCCTCTTCTTTTCACATCTTACATAGGTTACTTGAATTTTTTTAATAATACTGTTTAGATTTATTTATTAAGTTTTAAGTATATCTCTTTATATATGTAATTTTTTAGTAGTTGTTCTAAGTATTACATTATATATTTGTAACTTATCCCAGTCTATTGGCATCAACATTTTAACAGTTCAAGCAAAGTAGAAAAATCTTACCTTCATTTTGTTTTTTTATTCTCTCCGACTGTCAGCCCTGCTGACTCTACAAGGTAGAGGTACAGATTTTCTTTTGTATTTGGCTGGAGAATTGTGGGTTTTATCACCTATCGTGGACCTTTTCTCTTGTGCTAAGCCACCATTTTTTCCTTTCCTTTGGCGAGAAGAAGGAGATTTATTTGTACATATTGGTGCTTCTGTGTTATAGGCTTTTCCAGCACCCCATATATGATATATAGGAGGCAAGAAGGAAATCCTTAGGACCTGCTACGATGTTGTTCCTCTAGCTGTATGGCTCTTAAGCCAGTCTGATTCTTCTTTTCATCTTTCAGAGTCTATGTTTGTTTTTGTATTATGTCTAGTATGTGCAAGGAATATTGGGACTACTCCATCTTAGCCAGAACCAGAAGTGCCCCACCACTTATTTTTGTAAATAAATTTTCATGTAACACAGCCACACTCATTTGTTTATGTATTGTCTCTGACTCCTTTTTCACTACAATGGCAGAATCAAATAGTTGCACCAATGACAGAGTGGACCACAGACCCTTAAATTTTTACTGTTTTGCCCTTTACAGGCCAGTGGTCCTGAACTTTAATGTTATAACAATTACTTGAGAATCTCTTTAAAATGCATATTCTCATCCAGTGGGTCTTGTGTGTGGCCTGAAATTCTGCATCTATAACAGACTTCCAAGTCTTGCCAGTGCTGCTCGTCCTCAGGCCACACTTTGAGTTGCAAGGTTCTTCTCCCCTGAGGAGCCAGTCCTGGAAGCAGGAACAAACTTAAAGCCTAAAATATTCTAAAGTAACTTTACATTTTCAAACTCTACTCTGAGAACTTCAGGCGTGTTCAAGAATATGAAACTACAATATAATAATAAGGGTGATATCTAATAAAAGCAGTAGGAAATACCTTACACCAGACTGCATTAGTAAAAATATTATGTATCTGCATCCTTTCTCTGTCATAGGGTAACAGGTCCTGTACATACTATGACCTAACTACCTACAGCCTCCTCCATTTGTGTGTTTTAATTCTTTAGGATCCATCAACTTACTCATTATTTCTTTGACATTTCCAGTTTCGGCAAAATTGAGTGTGCTAATTTTTCACTTATCAAAATATTCTTATTTTAAAAGGTTCAAATGTATTCCATATATATTTGTTTGTTTATAAACCCAATACTTGTTTCAAGGATATAATTCATTTTTAAATTCTTAGAACTATTTGAATAGGACTTTAAAATAAATATTCTTAATTTTATAATCATCTCTCTGCATTCTTACACATTCTGTAATTTCCTGGTTCTTTTGTGTTATTAGTGCTGGTTTTTATTACATACATTTTTTTTCTTTTGTTACATCACTCTGTTATTGGTCAAATCAGTCATACAATCAACTGGGTCATTCCATCATTGGATGACTTGAATAATATATATATATATATTTTTATACAGCAGGTTCTTATTAGTCATCAATTTTATACACATCAGTGTATACATGTCAATCCCAATAACCCAATTCATCACACCCCCACCCCCACCCCCCTGCCACTTTCCCGCTTGGTATCCATACACTTGTTCTCTACATCTGAGTCTCAATTTCTGCCATGCAAAGCAGTTCATCTGTACCATTTTTCTAAGTTCCACATATAAGCGTTAATATACGATATTTGTTTTTCTCTTTCTGACTTACTTCACTCTGAATGACAGTCTCTAGATCCATCCACATTTCAACAAATGACCCAATTTCATTCCTTTTTATGGATGAGTGATATTCCATTGTATATATGTACCACATCTTCTTTATCCATTCATCTGTTGATAGGCATTTAGGTTGCTTCCATGACCTGGCTATCAGTAATACTGTTGCAGTGAACATTGGGGTGCATGTGTCTTTTTCAATTATGGTTTTCTCAGGGTATATGCCCAGTAGTGGGATTGCTGGGTCATATGGTAATTCTAGTTTTAGTTTTTTAAGGAACCTCCATACTCTTCTCCATAGTGGCTTTATCAATTTACATTCCCACCAACAGTGCAAGAGTGTTCCCTTTTCTCCACACCCTCTCCAGCATTTTTTGTTTGTAGATTTTCTGATGATGCCCATTCAAACTGGTGTGAGGTGATACCTCAGTGTAGTTTTGATTTGCATTTCTCTAATAATTAGTGCTATTGAGCAGCTTTTCATGTGCTTCTTGGCCATCTGTATGTCTTCTTTGCAGAAATGTCTATGTAGGTCTTCTGCCCATTTTTGGATTGGGTTGTTTGTTTTTTTAATATTGAGCTGCATGAGCTCTTTATATATTTTGGACATTAATCCTTTGTCTGATGATTTGTTTGCAAATATTTGTTTCCCATTCTGAGGGTTGTCTTTTCATCTTGTTTATGGTTTCCTTTACTGTGCAAAAGCTTTGAAGTTTCATTAGGTCCCATTTGTTTATTTTCATGTTTATTTCCATTACTCTAGGAGGTGGATCAAAAAATATCTTGCCAGGGCTTCCCTGGTGGCGCAGTGGTTGAGAATCCGCCTGCGGATGCAGGGGACACGGGTTCATGCCCTGGTCCAGGAAGATCCCACATGCCGCAGAGTGGCTGGGCCCATGAACCATGGCCACTGGGCCTGTGCATCCGGAGCCTGTGCTCCACAACGGGAGAGGCCACAGCAGTGAGAGGCCCACGTACCACCAAAAAAAAAAGAAAAAAAAAACCAAAAAAACATCTCGCCGTGATTTATATCAAAGAGTATTCTTCCTATGATTTCCTCTAAGAGTTTTATAGTGTCCGGACTTACATTTAGGTCTCGAATCCATTTTGAGTTTATTTTAGTGTATGGTGTTAGGGAGTGTTCTAATTTCATTCTTTTACATGTAGCTGTCCAGTTTTCCCAGCACCACTTATTGAAGAGACTGTCATTTCTCCATTGTATATCCTTGCCTTCTTTGTCATAGATTAGTTGACCCTAGGTGTGTGGGTTTACCTCTGGGACTTGTATCTTGTTCCATTGATCTATGTTTCTCTTTTTGTGCCAGTACCATATAGTCTTGATTACTATAGCTTTACAGTATAGTCTGAAGTCAGGGAGTCTGATTCCTCCAGCTCTGTTTTCTTCCCTCAAGACTGCTTTAGCTATTCTGGGTCTTTTGTGTCTCCATACAAATTTTAAGACTTTTTGTTCTAGTTCCATAAAAAATGCCATTGGTAATTTGATAGGGATTGCATTGAATCTGTAGATTGCTTTGGGTAGTATAGTCATTTTCACAATATTTATTCTTCCAATCCAGGAACATGGTATATCTCTCCATCTGTCTGTATCATCTCTAATTTCTTTCATCAGTGTCTTATAGTTTTCTGCATACAGGTCTTTTGTCTCCTTAGGTAGGTTTATTCCTAGGTATTTTATTCTTTTTGTTGCAATGCTAAATGGGAGTGTTTCCTTAATTTCTCTTTCAGATTTTTATCATTACTGTATAGGAATGCAAGAGATTTCTGTGCATTAAATTTGCATCCTGCTACTTTACCAAATTCATTGATTAGTCATAGTAGTTTTCTGGTGGCATCTTTAGGATTCTCTCTATATAGTATCATGTCATCTGCAAACAGTTAGTTTTACTTCCTCTTTTCCAATTTGTATTCATTTTATTTCTTTTTGTTCTCTGCTGTGACAAGGACTTTCAAAACTATGTTGAATAATAGAGGCGAGGGTGAACATCCTTGTCTTGTTCCTGATCTTTGAGGAAATGCTTTCAGTTTTTCACTATTGAGAATGATGTTTGCTGTGGGTTTGTCACATATGGCCTTTATTGTGTTGAGGTAGGTTCCCTCTATGCCCACTTTCTGGAGAGTTTTTATCGTAAGTGGGTGTTGAATTTTGTCAAAAGCTTTTTCTGCATCTATTGAGATTATCATATGATTTTTATTCTTCAATTTGTTAATATGGTGTATCACATCAATTGATTTGCATTTATTGAAGAATCCTTGCATCCCTGGGATAAATCTCACTTGATCAAGGTGTCTGATCCTTTTAATGTGTTGTTGGATTCTGTTTGTTGAGGATTTTTGCATCTATATTCATCAGTGATACTTATCTGTAATTTTCTTTTTTTGTAGTATCTTTGTGTGTTTTTGGTAACAGGGTGATGGTGGCCTCTTAGAATGAGTTTGGGAGTGTTCCTTGCTCTGCAATTTTTTGGAAGAATTTGAGAAGGATGGGTGTTAGCTCTTCTCTAATTGTTTGATAGAATTCACATCTGAAGCCATCTGGTCCTGGACTTTTGTTTCTTAGAAGATTTTCCATCACCATTTCAGTTTCATTGCTTGTGATTGGTCTGTTCATATTTTCTATTTCTTCCTGGTTCAGTCTTGGAAGGTTGTACCTTTCTATGAATTTGTCCATTTCTTCCAGGTTGTCCATTTTATTGGCATAGAGTTGCTTCTAGTAGTCTCTTAGGATGCTTTATAATTCTGTGGTGTCTGTTGTAACTTCTCTTTTTCATTTCTAATTTTAATGATTTGAGTCCTCTCCCTCTTTTTCTTGATGAGTCTGGCTAATGGTTTATCAATTTTGTTTATCTTCTCAAAGAACCAGCTTTTAGTTTTATTGATCTTTGCTATTATTTTTTCTTTGTATTTCACTTATTTCTGCTCTGATCTTTATGATTTCTTTCCTTCTGCTAACTTTGGGTTTTTTGTGTTCTTCTTTCTCTAGTTCCTTTAGGTGTATGGTTAGATTGTTTATTTGAGATTTTTCTTGTTTCTTAAGGTAGGCTTGTAGAGCTATAAACTTCCTTCTTAGAACTGTTTTTCCTGCATCCCATAGGTTTTGGATCGTCGTGATTTCATTGTCATTTGCCTCTAGGTATTTTCTGATTTCTTCTTTGATTTCTTCAGTGATCTCTTGGTTATTTAGTAACGTATTGTTTAACCTCCATGTGTTTGTGTTTTTTACGTTTTTCTCCCTGTAATTCATTTCTAATCTCATAGCATTGTGGTCAGAAAAGATTCTTGATATGATTTCAATTTTCTTAAATTTACTGAGGCTTGATTTGTGACCCAAGATGTGATCTATCCTGGAGAATGTTCCGTATGCACTTGAGAAGAAAATGTAATCTGCTGGTTTTAGATGGAATGTCCTATAAATATCAATTAAATCTATCTGGTCTGTTGTGTCATTTAAAGCTTCTGTTTCCTTATTTATTTTCATTTTGGATGATCTGTCCTTTGGTGTAAGTGAGGTGTTAAAGTCCCCCACTATTATTGTGTTACTGTCGATTTCCTCTTTTATAGCTGTTAGCAGTTGCCTTATGTATTCAGGTGCTCCTATTTTGGGTACATATATATTTATAATTGTTATATCTTATTCTTGGATTGATCCCCTGATCATTATGTAGTCTCCTTCCTTGTGTCTTGTAACATTCTTTATTTTAAAGTCTATTTTATCTGATATGAGTATTGCTACTCCAGCTTTCTGTTGATTTCCATTTGCATGGAATATATTTTTCCATCCCCTCACTTTCAGTCTGAATGTTTCCCTCAGTCTGAAGTGGGTCTTTTGTAGACAGCATATGTATGGTCTTGTTTTTGTATCCATTCAGCAAGCCTGTGTCTTTTGATTGGTGCATTTAGTCCATTCATGTTTAGGGTAATTA
The DNA here is from genome assembly GCF_026419965.1 of Kogia breviceps. Taxonomy (NCBI): domain Eukaryota; kingdom Metazoa; phylum Chordata; class Mammalia; order Artiodactyla; family Physeteridae; genus Kogia; species Kogia breviceps. Next base: position 26,263,463 of record NC_081330.1, on the reverse strand, counting down.
TCGATTTGTATCTTCCTATGACCATTTTCTTAAATGTTTTGTGTTTGTTTTTGTAGGTCCTTTTCTCCTCTTGTGTTTCCCACTTAGAGAAGTTCCTTTAGCATTTGTTGTAGAGCTGGTTTGGTGGTGCTGAATTCTCTTAGCTTTTGCTTGTCTGTAAAGCTTTTGATTTCTCCATCAATTCTGAATGAGATCCTTGCTGGGTAGAGTAATCTTGGTTGTAGGTTCTTCCCTTTTGTCACTTTAAGTATATCATGCTACTCCCTTCTGGCTTATAGAGTCTCTGCTGAGAAATCAGCTGTTAACCTTATGGGGGTTCCTTTGTATATTATTTGTCATTTTTCCCTTCCTGCTTTTAATAATTTTTCTTCGTCTTTTATTTTTGCCAATTTGATTACTATGTGTCTCGGCATGTTTCTCCTTGGGTTTATCCTGTATGGGACTCTCTGCACTTCCTGGACTTGGGTGGCTATTTACTTTCCCATGTTTGGGAAATTTTCGACTATAATCTCTTCAAGTATTTTCTCTGGTCATTTCTCTCTCTTCTCCTTCTGGGACCCCTATAATGCAAATATAATGCAAATGTTTTTGCATTTAATGTTGTCCCAGAGGTCTCTTAGGCTGTCTTCATTTGTTTTCATTTTTTTTCTTTAGTCTGTTCTGCAGAAATGAATTCCACCATTCTGTCTTCCAGCTTACTTATCCGTTCTTCTGCCTCAGTTATTCTGCTATTGATTCCTTGTAGTGTAGTTTTCATTTCAGTTATTGTATTGTTCATGTCTGTTTGTTTGTTCTTTAATTCTTCTAAGTCTTTGTTAAACATTTCTTGCATCTTCTTGATCTTTGCCTCCATTGTTTTTCTGAGGTCCTGGATCATCCTCACTATCATTATTCTGAATTCTTTTTCTGGAAGGTTGAGTATCTCCACTTCATTTAGTTGTTTTTCTGGGGTTTTATCTTCTTCCTTCATCTGATACATAGCCCTCTGCCTTTTCATCTTGTCTGTCTTTCTGTGAATGTGGTTTTTGTTTCACAGGTTGCAGGATTGTAGTTCTTCTTGCTTCTCCTGTCTGCCCTCTGGTGGATGAGGCTATCCAAGAGGCTTATGCATGTTTCCTGATGAGAGGAATTTGTGGTGGGTAGAGCTGACTGTTGCTCTGGTGGGCGGAGCTCAGTTAAACTTTAATCTGCTTGACTGCTGATGGGTGGGGCTGGGTCCCTCCCTGTTGATTGCTTGGCCTGAGGCAACCCAACACTGGAGCCTACCTGGGCTCTTTGATGGGGCTAATGACAGACTCTGGGAGGGCTCATGCCAAGGAGTACTTCCCACAACTTCTGCTGCCAGTATCCTTGTTCCTTTGGTGAGCCACAGCCACCCCCCACCTCCATAGGAGACCTTCCAACAGTAGCAGGTAGGTCTGATTCAGTCTCCCCTGCGGTCACTGCTCCTTCCCCTGGGTCCCAATTTGCACACCACTTTGTGTGTGCCATCCAAAAGTGGAGTCTCTATTTCCCCCAGTTCTGTTGAAGTCCTGAAATCAAATCCCAGTAGCCTTCAAAGTCTGATTCTCTAGGTATTCCTCCTCCTGTTGCTGGACCCCCAGGTTGGGAAGCCTGACGTGGGGCTCAGAAACTGCACTCCAGTGGGTGAACTTCTATGGTGTAAGTGTTCTCCAGTCTTTATTTCTCCCTTTAGTATGACCTTCATGTTCATCTTTCACATGCATGGTTTCATACATTTACTATGTATTTATCCATATGCAATATATAATTGTTTTATAGGTTTCTATAACTATATAATTTTTATCGTTCTAGAGATATGATTCAGCAACTTGCTATTTTTCATTTTATCTTATGTATTTGAGAGTTGTCTCTCTAATTCATTTTTTTAACATCTTTATTGGAGTATAATTGCTTTACAATGGTGTGTTAGTTTCTGCTGTATAACAGAGTGAATCAACTATACATATACATATATCCCCATATGTCCTCCCTCTTACATCTCTCTCCCACCCTCACTATCGCACCCCTATAAGTGGTCACAAAGCACAGAGCTAATCTCCCTGTGCTATGCAGCTGCTTCCCACTAGCTATCTGTTTTACATTTGGTAATGTGTAAATGTCCATGCCACTCTCTCACTTCATCCCAGCTTACCCTTCCCCCTCCCCATGTCCTCAAGTCCATTCTCTACGTCTGCGTCTTTATTCCTGTCCTGCCCCTATGTTCTTCATGACCTTTTTTTTTTGTAGATTCCATATATATGTGGTAGCATACAGTATTTGTTCTTTTTTTCTCACTCACTTCACTCTGTATGACAGACTCTAGGTCCATCCACCTCACTACCTATAACTCAACTTTGTTTCTTTTTATGGCTGAGTAATATTCCATTGTATATATGTGCCACATCTTCTTTATCCATTCATCTGTTGATGGACACTTAGGTTGCTTCCATGTCCTGGCTATTGTAAATAGAGCTTCAATGAGCATTGGGGTACATGACTCTTTCTGAATTATCATTTTCTCAGGGTATATGCCCAGTAGTGGGATTGCTGGGTCATATGGTAGTTCTGTTTTTAGTTTTTTAGTTTTTTAAGTTCTATTTTTAGTTTTTTAAGGAGCCTCCATACTGTTCTCCCTAGTGGCTGTATCAATTTACATTCCCACCAACAGTGCAAGAGGGTTCCCTTTTCTCCACACCCTCTCCAGCATTTACTGTTTGTAGATTTTTTGATGATGGACATTCTGACTGGTGTGAGGTGATACCTCATTGTAGTTTTGATTTGCATTCCTCTAATGATTAGTGATGTTGAGCATCCTTTCATGTGTTTGTTGTTAATCTGTATATCTTCTTTGGAGAAATGTCTATTTAGGTCTTCCGCCCATTTTTCGATTGGGTTTTTTGTTCTACCCCAGTTTATTGATTGATGTTCTTATTTCTCAAATGTACACTCTTATTTTACCCCATGTACACTTGTATCAGAATTTCTCTAGGGTATATTTCTAGATGTGAATTTGAAGCTTCCTTAGGTATAACCATGTTCAACTTCAAGAGTTTTTTTCCAGTATGTGGTAATAACAATTTATACTATTGTCAGAAGAGTATGAGAGTTCCCTTCCCTATTTTCTCACATCCTTACCAACAAATGGTACAGGGAGGGAGTTTATACAAATATTTTGTTACTGTATAGATATGAAAAAAATATTTCATTATCTTTGTATTTTGCATCTCCTTTACTAATAGTGTTTATACACTCTTTGTGTTTAGAGGGCATCCAGTTTTCTCTTCTATGATTTTCCTATTCATATCATTTGAAGATTCCCACCCTCCCTCTTCAATAAACCAATAACTTCCATTGTATTTGTTTTATAATCAAAAGAAAACATTTTTCATTATGAATATTCAAACAATGTGAAAATGTGTAAAGATGAACATAAAAAATTCACTAGTCTGCTATACAACTACTCTTGTGTTCAAGGAACCCTGCTATTACAAAGTGTAGCCCAAAATTGGCCTTTAGGAACTGATTTCTTCTTAACTGCCTGTATGTTGGCTACTTCTTTTTCCCATGCTCTGTTAAAGATGAGCCAGTTCATGTATCCCATCCCTCTTTGGCAGGGCATGTCACTGTTTGGAATTTTATTTACCTGATGGCTTGCCTTGTGAATTCAAGTGTTTTAGTGAACTCAGGAAAACTTAAGATTTTGAAGGTTATTTGGCTTTTCATCATTATTAGTGTGGAAGCAATGATCTTTACAGTTTTCTGTTCTCTAAATGAAAACAGAAGTCCCCATCTTAATTTTTTTGGTAGCATCTTTATTGACATATAGTTCACATACCTAAGATTTACTCCTTTAAAGTGTACAATTATGTGGCTTTTAATATATTCACAGAGTTGTACAATCATTGCCACTGTCTCATTACAGAAAACTTCCATTGACCCAAAAAGGAACTCCATACCCATTAGTGGTCACTTCTCATTTCAGCCTCACCCCATCCCTCTGGCAACCACTAATCTACTTCATCTCTATAAATTTGCCTGTTCTAGACATTTCATATTGATGGAATCATATAATATGTGATTTTCTTGGTCTGAATTCTTTCACTTAGCATAATATTTTCAAGGTTCATCCATGTTGTACCATGTATCAGTATTGCATTCTTTTTTGTGGTCAACTAGTATTCCAACATATGGTTATCCTACATTTTGTTTATCCACTTATCAGTGAATGGACATTTGGGATGTTTTAACCTTTGGCTTTTGTGAATAATTCTGCTAAGAACACTGATTTAAAAGTTTTTATGTGAACATTTTCCATTTCTATTGGGTATATACCTAGGAGTGTAATTGCCAAGTCAATTGATAACTCTATCTTTAACTTTTTTTGAGTAACTGCCAGACTGTTTTCCAAAGTGGCTGCCCCACCTTCATTTTTGAAGGATGTATTTTCAGCATATATATCTAAGATAACACGCATTTTTTTCTTATAGCATTTTAAAGTCGTTGTTCCATTGTCTTTTGGCATTTGCTGAATATAATGGGAAGTTGCTACCATTTTTACTGTTTTTTCCTTCAAATTAATGCATGATATATATATATATATAATGCATTTATATATATATATATATATGTATATATATATATATATAGCCCATGAAAATGTTTATCTTGTTTTGATCATGAATTTATCCTTTTTTGTTACCTCTATCAGGGCTCACAAATTTATTCTGTAAGGGCCAGATAGTGACTATTTTAGGCTTTTCAGGCCAAGTGGTCTCTGTCATAACTACTTAACTGCAATTAGCATGAAAGTAGCCATGGAAAAAGCAAAAATGAGTGGATGTGGCTATGTTCCCATAAAACTTTTATTAAAAAGAAGTGTGGTGGATCAGAATTTACCTGTAGACCATAGTATGCTGACTTTTGTTCTTTATAGTTTCTGTCACTGTTAAGTGTGGAAGCCAAAAGTTTAATTGAAGTATAAACTCTGTGGACCAAGACTGAAATCAATAATTTCAGTTTGGTTTGTGACTGAAGTTTTGATTCTTGTTTTTAGCTAAATATTATTAAGGGTACTTTAAATTTTTTTTCATGTGGTTTTAATGTTTTGTTGTTATTGTTTTTATCCCCTAGCTATTAATTTTGTTTCATTGAACTAGAGATATTTTTGGAACCTGTATAATGAATACTTTGTGGAATTTTTTGAGCTTTTATTTGTGGCTTGATATAAGATCAATTTAAAAACCTATGGGCACAGTAATATAGTATAATCTTAGTTTCTTAGTTAGAATAGTCCATAGATTACTCTTAAATCAATATTATTAATTGTGATATTTAGATCTTTATTATTCTAAATTAAGTTTTGTCAATTCAGTTAATGAAAATTGAGAAAAGTTAAAAGAACCACTATTTATTTTCTAGGTATTTTCCTTTTATTGATAACCATTACATCTACATTTATTTTTTCTTTTATGGCTATATAATAGAATACTGTATGGGACTTCATATTTCCCTGAACTTGGAGAGTTAGCTTCCAAAGCTGAGGACAGAGATATGTCAAGTACTCCACATTCTTAAATAAAGCCACAGAAGTCAGGGGCAAGACACTCCCTCCAAGACTGATTAAAAAGCAATCAATCTGGCTTTGCTATCTATGGTCATCACCAATGGATTCTGTTGCTTTCTTTTCCTGGAATATAAATATATAAATATAATATAAAAAGTTGTTTGTGCAATGGGCAGATTTTGTGTTTGGAGTACTGAGCCATTAGCCTGTTGAGGTGTGCTGTAACTTTTCCCTGTCTTTTCCATAAGGAAAGAAGGGAAGTGCTTCTCCCATCCCCAAGGCACTGAAGGGAGGTTCCCAAGGATTATTTGTGGTGATTGATTGTACCTACATGCAAATTATATTAATATCTCATTCCCATTTGGACACTTGCTTATCTAGTGATATTGTACTTATGTAAGCATGGAGAAAAAGGGAATACGGGAACAATGTCAGGCCAAGGAGTGGGGACAGCACCTTGAATTCCCTATGTTTGATGTGGCAAGGAAATGGATTTCCCTGGGTCAAGGGGACATTGAAGAAATTAGTTGACCTTGAGCCATAGTTCAAAAGGGAAAACCACCAGATTATAGGACCCCAGCAGCAAAGTCTATGAAATATATTTTGGGTGATTAGATCTGGGGTTGAAAGTGGAAGAGGACAAGTCCAAGTGTTAAAAAATTGCATATTAGGAAGGACCTTCTGTGGAACTCCCTACAAAACTGATCATGTGCCCTGTAAGAGAGCTTGACACACACACTCTCTGTTTCTCTCTCTTTTGAGTACCTGTCTAACAGAAAATGTTAATTGTCAGGCAATGTTTACTAGGAAAGCATTTGGAGAAAAAAAAATATCATCTAGGCAGCCAATTATGTGAAAGAACCCCTGCTATTTCTCCTATTTCCTTTTCTCAGGCTTTACATCCCAGAAAAACTAGAACTAGAAGAGAGGGAGGGGGTTACAAGAGCAAAAGACCATACCTCCTCCCCTCTGCAGGTTCCTTGGTCTGAAGATCAAGTAAGATCTGGAGGGGAGGGAAGAAATGAGTTTAGAGTTTTTAATTGGAATATGTGCTAATAATCACTGAAAATGACCAACTGTGGAAACCACCAGAAATGTCATTAAATGGATTGAGAAGACAGGTTCAACAGGGCGTGACTGAAGGCTGTGACTGGAGGAAAAAAATTTGTTATCCATATCTCTCAGAGTTTAGTGGGTTCAATAAACCAGTTATTTATATTTTGCCTGATAATTGTTTAATAATTAAATAAATTATTTACTATGCTAAGGATCTTATGTTTTATCATAAGATGATAAAATAAGTTCATAAAATGAACTTATTTTCCCATTCAGTGCTTTATGTTTTGAATTTTACTTCAGTTGGTATTTTGCAACCCCGGCTTTCCTTTTGTTTTCATTTGTGTTGCATTTTTATGTTCACCTTTTAAAAAATTTTTCTTTCACAGATTGTTTTTCAAATCAATGTCTCTCTCACACACACACACACACACACACACACACACATCTACCTATCTGTCTTTCCAATCTCAGTAGAGGAGGTTAACTTATTCACACTTGTTTTAATAGCTGATATGGTTGATTTACTTCTGCCAATTTGTTTTATATGCTTTCTTTTAAAAAATGCATGCTTTTCCTTGGTTTTCTAACTTTCAGTATAGAGACTTCATTTTTTTGTTTTCCAGTGACTTAGAGGATCATGTTTTATATTCTCATAATAGTATCCTTTATGTTGTTCAAAAGCATTCTTTAACTTCTGAGTCAAAAATAAAATAACGTGAATGCACCATATTTGAGATAGACTATCTAGAACACTTTTAATTCTGTTTCTTTCTTCAATCTCTTGTTATCATTATAGTCAACATCTCTATTTAAATATTTGCTATTCAATTTACCTATCATATCTAAATCTATACACATACATACATATGTGGTTGTGCATGTTCATTTTAAAGAATATATATATATATATATATTTTTTTTTTTTTTTTTTTTTTTCCGGTATGCGGGCCTCTCACTGTTGTGGCCTCTCCCATTGCGGAGCACAGGCTCAGCGGCCATGGCTCACGGGCCTAGCCACTCCACAGCATGTGGGATCTTCCCAGACTGGGGCATGAACCCATGTCCCCTGCATCGGCAGGCAGACCCTCAACCACTGTACCACCAGGGAAGCCCTAAAGAATATTTTTAAATTAACATTTTAATCATTATCCTAATGATTGCATTTGTAAAAGTTACTTAAATTGTCTCAATTTTAACTAATTTCAGTGCTCACCAGTCTTTATTTTTTACCTTGACTATACTATTTTTGGAATCTTTATTTTGCTAATCTCTTTGTCAGTAGCAATATACATTCAAACATTTCTTTTAAAAAATTCATGAATAGCATGTCTTTAGACATCTTGATATCTAAGATGGTCTTCCACTTGCCATCACACATGAAAGTTGATTAAATGAGATATAAGATAGATACTCCTTCAAGTTTATTATGAAATTAACTGTTAGAAAAGTTTGAAGACAGCCTGATTTTTATTTCTTTATAGCTAAAATATTTTGTCCACCTAGTCACTCGACAAGTTTTTTCTTTATAAGCATAGTTTAAAAATTAAGGTCCCCTTTAAATCACTATTTTCATTTATGGGAATTTATCCTAAGGAGATACACAGTATTTTGGGGTATTTTTCAGGCCATTTAGAAAGTCTGTTTGAATTCAGAGAACTAGTAAGTAGATAGGTAGGTGGATGATGACAACTCTGTGGACAGAAACTCTTTTAGCTACAATGAAATGAGGATTTTAGATCACAAAAGGCAGGGAATAGCCAAATGGTTTCACCTAGTTTTAATTCTCAAACGCTTATTAGAACAATCTCTGCAGGTTTGAATGGAAAAGAGGGGGAACATTTATTCTGAATCTGGTTGTTTATTTATACTTTCCCCAGACCAGACACTGTGAGACCATGGTGATATTTAATTATAATGTCTGTCTCTGGAGGGAACCCATTGTGAATAACCCTTGCTTTATTTGAGTAAAAAAGCAGAATTTCCCCTAAGAGGTTAAGGGAGGAAGGGTTTTTTAAGAAAGAACCTTGATCCCAGTGCATTTTAATCTCATATTACTTGTCACTGATTTTGGAAATGCAAATGTCACAGGAAAGGGGCACAGTGACTTTGGCCCAGCTTTATAATGCAACCTATTTTCTAAGAAAAAAAAAAAAATCAGTGACCAGGATAATGCTGGGAACTTTAGTCTATCTCCTTAGGATAAAGCCATATGAATAAAATTCGCTGGTCAAAGGGATACAGGTTTTAAAATTTGCCAACAGTAAGTGCCCTCTTTTGCACACTTTTCCCTACCTGGAGTTTTGGCATCCTTTTTAATCTCTGTCATTCTTATATGCAAATTTTTTTTAAAATTACAACTGGTGTCTTTTCCTTTTTAATGTATTTATTCCCCACCTGCATTTCTTCTTTTGTATCTTGCCATATTTACTAAAATAATAATATTTATATTTGTCTTAGTGATAAAGCTTGTTTTTTCATGTATACACTGCAAGTTTTCCTAATTTGTTAGCTATATTTTATATATGTGTGTTTGTATATATATGTATTTGTTGTTTTAGCTACATATTTTAACATTTCTATTTAGTCCAATTTATCAATTATTACCATGTTATTTCTGATTTTAGTATTTTTCATATTTAACAATGAGTCTCTCAAACCATCTATAAAAATTATAACCTAAATTTTTTCTAGTGCTTTTACGATTTATGTTATATTTAAAACTTGGAACCACTTATAGGTTGTTTTGATAATTATGATAGAAGCAATATTTTTGGTTTGTTACTACATGACTGCTTTTTTTCAATCAATATCATTTATTGAATAAATTTATTTTTCTTTGTTGATTTGAGAAGTCGCATTTACCATGTATAAACTCCCATATATCCTTAGGTTTATTTAAAGACCTTATTCTTTTCTGTTATGTCATCCCAATACCATTTTGTTTCACATAATGTCACTAAGTAATAAACTTTGATGACTGGCAGGACAAGTCATTTTCTACTCTTCTTATTGTCTTTTTTTTTTTTTTTTTTTTTTTAAGAATAGGCAGGGATATGCTTCCAAGCACAGTAATAAGAAGGAGTATTTTCCTAGTAGATATTATGAATTGTAAAATATTATAAAAGAGTAAATATCAACTTTAGACCCTCTTTGTCAAATTCCAAATTATATTCCATAGCGATTTCAATAGAAAAATATACGGATCTGAAATTTACTACTGGATTGCCTCAATCCAAGATTAAATATTGCCTTTTATTTTTCCAAGCTTATAAGGTGTTTCCATAGTGTAGTGGTTATCATGTTTGCCTGATGTTTTTCCAAGGTTATAAAGTTCCAAAATATGGTTTTAACATTTTTATGTAGAGGCTGTGATTTTGTTGTTTTTTTACGAGCTTTATGCTGCTCCTTTGGGTTATCATTTTGTTCCACAATGTTTTTCATTGGTTTACTGTCAGAATACAGGAAAGCTATTAGTTTTGTAATTTTTTCCCAAACAGTTTACCGTACTGAACTCTTGTTTTCTCTAATAGATTTACATTTGAATCTATTGGGTTTTTCAGATAGATAATCATATCGTGTGCAAGTAACTACAGTCTTCTTTATTTCTAAAATATTTATAACTTTTACTTTGTTCTATTTTCTGAATGATGTTTTTGGTTGAAGTACTAGAAACATTAATACTAATAATTAGAGCAGACAATGTTACCTTGCTCATGATTTTCATGGTTAGTGGGGTGAGGAAAGGGGCAACTAGACACTTGTATTCAATTTGCCTTCTTACCAGTGCATTGATCCCACCATTTTCATCTATTTATTCTGCTTTTATTTTCAAATGTTTTATCTTGAAAGGGAATTTCTGGAGAAAATTCTTTGGTTTGCTTTTAGTGGTCAAAGTCACATCATACATTTGAGAGCACATTTTCACTCTGCTAAGATATATTATCAAAAGGAAGAGAGGAATATTTGAGATAAGACATCTGAAAACCTTATATCCTAAAAACAAACAAACAAAACTGACAGTGGTAAGTATTGGCAAGAACCCAGTGCTACTGGAACTCTTCTATATTACTGGTAGAAATACAAAATGGTAGTACAGCCAGTCTGGAGAACATATTGGACGTTTGTTGTAAAGTTAAACATGCACTTAACATATGACCCAACAATCTGACACCTGGATATTCCCCCCCGCCAGAGAAATGAAAACTTATGTTCATACAGAAATCTGTACATGAATGTTTATGGCAGCCCAGACATACCTGTACTCACCCATTGTAGCCCAGTACACCTATGCTTACCTAATATTCATAATGGTCAGTAAAGACACCCTAGTTCAGGCTACCATTACTCTTCATTTGCATTAATCCAATAGCTTTCTAAAATACCTCCCTCCTCTGTCCTTATTTCCAATCAGTCATCATGACTGCCAGAGTGATCGTTTTGAAATATAAGTTAAATCATATCACTTTTCTGCTCAGTTATTCCAATGACTTTCTCTATCACTCAGAGTAAAATCCAGAGTCCTTTCAATCATCTTTATAAGATACTACCTGTCTGGTTGTCTCCTGCCTCCAACTCCCTACTTGTATCTCCTTACTTCTCTAACCTTATCTCCTACTATCCTCTTATCATTCATTCGCCTCCAGCAATACTGCCCCTTTTCTGTTCTTCAAACATACCAGACCTTCCTAGACCTCAGGGCCTTTGCACTCTTTGTTCCCTCTGCTTGGTGTGTTCTTTCTGCCAATATCTATGGGTTTTGCTCTCTCATTTTTTTTTTTTTTTTTTACTTTTTTTCTCAAAGTCTCCTTCCCCATGAAGCCTACCAAATTACTTTATGTACAATTGCAAATCACTTGCATCTCTGGTACTCTCCATCCCTTTTCCCTATTTTATTTTATTAATTTTCTGTTGCAGTTCACTAAAATGTAAGCTTCTACGAAGTTAATAATTGCCTCTTGTATCTACTACTGTTTCCATCGGACTTAGAACAGTGCTGGCCACGTAGTCCGTGCTTAATACATATTTCTTGATTGACAGTGAAGACTTTAAAATTCACGTGCTCCCCTATTTTGTCAAGCACACACTTGTTTATACTATTGCTTTGCAGAAATTCAACCATGTTTTTTGTGGGAGGCATTCCTAGTGTCATAACTTCTGTGAGCATATTGCCTGTCCATTCTGAAAAAAGGTCACAAGCCTAGTAATGACCACAGCTGTATGCCATACCTGTGTGCCAATTTGTAAAGGAAATGGCAAGATTTGGAAGCATCTTCCCACATATGTTTTAAAATAGATCAGGTAGGAAACAGGAGTCTTATCTGTACTGATGCAGATCTTTATTTTACAGCCACTAATTCCTCAGAGGATTAATAAAGGATGACAGCAAGAGAAGAAAGATCTTTAGACTCATTTTTATATGATGCTTTGCCAAGAGCGACATTTATCAGGGCAGTACATGCACCACATGGAAGCAGGGGGACTTGGTAATGTGTGAATTTGTTACCATATCCAAATTAAGTCTGCTCAATTCTGTTGTCTTTCCAATTTTACATCCTTGATTACAAATTCATAAAACTGTCCCTTCTTTTGAACATAAATTCAACTGCTTCAAAAATATAATTGTTCATGTTTATCAAGTACGTAATTTGTTTTTACTTGCCAGTTACTAATTGCATATGAAATATAAATGAATTGCAGGCCATATATTCTGTGTTAACTACTGCAAGGAAAACGTTTAGTAGGTCCTGTCAACATTGGAAGTAACAAGCCTGGCATTAAACATTCCTGACACACCCTACTTCTCAACCTAGACATCTAGGAATATGTAATTAACAATGGCTTACATATACATCCACAAAATGTGGCAAAATAATATATCTTATGGAAACTGTCTTTTGAGAGGTTTTCATGCTATGAAAAGTATTTTAGCCTAACTTATTCTAGTGCCACTAACTATTGAGAAACTAAACTTCATGAAGTCAGGGATCTTGTTCATCATTTTATACCTAGGTGTATTCATTTCCTCAGGCTACTGTAACAAATTACAATAAACTTGGTGGCTTAAAACAGCAGAAATTTATTCTTTCACAATTCTGGAGACCAGAAGTCTGAAATCAAAGTGTCTGTAGGAGTGCACTCTCTCTGGAGGCTCTGGGAAAGAATCCTCCCTTGCTTCTTCCTATTTCTGATGGTTGCCCAGCATTCTTTGGTGAGCCTTGGCCTGTGGTTACTTAAATCAAGTCTCTGTTTCCCTCTTCACATTGCCTTTTCCTCTATGTGTGTCTATCTCTCAAAACTTCCTCTGCTTCTCTCTTGTAATCATATGTACCATTACATACATACATGCCAGATAATCCAGGATAAAACTCCCCCTCTCAAGATGCTTAACTTACATTCTTTGCCATATAAGGTAATTCTCTCTATTTTACATAAAAGATAATATTTACAGGTTCTGAGGATTAGGAAGTGAATATATCTTTGGAGGATGCTTTGTTTAGCCTACCACACTAAGGCAGTGCCTGACACATAATAGAAAGTTGATAAATTTAGTGACTTATATGACTTGAGCAAATCTCTCTCTTTCACTCGATCTCTGATTTTCCCACATTTAGTCTGAGAGTGCTGAATTAATTAATCATTTTGACTTGAAATGACATGAAACAACAGAACAATTAGTGAAGAAAAAAATTACATGAAATACAGATTAAGCCAGGTATAGGGTCGAGTTTGATGTTGTTCATTCCATGCTTCAGTCATTCAGTGAAAGAGAGAAAGAGACAAGTCCATGTCTTTCTGTTTCTGAGTTGGCATATCAGTCATTTCAAGGCAATATAATAAGATTTGATAGGCTTCATTTGCTAATTGTTTATAAAACACAGAGACGTTCTTACGGCAAATACATATGTGAAAGTGGGAGAAATCTCTGTAACCATATGATACTTGCAATATATTTGTTATTAGTCCAGAGCCCCAAACTTCTAAACCATGAAGAACTCTATTTGAATTATTTTTCCCAAATATTATGAGACCTAACACTGTAGAGGAAGTATACTACCATACCAAAGAAAACATACTTTTGAGAGCTAAAATTTTAATCAAGTGCAGTTTATAGTAGCTATGATTCCAAGACATTGGAATTATTGATATTTTGAAATAAAACTTTCACATTAGCATTTTAAATACATTTATGAAATCTAAATACCGTGGAAATTTGATACCTGCTATTATCTATTTTTAAAATATGCATACTTTTCCTTCAAAATTTCTATGTGGGTAGCAAATTTCTCCTTGAACTCATGTTTCCATTTAACTACTCTCAAAAGATTTTTATTCTAATTTAATGTATGTTTGCATGAAAAAATTTTATTGGTTTTCAACAAATGGTGCTGGAACAACTATACATCCATATGAAAAAAAAATGACTCTAGACACAGACCTTATACCCTTCACAAAAATTAACTCAAAATGGATCACAGACCTAAATATAAAGCACAAAATTATGAAAATTCTGGAAGGTAACATTGGAGAAAATCAAAATGAACTTGGGGATGGTGATGACTTTTTTGGATACAAAACCAAAAGCATGATCCATTGAAGAAATAATTGATAAGACAAACTCCATTAAAATTAAAAACTTCTACTCTGCAAAAGTCAGTGTCAAGAGAATGAGATGACAGGCCACAGATTTGTATAAATATTTGTGAAGGATACATCTGATAAAGAACTGGTACCCAGGGAATTCCTTGGTGGTCCAGTGCTTAGGACTTTGTGATTCCACTGCAGGAGGCATCGGTTTGATCCCTGGTTAGGGAAGTAAGATCCTGCAAGCTGCACAGCACAGCCAAGAGAACTGGTATCCAAAATATCAAAGCACTCTGTAAAAAAATTATTTTTCTTGGCTTATGAACAACAAAAACTTTATATCTCACAGTTCTGGAGGCTGGAAGTCCAAGATCAGGGTGCTGGCAAGGTCATGTGAGGGCCCTCTTCCAGGTTGTAGACTTCTCATTCAAATATACAAAGAACTCTTAAAACTCAACATTAAGAATACAACCCAACTAAAAAATAGGCCAAAGACCTTAAAAGACATCACACCGAAGAGGGTATACAGATGTCCAATACGCATATGAAAAGATGCTCCACATCATAGGTCATCAGGGAATTGCAAATTAAACAACAATGAGATACTACTACACACCTATTAGAATGGCCAAAATCCAGAACATGCACAATACCAAATGCTGGTGAGGATGTGAAGCAACAGGAACACTCCTACATTGTTGGTGGGGATGCAAGATGGTATAGCCACTTTGGAAAACAGCTGGGAATTTTCTTACACAACTCACCATACTTTTCCCATGTGATTCAGAAAATCACACTCCTTGCTGTATACCCAAACGAAACAGAAAACTTACATCCACATAAGATCCTGCACTCGAATACTTACAGCAGATTTTTTTTTTTATCATTGCTAAAACTATATGATTCCAGCTATAAGACATTCTGTAAAAGGCAAAACTGTGGAGACAATAAAAAGATCAGTGGATGCCAGGGGTTAAAGGTCATAGGGAATAGGGAGGGATGGATAGGTGGAACACAGGATTTTTAGGGCAGTGAGAATGCCATAATTATGGAAACATGTTGTATACATGTGTCCAAACCCAGAGAATTACAACACCAAGAGTGAACCATAATGTAAACTATGGACATTGGGTGATTATGATGTGTCAATATAGGCACATCAGTTGTAGAAAATGTACCACTCTGGTGGGAAATGTTGACAATGGAGAGGCTATGTGTGTGAACAGAAAGTTTATGGAAAATCTATGTACCTTTCTGCCTTTTTTTTCTGAACCTAAAGCTGCTGTAAAAGATAAAACACTTAAATTAAAAAACAGTAATTTACTGGTGACCTCATCTGCAAAAAATAAGTATATAAATAGTATTTTTGTTTTATTTTGTTTTTGGTTTTGTTTTTTACTTCTTTTAACATCTTTATTGGAGTATAATTGCTTTAGAATGGTGTGTTAGTTTCTGCTTTATAACAAAGTGAATCAGCTATGAGTGTACATATATCCTCATATCTCCTCTGTCTTGCATCTCCCTCCCACACTCCCTATCACACCCCTCTAGGTGGACACAAAGCACTGAGCTGATCTTCCTGTGCTATGCAGCTGCTTCCCACTAGCTATCAGTTTTACATTTGGTAGTGTATATATGTCCATGCCAGTCTCTCACATCGACTCAGCTTCCCCTTCCCCTTCCCTGTGTCCTGAAGTCCATTATCTACGTATGCATCTTTATTCCACTCCTGACCCTAGGTTCTTCAGAACTTTTTTTTTTAGATTCCATATATATGTGTTAGCATATGGTATTTGTTTTTCTCTTTCTGACTTCATTCTGTATGACAGTCTCTAGGTTGATCCACCTCACTACAAATAGCTCAATTTCATTTCTTTTTATGGCTGAGTAATATTCCATTGTATATATGTGCCACATCTTCTTTATCTATTCATCTGTTGATAGACACTTAGGTTGCTTCCATGTCCTGGCTATTGTAAATAGAGCAGCAATGAATATTGGGGTACATGACTCTTTTTGAAATATGGTTTTCTCAGGGTATATGCCCAGTAGGGGGATTGCTGGATCATGATAGTTTTATTTTTAGTATTTTAAGAAACCTCCATATTGTTCTCCATAGTGGTTGTATCAATTTACATTCCCACCAACAGTGCAAGAGGGTTCCATTTTCTCCACACCCTCTCCAACATTTATTGTTTGTATATATTTTGATGATGGCCATTCTGACTGGTGTGAGGTGATACCTCATTGTAGTTTTGATTTGCATTTCTCTAAGGATTAGTGATGTTGAGCATCCTTTCATGTGTTTGTTGGCGATCTGTATATCTTCTTTGGAGAAATGTCTATTTAGGTCTTCTGCCCATTATTTGATTGGGTTGTTTGTGTTTTTTATATTGAACTGCATGAGCTGCTTGTATATTTTGGAGATTAATCCTTTGTCAGTTACTTCATTTGCAAATATTTTCTCCCATTCTGGAGATTGTCTTTTCGTCTTGTTTACGGTTTCCTTCGCTGTGCAAAAGCTTTTAAGTTTCATTAGGTCCCATTTGTTTATTTTTGTTTTCATTTCCATTTCTCTAGGAGGTGGGTCAAAAAGGATCTTGCTCTGATTTATGTCATAGAGTGTTCTACCTATGTTTTCCTCTAAGATTTTTATAGTGTCTGGCCTTACATTTAAGTGTTTAATCCATTTCGAGTTTATTTTTGTGTATGGTGTTAGAGAGTGTTCTAATTTCATTCTTTTTCATGTAGCTGTCCAGTTTTTCCAGCACCACTTATTGAACAGAGTATCATTTCTCCATTGTATATCCTTGCCTCCTTTGTCATAGTTTAGTTGGCCAGTACCATACTGTCTTGATTGCTGTAGCTTTGTAGTATAGTCTGAAGTTCAGGATCCTGATTCCTCCAGCTCCATTTTTCTTTCTCAAGATTTCTTTGGCTATTTGGGGTCTTTTATGTTTCCATACAAATTGAAGTTTTTTGTTCTAGTTTGGTGAGAAATGCCATTGCTAATTTGATAGGGTTTGCTTTGAATCTGTAGGTTCCTTTGGGTAGTATAGTCATTTTCACAATGTTGATTCTTCCAATTCAAGAACATGGTATATCTCTCCATCTGTTTGTATGATCTTTAATTTCTTTCATCAGTGTATATAGTTTTCTGCATACAGGTCTTTTGTCTCCTTAGGTACATTTATTTCTAGGTATTTTATTCTTTTTGTTGCAATGGTAAATGGGATTGTTTTCTTAATTTCTCTTTTAGAGTCTTCATCATTAGTGTATAGGAATGCAAGAGATTTCTGTGCATTAATTTTGTATCCTGCTACTTTAACAAATTCATTGATTAGTCCAGTAGTTTTCTGGTAGCATCTCTAGTATTCTCTATGTATAGTATCACGTCATCTGCAAGCAGTGACAGTTTTACTTCTTCTTTTCTGATTTGGATTCTTTTGTTACTTTTTCTTCTCTGATTGCTGTGGCTAAAACTTCCAAAACTATGTTGAATAATAGTGGTGAGATTGGGCAACCTTATTTTGTCCCTGATCTTAGTGGAAATGGTTTCAGTTTTTCACCATTGAGAATTATGTTGGCTGTGGGTTTGTCATATATGGCCTTTATTATGTTGAGGTAAATTCCCTCTATGCCTACTTTCTGGAGGGTTTTTATTGTAAATGGGTATTGAATATTGTTGAAAACTTTTTCTGCATCTCGAGGTGATCATATGGTTTTTATCCTTCAAATTGTTAAAATGGTGTATCACATTGATTGATTTGTGTATATTGAAAAATCCTTGCATTCCTGTGATAGACCCCACTTGATCATGGTGTATGATCATTTTAATGTGCGGTTTGATTCTTTTTGCTAGTACTTTGTTCAGGATTTTTGCATGTCTGTTCATCAGAGATATTGGCCTGTAGTTTTCTTTTTTTGTGACATCTTTGTCTGGTTTTGGTATCAGCGTGATGGTGGCCTCAAAGAATGTGTTTGGGAGCATTCCTCCCTCTGCTATATATTCGAAGAATTTGGGAAGCATGGGTGTTATCTTTTCTCTAAATGTTTGATAAAATTCACCTGTGAAGCCATCTGGTCCTCAGCTTCTGTTTGTTGGAAGATTTAATCACAGTTTCAATGCTTCTGATTGGTCTGTTTATATATTCTATTTCATCCTGGTTCAGTGTCAAAAGGTTGTGCTTTTCTAAGAATTTGTCCATTTCTTCCAGGTTTTTCCATTTTATTGGCGTATAGTTGCTTGTAGTAATCTCTCATGATCCTTCATATTTCTGCAGCATCAGATGTTACTTCTCCTTTTTCATTTCTAATTCTACTGATTTGAGTCTTCTCCCGTTTTTTCTTGATGAGTCTGGCTAATGGTTTATCAATTTTGTTTTTCTTCTCAAAGAACAAGCTTGTAGTTTTATTGATCTTTGCTATCATTTCCTTCATTTCTTTTTCATTTATTTCTGATCTGATCCTTATGATTTCTTTCCTTCTGCTAACTTTGGGGGTTTTTTTATTCTTATTTTTCTAATTTCTTTGGGTGTAAGGTTAGGTTGTTTATTTGAGATGTTTCTTGTTTCTTGAGGTAGGATTATGTTGCTAAAACCCGCCCTCTTAGAACTGCTTTTGCTGCATCCCACAGGTTTTGGGCCATCATGTTTTCATTGTCATTTGTTTCTAGGTATTTTTTGATTTCCTCTTTGATTTCTTCAGTGACCTCTTGATCATTAATTAGGGTATTTTTTAGCCTCCATGTGTTGTATTTTTTAGAGATTTTTTTCCTGTAATTGATATCTAGTTTTATAGCATTGTGGTCAATAAAGATACTTGATATGCTTTCAATTTTCTTAAATTTACCAGGGCTTGATTTGTGACTCAAGATATGATCTATCCTGGAGGATGTTCCATGAGTACTTGAGAAGGAAGTGTATACTGTTGTTTTCGGATGGAATGTCCTATTAATATCAATTAAGTGCATCTTATTTAATGTATCATTTAAAGCTTGTGTTTCCTTATTTATTTTCATTTTGGATGATCTGTCCATTGGTGAAAGTGATTGTGTTACTGTCAATTTCCCCTTTTATGGCTGTTAGCATTTGCCTTATGTATTGAGGTGCTCCTATGTTGGGTGCATAAATATTAACTATATATCATCTTCTTGGATCGATCCCTTGATCATTATGTAGTGTCCTTCTTTGTCTCTTGTAATAGTCTTTATTTTAAAATCTATTTTGTCTGATATGAAAATTGATACTCCAGCTTTCTTTTGGTTTCCATTTGCATGGAATATCTTTTCCCATCCCGTCACTTTCAGTCTGTATGTTTCCCTAGGTCTGAAGTGGGTCTCTTGTAGACAACATATATATGTGTCTTCTTTTTATATCCATTCAGTCAGTCTGTGTCTTTTGTTTGGATCATTTAATCTGTTTACATTTAAGGTAATTATCAATATGTATGTTCCTATTACCATTTTAATTGTTTTGTGTTTGTTATTGTAGGTCTTTTCCTTCTCTTGTGTTTCTTGCCTAGAGAAGTTCCTTTAGCATTTGTTGTAAAGCTGGTTGGGTGGTGCTGAATTCTCTTAGCTTTTACTTGTCTGTAAAGTTTTTAATTTCTCTGTTGAATCTGAATGAGATACTTGCTGGGTAAAGTAAACTTGGTTGTAGGTTTTTCCCTTTTATCACTTTAAATATATCCTGCCACTCCTTTCTGGCTTGCAGAGTTTCTGCTGAAAGATGAGCTGTTAACCTTATGGAGATTTCCTTGTATGTTATTTGTTGCTTTTCCCTTCTGCTTTTAATATTTTTTCTTTGTATTTAACTTTTGATATTTTGATTAATATGTGTCTTGGCATGTTTCTCCTTGGATTTATCCTGTATGGGACTCTCTGTGCTTCCTGGACTTGATTGACTATTTCCTTTCCCATATTAGGGAAGTTTCAACTATAATCTCTTCAAATATTTTCTCAGACCCTTTCATTTTCTCTTCTTCTTCCTGGACCCTTATAATGTTTAATGTTGTTCTAGAGGTCTCTGAGATTGTCCTCAATTCTTTTCATTCTTTTTTGTTTATTTTGCTCTGCAGTAGTTATTTCCAGGCCAGTTATCTCTTCTTCTGCCTTTTTATCTTCCAGGTCACATCCGTTTTTCTGCCTCAGTTTATTCTGCTGTTGATTCTTTCTAGAGAATTTTAAATTTCATTTATTTTGTTGTTCATCATTGTTTTTTGTTCTTTAGTTCTTCTGGGTCCCTCTTAAACGTTTGTTTTATTTTCACCATTATATTTCCAAGACTTTCCAAGATTTTGGATTTTCCAAGATTTTGGATCATCTTTACTGTCATTATTCTGAATTCTTTTTCAGGTAGACTGCCTATTTCCTCTTCATTTGTTTCGTCTCATGGGTTTTTACATTGCTCCTTCATGTGCTGTGTATTTCTCTCTCTTCTCTTTTGCTTAACTTACTGTGTTTGCGGTTTCCTTTTCACCAGCTGCAGGTTCGCAGTTCCCATTGTGTTTGGCATCTGCCCCGAATGGCTAAGGTTTGTTCTGTGGGTTGTGTAGGCTTCCTTGTGGAGGGGACTTGTGCCTATGTTCTGGTGGATGCGGCTGGATCCTGTCTTTCTGGTAGGCAGGACCATGTCCAGTGGTGTGTTTTGGGGTGTCTATGAACTTATTATGACTTTTGCTGCCTCTCTGCTAATGGGTACGGTTGTGTTCCTATCTTTCTAGTTGTTTGGTATGGGGTGTCCAGCCCTGTAGCTTGCTGGTTGTTGAGTGGAGCTGTGTCTTAGCGTTGAGATGGAGATCTCTGGGAGAACTTTCACTGTTTGATATTGTGTGGGGCTGGGAAGTCTCTGATGGTCCAGTATTCTGAACTCAGCTCTCCCATCTAACAGACTCAGGCCTGACACGCGGCTGGAGCACCAAGACCCTGCGAGCCACACGGCTCAGAAGAAAAGAGAAAAAAAGGAAAGACAGCAAAATAAATAGATAAAGTTATTTAACTAAAAAAATGTTTAAAAGATTATTAAAAATTAAAAAGTTAAAAAACTAAATAAAAAGAGAGAAAGAAGTGAGCAACCAAACCAATAAACAACTCCAATGATAACAAGTGCTAAAAACTATACTAAAAAAAAAAAAAGGACAGACAGAACCCTGGGTTAAATGGTAAAAGCAAATGTATACAGGCAGAATCACAAAGAAGCATACATATACACACCCACAAAAAAGAGAAAAATGAAAAAAATATGTATATATATATATATATAAACAAAAGGAAGAGAGCAACCAAATCAGTGAACAAATCTACCAATGATAATAAGCTCTAAGTACTAAACTAAGATAAACATAAATCCAGAAACAAATTAGATACAGAAAGCAAATCCCCTTTAATCCATTTTGAGATTATTTTTGAATATGTTATGAGAAAGTAGTCCAGTTTGATTCATTTACATATAGCTGCCCAGTTTTCCCAGCCAAAGACAATTTATTGAATAGTTGGACTTTTCCCCATTATATATTCTTGGCTCTTTTGTCAGAAATTAATTGACCATATATGTGTGGGTTTATTTCTGGGCCCTGTTCCATTAATCTGTGTGTCTGTTTTTGTGACAGTGCCATACTGTTTTGATTATTGTAGCTTTGTAGTATAGTTTGAAACCAGGGATCATGATACCTCCAGCTTTTTACTTCCATATCAAGATTGTTTGGGGTATTTGAGGTCTTTTGTGTTTCCCTATAAAGTTTAGAATTATTTTCTCTAATTCTCTGAAAAATGCCAGTATTTTGATAGGGACTGCATTGAATATGTAGATTTCCTTGAGTAGTATGGTCATTTTAGCAATAGTAATTCTTCCAATTCATGAACACACTGTTTCTTTCCATTTCTTTCTGTCATCTTTAATTTCTTTCATCAGTGTCATAGTTTTTCTAGTATAGGTCTTTTATTTCCTTAGTTATATTTCTGGATATTTAATTCTTTTTTTTCTTTTTTTTTGGTGGTACATGGGCCTCTCACTGTTGTGGCCTCTCCCGTTGCAGAGCACAGGCTCCAGATGCACAGGCTCAGTGGCCATGGCTCACAGGCCTAGCTGCTCCGTGGCACATGGGATCTTCCTGGACTGGGGCATGAACCCATGTCCCCTGCATTGGCAGGCAGACTCTCAACCACTGCGCCACCAGGGAAGCCCAATATTTTATTCTTTTTAATGTGATTCTAAATAGGATTGTTTTCTTAATTTCTCTTTCTGATAGTTTATTGTCAGTGTAAAAAACTGCAACAGATTTCTGTACAATGATTTTGTATCCTGCAACTTTACTGAATTCATTGATGATTTCCAGTAGTGTTTTGGTGGCATCTTTAGAATTTTTGTGTATACAGTAACATGTCATCTGCAAACAGTGACAGTTTTACTTCTTCCTTTCCAATTTGGATCTCTGGTTTTTTTTTTCTTTTTTTCTTTTTTTTTTTTTTTGCGGTATGCGGGCCTCTCACTGTTGTGGCCTCTCCCGTTGCGGAGCACAGGCTCCGGACGCGCAGGCCTAGCGGCCATGGCTCACGGGCTTGGTTGCTCCGCGGCATGTGGGATCTTCCCGGACCAGGGCACGAACCCGTGTCTCCTGCATCGGCAGGCGGATTCTCAACCACTGCGCCACCAGGGAAGCCCGGTTTTTTTTTTTCTTTACTATCTATTTATTTATTTTTGGCTGAGTTGGGTCTTAGATGTGGCATGCAAGATCTTTCATTGTGGCACAAGGGCTGTTGCGGTGCATGGGCTTCTGTCTGGTTGTAGTTCATGGGCTTCCGTCTAGTTGTGGTGCATGGGCTCCAGAGCACATGGGCTCGGTAGTTGTGGTGTGTGGGCTCTCTAGTTGTGGTGTGCAGGTTCTCTAGTTGTAGCATGTGGGCTTAGTTGCCCTGTGGCATGTGGGGTCTTAGTGCCCTGACCAGTGATCGAACCCATGTCTCCTGCATTGGAAGGCAGATTCTTAACCACTGAACCACCAGGGAAGTCCCTAATTTGGATTTTTAAATTTCTTTTTCTTATCTGATTGGTGTGGCTAGAGCTTCCAATACTATGATGAATGAAAGTAGAGAGAGTGGGCATCCTTGTCTTGTTCCTGATTTTAAAAGAAATTGTTTCAGCTTTTCACCATTGAGTATGATGTTGGTTGTAGGTTTGTCATATATAGCCTTTATAATAGTTGAAATAGGTTCCCTCCTTACCTATTTTGTGAGGAGTTTTTGTCATAAATGGATGTTAAATTTTGTCAAAAGCTCTTTTGCATCTTTTGAGATGAACATATGATTTTGATTCTTCAATTTGTTAATGTGGTGCATCACACTGATTTATTTGTTGATATGGAACCATCCTTGCATCCCAAGGACAAATCTCACTTGATCATGGTGTATGGTCTTTTTAATGTATTGTTGGATTTAATTTACTAATATTTTGTTGAGGATATTTGCATCTATGTTTGTCAGTGATATTGGCCTATAATTTTCTTTGTTTTGTGGTGTAATTATCTGGTTTTAGTTTCAGGGTCACGCTGGCCTCATAGCATGAGTTCTGAAGCATTCCTTTCTCTTCAATTTGTTGGAATAGTTTGAGAATGCATTATTTTTTCTTAAGGTGCTTGATAGAAGTTATCTAAGAAGCCATCTGGTCCTGGAGTTTTGTTTGTTTGGAGTTATTTTTACTACTGATTCAATTTCATTACTGGTCATTGGTCTATTCATATTTTCTCTTTCTTCCTGGTTCAGTCTTGGGAGATTGTACATTTATAGGAATTTATCCATTTCTCTAGGTTGTCCATTTCATTGGCATATAATTTTTCCTAGTAATCTCTTATGATTCTTTAAATATATATTCTTTGAATATATATCTGTTAAGTCCATCTAATCTAATGTGTTGTTTAAGGCCAGTGTTTCCTTGTTGATTTTCTTTCTATAGATGACCTGTCCATTGATGTCAGTGAGACATTAAAGTCCCCTGCTATTATTGTGTTATTGTCAGGCTCTTTCGTTACGTTTGTTAATATTTGCTTTATGTATTTAGGTGCTCCTTTATTGGATGCATACATATTTAAAATTATTATATCTTTTAGTTGGATTGATCCCTTTATCATTATGTAATGACCTTCTTTGTCTCTTTTTATAGTCTTTGTTTTAAAGTATATTTTGTCTGGCAAAAGTATTGCTACCCCAGCTTTATTCTTCTTTCCATTTGAATGAAGTACTTTTTTTCCCCCTTAGTTTCAGTCTTTGTCTTTAGATCTCAAGTGAGTCTCATGTAGGCAGCATATAGATGGGTCTTGTTTTTTTCTTTATCCATTTATCATTCTCTGTCTTTTGATTGGAGCATTTAGTTCATTTACATTTAAAATTATTTATAGGTGTGCACTTATTTCCATTTTGTTAATTGTTTCAAAGTGTTTTTGTAGTTCTGTTGTTGTTTTTGTTCCTTTTTTCTTTAGCTCTCTTCCACTGTGTGTTATGTTTGGATTTCTTTCTTTTGTGTGTGTGTGTATCTATTTGAAACTTTTGTTTTGTGGTTACCATGAGGGCTATATATAGTAATAAGTATTTTATATATATATGTGTGTGTGTGTGTGTTTATCTTGTATGTATATGGCTATTTTAAGTTGATAATCCCTTAAGTTAAAAATCATTCCAACAACCCTGCATTTTTACTCCCCTACCCCATGTTTAATGTTTTTGACATCATATTATACATCTTTTTGTTTTGTGTATCCTTTAACGACTTATTGTGGATATACGTAATTTTACTACTGTTGTTTTTTAACCTTCATTAGCATTATAATAGTCCTTGAGGGTCTCCAGGCTGGTGGGCAGTGGCGGTTCATGGGTTAGCTTTCTGGGGAGCCTGAGGTGGATGCCAGCCCCCAATTTGCTGGGGCTGGGTCCGCATATGCCTAGCTGTTTAGCCTGGTGTGTCCTGGGATTGATGCTGACCAGCTGGTGTGTGGGGCTGGTTCTCAAAGCTCATAGTCTACAGGACGACTCCAAAATGGTGCTTCCTGGCACCAGTGTCCTCGTGGTAGAACAAACTCCCATAAAAAGGCTGCTGCCAGCATCTATGTCCCCAGGGGAAGTCCCAGTAATCTTCTCTCTGAGAGGCTTCTCCAAGATCAGCAAATGGGTCTGACCCAGGATTTTTTAAAGTTACTGTCTCTGCAGTGGATCTTGAAGAGTGTGAGATTTTGTGTGCACCCTTTAAGAGTGGAGTCTCTGCTTCCAGCAACCTTCAAGCTCTCCCATGTGAAATCCCCTCTGGCCTATAAAGCCAGATATTCTTGGGGCTCATCTTCCCAGTACAGGACCCTGGGTCTGGGGAGTCCAGTGTGGGGCTCTGACCCTTTGCTCCTTGGGGGGAGTCTCTGCAATTGTGATTATCTTCCATTTGTGGTTTGACTACTAGGGGTGTGAGTTTTGACTATATTGCATTTCTGCCCTTCCTACTTTCCTTGTGGAAAATCCTTACTTAGTTGTGGAACTTTCCTACTTGTGGAAAATCTTTTCTTCTAGTCTTCTATCATTGTGTGTACTTTTTAACATCTTGTTTAAGAAGTCTTAATCCAGTGTCAAGATCACAGAGATACTCTCCTATAATTTTTTTAGCTTTATTGTTTTGTCTTTTTCTCTAGTAGTTATTTCATCCATTTAGAGATGTTCTTTTTTAACCTCATGGAATATAGATCAACCTTTATTCTTCTCCATAGAGTAAACCTCTTTTACCAAGCCATTTAATAAATAGTTTTTCTCATTGATTTGGTATACCACCTCTGTTCTCTTGGTCTTTCAGTTCCTAAAAAAATTGTTTTTATCATATTGCCTTTATGAATTCTTAATACCTATGACAGTAAAATTCCCATCCTCCTTTTAGGTATTCTTTTTGTAAGTTTTCTTACTTGTAGATTTTTCTTATTTCATGTAAACTTTAGATCAGGTAACAGCCTTCTAATAAAATATTGCTTGAATTTTATTAGAATTGCATTGTTTATATATTAATATAAAGATAATCAACATTTCTATGTTGCTGTGTCTTATGATCAGAGTAAATCTCTCATTTTTTTTTCAAGGTTTTCCTTAAAGTACAGTCATTCTTCAGTATCCATTAGAGATTGGTTCCAGGAGCCCCCCACATATACCAAAATCTGCAGATACTCAAGTCCCTTAGGTAAAATATGTAGTATAATTGGCTCTTTGTATCTGTAGATTTTGCATCTGCAGATTCAACCAAGTGGGGATGGAAATATCTATCTGTGGTTGTGAAACCCATCAATATAGAGGGCCAACTGTACAGTTATTTTTTAAAAAAATCGACATATAGGTGGGCCCTCAAAGTTCATACCTGTGTTGTTCAAGGGTCAACAGTAAATGCAGTTGTCTCTTGGTATGGGTCAGAGACTGTTTCCAGTATGCACCACAGGTTCCAAAATCCACAGATGCTCAAGTCCCATAGTCAGTCCTTCACATCCACAGATTCAACAAACCTTAGATTGTAAACATAGTACATAATCCTCTTTGACTGAATTTGCAGTTCTGGAAACCAAGGATACTGAGGGCTGACTATATTTATTGAAAAAATTGTGTGTAAGTGGACCCCTGCAGTTCAAATGCATGTTGTTCAAGGGTCAACTGTATATCAAAATTATTAATACTTTTGAAAGATATTATTTGAGCTGTAGCAGGAATAGATTGTAGGAGTAAGAGTGGAAGTGGGAAGCAGGAATAGATTGTAGGAGTAAGAGTGGAAGTGGGGAACACCTAAGGAGATAGTTGTAATAGTCTTGGAAAGTGATAATGATTAGTGCCTTGGGCTAATGTGGCAGTGGAAATGGAAATAAAAGGACAGATTCAAGAGATATTTTGATGGTGGAGACAGAATAACTTTCTAGGAATTTATATAGGTGAAGGAATTACGATGAACAAAGATTACACAAATTTCCAGCTTGGGCAATGTGGTGAATGTGTGGTGCTGTTACTGAGTAGGGAGCAGCTTTGCATGGGCCAGGGTTAATAGAGGGAAAATCACACATGGCACTTCGACTGCTTATTTTTAAGTCAGGGTGAGGACTCTGTGTATACCACACCTAGGCAAATGGAACACATGTGAGATTATAGATTCATACGCCCTTGAAAACTCTAAATCAAAGTTATAAACATGGTATTATATTGTTTCTCCTTTATTAATTTCTGCATAGTATTGCTCATACCTGATCTTTGGTTTCTATATCTGAACAACTAATATAGTGGAAATCTTATGGGTATTAAATTAGAAATTTCCAAGTTTGAATCCCAGATCTGCCATTTTCTAGCTTCTTGAACTTGGAAAAATTATTCAACTTTTCTGAGTTTTTGTTTTCTTATCTGTAAAGTCAGTACAGTAGTATGTATTTCATAGAACTCTTGTCAGGATTAAATGAGAATTTGACCATAACACATGTTTGACATTGAACATATGTTTGCAATCTATCTCTTCTCTGGTCTTCTTGCCTCCATAGATG
Source organism: Kogia breviceps (assembly GCF_026419965.1). Lineage (NCBI taxonomy): Eukaryota > Metazoa > Chordata > Mammalia > Artiodactyla > Physeteridae > Kogia > Kogia breviceps. The sequence continues at coordinate 26,235,733 of NC_081330.1, read as the reverse complement.
ATATCTAGCTAATAAGTTACTAGGACAATTTTAACTTCTAACTTATAGGGCAATAATACTGTTATTCTTGATATCTTACTTCCTGTACACTGGTGGACTTCATTTCATAAAATTGTGTGCATTTTATAAAATATAATGTGTATTTTTCCTAAATAAAAATAATTTTCAAATATATCAGAGATGATAATTTAATGGAATTCTATTATGAACCATATTGTAAAATGAAAAGTGACTCTCTCATTCATTTATTCCTTTTCCCCTATTGTCATGTGGTTGTCATTTCATGAGTATGGTTTTTATTATAAGTAAACCTCTTTATTAAGAAAATTAAATATAAACAACTTAGGAATATATATATCAAAACACATTATTCTTTACAGAAAATTTAAAAGTAAATGCTAAGACACAAAGCACAAATAATCCACTGTTATGGAATTTAATTTGGGACTTGTGGAGAAAGGAAGAATGCATTTACATATTGCATGTACTTATTGTGACAGATTCCATCACACTACAGCAGTGTTTTAAGTCATTCATCCTGGGTTGTGCTGTCAGCTGTGATAACTAGAAATGCATATTGTTCCATGACAAGTTTAAAAAATGAATGACCATTATTTTGAGTAACTAGTGTTATCAAATTGTGTGTGCAGTTAAATGTCAAAATGAGAATTTACTACTTTAAAAGAAGCTTATGGGAATGGATAATGTCAAGTGTAAAAGGTTTTTATTTAGTGGCATTTTTTGGTTTTGTTTTGTAAAAGTAATAAATCTAAGAAGTTTTGAAAAGTTGGAAGTTAGAAATATGCATAAAGGAACAAGAAAGAATACCAGTAGTTATATATGTTAGTATTTTACATACTCTTACTAGTTTTCCTGAGTTGTTTTATATAACTAAGATAATCTTCTATATGCATTTTTGCATCCTGCTATTTATTTTTGAATTTATAAAAATTGAAGGCATTCACATTGTTTAAGTATTTTTAAAACTTTATTTTTAATGGTGTCAGAGATTCCATTGAATATATGTATCCTAATTTATTTAACAAATCAAGGATTTTAGGGCATTAGAGTTGTTTACAGTGTTTGCACTTTTACCAGTTACCTATTATGGTCCTGTGCAGTATACCTCGCCTTCTTCTGGGAACTACTCCTACCTACCCCTACTCTAGCCACCTTATTACCAAAGGTTCTGTCATATTCTTTCATGTTCTTACCCTCTGGGCCATAGTTGAAAGGTCATGGTGTTAGTACCTGACCTCAAGCTTGGCTAATCATTTTCTTCCTTAGAGGTTTTGAATTTATAACCCCAGAGAACATTATCCCTCTTATAGCTAAAAGTATAAGTTAAAAGCCTTGGCAGTTATTGGCAGCTGCAAATAGGATCATATGGCAAGAACTGATTTGTGGAGAAAGACAGTGAAACAGATATTCAGAGAAAACAGACCTGAAGGACAGCATTTGAATTCTTGGTCCAGTTGCTCCTGAGGCAAAGTTGTTCCCCTGTCCTTTCCACAGCTTGGTTATTCAATCCCCCTTTGGATTGATGAGCAAATAGACTACTCACTTTTAAAGCTAATTTTAGTTGAGTTTCTAAAACTTACAACCAAAGAAGCCTATTTTAAACACTGTGTTGGACATCTTTGTGGATAGAATATGGTTTGCATTTGAGATGAATTCCTTAAAATATATTATCAAAATAGAATTTCTGGATTAAATGTTATATATTTTAAGTCTCTGAATAAGGGGATTTAAATATCACCAGGTTTACAGAAATCAAAGAAGATAGTCCTGATGAGACATCAAGTTTTAGCTTATTCCTGAAGGTAATTAATTGTGAGAATGAGGCCAAGGAGTTACAATCAGATAAAGAAGCAGGTGACTCTCACCATGAAAAAAGCCAGAAACATTATGAAGGTTTCTGTGGAGAGAAGGACACATATAAGAGAAATGCATAGAAACAACAGATATTCAACATTTGATATGAGTTATACTAATTTTAAGTAAAGCTAGACAACATTCATTGGGGAAAGAATAGATTCTGTAACATGTCTTCAGAATGACATGAAAATAATGCAAGTGTGTAAGGTGGCCAAGTCTTACATTACTCAAGGAATTTTTCATGGCTGAACCACAAGTCAACATGAAGAACTTTAAACTTGTTTTAACATCACATCAATGGCAATATTTCACCAAAATTTGTTGATTTCACTCATATGTGGAATACAAATAACAAACCATAAACCCCACAAAATAAATGAACAAACAATACCAAACAAAAAACAATGTAGATGTACAGAAAAGAGTAGTGGTTACCAGAGGGGACATGGCATGGGGTGGGAGTGGTAAGGGTGAAATGAATAAATGAGGTCAACTGTATGGTGATGGATGGAAACTAAATGTTTGGTGGTGAGCCTGCTATAGTGTATAGAGAAGTTGAAGTATAATGTTGTATATTAGAAACATATGTCATAAATCAATGTTAGGTCAATTAAAATTTTGTTTAATGAGGTCAAGCATCCTATCAATCTTCTTGTGTAAAAATTTGGAAGAATTTTTAGTTTTGTGATTAGATTCTTCAGTATGATGATTCTCTGGCTCATAGGATGTCTTCTTTGAAATGTTTTTGACCAAAACTGATGTTATTCAGATTTATGATCCACTTCTTTTACCAAATTATGGTTTTATATGATTCTGTATTCTTTTCAGCAATGAAATTCATTTTTAAAGAGTGTTACAATGTGTTACAACTGTATTACAATTAAGGATATATAAAAAAGCTAAAATGTCTAGAAATATCAAGAAAGCTTTACAAATGTATTTTTGAGCAGTAGCTGTGCTGTTGTAATAAGTAAATTACCTTTGATATGACTAGTCTGAAGTGAATGTCACTTCTTTAGATACATATGGAGAAAATACATCATTTACTTGGGGGAATATTTCTTATAACCGTATATCCTAACTTCATCCCTGTCTGAAGCTAGTAACTTTGCAACCGATGCCAAATCTTAACTTGGTAGCAAAAGCTTCTATGATAGGTAGCACAGTGCCTTGCTCGTAGAATGCCCTTTGCAGATATTCACTGAATATATGTGAAGTATAATAACCTTTCTGTTCTATCTATCCTTCAGCCTTTAGACTGTATACTGCACTCATCTCAAGTGTAGTGTATATAGTGTGTGTATATATATATATATATATATGTATATATATATATATATATATATACATATATATATATATATATATACACTACCAAATGTAAAATAGATAGCTAGTGGGAAGCAGCTGCATAGCACAGGGAGATCAGCTCCATGCTTTGTGACCACCTAGAGGGGTGGGATAAGGAGGGTGGGAGGGAGGGAGACACAAGAGGGAAGAGATATGAGAACATATGTATATGTATAACTGATTCACTTTGTTATAAAGCAGAAACTAACACACCATTGTAAAGCAATTATACTCCAATAAAGATGTTAAAAAAAAAAGTAAGTATTCCCTAGATCTTTTCAGGAATGAAAAGTTTTGATTTAATCAAGCAATCTCACACTCCATATGTAAATTAACATATTTCTACCTTAGCAATAGTCTTATTATAAGAACTTAGTTTGGTTACATACATAAAATGACAGAATTCCTTTACCAAATAGAATTTTAAAATACATAAGAAAGTAATCACATTTGTACCAGACTCCATTATTGCCCACCCTCCAGAGTTCATTTTCCTGCAGACATCTTCCAGGAATAGACAAAAATACTGTGGGAAAGAACCTTACAATATACATGCAGATAGTTACATAATCTCTTTTTGCCTTGGTTTGTCTGGCTACAACACTTGCCTCAAGTACGTATGCTCTTGCTAAGCCCTTTAGCACTGGACCATGGATCGAATGAAAGTGTCTGAGCAACCCTCATCAGTGAGTTTCCCAGCCTCCATTCCATCTATTCTGGTGTCCTTCTCCACCCCAGAAATGTACTGAGAACCTAAAAAGTTTCTGCCTAAACCACATGGGTTTTCCAGACTTACTATTTGGGTGGGAGGGCTTAAGAGGTGGTCATCGGGTTGGAAGGTAGGCTAAAGGTCTTGTCTTATAGCTGCATTTACATAGAATGTACACGATTTTTAACTAGTCTATGTACTTATTTGAGATAGCTTGAGAATGCAGTGATGGAGATTTTGAAGTACTTTAACCACCTGTTCCCTACCACTCCTTGGTTTTAGCACTAAAATCACAACTTTAACCACCATAAAAAATATATATCTAAATCCTTGTTAGAACTAATAAAAATCTATAGAACATGGAGACACATTTCTGTTAAGTCCAGGGTACTTATGCTTTTGGAGTAGATCTTTGTCAGATTGAGTTCCAAGTCACCTTGAAGGAGTTGGGAAGGGAGGGAAAGTATCTCTGCCATGGATGGTGAGGGAACTACAGTAAGAGAACATTGGATCTAGGGAACATTAATTTTAAGATTTTGGTAGGAGAGATACAGTTTACAATGTTTACTTTTGTTTAGTGTTATATATTCAGTATTGAATTAAAGCAATGAAGAGATTGTTAAAGTATGATAGAGAACTTTTAAATGAAACCTTTGGAATACATATTTTGGAGTCTATGTCCAATTTTTTTTTCTCACCTGGAATTAGTTTACAAAACTAACACATATCCTCCCAAGTATTGCAGAAATAGGAGGAGAATAATTAAACTTGAACTTAGAAAAATGGAAAATGTCCTTTGATACTTCCAAAAACCTGTACTTTCCAAAGTGAGTGAGAAGGCATATAAGTTGATAGCAGAAATATTCCCTAGCTGAAAAATTTTATGTGGACATGGATATCTCATGACTCTGGAACAGTCTGTGTAACTCGTTAATGAAACCTGAAAGGAAAGAATAAGGCCCACGAAGCAGAGAGGCTGACCAAGAGCAGTAGGAAGCAGAGTAGAGAGGGCCATTTGACAGTTCTATGACTGAGACTGCCTTAGGTTGCTCAGTCAAGGGCTTTTCCTCATTGCCAACTAACTTCTGCCCTCCTCCCTGCCTAACAGTACTGAGTGAGAGTGCAGTAAGATGAACTCAGGTTATGTCCCAGCCAAGAGTCTGGCTTATTGTGATCTCTTATTCTTCCTATATTTGCATCTCTGAATTTTCATTTGACCCTAATACCCATCCTCATTTTTTGTATGGAAGAAATTGCCTTTCCATTTGCTGCATGCTGGGATTGGGAGGGGAGATTTTAGTAGACACAATATCCACCCCTCTCCTCCCGTAGAATTGTAAATGAGGGCTACTATAAACTAGAGAAGAAAATTTAATATTAAGATGGGCTATTTAAGTTCAGTAATCTCTGGTGTCAGCTGCAGTTTCTTGAAAGTCTCTCAGACATGAGATCTCTGCGTGATTGATGTAGAATTTGTGAGCACTCACAACAAAATTTACCAAAGTTACTCTATCAGTTTTACATCTGCTAAGAATTCCTGCAAGTGAGTCTTAAGTATCTTCCCAATCTTTTGGGAAGATTGATTTTATTTTTCTCCGTATCTCTAGGCTTTTGCAGAAATTTTACAGTTAAAATGGGGGGATCAGGGTGAAAATCACACATATATTCCATGAGGAAAAACTGAAAACGTTTCCGTAAATCGCTGTAGCAGGGTTGAAACAAGTAGATGGCATCTCTGCCTTTTTCCCCTCAGGGATTTTTTGTGCTCCTGGGGATGTCATCTCCCCTTTGATTGAATGGCTCACCTCTCATGTTCTTTGCCATCAGTAGAAGGCTAGGCCACATTGCCCAGCACAATATTTGCTTCTGTTCCTTGGGTGCTGCTTCTTCCCAGCAGCTGGGAAGGCATCTTGCTTTTGTCAGCTGTTTCCTTGAAACTTGTCAAGTAGAGCTGAGCTGCCTGTTAGAGCAGTGGTGACATCATTCTGTATACTTACAAGGGCGCTAGTTGCAGTGGTTTGTGAGGTGGGGGATGGCTGAGCATTATTTGAATTCTCTGCCAAAGAAGTACAAGACCAGACAGAACTCTCCTTCAGTAGAGGCTAGATCAAAAACTTCCACTCTGGTGACAACTGTAGCATGAAAGTTTCTTTCTTGGCTCGCATAGCACTTCCTCTTTTGCTGTATAGAGCTGGAGAATCTCTGCATCTCCTCGATGTCAGGTAGTCTGGTGATTTTCAAATAGTTTTTACCTGGTGCATGGTGAGCGATACAGTTTACAACAGTGCACACATACATAAATGTATATGTAACAAACAAAAATTTCATGAAACATTTAATGTGAGTCTCTCTGCTATTTTCTATTATATCCTATTCTATTAAAAATCTGCTTGTGACCCACACACTTGATTTTAAAACCTACTAATAGGTTGCTATCCACAAATGAAAAATATTGATCTAGTCCATTAACAGTTTGACCATAAATTCTTTCTTTTGCGTGTATTTATCATTTACTTGTTTTCTTAATTAAAAAATCGATTTTCGATCCCTGTGAAGAAAACTAGGCCCTACATTGATAACAGTCTAAAATCCAACAACAAAGAAAGGTAATCTCCTGTGATTCCTGTATTTTCTACATGTAGAAGAGGGAGTGTGAGAAAATGAAAATAACACTTCAGCAAGTCACATCTCTTCCCTGCGTCTCAATTTCCTCAACTGTATTATGAAGAGACTGGATTATGAATGACTTAGAAGGTCTATTTCTGGTAGAATCTGTGATTTTGTGTCGCTTCTTTCAGGGAATAGTTATGATGATGATAAGAGATACATGGTAAGTCCATGTAAGATTTTGTAATTCTCATTTGTCTATTACAAGTAGTGAATTTTCTACCTATGTTGTGCCTGAGCACTGTGCCAGATAGGTGGGGGACTAAGAAAATATAGTGAACAAATATGCTGGCAAAAATAACAGTATCTGAGCTCATAGAACTCTGCTTTACAAATCCAAGCTGCAAGGACTCCTGAATTTAGATCATAGTTTAAGGCACTAGCTGACTGTCTCTGAATATCACTTTTCTTATCAGTTTTTAACAGACTGGAGATACAATCACATAATCACAATGTCACATGTAGAAAAGAATTTGGAGATTATTTAATTCAGAGTGCACAGTAGTGTGGTCCAGAGTATTCCAGACTTGGCAAACAAACGCAAAGTAAATGTTAATATGGAATGGATTTAGTCTGCAGAGCAGAGGAATTCAGAAATCTCCCCTAAGTGGAGAGGAACTTGTTTTTAAGCATTTAATACAAACCCAGTTTTAACGAAATCATTGGCAAATTGATTTGGAAGCTGGAAAGTAAAATTCTTTTTGGATTTTTGAATATTTGGGAGAATACTTTGTAATGGTACATTATTTTTCCCTTTGGACGAAGTCCAAAATAGGTGCTTAACTCTAAGAGATTTAAAATTGTGATCTCTTCGTTGCTGAGAGGTTGTGCAGCTTTCACAAGCAAATCCAAACACTTTAAGGTGTCAGTAAGCAGTGTTCAAATGAACCTTGTCACACCTGTGACATGGTAAGAAAATTGGTCTCTTATACCCCATAAGAGGACCGCTCCATATCAAAGCAACAAATATGTATGTAAGGTCTACTGGGGGCAGACATAGCCTTTGTACTTCTGTGACTGTTTTGGAAATGGCCATTACCAAAGCTTTGTAATCAAAGTGAGAGTTGATGCACTACTCAGAATTGGCAAACATGCTGATTTAATTAGATATCAGGGTTTTTCAGTCAAAGTTCTGACACTTTCCATTAAGATTCAAAACTAAACTTATTTATTTATGAAAGATAGAGTGCTTAATAATTGTTGGGAAGGATTTTAACTTCTCGATTACTTATTCTAAGGGAAACAAGTTTATGTCAGCAGGAAGAAGGCCTCCTCTGTGAGAAATAAATGCATACATTCTCCTTTAAACCGCATGATTTAACTTATTGACTTAAGTTACCTGAATTAACCAGTTGTTTTAACATAATATACACATGACTTTATGGTTAAAAATGTATATGCAGTTTGTTTTTGAGATCAGGATCTCTGGGCTCTGTTTCCTGTATTACAAATCTGTGGCCCTAGAGACATTTGCTTCTAATTTCTTGGAGAGATTTGGTAGTATAGTATAGGGGCCAGCAAACTATGGACAGTCATTTGTTTTTTTAAATAAAAAAGCACACCAATTTATGTATATATTGTCTATGACTGCTTTTTCTCTACAGTGGCACAGCTGAGGAGTTGCAACAGAGACTGTATGGCCCCCAAGTCTAAAGTATTTACTGTCTGTCCCTTTACAGAAAAAGTTTGAATGCCTCTGGTATAATATACTTTTAAAACAGCATGGAGCAACCAAGTCAATCCTTTTTTTTTTTTTTAATGCTTGGTAATTCCTCCATCTGTGTTCTTTATCTGATTCCCTCCCATCTCTCTTTGGACTTTTTCCAGTGTGTCATCCTCTCTTTCTCCTGTGTTTTCAACCTTCTCCTCTCTATTGAGTTTCCCAGAGCCTATAATATATATTGTAGTCTCTCCTAACTTAAAAAAACAAACAACAGCAAAAAAACCTCACCCTTCCTAGCTCTTGCTCTATGTGCTCTTCTTTTTCTGAGATGCTCCTTCTTTTCACTTACTACCAACCCATATTCCTCAACATACCACATCCTGGTTTCTGTTCTTCCACTTCACTGAAACTGGAAAAGGTCACCAATCCAATGGACAATTAAAAGTCCTTGTCTTGTGTAACATTTTTGCAACATTTTATGTTACTTCTCACTGCATCCTTGAAAATTTTGCTTCTTTTGTTTCTATGACATCACTGTACCTGGTTTTTCTACTCTTTAATAGTTTCATTCCTCAGTTGCTTTTATGAGATTTTCTTTTTTGTTTGTCCTCTCCATATTGATGTTACTATGTATTCTCTCCTCTGCATAGGGGATGTATATAAGGGGAGGAAAGCAGGGGCCAGTCTAATTTAGTCACATAAATTGAATAACTACCTATATGGCTATATCCAAAATAAATATCTGCAAACTAAACATTTTTCCTAAGGTCAGGATCATATCTGTCTGGTTGACAACTTTTCCCAGATATCCTATAGACATAGCAAAAAGTGACCTCGTATTTTTTCACCTAAATCTATTTCCTGCTTTATCAAATGGCTTCACCATCCAACATGACATGTACCTCAGAAATCTTGGAGCTTTTGTCTTCAAATCATTGTCTTTTACTCGTTAAACCAATGGGTCTTTAGACGTCATAGATTATAGCTACCCCTCCCTAATATATCTCTTTTCACCTATCAATCTCTACTACAACTGCCTAGGTTAATAGTTTTTAAATCAGTATCTCTACTTGTAGCATATACCTCCCCTTCAAGTCATCCTCTACACAGTTGCAAGAGGAATATTTCTAAAGTCCAACCCAGCCTTCTTAACTAAATTGCTTATAAGATAATATTCAAACACTGTAATGTCACATAAATGGCATAGCACTAAAGATTTTACAACTGCATTCCTGTTTAGCTTTACTTTGTAGCATTACCTTACTGGTAAATTGTATTATTGTTTCCAATCACTTGCTCCCCTATCTTTTGTAAAACGTTATGCATCCCTCTCCCTTGCTATGTGGTATAATGCCACCCTATGAGACAAATATGATACCCCATTGTGAGCTTTGACTATGTGACTTAGTTGGCCAATGAGATATAAATGGAAACAGCATTGTGATACTTTCAAGCAGAACTTTAAACACCTATTCCTTAATTTCTCCAGTTCTCTTGCTTTTTTCTCTTTTGCTATGAGAGTGGTATCTTTTCATGCTGACTGATAATATGGATAATTAGTGCATAGTGTAAGCCACCAAGAGTTTTGGATCATTCATAATCATAGCAAACCTAAATCACCCTCATGTCCTACCATTTTCTAATGAGGAATTCATAATTTCTGTAACATGTCATAAACCTCCACACCTCTGTGACTTCTCCGCATTTTGTCACCTTCTCTATAAAGCCTTTCTTATTCCTCTCCCCACTGTCTCTCACTCCGATCCCTACCCTAATTATTATCCCAGTCTATCCTACAGAAATATTTCTATCAGGGAAGGAAAAAATTAACAGGATGTCCGTAACTCTGTCTTTCCTTCTCAAGAAGATAATGTTTACCTCCACCAAACCTACTTATAAACATGCTTATGGAATTTATTAAGAGAAAGAGAACTTAAAAAAATTCTTATCTAAGAACTCTTCAATAGGACATACCTGGTCTTTTTTTTTGGCTGTGTTGGGTCCTTGTTGCTGCACATGGGCTTTCTCTAGTTGTGGTGAGCGGGGGCTACTCTTCGTTGCACTGCACGGGCTTCTTATTACGGTAGCTTCTCATTGCGGAGCACGAGCTCTAGGTGTGTGGGCTTCAGTAGCTGTGGCACATGGGCTCAGTACCTGTGGCTTGCAGGCTCTAGAGTCCAGACTCAGTAGTTGTGACGCATGGGCTTAGTTGCTCCGCAGCATGTGGGATCTTCCCAGACCAGGGCTCGAACCCATCTCCCCTGCATTGGCAGGAGGATTCTTACCCACTGTGCCACCAGGGAAGTCCAATACCTGGTGTTTTAAGATTGCTTATTGTAAAAAAAAAAATGAAATTTATAGATTTATAGGATGCTGATAGCTGAAGAATGGAAGATAGTCACAGAGGCTCCTTGTTTATGTAACAAATGGAGTGTAAAACCTGGGAAGTTAACATGTACCATAAACATAGTTAACATACATTTGTTACTTTGAAACAAAATGTATCTCACTGTTGAAAAAGGGAATATTGTGGAAATTATTCCTGATACTATGGAGCCCTTTCAGAGACAGATATTCCTGCCTTTGTGCTTGCTTTGTGTTTGTGTTCTTTGCCAGTCAGTAAAGTTTGCTGTTGAGTAGTATGCATGATTCATGTGAATCTACTTTTGTCAATCCAACCCTTTGTGACACTACATTATCAATACCCATACCACGTTTTAAAAATAGACCTCAGGACACACCACCTTCAGTGTGAATGCATGGTTCTATTCATTCATTTAGTCATCCAGTCATTTAAAATTAAATCAAATCTTTTAAACCCACCCAAACAGAGAAATAGAAAATTGACAATACTTACATCTGTCCTCATGCTCCTCCACTTTTCTCACTTTCTGCCACCCTACCCAAAGTAAGTACTATCTTGAAAATTGTGGTCATTAATCTCTTGTTTGTTAAAATTATTCTACATATTTCTATGTCTAAATAAAATGTTTAGTTTTAGTCATTTTTGAATATTATGAAAAAGATAGCATGCTGTATGTAATCTACTTGGAATTGCCTTTTCATCCCATACCCTTTTCTAAAGGGATTGCAGCTTTACATTTCCACTGGCAACATATAAGAGATCCTGTTGATCCATACTGGATGTTGTAAGAAACCTTAGTTTTTGTAAGTTGAATGCATATAAAATGGCTTCTTATTGTGATTTTGGTTTGTATTTTCATCAGTGTTAATAAGGTCATTCATCTCTTCATATATTTATCAATGTATACGTTTCTTCCTCCGTGGAATTCCTCTTTATATCTTTTGCATTTGAAAAATAGTCTCGTGGTCTTTTGTTTGTGGTAATAGTATATTTTCCTGATGGTCCCTTTTGGCTATGTATATTGTGAATATTGTAAATATTTTTCCCAGTTTCAGGCTTGTATTTTTTTCTTTCTTTAAGTTGTTCTTTGCTGACCAAAAATTCTTAATTTTAGTATAATAAATTTTATCAATCATTTCTCTGAGAGTTAACTTTTTATAATTTGCATAAACTATCCTTCAACATCCTGAGTACAGAAATATTTTCACCTGTATTTTCTACTAAGATTTCTGTAGTTTTTCCTCTGACATTTAAGTCTAACTGGAATTGATTTCGTGTTTAGGGATAACTATTTTTTCACACTTCCATTAAGCGAACTGTAATTTTTTCCTACTGATCTGCTATGTCATCTTCTTAATATAACAAAAATATTTTTAATGCAAGTTTGTTTCTGAGATATCTCTTATATTCTACTTATTAGTTTGTCTATACCTATGCCACCCTCACTCTGCTTTATTATTATATCTTCACAATGTATCCTGATATCCAGCAAAACACATTTCTCTACAATATTTTTCTCCAAAAGAAGTTGATTAGTCTTAGATCTATACTTTACCATGTAAATTTTTCTAACCAGCCTATTAAGCTCTTTGAACAACCCACTTGGTATTAATATATTAATTACTAATATATTATATATATTAATTAATATATTATTAATATATATTATATATATTATATATTATTATAATGTTTTAATATATATTTTAATATATATTATATTGTATTATATATATTATTATATATTATATCATAATATTATATTATATTAATATTTTATAATATAATACATTTTATAGTATATTATATAATTATATATAATATATATTAATATATATAATTAATATATTAATATAATTGGAATTTAAGTAAATATGTAAGTTAATTTAGGATAATTGATACCTTATTATGGTAAGTTTTCTGTCTCCTTTTATTTGGATATTCTTTAATGTCATTCAATAAAACTTTATAATTTCTTATTCACACATCTTGCACAATTTGTTAGATTTACTTTTAGGTACTTCATAGTTTTGTGACTAATATACATTATATCTTATCTTAAACTGCGCTTCGCTAATTGTCGGTAGTGGACAGATACGCATTTGGCTTTGGTAGGTGGATCTTATATCCAGCCTCTTATTACATTATACAGTTATTTTATTTTATTTTATTCTGTATTTTATTGAAGTATAGTTCATTTACAATGTTGTGTTAGTTTCAGGTATACAGCAAAGTGATTCAGTTTTATATATATTTTATATATAATATATATTTATATATATATTTAATATATATAAAGCTGAATCATTCTGCTGTATACCTGAAAAATATATATATATATTCTTTTTTCTTTTTCAGATTCTTTTCCCTTATAGATTATTACAAGATACTGCATAAGGTTACCTGTGCTATATAGTAGGTCCTTGTTGGTTATCTGTGTTTTATTTAGTAGTATGTATATGTTAATCCCAAACTCCTAACTTATCCCTCCCCCTCCCTTTCCCCTTTGGTAATCATAAGTTTGTTTACTGTGTCTATGAGTCTATTTCTGTTTTGTAAATACGTTTATCTGCATCCTTTTTTTAGATTTCACATATAAGCCATATCATATTTATTTGTCTTTGTCTGGCTTACTTCACTTAGTATAATAATCTCTAAGTCCATCCATGTTGCTGCAAATGGCATTATTTCATTCTTTTGTATGGTGAGTAATATTCCATTGTGTATATATACCACTTTTTCTTTATTCATTCATCTGTCAGTGGACATTTATTTAGGTTGTTTCCATGTCTTGGCTATTGTAAATAGTGCTGCTCTGAACATTGGGATGTACATATCTTTTTGAATTAGTGTTTTACACTTACATAGTTCAGTATGATTACCACTATAGTATTAGTTAACATCTCTATCATGTCACATATTTCTTTACTGTGTTTAGAACATTTAAGATCTACTCTCTCAGCTACTTTCAAGTATATAATACAGCATTGTAAACTATAATAAAAATGCTGTGCAATAGGTCCCCAAAACGTATTCATTTTCTAACTGCAAGTTTCTATCCTTTGATAACATCTCTCCACCCCACAATTCCTGGTAACCACTATTCTTTTTTCCATTTTACAAGTTTGGCTAATTTAGATTTCACATCGAAGTTGTATCATACAGTATTTGTCTTTCTCTTTCTGACTTATCTCACTTATCATATTGCCCTAAAGGGCCACGCATGTTGTCATGAATGTTGGAATTTCCTTCTTTCTCATGGCTGGCTAATATTCCATTGTATATATATGCCACATCTTCTTTATCCATTCATTCATTAACGGACATTTAGATTGTTTCCAAAATCTTGGTTGTTGAAAATAATGCTGCAATACACATGGGAGTGGAGATATCTTTTTGATATCCTGTTATTTCCTTTGGATAAATACCCAGAAGTGGTGTTGCTGGATCATATGATAGTTCTATTTTTAGTTTTTTTGAAGAATCTCCATACTGTTTTCAATAGTGGCTACACCTGTTTACATTCCCATCAACAGTGCACAAGAGTTCCCTTTTCTCCACATTCTTTCTAACACTTTTTATCTCTTTTCTTTTAGATGACTGTCATTCAAACAGATGTGAGGAAATATCTCATTGTGGTTTTGACTTGCATTTCCCTAATGATTCACATTGTTGAACATGTTTTCATGTACCTGTTGGCCATTTCTTTGTCTTCTTTGGAAAAATATCTATTTAGTTCCTTTGCCCATTTTTTAATTGGATCGTTTGTGGGGTTTTTTGTTATTGAGTTGGAAGAGTTCTTTATATATTTTGGATATTAACCTCTTATCAGACATATGGTTTGCAAATATTTTCTCCCATTCTGTTGTTTGCCTTATCATTTTGTTGATGGTTTCCTTTGATGTGCAGAAGCCTTTTATTTTGATATATTAGCACTTGCTGATTTATGTTTTTCTTGATTGTGCTTTTGTGTAATATCCAAAAAATTGTTGTCAAGGCCAGTATCAAGGAGCTTTTTCCCCAAAAGTTTTATGGTTTCAGGTCTTATGTTTAAGTCTTTACTTTTTGTTAATTTTTGTAAATGGTATAAGATAGGGGTCTAATTTCATTTTTCTGCATGTAGTTATCCAGTTTTCCTTGCATAATTTATCGAAGAGACTGTAATTTTTCCATTGATTATTCTTGGCTCCCTTGTAAAATATTAGTTGCCTATATATGGGTAGGTTTATTTCTGTGCTCTCAAGTCTGTTGCATTGGTCTGTGTGTCTATTTTTATGCCAGTACAGTGCTATTTGATTACTATAGCTTTATAGTGTAGTTTGAAATCAGGATGTGATTTCAGCTTTGTTCATCTTTCATAGGATTGCTTTGGCCATTCAGGATCTTTTGTGGTTCCATACAAATTTTAGTATTCTTTTTTCTATTTCTGTGAAAAATGTCATTGGAATTTTTATAGGGTTTGCGTTAAATCTATACATGGCTTTGGGTAATAGGGCATTTAACAATATTAATTCTTTTGGCCCATGAACACAGAATGTTTTTCCAGTTGTTTGCTGTTTTTTCACTTTCTTTCTAATTTTTAGTATATGGGTCTTTCACTTCCTTGGTTAAATTTATTCCTGTCTTTATTTTGTTTTTTTGATGCTACTGTGAATGGGTTAGTTTTCTTTTGTTTGTTTTACACTTATTTCATTATTAGAGAAATATAATTGATTTCTGTGTGCTGATTTTATATCCTACAAATTTATTGAATTTTTTGATTAATTCCAACAGATGGTTTAGTCTTTAGGATTTTATATATATAATCAGTTATGGCGGTGTACATGGCCTGGCTGTGACAGTTTGTGGGAGGGTCAATTGGCAGAGTCCCCAAGTGGCCCAGATGATGGTAGGGTTCATGGTTGGGCCAACTGGCTATCTGGGTCTGTAGGTGGGATGGCAAGTGGGGTCAAAATTTTATTGGTTATAATTAAGTTCAGATTTTCTGTTCTCTCTTGATTATATTTTGATATGCCAGCTTTTTCTAGGAATTAAAAACTTTTTGTCTAAGTTTTCAAATGAAATAAAAATGCTTAAAATATTACCATATTTTTAAAGATTTCTGCTGTGTTTATATGTCTCATTTTTATTTCTACTATTATTTAAGTACACATTTCTCTCTTTCTTGATAATTATTAACATATTTTTATCTGTTCCTCTTTACAAAGAATGAGATTGTTTTTTGTATTGTTTTGTCCTTTTACTTATTATATTTATTGCTCACTTCACCAATATTATTTACTTCTTTCTACTTCTCTTCATTGTTCTCTGTTGTTCCACTTCTAACTTATTGACCTTTAGGCTTAACACGTTAATATTTAATCCTCATATTTTGGTAATATGATCCCTTATGTCATAAACTTTTCATCCAGTGCTGATAAAGCTCAGAATTCAAAATTTGATGTGTATTATCTATTATTAATTTCAAACTGGATTGTAATTCCCTTTATGCTTCCTCCTTCAACTGATTTCGTTTGTAAATATCACTTTATATTTCTAAATATATGGGCTTATTATCTTTTTGTTATTGATTGCTAGCATAGTTTTACCCTAGTTAGAAAATGTCATCTGTTTCATGTCCATTCTTTGCTATTTGCTATATTTTTAGTTGTGGTGATGAACTCTGCTGTCCACATTATGCTATTTAAATTTAAATGAAAAGTAAAGTTAAATGCTGCCATTTAAATTTGCATTAAATAAAATTAAATAAAATTAAAATTCAGTTAATCAGCTGCACTGGCCATTTTATAAGTGCTCTAGAGCCACATTTGGCTAGTAGCTACTGAATTGGACAGAAAACTGTTTCCCTCATGGCAGCAAGTTCTATTGAACAGAGCTTGGCTAGAATGTAAACAGTTATTAAAATGTTCCTTATCTGCTTAAGAATAATATGCCTTCACTAAATTTGGCATGTCAGTTCTATATTTTATTCTTTCTTTTATTTTTTAATCTATCAAACCTGAGAGGAGAGTGTTAGACTCTCCCACAATGATTGTATATTTACCAATTTCTTTTTAAAGTTTATTTAATTTTCACATTACATGTTCTGAGTCTCTGTTATTAGTGGAATACAAGTTTATAATGTTTATATCACCTTTTGAATTTTTTCTCTTTTATTCTACATTGATCATCTTTACCTTTAATATTGCCTTTTCCCTGAAAATCTATTTTATTGATATTAACATAGCTATATCTGCTTTCTTTTGCTAAGTACTATCCTGATATTTTATTTACCTTCAATCATTAGAAATCCCTGTGTTTTTATAGTATACTCCCAAAATTAACCAAAGCTCTTAATTTACCCACCTGTTTATTTTTTTTACAAGTCTTATATTCCATTATTATGTTCTCAATTCAGTATTCTTCCTTTAATTTTTGGTTCCATTAGAAAAGATTTCTATGTTGTCTTTGTTCTTGATCAGTAATTTAACAAGTTACAAAATTCTAGACTGAGAATTTTTTTTTCAGCACATTGAAAATAGCCTGTCTTTGCCTAGTGGTAGTGTGTGTGTGTGTGTGTGTGTGTGTGTGTGTGTGTGTGTGTGTATACTCTCAGTTTTATTGTTATTTCTTGGTGGAAATATATCTTTGATTTTTGTTTGCATTTTAAAATTCTTTGTGTTTGATGTTCTGAAGTTCTATGATGTGTGAGGGATAGATTTAGATTTTTCTTAAATTGCAGTTAGAATCATTTTGATAAACATATTTGAGGCTTTAATTTTCAATGATTCTCAAACAATATCACTTTTATTATTTCCTTTCCCTCATTTTTTCTCTTTTGTTCTTTTGCATTGCCTTTTGGATTGTCTCAGTCTTCCACATCTCTCTCACATTCCCATGCCTCCTTGTCCCTGTGTTGCCTTTGTTTCATTTTGTTCAATTATTCTCTAGTTCATGACTTTTCTCTTTAGTAGTGTATTATCTGATATCTAACTGTATTTTTCCTTTTGAGGAACATTATTTTTTATTGCAAACTTGCCAAGTACTTTAAAAATAAAGAGTTTGTTATTTTTGCTTTCATTTCCTCCTTTTATGTATTTATTTTTACATAAGTATTTTTTATGAGAAAAATTTTCACATATACACAAAAGCAGAGTCTGACAAATCCCTAGGTAACATCACACACCTTTAACACAAATAACATTTTGCTGTACTTATTTTGTTTATCTCCCCTCTGCCATTTTTTGTTAGAGTATTTTTAAGCAAATCTCAGATGTCATTTATCCCCCCATCCAAGTACTGCAGTATATATCTTCAAACAAAAAACAAGAAAGGGCAAGTTTTCTTTTCTTTTACATAGACAAAATGACAACAAAGTTAACACTGATTCCTTAATACTATCTAAACCCATGTTAATATCCAAATTTTCCTAACTGTTTACCTTTTTGTTGTTTTACAGTTAACTTGTTTTCATCAGGATCTATGCAAGGTCTATTCACTGAAAATGATTTTTATTGTCTTATGTCTCTTTAGATCTCCTTTAAATCGAACCAAGTCAGATCCTCTTCCCATTTGTTGCTATGTATTTGTTGATGAAACTAGATTATTTATTCTGTAGAATGGTCCATATTCTACATTTGGTTTAATGCCTTATATACTGTATCACATCAAGAGGCACATATCTGAGTGTCTCACTTTTACTAGTGTACTAAGATTTATTCATGAGTTCAGGTGATGACTTTCTGATCCTTCTATTGTAAAATTCCTAACAATGATTATTGCCCAATTGTGATTTTTATTAGGGGATGCAAAATGTTGATTTTCCAATTTTATAATTCCCACAGCATTTAATACCTTGGATTTACTCAGTAGACGATTTTTTAAATCAACTATTCTTTTCATATTACTCTCTCCTTTTATACAATGGAAAGTATACCTCCTTGTAATCTCAACTATGTTAATATAAATCATTTTAATATATTATCCAGAATTTTATTTGCTTTTAAATAATGTGAGACTTTTTAGTTTTCCACATTGTTTGAAACTGAAGTTCTTAAATTATAATAGCTTTTTATAATTATGTATTTATATTTTAATATCTGATATTTGCCCAGGCCTTAATTACCATTCTTTAGGGTTTTTAAGAAATTGAATTACATTTATGCATTGTCAGTTTGATCCTAGATCCACACTTTTTTAGCTATGTGACCTTCACTAAGTTGTCACCTTTAGGAAAGAAAGTGAAATTTTCAAATTAATAAAGCTCCCTGTGCTTGAATATATTAACAGTCTACATATTCTACGTTTTTCAATAAAGTTTTATTGTTTTCTGAAGATAGATCAGGAATATGTCATTACTCAGGGTTCAACTTAGTATGGCTAATAGGCTGCATGACCTGCTGCCTAATTTTGATTAATTGTGTATTTAGCAAATTAAATGTGCAAAAGCATTAATTGTTTGAAACATTAACATATCTCTAAGCATTTGACTAAAATCAGGCTAAGTATCCCATTCTCTTAAATGCTTGAAAAGCAGAAAAACACCCACAATTTCAAAAACTTATTTTTTCCATTTTATTTCCTTTGAAAAAGTGCTCATCCTGTGAACAGTGATGGCTGATATTTACACTTGACATGTACTGACATCTTTTTATTGTGGTAAAATACACATAACAAAGTTTACAATTTTAACCATTTTAAAACATGCAATTCAGTGGCATTAAGTATGGTCACAATGATGTGCAACCATCATCTGTCTCTAGTTTCAGAACTTTTTCATAACTCCAAAAAGGAACTGAACACCTATTAAGCAATCTTTCTTCATAAAACTGTATTTATGATGCCATTGAAAATGGAATTATTTTTCGGACTTCCCTTTTCAGATTGTTCATTACTAGTGTATACATCTACAACTGATTTTGTGTAGTAATCTTGAACCCTGCAACTTTGCTGCATTCATTTACTAGCACTAATAGTTGTGTGTGTGTGTGTGTGTGTGTGTGTATTTTATATATATAAGATCAGGTCACCTGGAAATACAGATTTGCTTCTTTCATTTCCACTTTGGATGAATTTTATTTCCTTTTCTTGCCTAATTGTTCTGCCTAGAACTTCCAATACAGTATTAAATACAAATGACAAAAGTGTTCATCCTTGTCATTTTCCTGATCTTAAGGGGAAAGAGTTCAGCCTTTCACCTTTGAGTGTTATGTTAACTGTGGGTTTTTCCACAGGTGCCCTTTATAATATTTATTTTTTATTAAAAAAATTAACATCTTTATTGGAGTATAATTGCTTTACAAAGGTGTGTTAGTTTCTGCTCTATAACAAAGTGAGCCAACTATATATATACATATATCCCCATATCTCCTCCCTCTTGCGTCTCCCTCCCACCCTCCCTATCCCACCCCTCTAGGTGGACACAAAGTACCGAGCTGATCTCCCTGTGCTATGTGGCTGCTTCCCACTAGCTATCTATTTTACATTTGGTAATGTATATATGTCCATGCCACTCTCTCACTTTGTCACAGCTTACCCTTCCCCTTCCCTGTGTCCTCAAGTCCATTCTCTACATCTGCATCTTTATTCCTGTCCTTCCCCTAGGTTTTTCAGAACCTTTTTTTTTAATTCCATATATATGTGCTAGCATACGGTATTTGTTTTTCTCTTTTTGACTTCCTTCACTCTGTATGACATACTCTAGGTCCATCCACCTCACTAGAAATAACTCAATTTTGTTTCCTTTTATGGCTGGGTAATATTCCATTGTATATATGTGCCACATCTTCTTTATCCAGTCATCTGTCGATGGACACATAGGTTGCTTCCATGTCCTGGCTATTGTGAATAGAGCTGCAATGAACTATGTGGTACATGACTCTTTTTGAATTGTGGTTTTCTCAGGGTATATGCCCAGTAGTGGGATTGCTGGGTCATATGATAGTTCTAGTTTTAGTTTTTTAAGGAACCTCCATACTGTTCTCCATAGTGTCTGTATCAATTTACATTCCCACCAACAGTGCAAGAGGGTTCCCTTTTCTCCACACCCTCTCCAACATTTATTGTTTGTAGATTTTTTGATGATGGCCATTCTGACCAGTGTGAGATGATATTTCATTGTAGTTTTGATTTGCATTTCTCTAATGATTAGTGATGTTGAGCATCCTCTCATGTGTTTGTTGTCAATCTGTATATCTTCTTTGGAGAAATGTCTGTTTAGGTCTTCTGCCCATTTTTGGATTTTGTTGTTGTTTTTTTTTAAGTATTGAGCTGCATGAGCCGCTTGTATATTTTG
This sequence comes from Kogia breviceps, assembly GCF_026419965.1. Lineage (NCBI taxonomy): Eukaryota > Metazoa > Chordata > Mammalia > Artiodactyla > Physeteridae > Kogia > Kogia breviceps. The sequence goes on along the minus strand of NC_081330.1, from coordinate 26,214,828 downwards.
GAGATAAATCCTTTGTCAGTTGCTTCGTTTGCAAATATTTTATCCCATTCTGAGGGTTGTCTTTTTGTCTTGTTTATGGTTTCCTTTGCTGTGCAAAAGCTTTTAAGTCTCATTAGGTCCCATTTGTCTATTTTTGTTTTTATTTCCATTTCTCTAGAAGGTGGGTCAAAAGGATCTTGCTGTGATTTATGCCATGGAGTGTTCTGCCTATGTTTTCCTCTAACATTTTTATAGTGTCTGACCTTACATTTAAATGTTTAATCCATTTTGAGTTTTTTGTGTGTGTGTGGTGTTAGAGAGTGTTCTAATTTTATTCTTTTACATGTAGCTGTCCACTGTTCCCAGCACCAATTGTTGAAGAGGCTGTCTTTTCTCCATTGTATATTCTTGCCTCCTTTATCAAAAATAGGGTGACCATATGTGCATGGGTTTATCTCTGGGCTTTCTATACTGTCCCATTGATCTGTAATTCTGTTTTTATGCCAGTACCATACTGTTTTGATGACTGGAGCTTTGTAGTATCATCTGAAGTCTGGGACCCTATTTCCTCCAGCTCCTTTTTTCTTTCTCAAGATTGCTTTGGCTATTCGGAGTCTTTTGTGTTTCCATACAAATTGTGAAATTTTTGTTCTAGTTCTGTGGAAAATGCCATTAGTAGTTTGATAGGGATTGCATTGAATCTGTAGATTGCTTTGGGCAGTATAGTCATTTTCACAGTGTTGATTCTTCCAACCAAAAACATGGTATATCTCTCCATCTGTTTTGTATCATCTTTAATTTCTTTCATCAGTGTCTTATAGTTTTCTGCATACAGTTCTTTTGTCTTCTTAGGTAGGTTTATTATAATATTTAGGAAGTTCTCTCTTATTCCTAGTTTGTTGAATGTTTTATCATGAAGGAGTGTTGAATTTGGGCAAATGATTTTTCTGTATCAATTGAGATATGTTTTTCCCCTTATTCTGTTAGCGTGACATCTTACATTAATTGATTTTTGTCTGTTGAAACATCCTTGCATTTCTGAGATAAATCCCACTTGATCATAATAATCCTTTTACTATGCTGCTGGATTTTGTTTGATGCCATTTTATTGAGGATTTTTACATCTGTATTCCTAAGGGATATGGGCCTGTCATAATCTTATGATGTCTTTGTGTAGCTCTGGTGTCTGGGTTATCCTGGCCTCATGTAGAATGATTTAGGAAGTGCTTCTTCTTATTCTACTTTTTTAGAGATTTTTGAGGAGGATTGGTATTCTTTAAATTTTTGGTAGATTCATCTGTTGAGGACATATGGTCCTGGGCTTTTCTTTGTTTAGAGACTTTACTGATTCAGTCTTTTTAACTTCTTATAGGTGTATTCAGATTTCTATGTCTTCTCAATTAAGTTTTGGTAGTTTGTGTGTTTCTACCAATTTGTCTCTTTCAACTAGATGTGCTAGCATGCAATTTTTCATAACATTTTCTCAAAATCATTTTTATTTCTGAAGGGTTGGTATCAGTGGCCAAGCTCAATTATTTTGGTAGTTTAAATGTTTTGTGTTATTTGCTTGGTCAGTCTACCTAAAGATATGTCAATTTTGTTGGTCTTCTCAAAGAGCCAAGTTTTTGTTTCTCTGCTTATTTTATTTTATTTGTATTTTTATTCTCTATTTCTTTTAAAATGAATTATAGTTGATTTGTAATGTTTTAGTTTCAGAGGTAAAGCATAGTGATTCTATATTTTTATAGGTTGTATGTATTCTCAATTTCATTTTTCTCCACTCTAGTCTGTTATTTCCTTTCTTCTGATAGCTTTGTCTTTAGTTTGCTTTTCTTTTTCTAGTTTTTAAAATATAAATGTAGGTTATTGATTTGAGTTCTTTGTTTAATGTAGCCAGTTGAAGCTATAAATTTCCCTTTGAGCACTGCTTTTTCTTCATCCCATGAGTTTTGTTATGTTCTATTTTCATTTTCATTCATCAAAATGTATTTTCTAATTTCCTTTGTTATTTTTTCTTTGATCCATTGTGTCATGTTTATTTCCCCACATTTTAAAAATTCTTAGTTTTCCTTTTTCTTATTGATTTCTAGTTTCATTCCATCATTGCCAAAAAGATACTTTGTGTGATTTTAATCTTTTTAAAAATATTGATGATTGTTTTGTGACCTAGAATGGTTTATCCTGAAGACTGTTTCATGTGCACTTAAGGAGAATGTGTCTTCTGTTGGGTGAAGTGTTCTGTATATGTCTGATATGTCTAGTTGGTTTTTATTGTACCAAGTCTTCTATATACTCATTATGTTCTTTTAGTTGTTCTATCCTGTATTGAAAGTGGGTTATTGAAGTGTCCAGCTTCACTTGTTAAACTGTCTATTTCTCTCTTCACTTCTGACAATGTTTACTTCCTATATTTTGAGGCTCTATGTTAGGTGTGTATAAGTCAATAATTGTTATATCTTTTTGAAGGATTGACCCTTTTATCAATGTATAATATCCTCCTTTGACTACTGTAATAGTTTAGTATAGCCACCCCAGCTCTCTGTTGGTTACAATTACATGATATCTTTTTCTATCCTTTTGCTTTCAAACTATTTGTTTCTTTGCATCTAAAACGAGTCTCTTGTCAACAGCATGTAGATGGATCACACTTTTTATTCATTCTGCCAATCTCTGCCTTTTGATTGGGGTAATTGCATCAGTAACTATTGATAATAAAGGACTTATTTCTGCTAGTTTGCTAGTCTTTTTTCTGTGTTTCTTATACCTTTTTTTTCAATTCTTTTATCACAGCCTCCTTTTGTGTTTAATTGAACACCTCGCATAGCCCAAAATAGGTCAAAATAAACTCAATTTTGAGAACAAGGTCTGCTCTATTCCAAAACCAAGAACTCACACTGGGAACATTAGCTGTTTCTTTAAGACAGTTGCATTATGGGGAGGGGGATAAGGCAAGAAAAGTTAAAACATTATAAAACTCTCCCTACTGTGTTTCAATTGCCTTTTTATTTTTACTTTCTTTAATTGAATTGAATTTAATTGAATTTAATTTCTTATTTATAATACTATATTAGTTTCAGGTGTATAGCATAGTGCAGTTATATTTTTCTGATTTTATTTCATTATAGGTTATTAAATATTCAATATAATTCCCTGTCCTATATAGTAAATATTTGTTGCTTATCTACTTTGTGTATAGTAGTTTGTATCTGTTAATCCAATACTCTTAATTTGTCCCTCCCCCTTTCCTCTCCCCTTTGGTAACCATAAGCTTATTTTCTGTATCTGTGAGTCTGTTACTGTTTTGTATGTAGATTCATTTATATCAGTTTTCAGATTCTATGTATAAATGATATCATATAGTATTTGTCTTTGTCTGACTTACTTTACCAAACATACTTTTCTCTAGGTCCATCCATGTTGCTGCAAATGGCAATGTTTCATTCTTTTTTATGGCTGAGTAATATTCCGTTGTATATATGTTCCACTTCTTAAGCCCATTGTTTGTTGATGGGCATTTGGGTTGTTTCCATGTCTTGGCTATTGTAAATAGTGCTGCTGTGAACATTGGGGGCATATATCTTTCCCAATTAGAGTTTTCTTTTTTTTCCAGATATATACCCAGGAGTGGGATTTCTGGATCATACGATAGCTCTATTTTTATTTTTTTAAGGAACCTCCATACTGTTTTCCATAGTGACTGTACCAATTTACATTCCCACCAACAGTATAGGAGGGTTCCTTTTTCTCCACATCCTCCCCAGCATTTATTATTTGTAGACATTTTGATGATGGCCAGTCTGACCGCTGTGAGGTGATACCTCATTGTGGTTTTGATTTGCCTTTCTCTAATGATTAGTGATGTTGAGCATCTTTTCATGTATGTGTTGGCCATTTGTGTATCTTCTTTGGATAAATGTCTGTATAGATCTTCTGCCCATTTTTTGACTGGGTTGTTTGTTTTTTTCAATATTGAGTTGTATGAGCTGTTTATATATTTTGGATATTAACTCCTTGTCAGTTGCATCATTTGAAAATATTTTCTTCTATTCTGTAGCTTGTCTTTTCATTTTGTTGATGGTTTCCTTTGCTGTGTAAAAGCTTTTAGTTTTGATTAGGTCCCATTTGTTTATTTATGCTTTTATTACTTTTGTTTTGGTAGATTGGTCTAAGAAAATATTGCTACAATTTATGTCAGAGAATGTTTTGCCTATGTTCTCTTCTAGGAGTTTTATGGTGTCCTGTATTATATTTAGGTCTTTAAGCCATTTTGAGTTTATTTTTTTATGTGATGTGAGGGAGTGTTCTAATTTCATTGATTTACATGTAGCTGTCCAGCTTTCCCAACACCACTTGGTGAAGAGACTGTCTTTTGCCCATTTTATATTCTTGCCTCCTTTGTCATAGATTGACAGTAGGTATGTGGGTTTATCTCTAGGCTCTCTATTCTCTTCCACTGTTCTATATGTTTACTTTTGTGCCGATACCATGTTTTTTTTTTTTTTTTTTTTTTTTTTTTTTTTTTTTTTTTTTTTTTTTTGCGGTATGCGGGCCTCTCACTGCTGTGGCGTCTCCCTTTGCGGAGCACAGGCTCCGGACGCGCAGGTTCAGCGGCCATGGCTCACGGGCCCAGCCGCTCCGCGGCATGCGGGATCTTCCCGGACCGGGGCACGAACCCGTGTCTCCTGCATTGGCAGGCGGATTCTCAACCACTGCGCCACCAGGGAAGCCCCATGTTGTTTTGATTAATGTAACTTTGTACTATAGTCTGAAGTCTGGAAGGGTAATACCTCCATGTTGTTCTTTTTCCTCAGGATTTCTTTGGTAATTCCAGGATTTTTCTGTGGTTCCATATAAATATTAGGATAGTTTGTTCTAGTTCTGTGAAAAAATGTCATGGATAGTTTGATAGGAATTGCATTAAATCTGTAAATTTCTTTGGGTTGTATGGCCATTTTAACAATATTAATTCCTCTAATTCAGGAGCCCAGGGTATCTTTCCATTTCTTTGAATCATCTTCAGTTTCCTTTATAAATGTTTTATAGTTTTCAGCATATATGTCTTTCACCTCCTTGGTTAAGTTTATTACTAGGCACTTTTTTGATGCAATTTTAAAGGGGATTTTTTTTAACTTTTTCTGATATTTCATTATTAGTATAAAGAAATGAAATAGATTTCTATGTATTAATCTTGTATCCTGCTACCTTGCTGAATTCATTTATTAGTTCTAATAGTTTTTGTGTGGAGACTTTAGGGTTCTCTATATAGAGTATCATGTCATCTGCAAATAGTGACAGTTTTACCTCTTCCCTTCAAATCTGCATACCTCTTCTTTTTCTGTCCATTTTAAAAACATTTATAACAATTTTTTTTTTTTTTTTTTTTTTTTTTTTTTTGCGATACGCGGGCCTCTCACTGCTGCGGCCTCTCCCGTTGCGGAGCACAGGCTCCGGACGCGCAGGCTCAGCAGCCATGGCTCACGGGCCCAGCCGCCCCGCGGCACGTGGGATCCTCCCGGACCGGGGCACGAACCCGCGTCCCCTGCATCGGCAGGCGGACTCTCAACCGCTGCGCCACCAGGGAAGCCCTATAACAATTTTTTAAATTTTTTAAAAATATCTTTATTCATACATAGATAGAGGACAATGTTTATTTTTTTTCACTCTGTTTTAGATTCTTTTCCCATATAGGTCATTACAGAGTATTGAGATTAGTTCCCTGTGCCCTACAGTAGGTTCTTATTAGTTATCTATTTTTTATATCGTAGTGTGTATATGTCAATCCCAATCTCCCAATTTATCCCTCTCCCACTTTCCCCCCTGGTAACCATAAACTTGTTTTCTAAATCTGTGACTCTATTTCTGTTTTGTAAATAAGTTAATTTGTACCAATTTTTTAGATTCCACATATAAGCGATATCATATGATATTTATCTTTCTCTGACTTACTTCACTCAGTATGACATACTCATGTCTCTCTTCAGATTATGTGACTCTTTTGCCTTTTACCTCTTCTTTTTCTTGTCTGATTGCTGTGGCTACAACTTCCAATACTACATTGAATAGAAGTGGTGAGAGTGGGTATCCTTGTCTTGTTCTTGAATATAGCAGGAAGGCTTTCAGCTTTTCACAGTTGAGTATTTGATTGACTTTTTCTTAATTAGGCATTCACTCTGTTGCTATAAATCTTTTACTATTTTTCAGAGTTTAAACAAAGTTGATTCTGACAGTTTTGGCAGATTTTTTCAGTGTTTCTTAGGAGTGATGGGTTCTTGGAATTCACTAGTCTGAAATTTTCACTCCCCTTGATTCTTGCTGACTCTTTCTGTACATAAAATTTTATTGGAACACTGTACCACTTGTTTGTTGATATATTATCTATGGCTACTTTTGCTCTAAATGGCAGAGTTGCATGGTTGCAACACAGACTATGTGGCCTCAAAACTTAAAATATTGTTATGTTTTCCCAATGAATTAAAATGCCAGTTTAATCAATCAAATATAGATTCATGTTCCTAAGCTGTCTGTTTTTTTGTGTGCTCAAAAGCTCTTTTCTAATAAGAGTACTATACTCTTATTAATTATTTCACTGTTATAGGTAATGTTGATCAATATGTCTCATTTCATTACTGTTTTTTTATGTTTTTTAAAAAATATATGTCTTGTCTGCCATAGACGGAAATTAGAATTATTTTATCAAGGCTCTCCAACTCCTCACAATCCCTTCGGAAATTTGAATAATATATAATATGTAATCTTTGCAATATTGGGTTTTTCTTTCCTACAAAATAACGTGTCAGTTTATTCAGTTTGTTTTCATTTCTCCCAATAAACTCTTCTAATATTTAAATTGAGCTTGTGTATTTACTGTGATTAATCATTATAGTTTTATATTTTATTGTTATTTTGTATAGGTTAATTCATCTCATGTTAAATAATAGTTGTGTTATACAGGCAATATTTTTGGTGCCAGATTTGATAGGCATGCTTTTAGTGCCCTGATAGATGAAATCTCATGTGGCAAATGTTATATACTGTTTATGTCTACCTAGAGTATTGGATTTAGAAAGGTTTTTAGGTCTGTTTCAATTAAGCTGTAAAGAGGACTTTTATAGTTGAATTCATTAATTTCATGAATATGGACTAGGAAATGACAATACATGTCCTAGTTTTATATACCTGCTCTTCTATTTTACCATTAAGCATGACAAGTAACTACTAATATCATTTATACATTATTAACAAGTTAAAGAAGTGTCCTCCAAGCTTTGACTTTACTTAGAGTGTTTTTTATTTATCAGAAATTGGTGTTGAAGTTTATCAAATAAACGCCCTTTAGCAACTGTCAAAAATCATTTGGTTCCTTATTAAAGTAAAACAATATATAGAATAGGTTAAATAATTTCTAATTATAACTCATCTGTATATTGTTTAACTTTAATAAAGAACCAAATGATTTTTGACAGTTGCTAAAGGGCATTTATCAAATAAACGCCCTTTAGCAACTGTCAAAAATCATTTGGTTCTTTATTAAAGTTAAACAATATACAGAATAGGTTAAATAATTTCTAATTATAACTTATCTGTCATTTCCTGTGATAAGATCAGTTTGGTCATAATATATGATTTTTAGTTAACATATGACTGGACTTGTTTTGTTAGATATTTGAGGTTTCATGTTACACTTAGTGAAATTTATCAGTATTTTCATTCTTTTTGTGACAGTGTATATCAGATATAACAGCTTGATAAAAAATAATTCCAGGGTTTCAAACTTTTTGTCCCATACTCTGAAACATTTTGAAGAAAATAAGAATGTCTCTTACTCTGAGGTTTGAAAGAACCTGCATAACACAATTGGAATATAGTGTCACTCTTGGGGGTAATTCTTTTGAAACCTTTTCAGACTTCTTTCATGGTTTTTGCTATACTTTTACACTTTTTCCTTAGTTAACTTGGTCATATATATTGATACTTCCTGGTGGAATTGTCCATTATATCAGTTTTAATTTTTTTATTAGAACAGAGTAGAGAATTTTTATTCTTCTCTTCTAATTTTATTAAATAAAATTTTTTATCAGGATAATAGATATGTGCATAAGTTTTTTAAGTCACATTTACTAAGGGCATTTAGTGGATAACAACAGTATCCTGATGGAGACGTCCCCATCCCTTAGCCCTGTTCCTCAGATAGAACAACTTTAAATTATTCAAGTTGTTTTTTCTAGTGTTACCTCTATGTTTCAAAGGAATATGCTCACGCCATTATTTATTTAGTGATTTTTAGAAATTATGCTTTTATTTCCAGTTATGGCATAGGAACATTTAAACTCTATGATTCAAACTTTTTCTTCTTCCATCTTTCAAATATAGTTATAATTTTAATAAAATTTCAGTGTTTATATTGTTATGACTGTTTATATCATTAACTGATAAGCCATCTATGAATGTTTCTTTTTTATACTTCTGAATTTTCATACATTTAATAATTATTTGTTTTCTCATTAGCAAATTCTTATTAATTATTGCAATACAAATGTGAAATGCCCATCAGTATTATTTTCTAAGCAGTCAAATGCTTTGTTTAATCTAGTATTTCTGTTTTTTCCCTGGAGACCTTTTTTTCTTTAATCTCTCCATTCCACAATGATTGCTTTCTGGGTATACTGAAGATTTGTCATCCCAGGAGTATTTTCATTCATCTCCTATGTTGTACTCTGTGTTTTCTAAATCTCATGACTGTGTGGTTTACTCACCCATTTTGTTGGAGCAAATTTACCAGTAGTCTTCTGTGAAAGGACATATGCAGAATGTATTATAAATTTTTGATCCATTTCATGTTTGAAAATCTCCTTACACTGTTCAGAAACTTGGTTTAGAGGAATGATATTCTCTCAGAATTTTAAAGGCATTGCTTCATTTTCTTCTAGCTTCCGGTGTTATGCTTGAGAACTTTGATGCTATTCTATTTCCCAGTCCTTTTAGGATCATCTCTTTTATTTCCAGTGTTCTTAAATTTCACAATAATGTGCTTTGGTGTAGGTTTTTCCCCAATCATTTTGTTGATACTTCATTGCTTCTTTCTATTAGGAGACTCATATCCTTAAATTCTGTGAAACTTCTATTTTATTCCTTTGATAATTTTCTCTTTTCTATTTCCCTATTTTTAAATTTCAGGTTATTTTATCAATTCCTGAATTAATCCTTCAGTTAAAAAATCTCCTCTCTCCCAGTGTCTGATTTTCTTGTTGCTGTCAATATTATTTAAATTTCTAGGAAATTTCCTTGGTTTTAACTTCCAGTGTTTCTTCTTTTAGAAATTGTGAGCTTATTTTTAAATTCCAAGGACTCTATTTTTTCCTGGTTCTTCCCCTTTTTGTAACATTTTGTTCTTATTTCAAAGACAAAGTGTGTTCTCCAAAGATATTAATTATTGCCATTTTTGAAGTTTTATCTGTTTCTTGTATTTTCTGTTTTCTTCTTGCTTCCTTTTCTCTTGTTTTTTTAGGGGGCTGTTTCATGTTGGAGAGTTTCCTGAACATCTCATTATCTTTCACTGTTGGTTTACATTTAGGAAGGAAACACAATAGAACTGCTTAGAAGCTCTGTGTGTGTGAACAGGGCTTTCAAATAGCAAACTTTAAATTACAGTGACTGTACAGTAATCCAGCTCTTTCATTAGAAGAACTCACAAATGTCTTCTCTAAAGTCCTTCCATTTTTCTGTGGATAAATTATCTAATTACCTGCCTAGTATGTATAAGCCTGGCTGCTGAAATTCTGGAAGCAGGGTAACAAAGGGAGCCTTGAATTTCCAAGGTTGAGTATGTATATTTGTATTTAATTATGATGTGTGGAGCTTTGCACTTCACCCCATCCTATCTTGTGTTTGATCATGGACACAGAAACAAGTCCCTTTTTCATTTGTCATGGTGTCTTTTTTTTTGAATTTGTAGTTTAATATCATTCTGTGTAAAGAGTTGAAATCTTAGGCTACTAACATAAATTTTACTGTTCATTGTTGTATTGTGCAATGCCAGGTTTAAATGCAAGTATAAGAGCATTTAAATCATATATGAAATCACAGAAATTATACAATTTATTTTAGTTCATGCATGCATATGAATTTCATTACCACAATTATGAAAATGCTGCACAAAAGTAACTAAACTTTTTTTGTTTTACTTATTGATATGTGCACATTCTATAGATACTTTGGCTTACTGTTGAGTGAGAAGGACTGAACATAAAAGAAATTTTAGTTTCCTTTACTTTTTTGAAAAAAATTATTTTCAATGTAAGTAGTTGGCTAATTAGGGATATAACATAAGTAAGACAGGATATGGTAGGATTCCTTGATTGTTCCAGTTTTTTTAAAATGTCATTATCTTTTTTCTGCATTTGGAGTTAAGTTTTGGTCTTTGGGAGCTGTCAGCTCCCTTGCTTACTTAACAGATAAAACACACCTACCTTGAACTCAGTGTCTTGCTGAACTGCCACATATCATGAGTCTACTGAAATTCTATGCTCATGGATCACCCACAAATGCTATATGCACATGATGTGGTAAGGAACAACAGGGAGCATGCATACTGCACCAGTCTCCTTTGCTTATGTTTGTGCTCCATTGTCTCATGGAGTTTCATTCATAATACCCAAATTGAAAGGTATAATTATTAAGAACTTCAAGATAGCAACAGCAGAGCTTTAAACCAAGGCAGAGCTATTTTGAGCACAAGGCCATACATATACATGAAACCTGTTTGCACTGGTCTTTTCAAGTAAATAATTCAGAAAATTATTTCTGTTTTCTAATTCATTAATTTCTGCTTTTCTTCTGTCATTTCCTTCCTCCTATTTTCCTTACTTTTTTTTTTTTTGGTTTTCTTTCTAACTTTTCCATTTGAATGTCCAGTTTAATTATTTTCATTCTTGCTTATTTAATAAAAATATATTTGAGGCTATGAATTTCATTTGAGTATAACTGTAACCAAACTCTATGCATTTTGATATTTAGTGATATAATTGTTTGTTTTTTGTAAATACTCTATAATTTTGACTACTTCACATGAAAGTCACTTAGCAGCATAACTTCTAGTTCCTATAATATGTCTTATTCTACAAACACAGGTGTTTTTGAAAATGTCACATAATTTCCATTAAATAAAATTTGAATCCAACTTTGTTATGGATTGAATTATGTCTCCCAAAATTATATATTGAATTCTTAGCCCCCAGAATTTATTGGAAATAGGGTCTTTGCAGATGTAATCAAAATAAGATGAAAACATACTGGATTAGGGTAGAGATTCTTACAGTCACTGGTGTCATTATAAGAGAAAGGAGAGGGATATTTGGACACTGAGATGCAGGAAAATAGCCATGGGAAGATGGAGGCAGAGATTGGAGTTATGCTACCACAAGGCAAGAAATGCCAAAGATTGATTTCTAGCAACCACCAGAAGCTAGAAGACGCAAGGGAGGTATCTTTCCTAGAGACTTTGGAGGGAGTATCACCCTGCTGACTCCTTGATTTAAAACTTCTAGCCTCCAAAACAATGAGAGGATCAATATTTGTTGTTCTAAGCCACACTATTTTGCTAAATTTTTATGGCAGTCATAGGAAACTAATATAGATTTTGGTATCAAGAAGTATAGTGCTCCTGTAACAAATACCTAAAAATATAGAAGTGGCTTTGGATTGGGGTAATGGATAGAGGCTTGAAAAATTTGGGGACACATGATAGAAAAAGCCTAGGCTACCTTGAAGAGACTGTTGTTGGAAATATGGAGTTTAAAGATGCTTCTGGTAAGTTCTCAGATGGAAATGAGAAACATGTTATTGACCACTGGAGGAAAGGGAATCCACGTTATAAAATGGCAGAAAGAATGGCTGAATCGTGTTCTTCTGTTGGATAAAAAGTAGAACTTGTAAGTGATGAACTTGAGTATTTACTTGAGATTCCCAAGCAAAATGTGGAAGATACAGTCTGCTTTCCTGCTTCTAACAGTGAAATGTGAGAAGAAAGAGAAAATTTGAAGAAAAAAGGAACTAGAACTTGATTTGGAAAAGTATCTGCCTATTCATATTGAAAAAGATGCTAAGACATGCTCTGTAGAGAACACCAAGTCTGTATCTGGGCAACCTTCTGCTGGAGAGATTAAGGATGTAACTCATGGATCCAATCAAATATTTCAGCGGAAGCCAAGACTAGAGATGGGGTTATCCAGGAAGGATCTGTAGAGAATCCTCATGTGTAATAGCATTGTTCCCCTTGAAGAAATGGAAGACTACAATGTTTTTGAGGATGTTATACTAGCAAAAACACTTCCAGCTTGGACTGCCGGGGAGAAAGAAAGGATGAAATGAAGGAAGGCTGTTGAACTTCTGGAATTCTATGGGCAGAAAATGTTACTTGGCTACCAGCGTGTGTTATCCTTCAAGTTAAGTAATGAATGGCTCTAAGGTTGGCTCAGTAGCTGATGGGGTCAATGGGACATCTGTAAGCCTAGAGGATGGAATATTAAGCCATAGGGGATTATTCATGGACCTTGAAATATAATGGAATTTTCCCTGCTGGGTTTGCACTTGTATAGGATTCATGACCCCTTTATTCCTTGCAATTTCTCCCTTTGGGAATGGGTATGTCTATCCTATGCCTGCTCCACCATTGTATTTTGGAAACACTTTCTAGTTTCACAAATCCACAGGTGGAGAGGAATTTTGTCTGAAGATCAGCCATATCCAGAGTATTACCCATACCTGATTAGATGATTTAGAAGAGAAGATATAAGACCTATTGAGTTGACAGCCACAAAAAATAATGAAATAATGCCATTTGCAGCAACATGGCTGGACCTAGAAATTATCGTACTAAGTGAAATAAGTCAGAAAGAGAAAGACAAACAGCATATGATATCGCTTATATGTGGAATACGAAATAAGACACAAATGCACTTATCTACGGAACAGACTCACAGACATAGAGGACAGACTTGTTGTTGCCAAGGGGGAGGGGGGAGGGGAAGGATGGATTCAGAGTTTGGGATTAGCAGACGCAAACTGTTACATATAGAATGGATAAACAACAAGGTCCTACTGTATAGCACAGGGACCTATATACAATATCCAGTGATAAACCATAATAGAAAAGAATATGAAAAAGAATGGGTATATACATATATATATATATACACACACACACACACATATATATAAAACTGAATGACTTTACTGTATAGCAGAAATTAATACAACATTGTAAATCAACTATACTATATTTTATTTTATTTTTTTATTTGGCTGCATTGGGTCTTAGTCACGGCATGCTGGCAGGATCTTCATTGCAGCATGTGGAATCTTTCATTGCCGCATGCAGGCTCTTCGTTATGGCATGCGGGCTTCTCTCTAGCCGTGGCACGCGGGCTCTCTAGTTGTGGTGCATGGGCTCTAGCACACACGGGCTGAGTAGTTGCAGTGTGTGGTCTTAGTTGCCCCATGGCATGTGCGATCTTAGTTCCCCGACCAGGGATTGAACCCACGTCCCCTGCATTGGAAGGTGGATTCATAACCACTGGACCACCACGGAAGTCCCTCAGCTATGCTTTAATAAAACAAAATTTTTAAAAAAGAATAAGACCTATTGAGTTGATATTTAGATGAGATTTTGGCCTTAGAGTTAATCCTAGAATGAGCTAAGGCATTTAGGGGTGTTGGGATGAAGTGAATGTATGTATTTTGCACGTGGGAAAAACAAGAATTGGGGGTGGGGGCAGAAGGTAGACTGTTGTGGGTTGAATTGTGTCCTCCTCCAAAATATGTTAAAGTTTTATCTGTGAGTATGTAGTCTAGGTCTTACTTACTAATTCTTACTAGATTCTTAGACGAGCAGCTTCAGTTATGTACATTTTCCCAATCTCACAGAGCTTTGCTGGCTGCATGGACCCTCCTGCCCATTTTTCTCTGTTTCTAGCTGCCACAGGTATATGGACTATGCTGATTCTTTCAGCACTCTTGGGGCAGGGGACTAGAAACCAGGCCCTTGGGGAGCACATTAAAAGTCCAGAGATGTTAGAGCCATACTCCACTCCTCCCTCCCTCCTGTATGAGAAGCCTCAGTTCTGCACCTTCTCCAGATTTCGCAGAGTTATACTGGGCCACAGGAAGATGTCTACCCCTTTTTCTTTCCTAGCAGCCCCAGGGGTACAGACTATGTTTTATGGTTTGATGTTTATCTGGCTGGGGGTTAAGTTATGTTTACTGTTTACTATTCTCTCTATGTGTAAGTATCAGAGGATTAAATTTGGTTGTATGTCCTTGTTTTTATCTCCCCTGTTGCATAGGAGTCCTACTGATGTGTGTACCCATATTTCTTCTCTTTCTGTTGTCTCTTCTTTTTACCTGATGCCCCAAGTTTCTTTCTCTTATCATTACTTTTCTGTTTAAAGAACTTCCTTTAGCCATCTCTCTAACAATAGATCTAATAAACAGAAAGCATAATTGTGGCTACTAGGGGCTGGAGGGTGGAGAGGATGAGGAGATGCTGGTCAAAGGTTACAAGCCTTCATTTATGAAGTGAAAGATCTCTGAGGATCTAATGTACAGCATGGTGACTATAGTTGATAATACCGTGTTGTGTACTTAAAATTTCCTAAGAGTAGACATTAAACATTTTCATCTAACATGCAAAAAAAGTTAACTATGTGAGGTGATGGATGTGTTAATTAATCTGATTGTAGTAATCATTTCACAAAGAATGTCAAATCATCACATCGTATACTTTAAATGTATACAATTTTGTCAATTATATCTCAATAAATAATAATAATAATAAAAATAAAAACGGATAGATCTACTAGTGACATTCTTTTTGTTTTCTCTAATGTCAGGATCCTATTATATTCCCTCAGTTTCCAAAGGTGGTGGACTGTTCTTTCCTTTCAGCACTTGAAATAATTTTTGTAGCTTCCTTCTGGCCTCCATGGTCTCAAATGAGAAATGTGCTGTCATTTGAATTGGTGTTTTCCTATAGTTCATGTGTTGTTTCTCTCTGGTTGCTTTCAAAATGTTTTTCTTTGATTTAGTTTTCAGAATTTTAATTGTGATGTTTCTTGGCAGGGATCTCTTTGGGTGTATTCTATCGGTATTTGATATTTACTCTGCTTTATGAACCTGTAAGTTCTTGTTTTCCATCAAATTTGGGAAGTTTTAAGCCGTTATTTATTTGAATATTTCTTTAGTCCTACTTTCTTTCTCCTCTCCTTCTGTCACTCTGATGATACACATTTTTTTTCACAGATCACTGAGGCTCTATTCATGTTTTCTTCTGCATTTTTTCTCTATTATTTAGATTGGGTGAATTCTATTGATCTGTCCTCAAGTTCACTGATTTTATCATCTGTTATTCCCACCCTGTTTTTGAGCCTTTCCAGTGAGATTTTTATTTCTGTTATTTGGCAACTTTTATTTGTAATAACATGTCTTCCCAGAAAACTAACAAGATAAATAACATTTTCAAATTGTGGGGTTTTATCTATTCTTTTCTAATCATTACACTTCCTATTTATTTCTATTTGCTTATTGTGTTGGCTAGTACCATCATTAAAATGCATAATAGTAGGGGCTTCCCTGGTGGCGCAGTGGTTGAGAATCCGCCTGCCGATGCAGGGGATACGGGTTCGTGCCCCGGTCCGGGAAGATCCCACATGCCGCGGAGCGGCTGGGCCCGTGAGCCATGGCTGCTGAGCCTGTGCGTCCGGAGCCTGTGCTCCGCAACGGGAGAGGCCACAACAGTGAGAGGCCCGCGTACCGAAAAAAAAAAAAAAAAAAAAAAAAAAAAAATGCGTAATAGTAGAAGTTATACTATCTTTAATTTACTCAAGACTTTATTAAAAATTCTTTGAAAGTTTTACCAGAAATACCATCTTTTTTCATGTGGTTTTTTTTTTTTGGAGTTGCCTTTAGTTAAGGAAGTTTTTCCTTTATTTTGCTAGACATTTTTATAATGATGGTGCATTGAATTTCATCAAGTCCTTTTATTTTTGTCAGTGAGATGTTAATATTTTTCCTTTAAATTAAAGAAGTGAACTACAGAGATAGATTATCAAATCTATGTGCCATCCTAAGATACATCTGACTTTTTTCTTAACTTTATTTATTTATTTATTTATTTATTTGGTTGCACTAGGTCTTAGTTGCAGCAGGTGGGATCCTTAGTTGCAGCTCCAGGGCTCCTTAGTTGTGGCATGCGAACTCTTAGTTGAAGCATGCATGTGGGATCTAGTTCCTTGACCAGGGATCGAACCCAGGCCCCCTGCATTGGGAGCATGGAGTCTTATCCACTGTGCCACCAGGGAAGTCCCCACATCTGACTTATTTCTACTTTATTATTTCAAATCCTTCCTGAATTCAATTTGCTAATATTTTGTTTAGGATTTTTGCTTTTATGCTTATACCTGAGTTTGATTAATAACTGTATTTAATGTTCTTCTTGTCTAATTTTGGCATCAGGATTATGTTAACAAGCTAAAGGGAGTTTATAGTCTTCTCTTTTTTCTAAGTTTTTAAGCACTGTGCCTAAGATGAAAGTTATATGGTCCTTAAGGTTTTTGTTTGAAAACCCCATAGAAGGACAAGAAATGATACTAAAAGATATACTTTCAAAGATTTATTTATTTTATAGCTTATTGGTCTAGTCAGGCTTTTCACTTCTTTTTTGGAAATTTTGGTATACTTTTGTTTCTAAATTATTGTCCACTTTATGGGTGCAAATATATTGGCATAAATATGTACATTATTAGTCTCCTGATGTGGTAGTCATCTGATGTTTTTATATTTTACCTTCTCTTTTCTTTTGATTATACTTGTAAACATTTGTCTTTCTATATTTTTTATTTATTTTTTAAAAAATTAATTAATTTTGACGGCATTGGGTCTTCGTTGCTGTGCAGGGGCTTTCTCTAGTTGTGGCAAGCGGGGGCTTCTCTTCATTGCGGTGCACTGGCTTCTCACTGCAGTGGCTTCTATTGTTGCGGAGCACAGGCTCTAGGCACATGGGCTTTGGTAGTTGCAGCATGTGGGCTCAGCAGTTGTGGCTCACAGGCTCTAGAGTGCAGGCTCAGTAGTTGTGGCACACGGGCTTAGTTGCTCCGCGGCATGTGGGATCTTCCTGGACCAGGGCTCAAACCCATGTCCCCTGCATTGGCAGGAGGATTCTTTTTTTTTTTTTTTCTGTGGTACGTGGGCCTCTCACTGCCGTGGCCTCTCCCACTGTGGAGCACAAGCTCCGGACACGCAGGCCCAGCTGCCATGGCTCATGGGCCCAGCCGCTCCACGGCATGTGGTATCCTCCCGGACTGGGGCACGAATCCGTGACCCCTGCATCGGCAGGCAGACTCTCAACCACTGCGCCACCAGGGAAGCCCCTGGCAGGAGGATTCTTAACCACTGCACCACCAGGGAAGCCCCGACATTAGTATTTTTAATTAGTTTTCTGAAATAACTTTGTTTTATGGACAATTTCTACTGCTTTTTTATTTTTTCATTTTCAGCTTTTACATTTATTAATTCATTTACCTTTATTTGTGTTCACCTTGCAGTTCTCCTTCTAGTTTTATATTTCAATACTTAATTCATTTATTTTTAATCTCCCATATTCAAGTACATTACCTTCTTAATATTACGTTGGCTACATCTCACAGGTAGTGTTTTACTTTTTTTTTTTTTTTTTTTGCGGTACGCGGGCCTCTCACTGCCGTGGCCCCTCCCACTGCGGAGCACAGGCTCCAGACACGCAGGCCCAGCGGCCATGGCTCACGGGCCCAGCCACTCCACGGCACGTGGGACCTTCCCAGACGGGGGCACGAACCCACGTCCCCTGCATCGGCAGGCAGACTCTCAACCACTGCACCACCAGGGAAGCCCGGTAGTGTTTTAATTTTCATTTATTTCTAAATATATTTTTTAACATTTATTCTTCAAATTCTCTTTAACCAAGGATATTTTAGAACTGTCTTTTTTCTTAATTTCTGAGTTGTATGGAATTTAGGGACCACCTTTTAAAAACAGATTTCTGAATATGTTGAATTGTAGTGTGTGGACATGGTTGGTACAATGTGATTATTTTAATTAAGACATTCTTTGTCAGTTTTTTCAGTTATTCCAAATATGTTTTTATCCTACCTTCAAATAAAGGTTATGCTTTTTTTTTTTCAGTGTGCTAGTTAATTTGATTATTGAAATCCTCTATAAACCTTCTTATTTGACTTACTGGTCTCTGAGAAAGATCTGCTCAAATCTCCTATTATTGCACATTTTACAAATTCTCCATTGAGGCTCAGTCAATATTTGTTTTACTTTAACAAAAAGATGTTGGATATGTAAATTAATGTTCATGGCTTTTATATATTTTAGTTGATTTTTCTTTACCAATATACAATATCTTATTTTGTCCCACTTAATGCTTTCTGCAATGAAACATATTTTGTCTACACCTGCTTTTATTTTAACATTTACTTGATGTAAAAATTTTTATTCATTTATTTTCTACCTTTTTTGCCATCTTATTAAGGTGCCACTCTTATGAACAGTCATGCTTGAACTTTAAAAAAATCCATTTTGAGGATCTCTGTCTTGCAATAGATAATTTTAACCAATTAAAATTTATGGGATTACTGATATAGTTGGCTTTATTCCTGCCATCTTATTTTGTGTTTTCCCTTTCATTGTTTTATTCTATTCCTTTTTCTATGTTGGATGATCAAATTTATCTTTAAGTTTGACTTACTTATTATTTGTTCAGAAACAGAATCCATAACTCTAATTCTTCTAGAGTTGATTCACATATTAACACACTCTTAACAAACATCTACAAAATAGCACTAGCCTTCTGCATTTCCTCTCGTCTCCCTTCAGTGATCCTATTTATTTGTATGTTACCCCTTTCTATCTGCAATTTCAGATCTTTCTTCGTTTTAAATTTTAGTTATTTACTTCTTTTATATATTTCAAGTCTCTTCTTTTAGAACATAGTTGTCTGTGAATTTGTTCTTAATAATCTGTCTTGTATGCTATCACCTCTCTTATCATTTATTGTCTTTATTTTCTGCCTTGTTATTCTGTGCAATCCCTGAAAGCTGTTTTAGGCACTCTGCACATAAATAATTTATGTTGTAATAATTATCCTTGCTTGTAATGCTTTTCTGAAATATGATATACTGTTCATTTCCCTCTACACTTTTTTCATTATACTACCTATATCCATTATTGTTATATTTTATTTCATCAGCATAGCTTTCATCTTCTCTTATAGAATTTGTTTCTGTGAGCACAACGCAGATGCTGGCTAAAATTTCCTCTTATTTTAGCAATCAGTTTAACAAACTATGTTCTTCTTTATCTCTTTAGTGTTACTTTTATTTCTTTATATTATTCTGAAAAATCTTTTGGCTCACTTGTTAGTTCTTTCTGTTGCAAACTTGAATGTGGCCTGATATTTGTCCAAAAGTGTGGGTGGATTCTCTTTACATTGTCTATTTAGTCTCTAGGATACTCACAGAATCGTTTGCTCACATCTTTAATTTGAAAGTTGATTAAAATAAGTTTCTGTTATCAGTCTAGTGATTCAGTAACCTGAGGGTAATGGTAAGATGCTATTGCAGTGAACAGCCCTGGTACAGTAATTTTACTTTTTCATAGATTTTATTTCAGAAATCTACTTTCTGCATCTAGTTTTCTCCTTAGCCTGACTTCCACTTCAGAGGCATTATAATTCATTGTCCATTTTTATTCCTGGTGCTGCTGCTCCCAATGCCAGAGAAAACCCTGATATATTTAGAAATGGTTTTAAAGACCTAAATAAATGGAGAGACATGCCTTGTTCATGGATTTTGAAGATTCACTGTGGTGGAGATGTTAACAATTCCCAAATTGATTCATAGAGTCAAATAAATGCCATTCAAAATCCCAGCAAGATCTTTGTTTAGAAATTAAAAACTAATTCTATAATTCATATGGAAAGGCAAAGTTACTAGAATAGCCAAAACAGTTCTGAACAATACCTGATTGCAAGATTTTCCATAAAGCTAAAGTAATCAATGTGGTATTGGCACATACCAAGAGACACACAAATCAAAATGAAACAAAAAAGAGAAATCAGAAGTAGACTCACACAGGTATGGCCATTTGATTTCTGATGAAGGTGCAAAGGTAATTAAATGAAGAAAGTAGAATATTTTCAAGAAAACATGCTGAAACAATTGAAAATTCAAAAGAGAGTAAAGGAAACTCAATATATGCCTCATACCTTATACAAAAACCAAAGATTAACTCAAAATGGATCATAGCCCTAATTGTAAAATGAAATAAAAACATGAAAGTTTTAAAAGAAAACACAAGATAAAATGTATGACATGGGATTGGTAACATAATTTTAAGTAGGGCACCAAAACTATACATACAGATACGCTGCTGGATAAAATACAGGATATCAGTTATATCTGAATTTCAGAAAAACAATGACATAATAGTACAAGTATTCCCCAAGTGTGTATTTTTCTTTGCTAAATCTGGTAACCCTAGGGATAGACAATAGATCAATCGTTGCCAGAATCTGAGGGTCAGGGAGGGATTGAATACAAAGGAATATGGGGGAATTTGAGAGGTAAAAGAAATATTCTATATCTTGATTGTTGTAGTTATACAATTGCAGGTGTTTGACAGAGCTGGTACAACTATATACCAAAATGGGTGAATTTTACTATATTTAAAGTGTACCTTAGTAATGAAAATTGAAAGAAGTTAGAGTAAAATGGTAATTGTAGAATCCAGGCAGATATACGGTTGTTGTCTGTAAAATCTTTAAAAATTTTCTGAATGTTTGAAATTTTTCATAATTAAAAATTGGTGGGGGGAGTTGAACAATATAAAGCAGACAAACAAAACAGAAAACAAATAGAAATAGTTCTACCTCTTAGGGAATATGTCCACCATATTAAGAAATAACTATGCTAGGGAGATATCAAAGATTTCTATTTGTTTTGGCCATACTTGCCTTTAAAGTACTTGGGAGTAGCTGCTTCTGATAAGTTTCTGCAAGACTAAGAAGGTTCCAGGAGTACATTTTCCAACTTCTAAAATACCAATCCTCATGTCTTAATATTAGGGGTATTTGTCTCGCATCAACACAGTTCTTGTGATTCCACACTGTTTTTCCAGAGAAAGGATTTGAATAGATGAAATTTCATATCTTCTTTCAGTCAGGCCTACTTTGCCTATTTCAAAGAAAAATTTCTTGTAGTTTGTGTCATTTGAAGGGCATCTTTGCCCAATTTCCACAGCAGGGTTTTGCATATTTTAGCTAATTTGTGTCTGTTTCTAGGCAACATAGTAGGGTCAGGGGTAATCGTTTGGAACTCTCTTCTTATACTACTGTCTGGAGAAAGGAATAAAAATCAGGTTGGCAAATCTGGAAGAGTTTTGACAAAACAAAAACTTGATTTTGTTTCCTTGAATACATGAAGATGTTTTGTCCATATTCAAATTCACATTTTACTAGCTTGTTGTCTATGTACAGGACTATTTTCTTTAATTTATCCAAAACAAGCTAATATTTTTCTTTCTATTCTTAAGCATGTTTTTTTTTTAGGTCCAGAACATTTTATTCCCTGTATTTGGTTCTTCCTTTCAAATATTCTTGTTCCCTCTTTGGAACACCTAAACTTTATAGTTTTGATCTCCATTGTCTGTGCTCATTTACTCATTTATACTTCATTTTTTATCCTTGTTCATAATTTTTCAGAATGCAGGGTAAAAGAGACAGTATTAGATTTGCCTCTGTATTGCATATTTAGGGTTTTTTTTAGCCATCAAGACTACAATTTGTATCTCTTTGTATTGTTTTCTGTTATCTATGTTTTTTTTCTCTGCTTTTCAATTCCATCTTTTTTTTTCTTTTGATGCACATGTGCTTGTGCCTAAAAGACCATCTCTTCTTTTTTTTTTTTTTTTTTTTTTTTTTTTTTTTTTTTTTTTGTGATATGCGGGCCTCTCACTGTTGTGGCCTCTCCCATTGCGGAGCACAGGCTCCGGACGCGCAGGCCCAGCGGCCATGGCCCACGGGCCCAGCCGCTCCGCGGCATGTGGGATCTTCCCGGACTGGGGCACAAACCCGCGTTCCCTGCATCGGCAGGCGGATTCTCAACCACTGCGCCACCAGGGAAGCCCCATCTCTTCTTAAAGTCATATTGAAGAAGCCAAGCATGGAAGATTTTCAGCACTTTTCCATAGATACTTTGTAAATATTTCTCATTCTTTTCTAGAAACTGCTCACTATTCACTGGGAGAAGATTGCCAGAAAGTTTTAAAAAATAGCAATGGATAAGAGTTCTGGTTCAAGATATTGACCTAGGAAGATCCTGAACTTACCTCCACTCACAGACCCACCACATCAACAGCTATATATGGAAAAATTTTCCTGACA
The DNA here is from genome assembly GCF_026419965.1 of Kogia breviceps. Taxonomy (NCBI): domain Eukaryota; kingdom Metazoa; phylum Chordata; class Mammalia; order Artiodactyla; family Physeteridae; genus Kogia; species Kogia breviceps. The sequence goes on along the minus strand of NC_081330.1, from coordinate 26,192,375 downwards.
AAAATCCTAAAAACTAACAGGTACACATTGGGCAAATGAGAAAAAAAGAGATACATCAAAGCAGGTAGGAGGGACTGGGGTACAAGCTCACCATAAACCTTACCCCTGGCATGGTGACCCATAGCCAGGAGGAAACTGAAAACCTGGGTCTTCTCCCTGAGAAACAAAGAGTTTGAACCTCACATTGGGAACCCCAACTTTTAGGACCTGCACCTGAGAGATGAGTTCCCAAAGCACTTAGCTTTGAAAACCAGTGGGCCTTGCATCCACAAGACCCACAGGGTATAGCAAACTGAGAAAGCCCTCTTAAAGGGCTTTCCTGCTCAGACTCACTGGTCCCAGGTACCAGTGCAGAGGCAGCCAGACTTTTCGTGAAAAAGGCTTATTTGATTATCTTAAAGTGTCAGCCTGAGGGGAAGGCATCTAATTAATGCACATCCAGGTGTCTGCTAGGTTATTCTCTGGGAAGGGAGGTTGGCAGGTGCCATCTTTGCTCTCTCTGCCTCACTCCAGCTTACCCGTATCTCCCAGAAAGGAGCTTGTACCCTCTTCTCATGCCCCAATTTTTGTGGTTGCCACCCAGGAGCCTCCTCTAGACTGCCTAGCTCTGGTGGCCAACAAGGCTTATGCTCACTGGCCCCAAAGTACTGTAACCAGCAGAGAAAGAGTTCTTAAAGGACTACTTACTACCCCAGGGCACAGCAAGAGGTGACAGTCCAATGAGCCCAGGCTTTCTGTTGAAAGAGGCCTATTAGATTATCTTTATAGCTGTGGCCTGAGGGGCAGGCTTCTAATTAAACACACGTTTAAGGACTGACTGTAATCGTGTTTCCAGAGACCTAGAAGGGAGGGTGCTATCTTCGTGCTCTTCCTCTGCCAGGTTCCAGAGCACCAGTATTTCACAGAGGGGAGCTTTTGCATGTATCTGGTGTGCCAGTTTTTGTGGCTGCTGCTGAGAGGATGCCCTTAACCACTTGGCTGTGGAGGCCAGGGGGCCTTGCATCCCACAGGACTGTAACAATCAGAGTCAGTTCTTGGATGGCTACCACCCTCAGGGCACTGCACAGACAGAGACTGAAACCCACCCCAAGTCCTTCTGTGAAAAAGGCCTATTTGCTTGTCCTGGAGCTTTGGCCTGAGGGCCAGGCATCTTGTTTGTCACACATCTAAGGGCCTACTGATGTTCTCTCAAGGGACAGAGGCCAGTGGACGTCATCTTTGCACTCTCCCCTTGTCTCACTTCAGCTTGCTGGTATCTCCCAGAAAGGAGCTTGTACACTCATCTGGTCCCCCAATTTTTGTGACTGCTGCCCAGGGGACACCTCTAGATCGCCTGTCTCTCATGGCCAATGGAACTTAAGCTTGCAGTCCCAGAGTACTGTATATATTTGCAGACTTTAAAAACCGCTCCCTGAGGATCTGGTGTTCAATCAGCCTGAATCTAGGTGCTGACTGAGATCCTCCCCTTTGGGACACTGACAGGTTGTGGCACACCCTCAACTACTGGGAGCCAGTAAAAATAAAATGGGCTGCTTGGACAATCACAATGGTTCACTCTCTGTGCTGTGAAGTTCAATGAGCTTTGACATATGCTCAATGTCTTATATCTACCGTTAGGGTATTAGTCAGAATAGTTTCACTACCCTAAGAAATCCCTTGTGGTTCATCTATTCAACCCTCCCCTTTACCTGAACTCCTGGCCGCCATTGATCTTTGTGAGTTGTATATACTTTTGCCCTTTCCAAAATATGATGTGATTATACTGTATGTAGTCTTTTCAGATTGGCTTCTTTCCCTTAACAATATGTATTTAAGGTTTCTCCATGTCATTTCATAACGTAATGGGTCATTTTTTTGTGCTGCTGAATAAGATTCCATTGTAAGGATATATACAGTTTGCTTATCCATTCACCTCTCAAAGGGCATTTTAGTTGCTTCCAGTTTTTGATGATTACAAATAAGGCTGTTACATTTTTCAGTTCTATAATTTTATTTGGCTCTTTTTAATAACATCTGTTTCTTTGCTGAGATTTTTTTTTTTTTGAGAGAATTTGTAATTACCTGTTAAGCATTTTATGGTATCTACTTTAAAATACTTGTGACAGAATTTCAATATCTGATTCATCTTAGTGTTATAATCTTAGTATTAGTTGATTGTTTTTTCTCATTCAAGTTGTGCTTTTTCTGGTACTTGATATGGTGGGTGATTTTTTACTGTGTCCTGCATATTCTTGAGCATCCCTGGATTTTGGTATATGAGGAGATCCTGGAACCAACCCCCATGGATACCAAAAGAAAACTGTATTACTACCTCAGGTCTAGAGAAAAGTGGGAAGAAAAAATAGAGCAAACCCCCAATGCTTATTATTTTTTAATATATTAGAACCACACAATGAAGAAATATATACCAATAGCTCTTACTTTTCAGCCAGTTACCTCATTCCTCAGAGTAGCAAGTAAGGGATAAGGCAATAGTCCAATAGTATTAATCCAGGGAGGTCTCCTCATATAGAGACTTTCTGAAATCAGTGTTTTTGTCTTATTATTGAGTTGTAAGAGTTTTTGGTATATATTCTGTATACAAAACCTTGATCAGATAAAATTTTTTGCAATTTTTTTTCTCAATCTGTTTGCCTCTTTATTCTTGAAAGTCTTTCAGAGATCAGGAGTTTTTGATTTTGATGTATTACAATTTGTATAGTTTTTATTTTACAATTTTCACATAGCCCAAAGCCACATAAATAAGAGATAAGCAATCCAATAACACTTGGCATTATTAATTTTTAAAATTGCCAATGTAATAGACAAAACACCATATCCAATTCTTAAGAATTACATTTATTTGATTATTAGAGATGTTGGGCCATTTCTAATATTTTTTTCTTACACTTATTAATTACCAACTTTTTTGACCATGTCCTAGAGGGCAAATGTCACACATCTCCCAAAATATCCCTTGATATTTTTGTTAAAAAGAATTCTGCATGGACTGGATAGACCATGATGTTGACCAATACAGAAGTGTTTTTCCTTCAATTCAAGTAACTTGTTAAATAGAGCATGTTATACCTATGTATAGTTTGGGAGACTCAATCCATTTCTAAAAATTAGGACAAAAGACAGAAGATACATCATTTTTTATTATAACCATAATGTATCCACTACCAGTTACTGCTTGATAGAACGTAAGTAGGACTTGATTATGCTCCTTGTTGTTAATGACCCAAAGATAAGCATGTATGTGAACACTATAGTTTCTCTTAATATCTTCATGAATGGAAGAACCATAACAAAATTTCCATACCTATTTACAACACATGTGTTTTGCTGATATTTCACAATTTGGTGAAAAATTTAAAGTTTATTTTCTCACTCTTTTTTAAATTTAATGTGTATGACTCTGGCCTCAACTTAAACTTTGCATTTGCTCTTATACAAATATATAGAAGCAGCAGGACAAAGTGGCGACATGGCAGTATAGAGGGTTAGGAGTTAGAAGCCGTGGGTTTAAGTCCCAAGCACTTAACACATTTATGGAACAACTCCCACAGTCCAAATTCTATTTAATTTGAACAGCTGAAGAGATGAAATCTAACTTTGCCATTTGCTAGTTGTTTAAACCTACGGAAGTCACTCCTTTTAGCTTTAATTTCCTCACTACAAGATCATTAAGATTATGAAACAAGGTAAAATTAAGAAAACTACTCTGTACATTATAAGTACAGCATACATGTAAGAGATTGCTATTATGTTGCAGTCACATCCCCTCTTCTCCTGAATAACTGGTGTTTTCCCATGTCTTATTTGGACCATCTGTAATTTAGATCACTTATTTTTGTGCTTAGTCTAAGCAGAGATGATCTCTATGTACATTTTCAGATTTCCATATGTAGAGACATCTCAAAACTCCTAGGAGTTTTTTGGTATATATTCTGTATACAAAACCTTGATCAGATGAAAATTTCTACAGAAGTTTTTTTCTTAATCTCTTTGCCTCTTTATTCTTGAAAGTCTTACAAAGATCAGAAGTTTTTACTTTTGATCTGTTCCAATTTGTATATTCTTTGTTTTACAATCTTCACTTAGCCCAAAGCCACAACAAATTTTCTCTTATATTTTCTGTTAGAAGTTTTATAATTTTAGCTTTACCTTTAGATCTATGTTCCATTTCAAGTCAATTTCTTGTATAGTGTGAAGTAAAGTGAAGGTTATTTTATTTTTATTGTTTGCATATGGATATCCATTTGTTTGAGCACAATTTGTTGGAAAGCCTTTCTTTCCCCATTGAATTACCTCAGCACCATTTTAAAAAAGCAGTTGACCACATATGTATGTATCTATTTTTGAATTCTCAATTCTGTTCTATCGATCTATCTATATGTCTGTTTTTATGCCAATGCCACATTTTTTTCTTTACTGTAGCTTTATAGTATGCCTTAATCAGGTAGTATAAGCTTTCCAGCTTTTTTCTTCTATTTCAAAATTATAATGGCTATTCTAGGTCTTTTGTATTTCCATGTAAAGGTTAGAATCAACTTGTCAGTTTCTAAAAAACTGTGGGAATTTTCTGGAGGGTTATATTGGATTTCACATCAATTTGAGAAGAATTGACACATAAGATATTGAGTCTTCCATTGTAGGCAGAATTATGGTTTCCATGATCTGTGTCCCCTGGTGTCACTCCTGTAAAAATGTTACATTTCATGACAAAAGGAATGTGGAAATGTAATTCAAGTTACTAATCAGTTGACCTTGAAATAGGGAGATTATTCTGGATTATCTGGGAGAGCAATATGTAATCAATTACTTGGGCTATTAAAAGCAGGGGCAGAATTAGAATTATTAGAAATCCAAATGTTAATTTTCAACCCAATATAAAAAGAACAAGATAAGGAAAAGTGTCTATTTGTGTGCTGATTCACATTTAAATGTTTTATCTCTTTACACTGTTCAATTAAAGGACTTGTTTTGAGTTAAGCACCAAATCCTGCAGAACAATTAGTAGATGTTGTTGTTGTTGTTGCTGATACAACACACTGAAAAGGACACATCATTTCTGTGTTTTGGTGTTTTTTTTCCCCCAAATCCATAACCTCACTCCAATCATTGGAAAACACCAGACAAACCCAAATTAAGGGTATTCTATAAAATAACAGATAGGGGTTTTCAATATTCTCAAATTCATTAAAGACAAGGAAACACTGAGGACCTGTTATGGACTAAAAGAGACAAAAGAGAATACTAAATACAATGTGGAACAAAAAAATGGTATTAGTGGAAAAATTGATGAAATTCTAATAAGGTCTATAATTTAGTTAATGATGTAATACAAATGTTACTTTCTTGGTTTTGATAATTGCACCATGATAATATAAGATATTAATATTAGGGGAACCTGGGTGAAGGATATGAGATGTTTTGTACTATTTTTGGAAATCTGAAGTTACTTGAAATGAAAAAAATTTATAAAATTTATACTAAGGGAATAAAATGGCTAGCACTTAGCAAAGTTCTGAGGGCATGCGCATATGACAGGTAATCTTTGAATGGGGCATGGTCTATCAATATTTGACTACAAGAAAGGGTGTTATTCCTTATGGGCTGAGTGTGAGAAACTTGAATGTGATCACACAGCACAGAAGGATCAAAGCAGTACATAAAAGGAATTTTTATATTTCAAGTCCAAGTTTACCAAGTACCTCCCCTACTTGAGTGGTAACAGCTCAACTGAAGGACGAATCTGTGCCAACAGGTTGATCCATCCTGCAAAGCAAAAACACATTTTCTTAAACCTTTCTGGGAAGTTAATATCTTAACAAAAAGAAATAACCTTAACATTATGGATTTTAAGTATCATAACAGATCAGTCTATCCAAAGTTTGGAGGCAGACAAGTCCTTGGAACTATTCTTAATTTGTTCTATTGTAGGTGGCTGCCTCTTCTGCTTCATCTATATCAGGAAGTCTGAATTAATCTTTCTGTTCTGACTGCTGTCTTATTAAATATCTGATATTTTTCTTCATACTTTTACCTTTTTTCTCTCTAGCATTGTCTTTACATCTTCTGCATAATTAAAGAGATATTCTTGTTTAGTTCAGTTATTAGAAGCCCTAGAAATGTGCCTGTGTGAATTGAGCCAGCTACAATTTGATACACTGTATTACCATGGGCTTTAGCCCATGGATTATGGGACAACTCACAATTGTCTTTGCTGAAATTTTATGGTTTGTAATACCTGGAGGGCATAGTGGTAATTTTGTACAAACTTTATTTATTAAAAATAAGACATCATGGACTCTTGAAATGCACAGTGATTGAGAGAAATGAAAGAAAGGTATGAGAAGAAGAAATAAATAAAAGAAATGTTCTTTTTTAATGCAAAGGAAATACTTCACTGGTGTTATTTTCAGAAGGCAAATATTTTCAAGTATGAGCCAGCTTTCAACTAACAGAGACTTCCCTACTTTGGCATGTATATATCTCCCTGCTCTCCACACTCCTTCTGAATGCTACAGGGACTTCATTATTTCTAACAACTAGCTAAAGTGCACGTTTATTTGACAGTTTCATCACCAGTGGAAAAAGTCTGAAAATGGTATTCATATAGCTCTCTGAAAGATAGCAAGCACTTTGTGGAATACTCCAGAAAACAGTACCAAATACATGGTTAGTTGATTAAATATAGTGGGAAACCAAAAGCTACATTATATTTTAAATTCTCAGAAAATGCATGAAGTTGTACATGGAGTATCCATGATCTCTTTCTATCCTCTGTCTTTCTCAGTCACACGCACACATACGATTTTAGTTTGTTATTCTGATATCTAGTTGTTTTATTTGCTAAAAGTCTCATCCTATTAATGTAAGTGTAACAATGTTAAAAATTAACAGTATGATTTGTGCTTTTGACTAGAGTATATAAACTACACATTTTCTCTGTATAAACTGATAAAATTTTTCAGAAAGTTCAGTAAATGTTTATTATTAAAATCCACATGCAAATATGAATAGATGAGAACATTTTTGGTAAGTTTTAGGTTTTTGACCAAAAGCCTAAGGCAAATATATTTAATGGGAGAGAATTCATATACTTTCCCTTTAAGGTAAGGTACAAGGCAAAAATGCTTGTTACTTCCATCACTGGTTAACACAGGTAATCCTGTCACATTACAATGGGAAAAATATAAATACCTGGATTGGAAGAAAACAATAACTTTCATTTTATATAGATAATTTAACCATTTACATATAGAAACCCCTATGAAATCAACATACAAATTATTAGAATGAAAGTGTTCATAGAGGAACAAAAATCAAGAGTTATTCCACACTTGGAATAGGTGACTAAGGTATTATTTCTATTAATATTATGAATGAAGTATGTCCTTTTCACTGTATATTCTTGCCAGTGTAATCAGTGTTTCATAAGGAGACAGTAGAGATAATGAGGAAGAAGAAATATATGAAGAATGATTGTTGGTGATATAGAATTTTCCAAAACTGTCAAAGGACCTCAATCCACAACCATAAGAAGCACTATAGGGACTTCCCTGGTGGTCCAGTGGTAAAGAATCTGCCATCCAATGCAGGGGGTGTGGGTTCAATTCCTGGTTGGGGGACTAGATCCCACATGCTGAGGGGCAAATAAGCCCACCTGCCACAGCTACTGAACTTGCGTTCCTCAACAAGAGAGCCCACATGTTGCAAACTACAGAGCCCACACTCTCTGGAGCCCACACGCCCTGGAGCCTGCGCACCACAACTAGAGAGAGAAAACCCACTCACCACAACTAGAGAGAAGCCCGCCTGCTGCAACGAAGACCTCACACAGCCAAAAAAATAAAGAAAAATAAATAAATAAAATTTATTTATTTATTTATCACTATAAAACCCAAGACATATAAATACAAAAAACTTCAAACCAAGGCACATCATAGTAAGACTGCTGAAAATAAAATGCAAGGGGAAAATCTTTAAAGACTCTCAAGAAAAAAATGACACTATCATTAAGAACAACAATATAACTGACAGCTTACTTCTCAACATCAACAAAAACCAACAAGAAGACAGGGAATAATATTTTTAATGTAAAAATAAATGCAAATTAAAAATTTAATAATGAACTTATCCCTCATGTTTTAAGGTGAATTAAATACATTTTTAGACAACCAAAATGAGAGAATTTATCATTAGTAAGCCTGCCCTAAAATTAAAAACTAATATTTAGACTGATGGAAAATTATTCCACATTGCAGTTTGGAGATGCAAGATGTAAAAAAAGTAAATATAAATGAATTGTTGTCAGTATAAAATTATAGAACATCAGCAGCAGCAGCAGTAACAATGATGTTTCCTTATATATATATGAAAATAAAATATATAAAACCCAGGAAGTGATAAGTGAGGTTAAAGTAACCTGATGTCTTTTTAGTATTTGAAATTTGATAAAAGTAATAATATTGGATTTTAAATCAAGGCTTCATGTTGTAGTATTTAGGACAAACATTAATATAGACCTGAAAGAAAGTGCAAATAATAAGTTAAAAGAGGGGTAAAATCGTATAATAAAAGACAATAGAAAAAGGTGAGTTAAAAATAAAATTAGTTAACATAGAGAGGTGGGACAAAGAGCAAGCACATTGTACAGTGGTAGATTTTAAGCCAAATATATCAGTCATTCCATTAAATAGCTTAATTTCCTAACTAAGGACAAAGTCAGTCTGGATAAAAAACTAGAGATGCCCTCTAAATAAAATGACATAAATAGATTGAAGGGAAAAATATGAAAAAGGGTTATGATATCAACAAAAAGAAAACTGTTCTAGCTGTGCTCGTATGACAAAAATAGAACATAAAAGTAGAAGCATTACTAGAGATAGAGTTATTTCATAAGGATAGAGTCTCAAAATACCAGGAATATGTATATATATATATATATATATATATATATATATATATATATATACACATTCTAACTTTGTATAAACCTAATGAAATAATCTCAAAATATACTAAGCAAAGACTAACAGAACTAAAGGAATAGATTAATCCATAGTCCTAAGTGGAGATTTTAACATTTATTTCATAGTAAATTTAGAACAAGATAACAGAAAAGATCATTTAAGATTGAAGTAGAAGGAAGGAAATGATCAAAGTCAAGAGAGACATAATAAAATATGAAGCAAATATACAATAGAAAATAAATAAAGCCAAATGTTGTCTCATTTACAATATGTTTGATTATTTTTTTCACTCTGTCAAGACCAATCAAGAAAAAAAAAAAAGGCAGGACAGAAATAGCCAGTACCTGGAATGAAAAATGGGCAACACTTTAGATCCTATGGATTATTATAAAGACATTAGCAGGATAATTTGAACAACTTTACAAAAATAAATTTTTTAACTAGATGAAAGCAGAAAGTTTCCTTAGAAATACATGTGAATAAGTGAAACGAGGATGTGGAAAATCTGAATAAATCTCTGTCTATTAATGAGTTTGATGTCATAATTAATTTGAATATCTAATGGAAACCTTTCCCAATTAGTGTCTGCTTATGCATAGGATGAAGTGATTTGTGTCCCTCTGAGAACTAGTGGAAATGCCAGCTAAATTTTTTTTCAAATCTGCTTAAAGGCATCAGAGAACAGGGGATAAGATTCTGTACAAGGCCGAAACATGTAAAGGTAAGCTGAAGATATGCAATCATTCAATCATTTTTCCCATAGTAGCATTTGCCAATTTCAAATTAAGGAAGGGGTTAAGAAGTAGAAAGTTGAGAAGAGATCGGAAGACTGAAGCCAGCAGAACTCTTGGGAGTAGTATGCAATGGAGCAACAAAATAGGAGACTTTAGGACCACAGATGTCTGGAGTCCTCTGAAAACATAGGCTATATTCTGAACCTATGGTGGGTAGTAGACTAAAAAGCTAAGTCAAAAATATGTGAAAAACAAAATTTCCAAAATCTTGCAGTGCTGAAAATTAAAAGATTATAGCTCATGACCCATCAACAAGAGGGACTCCAATGAACAGCACGGCAGATTTACATTGGGAACTTCTGGTGAAGTACAACATACCCACAGGATAAACCAGTTGTAAACTGAGCCTTACCAAATCTACAACCCAATATTAACTCCATGAGTCCCTGTCTGCATGAAATTATCACCTCCAACTTTAACTGACTAGCAGAGGAGCTTATGAATACTATTTGGTGTATAAAAAAATCATCTGGAACCTCTAGAGGTTTTCTTTTTTTTTTTTTAATTGGCTGTGTTAGGTCTTAGTTGCAGCATGCAGAATCTTCATTGCAGTGCATGGGCTTCTCTCTAGTTGTGGCACATGGGCTCCAGAACATGTGGGCTCAGTAGTTACAGCATGTGGGGTAATTGCCCCACAGCATGTGGGATCTCAGTTCCCCAACCAGGGATCGAACCCACATCCCCTGCATTGGGAGGTGGATTTTTAACCACTGGGCCACCAGGGAAGTCCCTAGAGGTTTTCTTTTAATACATGATTTTTGGTATTCATTTAAAAATTACTTGGTATTGCTATAAAACAAACATAATAGAACAACTAGGCAGAAGATAATAAGGAAATAGAAGACTTGAACAACACTGTACACAAATTAGGACCAATACATGTCTATAGAACATTCTACCAAAAAAGAGCAGAATTCTTCCCAAGTGTACATGGAATATTCTCCAAGATAAACCATATGCTATCCCATGAAACAAGTCTGAATAGATTTAAAGAAATAGAAATCATAAAAGATATGATATTCTATCACAGTGGAGTAAAATTAGAAATTAATAACAGAAATAAATTTTTGTAATTCCCAAATAGTGGAAGTTAAATAACATACTCTCGAATAACCAAAGGGTCAGAGGAGAAATCATACAAAAATTAGAAGATACTTTGGAACAAAGAAAATGGAGATAAAACATACCAAAATTTAAGGAATGTAGCTAAAGCTGCACTTAGAGGGAAACTTATAGCTGTAAATGCCTATAGTAAAAAAGAAATCTCAAAACAACAGCCTAACCTTCCACCTTACAATACCAGGAAAAGAGAAAAATGGATAACCCTTTAGCTAGACTGACCAAGAAAAAAGAGAGGACTCAATTTAATAAAATAAGTAATGAAAAAAGGTATATTATTACTGACATCACAGAAAGAAAATGATTGGAAGGAAATACTATAAATAACTCTATGTCAACACATTAACTTCAGTGAAATGGAAAAATTTCTAGAAACACATAAAAACCAAAACAGACTCAAGAAGAAATAAAAAATCTGAAAAGACCAAAAACAAGTATCATGAATTGAATCAAGCTTCCCCTTCCCAAAATTCATATGTGAAAATCCTAACCTCCAGTGCCTCAGAATGTGACCTCATTTGGAAATAGGATCTTTTCAGATATAATTAAGAAGAGGTCATATGACTGGTGTCCTTACAAATATGAGAAATTTGTACTCAGACATGCATACAGGGTAACATTATGTGAAGATGAAGGCAGAAATTGGGGTGATGCTTCTATAAGCCAAGATACACCAAAGATTGACAGTAAACCACCAGAAACTAGAGGAGAGACATGGAACAGATTCTTGCTCATGACCCTCAGGAGGAACCAACCTGTCAACACCAATCTCAAACTTCTAGACTCCAGAATTCTGAGAAAATAAATTTCAATTATTAAAGGTACACTGTGTGTAGCACTCTGCTACAGCAGCCCTAGCAAACTATTACTAGTGGAGAGATTAAATTAGTAACGGAAAAAAAATCCTAGGCTAGGATGGCTTCACTGGTGAATTTTGCCAAGCATTTAAAGAAGAAATACCAATTATCCACAAATTCTTCCAAAAAACTCAAGGATAAAGGAACATTTTCCAACTCATTCTATAAAGCCAGCATTACCCTGTTGCCAAATCCATATAATGAAATCATGAGAAGAGAGATCTGCAGCCCATTATTCCTTATGCATATAGATGCAAAATCCTCAACAAAATACTAGCAAGCTGGATCCAGTAATACATAAAAAGCATTATACACCATAACCAAGTGTTATTTATCCCAGGAATCCACAAATAAATGAAATACAAAATATCAATATAATAAATGACAGAATCCTCATTATCATTTCGATAGTTGTAGAAAAAGCTTTTGAGAAAATTTAATATCCCCAGTGATTAAAAAAATAACAAACTAGGAATGCAGAGGATCTTCCTCAATCTGATAAAGGGCATCTAACAAAAAACATCCACAGCTAACATACTGAATGGTGAAAGACTAGATGCTATCCCTGTGAGATCAGGAACAAGACAGGGATTTCTATTCTCACCACTTCTATTCAACGTTGTACTTGAGGTGTTAGCCACGCAATTAGACAGGATATGAAATAAGATGCATCCAGATTGGAAGGGAAGAAGTAAAACTACCTCCATCTAGAACTAATAAACTAATTCAGCAAGGTTACAGGATACAAGATCAATGTACAAAAATCAATTATATTTACCTATATTTGCAATGAACAAACCAAAAATATTATTGACATTTACACTTATAATAGCATAAAAAACATAGGAATAAATTTAACTAAAAGTTTATGCTTTGAAAACTTCTAAACAGGGGAAAGAAGACTCTTTTGAACAGATAGTACAGGGACAACTGGATATCCACATGTAGATAAATGAATTTGGACTCCTACTTCATACCATATTTTAAAATTAATTCAAAATTCATCAAAGACCTAAATTTCAGAGAAAACACTGTAGAAGTCTTAGGAGAAAACATAGGCATAAAACAACATGGGCTATATTTCTTAGAAATGATATCAGAAGCACAAAGAACAAAAGAAAAAATAGGTACATTGTACATCAGCAAGATTAAAAATGTCTGTGCTTAAGGACACAAGAAAGTGCAAAGACAATTCACAGAATGGGAGAGGGGTGGGATTATGGCAATAGGGCGTCTTGGATTTTTCTACAGGCTTCGGTGTCACTGGTTTCATGCTAATCTAGGGTGCTGGAGCCTCTCAATTGGTTTCTGGATTTTTCACAAAGAGAACTAATCCATACATCATTGTTGAATGGGTGTGTCTCTGCAGGGAAAGAGGGTTCAGGGCTTCCTATTCTTTCCTCTTGCTGATATTACTCCTCAATATTGATTTTCTTAAAAATACAATTATTCATTTGAATATCTTTTCTTTGCATTTGACTTTCTCAAATGTAAAAAGCAAGATATCATTTATAAAGATTCTGATCACTTGCACTCTGATCAGTGGAGGTACATTTCTCTGAGATTACATCCTGACACAAAGTTGCTGTTACAGTCATACACTAAAGAATTTACCAAATATATATTTTGAGTACTGCACTTCAGCACTCTTTCTTACACATTGCCATACAAATGTAAATCAGTGCCTTTCTGGAAAGCAGATTGCAATTATGTATTGAGCCTTAATATTTTTACTCTTTAAACTAGTAATTCAACTCAGAGAAATTGACCTACATCTCTATTTCCTAGGAATAAAGATTTACATTGAGTACTGTTCTTTGCAGTTTTTCTTTTTCAGTAAAACTAAAACTTTCGAAACACCTCACGTGCCCAACAATAAAAGAATGATTCAATAAAGCATGGTACGTACTCACATGGAATCCTTTACAGCTATTAAAATTCATACTTAAAATATTTTAGGCTTGAGGAAATACTTGCAGTTAATGGTAAGCAGAGAAAAAACAAGCTAATACTAAAATATGCAGGTGTAAAAATCACAGGACACCTGGGATTCATTTTTAAATACTTCAGCAAAAGAAAATTTAAAATTCAGGTGATAAAGACACTGAGGGATATTCCTTTTTTTTTTTTTTTTTAATTTTTGCAGTATGCAGGCCTCTCACTGTTGTGGCCTCTCCCGTTGCGGAGCACAGGCTCCGGACGCGCAGGCCTAGCGGCCATGGCTCATGGGCTTAGTTGCTCCACGGCATGTGGGATCTTCCCGGACCAGGGCACGAACCCGTGTCTCCTGCATCGGCAGGCGGATTCTCAACCACTGTGCCACCAGGGAAGCCCGAGGGATATTCTTAATAATTGTTGAGTCTTGGTGCCATTTGATTTATTATGATCATCTCTAATTTAGGTATGTTTAAAGAAGTCCATGATCACTTTAAAAACAACCTACAGATGCATGGGTAGAGCGGAGAGGATTTTTAGGGCAGTGAAGCTATTCTATATGATACTGTAATGGTGGTTACATGTCATTATACATTTTTTAAAACTCACAAAATGTACGAGACAAAGAGCTAACCCTAAAGTAAATTATGGACCTTAGTTTAAAATAATGCATCAATATTGGCTAATCAATTGTAACAAATATACCATGTAAGCAAAATGTTAATAGGGGGAACTGTCTGGGGAGGTTGAGGGGATCCATGGGAACTCTGTAATTTTCACTCAGTTTTTGTTGGTAAACCTAAAACTGCTCTTTAGAAATAGTCTAATTACAGAGAAAAGAAAGAGTGGTGGTTACCAGAGGGGAAGGGGTAGGAGGTGGTGGGGGACAGAGAGTGAAGTTTTTCGTGGTGAGCATACTGTAGAGTATACAGATATAGAAATGTAGTACATATGAGGCTTATACAGTGTTCTAAACCAATATTACCTCAATAAAAATAAATTTTAAAAGTAGTTTATTTAAAATAAATAAGATACCATGAATAAGCAGTATATTATCAATTTCCTTTTATGTATTTACATTGAATAAGGCTGAAAATGATATAGTTAAATGAAAAGAAATATTTGGTGGAATTATGAATTTTTTTAACATCTTTATTTGAGTATAACTGTTTTACAAAAGTGTGTTAGTTTCTCCTTTACAACAAAGTGAATCAGTTATACATATACATATGTTTCCATATCTCTTCTCTCTTGCATCACCCTCCCTCCCACGCTCCCTATCCCACCCCTCTAGGTGGTCACAAAGCAGAGGGGTGATCACCCTGTGCTATGCGGCAGCTTCCCACTAGCTATCTAATTTACATTTGGTAGTGTGTATATGTCCCTGCCACTCTCACTTCATCACAGTCCACCCTTCCCCCTCCCCAAATCCTCAAGTCCATGCTCTAGTAGGTCTGTGTTTTATTCCCGTCCTACCACTAATCTCTTCATGACATTTTTTTTTCTTACATTCCATATATATGTGTTAGATTACAGTATTTGTTCTTCTCCTTCTGGCTTACTTCACTCAGTATGACCGACTCCAGGTCTATCCACCTCATTACAAATAACTCAGTTTCATTTCTTTTTATGGCTGAGTAATATTCCATTGTATATATGTGCCACATCTTCTTTATCCATTCATCTGTTGATGGACACTTAGGTTGCTTCCATGTCCTGGCTACCATAAATAGAGCTGCAATAAACATTTTGGTACATGACTCTTTTTGAATTATGCTTTTATTAGGGTATATGCCTAGTAGTGGGATTGCGGGGTCGTATGGTAGTTCTATTTGTAGTTTTCTAAGGAACCTCCATACTGTTCTCCATAGTGGCTGTATCAATTTACATTCCCACCAACAGTGCAAGAGTGTTCCCTTTTCTCCACACCCTCTCCAGCATTTATTGTTTGTAGATTTTTTGATGATGGCCATTCTGACCGGTGTGAGATGATATCTCATTATAGATTTGATTTGCATTTCTCTAATGATGAATGATGTTGAGCATTCTTTCATGTGTTTGTTGGCAATCTGTATATCTTCTTTGGAGAAATGTCCATTTAGTTCTTCTGCCCATTTTTGGATTGGGTTGTTTGTTTTTTTGTTATTGAGCTGCATGAGCTGCTTGTAAATTTTGGAGATTAACCTTTTGTCAGTTGCTTCATTTGCAAATATTTTCTCCCATTCTGAGGGTTGTTTTTGGGTCTTGTTTATGGTTTCCTTTGCTGTGCAAATGCTTTTAAGTTTCATTAGGTCCCATTTGTTTATTTTTGTTTTTATTTCCATTTGTCTAGGAGATGGGTCAAAAAGGATCTTGCTGTTATTTATGTCATAGAGTGTTCTGCCTATGTTTTCCTCTAAGAGTTTGATAGTGTCTGGCCTTACATTTAGGTCTTTAACCCATTTTGAGTTTATTTTTGTGTGTGGTGTTAGGGAGTGTTCTAATTTCATACTTTTACATGTAGCTGTCCAGTTTTCCCAGCACCACTTATTGAAGAGGCTGTCTTTTCTCCACTATATATCCTTCCCTCCTTTATCAAACATAAGGTGACCATATGTGTGTGGCTTTATCTCTGGGCTTTCTGTCCTGTTCCATTGATCTATATTTCTGTTTTTGTGCCAGTACCATACTGTCTTGATTACTGTAGCTTTGTAGTATAGTCTGAAGTCAGGGAGCCTGATTCCTCCAGCTCCATTTTTCGTCCTCAAGATTGCGTTGGATATTTGGGGTCTTTTGTGTTTCCATACAAATTGTGAAATTCTTTGTTCTAGTTCTGTAAAAAATGCCAGTGGTAATTTGATAGGGATTTCATTGAATCTGTAGATTGCTTTGGGTAGTATAGTCATTTTCACAATGTTGATTCTTCCAATCCAAGAACATGGTATATTTCTCCACCTATTTGTATCATCTTTAATTTCTTTCATCAGTGTCTTATAGTTTTCTGCATACAAGTCTTTTGTCTCCTTAGGTAGGTTTATTCCTAGATATTTTATTCTTTTTGTTGCAATGGTAAATGGGAGTGTTTTCTTAATTTCACTCTCAGATTTTTCATCATTAGTGTATAAGAATGCCAGAGATTTCTGTGCATTAATTTTGTATCTTGCTACTTTACCAGATTCATTGTTTAGTTCTAGTAGTTTTCTGGTAGCATCCTTAGGATTCTCTATGTATAGTATCATGTCATCTGCAAACAGTGACAGCTTTACTTCTTCTTTTCCTATTTGGATTCCTTTTCATTTTTTTCTCCGATTGCTGTGGGTAGAACTACAAAAACTAGCTTGAATAGGAGGGGTGAGAGTGGGCAACTTTGTCTTTTTCTTGATCTTAGTGGAAATGGTTTCAGTTTTTCACCATTGAGAACAATGCTGGCTGTGGATTTGTCATATATGGCCTTTATTATGTTGAGGAAAGTTCCCTCTATGCCTACTTTCTGGAGGGTTTTTATCATAAATGGGTGTTGAATTTTGTCAAAAGCTTTCTCTGCATCTATTGAGATGATCATATGGTTTTTCTCCTTCAGTTTGCTGATATAGTGTATCACGTTGATTGATTTGCATATATTGAAGAATCCTTGCATTCCTGGAATAAACCCCACTTGATCATGGTGTATGATCCTTTTAATGTGCTGTTGGATTCTGTTTGCTAGTATTTTGTTGAGGATTTTTGCATCTATGTTCATCAGCGATATTGGCCTGTAGCTTTCTTTCTTTGTGACGTCTTTGTCTGGTTTTGGTATCAGGGTGATGGTGGCCTCATAGAATGAGTTTGGGAGTGTTGCTCCCTCTGCTATCTTTTGGAAGAGTTTGAGAAGGATAGGTGTTAGTTCTTCTCTAAATGTTTGATAGAATTTGCCTGTGAAGCCATCTGGTCCTGGGCTTTTATTTGTTGGAACATTTTTAATCACAGTTTCAATTTCAGTGCTTGTGATTGGTCTGTTCATATTTTCTATTTCTTCCTGGTTCAGTCTTGGCAGGTTGTGCATTTCTAAGAATTTGTCCATTTCTTCCAGGTTGTCCATTTTATTGGCATACAGTTGCTTGTAGTAATCTCTAATAATCTTTTGTATTTCTGCAGTGTCAGTTGTTACATCTCCTTTTTCATTTCTAATTCTATTGATTTGAGTCTTCTCCCTTTTTTTCTTGATGAGTGTGGCTAATGGTTTATCAATTTTATTTATATTCTCAAAGAGCCAGCTTTTACTTTTATTGATCTTTGCTATTGTTTCCTTCATTTCTTTTTCATTTATTTCTGATCTGATCTTTATGATTTCTTTCCTTCTGCTAAATTTGGGGTTTTTTTGTTC
This sequence comes from Kogia breviceps, assembly GCF_026419965.1. NCBI lineage: Eukaryota > Metazoa > Chordata > Mammalia > Artiodactyla > Physeteridae > Kogia > Kogia breviceps. The sequence goes on along the minus strand of NC_081330.1, from coordinate 26,174,365 downwards.
TTCTTTCTCTAATTGCTTTAGGTACAAAGTTAGGTTGTTTATTCGAGATGTTTCCTGTTTCTTAAGATATGATTGTATTGCTATAAACTTCCCTCTTAGAACTGCTTTTGCTGTATCCCATAGGTTTTGCGTCATCGTGTCTCCATTGTCATTTGTTTATAAGTATTTTTTTTATTTCCTCTTTGATTTCTTCAGTGATCACTTCGTTATTAAGTAGTGTATTGTTTAGCCTCCATGTGTTTGTATTTTTTACAGATCTTTTCCTGTAATTGATATCTAGTCTCATAGCGTTGTGTTTGGAAAAGATACTTGATATGATTTCAATTTTATTAAATTTTCCAAGGCTAGATTTGTGACCCAAGATATGATCTATCCTGGAGAATGTTCCAAGAGCACTTGAGAAAAATGTGTATTCTGTTGTTTTTGGATGGAATGTCCTATAAATATCAATTAAGTCCATCTTGTGTAATGTATCATTTAAAGCTTGTGTTTCCTTATTTATTTTCATTTTGCATGATCTGTCCATCAGTGAAAGTGGGGTGTTGAAGTCCCCTACTATGATTGTGTTACTGTCAATTTCCCCTTTTATGGCTGTTAGTATTTGCCTTATGTATTTAGCTGTGCCTATGTTGGGTGCGTAAATATTTACAATTGTTATATCTTCTTCATGGATCGATCCCTTGATCATTATGTAGTGTCCATCTTTGTCTCTTTTAATAGTTTTTATTTTAAAGTCTATTTTGTCTGATATGAGAATTGCTACTCCAGCTTCCTTCTGATTTCCATTTGCATTGAATATCTTTTTCCATCCCCTCATTTTCAGTCTGTCTGTGTCCCTAGGTCTGAAGTGGGTCTCTTGTAGACAGCATATGGGTCTCTTGTTTTTGTATACATTCAGCCAGTCTGTGTCTTTTGGTGGGAGCATTTAATCCATTTACATTTAAGGTAATTATCAATATGTATATTCCTATTACCATTTACTTAATTGTTTCAGGTTGTTCTTGTAGGTCTTTTCCTTCTCTTGTGTTTCTTGCCTAGAGAAGTTCCTTTAGCATTTGTTGTAAAGCTGGTTTGGTGGTGCTGAACTCTCTCAGCTTTTGCTTGTCTGTAAAGGTTTTAATTTCTCCATCAAATCTGAATGAGGTCCTTGCTGGGTAGAGTAATCTTGGTTGTAGGTTTTTTCCCTTTCTCCCCTTTAAATATGTCCTGCCACTCCCTTCTGTCTTGTAGAGTTTCTGCTGAAAGATCAGATGTTAACCTTATGGGGATTCCCTTGTGTGTTATTTGTTGTTTTTCCCTTGCTGCTTTTAATATATTTCCTTTGTATTTAATTTTTGACAGTTTGATTATTATGTGTCTCGGCGTGTTTATTCTTGGGTTTATCCTGTATGGGACTCTCTGTGCTTCCTGGACTTGATTGACTATTTCCTTTCCTATATTAGGGAAGTTTTCAACTATAATCTCTTCAAATATTTTCTCAGTCCCTTTCTTTTTCTCTTCTTCTGGGACCCCTATAATTCGAATGTTGGTGCATTTAATGTTGTCCCAGAGGTCTTTGAGACTGTCCTCAGTTCTTTTCATTCTTTTTTTCTTTATTCTGGTCTACAGTAGTTATTTCCACTGTTTTATCTTCCAGGTAACTTATCCGTCCTTCTGCCTCAGTTATTCTGCTATTGATCCCATCTAGAGTATTTTTCATTTCATTTATTGTGTTGCTCATCGTTGCTTGCTTCCTCTTTATTTCTTCTAGTTCCTTGTTAACTGTTTCTTGCAATTTGTCTATTCTATTTCCAAGATTTTGAATCATCTTTACCATCATTATTCTGAATTCTTTTTCAGATAGACTGCCTATTACCTCTTCATTTGTTAGTTCTGGTGTGTTTTTATCTTGCTCCTTCATCTGCTGTGTGTTTTTCTGTCTTCTCATTTTGCTTATCTTACTGTGTTTGGGGTCTCCATTTTGCAGGCTGCAGGTTCGTAGTTCCCACTGTTTTTGGTGGCTGTCCCCAGTGGCTGAGGTTGGTTCAGTGGGTTGAGTAGGTTTCCTGGTTGGAGGGACTAGTGCCTCTGTTCTGTTCTGGTGGATGAGGCTGGATCTTGTGTTTCTGGTGGGCAGGTCCACGTCTGGTGGTGTGTTTGGGGATGTTGGTAGCCTTATTATGATTTTAGGCAGCCTCTCTGCTAATGGGTGGGGCTGTAGACCTGTCTTGCTCTTTGTTGGGCATAGGGTGTCCAGCACTGTTTGTTGCTGGTCCTTGAGTGAAGCTGGGTCTTGGTGTTGAGATGAAGATCTCTGGGAGATTTTCGCCGTTTGATATTGTGTGTAGCTGGGAGGTCTCTTGTGGACCAGTGTCCTGAGCTTGGTTCTCCCACCTCAGAGACACAGCCTTGACACTTGGCTGGAGTGCCAAGAGCCTTTAATCCACACAACTCAAAATAAAAGTGAGAAAAAATAGAAAGGAAAGAAAGGAAGAAAGGAAGGAGGGAGGGAGGGAAGGAAGGGAGGGAGGAAGAAAGGAAGGGAGGAAGGAAGAAAGGAAGGAAGGAAGGAGACGAAGGAAGAGAGGAAGGAAGGGAGGAAGAAAGGGAGGAGGGAAGGGAGGAAAGAAGAGAGGAAGGAGGCAAAGAAGGAAGGAGGGAAGTAGGGAAGAAACGAAGAAAGAAAGGGAAAAGTCAAAGTAAAGTAGGGTCAAATATAGTTATTAAAATAGAAAATAATTATTAAGAAGAAAAATTTCTATTAAAAAAAAAGTTGGTCTAACCCTAGGACAAATGGTGAAAACAAAGCTATGCAGGCAAAATCTCACACAGCAGCACACACATACACACTCACAAAAAGAAAAAAGGGGAAAATAATAGTATATCTTGCTCCCAAACTCCACCTCCTCAACTTGGGATATTTCGCTGTCTATTCAGGTTTTCCACAGATGCAAGGCACTTCAAGTTGATTGTGGAGCTTTAATCCGCCGCTTCTGAGGCTGCTGGGTGAGACCTCCCCCTCTCCTCTCTGTTCGCACAGCTCCTGGGGTTCAGCTTTGGACTTGGCCCTGCCTCTGCGCATAGGTCGTCCGAGGGTGTCTGCCCTTCACTCAGACAGGACGGGGTTAAAGGAGCAGCTGATTCGGGGGCTCTGGCTCACTCAGGCGGGTGGGGAGGGAGGGGCACGGATGCGGGGCGAGCCTGCGATGTCAGATGCCGGCGTGAAGCTGCACTGGCCCGAGGCGCACTGTGCGTTTTCCCGGTGAAGCTGTCCCTGGATCCCCGGACCCCGGCAGTGGCGGGCTGCACAGGCTCCCGGGAGGGGCGGTGTGGAGAGTGACCTGTGCTCGCACACAAGCCTCTTGGTGGCAGCAGTAGCAACCCTAGTGTCCCACACCCGTCTCTGTTGTCCATGCCGATAGCCGCGGCTTGTGCCCATTTCTGGAGCTCCTTTACGCGGTGCCCTTAATCCCCTCTCCTCGCGCACCAGGAAGCAAAGAGGGAAGAAAAGGTCTCTTGCCTCTTCGGTAGGTCCAGACCTTTTCCCAGACTCCCTCCCGGCTAGCCGTGGCGCACTAGCCCCCTTCAGGCTGTGTTCATGCAGCCAACCCCAGTCCTCTCCCTGGTATCTGACCGAAGCCCGAGCATCAGCTCCCAGCCCCCACCCGCCCCGGCGGGTGAGCAGACAAGCCTTTCGGGCTGGTGAGTGCTGGTCGGCACCGATCCTCTGTGCGGGAATCTCTCCGCTTTGCCTTCTGCACCCTGTTGCTGCACTCTCCTCCGCAGCTCCGAAGCTTCCCCCTCTTCCACCCACAGTCTCCACCCGTGAAGGGGCTTCTAGTGTGTGGGAACCTTTCCTCCTTCATGGCTCCCTCCCACTGGTGCAGGTCGTGTCCCTATTCTTTTGTCTCTATTTATTCTTTTTTCTTTTGGCCTACCCAGGTACGTGGGGGAGTTTCTTGCCTTTTGGGAGGCCTGAGGTCTTCTGCCAGCGTTCGGTGGGTGTTCTATAGGAGAAGTTCCACGTGTAGATGTATTTCTGATGTATCTGTGAGGAGGAAGGTGATCCCTGCGTCTTACTCTTCCGCCATCTTCTCCTATACCCCTACACAGTTTTAACATAATATCAAAATAAGGATATTGACATTAGTACAATATGCATGTACATTAGTACATTGTGCATGTACAATGGCACATATACAATGTGCCATTGTATCCCATGTGTACATCCATGTAACTACGATTTCAATCAAGCTATAGTATTCCACATTTTAAAAATTGCTTTAAAAATATTTTATCCAGCTTTTCTATCGACTCTTGGAAGTAAGGTTGATCTAACGTAGCTTGCCCATCATGGCCAGAAGCAGATGTCCTAAAATTACCTTTATAATATTTATTTTTCATATTTGCATTAGGAATTTTTCTGACTCTGAGATTGTGTATAGTATGTGAAAGTGTAAGATGTAGGTTTCAGAGTTCTCTTTTTCTTCTCCATAGTGCCTTCCGTGGAGCTGGATATATGGTAGTAAAGCAACAAACAATTATTAGATAATATTTAACTAAATTTATTTCTATAGTCATAGTTATAAAGTCATTGTAGCAATGTGTTTGAGCCAAAGCCATCAGTTCTAGTTTACCTACATGGCAGAGACCTAGCTTAATTTACTTTTTTGGTACATTCAAGCTAAATGAATCATAGTTGTCTTGTCCTTGCACAATTTTATCTTTGCGTATGCACACATCTAAAGTGTTCCTGTATATTTAAATACCACATTTAAGTTACACTGGGGTCTATTCTCCTGTTCCACTGTTGGAAAAAACTTAAATTTCAAGTTAAAGAATATGGGCATTTAGTAGACAATGAATAGGTATTAGTGGCTACTTAGCAAAATAATGCTGCTTGATGAAACATACTTTAGAAAACTGCTTCTTTTGTAAGTACACATAATGGATAAGACGTGAGAAGCAATATTTCAGGTGAAATGTCATGAATAGCCATGAGGTTGACCCAAGGGGCAATGAGTTAGAATTTTGTATCTGTAAGAATATTAGAGTTTAAGTCCATGACTTTATATAATGGAAGGGAAAATAGAAGGAAGAGAGAAAGTAGAAAGGAAATATAGATAGCACAGTGTTAAAAAAATGAGTTCAGAGGCAAATAAATTATTTAAAGTACCAAGTTTTGGGCTTTCACATATTTTTTTAATAGGAGTGTCATATAAAAACAAATCCAGACTTAGATAAGGAGAGGCTTTACTGAGAAGAAAGACTGTTGCAGTAGGGAAAGGGCTGAGATCTCAGGAATGTGCAAGTGTCTCAGAAGCAAGCAAAAAGGCTTTTCTTTTATAGAGAGGGTCAGCTTATTCTCGGGATAAGCTGATAAGGGGATATTTTTGGCTTTTCAGTGCTTGCTTAGGTTTGAGGACAAGCAGAATTCAGGGACCTTTAGTGAAAAGAAAAACCTGACAAAAATTTGGTCAAGACAAAGCAGAGGGTAAGATGTGGGCAACTGTGAACACCTGATCAGGAGCCAACACCACACAGGGATATACTGTTACTAAAGACATTCCAGTGAATAATAAATAGCCTCTTGGTAGTTATGCTATAGAAGAAATTTGTTATTTTAATCTGGTAGGAATTTGGCCTAGGTGACCTTCAAAAATTTATTCTATCTTGAAGAACAATTCTTTGTACGATTCAGTGAATTAGTATTTTTACAGGAAAACCAAAGAGGTCCCCTTAGTGTACATTCCTGGACAATTAGATTTGCTACATCATCTAGTCAATTTATATAGTATCATTCAATGAAAGTTAGTAAAATCCTTTAAAAGCAAGCTGTGCAATCATCATTTTGTAGGTTGCATAAATGAATTATTCAGGACTAAGTATTTCAGAATATCTATTATTTCAGATTGAACAAAATTGCTGTGTACAGGATATGCATTTCTTCCCTAGGAATGCAATAATAGTATGGAAAGGATGTGCAGTATTAACATTTAGATAGGTATCATTGGAAGAGCAATGCTTAAAATTTACCTAGTGTGGAGAAAAAAAAGGAAAAGTTTTGGTTAAATCTTATCAGACTTACCACTAGTCCATCAATTCGAAGTCAGCTTGGGGAGTGATGTTGCTTTTCAAGCTCTCTTGAAAAGACTTCCTGATTTGTAAAGGAGGCAAATTTATTTATGTAAATTGACTATTTGGCAGTACTTCTGCTTCTTTTAGTGTTGACTAGTCCCACCTCTGATAAGACAGATCTAATTTCATTTCCATTAAAATGCAATGAAAGCACATTTATGAATTTAATAATTTCTTGCCTGAGTTTGATAGGAGTTTAAAATGGTTAGCTATGGAGTATTATTAATAAATATTGCTTTTTAAAATTAAAATAGAAATACCTAGCTGGTCAGGGATTTTTTTTCTATAGATTATGACAGAAATTGAGTTGGTAAAAGAAATAGTAATTTGCCAAAGGGTTTGTTTAATTGGACCCTCTTGCTTATCTCCTTGTCAAATTATTTTCAAACCTAAGCTTTTCTATATAATTTAAATATTGATGTACTTTGTTTTGCATAACTTATTCATCTTCCTGAAAGGAACATGAAGCAAATATAAATTTAGGCTTTTTAACAAAGCATGAAAAGAGGAATGTGACATCATGAATTGTTATTCTAATTTGTCTTTCAGAACGCTCTCCTAAAATCTTATTTTTTCTCATACTTTCTGATCTTGGGTGGCCTCGACCTGTAGCAGCTTGAAGCATGGTTTTGGTTCCCGGCCAGAGATTGAGGTCAGGGCAAGGCAGTGAGAGCACCGAATCCTAGCCACTAGACCACCAGGAACAAATAGCCAGTGACAAGGCCCTGGCCCTTCAGCTTTGCAGAAAAGAATTCCCACAAAGACGTAAAGAAGTGAAGCAAGTGTCTATTAGGAGAAGAAAAGAGTACAGTACATGTTGATAGACACACGGGCAGACTCAGAGAGAGAGAGTTGCGCCCTCATGGTAGTTTAAATCACTTATATGGGGCATTTCTTCCAGGTTTCCTTTGACCAATCATTTTGATTTGCCTGGTTCAGAGTCTGTATTTGGTATATCTCGGGATCCTCCCATGTGCGCGTGTATCTCTTAGCCAAGATGGATACTACGGAAGAGGCCTATGGGTAGTTGGCATCACTTACTATGGGGTGGCGCCCCCTCCCTTTTTGACCTTAAGGAGCTTTCTAGTTGGGAAGGTTTCCTTGACTTTGAGAATGAGAAATATATGGTCTCTTATCCTCTGTCTGGGCAGGGCCCAGCCTCCTCTCTCAACTGTTCTGCTATTGTCGTCTTGGAGTATTGGTCCACAGGGAATGAATCTTCAATTGCTTACAATGGGGGGTGGGGGGGAGGGCATCTACCTCCTGCCTTACTTTCTACATTTTTATATGAACTGCCTATGTAAATATCATTATTTCTGATAACTTTGCATGCCTACTTGATCCACAGTTATTCCTGATGAAGTAACATTTAGCTGAAGTTCCTCTGCATAGTCAACAACCATTTGTGCTTTAACAAAAAAGGGAAGATACGTGTGAAAATTTGAAAAAATACAAAAGGGTTTTTTTTTTTAAAGGGTTTTAAAGATTATGAGAATCACTGGTAGCAGGGCTGATCCTATTTTCCTGTCTAAGTTTCTGACTTCCCCTTCCCGAGAGGGTGGGGGGAGGGGAAGCTTCCCTTTTTTCACTTAAAAATCACTTGATTGACTTGTTAGGTCATATGAAACAAACAACTTTCTTGACATCAAGAGACGTGTATATTGGGGAAGAAGACTGAGAAAATCTATGTAACAAAGTAGAAACAGTGGGTTGCATGGATTGAGAATACTGAAACAACGTGGCTACAACTTAAGAGTTTCTTATGCATGGTTAGTTAAAATAAATAAATGCTGAATTTACAAGCTCGTAATTTCCTTGACAGTATTGCACACCTGTCAGTCATTTCCAGCCTATCCTTTATTAAATGGCAAATAAATAAATTTGGATTGGAGTAGAAAATATTATCTTGTGTCAAACATTTGTAGAGGCCTTACTATGACTAGAACTTCCAGTGTAATCAAAATATTTGGGATCTATTAATATTGCTGTACTAGCTTCCCTTTTTATTTTATATATGTATGTTAAATTTAAAATGATCGTTTTACCATTTTCTAAACACAATCTAAATTTATCATGCTATTTAAAATTCACAATCAGTTTTCTGTGCAGACCTGTGTAATGTTTTGTGTATGGAATGAAAATCCATTTTAATCAAAATATATTGATTTAGATTATAAAAATAATATAAATGAAATAAATTCAATAGCTAACAGTAAATATTTGAACTATCATCCTTATGCATATTAAAAATTCATAGCAAATTAAGAAAGAAGAAAACATCATTAGATAAATGTACCAAACCTACAGCAAAAGTCATACTTAATGGTAGAATATTAATAATTCATCCCAAATCAGGAATAGCACCATTGGTGCTATTATTTATTATTTTACTAGAAGACCTAACCAATGCATTAAGATAAATAAAGAGATATAAATACTGGAAATTGATACAAAACTGAGGATGCTTTCAAATGATTTGATCTGATTATCAAATAATTACTATTAGATTAGAAGCAATGTTCTAATACATCAGCAATATCCAAATGATATATTGCAAACAGAAAAATAAAGATAATATTAAAATAGACAAGAGTTTTAATTTTATTTTGGAATAAACAACCAGAAATGTGAAAGACCTATACAAAGAAAATGGTAAAATTTATTGATAGACATTAAAGTTTCAACTAGGAAGACCAAACATTTTCCTTTTATTCTAAAGATTCATGAGTTTCAACTTTTGGAAATTTACTTATACTACTTCTTTAATAATTTTGTCTTCTTCATTTCTTCTATTTACTCTTTTTAATTTCTAATAGTAAAATATTGTCTCTATGAGATTGAATCCCTGTGTCGCCATCATTTCTTTCACATTTTCTTTCTCTTTTCCTTTCTCTCTACAAAAATACATGTATTTCTTCAGCATTTTTCCCCAGTAATTCTATTGATTTACTTTCATATAACAGTCATGTTTTGTTTTCTGATGCTTTTTTACAACATTCAATTTCATTTTTTAGTTAAGTTTTTCATTTTGAGAAAGTTAAATTCACATACAGTTTTAAAAAAGAATACAGGTCCTGTATACACCTTACCCAATTTCTCTTGGTGATAATATCTTGCAAATCTATAATATCACAACAGAGATACGACAATTGATACAGTCAAGATATAGAACATTTCTATCACCAGAAGGATCCTTCATGTTGCCCTTTTATAGTTATGCCTATTTCCCTCCCACCCCACCCTTTCCTTAATCCCTGGTGACTGTCAATCTGTTTTCCATTTCTATTATTTTGTAGTTGCAAGAATTTCATATAAATCTTATACAAATATAGCATTTATATAGTGTGTATTTGGCTTTGTTCACTCAGCATAATTCTCTGGAGATTCATACAGGTTATTGCATGTATCATTAGCTTATTGCTTTTTATTGCTAATTAGTATTTCATGGTATGGATGTACCACAGTTTGTTTAACCAATCATCCGTTGAAGGATATCTGCATTGTTTTCAGTTTGGGGCTATTACTATTAAAACTAGTATAAACATTCATATACAGGTGTTTGTATGAATATAAATTTTCATTTCTTTGAAGTGTAATTGCTGGTGTATGGTAGTTACATGTTTAGTTACTCAAGAAATTGTCAAACTGTATTCCAGAGTGACTGTACCATTTTACATTCCTACCAGCAATCTATGATGTACTCATATTTCTCTGAGAATACTAATTAGATTATCTTAAAATATCTCTTCTCTTTCTTGAACTATATTTATTCTGGGCTCAATATTCTGCTTGTTGTTTTTAAACTTACTGTCTTATTCTATTGATTTTTGTCATATATGTTAAAATTTTGTTGCCTGTTCGTATACTTCAGAATGAAGTATTTGGTTGATTATTGTAGGTAAGTTGAAATTGGTTTTCTTTGGTATTGTATAGGCAGGTGTGTTTCCTGATAGGTTTCTCACCTGATTGGGAAGCCTAATGGAAGCTTTGTTTCTGGAGACTAGGCTGGACATTTTGAATGGGAAGCTTCATTTTAAGATGCCTATATGAAGAGTTAGAATGTTTGGCTTGGGAATCCCCAAATTCCAGCCTGTGGACTGCTTTAAGTGTTAAATCCAATATTTGAAGGCCTAACTACACATAGAGTTAAGCACTCTAGTTTTGGGGTGGTGTGTGTGTATATATGTGTGTGTGCTCATGTGTGCATGTGTATGTGAGTGCTTTGAACATGGAGCAGGAGACAGGGAAATGGCCTTCCCATCTCATCTCTCTGTATGGAGGAGTAGGGAAGGATAGAATGAAGACAGAGACCGATCAGGATTCCATAGATGGTCATTAAAATTAATACCCTTCTAACCTCACTTTTCACCATCTCTCTGTGTGGAAGAGTTGGACAGGATGGGATGATGGCAGAGACTTGGCACAATTTTTTGGTAATCATTCAAATTAACACCTCTATATCCCCCTGTAAATACTTCAAGAATAGATCCTCACTGGGCTTTTCCCATGAATATCAGCTTGTACTTCTTTTCTAGGTACCATATTCATGTATTTGGCACCACATTTATAACAGGGCAAGAGAGTAACCTGTCCTGAGCTCCATGCTTTAGATGAACCCAATTATACACACACACAAAAATTAAACTTATTAAAGAACATATAGCAACTTCTGTCCCTTAGCACCTGCCACTCAGACCTGCAACCCTAAGCAAGCTGTCTTGTGATGAATATTGTTTGGATCCAGGAGAAAACATTTTCCCACCTCTTGCCCTGTGCCCAAATGTATCCAAATACTAAGGAGTTTCATGTGTTGGATACTGCTTCAGGATGCTGCTTCAGGATGTGAGAAATATTTAAATGCCTTATGTAACAGAAAACACAAATTAATTAACTTGTTCAGTATCTTTTCTCTCAGATGATATAAATCCCATAGATTCTTGCTTAAGGAAGTATTATTTCACAGTAGTGACAGGCATCCCTTTTCTTCCTTTTCTTTATGTTCCAATATTGTTTCTGGAGAGACACACATGGTTTTTATAACCAGTACAAAATGCAGCTGAGAAATATTTTGCTACATTTAACAATTCATATTCCTTTTTTTTTTTTTTTTTTTTTTTTTTGCGGTATGCGGGCCTCTCACTGTTGTGGCCTCTCCCGTTGCGGAGCACAGGCTCCGAACGCACAGGCCTAGCGGCCATGGCTCACGGGCTTAGCTGCTCCACAGCATGTGGGATCTTCCCGGACCAGGGCACGAACCCGTGTCTCCTGCATTGGCAGGCGGATTCTCAACCACTGCGCCACCAGGGAAGCCCCATATTCCTTTTAAATGTACATATATAGCTCTTTATGTTGGAAAGTAGGTGGGCACTAAAAAGTAGGATTGTGAATATCTTTATATTTATAATCATTTTGATAAGATTTGAGTAAATTTTCAAAAAATACTATACATTTCAGCTTTATTTAAAATTTTAACTAAAATTGTAAAATTCAATAATTAAGGTATATATTTGACTTTTAATTTTATAAGTTTGAATATTATATAAAGTAACTGAAAGCATATGTGAACATAGCTGTTTTAATATTTTATAATAATTTAATTTTATCAACAAATTCAAAATTTGTATATTTTGAACATGATCACCTTTTACATTTTAATCTTTTATTGTATTAATATGAAAATCTTAATTTTAACATTAAAGAAAAGGAAAAATAAATTGTATAGAATGAATATTCATAAATATGAATTATATATATCTATATTTTATTACTCAACCAAATATCACTGACTAATCAATAGAAAATTGTTATACATTAATAATTAACAATTTTTAATATTCCTCCAAAATTGTCATATAAAAACAGTCAACCAGGCTTTTAACTTTTTTCAAAGCAGGATAATATATATGTTTTATGTAACAGATTTTTAGCTTGACTTAGAAGTCTTATACTCTTGCCAGGTCCCCAAATTGTTAAAGGTGTGTCCAAGCTCTTATTTGATTTCTGGTTCCAAAAATGTGTTTAAATCTTTTTGCTATTTTTTCCTTACTCTTTTAGTTCAGATATTTACTGTGATGTTTTTAGAAAATATCACACACAAACAATTCTGCCCAGTCTTCAGTAAACGGTTTCACCTCAAAATAAGTGCCTTCTTCTGTTGTGCACTTGACTGCTTTTAACTCCTCCAAGACTCCATGTTTTCCTATGGAACTCCTGTTGTATAAATGCTGTGTGTGTGTGTGTGCGTGTGCGTGTGCGTGCGTGTGTGTGTGTGTGTGTGAGAATAAAGATGTTCTTCCATATTTGCTCTCTCTATCCTTGCTATTTAAAGTAAGGTCTGGGCTTCCCTGGTGGCGCAGTGGTTGAGAATCCGCCTGCCGATGCAGGGGACACGGGTTCGTGCCCCGGTCTGGGAAGATCCCACATGCCGTGGAGCGGCTGGGCCCGTGAGCCATGGCCGCTGAGCCTGAGCGTCCGGAGCCTGTGCTCCACAACGGGAGAGGCCACAACAGTGAGGCCCGCATACCACAAAAAAAAAATTAAAAAAAATAAAAAAAAAATAAAGTAAGGTCTGCTGATCAGTAACTTTTCTTGGGAACCAATGAGAAATGCAGAATCATAGGCCCTACCACATATTTACTCAATCAAAATGTGCATTTTTAACAAGATCACCTGGTGATTTATATCCATATTAGTGCTTGAAGGGCACTGCTCAGTATCTTGTCTATCATAATTTCTATGGTTTTCCTTTAATTCTGTATTTTGAGAGGATTCTCTGATACAGTAACTAAATTTTGCTAATTCAGATCTTTATTGTTATGTATGTGATTCAATGCCACTAAGGGCTATTTTATTATTGTTATTATAATCTCTGATATATTTTTATTTCTATGGAAGTTATCTTCTATTTTTATTCTCTCCTTATACTTGATTTCCCCTTTTGCTTCTTGTAATTCTGTAAATTTTTATATATTTTTTTCAGTTATATAAATATGTGCATAGATTTATAATTGTGATATATTCTTGAAGGATTGACCATTTTGTTATTTTATGAAATCTCCCTCGTTATCACTGGAAATGTTGCTTGCCTTAAAGTCTGCTTGATTTAGTAACAGTCCTGTTAAAGTAGCTTTCCTCTTAGTATTTTCATATTGAATGTTTTCATTGTTTTATCTTGAACCTGATTACTTTTATTTAAATTGTGGTTTTTGGTAAATAGCAACCATTTTGAAATATGCCATAACTGTTGTCCAAAACAAAGGGAACTTTGTAAGGTCCTTGTATGACCTTGTTGTGTCTCCTTTGTTGACTTTAGAATTCCTTAATTACTCCTACTTGGATAAAGTCTTTGTTATGCATCTCTTTGTGCTGTAAGCCACTGTTACACCAATCCCTCTTGGTATGGTTGCAAGGCATGGGAGAAGTTTCTTTCAATTTATGATTAAATCCCAGTCGTTTAGTGGGCCCATGTCTCTGAGCTGTGACTTGCATCAATGTTTCTTAGCCTTAATTTCTCCTCTTAGGTAATACAGGAAGGATTGGGGGTGGGGGAGGGAGTAGAATTGGATAAATGCTCTTCTCCCTAGTGTGTAATAAGGCTCTGGTAAAGCCTTTTCTCCTGCAAAGTTCCCTTTGTTTTGGAGAACAGTCTTGGCATATTTCAAAATGGTTATGTTTCCTTTTCCCATTTCAGAGCCAGTAGAGGATCCTTCCAAGCTTTTCACTGTGAGGATCTCATTGGGCTCCTGAAGGCAAAATCCATGAAAGTATACCCCCAACACACACGCCAAAACACAGCTCTTAGGAGTTCTCCCTCATGCTACTATACTCAACCTCAAGCAATTTGTCAAAATTACAACTTAAGTGTTCCTAGGACTTTTTGTTTCCAGGTTTCAGCTGTGATTCTCTATTCACCTATCTCCAGATTTCAAGAGTGGCAGTTTGCCCTGTGATCACAATTCTCTGATGGGTCTAAGAAGAGTCCTTAATTTTCAGTTTGTTCAGCAGTTTTCTTTCTGTAATGATGGAAATAGCTATCTCCTAGCTGTTTACATGTCAAAGTTGAAACCAGGAGTCTCTTTGGGTTTGTTTATAACTTCTGAAACAGTAAATATTTTTAAGATCTGTTTTATTTCATAAAAGTAGTATATCATGCTGTATGTAATCTTTGGAGACTCATTTGTCCTTAACATTTTATCACAAAATTCTTTCATGTTTTTACATGTTGCTAGTTCATTTGTTTTGACTACTGTATAATATTGCATTTTACTGTACCACAGTTAATTTATCTACATTATTGTTAATGAGCATTTGGTGTTTTTCTGGTTTGTCGATATTATGAACAGTACCTGAAAATACACAAAGTCTCTTTAGTATATACGTAGGAGGGGAATTTCTGGCTCATATATACGTCTATTGTCAACTTTAGGAGATAATGCTAATGCCTTATGAAGGTATACATATTTATATATACATATTTCATTCTGTTAATATGGTAGATTAAAATGATTTTTTGTCAAATGGCAAACCAACTTTGCTTTTCTGGGATAAACCCCAACAAGTCATGGTGTATTATTCTTTTTGTACATTACTTTAAATTATCTACTGATATTTTGAAAGGGAATTTGCATCTATATTTATGAGGGATATTGGTATAAATTTTATTTTTCCGTAATGTTTTTGTCAGTTTTTGGCATCAGGGTTTTAATGTCCTGGCTAGCTGATTTAGGAAGGGTTTCCTCCACTTCTCTTTATGAAAACAGTTTATTTTAGATATGGCATTATTTATTGCTTAAATATTTCATTAATTAATTAATTAATGAAACTGTACCTGGAGGTTTTCTTCCTTCCCTCCTTCCTCCCTGCTTTCTTTCCTCCTTCCCACCCATTCATCCTTATGTTCTTTCTTTCTCTTTTTTCTCCTCCCTCTTCTCCTCTCTTTCTATTTCTCTCTCTTGATCTTGCTCTCTCCATTTTATTTTCTGCTTTTCTTAGGTGGTTTCTGATTATGAATTGAATTGCCTTAATGAAAAGTGTGTTTCTAAATTTTTATTTCTTCATCTGTCAGTTTGGGTAATTCATGGTTTTCAATAAATATCTCCAGTTAGGTAGGTTGTTGAATTTAATGATATAAACAGATTTATAATATTACTTTATTACCCTTTTAATGTCTGTAGTCCTTTTAATATGTTTAGTGATATTCCCTTTTTAATTACTGCTCTAGGCAATATGTATATCTTTTTTTTTAAATCAGTCTGGTTAGTATCTACAATTTTTATTATTTTTCCCCAAAAAACCCATATCTTAACTTTATTATCTATTGTTATCTGTTTCCTATTTCTTGATTTATCATCTTAGTTTTATTACTTACCTTCTATTATTTTAGGTTTAATTTGCTCTTTTACTAGTGCTCTTACGGTACAAGCTTAGGTCATTTTTAAATCTTTTTTTCTAGCAGTTATTTATATTTATAAAATTCTAAGTATTGCTTTGGATACATACCACAAATTTTGATACTTGGATATCCATTATTGATATATATGGTAGGTGTTCAGATCACAATATTCACTATTTTTTCTTATGATTTCTTTTTTGACCCATGGATTATTAATACATGTTGCAGAAATTCCAAAGTTGAGGGAATCTCTCCATACTATTTGGTATGGGTTGAGATATGTTCCCACCCGAAAAAAAAGATATGCTGATGTCCTAACCCCCAGTACCTCAGAATGTGACCTTATTTGAAAGCAGAATCAATGTAGATGTAATTAGTTAAGATAAGGTCATACTGGAGTCGGGTGAACCCTTAATCCTATATGACTGGTGTCCATATAAGAAGGCAGCCATGTGAAGATAGGCACAGGGGAAAAGTCATGTGAAGGCAGAGAATCAGAGTGATGCATGAACAGGCCAAAGAATGTCAAAGATTGCTGACAAACCACCAGAAGCTAAGAAAATGCAAGGAAGGATTCCACTATAGGTTTTAGAGGGAGATTGGCTCTGGTGACTCATGGGTTTCAGACTTCTTGCCTCCAGAACTGAAACAATAAATTTCTGTTGTTTTAAACTCCCCAGTTTATGGTACTTTGTTATTGCAGGCCTAGGAAACTAATACGATATTACTGTATGGTTTCAATTCTTTTAAATTTGTTGAGGATTTGGTCTTATGGCTTAGTATACCTTCTACCTTGGTGAATGTTCCCTTCACTTGTACATATATGCTGCACTTGTTGGTATAGCGTTCTTATTGTGACCAGAGGGGTAACAAATTAGTCTATTTGAAGGAATGGGACTAAGAAAAGAGCTTGTAGATGTTTTGGTACAACTTATAGAAAAGGTAAAGGTAACCCAAACATGCGTGCACTGCCTTGGTGACCAGGGAAATCATCCCCGTGGCTATGGGAAGCCAACCTAAGGCTTAGCTCTCATTATCACCGTTTCCCAGGGTGTGCTTGTCAAAGAGATACTCTGCCATGCCAGATTTGGAGGCCCCCATCTTGCGTAAGTTGGTTACATGGTCACGCAATTCTTTGATGGCTTTCACCTGCTCGTTCAGGTAAAGAGTCTCAATGAAGACACACAAATTGGGGTCATTTTTGTCAGTGGCCAGTTTGTGCAGTTCCAGTAGTGACTGATTCACACTTTTTTCCAAGTTTAGTGCACATTCCATTGCATTCAGCCCATTCTCCCAGTCATCACAGTCTTGTTTCTTGATATCCTAAAGGAAGATTCGGCCACCCCGTTGGTTCTGCAGCTTCATCAGTTTCTCAGCATGTTCCCTCTCCTCGTGAGACTGGTGAAGAAAGTATTTGGCAAAGTTTTTCAAAGCCACATCATCGCGGTCAAAATAGTATGACATGGATAGGTAGACGTAGGAAGCATAGAGCTCCAGGCTGATCTGGCAGATGACGGCAGCCTCCGAGTGCTGGTGGTAGTTCTGGCACACTTGCGAGGGGGATGCGGTCATCATGGCCGGCGGCTGAGGAGAGGCGGTCAGAGGGCGCTGTGAGGTGGTGGTGAGGGCTGGCTCTGAGCGGCCGGCCGGAGTGGGGGACGAGCGCGTGGTTCCATCCAAGCACTGTTGAAGCAGGAAACCTCGGTGACTCTCCGCGAAGACTGTGGCCGGTATAGCATTCTTTAAATGTCAACTAGATCAAGTTGGTGGTTTTCAAATCTCTTGTATCTTCACTGATTTTTTTTTCTACATTTTGTATCAGGTACTGGAAGAGGGATGTTTATTCTCTATGAGTGCTGATTTTTCTATTTTAGTCTGTCAATTTTTACTTAATATAGCTTTTTACATCCACTTTAATATGATTCATATTCAATTTTTATAACTTTCCTTAACTGTTTACTGTCACTCTGTGCCTTTTTTATTAAATTGTTTCTACTCAACACCATAGAGTTTAATCTTGCTTTTAAATCTAGTCTGACAATCTCTGCCTTTTAATTCTAGTGTTAGACCATTTATTAATTGAATCAGTACAGGTGTTTACTTTGTCTTTACTGCAGATCCAATTTTCTGTCATATATAATTTATCTACAGTCTGATGAACTTCTTTTATCAGTTATTATATTGTATGTCCATTTGGGATAAATTCAGCTTTCCCTGCTGAGAAAGTTTTTATTTCATATTCATAGATTGCGAAGATATTCTTCTGTGTTTTATTCCAGCAGGTATATAAAGTTTTTACACTTATGTCTATGATCGTCCTGAAGTGAAATTTTGTGTGTGGAGTAAGATAGCAGCCAAGTTCATTTTTTTCCCCATAATCATATCCAGTTGTCCCAGTACCATTTGTTGATAAGACAGACTTTCTTTTCCCCATTAAATTGTAGAAATATATTTGTGGAAAGTCAAATGACCATATAAGCTTAGGTCTCATTCTGAATTCCCTTATTCCATTTATTGATTCATCTATCCATATATCAATACCATTCTGTCTTAGTTAATGAAGCTTCTTTGTAAGTCTTGATATCTGGGACTAAATGTCGCACAATATCACTATCCTTTTGAAAACTAATACTAGCTCTTCTGTAGCATAAATTGTAGAATCAGACTGTCAGTTTCTTCAGTATCATAGCAATATTCTCTCAATTAATGAACATAAATAATCTCTCCATTTATGTAACCATTCTTTAATATTTCTTATCTATGTCATGGGGTTTTCAGTCATGAGCTCTTGGAAAATTTCATTAAATTTATTCCTAACTCTTTAATATTTTCATGCCAGTTTAATGATATTTCAGAATTAAAATTCTCAATATTTTGTTGCTAGTATATGTTAATGCAGTTGCTTTTTTTATATTTTAACTTATGTGAATTAGAGTTCTAATATTTTTATTAATAGATTTCTGCAGATTTTTTCTAGCATATAATCATACTCTCTGAAAATAACAATAGTTTTACTTCTTATCCAATATTTATGTATTTATTTACTATTTTGTCTTATTACTTGGTTAAGACCTACTTCTAATGTTGATTAGAAGTAATGAGAGAAGACATCCCTGACTTTTCCCTATTTTAGGTGGAAACTTCAATATAATAACAGTAAGCTTGATGTTAGCTATAGATCTTTGCTACAAGCATTTTAGTAGACTGAGGGAGTTCCCTCCTACTTACAGTGTGCTGAAATTAGTTATTATGATTTAGTGTTGAATTTCTTAAAAGAAAATTCTTTTCTATATCTATTGAGATCATTACTTTTGCTTCTTATTTTTTAAATAGATTTGTGGTGATTTAGATGGATTTTGGAATTTTAAACCAACCTCACATTCCTGAGATAAACCCACTTTGTTATAATCTATTTTCCATTTTTTAAAATATTGATGGATTCAATTCATAATATTTTCTTAAGGAATTTTGATGCTATGCTCCTGAGTAGCTTTGAACTATAAAATAATTTTCTTATAATGCCCTTGTCAGGCTTTTGTATCAAAATCACATTGTCTCATACAATCATTTGTGACATGTTCTTATTTCTGTTATTTTCTAAAAATGTTTGTGTGAGATTGGTGTTATTCCTTCCTTAAATGTTTGATGGTATTCACCAGTAAAATTGTCTGGGTGTGTAATTACCTATCATTATTGTGCAAACTTCATGCCAGGGAGGGAAAGTGTAGCTTCATGCATCGGGACCCTGTCTTTTCCAAGGGGGTTTCTTAGATGACTGCCTGCTGTTTTGGAGATCTGATGAATCTGGCACAATCTAGCCAGCACAGAGAGAATAGAAGTGCACATTGGGATGGTAAAATGCCATTGATCTTATCTCCTGCTCTGCACAGTGAGCAGACAAAAAAAATCTCAGCTCTCAGCTTCCCCCTTGGGAGGGAAAGAGTTGATCCATGCATCAGCAATCCATCCTCTCCAGGGCTGCACAAAGGAATGGAATCTGTACTGTATAGCACAGGGAACTATATTCAGTATCCTGTCATAAACCATAATGGAAAATAATATAAAGGAAAGAATGTCTGTATATGTATAACTGAGTCACTTTGCTGTGCAGCAGAGATTGGCACAACATTGTAAATCAACTATACTTCAATTGAAGAAACATAAAAATTAAAAAAAAGAAATAGCATCTGTTTCACCAGTTCTGAAGTACTGATGGGCCAGTGGCAGCTCATGTGTAGATGCCATTGTTTCTCTCCCATGATCAACACAGGGTTAATGGATTAAAAAATCCCAGTTTTCAGCTTGCCCCTGAGAAGGAAAAGAGTTGATCTGTATGTCCAATGCCCCCACTTTTCCAGGGCTGACCAAAGAACTAACATCGTTCTCACTAGTCTTGAAGCTCTGATAGATCTAGCACAGTCTAGCCACCTGATGAAGAATGGAGGTAGCATCTTGGGCTGGTAGATGCCATAGCTACCCCTACCTCCTGGACTCAGCATGGAGGGAGTGGACAAAAGCCACAGATGCCTGCTTTTCCCTGGGTAGGGAAAGAGTTGGTAGAGGTCCCCAAAATCTCTGGCCGGGCTGATTGGCAGGGGTCTTCTTCTATATGAGGCAAGTCAGTGAAGACTGAAAGAGCTGTCTGCTTTGTCAAATGCATAGACACCAACACAGAAAATCTATGAAAATAAGGAATCAGATAAAGATGTTCCAAACAAAAGAAACAGAGAAATCTCCAGAAACCAACCCTAATATGTGATTTTCCTTATAGAGAATTAGAAATAGCTCTTATAAAGATGGACAATGAGGTGGTGGGTAAATCACTTTTTAATTCTAGTATAAAAGTTAAAGACAAAAGTATTTTTTAAAACTATACTTAAAAATGTGTTAAAGGCTACACAATATGAATACCTGTAAATTGTGATGTGTATTCATGACACCCACTCAGAAAGAATTTTTGAAAAAAAAAAACAGTGAAAAGTTTCATTTAAATTCTTTCCAGACCCAAGGATACTTAGGCAGTAAGCAAACTCTAGCAGCATTATCAAAATCCTCCACAAGTTTGCAAATGTTTGAATGTCAGGCTTGAGACATAGACTCTCTCCACATTAGATGCTTTCTCTTGCGGGAAGTAAGAGGAAACCTAGAGGTTGTATGGTGCCTGTCATGGCAAGAGAAAGCTGACTTCTGGAGATAGGCTGTAAATTCTGACAATGATAACATGGACTGGAGAGGGGAGAAGTTAAAGTGTAGAGCATTTGTATGAAGTTGAACTCTAGTTATCCGCTTAAAAAAAGACTGTTATAAGATATATTATATTCTTATAAAATATAATAATATTATATATGTATTGCATAACCCCAAAGTAACCAAAAAATACCTATAGAAATTATACAAAAGAGAAAGGAATGAAAGTATATCAATTCAAAATATCAAAAAACACAAAGCAAGACGAAGGGGAACAGACAGACAAAAGAATTAAAAGACTAACAGAAAACAACGAATGGCAATAGTAAATATTTTCCTAAGAATAATAATTTAAATGTAAATAGATTAAATTCTCCAATTAGAAAACATAGAATGGCTGAAGGGATTAAAAGCAGGACTAACTATATGCTATCTACAAGAAAATCACTGGTTTTTTTTTTAATTGAAGTACAGTTGATTCACAGTATTATATTAGTTTCAGGTGTACAGCAAAGTGATTCATTTCTATTCATTTAAATATATAAAATGTATATTTCAGATTATTTTTCATTATAGGTTATTACAAGATATGAATATAGTACTCTGTGAAAAAGGATGAACTATTGAAATATTGCCATCTGCAGCAACTTGGATGGACCTAGAAACTATCGTACTAAGAAAATCACTTTAGATTTAAGGACACATATAGGCAGAAAGTGTAGGGATGAAAAGAGATAATATTCCATGTCATTGGTAAACAGTAGAGAGCAGGGTTGACTTATATTATCAGGCAAAATAGATTTTAAATTACAAACTCTCACAAGAAATAAAGAAGGATATTATATAATGATAAAGGGTCAATCCACCAAGAAGATATTTGCACTCAGTATCAGAGCATACACTGGTAGAACTGAAGCAAGAAATAGATAGCAATACAGGAAGAGTAAGAGATTTCAGTACCACACTTTCAAGAAGGGACGGAATATCCAGACAGAAGATCAGTAAGCAAACAGAGGACTTCAATAACACTATAGGCCAAATGTAACAAAAAAAGTTTCTATAAACTTTCCACTCAATACCACAATACACCACAATACACATTCTTCTCAACTGAGAATGGATCCTTCTCTAGGATAGATCACATATTAGGTCATGAAACAAGTCTTAACAAATTTAAGATTAAAATCATACCAAGTATCATTTCTGATCACAGTGGAATGAAAAGAGAAATCAGTAGCAGAAGGAAAACTGAAAAATTCACAAATATGTGGAAATTAAACCATACACTCTTGAACAATGATTGGGTCAAAAAAGAATCAGAGGAAACTAGAAAATACCTCAAGACAAAAATAAAATCACAACATACCCAAACATATGAAATTGAGAAAAAGAGTACTAAGAGGGATGTTCATAGTTAGAAAAGTCTACATTATAAAAGAAGACAGATCTCAAAAAATCTAACTTCATACCTCAAGGATTTAGAAAAAGAAAAACAAAGCCCAAAGTTAGCAGAAGGAATTAAAAAAACAAAGACAGAAATAAACAAAATAGAAAATGGGAAAACAATAGAAAAAAACAGTGAAACTCACAACTGTTTTTTGAAAAGATTTTTTAAAAAGCGAAAAAACCCTTGGATAGACTAAGAAAAAGAGAGAACAATCAGTATCAGAAATGAGAGACATTACAACTTGTGCCAAAGAAATACAAAGAATCATAAGGACACTACTATGGACAATTATATACCAACAAGGTGAATAGTCTAGAAAAGATGAGTAAATTCCTGGAAACATACAACCTACCAAGACTAAAACATGAAGAAAGTCTGAACAGACCTATACCTAATATGGGGATTGAATCAGTAATCAAAAACCTCCCAAAAAAGAAAAGCACAGAGTCAGATGGCTTCACTAGTGAATTCTTAGGAAAAAATACCAAACTTTTCCACAAAATTGAAGACGAGGGAACACTTCCAGACTCATTTAATGAGTCCCTCACTACCCTTATATTAAAGCCAAAGACCTACAAGAAGGTAGATGATAGAGAGAGAATCATAAGAATGTATTACCTTATCAAAAATAAATTGATTGTAAAAGAAAATTGGAGATAGTAAGAAAGCAAGAAAGGGTCAAAACTTTCAAGTATTATTTTTATTATTGCTTTCCTTAAACATTTGTAATATATGTTTCTTATATAAGAAAGCTTTTCCTAGCCTCTCAAGTTTAACTATTTACTATATTTAATACAACTGAATTTTTGCATACGTTGTGAGGAAGGAATAAAAACTTATTTTCCCCATCTGGAAAATTGCTAGCATCATCTATATCTATCTATATCTATATCTATCTATCTATATCTATTTTTATTTTGAGATGTATTTTACATAAATAATAGTGCATAAAGCACAATGTAAAGAATAATTATGAAGTATGTGTAATTTGTAACAACCAAAGTGAAAAAAAATAGATCATTTTTAGTATCTCAGAAATCCCTCATGTGTCTATCCTTTCCCCCCATTCTAAATATTTTGACTTTTATGATAATTATTACCTTGCTTTTCTTTATAATTTTACTACTTATATAATATGTCTATACATATATTATTTTTCCTTGATTTTGAGTGTGATGCAAAATGAGTGCACTACTGTATTACTTTCTTTTTTATTTATTGCTCAACATTGTGAGAATCTAACGTCATTAAATATAGCTATAGTTATTTCATTTGTTTTGCCGTATACTATTCTATTGTATGAATATCTCCAAGTTTGTTCATTCTATTGATAGACATTTGAAGTTTTTTCCAATTGAAAATCATTACAAACACTGCTGCTGCAAATATTTTTCATATCTACTAGCAAGCATGTACAAGATTCATTCTGCTTTATATACTTAGATGGGATATTGCTATATTACAAGTCAAGTGTTATTTAAATGAGTAGATAATGCTAATATTTTTTCCAGCATAGTTGAACAACTTACAATCTACCAGTCATGCATGAGATTCTCCTTTGCTTCACAATTTTACCAACATTTGGTGTCATCAAAGATTTTAATAATTGCCAATCTGGTATGTATGCAATAATGTTTCATTGAGATTTTAATTTGAATTTGTCTGATTTACTAATGAAGTTAAAGGTATGTTTACATGTTTAGTGGTAATTGGTATATCCTCTTTTGTAAAGTATAGTAAAATTTATGGCCTATTTTGAAAAACTGGTATTTGGAGATTTTCTTAATGGCTTCTTGTAATTTTTGTTTGTTGGTATGTATTATATACATATACTTAGTTAAATATACATGTTGCACACATCCTCTCCTTACTTTCTTTTACCTTCTCACAGTTTTATTGTGTCTTTAGATGAAGAGAGATTAATGTAATTGAGTTTATCAGTATTTCCTTCATGCATATGGCTGTTTTCATCTAGTTTAACACATCTTTCCCTCAAGATGAAATCATAAAAATATTGTCTTATGCATCTCCTAAAAATGTATAGTTTCCCCTTTCATGCATTAGTCATTTTTTCTGCCTGGAATTGATTCTTATAGCATTTGTAAATTTGGGGATATATTTTATATAGCATATAATTCAGCATTTTTAAAGTGTACACCTAAGTGGATTATAATATATTTACTATGTTGTATAGCTCTCACCACTGTCTAGTTCCAGAACTTTCCACTACCCCATAATAAAACCATAGTCATTAGGAGTTAATGTCAATCACCCATCACTCCCATCCCCTGACAATCACTATTCTACTTTCAGTCTCTATGGACTTGCCTATTCTGCAAATTTCATATAAATGTTATAAAATGTGACATTAGAAAATTATAGACCTTCTAGATCCCAGGAATATTTTGCAACTTTCCAAAGTTTTAGGGACGTTCCTCCTGTGTTAGTTGCTAGGGCTACCATAACAAAATATCACAGACTTGTGTGGCTTAAACCACAGAAATTTATTTTCTCACAGTTCTAGAGACTTCAAGTCCTAGAGAAAGGTGTTGGCAGGTTTGATTTCTCCTAAGGCCTCTCTCACATGACCTTTTATCTGTGTGCACGCATGTCCAAATATAGTCATATTCTAAGATTCTGGGGTTAGGGTTTCAACATATGAATTTTGAGGGGACACAATTCATTCCATAAAACCTCCCAAACTTTTTGGTTAGTCTGTTGTTTTCCACAGCTGTTACACAACACCTATCATCTCAGGTGGCAGGAACCTAAGATTGTTTTAGCCTGCAAGGTTTGCAGGAAATGCTGCCCCCAATTTGCAAGCTGCTTTAACACTAAACCTGCAAGTTACTAACATAAAAACTAACGCTTGAGCCAGTTTTCTAGGGAGATACCAGACAGGTCAGAACAAATAATTAATTACAACTCTATGTGAATAAGGTCTGTTCTTTTTCCTTTGGTGCCAGCAAAGTGGTCCAGTGGTCTGTTATTTTCATGGCTACCATGGAGAAAGGGAGCTGGGTATGGTATGGGGTAAGTTAAATGCCACAAAATTCTCAGTTCTTACTGAGAATCGTTCTTTTCTTTTTTTTTTCTTTTTTTGAGCAAGTACATTCTCCAGATTGTTGCAAGCCTTGGTAAGTTTCCAGAATCTAAAAAAAGTTGATTCTGACAGTTTTTGCCTGTTTTTTCTTGCTTATGCATGGTAAAATTGGGGATCATTTATTCTGCCATTTTTGCTGATGTCAACCTGGAATTGATCTTTGCATATGATATGCAGTAAAAGTCCTGTTTCATATGATTCATCAGTTGTCACCACATGACTTTTTGTAAAGTTCATTCTTTCTTGCTTTTCTTCAAGGCCATCTCTTTCGTACATCAATTGTCCATACATAGGTTACTCAGTTTCTAGGATTTTTATTTTCATTCTGAGTGATTTATTTACCCATCTATGTCCAAATACCATGCTGTCAGATTATTTTACTTTAAAAGTACATTTTTAAACTTTTTAATTTATTTTTTTAGTGAAGTATAGTTGATTTACAATGTTGTGTTAGTTTCTGGTGTACAGTAAAGTAATTAAGTTTTTTATATATATTCAGTTTCATATATATATTCTTTTTCATATTCTTTTCCATTATGGTTTATTACAGGACATTGAATATAGTTCCCTGTGCTATATAGTAGGACCTTGCTTTTGTCTATTTTATATATATAGTAGACTGTATCTACTAATCCGAAACTCCTAATTTATCCCTCCCCCATCCCTTTCCCTCTTTGGTAACCATAAGTTTATTTTCTATGTCTGTGAGTCTGTTTCTGTTTCATAAATAAATTCATTTGTGTCATATTTTAGATTCCATCCACATATAAGTGATATCATATGATATTTGTCTTTCTGACTTATTACTTCATTTAGTATAATAATTTCTATGTACACCCATGTTGCTGCAAATTGCATTATTTCATTCTTTTATGACTAAGTAGTATTCCATTGTATATATGTACCACATCTTCTTTATCTATCTGTCAGTGAACATTTAGGTTGCTTTCATGTTTGACTGTTGTAAATAGTGCTGCTATGAACATAGGAGTGCATGTATCTTTTCGAATTATAGTTTTCTCCAGATATATGCCCAGGAGCGGGATTGCTGGATAATACGACAACTCTATTTTTAGTTTTTTGAGGAGCCTGCATACTGTTTTCCATAGTGGCTGCACCAATTTACATTCCTGCTAACAGTATAAGAGGGTTCCCTTTTCTCCACAGCCTCTTCAGCATTTGTTATTTGTAGACTATTTAATCATGGCCATTCTGACCAGTGTGAGGTGGTACCTCATTGCAGGTTTGATTTGCATTCCTTTAATAATTAGCTATGTTGAGCATCTTTTCATGTGCATATTGGCCGTCCGTGTGTCTTCTTTGGAAAAATGTCTATTTGGATCTTCTGTCCATTATATTATTAGGTTGTTAGGTTTTTTTGTTACTTACTTGTATGAGCTGTTTTCATGTTTTGGAATTTAAGCCCTTCTCAGTCACATTGTTTGCAAATATTTTATCCTGGTCCGTAGGTTGTCTTTTTGTTTTGTTGATGGTTTCCTTTGCTGTGAAAAAGCTTATAAGTTTGATTAGGTCCCATTTGTTTATTTTTGCTTTTATTTCTGTTGCCTTGGGAGACTGACTGAAGAAAACATTGGTACAATTACAATTTATGTCAGAGAATGTTTTTCCTGTGCTCTCTTCTAGGAGTTTTATGTTATCATGTCTTACATTTAAGTCTTTAATCCATTTTGAGTTTATTTTTGTGTATGGTGTGAGGGTGTGTTCTAACTTCATTGACTTACATGTGGCTGTCCAGCTTTCCCAACACCATTTGCTGAAGAGACTGTCTTTTCTCCATTGTATATTCTTGCCTCCTTTGTTGAAGACTGACTGTAGGTTCGTAGGTTTATTTCTGGACTCTCTCTTCTATTCCATTGATCCATATGTCTGTTTTTGTGCCAATACCATTCTGTTTTGATTAGTGTAGCTTTGTAGTATTGTCTGAAGTTTGGGAGGGTTATGGCTCCTACTTTGTTCTTTTTCCTCAGGATTGATTGGCATTTCTGGGTCTTTCGTGGTACCATATAAGTTTTAGGGTTGTTTGTTCTAGTTCTGTGAAAAATGTCATGGGTATTTTGATAGGGATTGCATTAAATCTGTAGATTGCTTTTGGTAGTAATACCATTTTGACAGTATTGATTTTTCTAATCCAAAAGCATTGGATATCTTTCCATTTCTTTGAATCATCTTCAATTTCCTTCCTCAATGTTTTATAATTCTCAGCATGTAAGTCTTTCCCCTCCTTGGTCAGGTTTATTCCTAAGTGTCCTTTTTTTTTTTTTTCTTATGAGATTTTAGAAGGGATTTTTAAAATCTTTTTACTTTTCCTTTCTGATATTTTATTGTTAGTGTGAAGAAACACAACAGATTTCTGTATTTTAATCTTGTATCCTGCTACCTTGCTGAATCTGTTTATCAGTTCTAGTAGTTTTGTGTGGAGTCTTTGAGGTTTTCTCTATATTGTATAATGTTATCTGCATATAATGACAATTTTATCTCTTCTCTTCCTATTTGGATACCTTTTATTTCTTTTTCTTGTCTGATTGCTGTGGCTAGGACTTCCAATACTATGTTGAGTAGAAGTGGTGAGAATGGGCATCCTTGTTTCCAGATTTTACTGTGAAGCCTTTCAGATTTTCACTGTTGAGTTTTATGTTGGCTGTTGGTTTATCATAAATAGCTTTTATTATGTTGAGATATCTTCCTTCTATACCCACTTTGTTAAGAGTTTTTATCATGAATGGATGTCTAATTTTATCAAAGGCTTTTTCTGCATCTATTGAAACGGTTATGTGGTTTTTGTCTTTTCTTTTGTTGATGTGGTATATCACAGTAATTGTTTTGCATATGTTGAACCATACTTGTGACCATGGGATGAATCCAACTTGATCGTGGTGTATGATCTTTTTTTAATGTGCTGTTGCATTCAGTTTGCTAATATTTTATGTTATGTGGTGATCTTCCTTGTGGTTTTGTTTTTATGAGATCTTCTGCCAGTGCTCAGCAGGTATTCTGTGAGAATTGTTCCATGTGTAGATGTACTTTTGATGTATTTGTGGGTGGAGGTGAGCTTCGTGTCCTTCTATTCTGCCACCTTGATCTGGCCCCTTATTTTTTAAACTATTAAAGCAAGTTATTCAACCCTTGTATTTTGTTTCAGGAATGGCTTGGGTATTCTTGATCCTTTCTGTTTCCATACAAGATTTAAAAATCAGTTGTGAAGTCCCACAATATAATCTGTGTTTTTTTAATTGGAGTTCTATTGAATCTAAAATTGATGTGGGGGTAATGGACATATTTAAAATATTAAGTCCATAAATTCATTAACATGATATATCTCTACATTCAGGAAATCTTTAATATCTCCTATTAAAATTTTATGATTGTCTCCAAAGACAACTGCAATACTCTGATACATTTGTTCTTACTTCATGATTTTGACAGTATTGTGAATGGTATACTTTATTTTCTGTGTGTGTTACTGGAATGTTGAAATACAATTAATATTTTTTAAAGTTAATGTTGTATATAGCCAACAAACCTACTAAACTGCCTTATCTTTTAGCTGCCTTATTAATACTAAAATATTTATCAGTTGATTCTTTTAGATATTTTTTACATATGCCATTGTGGTAGGCAAAAATATGCCCCCTTCCTCAAAAAATCCACATGCTAATTCACAGACCCAATCTCCCAGGACCCTGTGAATATGATGAGATTATCCTGAATTGTTCAGATGGTCCAAATGTAAACACCTGAGCCCTTAAAAGTGAAGAGAAAGGCTTAAGAAGAAGTAAGAGAGATCTAAGGAATGGTAAGGATTTAACACACTGTAATTATCTTGAAGAAGAAGGGATTCCTTTGTCATAAGAATAACATATCATTCCTACAGCCACAAGGAATTGAATTCTTTTAACGTAAGTGAGCCTGGCAGAGGAGCCTGAGCCCCAGACAAGAACTGAAACTCTGGTCAATATTTTTATTTTAGCTGGGTGAGACCATAAGCAGAGTATCTAGCCATGTTTTCCTGTATGAATTTTATAATTTTAGCTATTAAATTTTGGTCCTTGATTTATTTTGAGTTAAGTTTTGTATGTCATGGAATGTAGGATTCCAACTTCATTCTTTTGCGTGTGGATATCCTATTGTCCCAGCACCATTTGTTGAAGACTGTACTTCCCCCATTGAACGGTTATGGCTCCCTTCCTCTTTCTAATTTTTAATATATTTTTTTCTGCCTTAATGTTCTTGTTACCACCTCTGGTATAATGTTGAGTAGCATGGGCAACTTTTCAAACTTTCACTATTATGTATGAGATTGGTTGTAGTTGTTGTCATTGTTGTTCTTCAGGGAGGTTGTAAATCCTCCTGATTAGAATAAGAGTGGATCTTTTCAGTCTTACCTTACTAAGCTTTAACATGAACTAATATTGGATTTATCAGATGCTTTTTCTGCATATTTTGAAATTATCATGTGATGTTTCTTGTTTAATTGCCTAATGCAAATGTTCATACTACTGAATTACCTGATATTAAACTCACCTTATGTTTCTCTGATAAACTTAATATAGTTATGTTATACTTTTTTTTTTTTTTTTTTTTTTTTTTGCAGTACACAGGCCTCTCACTGTTGTGGCCTCTCCCGCTGTGGAGCACAGGCTCTGGACATGCAGGCTCAGTGGCCATGGTTCACGGGCCTAGCCACTCTGCAGCACATGGGATCTTCCCAGACTGGGGCACGAACCCATGTCTCCTGCATCGGCAGGCAGACTCTCAACCACTGTGCCACCAGGGAAGCCCTGTAATATACTTTTTATATATAACTGATATTAAACTCACCTTATGTTTCTCTGATAAATTTAATATAGTTATGTTGTAATATACTTTTTATAATATACATTTTATATTTGATTTGCATTTTGTTTAGGATTTTGAAGTTTACAAGAATAATTGATCTGTAAGTTTTGCTTCATTACAATACTATTGATAGGTTTTTGACCAAGATCATTTAGCTTAATAAAAAGAGTTTATGTGTCTACACTCTTCTACTTTCTAGAAGAGTTTCTCTACTATTAAAATTGTTTCTCTTGTGAACATTCAGTATATTTTCTCAGTGGGAAGATACATTATTAATATAATTTCTTTTTTAATATTCATACTACTGACATATTCAGATTTTCAATTCTTTTATCAATTTCATTGTTATATTATCTTCCGAACCTATTTCTTTTAACTTTACAAATACATTATCATAAAGTTAACATTCTCTTTTAAAATTTTAATGTCTATAACCATCTTTAATTTTGTTAATTTTAATTTTGTTTAATTTTATTAATCTTAATTCCTGATATTCATTAGTTGTGCCTGCTCTATTTTCTTGTTTTCTCAGTCTTACCTAGAGGATAAATTTGATTGATCTTTTCAAAGAACCAACTTTTCTTACTATATCAACTTTGTTTCGGTCTCTGTTTTGTTCATTTCTGTTCTGTATTTATTAGTTTTACTTACTCTAGCTTATTTTCCCTTTTTTACTTCTTTATATACATTAATTTATATGCATAATTTATTTATAGACTTTCCTGTTTTCTAGTATGGACATTCAGTATCACAAAATTTCCTCTTTATGTTGCTTATTTGTGTCCACCCGTTTGTTATGTTTTCATTATTGATCATTTCAACATACTTTCTTTTGTCTGTTATTTCTTCTTTGATCTATGTTATTTAAAAGTAAATTTCTTAATTTTCAAATATGTTACACTAGTCATCTAAAAATTGATTTATAACTTAATTGTAGAAAATGTGTTCTGCAAAGTTTGTCTTACAAAATTTTGATGAAATTTGCCTTATAATCTAGTATATCATAAATATTTGTATATGTCTCATGTAAAGATCTTGGAAAGAATGTATAGCCCCACCTACAAACACTGTTACCTTAAGGGATTAGGATTTAAACATAAGAATTATGGTGAGACAGAAATGTTCAGACCATAGCAATGGATAAACAGAATCTGGTATATACATACAATGTAATATTATGCAGTCTTAAAAAGAAGGAAATTCTGTCATGTGCTATAATATGGATAAACCTTAAGCACATTATGCTACATAA
Organism: Kogia breviceps; assembly: GCF_026419965.1. Classification (NCBI taxonomy): domain Eukaryota; kingdom Metazoa; phylum Chordata; class Mammalia; order Artiodactyla; family Physeteridae; genus Kogia; species Kogia breviceps. The sequence continues at coordinate 26,143,011 of NC_081330.1, read as the reverse complement.
AATAAACCAGTCACAAAAAGACAAACCATCTATGATTTTATTCATATGAATTATTTAAAGTAGTCCAAATCATTGAAACAGATAGTAGAAAGGTGGTTGCAAAGGGATAGAATGGGAGAGGGAAATTTGTATTTAATGGATTCAAAGGTTCAGTTTTACAAGATGACAAAGTTCTAGAGATCTGTTGTACAACAGTGTGAATATACTTAACACTACTGAACTGGACCCTTTAAAATAGTAAGGATGGTAAATTTAATGTTACGTTTTTTACCACAATAAAAAAACTATTTTCGCAGCTAGGTAGCCAGGGGTGGAAGGAAGCCACAGCTGAAACCCCAAGTCGGACCCGCGCTACACTATCCCGCCATCTCATCTCTCCCACCTTGAGTAGGGACCTTCACGGTGGCAGAGGAGGGCTTCCCTGGTGGCACAGTGGTTGAGAATCTGCCTGCCAATGCAGGGCACATGAGTTCATGCCCCGGTCCGGGAAGATCCCACATGCCGCGGAGTGGCTGGGCCGGTGAGCCATGGCCACTGAGCCTGTGCATCCGGAGCCTGTGCTCCGCAATGGAAGAGGCCACAACAGTGAGAGGCCCGCATACCACACACACAAAAAAACATGGCAGAGGAGTAAGATGTGGAGATCATCTTCCTCCCCACAAATACATCAAAAATACATCTACATGCAGAACAACTCCTACAGAACACCTACTGACCACTGGCAGCAGACCTCAGGCTTCCCAAAAGATGCCCTCAGGAGACCTACATGTAGAGGTGGGGCCAAATCCAAAGCTGAAACCCAGGAGCTGTGTCAACAAAGAAGAGAAAGAGAAATTTCTCCCAGCAACCTCAGGAGCAGTGGATTAAATCTCCAGAATCACCTTGATGTACCCTGCATCTGTGGAACACCTGGATAGACAATTAGTCATCCCAAAATTAAGGCAGTGGCCTTTGGGAGCAACTGTAGACTTAGGGTTTGCTGTCTGCATCTCCTTTGTTTCTGGTTTTATGTTTATTTTAGTTTAGTATTTAGCGCTTATTATCATTGGTATATTTGTTTATTGATTTGGTTGCTCTCTTCCTCTTTTTTAATATATATTTTTTCCTTTTTCTCTTTTTGTGAGTGTGTATGGTTATGCTTCTTTCTGTGATTTTGTCTATATAGCTTTGCTTTTACCATTTGTCCTAGGGTTCTGTCTGTCTTTTTTTGGTATAGTTTTTAATACTTGTTGTCATTTGTGGATTTGTTTTTTTGGTTTGGTTGTTCTCTTCTTTCTTTCACTTTTTAAAATTTATTTATTTATTTATTTATGGCTGTGTTGGGTCTTCGTTTCTGTGCAAGGGCTTTCTCTACTTGTGGCAGGTGGGGGCCATTCTTCATCACAGTGCACAGGGCTCTCACTATCACGGCCTCTCTTGTTGCGGAGCACAGGCTCCAGACATGCAGGCTCAGCACTTGTGCCTTTTGGGCCCAGTTGCTCCGCGGCATGTGGGATCTTCCGAGACCAGGGCTTGAACCCATGTCCCTTGTATTGGCAGGCAGATTCTCAACCACTGCGCCACCAGGGAGGCCCCACTTTTTACATTTAGTACTTATTTTTTTTTAATAATTTAAAAAATTTTAATTATTTTACTCTACTTATTTTTTTCTTTCTTTCTTTCGATTTTTTTCTCACTTTTCTTCTGAGCCGAGTGGCTGACAGGGTCTTACTGCTCTGACTGGGTGTCAGGCCTGAGCCTCTGATATGGGAGAGCCGAGTTCAGGACATTGGTCCACGAGATACCTTCTGGCCCCATGTAATATCAAGCAGTGAAAGGTCTCCCAGAGGTCTCCATCTCAACACAAAGACCCAGCTCCACTCAACAACCATCAAGCAGCAGTGTTGGACAACCTGTGCCAAACAGCTAGCAAGACAGGAACACAACCACACGCATTAGCAGAAAGGGTGCCTAAAATCACAATAAGTTCACATATACCCCAAAACACACCACTGGACGTGGTCCTGCCCACTAAAAAGACAAGATTCAGTCTCATCCACCACAACACAGGCACCAATCCCCTCCACCAGGAAACCTACACAACCAACTGAACCAATCTTACCCACTGGGGACAGACACCAAAAACAACGGGACCTATGAACCTGCAGCTTGCAAAAAGGAGACCCCAAACACAGTAAGTTAAGCAAAATGAGATGACAGGGAAACATACAGCAGATGAAGGAGCAAGGTAAAAACACACCAGACCAAACAAACGAAGAGGAAATATGCAGTCTACCTGAAAAAGAATTCAGAATAATTATAGTAAAGATGATCCAAAATCTTGGAAAGAGAATGGTGAAAATACAAGAAACATTTAACAAGGACCTAGAAGAACTAAAGGGGAAACAAACAATGATGAACAGCACAATAAATGAAATTAAAATTTCTCTAGAAGGAACCAATAGCAGAATAACTGAGGAAGGAGAACGGATAAGTGACCTGGAAGATAAAATAGTGGAAATAACTGCCATGGAGTAGAATAAAGAAAAAAGAATGAATAAAATTGAGGACAGTCTCAGAGATCTCTGGGACAACACTAAGTGCACCAACATTCGAATTATAGGGATCTCAAAAGAAGAAGAGTAAAAGAAAGGGACTTAGAAAATATTTGAAGAGATTATAGTTGAAGACTTCCCTAACATGGGAAAAGAAATAGTCAATCAAGTCCAGGAAGTGCAGAGAGTCCCATACAGGATAAATCCAAGGAGAAACAGGCCAAGACACATATTAATCAAATTATCAAAACTTAAATAAAAACAAAAAAATATTAAAAGCAACAAGGGAAAAGCAACAAATAACATACAAGGGAATCCCCATAAGGTTAACATCTGATCTTTCAGCAAAAACTCTGCAAGCCAGAAGGGAGTGACAGGACATATTTAAAGTGATGAAAGGAAAAACCTACAACCAAGATTACTCTACCCAGCAAGGATCTCATTCAGATTTGACAGAGAAATTAAAATCTTTACAGACAAGCAAAAGCTAAGAGAATTCAACACCACCAAACCAGCTTTACAACAAATGAGAAAGGAACTTCTCTAGGCAGGAAACACAAGAGAATGAGAAAATCTACAATAACAAACCCAAAACAATTAAGTAAATAGTAATAGGAACATACATTTTGATAATTACCGTAAATGTAAATTACATAAATGCTCCAGCCAAAAGACACAGACTGGCTGAATGGATAGAAAAACAAGACCCATATATATGCTGTCTACAAGAGACCCACTTCAGACCTAGGGACACATACAGACTGAAGGTAAGGGGATGGAAAAAGGTATTCCATGCAAATGGAAATCAAAAGAAAGCTGGAGTAGCAATTCTCATATCAGACAAAATAGACTTTCAAATAAAGACTATTACAAGTGACAATGAAGGACACTACGTAATGATCAAGGGATCAATCCAAGGAGAAGATATAACAATTGTAAATATGTATTCACCCAACCTAGGAGCACCTCAATGCATAAGGCAAATGCTAACAGGCATAAAAGGGGAAATCAACAGTAACACAGTAATAGCAGGGAACTTTAACACCCCACTTTCACCAATGGACAAAACATGCAAAATGAAAATAATAAGGAAACACAAACTTTAAATAACACCTGAAACAAGATGGACTTAATTGATATTTATAGAACATTCCATCCAAAAACAATAGGATACATTTTCTTCTCAAGTGCTCATTGAACATTCTCTAGGAGAGATCATATCTTGTGTCACAAATCAAGGCTCAGTAGGTTGAAGAAAACTGAAGTAGTATCAAGTATGTTTTCCAAACACAGTGCTCTGAGACTAGATATCAATTACAGGAAAAAAATCTGTAAGAAATACAAACACATAGAGGCTAAACAATACACTACTAAGTAACCAAGAGATCACTGGAGAAATCAAAGAGGAAATCAAAATATACCTGGAAACAAATGACAATGAAAACTTGATGACCAAAAACCTATGGGATGCAGCAAAAGCAGTTATAAGAGGGAAGTTTTTAGCAGTACAATCCTACCTCAAGAAAAAAGAAAAATCTCAAATAAACAACTTAACCTTACACCTAAAGCAATTAGAGAGAGAAGAACAAAAAAACTCCAAAGTTAGCAGAAAGAAAGAAATCATAAAGATTAGATGAGTAATAAATGAAAAAGAAATGAAGGAAATGGTCACAAAGAGCAATAAAACTAAAAGCTGGTTCTTTGAGAAGATAAACAAAATTAATAAACCATTATCCAGATGCATTACTAAAAAAAGGGAGTAGACTCAAGTCAATACAATTGGAAATGAAAAAAGAGAAGTAACAACTGACACTGCAGAAATACAAAGTATCATGAGAGATTACTACAAGCAACTCTATGCTAATAAAATGGACAACCGGGAAGAAATGGACAAATTCTTAGAGAAACACAACTTTCCGAGACTGAACCAGGAAGAAATAGAAAATATGAACAGACCAATCACAAGTATTGAAATTGAAACTGTGATTAAAAATCTTCCAAGAAACAAAAGTCTAGGACCAGATGGCTTCACAGGTGAATTCTCTCAAACATTTAGAGAAGAGTTAGCACCTATCCTTCTCAAACTCTTCCAAGATATAGCAGAGGGAGGAACACTCCCAAACTCATTTGGAGAGGCCATCATCAACCTGATACCAAAACCAGAGAAAGTTGTCACAAAAAAGAAAACTACAGGCCAATATCACCAATGAACAAAGGTGCAAAAGTCCTCAACAAAATACTAGCAAACAGAATCCAACAGCATATTAAAGGGATCATACACCATGATCAGTGGGGTTTATCCCAGGAATGCAAGGTTTCTTCAATATACGCAAATCAATTAGATACACCATATTAACAAATTGAAAGATAAAAACCATATGATAATCTCAATAGATGAAGAAAAAGCTTTCGACAAAATTGAACACTCATTTATGATAAAGACCCTCCAGAAAGTAAACATAGAGGGAACTTACCTCAACATAATAAAGGCCGAATATGACAAACCCACAGACAAAATCATTCTCAGTGGTGAAAAACGAAAATCATTTCCTCTAAGATCATGAACAAGACAAGGTTGTCCACTGTTACCACTATTATTCAACATAGTTTTGGAAGTTTTAGCCACAGCAATCAGAGAAGAAAAAGAAATAAAAGGAATCCAAACTGGAAAAGAAGAAGTAAAGCTATCACTGTTTGCAGATGACATGACAGTATACATAGAGAATCCTAAACATACTACCAGAAAACTACCGGAGCTAGTCAGTGAATTTGGTAAAGTAGCAGGTACAAAATTAATGCACAGAAATCTCTTGCATTCCTAAAGATGCTACCAGAAAATTACTAGATGCTACCAGAAAACTACTAGAGCTAGCCAATGAATTTGGTAAAGTAGCAGGATACAAAATTAATGCACAGAAAACTTTTGCATTCCTATACACTAACGATGAAAAATGTGACAGAGAGATTAAGGGAACACTCCCATTTACCACTGCAACAAAAAGAATAGAATACCTAGTAATAAACCTACCTAAGGGGACAAAAGACTTGTGTGCAGAAAATTATAAGACACTGATGAAAGAAATTAAAGATGATACAAATAGATGGAGAGATATACCATGTTCTTGGATTGGAAGAAGCAACATTGTGAAAATGACTATACTACCCAAAGCAATCTACATATTTAGTGCAATCCCTGTCAGACTACCAATGACATTTTTCACAGAACTAGTTAAAAAAATTGCACAATTTGTATGGAAACACAAAAGGCCCTGAATAGCCAAAGCAATCTTGAGAAAGAAAAACAGAGCTGGAGAAATCAGGCTTCCTGACTTCAGACTATACTACAAAGCTACAGTAATCAAGGCAGTATGTTACTGGCACAAAAACAGAAATATAGATCAATGGAGCAAGATAGAAAGCCCAGAGATAAACCCACGCACATATGGTTACCTTATTTTTGATAAAGGAGGCAAGAATATACAATGGAGAAAAGACAGCCTCTTCAGTAATTGTTTCTGGGGAAACTGGACCGCTACAGGTAGAAGAATGAAATTAAAACACTCCCTAACACTACACACAAAAATAAACTTAAAATGGATTAAAGACCTAAATGTAAGGCCAGACACTATAAAAGTCTTAGAGGAAAACATAGGTAGAACAGTCTATGACATAAATCACAGCAAGATGCTTTTTGACCCACCCCCTATAGAAATGGAAATAAAAACAAAAATAAACTAATGAAACTTAACAGCTTTTGCACAGCAGAGGAAACTATACACAAGACATAAAGACAACCTACAGAATGGGAGAAAATATTGACATATGAAGCAACTGACAAAGGATTAATCTCCAAAATATACAAGCAGTTCATGCAGCTCAATATTTAAAAAACAAACAACACAATCCAAAAATGGGCAGAAGACCTAAATAGACATTTCTCTAAAGAAGATATACAGATTGCCAACAAACAGATGAAATGGTGCTCAACATCACTAATTGTTAGAGAAATGAAAATCAAAACCACAATGAGGTATCACTTCACACCTGTCAGAATGGTCATCATCAAAATATGTACAAACAATAAATGCTTGGGAGGGTGTGGAGAATAGGGAACCATCTTGCACTGTTGGTGGGAATATATAATTGATCCAGCCACTATGGAGAACAGTATGGAGGTTCCTTAAAATCCTAAAAATAGAACTACCATATGACCCAGCAATCCTACTACTGAGCATATACCCTGAGAAAACCATAATTCAAAGAGTCATGTACCACCGTGTTCATTGCAGCACTATTTACAATAGCCAGGACATGGAAGCAATCTAAGTGTCCATCAACAGATGAATGGATAAGGAAGATGTGACACATATATACAATGGAATATTACTCAGCCATAAAAAGAAACGAAATTGAGTTGTTTGTAGTGCAGTGGATGGACCTGTAGACTGTCATACAGAGTGAATTAAGTCAGAAAGAGGAAAACAAACACCATATGCTAATACATACATATGGAATCTAAAATGCCAAAAAGGTTCTGAAGAACCTAGGGGCAGGACAGAAATAAAGACACAGATGTAGACAATGGGCTTGAGGACATGGGGAGGGGGAAGGGTAAGCTGGGATGAAATGAGAGAGTGGCATGGACGTATATACTCTACCAAATGTAAGATAGATAGATAGTGGGAAGCAGCCACATGACACAGGGAGATTAGCTCATTGCTTTGTGTCCACCTAGAGGGGTGGGATAGGGAGGGTGGGATGGATATGCAAGAGGGAGGAAAAATGGGGATAAATGTATATGTGTTGCTGATTCACTTTGTTTTACAGCAGAAACTAACACACCATTGTAAATCAACTATACTCCAATAATGATGTTAAAAGAAAAACAACCTATTTTGCATTTCAGAAAAAGAATGTATATTCTGCTGCTGTTACACACAGTGATCTATACATGACCATATGTATATGTTAATATTGTTTTTCAGTTCTTCTCTAGCCTTATTTTCTGTATGTTCTGTCATTTACTGATAAAATTATTTGTCTAGGTATGACTTTTATAACATCGAAATAAGTCTCCCACAGAACTATGGAGATATTACTCTGTTCTCTAGTCTGATTCTTGTTTTGTTTTAGGGATTGCTTTTATATTTTCTTTCTGAAGTTAAAAAAATTGAATATTTGTGGTTCAAAAGCTTTACCCAATTGTTTCAGATTTTTAAATTTAAAAAAATTCCCTTTTGGACTTTTCATAATGACACTTAGTTCATTCTTCTCTTCAGAGATATTTTACACTATTTATTTCCCTCCAACTCTTCATTGTCTATAGTCTATTTATTTTGATCCCTGTTAAAAGGATATTGGAACTATTGCACCCATTTTATGTATCTCACTTATTTTTCTTCTCATCTTTTTATACATTTTCACTGCACTCCTGGAAAATATCTGAATTTAATCTTATGTTTATTAATTACATCTTCAGCTTGGGTAATTCTGTTATTTAGCCAAAATATTAACTTTTAATTTCAGTAAAGTTCATGGACATTAAAAATGACTGCCTCTGAGAGATTTGAGAAAGTATAGCATTATAAAAAGTAGAGGATGAGGATGCAGCAATGAGGGTGCAACTTCAATGTTAGAATTAATAGGAAAATATAAAATATTAATTATAAGATTACCTAATGTGTTCACTTTGCAGAATTTTAATGCTTTCAGTTACATCATGTTGGTTTTCTTCACTAGTTGATTCTTGATTCTATATCCATATTTACATATAATGGTTAAGATTGATTCAGATTGGCCACTTTCTTTAGACATAAATAATTCACCTTTTCTCTTTTCATGAATGCAGGTTTGAATTAACAGGTTACCCTTGGCTTGGATAGTTGTTGAGGGGCATATTGTAGTTACTAGGATTCCTTTAGAGTTTAGGTTTTCCTGGGCTTCTGAATTTGGGAAATCTGTGTCCTTTGTGATGGTTGACAGGAAATTAAAGCACTCTGCTTATTCCTATGTAAATTGTCATATTTTAGAGTGCCCTACTTGTGTTTTTATCCTGCGTTCAAAACACTGAAAACAGCCCCTTTAAGAAAGAGGGAATGAAATTTTTTACCTGACCTTTAATTACATGGGAAAAGTACCCATGTTCCTTTCAATTCCTGTTGTGATTGTTCTTATACACAGTTTCTGCTCAGAGTAATATTTGTGGGGCCCCCTCTTTCTCTCAGTGAGACTGAATGTTCTTCAGCTCTTTTTGTTTTCATTATTAATCTGTTCTTTTTTATAATTTTAAAAGTTTCTTTTTCTTTTCTTTTTTTTTTTTTTTTTTTTTTTGCGGTACACGGGCCTCTCCCATTGTGGAGCACAGGCTCCGGATGCGCAGGCTCAGTGGCCACAGCTCACGGGCCCAGCCGCTCCGCGGCATGTGGGATCTTCCCAGACTGGGACCCAATCCCACGTCCCCTGCATCGGCAGGTGGACTCTCAACCACTGCGCCACCAGGGAAGCCCCAAAGTTTCTTTTTTTGTCTGCTGGAGATGTACTTTCTTTCTTAGTGTTATTATTCTTCTATTTTAATAGAATTTTGAGAAGGTGGTAAGGTGAATGTATATGTTATGTTTTCCAATTGAACTATATTTCCTATTTACTAATGAATATTTTAAATTCAAAGGCCAACTGAACTCATTGTAACAAGTGGAATAATACAGAAATGCATAAATTAGATCTTAAACTCCCTGCTCACATAGAAAGCACTGATAGACCAGGCTTGACTGCTATCCTTTGTAAGTCCTGCTTACATGGTTGTTCTTCACTAGCATCTGAGAACTTGGATTTAGGGAAGGTTCCCATCATTCTAACTTGTAGGAATGGCTCACTGTGCCTACACTGTTTGTATGAATAATGTGGTTTATCCTGCCTTCCTTCTGGGATATGCAGTTTTGACACATGATAGGCAGACAGTGCCTAATATGATCAGCCCCCAATAAAATTCTGGGAACTAGGTCTCTAATGAGCTTATTTATAGACAACATTTCATTTGTATTTTCACAACTCATTGCTAGGAGATTTAAGCATGTTTTGTGTGACCCCAAAGGGAGTGGGCTTGTGCCTCGTTTTCTCTGGACTTTGTCCCCTTTGACTTTTCCCTTTGCTAATTTTGCTTTATATTCTTTCACTGTAATAAAACATAGTGATGGGTGACATTATATACTAAGACCTCTTAGTCCTCCTAGCAAGTCATCAAACTGGGAGTGGTCTTGGGGACCTCTGACACACTGCTCTAATTTATTACTACCCTCTTGATTTGTGTATGTTGAGCCATACTTGCATCCCAAGGATAGATCCCACTTGGCCATAGTGTATAATCCTTTTAATGTACAGTTGAATTTGGTTTGATGATGTTTTATTGAGGATATTTGCATTTATGTTCATCCAGGATATGAGCCTGTGCTTTTCTTTTCTTTAGTGTCTTTGTATAGCTTTGCTATCACTGTGATGCTGGCCTTCTTAAATGTTTCTATATGTCCCCCCTTTTGTTTTTTGGAAGAGTTTGATAGAATTTACGCATGAAGTCCTCTGGTCCTGGGCTTTTCTTTGTTGGGAGGTTTTTGACTACTGATTCAATCTCCTTATTTGTTATTGGTCTGTTTAGGCTTCCTGTTTCTTCTTGATTCTGCTTTAGTAGGTTGTATGTTTCTAGAAGTTTATTTTTTTCCCAGGTTATCCAATTTATTGATACATAATTGTTTATAATAGCCCCTTAAGATAATCTTTATTTCTGAAACATTCATTAGAATGTCTCTTATTTGCTTCTGATATTTTGAGTCTTCTCTCTTTTTTTCTTGTACAGGGGAAGCCATGGTGGAGGGGATTCCTGTTGGCATTGAGTTGTACTGGCAAGGGGGATGGAATGATGCAGGTAAAATCTTTCTACTCTTTCTATGCTGTAAATGAATATCTGAGTATGTGATTTTTGCATTACCATTTGTAGAAGCTGTTCCACTATCTCAGTGTTCAATGCAGCAGATTAAAATTTGAGATTACATACCTGAAATTTCAATACTGAAGGGTATATGCTAGTCTTTTCTGATTCATATGTTTAACTCTCTTTTCCAACAGTGGTAAAAATGGCTCTCATTATTTATGCATTTACTTAAGCAAGTATACACAGAGGTAGTTTCAGATTTGTGAATCCATAACGCTTCAGAAAGAAAATCTATTAACTTAGAATTCAATATTTCTTTTTAAATTAAATGTTTAACTGAATTATAGTTGCTGTACAATCTTATATAAGTTACAGGTGTACAATATACTGATTAAAAGGGTCTACTCCATTTATAGTTATTATAGTTATTTATAGTTATAGTTATTATTTATAGTTATTATAAAATATTTGCTTTCTTCCCCATGCTGTACAATATATCCTTGTGGCTTATTTTATACGTAATAGTTTGTACCTCTTAATCCCCTACCCCTATATTGCCCCTCCCCTTTCCTTTCCCCACTAGTAACTACAAGTTTGTTCTCTACATCAGTGGGTTTCCTTTTTTGTTATATTCACTAGCTTGTTGTACTTTTTAGATTCCACATATAAGTGATATCATACAGTTATTTGTCTTTCTCTGTCTGACTTATTTCACTTAGCATAATACCCTCCAAGTCCATCCATGTTGCTGCAAATGACAAAATTTCATTCTTTATTATGACTATTATTCTATCATGTGTATACACACACACACACACACACACACACACACACACACACATACCACATTTTTATCCATTCATCTGTTGATGGACACTTAGGTTGGTTTCACATCTTGGCAATTATAAATAATGCTTTTATGAACATCAGGGTGCATGTATGTTTTTGAATTAGTGTTTTTGTTTTTATCAGCTGTATATCCAGGAGTGGAGTTGCTGGGTCATATGGTAGTTCTATTTTTAGGTTTTTTCAGAAGGCTTTATACTGTTTTCCACAGTGGCTGTGCCAATTTACATTCCCACCAACAGTGTACAAGGATTCCCTTTTCTCCACATCCTAGCCAACGTTTGTTATTTGTGTTCTTTTTGATGATAGCCATTCTGACATGTGTGAGGTGATATCTTATTGTGGTTTTGTTTTGCATTTCCCTTATGATTAGCAATTTTGAGCATCTTTTCATTTGCCTGTTGGCCATCTGCATCTCCTCTTTGGAAAAATGCCTGTTCAGTTCTGCTCATTTTTTAATTGTGTTGTTTGTGGGTTTTTTGATATTGACTTGTATGAGCTGTTTATATATATTGGATATTAACCCCTTATTGGTCATATCATTTGCAAATATTTTCTCCCTTTTATTAGGTTATCTTTTTATTGATGGTTTCTTTTGCTGTGCAAAAGCTTTGAAGTTTAATTAGGTCCCATTTGTTTATTTTTGCTTGTATTTCCTTTGCTTCATGGGACAGATCTAAAAAATATTGCTATGATTTATGTCAAAGTGTGTTCTGCCTATGTTTTCTTCTAGGAGTTTTATGGTATCTGGTCTTACATTTAGGTCTTTAATCCATTTTGAGTTTATTTTTGTAAATGGTTTTAGAGAATGTTTTAATTTCATTCTTTTACAAGTAGCTGTACAGTTTTCCCAGTACCAGTTATTGAAGAGGCTGTCTTTTCTCCATTGTATATTCTTGCCTCTTTTGTCGTATATTAATTCACCATAAGTGCATGGGTTTATTTCTGGACGCTCTATCTTCTGCCATTGATCTATGTGTGTGTTTTTGTGCCAGTACCATACTGTTTTGATGACTGTAGCTTTGTACTGTAGTCTGAAGTCAGGGAGGGTGATTCTTCCAGCTCTGTTCTTCTTTCTCAAGATTGTTTTGGCTATTCAGGGTCTTTTGTGATTCCATACAAATTTTGACATTATTTTTTCTAGTTCTGTGAAAAATGCCCTTGGTATTTTGGTACGGATTCCTTTGAATCTGTAGATTGCAATTCAGTATTTTTTATACCCATTTAATAGGTAAAATTACCATACAGTGAAATGTTCACATTCTTAAAGTTCATCTTGATGAGATTGATATATGCTCCAGAAAGTTTCTTCTTATCCCTTCCCAGTTAATCTACTCCAGAGGAAATCTTGTTCTTATTTTTTTTTTTTTACCTTGGATTAATTTTACCTAATTTATAGTTTTAAATAAAATGAATGCTATACTATGAACTCTTTGTGTCTATTTCTGCTCAGCATGTTAGCAGTAAGATTCTTTCCCATTTATGTATCCACATTTTTCCTATGTATTGCCAAGTAGTGTTCCACTACATGAATGTTACAGTTTTTTTTCCATTCTCCTGTTGAAGTATATTTGGATTTTGTCTCATTTTTAGCTATTTTGGATAAAACCTCTATGAATATTCTTGTACAAATCTTTAGAGGGATATATTTTTACATATCTCTTTAGTAAAGTTTTATCTCATATAAAAAATATAATCCTGATGGAATTATGATGGATATTATTTTGAAACAGTCTGTTCTATTCTGCTCTATTCTCAATCAGACTCTATTTTGATCCACTGACCTATTTATCTTTGTGCCACAACCACACTGTCTTAATTAGTGTTGTTGGAACATAAACTTAAATTCAAGCAGTTTGTCCTCAAAATGTGTACTTATCTTTGTACTTGTTTTGGCCATTGTAACTTTTGTATTTCTACATATAATTTAGAGTCAGGTTTCAGAGTAGATGTGTTGGGTATATTTTTATTTTTATTCTTAAATATTTTACATTATTCAAAATAGAATTTAAATTTCATTTTGTTTGCTGATAGTATGCAGAAATAGAATTTATGTTTTGTATTGACCTTATATTTTTGAATCTTGTTAAATTAACTTATAACAGTAGCTTTTAATTTGTTTAGGAACTTATTACATAGAGAGTCATATTTTGTTCCACTAAAAGAACAGTTTTGTTTCATCCTTTTCAATATTTAGGCCTTTTGTTTCTATTGTCTTATTGCAGTGACTTGTATATCCAGTACAGTGTTCAGTAGAAATGTTTAGAGCAGGAGGATCATAGTCCTTTTCTGGATCTTAAAGGGGAAGCATTCAAAATTTTATTATCATTATGTTAGCTCTAGGTTTTTTATTGATACTTATTTCAGATTAAATAATTTCCATTTTATTCCTAGTTTGCTGAGAGTTTTTATCATGGATGACTGTCAAATTTTGTGAAATAATTTTCCTGCATATATTGAGATGATCATATGGTTTTATCATTCATTCTGTTAGTGTGGTGAATGACATGGATAGATTTTCAAATGTGAAACCAACCTTGAATTCTTTGAGTAAACTCTACCTAGTAATGTTGTATAATCCTTTGGGCATATTACTAGATTCAATTTATTAATGCTTTGTTAAGTATTTTTTGTCATAGTTCATGAAGATATTGATCATTTGTTTTCTATTCTTGTAATGTATTTTTCTGATTTTGAGATCAAGATTATGTTGTCTCTTTTGGAAAGCACCTAAGGAGGGGGGCTGGTTGTCACAGGAACCAACCTTGATTAGATGGGGGGAACTATCAGTCCCACCCACTGATTTCCAGGGAGGAGAGAAGGGCTAGAGGTTGAATCAGTCACCAATTGTCAATGAGTTAATCAATTTTGCTTGTATAATGAAGCCTCTATAAAAAACCAAAAAGATGGGATTTTGGAGGGCTTCTGGATTCGTGAACATGTAGAGGTGCTAGAAGAGTGGGGCACTCGAAGAGGGCTTGGAAATTCTGCCCCCCCTTCTCCATACCTTGCCCTCTGCTTCTCATCCATTTGGTTATTCCTGAGTTATATCCATTTATAATAAATGAGAGATGTAGTAAAAAAAATAGAGTATGTAATCCTCATAAAATGAGTCGGGAAGTATTTCCTCCCCTATTTTCTAAAATAGTTTTGTAGGATTGCAATTATTTCTTATATACATGTTGAATACAATTCATGTGAAAACATCGAGGTCTTGTTTTCTTTGTTGGTAGCTACTTAACTGATGATTTAATGCTTTTAATAAGTAAAGGGTTATTCAGTTTTCTATTTCTACTTGGGTCCACTTGATAATTTGTGTTTTTAAAGGATTTTATCCAATTTATCTAAATATTTGAATTTATTGGCATACAATTGTTAATAATACCATTCATAAATTTAAAGCTTAAATGATTTTCAGTAATAGTCCCTCTTTTTTTTCCCTGATACTGGAAATTTGGTGCTTCATTCATTGTTCTTATCTATCTAAGACTGCATCAATTTTATGGATCTTTTAAAAGGACCAACTGTGCTTTAATTGATTTTCTTCTTTGTCCATTTTCCATGTCATTGATTTCTGCTCTTATCTTTTTTATGTTCTTTCTTGTACTTTGGGCTCAATTTGTTCTTTTTGTAGTTGTGTAAGGTAGAAACTTAGATCATTTACTTGAGGTAATTGTTCTTTTCTAATCTAAGCATTTAAAGCATAGCTTTCCACCTAAACACTGTTTTAGCTTTACTCATGGGTTATTTAGAAGTATGTTGTTTAATTTCCAAATAATTATGAAATTTCTAGATATCTTTTATTGATGCTGGTTCCTAACTTAGTTTCCTTGAGTCAGATAACATAGCCTGAAAAATTATAAAATTTGAAATTGATTGAGACTTGTTTTATGCCCCAGTGTATAGCCTATGATGTTAAACATTACATGCTCACTTGAAAAGAATTTGTTTCATGTAGTTTTGGGGTTAGTGTTTAATATATGAAAGCTAGGTGAATATGTAGTTTTACTATCAATAACTGAGAGAGGAGTGCTATAATTTTGAGGTATGATGATGGATTTTATCTGTTTCTGCTGATTTTTGTCAGTTTTTTATGCATTATTAGGCACATTTAAACTATGGTTATATTTGTTTCTTCATGAAGTGACGGGTTTTGTTATTATGAAATATCTCTGAGGAAGTGCTCTTGTCTTGAGGTATTTATCTGCTATTAGTATAACCCTTTGACCTTTCTTATCTTTGATTCTCACATTCATTAGCTTTCTTTTTTCTTTTTTCTTTTCTTATATTTAATGTGAATTTCTTGTAGACAGCATATATTTAGTCTTTTTTATCCAGACTGGCAATATCTGCCTTTTAAATGGAATGTTTAAACTACTGGCATTTAATCTAATTACCTGTATGGTTGGATTAAGTTTACTGTTTTGCTACTTTTTTATTTGTCCTGTATGTCAATGTTCTTCTTGTCTTTCTTTACAATCTTTATTTTGGATTTTAAAAATATTTTTTAGTATTCCACTTTAATTCTTCTTGTGACCATTTGGGCACACATCTTTGCCTTAATTTTAAAGTTGCTGCTTAAAAAATTAAGATATACATTCTTTACTTATAGTATACTTAAAGTTAATATTGTTTCACTTCATGGTAAAATATAAAAACCTTGCAATAGTATAATTACATTTCATCCCTTGTTATCTGTTCAATTGTTGTCATATACATTTCATTTACATATTTTTAAACCACACAGTGTAGTGTTATCATTTCTGTAAGAGAATTTTGTCCCCATTTTCATAATGAAAACATGCCAAATAATCTATAAAAATCATAACTCTTCTTGACACCACTGGAGAACTGAACTCACAAGGCAAATGCAAAAATCTTATTTCCCCGAAATAACAAGACTCTCTCAAGAGTCTTGTGACAAGAAACATAAACTATTTCATGGGAGGAAGAGGAAGCTGACATAGATGTGCTTAAGAAAAAAACAGCTGTAATTGTAACAAATTTTAAATGGTTGAGTGTGGACTAACATATCAGTTTGGAATAACCTGGAGCCCCCTACACAAGGGAAATGAGATTGACTTAACAGTCTTCTACATGGACCTCCACTGGTTACTCACAAGAAAGGTTGGGGGCTGGGCAGAAGACAAGAGTGAAAGTAATTGTTGGTGCAGGGGTACAGTCTCCAATGCCAGGCCAGTAAAAACCCTATACTCTTTCTTGAATCCTTCTCTTGTGTGAAAAAATTGCCTTAAACCACTGGTGGAGGAAAAAACAAAGTGTCTTTCCCACAGTACTCAGGCAAAGATTCAATTCTTCTGAATGAGGGGTAGAAACACAACTCTTCTGACACAGGGTTCAGGTATAACCCCACATTTTAGGGGAAGGGCACAGGAAAGTCCCATCTACCCTTTGAGGAAGGGTAGGGAAACTTCTCTCTAGCCTGCACAGTGCAGACAAAGATTTTCTGCTTCTGGAGGAGGGGGTAAAAGCAAAAGTCATCTGCCAGTGGGGGAAGGACATAAAAATGTCTCATAAAAGACCTTACCCAGCTGCAGGGCAGAGTTTGCTCACACAAGGTGAGAGGGATAGGCATGATTAGACCTTATCCACAAAGGTAAAGTGTGCAGGTCCTGCCTAAAACATGAGTTTTGACAAGAAAAACTGAGAATCTCTTTTGCCAGCTCTACAAGCCTAGCACCAAATAAGAAACAAGAACACTCTGGGTGTGGCAAGAGTGCATAGGAAGACCTCTCTTGTGACACAAGTTGGAAGGCATTGCTGAAAGCTGAGCAGGAATGCTAAATATTACCCCTCAGTAACCAAGCCTCACACTAAGTACAGAGTAACCACTGCTTACCATGGAGAATAAAATGGAGGACTGCGTTATACTGAATGTAGCAATACAACAACCCAACTCAATTACTGGCTACATTTACTCAACTCCCTCAGCTAGTGTCCAGGCAAAAGAAGTGTAACCATTTGTGGCAACAAATACCACTTGACTCAGTCTTTGTAGTTTTTCTAGATAGTAATTCTGATACTCAATTAAAAGACACGTAGCAAATTCAGGAAAAAACATTCATTTTTATGAGATAAAGCAATATATAGAAACAGACTCAGATGAACCAGAATTTGGAACTATCAGGCAAGAATTTGAAAATAACTACCTGTCACTTAGCTTGATTGTAGTAATCATTTCACAATGTATGTGTATATCAGAACATATTGTGCATCTTAAATATATACAGTTTTATATGTCAATTATACCTCAATAAAGCTGAAAAAAAATAAAACAACTACTGTTATATGTAAAATGATTGAGTGGTAAATGTGGACAGCATGCACGAAGAGATGTGGAATTTTAGAAAGATGGAAGCAATGCATGTGCTACAACAACAACAAACAGAATTTATAATCAAACTGCTCAATAACAAAGGTAAAAATAAATTTGGGGGAAGGCAGGTAAGGAAAGGAAACTCAATATAGAGAAACAAACAAACAAAAATTAACCTGCTTCTCATGAGACACTTAGAAAACAAAAAGACAGCAGATTGAAATTTTTAAAATATGGAAGGAAAAAAGTCAGCCAAGAATTATATACTTTTCAAAAATGAAAGTGAAATGAAACTTTTCCAGTGAAACAAAATCTGGTAGAATTTTTTTTTAACCAGCTTGCCTGCTCTGTGGAAAATTAAAATCACACAAATTAAGTTCTCTTACCATAACAGAATTAAATAAGAAATGAGTAACAGAAACAAATTTGAAAACTCCCCAAATATTTGGAAATTAAGCAATATACTCTTAAAAAAACTGATTGTATTATATAATAAGTTCTATATTCATACAACAAATTCTGTCTGTACATAATTACAATGGGCTGTTGAAATTATATACATGATTATATTTCTGATATATATATATATACAGTATCATAAAATATATTTACAAGTATATTTTTGTTTAAATAAATATATATATAACATATTTAATTGTATATTTATATAATTTCAATCAAATTTATATGAGTCCCATTTGTTTCTTTGTCAGATATGTCTGGTCATTCCTGATAATTTCTTATTGTTTGCTCATCTTTGTGACCCCAATCTTTACTTCTTTAAATGTTTCTTACATATTCTGTATCTAAATCTGTTGTTTATAGTTTCTGCTTATTCTCTATTATGGTGGTTTATCTCCTCATGGTCTTGTTGATCTTTGATTTTGAATTTTTTTTTTTTTCTGTACACGGGCCTCTCACTGTTGTGGCCTCTCCCGTTGCAGAGCACAGGCTCCGGACGCGCAGGCTCAGCGGCCATGGCTCACGGGCCCAGCCGCTCCGCAGCATGTGGGATCTTCCCGGACCGGGGCACGAACCCGTGTCCCCTGCATGGGCAGGCGGACTCTCAACCACTGCTCCACCAGGGAAGCCCCTGATTTTGAATTTTTGTCTTCTTGGTTTCAATCTGTTGGGAGTCCTTCAGTTTCTAAATTTTGGACATTTTCCTCTAAACAGAATCTGTGTCTACTTCAGCCAGGTGTGAGGTAGAAATAAGTACTTTATTCTTCCTTGAGATTCCTAAGTTAATCTAGATGTCTTAAATTTCAGCTTCTCCACCTTTTGATACATCAAGGTTTAGTGTCACAATAGCAGTGCTTCCATTGGCATTTTCCCATCATGGTAATCCAGTTTCCCCCTTCTTGCTAACTGATCACCCCTAGCTCAGATTTATTCTTATGATTTTTGCCTTTTTCAAAGCAGGGTAAATTGTTAGGTGTTTGAAGATCTACCTACATCTTGTAAATCCTGTGATATATTACTAAGTATCTTCTTTCTAAGATAAAATTGGTTTATAGTAGAATTGTCTTCCAAATGATCTAATCTACCATACTACTGGAAACAGAAGTCTCCATCCTCACCACTTTTAAAACTTTTGTTGAATATTTGCCTGATCTGTGAGCTCTCTGTGATCCTTTGGACCAGTGTACCTTCAGTGCTAGACCTAGGGCTTAGATTAGAGTAATAAATCCATATCAGTAAGGGCTAGAAGCTAGAGACTAGAAATACCTGCTAAGGTATGGCAGGCTGAGAGCCTGCGTGAGATGTCAAGAAACAGTTAGCCCAATCAGGTAAGTGTTGGGTCTTTGTCAACATGAAATTGATTGAAATCTTGTTCAGCAGATGGTTAGTGAGAAGTTTAAATTCCACCTGCAGTCATACTGGGGAAAGATAAAGGCAATCTATTTCCATCAAGGAACTGCGGGAGGATTGGCACTCCTGGGGTACAGGCAGTTCATGACAAATGTTCCCTTTAATGATCCTTATCATTTGGTTTATGCTAATGCAACTACAGTTTCTGCTTTTTCCCTGCCAGACTACAAGCTCCATGAAGGTCAGGACCATGTCTGCTTTATTCATTACTATTTTCTCATAAATATTTCCATATTTTTGAATGAATGAATAGTTATCAGAGCACTGACTATGTAGAATGCGTGACCAACAGCTATTTTGAGAATATATCCAAAGTGACAGATAATATAATGTTCAAAGTCAATTAATATAGTAAGTTCCTAGAAAATTCTTTATTTGAAGATATAGTTCACTCTCTGAAATAGATTATCTATTGTAGAATGAGAAGAGGCCTCATATCTTGAATATTCTTTAAATAGCTCTTTAATTTAGAATAATAATTAATAATAAATAATAAACTCAGTGAAATGGGGATATAATATCCACCCTGCTTACTTTTATTGCTGCTACATCTACAGTCCTATTGTGGTCAGGGAAGATGAATAAGAAATTGAACTACCTATTTAGAGGAGGGAGATTTCAGAGGGAGGTATAGATTGGGAGGATCAATATAAGAAAAAATCTTACTTGGAGAGTAGTCAGTACTCTAAGCCTCAGAAGCAAAGGTCTAAGTTGTAGAGAAGTCCAGTGTGAAAATTCAGAGAGACTAGATCATGTTTGCCTGGGTTTTAAAGCATTGTTAGTTTTTTTCTTGAACTACCTAATCTCACCTATTTTATACCTCACTTCATAATTCGTCCATTGTCTCCCCATCACCAAACAGCAATAAATTTTACTACATCTAGGAACACATTCCTTTCATACAGACCTTGCTGCTTACTGTTGTATGGAAGTGATTTGATACCGATTCTTAGGGTTGTTGGAAGAATTGAAAAAATGGATTTATGACTCAAATTTATATTAACTTCAGATTTGCTCAGAATTTGCAAGTACACAAAATATGTGTTGAACTTTATATAAATTAATCTAACCTGGTGTGAGGTGCAATATAATTTTTTTTTCCTGGGGGACTATTATAGGCACAGTGTTCTAGTAATAAACAACATGTAGCAACAGTTAAATAAATAAATTATATATGTGTGTGTGTATATATATATATATATATATACTATTTTAATATCTGTTAACAGTTGAGAAAACCATTTAATCTCAATTATCCCAAGTAAGAAATGCAAACATAGCTATTTTTCATTATACTTTATTTATTTACTAAACAAAACTACATCTTAATTTGCTCTGAATTTCCTAATCTCCAGTTGAAAAGGTTGAATCTTGGATCCAAAATTTTAATAGCAAAGATGGCTCACCTGTACAGACATGTATAGAGACCAGAGGAGAAGGATAAGACAAGTTGAGGTCACGGCATTCTTTTTTTTTTTTTTTTTTTTTGCGGTATGCGGGCCTCTCACTGTTGTGGCCTCTCCCGCTGCGGAGCACAGGCTCCGGACGCACAGGCCCAGCGGCCATGGCTCACGGGCTTAGCTGCGGCATGTGGGATCCTCCCGGACCAGGGCACGAACCCGTGTCTCCTGCATCGGCAGGCGGACTCCCAACCACTGCGCCACCAGGGAAGCCCACGGCATTTTTTTAAACTTAATTGTATATGAGAACTAGCCCCCAACTTCATCTCCTTCTTAAAGAACAAAGAGCCTGACAGGGATAGCTCTCTAGGGTTATTTCCCAATTATCTTATTTATCAGAAATAAAACACAAGCAGAGAAAACTGCATATTTCCAAAACACAGATGGCAAAGACAGAGAATTTTGTAGAAGTACAGAATAAAGAATGGACATTTATTTCTGCCTTCCAAAGCATACATACAGATCATCCAAGATCTCTGCTTCAAATAAAAATTACATAAAGGCTATTGTATTGTAAATAATGGATTAGAGATAGGGCTCACTGCTTTAAGGGTCATAATAACTTTAAAATAATTTTTAAATGAGTACATATACTTAGTAAGAGATAAACAATGTTAAAATCATCTGGAGACTATGCTCTACCAACCAAGGTAGAGCATAAGGCTGACAGGTTGCTTTCAAGAGAGTGGGAAATAATTATGTTTAGTTTTGATGGTGAAATAGAGGCCAAGGCATCTAGAAAACACAATCAAGACTGGGATTCTGAGTAGATGGTCTTGGTTTGGCTTTCAGAAACTGAAACTGGCTATGGTCAACAGATGTAGATATGATTTATGTGTAGAGAGGGTGTGTGTGTGTGTGTGTGTGTGTGTGTGTGTGTGTGTGAAAGACAGAGGGGGACAGAAGAGAGAATTGGGGTTTAGTGGGGGTGGTAGTAGTCACAGTATACTGAGGTTGCAACCAAGAAGAAATTAGTTACAGTAATTCATGATTGTTATCAGGATTCACAACTGTAACCTGGGCAGAAGGTATAGAGTTGAGTTAGGAACTATGGGTTAAGCCAGGCATAAAGATACAGATAAGGGCAGTTTCAGATCAGGTGACTCAGGGACCAGGAAAGGAGGCATATAAATATATTTGCCAGTCATTATGTGCCCACAAAGTTAAGCTCCATGAGACCAGAACAGGAACCAGGTAGTACTTCACATTGTGGGTAATGTAGGGTGATTATAGCAGAGGATTAAGGCTATACCTGGGCCTTTTAAAGAGGAGTGGGTGTTGCTCCTATCTTCATATTGGAAAAGGCCTAACATTCAAAATCATAAATTTTCTAACAATCTATGAGATAATGGTTCCCATCACACAAAGTATTTTTTTCTCTTTTCTTTACAAAATTTACCACAGGATTCATTTGAATATTATATATATTTTTTAGTTTGGCTAAGCAACTTTTCACCAATAATCCTCTGTTTTGAACTTTGATAGAGCTTTGTAATTTTCTTGTAATACTTGCATTCTGATATGTAATAAAGTTACTTGTTTATCACTTTGGTCTACAACAAATTGTTATATAAGCTCCATGAGAATATTAATTTATTTAGTTATTATAAAGGAAATATGTTTGTAAACAGTATATATTAATAAGTTTTCATAAAAATTGAGACTGTACTATAAATTAGTAACCATAAATAACTTCACCACCAAGAAAAAACAACTGAAATAAAGGAAGTCTTGAATCTGTAGACTGAAATGTCTTACCTTATACGAGGAAAAATTAAACAAGAATGATCCCTATATGTCAAAACCTGATGAATTTGTTGGACTACAAATGTAAATAATTCCACTGGCATCCAAAGAGAATAAAAAATAATTTACTAAGTGAGGAAAATCAAGAATATCCCCTAATTTGTATCTTTTAATTTTCTTTCTCCTGGTTAGACTAGGATCATTTGTTTCTGTTAGGACCACAGGGATAAGGTACCATTTTACCACATAATATCCAGGGAATTATACAACCAGCATGACTTATTACTGTTGATGTTCACCTTGATCTCCATGCTGAGGTAGTATTTGTCAGTTTTCTCCACTGTAAAATTACTCTTTTTCCCCTTTTCTACACTGTACTCTTTAGAAGTAAGTCACTATGTGTAGCCCACACTTAAAGAGGATGGGAGCATAACTATAAAAATTATTTGAAATTCTTCTACATGGGAGATTTATCTCTTCTCTCCAGTTTATTTGTTCAATCCTTGGTTTATATAAGTATGGACTCATGTATATTTATTTTATATTTGGATTATAATTCTATACTACTTGTTATATTTTGTTGCTCAAATTGTTCCAGCTTGGCCAACTGAGCTCTTTCAGTTGATTCCTGATTCCCTTTAACATATTCACATAATTGTAGGCTTTTTATTTGTTTGTTTGTTTTTTTAGCACTTTCTAACATTCTAGCACACAAGATATTCCAGATTTATCATGAGTATCTCCTGTCCTAGTCCCAGAGTCAGCCCTTTCTCTAAGGAGTCCTGGTTCCACTGTTGGAGAGTAGTATAAGAAATTAAAATTTGGGTGCTAGTTGTGCTCATTACTATTGTGATATCTAGGTCCTCTTAGCTGATGGAGTAAGGAAATATATGTGTATTTAGTTACCTGTGTACTAATTACACACTGTGTACTAGTATACACCTGTGTAATGATTACACTATTATGAATCTATAATATTTCTATATGTAACTATCTGTTTATATATTAAGCTAACCCTAAATTCATACCAATGTCTCCTACTCTAAACTATTACATGTAAATGATTCTAGCCTCCTCTCATTACAATATCATACAGAAAAGATTCAGCACCTTAAAAAATTCACCACATGTTATGACTTTATTAATGTTTGTTAAGTGAATCACAGAGTGCCAGATGATGAGCTGCAGTTCAACAATAGTCCATAAGAGAAATTGAAATAGAGAAGTGTATTACTCACAGGTCACCCAGTTTTTGCTCGTCTGACACAGTCTTTATTTTTTCCTTAACATTTAAAGGATAATTTCACTGGACATAGAATTCTAGGTTGGTATGTTTTTTTTGTTTTTTTTCTTTCATCACTTTAATTATTTCATGCCACTTACTCCTTGCTTGACTGGTGTCTGAAGAGAGGTCAGTTGTAATTCCTATCCTTGTTCCTCTATAGTTATAGTCCCCATCCCCTGCTGTGACTTCTTGCATGATTTTGTCTTTGGTTTTGTGCAGTTTGAATATAAATATACAATATTTTGGTCTTTATTCTACTTGTTTTTTTCTGAACTTCTGGATCTGTGGTTTGGTGTTTCTCGTCAGTTTTAGAAAATTATCAGTTATTATTACTTCAGGTATTTCCTTTCTCTATTTTTTCTTTTCCTTATTTTATTCCAAGTACATATATGTTACACATTTAAAAACTTATCCCACTGATCTTGGATGTTCTGTTCTTTTTTAAATTCTTTTTACTCTTCTTATTTTAGCTTGGGAAGTGTCTATTGACCTATATTCAAGCTCACTGATTCCATCCTCAGCTATGTCCAGTTTACAGATTAGCTCATCAAAGGAATTCTTCATTTCTGATACAGCATTTGATTTCTAGCATTTTATTGTGTTTCTTTCCTAAAGTTTCCATCTTCTGCTTACATTACTTACCCGTTCCTGCATGCTGTCTACTTTTTCCTTTAGTGTCTTTAACATATTTATCATCATTAAGTTCCCTATCTTATAATTTACTCATCTGTGTCATATCTGAGCCTAGTTTCATGCTTACTTTATCTTTTCAGACTATATTTTTTCTTGCTCTTTGGAATGCCTTTCAGTTTTCTTGTTGAAAACTGAACATGTTGTATCAAGTAATAGGAATAGGCTTTAGTATGAAAATTTATGTTAATCTGGCTAATTATTAGACTTTTTAATATTTTATGTTTAATGCTTTTTGTAGCTCTATGTGCCTAATGCTTCAAATTCCTCTAATGTTCTTGTTTTGGTCTCCTTTGTTTATTTTGGAATTCCCCAAGTACTCTTACTCACAGAGAGTCTGTTTGCAATCTTTCATCTGCAATCCCCTATTATTACACTGGAGCCCTGTTGGTGTGGTGGTAAATTGTGAGAGAAGGGAAGTGTTTAGTAAACCTCAGTAATTTGTAGGCCCATGTCTCTGGACTCAAACTTTCAAACTATCACAAGTGTTTCTTCACTGGTATTGCTTTCTCCCTTTTAGATAACACAGGAAAGTTACAGAGGGCTAAGGCAGGAGAAATGCTCTTTCCCCAACTGGGAAAAGGTTCTGGTAAAGTCTTTTTCCCTCAGAATAGGCATTTGTTACAGAGAAGGCTCTGGATGTATTTCATAATGATTAATCTTCCCCTCTCCATGTCAGAATCATGAGGGAATCTTTCTGGAATTTCACCATGAGAACCTAGTAGGACTACTGGAAATAAAACCAGTGAAACTGTGGGGCTCCTCCTTGAACTGTGGCCCCTGGGAGTTTCTCACTCACACATCAGTCAACTCAATTTCCAACAGTTTGTAAAAATTACCATTTAAGTGTTCCTACCAGTTTTGGCTCCAGCAGCTTCTGTGTCAAGCAAGCATAACTTGTTTGTGACTTTCTGGGTTTGCCTGACTCTCCAGGTATCTGGATAGAGGTTTTTTCTGCCATTTCAGTTGAAAGTCCAAGATTTTAAGATTTTCAGCTTATTTTTGTAAGGATGAGATCACAACTTCTAAGCTCTATATATTGGCACTAAAGCTATGTTTTAACTTTATTTTTAATATAAATTAAATTGTAAGTTCATATAAATAAATGGGTTTTATCATTTGTGAATTTAAAATTATATAGATATTATTAAAATATATGCAGTTAAATTTTGTTAAAATTATATAATATATATGAATGACATGGAATTTACCATTGTAATCACTTTAAGTGTACAATTCACTAACATTAATTACATTTACAGTGTTGTTATAACCATCACCACTATCTGAAAAAGTTTCCAAAACTTTTTCATCAACTCAAAGAGAAACTTTTTCTATCCATTAAGCAATAATTCCACATTCCCCCTCCTCCAGCTCCTGATAACCTCTATTATAATTTCTGTCTTGATTAGTTTGCCTGTTCTAGATATTTAAAATAGGTAGAATCATACAATATTTTCCTTTTGTGTCTGGTTTATTTCACATAGTATATTATTTTTGAGTTCATCCAGACTGTAGCATATATCAAAAGTTCATTCCTTTTTATGGCCAGATAATATTCCAGTGTATGTATATAACAATGTATGTATATCTATTCATCTGTTGATAAACATTTGGATTGTTTTCATCTTTTGGCTATTGTAAACAATACTGCAATGAACATTGGTGTACAGATACCTCAATCCCTGTTTTCAGTTCTTTTGGGTATATACCTAGGAGTGGAATTGCTAGGTCTTATTATAAGTGTATGTTTAAATTTTTTGAGGAAATGCCAAATTGTTTTCCACGATGGTTGAAACACTTTGTTTTCCAACCAGCAATACATGAGGATTCCAATTTTTAGGTATCCTTGTCAACACTTGTTATTTCCTGTTTTTTTTTTTTTATCATAGCCATCATAGTGTGTGATAAATGTATCATTGTGGTTTTGAATTGCATTTGCCTAGTGTCTAAGGCTGTTAAGAATCTTTTTATATGCTTATTGGCCATTTGTGTATCTCCTTTGGAGAAGTATCCAAGTCCTTTTTCCATTTTTTAATTGTGTTGTGGAGTTGTAGGAGTTCTTTATATATTCTAGATATTAAACCCTTATAAAATACATGCTTTGAAAATATTTTCTCCCATTCTGTAAGTTGTCTTTTCAACATGGATTATGTTTTTCCCTTTTGGTGATATGATATTGTTTATCTTCGTGGATCCCTGAGTTTATCTTAATTGGAGTCTGCTGAGCTTTTGGATATATATATGTCTTTCATCACATTTGGAAATTTTTCATCCATTACACTTTCAAATATTTTTTCTGCTCCTTTTTCTCTCTCTCTTCTCCTTCTGGGACTCCTATAATGCATATGTTGTTCCATTTGATGATGTTCCATTGTTCTTTTAGGCTCTTTTCACTTTCCTTCATTTTTTCTCTTTCTGCTCCTCAGGCACAATAATTTCAACTGCCATGTCTTCAAGATTGCTGATTCTTTCTTCTGCCTGATTAAATATGCTGTAAACACCTCTAGTATTTTTTTTTCACTTCAGTCATTGTACTTTTCAGCTCAAGAATTTGTTTGGTTACTTTTATAATTTGAATATCTACTGATTTTCCTATTTTGTTTTTACATCATTTTCCTGATTTCATTTAGTTTTTTTGTTCTTTTCATTTGACTATTTGGGAATATTTAAAACAGTTTTTATAAAATCTTGTTCTAGTAATTCCAGTGTGTAGGTTTCCTCAGGGATGGTTTCTGTCAGTTTATTTTGTTCTGTTGAATTGGCTATGTGTTCTTGATTCTTTGTTTCCCTTGTTATTTTTTTGTTGGAAACGACCTTTGAATATTATAATATGGTAATTCTGAAAATCAAATTCTTTCCCACCCCTCAGGTTCACTGTGTTCTTTAATTGTTGAAGATTGTAGTAGTTTAACTGATTAATAACTTTTCAAGATTATTTTTGAAAAGTAGTATTCCTTTTTGTGTGTGATTACTGAAGTGTCTGTTCATTTTGGTTGTGTTCAGCTAGTAGACATAGAAATTTCCTATGGAGTTAAAAAGAGAAATTAAAAGCACCTCACTCATTCTTTGCAGACTGTCACTTTGAGTTCTCTAATAGTTATTCAGGCTTGTGCTGAGCCTAGGGATTAGCCTGAGGTAAAAGTCTAGGGTCTTCTAAGATTTTAATGTATGAATGTGTCTTACCCTGTTCTTGCTTGTGGCTTTCTAAATTTCCCAATAAACATGGGTATTTTTGAATGACCTAATTTTTTCAAAGAAATTCTCCCTAGCTTTTCCTTCCAGACTTTAGGTGGTCTGTTATATGTCTCAGCTTTAATCTTTCTTCGCAGGCTTCTGAGTGTTCTTTGTTCACCTTGCAAAGCTTTCCAGAAATTACTGCCAGTTTTCTGGCCTGTTAGTTCTGAGTTTGGTGAAACAGAGACAAATGCCTAGTATCAGAACTTCACATAGCCCCTAGACAGGTCAAAGCCAACATAAACAATAATTTATGAGTAAGGCCTGATCTGTTCCTTCTGTAACTTGAGAGAGGATGCCACCCTAGGAATGCAGGCTGTCATCTTCAAGACTGCTATCAAGCCAGGGAGGGATGGGGAGGAGCAAGTAACATGCTACAAAGATTTCCTACCATTGTTAAGTTGCCTTTTTCTTGATTCAATGTTTGTTTGGTTACTGTAAACCTTTGACTCTTTTCCAGAATTATGATAAAGTTGGCTCTGATGGTGCCTGTATTTTGGTTTTGCTGTGGAGGATGAGAGGTTGGAGCTGTCTACTCTGCCATTTTGCTGATGTCAGTCCTATATAATTTGATTTTCAGTAATGGGAATATGTTCACAAATTTCCTGAAAATCTACCATTAAATTCTCATGACCTGATTTGAACTAGCTGTAACACAGTTCTGAGTTTAAATTCTTTTAATGGTGTATTGTCTGTACTTTGAATTATATCATGCTATCCAAACAGAAACATGACTTTTGCCCTAAGAGAATTTCTACTCTGAAGAAAGTTACTCCAAGTAGGACAGTGTGATACATGCATTGAAGAGAGATTTCCAGGACATTTGGTCTGGTTTTGATATTTTCATAAACCAAAATTCTCATGATGATAGCATTCTGATCCCTGGTCCCATCGTTTTTATTTTTTTATTTTGAAAGGTTTTTTAACATTTTTATTTTATTTATTTATTTTTGGCTGCATTGGGTCTTAGTTGCTGCACGCAGGCTTTCTCTATTTGCGGTGAGTTAGGACTACTCTTTATTGTGGTGCACAGACTTCTTATTGCAGTGGCTCCTCTTGTTGTGGAGCACAGGCTCTAGGCACATGGGCTTCAGTAGTTGTGGCTCCTGGGCTTTAGAATGCAGGCTCAGTAGGTGTGGCACATGGGCTTAGTTGCTCCATGGCATGTGGGATCTTCCCAGACCAGGGCTTGAACCCGTTTCCCCTGCAGGTGGATTCTTAACCACTGTGACACCAGGGAAACCCCCTGGTCCCATCCTTATTGTGTGTGTGTGTAATGGTTCTGTCATCTCTTCCTAATTACGGCTTTGTCTCTCCACTGTAAGAATTTAAATGGTTCCCTAGGTTTTGCAGTGCTTAGCTAGATGCTGCTAATCCTCTGGTCAAATAACACAATGCTTCTGAGCATAGCATTGAACTTTCTTTCAATTTTTGTACTCTTACTGAAATCCAGTAGCACTGCTTTTATATCATCTCTAAAATTAACCATTCTTAAATGGCTGAAATACACCCTACTGCAATTTTCAGTCAACAAAAAAGTTTAATAAAATCTGTTATATATTTTAAGAATTCCTGTCTGATTATACCAAAGTACTAATTGCTCATCGTGGGGAATTTATAAAGTTAATTTATATATTGTTACATTGAAAAATAGGATCCTTTAATTTTTAAAATAAACACTTCCCATCTGTTATATGAATTCCTCTGCAACTTACAGGAAAAAGCAAAGCTGTCCCTCCTGTACTGTTCACATTCCAGTGCTACAGTACAGATATGTTAAATAACAGGAGGAAATGATTCTTGAGTTTGAATCAGATGCAATCAATTATCCATTGAATATGTAAAGCTTGGCTATGTAATAATTTTGGTTTCCTAGTTAATTTGACATTGCAATAGAAAAAAATAAAAGATTATATAAGAGTAAAGCTACTGGGCTTCCCTGGTGGCGCAGTGGTTGAGAATCCGCCTGCTGATGCAGGAGACACGGGTTCATGCCCTGGTCCGGGAAGATCCCACATGCCGTGGAGCAACTAAGCCCGTGAGCCATGGCCGCTAGGCCTGCGCGTCCGGAGCCTGTGCTCCGCAACGGGAGAGGCCACAACAGTGAGAGGCCCACATACCGCAAAAAAAAAAAAAAAAAAAAAAAAAAAAAGGGTAAAGCTACTTACCATAGAAACAAGTTTAGATTCTCATATGGTTTCAAAACTTACATTAAATAGGTTGATTTATATAATACATACATAAAAGGCTAAAAATAACTTTAATTATTTCCTTCCATCCTCCAATCACTCCTGTCACTATTCTTTTGATTCAGAGACTTGCCAAAATTTACCCATTGGCACAAGCTTTACTTTTAGGTGTGTTCTTTCTCAACTAAAAGTCATTGATGCATAGAAATTTTGTATTTATTCACTGATTTGAAAATAATAATACATGATATTTAGCAGCATGCCAAAGGAGAATACAGTGCAGTCATTCTCTAAGCTGTAATTTCAGGCAGTGGCTTAGTGTAAAGTAATTTGCTTTTAAACATGAGAGAACATATGACCTGAGGAGAGAGAGTCAGTGCTAGAAGGTATTATTTCTATTATTTGTTTTGGAATTTCTCCAAAATCTTCTCTATATTGCTTAAAACAAGCAAGACATTGACCACAAAGTTACCATAGATCAATATGTCCAAGTCTACAAGATCACCTCAAAATGCATTGGAAAATAAAAAAATATAAAGGGTTTATGATATCAGGTAGTTGTAAAAACAAACAGGAAGAATATTTTGGGTCACAGGAGCTTGAACACTTGCTCAATTGCCCAAGACACACATAACTACTCCTATTCAGAAATCTCCCAAACGGAGAGGAGAACTTCAAGATGGCAGAAGAGTAAGAAGTGGAAATCAGGTTCCTCGCCACAAATACATCAGAAATATGTCTACATGTGGAACAACTCCTACAGAACACCTACTGAACGTTGTCAGAAGACCACAGACTTCCCAAAAGGCAAGAAACTCCCCACATACCTGGGTAGGGCAAAAGAAGAAGAAAAGAAAAACAAGAGACTAAAGAATAGGGATGGCATCTGCACCTGTGAGAGGGAGCTGCGAAGGAAGAAAAGTTTCCACACACCAGGAAGCCACTTCAATGGTGGAAGCGGGGTGGGTGGGGGGAACTTCAGAGCCATGGAGGAGAGCACAGCAACAGGGGTGCAGAGGGCAAAGCAGAGAGATTACTGCACAGAAGATCAGTGCGACCAGCACTCACCAGCCTGAGACACTGCTTGTCTGCTCACCCACTGGGGTGGGCGGGGGCTGGGAGCTGAGGCTTGGGCTTTGGAGGTCAGATCCCAGGGAGAGGACTGGGGTTGGCTGCATGAACACAGCCTGAAGGGGGCTAGTGTGCCACAGCTAGCCAGGAGGGAGTCTGGGAAACAGTCTGGACCTGCAGAAGAGGCAAGAGACCATTGTATCAGGGTGCACGAGGAGAGGGGATTCAGAACACCACCTAAACGAACTCCAGAGATGAGCGTGAGTCGTGGCTATCAGCACAGACACCAGAGACGGGCATGAAATGCTAAGGCTGCTGCTGCAGCCACCAAGAAGCCTGTGTGCAAGCACAGGTCACTGTCCACATGTCCCCTCTCAGGAGCCTGTGCAGCCTGCCACTGCCAGGGTCCTGTGATCTAGGGACAACTTCCTCCAGATAACACACGGTGCACCTCACACTGTTTCAATGTCACGCTGGCCTCTGCCACCACAAGTTCACCCCATATTCCTTACTCCTCCCTCCCCCTGGCCTGAGTGAGCCAGAGCCCCCTAATCAGCTGCTTCTTTAACCCCATCCTGTCTGGGTGAAGAACAGAGGCCCTCAGGCGACCTAAATGCAGAGGTGGGTCCAAATCCAAAGCTGAACCCCAGGAACGGTGTGAACAAAGAAGAGAAAGGGAAATTTCTCCCAGCAGCCTCAGGAGCAGCAGATTAAATCTCCACAATCAACTTGATTTACCCTGCATCTGTGGAATACATGAAGAGACAACGAACCATCCCAAAAATGAGGTGGTGGACTTTGGGAGCAAAGATATATATATATTTTTCCTTTTTCTCTTTTTGTGAGTATGTATGTGTATGCTTCTTTGTGTGATTTTGTCTGTATAGCTTTACTTGTAGCACTTGTCCTAGGGTTCTGTCTGTAATTTTTTTTTTTTGGTATAGTTCTTAGCATTTGTTATCATTGGTGGATTTGCTTTTTAGTTTCATTACCCTCTTTCCTCTTTCTTTCTTTCTTTTTTTTCTTTTTCCATTTTTTATACTTTTAAAATATTTTATTTTTAATAATTATTTTTCATTTATTATTTAAATAACTTTCTTTCTTTTCACTTTTCTTCTGAGCTGTGTGGCTGACAGGGTCTTGGGGCTGCGACTGAGTGTCAGGCCTGTGCCTCTGAGGTGGGAGAGCCAAGTTCAGGACATTGGTCCACCAGAGACCTCCTAGCTCCATGTAATATATAACAGCAAAAGCTGACCCACAGATCTTCATCTCAACGCTAAGACCTGGGTCCACTTAATGACCAGCAACCTATAGTGCTAGACACCCTAGGCCAAACAACTGGCCAGACAAGAAAACAACCCCGCCCATTAGCAGACAGGCTGCATAAAATCATATTAAGGTCACAGACACCCCAAAACACACCACCAGATGCGGACCTACACACCAGAAAGACAATTTCCAACATCACCCACCAGAACACAGGCACTAGTCCCCTCCACCAGGAACCCTACAAAGCCCACTGAACCAACCTAAGCCACTGGGGGCAGATGCCAAAAACAACATGAATTACAAACTGGCAGCCTGTGAAAAGGAGACCCCAAACACAGTAAGTTAAGAAAAATGAGAAAACAGAGAAACACACAGCACATGAAGGAGCAAGGTAAAAACCCACCAGACCAAACAAATGAAGAGGAAATAGGCAGTCTACCTGAAAAAGAATTCAGAGTAATGATAGTAAAGATGATTCAATGTCTTGGAAATAGGATGGAGAAAACACAAGAAATGTTTAACAAGGACCTAGAAGAACTAAAGAGCAAACAAAGATGAACAATACAATAAATGAAATTTAAAATTTTCTAGAAGGAATCAATAGCATAATAACTGAGGTAGAAGAACAAATAAGTGACCTGGAAGATAAAATAGTGGAAATAACCACCACAGATTAGAATAGAGAAAAAAGAATGAAAAGAATCGAGGACAGTCTCAGAGACCTCTGGGACAACATTAAATGAAGCAGCATTCAAATTATAGGGGTCCCAGAAGAAGAAGAGAAAAAGAAAGGGACTGAGAAAATACTTGAAGAGATTATAGTTGAAAACTAACCTACTATGGGAAAGGAAATAGTTAATCAAGTCCATGAAGTGCAGAGAGTCCCATACAGGATAAATCCAAGGAGAAATGTGCCAAGACACATATTAATCAAACTATCAAAAATTAAATACAAAGAAAAAATATTAAAAACAGCAAGGGAAAAGCAACAAATAACATACAAGGGAATCCGCATAAGGTTAACAACTGATCTTTCAGCAGAAACTCTGCAAGCCAGAAGGGAGTGGCAAGACATATTTAATGTGATGAAAGGGAAAAACCTACAACCAAGATTACTCTACCCAGCAAGGATCTCATTCAGATTTGACAGAGAAATTAAAATCTTTACAGACAAGCAAAACCTAAGAGAATTCAGTGCCAACATCCAGCTTTGCAACAAATCCTAAAGGTAGTTCTCTAGGCAGGGAACACAAGAGAAGGAAAAGACCTACAATAACAAACACAGAACAATTAAGAAAATGGTAATAGGATCATACATATTGATAATTACCTTAAATGCAAACGGATTTAATGCTACAACCAAAAGACACAGGCTACCTGTATGGATGCAAAAACATGATCCATATATATATGGTGTCTACAAGAGACCCACTTCAGACCTAGGGACACATACAGACTGCAAGTGAGGGGATGGAAAAAGTTATTCCATGTAAATGGAAATCAAAAGGAAGCTGGAGTAGCAATTCTCATATCAGACAAAATAGACTTTAAAATAAAGACCATTACAAGCAACAATGAAGGACACTACATAATGATCAAGGGATCAATCCAAGAAGAAGATATAACAATTGCTAATATTTATGCACCCAACATAGGAGCACCATAATACATAAGGAAAATGCTAATAGCCATAAAAGGGAAAATCAAAAAGGAATAAAATCATAGTAGGTGACTGTAACACCTCACTTTCACCAGTGGACAAATCATCCAAAATGAAAATAAATAAGGAAACACAAGTTTAAATAATATGTTAATCAAGATGGACTTAATATTTATAGGACATTCCATCCAAAAACAGCAGAATACACTTTCTTCTCAAGTGCTCATGGAACGTTCTCCAGGATAGATCATATCTTGGGTCACAAATCAAGCCTTTGTAAATTCAAGAAAATTGAAATCATATCAAGTATCTTTTCTGATGCTTAATGCTATAAGATTAGATACCAATTACAGGAAAAAAATCTGTGAAAACTAAAAACACATGGAGGTTAAACAATAAACTACTTAATATCCAAGAGATCACTGAAGAAATCAAAAAATACCTAGAAACAAATGAGAATGGAAACACGATGACCCAAAACCTATGGGATGCAGCAAAAGCAGTTGTAAGAGGGAAGTTTATAGCAATACAATCCTATCTCCACAAAAAAGTAACATCTCAAATAAACAACCTAACCTTACACCTAAAGCAATTAGAGAAGGAAGAGCAAAAAGCCCCAACTTTAGAAGAAGAAAAGAAATCATAAAAACCAGAACAGAAATAAATGAAAAAGAAATGAAGGAAACAATAGCAAAGGTCAGTAAAACTAAAAGCTGGTTCTTTGAGAAGAAAACGAAAAAACGAAATTAGAACACTCCCTAACACCATAGAAAAATAAACTCAAAATGGATTAAAGACCTAAATTTAAGACCAGACACTATAATCTCTTAGAGGAAAACATAGGCAGAACACTCTATGACATAAATCACAGCAAGATCCTTTTTGACCCACCTCCTAGAGAAATGGAAATAAAACCAAAAATAAACAAATGGGATCTAATGAAACTTAAAAGCTTTTGCACAGCAAAAGAAGCCATAAACAAGGCGAAAAGACAACCCTCAGAATGGGAGAAAGTATTTGCAAGTGAAGCAACTGACAAAGGATTAATCTCCAAAATTTATAAGCAGCTCATGTAGCTCAATATCAAAAACACAAACAATCCAATTCAGAAATGGGCAGAAGACCTAAATAGACAGTTCTCCAAAGAACATATACAGATTGCCAACAAATATGTGAAAGGATGCTCAACATCAGTAATCATTAGAGAAATGCAAATCAAAACTACAATGAGGTATCACCTCACACCAGTCAGAATGGCCATCTTCAAAATATCTATCAACAATAAATGCTGCAGAGGGTATGGAGAAAAGGGAACTCTCTTGCACTGTTGGTGGGTATGTAAATTGATACAGCCACTATGGAGAACAGTATGGAGGTTCCTTAATAAACTAAAAGTAGAAGTACCATACATCCCAGCAATCCCACTACTGGGCATATACCCTGATTAAGCCATAATTCAAAAATGGTCATGTATCACAATGTTCATTGCAGCACTATATACAATAGCCAGGACATGGAAGCAACCTAAGTGTCCATCAGCAGATGAATGGATAAAGAAGGTGTTGCACATATATACAGTGGAATATTACTCAGCCAGAAAAATAAATGAAATTAAGTTATTTGTAGTTAGGTGGATGGACCTAGATTCTGTCATAGAGGGTAAAGTAAGTCAGAATGAGAAAAACAAACACCGTGTGCTACCATATATGTGAAATCTAATAAAACAATTGGTTATGAAGAACCTAGAGGCAGGACAGGAATAAAGACACCAATGTAGAGAATGGACTTGAGGACACGAGGAGGGGAAGGTTAAGCTTGGACGAAGTGAGAGAGTGGCATGGACGTATATACACTACCAAGTGTAAAATAGGTAGCTAGTGGGAAGCAGCCACATAACACAAGGACATCAGCTCGGTGCTTTGTGACCATCTAGAGGGGTGGGATAGGGAGGGTGGGAGGGAGATGCAACAGGGAGGAGATATGGGTATATATGTATATGTATAGCTGATTCACTCTGTTAGAAAGCAGAAACTAACCCACCATTGTAAAGCAATTATATTCCAATAAAGATGTTAAGAAAAAAAAAAAGAGAAATCTCCCAAACGAAATTTGTTCGAGGCTGGAGTTGTCAATGTAATGGTCCTTTTTCCTTGTGATCTGAGGTTTTATGGACTCATAGAAGATGATCAAGATAAGCCACAGACTATACATAGTCTTCAATTCCCATGGTTTAAAGTGAGTCTAGTACAGTTTGGGGGTAATTCCAGATAGCCAGTTACGTTATAGTCATGAAAATTTAGGCCAAAGCGGACATATATGAGCAGTGACTTTTATCCTGTGTAAAGGAAATTTTTATCAAAGCATGCTTTATTTTAATGACCAAAGAAGTATTGACATTGCTTTTCTTTCTATCCCAGTAAGTTTTGGAGGATAGTAAAGTTTTGGAGACTTAGAGGTCTCCAAAGAAATGAGGAGCAGATTGGGCATAGAAAATAATTTTCTGTGAAGAAATTTTCTAAAATACTTTATTAATGTCATGACATCTGTCTATCCAAGCTGGAGCCGCATATCTCTTTTTCAACTAGACTCAGAGTAAAACAGGAAGAATCATTTGACTCAAGTAATGGAATTATAAATATCACTCCACTGTGTGAAAATTATCAGATGTCCTGGTTGACCTAGTTTTTTTCTTTTTCTATCACTTGTTAAGCCATATTAGTGACATTATAGAAAACAAACTAGAAGACATGGGCCACAGTTACCGAAAGTGTTGTTTACATGATAGCAGCAGAATGCTTCACAACTGAATTATTGATGAATTTGTAGTTCATTGGTGGCTAGAAAGACCAAAACATTGGCTCTGAAGATGGAGGTTTCCATAATACAGAAGCACAGGAATGAAAGAGTAGGCAATACAACTGGCAAAAATAGTTTGATCTGCTGTTTAGAGAATCCTACCACAATGAGTTTGCCCACAGCTGTTGATCAATTCCCAGTATACTCTAAAGGGTATGAATTATGTGGGAATATGATGATGAATCTCAAGCACTCTCTGTGTAACTAAAAGTACCTCTGCCTGATAATGCTCCACTTATGATTTGATCCTAAACAACTAGTTTTCAAACTACAAATGAACCCATCTGTCAAATAGTGTCTTGTTCTTTAGCTTACCTTTCTTGTTACGTTATAGATAGAGGCAAAAATCTGTTTGAATCCTTCAGTTTGAATTGTGGCCTGTATATAGGCAGCTTTACTCTGAAAAGGGGCATTTTCTTCATTGTTAATAATAAATGACACAGTTCATACAACTGATGACTAGAAAGCACTTGACCTTTGCTATGATCACAGTTATGTATCTCCAAAGATCTCCCCTAAGGTGTAAAAAAAAATTAGCATTAAATTGCCTAACTTGCTTTCTTTTTCAGCTGGTATGACATAACCTTTAAATAAAATGGTGTTTGTTTTAGAAATAAATTAATAAATATTTATTTCATTTCTTCACAAAATGCACATTGTTTTCTATTTATCAAGCACTGTGCTAGGTCCTTTCATATGCATAATGTCCTAATTCTCACAAAATCCCTTTTTAAAGAGGAAACAAAGACATAGAGAGGTTCTGTAACCTAATTAAGGCCCCATATCTAGTAAACAGGCAAAACAATTATATGAACGTATTATCTAAATTTTTAAGTCTGAATATTTGCCACTATTTTTTCCATTTTTCATCTAAATTTTCAAATTTATGTGCATACCATCATTCATAATATTCTCTCATTCTATTGTATTACTATTTTATCATGAAAAAAAGCCACTATTTTTTATTATTTTCCTCATTATATAAATCTATCCTAGTAAAATTACAATATTTTAAATATACTGTTAGTTATGAAGAAACTTCTAAACCAGGGTCTCTCAACCTGGGCACTCTCAACATTTTGTACTAGATACTTTTTTGGCAAGGGAGCATCATCAGGGGAGGAATGTACTGTGCATTGTAAGATGTTTAGCAATATCCCTGGTTCTAACCATTTAGATGCCAGTGGCAAACACTACCTACTCCTAGTTGTGACAACAAAAAGTGTCTCCAGACAGTGTTAAGTGTCCTGCAGGAAGGAGGGAAAATAACCCTTCCTTCTGTGAACTGCTGCCCCAGAGAAATCAATGTCATGTTTCCCCTCTCAGTCATTAAATTTATTATTTAGTTTTATAGTTTTCAATAGCCTTGTAGAATCAGAAGTCCATTAAAAAATAGATACACTTATTTTCTTTAATGTTATTTCCATGGAAACTAGGAAAAGGTCGACTTCTATTGCTGTAGTCTCTTAGCTGAAGTTTTAAGCTTAGTCCTGTGTAATTATAAGAATTTTTTGAACAAGATAAATTTAATAACTTGTTATTGTGACAAATTCTAAGCTCCTTTTGAAAAAAATGAATGCTGCCATATTCTTGTAGGTTTTCAAGTGTGATCCTGGGCAACAGTTATCACACTGCTGAAGTTTTCTTCAAGGGTGGGATTTGAAAGGAAGTCTGTAGAAATCTCAAGCTTTAGAGCATTCTTGAAGTTCATGATATAATCTAAAAGGTAATATTAAAACTCTGCTACATTTAATTTTTTATTCTACAAGCATCATAGTCTTGATTTAACCTTAAAAGATCTCAAATATTTATCTATAAATTATAATAGTATGGGGTTCCATGAGGTAACAATTCATACACATAGAGATATAAGTGAATGTGTATATAAAAAGCTACCTGGGTATTATAATTAGAATAGTTCCTTCTCCCTCAAAATGTGCAAATTTCCTTTTGGCATCGTCAACTGTTAACCTTATGCCAAATCCATAGCGTAGTTTAGCTATTTTGATTATGCACTATCCATTCTATCTTCACTTTGAAAGTTATTCCTTAGTCTCAACACTCATCAGATATCCCTCTGCCCCAAGGAGGTCAGTCTGCTCATGAGTCTCCCAAATGCCTTTATGAAAGCCCCAAAATGTTTTGAAATGTAACAAATTTCTGAACAAATAACTAAGTGACCATCTCTGGTAAATTATAATATTTGGAATTTATTCAAAGACCACTTGCTCCATTTTCAGTGACATAAGCACAGTCCTAGTTTTATAGTACCCAAGGCTGCTTCATTGCTTGGCTAACTTATACATTCAGAATTTAAAAAGGTGCAAAGATTGTGTTTCTAAAATAAGATGCCATCAGTAAAACATATTTCTGAGCCATTAGTCTTGTATAAAAAATTTTAATCTCTACTCAGTCCAAATCTACCTCTGTTAACTACTTCAACATGGAAGAAGACTTGTTTATATTTTACAGTAAGAGAAATGTGAACCAAGGAAACTTTCTGGAAATATAAACTTGACCTATGTTTTATTTTTTTAATATAGTTTTTTAAAGTTATTTCTGAGATATACATTTTAAAGTAATAACTAGTACTTTGACTTATAACATTATACCAAAACATATAAGATTTTTAGAAATTTCATGTAATGTCTGAAACATTTATATTAACATATTTCCATACAAATAACCCAAAGAAAGTTTAGTATTAGATTTTTTTTGTTTGTTTTTTTATACTGCAGGCTCTTATTAGTCATCAACTTTATACACATTAGTGTATACATGTCAATCCCAATCACCCAATTCACCACGCCACCATGCCCACCCCACCGCAATTTTCCCCCCTTGGTGTCCATACGTTTGTTCTCTACATCTGTGTCTCAAGTTCTGCCCTGCAAACTGATTCATCTGTACCATTTTTATAGGTTCCACATACATGCGTTAATATACGATACTTGTTTTTCTCTTTCTGATTTACTTCACTCTGTATGACAGTCTCTAGATCCATCCACGTCTCAAAAAAATGAATCAATTTTGTTCCTTTTTATGGCTGAGTAATATTCCATTGTGTATATGGACCACAACCTCTTTATCCATTCATCTGTTGATGGGCATTTAGGTTGCTTCCATGAACTGGCTATTGTAAATAGTGCTGCAAGGAACATTGGGGTGTATGTGTCTTTTTGAATTATGGTTTTCTCTGGGTATATGCCCAGTAGTGGGATTGCTGGATCATATTGTAATTCTATTTTTAGTTTTGTAAGGAACCTCCATACTGTTCTCCCTAGTGGCCGTATCAATTTACATTCCCACCAACAGTGCAAGAGGGTTCCCTTTTCTCTGCACCCTCTCCAGCATTTGTTCTTTGTAGATTTTCTGATGATGCCCATTCTAACTGGTGTGAGGTGATACCTCATTGTAGTTTTGATTTGCATTTCTCTAATGATTACTGATGTTGAGCATCCTTTCACATATTTGTTGGCAATCTGTATATGTTCTTTGGAGAAATGTCTATTTAGGTCTTCTGCCCATTTTTTGATTGGGTTGCTTGTTTCTTTAATATCGAGCTGCATGAGCTGTTTATATATTTTGGAGATTAATCCTTTGTCCGTTGATTCATTTGCAAATATTTTCCCCCATTGTGAGGGTTGTCTTTTTTTGTCTTGTTTATGGTTTCCTTTCCTGTGTAAAAGCTTTTAAGTTTCATTAGGTCCCATTTGTTTATTTTCGTGTTTATTTCCATTTCTCTAGGAGGTGGATCAAAAAAGATCTTGCTGTGATTTATGTCAATGAGTGTTCTGCCTATGTTTGCCTCTAAGAGTTTTATAGTGTCCAGTCTTACACTTAGGTCTTGAATCCATTTAGAGTTTATTTTTGTGT
Organism: Kogia breviceps; assembly: GCF_026419965.1. Lineage (NCBI taxonomy): Eukaryota > Metazoa > Chordata > Mammalia > Artiodactyla > Physeteridae > Kogia > Kogia breviceps. The sequence continues at coordinate 26,102,162 of NC_081330.1, read as the reverse complement.
TATTTGGTGTTAGGAAGTGTTCTAATTTCATTCTTTTACATGTAGCTGTCCTGTTTTCCCAGCACCACTTATTGAAGAGACTGTCTTTTCTCCATTGTATATCTTTGCCTCCTTTGTCATAGATTAGTTGACCATAAGTGCATGGGTTTATCTCTAGGCTTTCTCTCTTGTTCCATTGATCTATGTTTCTGTTTTTGTGCCAGTGCCATATTGTCTTGATTACTGTAGCTTTGTAGTATAGTCTGAAGACAGGGAGTCTGATTCCTCCAGCTCCGTTTTTTCTCTCAAGACTGCTTTGGCTATTCGGGGTCTTTTGTGTCTCCATACAAATTTTAAGATGATTTGTTCTAGTTCTGTAAAAAATGCCATTGGTAATTTGATACGGATTGCCTTGAATCTGTAGATTGCTTTGGGTAGTATAGTCATGTTCACAATATTGATTCTTCCAATCCAAGAACATGGTATATGTCTCCATCTGTTGGTATCATCTTTAATTTCTTTCATCAGTGTCTTATAGTTTTCTGCATACAGGTCTTTTCTCTCCCTAGGTAGGTTTACTCCTAGGTATTTTGTTGTTTTTCTTGCAATGGTAAATGTGTTTCCTTAATTTCTCTTTCAGATTTTTCATCATTAGTGTATATGAATGCAAGAGATTTCTGTGCATTAATTTTGTATCCTGCAACTTTACCAAATTCATTGATTAGCTCTAGTAGTTTTCTGGTGGCATTTTTAGGATTTTCTATGTATACTATCATGTCATCAGCAAACAGTGACAGTTTTACTTCTTCTTTTACAATTTGTATTCCTTTTATTTCTTTTTCTTCTCTGATTGCCATGGCTAGCACTTCCAAATATATTTTGAATAATAGTGGTGAGAGTAGACCTCCTTGTCTCATTCATGATCTTAGAGGAAATGCTTTCAGTTTTTCACTATTGAGAATGATGTTTACTGTGGGTTTGTCATATATGACCTTTATTATGTTGAGATAAGTTCCCTCTATGCCCACTTTCTGGAGAGTTTTTATCATAAATGGGTGTTGAATTTTGTCAAAAGCTTTTTCTGCATCTATTGATATGGTTTTTATTCTTCAGTTTGTTAATATGGTGTATGACATTGACTGATTTGTGTATATTGAAGAATCCTTGCATCCCTGGAATAAATCCCACTTAATCATGGTGTATGATCCTTTTAATGTGTTGTTGGATTCTGTTTGCTAGAATTTTGTTGTGGATTTTTGCATCTATATTCATCAGTGATATTGGTCTGTAATTTTCTTCTTTTGCAGTATCCGTCTGGTTTTGGTATCAGGGTGATGGTGGCCTCATAGAATGAGTTAGGGAGTATTCCTTCCTTTGCAATTTTTTGGAAGAGTTTGAGAAGGATGGGTGTTAGCTCTCCTCTCAGTGTTTGATAGGATTCACCTGTGAAGCCATCTGGTCCTGGACTTTTGTTTTTTGGAATATTTTTTTTTTTTTTTTTTTTTTGCGGTACGCGGGCCTCTCACTGCTGTGGCCTCTCCCGTTGCGGAGCACAGGCTCCGGACGCGCAGGCTCAGCGGCCATGGCTCACGGGCCCAGCCGCTCCGCGGCATGTGGGATCCTCCCAGACCGGGGCACGAACCCGTGTTCCCTGCATCGGCAGGCGGACTCTCAACCACTGCGCCACCAGGGAAGCCCTGGAATATTTTTAATCACAGTTTCAATTTCATTACTTGTGATTGGTCTGTTCATGTTTTCTGTTTCTTCCTGATTCAGTCTTGTTAGGTTATACCTTTCTAAGAATTTGTCCATTTCTTCCAGATTGTCCATTTTATTGGCATAGAGTTGTCTTGTAGTAGTCTCTTAGGATGCTTTGTATTTCTGCAGTGTCTGTTGTCACTTCTCTTTTTTCATTTCTAATTTTATTGATTTGAGTCCTCTTCCTCTTTTACTTGATGAGTCTAGCTAGTGGTTTATCAATTTCATTTATCTTCTCAAAGAACCAGCCTTTAGTTTTATTGATCTTTCCTACTGTTTTCTTTGTTTCTATTTCATTTATTTCTGCTCTGATCGTTATGATTTCTTTCCTTCTGCTAACTTAGGGTTTTGTTTGTTCTTCTTTCTGTATTTCCTTTCGGTGTAAGGTTAGATTGTTTACTTGAGATTTTTCTTGTTTCTTGTGGTAGGCTTGTATAGCTATAAACATCCCTCTTAAAACTGCTTTTGCTGCATCCCATAAGTTTTGGATTGTCGTGTTTTCATTGTCATTTGTCTCTAGGTATTTTTTGATTTCCTCGTTGATATCTTCAGTGAACTCTTGGTTGTTTAGAAACATATTGTTTAGCCTCCATGTGTTTGTGTTTTTATGTTTTATTCCCTGTAATTCATTTTTAATCTCATAGCGTTGTGGTTCAGAAAAGATGCTTGATATAATTTCAGTTTTCTTAAATTTACTGAGGATTTATTTGTGACCCAAGATGTGATCTATCCTGGAGAATGTTCCATGCACACTGGAGAAGAATGTTTAATCTGCTGTTTTTGGATGGAATGTCTTATAAATATCAATTAAATCTATCTGGTCTATTGTGTCATTTAAAGCTTCTGTTTACTTATTTATTTTCATTTTGGATGATCTGTCCATTGGTGTAAGTGAGGTGTTTAAGTCTCCCACTATTATTGTGTTACTGTCGATTTCCTTTTATTACTATTAGCAGTTGCCTTATGTATAGAGGTGCTCCCATGTTGGGTGCATATGTATTTATAATTGTTATATCTTCTTCTTGGATTGATCACTTGATCATTATGTAGCGTCCTTCCTTGTCTCTTGTAACATTCTTTATTTTAAAGTCTATTTTATCTGTTATGAGTATAGCTACTCCATCTTTCTTTTGATTTCCATTTTCATGGAATATCTTTTTCATCCCATCACTTTCAGTCTGTATGTGTCCCTATGTCTGAAGTGGGTCTCTTGTAGACAGCATATATATGGGTCTTGTTTTTGTTTCCATCAGCAGGCCTGTGTCTTTTGGTTGGAGCATTTAATCCATTCACGTTTAAGGTAATTATTGATATGTATGTTCTTATGACCATTTTCTTAATTGTTTTGGGTTTGTTTTTGTAGGTCCTTTTCTTCTCTTGTGTTTCCCACTTAGAGAAGTTCCTTTAGCATTTGTTGTAGAGCTGGTTTGGTCTTGCTGACTTCTCTTACCTTTTGCTTGTCTGTAAAGCTTTTGATTTCTCCATCGAATCTGAATGAGATCCTTGGTGGGTAGAGTAATCTTCGTTGTAGGTTTTTCCCTTTCATCACTTTAAGTATATCATGCCACCCCCTTCTAGCTTGTAGACTTTCTGCTGAGAAATCAGTTGTTAAGCTTATGGGAGTTCCCTTGTATGTTATTTGTCATTTTTCCCTTGCTGCTTTCAATAATTTTTCTTTGTCTTTAATTTTTGCCAGTTTGATTACTGTGTGTCTCAGCGTGTTTCTCCTTGGGTTTATCCTGTATGGGGCTCGCTGTGCTTCCTGGACTTGGGTGGCTATTTCCTTTCGCATGTTTGGGAAGTTTTTGACTATAATGTCTTCAAATATTTTCTCTGCTCCTTTCTCTCTCTCTTCTCCTTCTGAGACCCCTATAATGCAAATATTGTTGCATTTAATGTTGTCCCTGGGGTCTCTTAGGCTGTCTTTATTTCTTTTCATTATTATTTCTTTATTCTATTCCACAGCAGTGAATTCCACCATTCTGTCTTCCAGGTCACTTATCCATTCTTCTGCCTCAGTTATTCTACTATTGATTCCTTCTAGTGTGGTTTTCATTTGTTATTGTATTGTTCATCTGTTTGTTTGTTCTTTAATTCTTCTAGGTCTTTGTTAAACGTTTCTTGCATCTTCTCGATCTTTGCCTCCATTCTTTTCCAAGGTCCTGTATCATCTTCACTATCATTGTTCTGAATTCTTTTTCTGGAAGATTGCCTATCTCCACTTCATTTAGTTGTTTTTCTGGGGTTTTATCTTTTCCTTTGTCTGGTACATAGCCCTCTGCCTTTTCATCTTGTCTGTCTTTCTGTGAATGTGGTTTTTGTTCCACAGGCTGCAGGATTGTGGTTCTTCTTGCTTCTGCTGTCTGCCCTCTGGTGGATGAGGCTATCTAAGAGGCTTAATGGGAGGCACTGGTGGTGGCTAGAGCTGTGTGTTTCTCTGGTGAGCAGAGCTCAGTAAAAGTTTAATCCACTTGACTCTTGATGGGTGGTGCTGGGCTCCCTCCCTGTTGGTTGTTTGACCTGAGGCAACCGAACACTGGAGCCTACCTGGGCTCTTTGGTAGGGCTAATGACAGACTCTGGGAGGGCTCACACCAAGGAGTACTTCCCAGAACTTCTGCTGCCAGTGCTGCCAGCTGCAGTGGGTCCTCAAAGTGCAGCAACAATCAACGAGGTGGGTAGGGAACTGAATGCACCAAGGTATGGGATCAGAAGGGCACAAGCAACTGATGGTTGCAAGGCAAGTTTAATAACAAAACATAGCCATATATATACCCCTAAAGCAGGGAATTTGCTTAGTCATGCCTTATCGGCATCAGCTGGCTGATTGGCTTCTCGGCTTCTCCCTCAAAGGCACCAATTTCCCCTCCAGGGTTGCTTTTCCTAGCTTTAGGGAACAACCAGGAACTCCCAGTAACTGAGCAGGTCCCTGGAGTGATTTGGCCAAAGGCCATCTCCTTTTTTACGTTCATACCATACAGTCCAGGATGCATACCAAGGAGAGTACAATTGGGCCCTGAGGCTTATGAGGGTCTTAATGGCACCTTCCTAAGAGGGCAATGCTCACCACATGCCAGTGTCCTTGTCCCCATGGTGAGCCACAGCCCCCACCCCCCGCCTCTGCAGGAGACCCTCCAACACCAGCAGGTAGGTCTGTTTCAGTCTCCCCTGGAGTCACTGCTCCTGGGTCCTGATGCACACACTACTTTGTGTGTGCCCTCCAGGAGTGGAGTCTGTGTTTCCCCAAGTCCTATCAAAGTCCTGCAGTCAATTCCCACTAGGCTTCAAAGTCGATTCTCTAGGAATTCCTCTTCCCCTTGCCGGACCCCCAGGTTGGGAAGCCTGACGTGGGGCTCAGAACCTTCACTCCAGTGCGTGGACTTCTGTGGTATAAGTGTTCTCCTGTCTGTGAGTCACCCACCCACCAGTTATGGGATTTGATTTTACTGTGATTGCACCCCTCCTACCTTCTCATTGTGGCTTCTCCTTTGTCTTTGGATGTGGGGTATCTTTTTTGGTGAGTTCCAGTGTATTCCTGTTGATGATTGTACAGCAGCTATTTGTGATTCTGCTGTTCTTGCAAGAGGGAATGAGAGCACGTCTTTCTACTCTGCCATGTTAGTTCCTCTCTCTCTTTTTTAAAAATTTTTATTGGAGTATAGTTGATTTACAATGTTGTGTTAGCTTCAGGTGTACAGAAAAGTGAATCAGTTATACATATACATATATCCACTCTTTTTTAGATTCTATTCCCATATAGGTAATTTCAGAGAATTGAGTAGAGTTTCCTATGCTGTACAGTAGGTCCTTGTTAGTTATCTATTTTGTATATAGTAGTGTATATATGTTAATCCCAATCTCCCAATTTATCTCTCCCCGCCCCTTTCCCACTGGTAACCATAAGTTTGTTTTCTACATCTGTGACTCTATTTCTGTTTTGTAAATAATTGCATTTGTGCCATCCTTTTAGATTCCACATATAAGCAATATCGTATATTTGTCTTTCTCTGTCTGAGTTACTTCCCTCAGTATGACAATCTCTAGGTCCACCTATGTACAACCCTCAGAATGGGAGAAGATACTTGCAAACGAAGCAACTGACAAGGGATTGACATATCTTTTATTTTTTAATGTATTTATTTTATTGTATTTATTTTATTTTTTCCTGTGTTGGGTCTTCATTGTTGCCCACAGGCTTTCTCTAGTTGCAATCAGGGGCTATTCTTTGTTGTGGTGCATGTGTTTCTCATTGTGGTGGCTTCTCTTGTTGTGGAGCATGGGTTCTAGGCATGCAGGCTTAAGTAGTTATGGCACATGGGCTCAGTAGTTGCGGCTTGTGGGCTCTAGAGCGTAGACTCAGTAGTTGTGGCATGCAGGCCTAGTTTCTCCATGGCATGTGGGATCTTCCTAGACCAGGGATCAAACCTGTGTCCCCTGCATTGGCAGGTGTATTCTTAACCACTGCACCACCAGGGAAGTCCTGACATATCTTTTAAAATGGACAATGTCCAAGAGGTGGCTTGGCATTAGTGATGAATTGCTCTCACATGACTGATTTCTTTTTCCCTTTGATTGAAATTTAAACTTAAATGCTACAATGTAGCTATGCCCTTCCTTACCAGCCCTTCTCAGGAAGGCTCCATTTTATTTTGCTAACAGTGCTAATTGCTCCCTATTACTCTGCCATTATGCTCCCCTTCCAAAATAAATAATATTTATAAAACATTGGAACAATAAATAACCTGTGTGTTTATTGTGTTTATTCAACACTGAGGCTTCCTTTCCAAATTGCATGGCTCAGCTCTGACTGCTATTCAAGTAGAGCCATCATGCTTTCCAAACTGCCCTGCCAACTTGTCTTTGCATACAAATTTTTTTTCTTTGAGACTTGGAGAATAGCAATTAGGCAATTCCAGGTGGTGTGGTTACCAGAAGATAATCACATTTTAGAGCCATCAGATGCTTCATACACACTGAGACTTTGTAACTCTCAGGGGTATGATTATCTCATCCCTGCTCTCCTTCATGCCATGTCAGTATCCCCTTCTGTTTTCATAATACTAACTTGCAGATTCTTCAATCCCTTCCTCCCAATTATGTCCTTACAACCATATAATCATAATAAGAACAGCATCAGACAAAAACAACCATCACAAAAACCAACACAACACTGTACTAAGCCAACATTCTGGGGTCTTTTTCAACATTTAATTGCAGTATGCGTCATATTTTTCCAGTAATTCATTGTTTTTGGAAAACAGGGACATTTGTAGACATCCAGAATCTAGGGGGATCAGATTTTGACATTCAGCTTTAGCCATATCTCATTTTTTCTCCATACTCACAACTCACCCTATTCCATACTTCCCCTAACATTTAGCACAGAGCATGGACTAGAGTAGGTACACATTAATTGCTTTGTCTTGCAAGTGTTTCCAGTCACTTAATGTAATACAGCTGTGCTTAAAATAGCAACTCTAAGCCTAAATGTCAATTATTTCCAGAAATATTTTCAAATGAGTCTCCATTTTATAACTGTGTTTCCTAAACTATATTCCATTATACCGTAGTGTGCCATAAGTACAAAATAAAGCTCCATGGTTACTCACGTTTTAAAATGTCTGGATTAAATGAATTCCATTAATCTGTTAAAGGTTCTGAGACATTCTACAGTCCTGCATGTTGGGACTTCCAAGAGTGATTTTTTTTTTCTATGAAGGGTTTCTAAAATGTATTTAGCTACAGAATCCTTTTTAATTTACATGTGCATTATAGGAATAGGCCTAAAATGTTGTAAAACCCAATGAAATTTAATAGCTGAAATAAAATTGCTTAGTTTAGAGATTTATAGCCTGAGGTCCATACATCAGCTTCAGGGGATCAGTGTTAGTATCTGTATTTTTCTGGGTTGAAACTTAAACTATTGTTTTTTTGTGTTTGTACTCCTATAGGATATATAACACAGATTAGTAAGAAATTAACTTCAGCTGAATGAGGGAAACCTGGGAAGGCCTAATTGGAGAAGGTGTCATTTATGTTTGGCTTTGAGGATTTCAGAAGTCAGGGATGATAAAGAAAGAACATTACAGCAAAAGTAGACAATTTAAGTGTATCAGAACAGTAAAATGCTGGGTATATTTGGAATATAGTGAGAGATCCCATTAGGTTTGAGGTTAGGATGCATTACGTTGGAGCTTAGGATGCATGAGTGGTATAATGGGAAATAATGTTGAAAAACCACATTGGATCAGATTAAGAAGTCTTTGAATCCTATAAACAAGATTTTGGATTTTGATATTTCCATTTACTCGTCTATAACCTTCAGTGGTCTCCCATTTTCTATATAATTTCCCATTTTACAAAGTAATCTGGTAGTGATATGATAGATTAGGGGAAGAAGAAAATGATGACAGAAGTATCAATTCAATGAACTCAGAAGTTTAGGTGTAACATGATGAGGGCCCTAAATTTGGTATTGGCAGTAAAACCAGAAAATAATGGCTTTAGCTTTTTTAATGGCAAGTATAATTGACTATTGAGGATCCAGTACCATTCACTTTCCCTATCTTAACACACACTATCTAGACTTGTGCTGTGTAATATGTGACAATGTATATTTAAATTTAATTACAATTAAGAAAAATTAGAAATTCAGTTCCTCAGAACTAGTCATATTTCAGGTGCTCAAATATCTTCATGTTACCATATTGGACAGTACAGATAGAAGCCATTTCTATATCTGGAGACTGTTATATCAGAAAACTCCAATCTAGTCTATAAAACCTATGCAGAAATGTAGCAGCCTGAAATGAGTGATTTTTGGATAGCATAATTTCTGCCAATATTGGCCCTCATTGAATTCTGAAGCAGGAAAACCTGGTATTTAGTATCTCTAGCCCACACTTTCTGCCAAGTCAGTGCTTGCTTTCTTACTCCTGCTCTCATGATACATGTCCCTTTCCTCTGTGTTCCCACAGCACTCTGTGCTCATCTCTTGGAGCACTTATGACACAGCTGAAACATTGATTTACTTGTCCTTCTCCTCCATGGTATTGTATCCCCAGCATCTAGCACAGTGGGTGACCCAAAACTTATAGAGGAGTTGCTCCATGAATTTCTGTGGATGAATGAATGAGATCTCAAAGCAGCATCATAATACATCATTAACAGGGGCATGGCATAAGATATTTTTAATTAGGGTGGTCTGTTAATTCTGCTTCTTAAAATATTTCATGAACAACTTCTTATACCTAAGTTTTGTTTGCTATAAATACCTTCAGAATTGGGTTTGAGGGCTTCCCTGATGGCTCAGTGGTTAAGAATCCGCCTGCCAATGCAGGGGACACGGGTTCGAGCCCTGGTCTGGGAAGATCCCACATGCCAAGGAGCAATGAAGCCCGTGCACCACAACTACTGAGCCCGCATGCCACAACTACTGAAGCCTGTGTGCCTAGAGCCCATGCTCCGCAACAAGAGAAGCCACCACAATGAGAAGCCCATGCACTGCAAGGAAGAGTAGCCCCCGCTTGCCACAACTAGAGAAAGCCCACGCGCAGCAACCAAGACCCAACGCAGCCAAAAATAAATAAATTTTTTAAAAAAAGAATTGGGTTTGAGTGGAGCGGCAGTATAGAGTAGGTGTAGTGTCCCTCCATAGGAAGGAATTTACAGTCATAACCATTTAGGGATGAAGCTTTCCTGGAAGTCTGACAGACACGTGCGGAAGCGGGAAAGTGCAACTGATTTAGCATCTGGAAAGATATGATCCATTCGTTTCCTACAGGCTATGAAGATGTATCAGATTCAATTTACTAGATGGGACAGAAGCAGAGCTTGCAAAGCAATGCATTGTAGCTAAGCATCCATATGGCTTTGTATTAATTAATTTCCTAGGATTATCATTTTGATTCTCCTTATAATGAAATAACAAATGTACAGAGATCAACTGAGTTGGGAAATAAAGAGATCACAAGCTTGGTTCCATAAAAGTGGAACTGGCTGACAAATGGAGAGGCTTGGGCACCTGGGATTACAGGTTAAACAGCAGAGCAAGTATGTGGACAAGATCGCTGTTTTTTGGTAATTAAAGCGGGCCTGTTTAGTACTGGGCAGAACAAAGATACCCTGCTTAGTTCTTTCATGTTTGCCTGAAACATAAAAAGCTCTCAACTTTTTTTCTCCCTGTAATCTGGTAGGCTAGCAGTGCTTTCCCTGACAAATGAGGCTGTGTCTCTAGGTAAGCCTGAGTGTGGCTTCAGAATCTGATAGAATAATGGTTCTCCTCTTTGCTGGTCTGTTTTCTGAAATGCTTCCTCATTTTAAATCTCCAATTCTTGCATTTCTGTTCCCCCTGTGAGAGATGTATTCTCACTGTTGTCAGCAGAAGCAGTTGCTCAGTGTGGTGCAGCGAGCCTGACGGATGGCTTTAATTCACTGGTTCCAGACTGCCTTTATGATCGCTCAGGTCCTGGAGAGAACTGGCCACTCAAGGCAGCAATCACTGCCTCTGTGTTTCAACACCTGCCTCGACAGCCAGAGGGCATGGAGATTGGAGCCATGAAGGAGGAATAGAAACATATTTCTCGTGATTTCTGCAACACTGGGGGCTGGCAGAGTGGGAGAGAAGGTCTTAACGTTATATCATAACTGACCACAATCTCCCATTTGACATCATTTCAAGATCAGGATGAAACAGGGGTGGTCCCCTTGTCATGAAGTGACATCATACAGAAAACACAGACAACTCTTCTCCAAATTTAAGTTTAAGAGAAAGTTTAATTTGGATATATAGAGTGGGATATCTCCTTGAAAGGAAGGTCTCTGTCAGTTATAATTTCTTTACTATCCTGAGTCTAGGTTAAATTCTCCTCATTTTTATTTCCTTTTATTAATTAATTTTACTTACTTGTGTTACATTATTTACTGCTATACACACCCTTATTGCTACTCACAAATATGTCAGGAAAATGACCAACTGGCTGTAGCTGGGCCAACTGTATAATATTGGACAGGACCCTTCTACTCACTTAGCTTGTAGTTGAAGTGACTGAATTAGTAAGAGTGGCAACTTACTCTTTAGGATGAGTTTATCAAACTACCTCCTTGTTGTCTAATTGCATATTACAGTTTAGCTTAGTGACAGCTTAGACATTTGTTATTTAAGAAGAATGTGGAGATGAGAGCAATTCATGACTAAACCAGAGTAGTGTTTATCATAAATTGGATCATCATAACCAGGCTATGGAGAGCACTTCATAGTTTACAAAGAATGTTCTCATCTCTGATTTTCATTGATTCCTCATGAGAGCACTATGGGAAAGATTGGTCTCAGGATTAATATTATCCTCATTTTACAGTGCAAGACTTGTGATTAAAAAAGTAGATCCCAGGATTTGGAATCAGTGTTTCTACAGTTTTAGCCCTTTAAGCATTTCCAGCAGTTACATTGTGCTTTCCTAAGGGACAAACTTATAAATGTGGCTATATTGGCACTAGGCAAAATCTGGACAAAGAGCAAATTGAAGAATTCAGAGAGCTATCTCAGGCTCTTTCTAGCAGACCTTGTCTGGCTCAAAGTGTTTACTTCTTCCTTGTCAATTGCTGTGACTCATGGCTCTGCAGAACTGCAGGGTCAGCATTGCCCCAAACTCTGGAACTCATCTGACCACAGGACAGAGGAGTTTCCACAGCTACAGGCAAACATTTTGGGACAATCATATTGCCCTTCTTGCTGTGCCAGCCTTGATCTCATGCCACACTTACCATAACTGGGCCTTGTTTCTGAAACAGCTACTCCCACCATTCTCCAGTTTTGTTTCAGAGGCTTATCTTCTTATTTTTAAGTTCCTGTTGTATAACCTGCCAAGTACTTCCAAGACCTCTAGTAGTCAACTCCTTTTGTGAATAAAGTTCTTTTGGGGAACGCAACTCTGCCCATTCATTTATGTATTGTCTATGACTGCTTTAATGCCACAAAAAGCACAATTGAGTAGTTGCAACAGAAACCATATGGCCTGGAAAGCCTAAAGTATTTACTGTCTGGCCCATTAGAGAAAATGTTTGCTGACCTTTGCCCTAGGACTGTACTATGCTTTGCTCTTCCAGTTTACATTCTCTGGTACTTGAGTCTTATCTTAAGCCTAGCATAGTGGCTAGGATGCTGAAGCCCCAAAGAGATTTCCCTTATGTCTGTTTGTATGCTGGCTTGCCTGCTGTAACCTACATGTGCCATCTATCCCTGGATTCCCACTAACTGTATTTGGCCCTGCTCTAGGCAGGACCCCATCACCTTATGTTCGTTCCCCTGTTCCCATGCTCACTGCTTGCCTGGGACACCATTTACATTTTTAACTGCCATTTAAATGAGTTCTACTTGTGGAATTAGGCTTCCTCCCCTACTCTGCATCTGTGTCTATTCTATCCTCTCAGAGCCTACTATTCAGTGTCCTGCAAGTCTCAATGGATAGATCAGTTTCCAAGTCCTGTCTCCTTCTGGTATGCTCATTCCAAATGAAGTCAGCTATATTCAAATTTCTCTGGGTCACTCTTCCTACTCATTTCTGGGAGAGAGCAGGACAGATTGAAGTTAGTTTAGACAAATTTCTCTTAGAGACCATACACCAGTATCTCCAATATATATAGCTCCAGTACGGCAGGTTCTTGGGACCATAGGAGACGTAGAGTCACATGTGCCTTAAAAAAATCCAGTTAAATTGAGATCTAAAAACATAAGGACCTGATCATCATAGGTGCTAGGTATACATGGATTTCCTTTTGGACTTTTCTCATGGATGAGTATCATTTTCCACCCTCTATCCTCCCCATCCTTATTCCTGGGAATGGAACTTGATACTTATTGCACAGGATCACCAAAGCTCCTCACTGAAAACAAACAGAAGCACAAAAGTTTATAATTCAAAGCATGATTTGAGTTTTACAAGTAGTTTTCTACAACCTCATGCATCTTTATAATTGTGTGATGAAGCACATTTGTATCCTAGTATAAATTCTAACAATGAGCTGATTGTATAAAGTTTCCATGGTAGACAATCTTGAATTCATCAGAAGTAAATAATGTTCCCAGTGCCCTTAAATCAATGGAGTTGATTTAAAAACAAGTGTGTTTGCCCCATCATCCCATTAAAGATGACTATATAGGTGACCACCATCTCCCCAAATCTGACACCGTACTGATTTTTCCCTTCTGTTGGCTGCACACATGAATAGATGACATGTTTGCTCAGTGTGAAAAGTAAGTTTCACTACGGTAACCATAGTTTCATTGTCTCTTTTGTGCATTTAATAACTTGGTGACCTGGTAAAGAGATTCAGATCACTGGCCTTTGTTCTCCTTATCACTGGGCTATATATCTCAATCTAACAGTGTTTCTGAACACCTTTATTTTCAACACATTTAGAATTTAAAAACACCCTCTCCCCGACATGTAACTTTTCTAGTTTGGTTTGATAAGAAAAAACAAATTGTAGCTCCATAAAGCAGAATAATATGTTATCTAAGTAAGAATGATATATTTTTTCTATTTCCCAATTTTGTGGAAAATTTAGGCAAATCAAAAGTAGGCTAAAACATCATTTGTGAACCAGAATGTTTGGCACCTTTCAGATTGCTGAAGGTTTCTCTGAACTTAGAAATCATACTGAGGTAGACCAAGGCTTTGTAAAGTCTTAAACAAAATCCCTGAATATCTGTATTATGTATACATCTTTCTGAAATACTTGGCATACATTTCTCCTTCCTATAGCAGATTTTGGGAATATTGAGCAAAGATCAGGGTTGACTACTTATCAAACACTTCTATATAACTGTCTCTGAGTTGTAATGAGAACATAGAATTTGATTTGTAGGGTTGTGCCCACAGTGAGGTGTTCTCCTGCAGGCCATTTAACATATGAAGACGATTATTTTACAATCAGGCTTTTAGTTCTGATAAATATTGTGTTTGTTTGGAGATAGCTAGATGGAGAGACTTAGTAGTACACACTCAAGTCCTTTTCCTTTCTTGGATCGTAGATGTATTAGATATGGGAAGGGATTTGGAGATTTTGCAGATGAGGGAACTGAGGCCCAGAGATAGAAAATCACTTGCCTAAGACAATCATTTGGTAGACAGCCAAGAATTGAACCCAATTTAGTAGTTTTTCATTTGTACCATTTTACTTCCGTTCTTTTTTATCCCCTAGATTTTATTTTGATAAGGTGATATGGCAAGTAAGAAATCTCTAAAGACTGTGTACTCTATCTGAATATTTACCACAGGATTTGGCTGAAATTACCTCATTCTACAGACAGATATTTGCCAGATCTCTTTCTATGGACTGGCTATTCTGGCCTTCCAATAACTTCTTTGATCTAGTCCAGAAAGTATTAAACATTGGAATTCTTATAAGTATTCTGAACCAAGATGCACTTTGTAAGTTCACCTTTGCTAGAATGCAAATCAGTGCAAAATGGCTCACTTAATTTATGTTTCTGTCAACAGTGTGTTTCTCCTGATTACCTGCCCAGACTATATGAGGAGATGGTTGAGATTCTGAGTAGTCTCTATTTGTGTTGAAGAGGCCACTGGTAATTGCATACGTGCCTCCCTCTATCAGCAGTCTTACTTAGTACATCACCTAAGAGAAGGTCCAAGATTATGGTTTGTGAATTTCAAGCACAATCATTTTTCTGTTTTATTGGGTTGGCCAAAAATTTCATTCGGGCTTTTTCATAACAGAAAACCCGAGCAAACTTTTTGGCCAACCCAATATTTGGAGAGAGGGCACCAGGAACATTTTGCTTTCTTTCTATTTTGTGTCTAAAATATGTATCTGCATTGAGCTGTACACTAATTTGTTTATTAAATATTTGAAGTAGGAATTACAGAAGTGGAAAGGAACATTTAGATGGCTGGTTTTCAAAAACATTTATTTCACCAGTAGCCCTTTTCTTACATAAAGTGATAATGTGCAATATAGATTACTTGAAACATGGGTTGGGAATCTGGATTTCTGTCTGCTTGCTCTCCTAATGTAAACATAATTTGTAAGTTTTACTGAGCTTTGAGATTTCTATGAAGAATGATTTTACAAATCTTTGTCTTATAGATTGGAATACTAAGGAACAAACTGGTCTAAGGCCTACCACAGGGTTAAGAGCACATTTGACCCTGGGACGCAGGTATGAATTGATAACGATTCAGAGCTCTTTATTCTACCTCTGAACAAGAGAGTGGGATGCCAGTGAATGAAAACTGAGATATCACATTTTGAATAATTGAGCAACTCACAGTGCATAAATTGCTCATTGTTAAATTATATGTAAAATTAAATAAATGCTGAGCCCATGACAATTATCACTTTCTACCACTATAAAAGCACATGATGAAACTTTAAATACTTGGTGTCAATGACTTATTATCTCCTAAAGGAAAAGATGTATGTAACAATACAGAAAGTGGCACAAAACAGATTATAAAACTACCAAAAGTAAAACTAAATTTTTTCCACATTTGAAAGATTATGGAAATAATTTCAATTTGCTTATATTCAGCCTAATAAAAATTTTACTTATAGACTGACTTTCTCCACATCACCCAAATGAACAGTACAGATTCATTACCATCTTTAATTAATATGTAATTATTTTAAAATTAATTTGTATTGGAGTATAGTCGCTTTACAATATTACGTTAGCTTCTGCTGCACAGCAGAATGAATCAGCCATATATAAACATATATGCCCTCCCTTTTGGATTTCCCTCCCATTTAGGACACCACAGTGCATTAACTAGGGTTCCCTGTGCTATACAGTATGTCCTCATCAGTTGTCTATTTTATACATAGTGTCAATAATGCATATGTGTCAATCCCAATCTCCCAATTCCTCCCACCCCACCCCTTTCCCCCTTGGTATCCATACATTTGTTCTCTACCTCTGTGTCTCTATCTCTGCTTGGCAAATAAGATCATCTATACCATTTTTCTAGATTCCACATATATGCATTAATATACACTATTTGTTTTTCTCTTTTGACTTATTTCACTCTGTACGACACTCTCTAGGTCCATCCACATCTCTACAAATGCCCAATTTCGTTCTTTTTTATGGCTGAGTAATATTCCATTGTATATATGTATCACATCTTCTTCATCCATTCCTCTGTTGATGGACATTTAGGTTGCTTCCATGTCCTGGCTATTGTAAATACTGCTGCTACGGACATTGGGGTACATGCATCTTTCTGAATTATTATTTTCTCAGGGTATATGCCCAGTAGTGAGATTGCTGGGTCATATGGTAGTTCTATTTTTAGTTTTTTGAGGAACCTCCATACCATTTTCCATAATGGCTGTATCAATTTACGTTCCCATCAATAGTGCAAGAGGGTTCCCTTTTCTCCACACCCTCTCTAGCATTTATTGTTGGTAGATTTTTTGATGATGCCCAATCTGACTGGTGTGAGGTGATACCTCATTGTAGTTTTGATTTTTAGTTCTCTAATAATAAGTGATGTTGAGCATCTTTTCATGTGTTTGTTGGCCATCTTTATGTTTTCTTTGGAGAAATGTCTATTCCGGTCTTCTGGCCATTTTTTGATTGGGTTGTTTGTTATTTTTGATAGTGAGCTGCATGAGCTGTTTGTATATTTTGGAGATTAATCCTTTGTCTGTTCCTTGGTTTGCAAATATTTTCTCCCATTCTGAGGGTTGTCTTATTTGTTTTGTTTATGGTTTCCTTTGCTGTACTAAAGCTTTTAAGTTTCATTAGGTCCCATTTGTTTATTTTTGTTTTTATTGTCATTACTCTAGGAGGTGGAACAAAAAACATCTTGCTGCAATTTGTCTCAAAGACTGTTCTTCCTATGTTTTCCTCTAAGAGTTTTATCGTTTCTGGCCTTATATTTAGGTCTTTAATCCATTTTGAGTTTATTTTTGTGTATGGTATTAGAGAGTGTTCTAATTTCATTCTTCTACATGTAGCCTTCCAGTTTTGCCAGCACCACTTATTGAAGAGACTGTATCTTATCATTGTATATCCTTGCCTCCTTTGTCATAGATAAGGTGACCATAGGTGCATGGATTTATCTCTGGGCTTTCTATCCTGTTCCATTGACCTATATTTCTGTTTTTGTGCCAGTACCGTACTGTCTTGATTACTGTAGCTTTGTAGTATAGTCTGAAGTCAGGGAGCCTGATTCCTCCAGCTCCATTTTTCGTTCTCAGGATTGCTTTGGCTATTCACAGTCTTCTGTGTTTCCATACAAATTGTGAAATTTTTTGTTCTAGTTCTGTGAAAAATGCCAGTGGTAGTTTGATAGGGATTGCATTGAATCTGTAGATTGCTTTGGATAGTATAGTCATTTTCACAATACTGATTCTTCCAATCCAAAACATGGTATATCTCTCCATCTGTATGTGTTGTCTTTGGTTTTCTGCATACAGGTCTTTTGTCTCCTTAGTTAGGTTTATTCCTAGGTATTTTATTCTTTTTGTTGCAGTGGTAAATGGGTTTTTTTCCTTAATTTCTCTCTGATCTTTCGTTGTTAGTGGATAAGAATGCAAAAGACTTTTGTGTGTTATTTTTATATCCTGCAACTTTATAAAGTCATTGATTAGCTATAGTAGTTTTCTGGTGGCATCTTGAGGATTTTCTATGTGTAGGATCATGCCATCTGCGAACAGTGAGAGTTTTACTTCTTCTTTTCCGTTTGGATTCTTTTATTTTGTTTTCTTCTCTGATTCTCATGACTAGGACTTCCAAGACTATGTTGAATAATAGTGGCAAGAGTGGACACCCTTGTCTTGTTCTTGATCTTAGAGGAAATGCTTTCAGTTTTTCACCATTGAGAATCATGTTTGCTGTGAGTTTGTCATATGTGGCCCTTATTATGTTGAGGTAGGTTCCCTCTCTGCCCACTTTCTGGAGAATTTTTATCATAAATGGGTGTGGAATTTTGTCGAAAGCTTTTTCTGCATCTATTGAGATGATCATATGTTTTTTCTCCTTCAGTTTGTTAATATGGTGTATCACATTGATAGAATTGCGTATATTGAAGAATCCTTGCATCCCAAGGATAAATCCCACTTGATCACAGAGTATGATCCTTTTAATGTGCTGCTGTTTGATTCTGTTTGCTACTTTTTGTTGAGGATTTTTTTTTTTTTTTTTTTTGGTACGTGGGCCTCTCACTGTTGTGGCCTCTCCCGTTGTGGAGCACAGGCTCCGGACATGCAGGCTCAGTGGCCATGGCTCACGGGCCTAGCTGCTCCGTGGCATGTGGGATCTTCCCGGAACGGGGCACGAACCCGTGTCCCCTGCATTGGCAGGCGGACTCTCAACCACTGCGCCACCAGGGAAGCCCTTTGTTGAGGATTTTTGCATCAATGTTCATCAGTGATATTGGCCTGTAGTTTTCTTTTTTTGTGGTATCTTCATCTGGTTTTGGTATCAGGATAATGGTGGCCTCATAGAATGAGTTTGGGAGTGTTCCTTCCTCTGCAGTTTTTTGGAAGAATTTGAGAAAGATAGGTGTCTTCTCTAAATGTTTGATAGAATTCACCTGTGAAGCTATCTGGTCCTGGGCTTTTGTTTGTTGGAAGATTTTTAATCAATTTCAGTGCTTGTGATTGGTCTGTTTATATTTTCTAGTTCTTCCTGGTTCAGTCTCAGAAGGTTGTGCTTTTCTAAGAATTTATACATTTCTTCCAGGTTGTCCATTTTATTGGCATACAGTTTCTTGTAGTAATCTCTCATGATCCTTTGTATTTCTGCAGTGTCAGTTGTTACTTCTCCTTTTCCATTTCTAATTCTATTGATTTGAGTCTTCTCCCTTTCTTTCTTGATGAGTCTGGCTAATGGTTTATCAATTTTGTTTATCTTCTGAAAGAACCAGCTTTTAGTTTTATTGATCTTTGCTATTGTTTCCTTCATTTCTTTTTCATTTATTTCTGATCTGATCTTTATGATTTCTTTCCTTCTGCTAACATTGGGGTTTTTTGTTCTTCTTTCTCTAATTGCTTTAGGTGTAAGGTTAGGTTGTTTATTTGAGATGTTTGTTGTTTCTTGAGGTAGGATTGTATTGCTCTAAATTTCCCTCTTAGAACTGCTTTTGCTGCATCCCATAGGTTTTGGCTCATCGTGTTTTCATTGTCATTTGTTTCTAGGTATTTTTTTATTTCCTCTTTGATTTCTTCAGTGATCTCTTGGTTATTTAGTAGTGAATTGTTTAGCCTCCATGTATTTGTATTTTTTACAGGTTTTTTCGTGTAATTGATATCTAGTCTCATAGCATTGTGGTCAGAAAAGATGCTTGATACAGTTTCAAAATTTCTTAAATTTACCAAGAGTTGTTTTGTGACCCAAGATATGATCTATCCTGGAGAATGTTCCTTGAGCACTTGAGAGGAAAGTGTATTCTGTTGTTTTTGGGTGGAATGTCCTATAAATATCAATTAAGTCCATCTTGTTTAATGTATCATTTAAAGCTTGTGTTTCCTTATTTATTTTCATTTCGGATGATCTGTCCATTTGTGAAAGTGGGGTGTTAAAGACCCCTACTATGATTATGTTACTGTCGATTTCCCTTTTTATGGCTGTTAGCATTTTCCTTGTATATTGAGGTGCTCCTATGTTGGGTGCATAAATATTTACAATTGTTATATCTTCTTCTTGGATTGATCCCTTGATCATTATGTAGGTTTTTTTTTGTTGTCTCTTGTAATAGTCTTTATTTTATAGTCTATTTTGTCTGATGTGAGTATTGCTACTTCAGCTTCCCTTTGATTCCTATTTGCATGAAATATCTTTTTCCATCCCCTCACTTTCAGTCTGTATGTGTCCCTAGGTCTGAAGTGGGTCTCTTGTAGACAGCGTATATATGGGTCTTGTTTTTGGATCCATTCAGGCAGTCTATGTCTTTTGGTTGTAGCATTTAATCCATTTACATTTAAGGTAATTATCGATATATATGTTCCTGTTACCATTTTCTTAATTGTTCTGGGTTTGTTTTAGTAGGTCTTTTCCTTTTCTTGTGTTTCCAGCCTAGAGAATTTCCTTTAGCATTTGTTCTAAAGCTGGTTTGGTGGTGCTGAATTCTCTTAGCTTTTGCTTGTCTATAAAGCTTTTGATTTCTCCATTGAATCAGAATGAAATCCTCACTGGGTATAGTAGTCTTGGTTGTAGGTTTTTCCCTTTCACTACTTTAAATATGTTCTGTCACTCCCTCTGGCCTGCAGAGTTTCTGCTGAAAAATCAGCTGATAACCTTATGGGATTTCCCTTGTAGGTTATTTGTTGCTTTTCCCTTGCTGCCCTTAATATTTAACATGTTCTTTAAAACAGTAAAATTTACACTTTATAGTATACAGTTCTTCAGATTTTGACAAATGCATCGTCACCAAACCAACAATATAATCAATACATAGAACAATTCCATCACCCCTTTAAATTCTCCCCTGTCCTTTTCTGCTCAGTTCTCCACCCCAACCCTGGCAATTACTGATCTGTTTGAGATCTCTATAGGTTTTCCTTTTTCCAGAATATCACACGAAAGGAATCAAATAGTATGTGTCCTTTTGAATCTGGCTTCTTTTACTCAACATAATGCTTTTGAGATTTATCCACATTGTTTCATGCATTTGTATTTTGCTCCTTTTTTGTTTCTGAGTAGTATTCTATTTGTTTTATTTGGGACAGGGTGTAAATTATGCTCTCAGGCTGACATAGTGTATTTAACACCGGTTCACTGCAGGAATTTCACAAGCCAGTAGCATACAGGGTAATGTGTCCCAATAAGCCCATAAAGAAGTATACCCCAAAGAAATGACAGATTAATTACACTACTGCTCCAGTCAAGGGGAGATGATAGAAAAGTCCAAATTAAGTTGAGGTGTACCTTTTCTATGAATTTGGTTTCTCAGGAGGGTTGACTTAACCAACCAGGAGTGACTTTCAGCTGCCAGCACAAAAGGAAAGTTCCCTGTTGCTAGATAATGAAGGTGCCAGTGGGTGTTGGTGGCAGGATAGGCTGCTCTGAGGTTTACCACTCCAGGGACCATTGCATGGCTTGCCCCATTGCCTACATGAGTGCCTCACCAAAGCAGCAACAGATGTTCCTTCTCTTCCACAGACTTCTGCACAGTTTAACACCACTGCTGACCAATAGTAGCTTGGCCACAGCAGGAGCAAGTGTCTCAAGATCTTTGAAGAGCTAGATCAGCAAAGGATAGCCTTAACCCAGAACAAAACTCTTGAATATTCCTTACAAACTCTGGTATTTATAGTCTAAATATTCCCTTGCCATAGTTGCTTCTCCACATGTCCTTATCCATAAGCCCCCAGCAGGACCTCTTAGCAACTGAGATAATAAGTGCTTATCAATGACAACACAACTTATTTCATTCTTATATCAATACAACTTTACTTCTAAAAACAACTTTTTTGTTTGTTTTTGTTGTCTTTGTCATAGACAAGTGGATTAAATAAGTTCACTTAAGATAAGCTAGTGAATCTGAAATCACATCAAGCCCATAGACAACACCATTATATGGATATATATTCCCCAACTGAAGGATGTTTGGGTTGTTTCGACTTTTGGGCAATTATGAATAAAGCTGCTATAAACATTTACATGCATGTTTTGTGTGAATATAAGTTTTTGTTTCACTTGCATAAATACCTAGGAGTGGGATTGCTGAGTCAAATTGTTAATGAATATTTAACTTTATAACAATGGTGAAACAATTTTTCAGGGCCTGCAGCATTATGCATTCCTAACAGAAAGGTAGGAGACTTAGAGTTGTTCCACATCCTTGCCAACACTTTGTATTACTAGTGACATTTTTTAACCCACCTAATAGGGTTTAGAAGTATCTTAAAGTTTTATTTTCTTTTCCTTAATGACTAGTACTTTTGAGTATCGTTTCATGTATCATTTAAAATTTTGTACATTTTCTTTACTGATATGTCTGTGCTAATATTTTGGCCATTTTTTAAATTGGGCTGCTTTTTGTTTTATTATTACTGAGTTTTGGGAGTTTTAAAATACATTTTTTGGATAGAAGTCCTTTGTCTGATATGTGATTTGCAAAAATATTTTCCCAATCTGTGGCTTTTCTTTTCATTCTCTGTCTTTTGAAAGGCAAAAATTCTTAATTTTGATGAAGTTCAATTTACAGGGATTTAGTTTATGCTTTTGGGCGATGCTTAAGAAATCTTTGCTCTACCAAAGTTCACAAAGTGTTATACTATGTTTTCTTCTAGAAGTTCTGTTGTTTTAGGTTTTCCATTTAAGCCCATGATCTAATTTTGAGTTGTGTTTTTTTGTTTGTTTGATTGTTTTTGTAATGGGATGAGGAATGGATTGAGGCTTTTTTCTATGAATTTGACTTTTTTCCCCACTTCTAAGTTATACCATGCAGTATTTGTCTTTTCAGTATTTGTCCGGCTTATTTCACTTAGCATAATGCTGTCCAAATTCATCCTTGTTGTCAGAAATGCTAGGATTTCCTTCCGTTTTGTGGCTGAATACTATTCCATTGTTATATACTACATTTTCTTTATTCATTCATCCATTGACAGACACTTAGGTTGTTTCTGTATCTTGACTATTGTGAATAATGCTGCAATAAATATGGAGGTTGAAGATACCTCTTTAAGATAGTGATTTCATTACCTTTGGATATATATACCTAGAAGTAGGATTGCTGGATCATTTTTTATTGTTTGTTTTACTTTTGTCTTGTGAGTTTGGGTATCACATTGTTCCAACAAAATTTATTTAATATTTTTCACACCTTGGTCAAAAAATCAGTTGACCATAATAGCTACCTGTGGGCTGGCCATCAGCATTTGCGATTATCTGGTATGAGGGCCTTGCTGCCCCCCTCCCCCCAAAAAAGGCTTCATAGTACATAATGGCTAATCAGAAACTTTCTTTAAAGGAGATGAAATGAAAGTCCTAACAGAAAGGACAGGCACTAGGGGGAAATTGGGAAGGGTAGAGTGAAAAGGTACAGAAGGCAGAAGCAGAATATATAAGCAGGGAGTCAGGAATTAATAAATTATTAGGAATTAAGAAAGTATTTGGAGAATTGAAAGCAGGAGCAAAACATTGGCTCATCGTAGTGGAGAGCACTAGAGTTGGGAGAAACAGATCCCTACGGTTGAGGACACCAAAGAAGAACTGAATTGGTACTGTTGACCTGTGTTGCAGATGATATAACTGTTCTCTGTGAGACTGGTTGTAACATTCAGATTCTTTCCTGTCCTTATGTATACCTTTAAGTATTCTTAGTATGAATCACACTCATCTGCATGTGCCTCTTTTCTTCAAACTCAAAAAGGCTCAAAATCAAACATCAAGTTTGTGCCAGAATCAGTAGTACAGTCTGGCTTTATCTGGTATACTGCTGACCCACAGATGGAGTACATTCTAAAGTCAGTGGTATTGGGACTAGATTTTGAGAACTTTTGATTTATCTACATTTGAATTTTTACAAGAATGAATTCATGCAGTGTGTAATTGAAAATAAAGAAAAAAAATTGACCGTATGTCTGTTAGTGTATTTCAGTACTATTATTTTCATCTGAAGTATGTATCTATCCTTTTGCCTTTTTCTATAAAACTGTATGGAATACTGTTTTACAGTGAGTCTTAAAATCGGGTAGTGTGAGTCCTACAGTTTTATTCTTTTTCAAAATTGTTTTGGCAATTCTAGTTCCTTTGCATTTCCATATAGATTTCAGATTTATATTGCTGATTTCTGCAATAGCCCTGTTGGAATTCTGTTTATGATTGTATTGAATGTATAGGCATTTTTGGATAGAATGGGCATCTTAACACTGTCTTCAAATTCATAAACAGACTATATCTCATTATTTATTTAGATCTTCTTAATTTCATCCATAAGTGTTTTGTATGTTTTTGTTTACAGATCCTGTACATATGTTGTTAGATAATTACCTATTTTGGTTTTTTTGTGATGCTGTAAACTGTACTTAAAAAAATAGACTTCTAATTGTCCATTACTAGATTGACATAAGGTATAAAACATTGATATAAGTTTGATTCTTTTCTATATTAACCTGTATCTTGTGATCTTACTGGTTCTAGTAGTTTTTGTTTTGTTTTTGGCCTCACCACATGGCATGTGGGATCTTAGTTTCCTGACCAAGGGTCAAACCCCTGTCCCTGCATTGGAAGGGCAGAGTCTGGACTGCCAGGGAAGTCCCAGTTTTTTGTTGTTTTTATTGATTCTTGAGATTTTCCAATAGACAGTCATGTCATCTATGAATATAGCATGTTTTATTTCTTCCTTCCTGATCCATATGCCTTTGGTTTCTTTTTCTTGCATTATGACACTGGCTAGGACCTCTACTACAATGTTCAGTTGGGTGGAGAGAGCTGATATTACCTGTTTTACAGTCTTAAAAGAAAGGTATTCAGTCTTTAACCATTAAGTTTGGTGTGAGATGTTTTATTGAAGATGACCTACATCAAGTTGAAGTTCCTTATTGTTTCTAATTTGCTGAGTGTTTTTACCAAGGATAGATACTGAATTTTGTCAAATGTTTTCCTCTATTTATGAAAACAATCAGATGTTTTTTCTTCTTTAGTCTATTGATATGGTGAATTACATTGGTTGATTTCTGAATGTTAAATGAGGCTTGCATTCCCAGGAAAGACTCCTATTGATCATAATGTACTATTTATTTTATATACTGTTGGATTATGTATGCTAAGATTATTTGCAACTATGTTTGTGGGGAATAATGATCTGTAGTTATTTTTTCTTGTAATGAAATTGTTAATTCTGGTCATGGAATGAGTTTTAAAGTGAGGTCTCCTCTTTTAATTTTTAGGAAGAATTTTTCATAGAATTGGTATTATTTTTTCTTTAAATGTGTGATAGAATTCTACAGTGAAACCATATGGGCACTGAGTGGCTAATGTGTGTGATAGTTTTAAAACACAAACTGAATTTCTTTCATAGCTATAGTGCAATGTATGTTACTTGTTTCGTCTTCAATGATCTTTGCTAGTTTGTGCCTTTTAAGGAATTTGTCAATTTCACCTACATTGTCAATTATTTATAATATTCACTTATTATTTTTGTCATTGTTATCTGTAGTGATGTCCCCTCTCTCATTCTTCGTATTGATAATTTGTGATTTTCTTTTTGTTAACTGATTAGCCTAGCAAAAATTTTATCAATTTTGTTGATCTCAGATAACCTGGCTTTAGTTTTATTGATTTTATCTTTTGGTTTTGTGGTTTCTACTTCATTGTTTTTTACTCTTATTTTTGCTTTCTTTTTGGATTTAGCTTGCCTTTTAAATTTTTTTTCTAGTTTTGAGTACTTCTTTATGAATATGAATATATACTACTATAATTTCCCTTTCAACATTGTTCTAGCTGCTTTAAAAAATCTGTATATGCTGTGTTTTAATTTTCATTGTATTCAGAATGCATCTTAGTATTTTCTTTAATTATTAGGCTCATGTGTTATTTGGAAGTATTATTTAAAAGTATTCCCTTAAAAATTTTTTTTAAAAATTTTTAAAAGGTATTTCCTTGTTTTCTAAATATTTAGGAATTTTCTGGATATTTGGATGTAGATTGCTAATATAAATCCATTGTGGTCAGATAACAGACTTTGACTAATTTAATAATTTTATATGCAATGTCATACTTTTTTCTTATTGTTTTGTGAATTCTTTTTTTTTACATCTTTATTGGAGTATAATTGCATTAAAATGGTGTGTTAGTTTCTGCTTTATAACAAAGTGAATCAGCTATACATATACATATATCCCCATATCTCTTCCCTCTTGCGTCTCATGCCCTCCCACCCTACCGATCCCACCCCTCTAGGTAGTCACAAAGCACCGAGCTAATCTCCCTGTGCTATGCAGCTGCTTCCTACTAACTATCTATTTTACGTTTGGTAGTGTATATATGTCCATGACACTTTCTCACTTTGTCACAGCTTACTCTTCCCCCTCCCCATATCCTCAAGTCCATTCTCTAGTAGGTCTGTGTCTTTATTCCCATCATACCCCTAGGTTCTTCATGACATTTTTTCTTAGATTCCATATATATGTGTTAGCATATGGTATTTGACTTTCTCTTTCTGACTTACGTCACTGTGTATGACAGACTCTAGGTCCATCCACCTCAATACAAATAATTCAATTTTGTTTCTTTTTATGGCTGAATAATATTCCATTGTATATATGTGCCACATCTTCTTTATCCATTCATCTGAGGATGGACACTTAGGTTGCTTCCATCTGCTGGCTATTGTAAATAGAGCTCCAATGAACATTTTGGAACATGACTCTTTGAATTATGGTTTTCTCAGGGTATATGCCCAGTAGTGGGATTGCTGGGTCATATGGTACTTCTATTTGTAGTCTTTTAAGGAACCTCAATACCGTTCTGCATAGTGGCTGTACCAGTTCACATTCCCACCAGCAGCACAAGAGTGTTCTTTTCTCCACACCCTCTCAAACTTTTTTTTTTTTTTTTTTTTCGGTATGCTGTACTCTTACTGCTGTGGCCTCTCCTGTTGCAGGGCACAGGCTCCGGATGCGCAGGCTCAGCGGCCATGGCTCATGGGCCGGGCCGCTCTGTGGCATGTGGGATCCTCCCAGACCAGGGCACGAACCCATGTCCCCTGCATCAGCAGGCGGACTCAACCACTGCGCCACCAGGGAAGGCCTCCAGCATTTATTGTTTCTAGATTTTTTGGTGATGGCCATTCTGACCGGTGTGAGATGATATCTCATTGTAGTTTTGATTTGTATTTCTCTAATGATTAATGATGTTGAGCATTCTTTCATGTGTTTGTTGGCAATCTGTATTTCTTCTTTGGAGAAATGTCTATTTAGGTCTTCTGCCCATTTTTGGATTGGGTTGTTTGATTTTTTGTTACTGAGCTGCATGAGCTATTTATAAATTTTGGAGATTAATCCTTTGTCAGTTGCTTCATTTGCAAATATTTTCTCCCATCTGAGTGTTGTCTTTTGGTCTTGTTTATGGTTTCATTTGCTGTGCAAAAGCTTTGAAGTTTCATGAGGTCCCATTTGATTATTTTTGTTTTTATTTCTGTTTCTCTAGGAAGTGGATCAAAAAAGATCTTGCTGTGATTTATGTTAAAGAGTGTTCTTCCTATGTTTGCCTCTAAGAGTTATATAGTGTCCAGTCTTACACTTAGGTCTTTAATCCATTTTGAGCTTATTTTTGTGTATGGTGTTTGGGAGTGTTCTAATCTCATACTTTTACATGTACCTGTCCAGTTTTCCCAGCAGCACTTATTGAAGAGGCTGTCCATTCTTCACTGTACCTTCCTGCCTCCTTTATCAAAGATAAGGTAATCATATGTGCATGGGTTTATCTCTGGGCTTTCTATCCTGTTCCATTGATCTACATTTCTGTATTTCTGCCAGTACCATACTGTCTTGATTATTGTAGCTCTGTGGTATAGTCTGAAGTCAGGGAGCCTGATTCCTCCAGCTCCGTTTTTCGTTGTCAAGGTTCCTTTGGCTATTTGGGGTCTTTTGTGTTTCTACACAAATTGTGAAATATTTTGTTCCAGTTCTGTGAAAAATGCCAGTGGTAGTTTGATAGGGATTGCATTGAATCTGTAGATTACGTTGGGTAATAGAGTCATTTTCACAATGTTCATTCTTCCAATCCAAGAACATGGTATATCTCTCCATCTATTTGATTCATCTTTAATTTCTTTCATCAGTGTCTTATAATTTTCTACATACAATTCTTTTCTCCCCTTAGGTAGGTTTATTCCTAGATATTTTATTCATTTTGTTGCAGTGGTAACTGGAGTGTTTTCTTAATTTCCCTTCAGATTTTTCATCATTAGTGTATAAGAATGCCAGAGATTTCTGTGCATTAATTTTGTAACCTGATACTTTACCAAATTCATTGATTAGCTCTGGTAGTTCTCTGATAGCATCTTTAGGATTCTCTATGTAAAGTATCATGTCATCTGCAAATAGTGACAGCTTTACTTCTTCTTTTCCTATTTGGATTCCTTTTATTTCTTTTTCTTCTCTGATTGCTGTGGCTAAAACTTCCTAAACTATGTTGAATAAGAGTGGTGAGAGTGGGCAACCTTGTCTTTTTCCTGATCTTAGTGGAAATGGTTTCAGTTTTTCACCATTGAGGATGATGTTGGCTGTGGGTTTGTCATATATGGCCTTTATTATGTTGAGGATAGTTCCCTCTATGCCTACTTTCTTCAGGTTTTTTATCATAAATGGGTGTTGAATTTTGTCAAAAGCTTTCTCTGCATCTACTGAGATATCATATTGTTTTCTCCTTGTATTTGTTAATATGGTGTATCACGTAGATTGATTTGCATATATTGAAGAATCCTTGCATTCCTGGAGTAAACCCCACTTGGTCATGGTGTATGATCGTTTTAATGTGCTGTTGGATTCTGTTTGCTAGTGTTTTGTGGAGGATTTTTGCATCTATGTTCATCAGTGTTATTGGCCTGTAGTTTTCTTTCTTTGTGACATATTTGTCTGGTTTTTGTATCAGGGTGATTGTAGCCTCGTAGAATGAGTTTGGGAGTGTTGCTCCCTCTGCTATATTTTGGAAGAGTTTGAGGAGGATAGGTGTTAGCTCTTCTCTAAATGTTTCATAGAATTCACCTTTGAAGCCATCTGATCCTGGGCTTTTGTTTGTTGGAAGACTTTTTATCACAGTTTCAATTTCAGTGCTTGTGATTGGTATGTTCATATTTTCTATTTCTTCCTGATTCAGTCTTGGAAGGTTGTGCATTTCTACGAATTTGTCCATTTCTTCCAGGTTTTCCATTTATCGGCATAGAGTTGCATGTAGTAATCTCTCATAATCTTTTGTATTTCTGCAGTGTCAGTTGCTATGTCAGTTGCTACTTCTTTTTCATTTCTAACTCTATTTATTTGAGTCTTTTCCCTTTTTTTCTTGATGAGTCTGGCTAATGGTTTATCAATTTTGTTTATCTTCTCAAAGTACCAGCTTTTAGTTTTATTGATCTTTGCTATCGTTTCCTTCATTTCTTTTTCATTTATTTCTGATCTGATCTTTTTGATTTCTTTCCTTCTGCTAACTTTGGGGGTTTTTTTGTTCTTCTTTCTCTAATTGCTTTAGGTGCAAGGTTAGCTTGTTTACTCAAGATGTTTCCTATTTCTTAAGGTAGGATTGTATTGCTATAAACTTCCCTCTTAGAACTGCTTTTGCTGCATCACATAGGTTTTGGGTCATCATGTCTGCATTGTCATTTGTTTCTAGGTATTTTTAAATTTCCTCTTTGATTTCTTCAGTGATCACTTCGTTATTAAGTAGTGTATTGTTTAGCCTCCATGTGTTTGTATTTTTTACAGATCTTTTCCTATAATTGATATCTAGTCTCATAGCATTGTGGTCGGAAAAGATACTTGATACAATTTCAATTTTCTTAAATTTATCAAGCCTTGATTTGTGACCCAAGATATGATCTACCCTGGAGAATGTTCCCATGTGCACTTGAGAAAAATGTGTATTCTGTTGTTTTTGGACGGAATGTCCTATAAACATCAATTAAGTCCATCTTGTGTAATGTATCATTTAAAGCTTGTGTTTCCTTATTTATTTTCATTTTGGATGATCTGTCCATCGGTGAAAGTGCGGTGTTAAAGTCCCCTACTATGAATGTGTCCTGTCGATTTCCCTTTTATGGCTGTTAGTATTTGCCTTATGTATTGAGGTGCTCCTATGTTGGATGCATAAATATTTACAATTGTTATATCTTCTTCATGGATCGATCCCTTCATCATTATGTAGTGTCCTTCTTGATCTCTTGTAATAGTTTTTATTTTAAAGTCTATTTTGTCTGATATGAGAATTGCTACTCCAGCTTTCTTTTGGTTTACATTTGCATGGAATATCTTTCTCCATCCACTCACTTTCAGTCTCTATGTGTCCTGAGTCTGAAGTGGGTCTCTTGTAGACAGCTTATATAAGGGTCTTGTTTTTGTATCCATTCAGGCAGTCTGTGACTTTTGGTGGGAGCATTTGATCCATTTACATTTAAGGTAATTATCGATATGTATGTTCCTATTCCCATTTTCTTAATTGTTTTCAGTATGTTATTATAGGTCTTTTCCTTCTCTTGTGTTTCTTGCCTAGAGAAGTTCCTTTAGCATTTGTTGTAAAGCTGGGTTGGTGGTGCTGAACTCTGTCAACTTTTGCTTGTCTGTAAAGGTTTTACTTTCTCCATCAAATCTGATTGAGATCCTTGCTGGGTAGAGTACTCTTTGTTGTAGGTTTTTCTCCTTTATCACTTTAAGTATGTCCTGCCAGTCTCTTCTGGCTTGCAGAGTTTCTGCTGAAAGATCAACTGTTAACCTTATGTGGATTCCCTTGTGTGTTATTTGTTGTTTTTCCCTTGCTGCTTTTAAAATGTTTTGTTTGTATTTAACTTTTGACAGTTTGATTAATATGTGTCCTGGCGTGTTTCTCCTTGGATTTATCATGTATGGGACTCTCTGTGCTTCCTGGACTTGATTAACTATTTCCTTTCCCATATTAGGGAAGTTTTCAACTATAATCTCTTCAAATATTTTCTCAGTCCCTTTCTTTTTCTCTTCTTCTTCTGGGACCCCAGTAATCCGAATCTTGATGCATTTAATGTTGTCCCAGAGGTCTCTGAGATTGTCCTCAGTTCTTTTCATTGTTTTTTCTTTATTCTGCTCTGCAGTAATTATTTCGACTATTTTATCTTCCAGGTCACTTATCCGTTCTTCTGCCTCCATTATTCTGCTATTGATTCCTTCTAGAGTATATTTAATTTCATTTATTGTGTTGCTCATTGTTGCTTGTTTCCTCTTTAGTTCTTCTAGGTCCTTGTTAAATGTTTCTTGCATTTTCTCTATTCTATTTCCAAGATTTTGGATCATCTTTACTATCATTCTGAATTCTTTTTCAGGTAGATTGCCTATTTCCTCTTCATTTGTTAGGTCTGGTGGGTTTTTACCTTGCTCCTTCATCTGCTGTGTGCTATTCTGTCTTCTCATTTTGCTTATCGTACTGTGTTTGGGGTCTCCTTTTGCAGGCTGCAGGTTCATGGTTCCCATTGTTTTTGGTGTCTGTCCCCAGTGGCTAAAGTTGGTTCAGTGCGTTGCGTAGTCCTCCTGGTGGGGGGGGGGACTATTGCCTGTGTTCTGGTGGATGAGGCTGCATCTTGTTTTTCTGGTGGGCAGATCCACCTCTGGTGCTGTGTTTTGGTGTGTCTGTGGCCTTATTATATTTTTAGGCAATCTCTGCTAATGGGTGGGGTTGTGTTCCTGTCTTGCTAGTGGTTTGGCATAGGGTGTCCAGCACTGTAGCTTGCTGGTTGTGGAGTGATGCTGGGTGTTGGTGTTGAGGTGGAGATATCTGGGAGATTTTCCCTGTTTGATATTATGTGGAGCTGGGAGGTCTCTTGTGGACCAGTGTCCTGATGCAGGCTCTCCCACCTCAGAGGCACAGCACTGACTGCTGGCTGCAGCACCAAGAGACTTTCATCCACTCAGCTCAGAATAAAAGGGAGAAAAAGTAGAAAGAAAGGAAGGAAGGAAGAAAGAAAGGAAGGAAGGAAGGAAGGAAGGAAGGAAGGAAAGAAGGAAGGAAGGAAGGAAGGAAGGAAGGAAGGAAGGAAGGAAGAAAGAAAGAAAGAAAGAAAGAAAGAAAGAAAGAAAGAAAGAAAGAAAGAAAGAAAGAAAGAAAGAAAGAAAATAAAGATAAAATAAAATAAAGTTATTAAAATAAAACATAATTATTAAGAAAAAATATTTTTTTAAGTAAAAAAAACGGATGGATAGAATGCTAGGACAAATGGTGAAAGCAAAGGTATATAGACAAAATCTTACACAGAAGCCTCCACATACACACTCACAAAAAGAGGAAAAGGGGAAAAATAATAAATCTTGCTCTCAAAATCGGCCTCCTCAATTTGGGATGATTCGTTGTCTATTCAGGTATTCCACCAATGCAGGGTACATCACGTTGATTGTGTAGATTTAATCTGCTGCTTCTGAGCCTGCTGGGAGAAATTTTCCTTTCTCTTCATTGTTCGCACAGCTCCCGGGGCTCAGCTTTGGATTTGGTCCCACCTCTGCGTGTAGGTCTCTGGAGGATGTATGTTCTTTGCTGACAGGATGGGGTTAAAGGAGCAGCTGATTTGGGGGCTCTGGCTCACTCAGGCTTGGGGGAGAAAGGGGTACGGATGTGGGGTGAGCCTGCAGCGGCTGAGGCTGGCGTGACGTTGCACCAGCCTGAGGCGCACTATGCCTTCTCCCGGGGAAGTTGTCCCTGGATCAAAGGACCCTGGCAGTCGTGGGCTGCACTGGCTCCCAGGAGGGGAGGTGTAGATAGTGACCTGTGCTTGCACACAGGCTTCTTGGTGGTGGCAGCAGCCACCTTAGTGTCTCGTGCCCGTCTCTGGGGTCGATGTTGTTAGCCGTGGCTTGCGCCCGACTCTGAGGCTCCTTTAAGCAGCACTCTTAATTCGCTCTCCTCATGCACCAGTAAACAAAGAGGGAAGAAAGAGTCTCTTGCCTCTTCGGCAGTTCCAGACTTTTCCCCAGACTCTCTCCCAGCCAGCCATGGAGCACTAACCCCTTCAGGCTGTGTTTGTGCCACCAGCCCTCTCCCTGCAATCTGACCGAAGCCCGAGCCTCACCTCTCAGCCCCCCATCCATCCCGGTGGGTGAGCAGACAAGCCTCTCGGGGTGGTGAGTGCCAGTCGGCACCGATCCTCTGTACGGGAATCTCTCCACTTTGCCCTCTGCACCCCTGTTGCTCTGCTCTCCTCTGTGGCTCCAAAGCTTCTGCCCTCTGCCACCTGCAGTCTCTGCCCACGAGTGGTCTTCCTAGTGTGTGGAAACCTTTCCTCCTTCACAGTTCCCTCCCAATGGCACAGGTCCCTTCCCTATTATTTTGTCTCTGTTTATTCTTTTTTCTTTTGCCCTACCCAGGTATGTGGGGAGTTTCTTGCCTTTTGGGAGGTCTGAGGTCTTTTGCCAGCACTCAGTGGGTGTTCTGTAGGGGTTGTTCCACGTGTAGATGTACTTCTGATGTATCTGTAGGGTGGAAGGTGATCTCTGCGTCTTACTCTTCCACCATCTTCCCCCTATCCTTTCATTCTTATCTTTGTTATTTTGTATATGTGTGTTTTTTCACTGGCTGCTTTTAAGTTTCTTTTATTTATCACATTTTAAAAACATTTGATTATGACGTGGTGATAACATATGAGGTGGTGTTAATGTAGTTTTGTTCATAACACTTTTGCTCATGGTTCCTTAAAGCTGTTGTATCTGTGGGCTTATAATTTTCATTAAACTTGATAAATTTGTTATTTATTCAAATATTGTTACTTATTTAAAATATTTCTTTTGTTTCTTTCCTCTCAGTGACTTCAATGAAATGTATATCAGGTGACTTGAAATTGTGATAGGTCATTGATGCTCTGTTCATTTTTTCCTATCTATTTTCACTTTGTGTTTCATTTTATATTCTATTGTTTTACATTCAAGTTCACTGTTATTTTATTCTTCAATGTCTAATCTGTTGTTAAGCCATTTTAAGAATTTATATTAGATTTTGCATTAAATTAAATTAATTAATTTATTTATTTCTGGCTGTGCCAGGTCTCAGTTGCAGCACTCGGGATAATCCTTGCCACATGTGGGATCTTTTTGTGGCACGAGGGATATTTTTGTTGCAGCATGCGAGATCTTTAGTTGTGGCATGCAGGATCTTTGTTAGTTGCGGCATGCAGAATCTGTAGTTGTGACATGTGTGGTCTTTACTTGCAGCATGCAAACTCTTAGTTTTGGCACATGGGATCTACTTCCTGGTAGGGGAACCTGGGCCCCCCTACATTGGGAGTGTGGATTCTTAGCCCCTGGACCACCAGGGAAGTCCCAGGTTTTGTATTTTTCACAACTGTAATTTGTGGAAAGGTCTTTTTTAAAAGTAATTTATATTGCGTTTCTTAATATTTTTTGTTCCCCTGTGCCTTTTTTAACATAGGAATATAATTATAGTAACAGGGTTCACATCCCTATTAATGTCCAACTAATTCTGTCACCATCTTTGTCATTTCTGTGTTGATTTCAAGTGATTGATTGATATTTTCCCCTCATTATATGTCATATTATTCTACATCTTTGAATGACTGATAAATTTTTGATTGGATGACAGACATTGTAAATTTTACCTTGTTGCATGCTGAATATTATTGCATTTACTTACATATCATTGAACTTCTTTTTAGGACAAAGTTAAGTGACTTGCATATAGTTTAATAATTTTGAGCAGAAGAGAAGAAACCAAGGCCTCTGTCTTGATTACATTGATTCCTATGCTTTGTTTATTGGACTTTACAATTGCATGTCATGTCTCTGCTTTGCTTTCTGTACTCCCCACACTTTTTCATGGGACATTTTGATGTTGTATTGATTATGAATGCCAGAAATTCCAGCTTAGCAACTCCACTTAAAATAGCAAGCTTGGAGAAAACTTATACAAGCCTCTTAGATAGCCTCATCCACCAGAGGGCAGACAGCAGAAGCAAGAAAAATTAAAATCCTGCAGCCTGTGGAACAAAAACCACATTCACAGGAAGATAGACAAGATGAAAAGGCAGACAGCTATGTACCAAACAAAGGAACAAGATAAAACCCCAGAAAAGCAACTAAAAGAAGTGGAGATAGGCAACCTTCCAGAAAAAGAATTCAGAATAATGATAGTGAAGATGATCCAGGACCTCGGAAAAGAATGGGGGCAAAGATCCAGAAGATGCAAGAAACGTTTAACAAAGACCTAGAAGAATTAAAGAACAAACAGAGATGAACAATACAATAACTGAGATGAAAACTACACTAGAAGGAATCAATAGCAGAATAACTGAGGCAGAAGAATGGATAAGTGACCTGGAAGGCAGAATGGTGGAATTCACTGCTGCGGAAGAGAATAAAGAAATAATAATGAAAAGAAAGAAAGACATCCTAAGAGACCCCTGGGACAACATTAAACTCAACAACATTCACATTATAGGGGTTCCAGAAGGAGAAGAGAGAGATAAAGTAGCAGAGAAAATATTTGAAGAGATTATAGTTGAAAACGTCCCTAACCTGGGAAAGGAAATAGCCACCCAAGTCCAGGAAGTGCTGTGAGTCCCATTAGGATAAACCCAATGAGAAACATGCCGAGACACATAGTAATCAAACTGGCAAATATTAAAGACAGAAAAATTATTGAAAGCAGCAAGGGAAAAATGACAAATGACGTACAAGGGAACTCCCATAAGGTTAACAGTTGATTTCTTAGCAGAAACTCTACAAGCCAGAAGAGACTGGCATGACATACTTAAAGTGATGAAAGGGAAGAACCTATAACCAAGATTACTCTACCCAGCAAGGATCTCATTCAGATTCGATGGAGAAATCAAAAGCGTTACAGACAAGAAAAAGCTAAAGGAATTCAGCATCACAAAATCAGCTCTACAACAAATGCTAAAGGAACTTCTCTAAGTGGGAAACACAAGAGAAAAAAGGACCTACAAAAACAAACCCAAAAGAATTAAAATTGTCATAGGAACATACATATCAATAATTACCTTAAATGTGAATGGATAAAATGTTCCAAATAAAAGACACAGGCTTGCTGAATGGATACAAAAACAAGACCAATATATATGCTGTCTACAAGAGACCCACTTCAGACCTAGGGACAGATACAGACTGAAAGTGAGGGGATGGAAAAAGATATTCCATGCAAATGGAAATCAAAAGAAAACTCGAGTAGGTATACTCATATCAGATAAAATAGACTTTAAAGTAAAGAATGTTACAAGAGACAAGGAAGGACACTACCTAATGATCAAGGGATCAATCCAGGAAGAAGATATACCGATTATAAATATATATGCACCCAACATAGGAACACCTCAATGCGCAAGGCAACTGCTCACAGCTATAAGAGGAAATCGACAGTAACACAATAATAGTGGGGGACTTTAACACCTCACTTACACCAAAGGACACATCATCCAAAATGAAAATAAGGAAACAGAAGCTTTAAATGACACAATAGACCAGATAGATTCAATTGATATTTATAGGACATTCCATCCAAAAACAACTGATTACATTTTCTTCTCAAGTGCGCACGGAGCATTCTCCAGGATAGATCACATCTTGGGTCACAAATCAAGCCTCAGTAAATTTAAGAAAATTAAAATAATATCAAGCATCTTTTCTGACCACAACGCTATGAGATTAGAAATGAATTACAGGGAAAAAAACATAAAAAACAGAAACACATGAAGGCTAAGCAATATGTTACTAAGTAACCAAGAGATTACTGAACAAATCGGAGAGGAAATCAAAAAATACCTAGAGACAAATGACAATGAACACATGATGACCCAAAACCTATGGGATGCAGCAAAAGCAGTTCTAAGAGGGAAGTTTATAGCTATACAAACCTACCTCAAGAAACAAGAAAAATCTCAAATAAACCATGAAAAAGAAATGAAAAGGAGAAGTTACAACAGACACTGCGGAAATACAAAGCATCCTAAGAGACTACTACAAGCAACTCTATGCCAATGAAATGGACAACCTGGAAGAAATGGACAAATTCTTAGAAAGGTATAACCTTCCAAGACGGAACCAGGAAGAAACAGAACATATGAACAGCCCAATCACAAGTAATGAAATTGAAACTGTGACTAAAAATATTCCAAAAAACAAAAGTCCAGGATCAGATGGCTTCACAGGTGAATTCCATCAAACATTTACAGACGAGCTAACAGCCATCCTTCTCAAACTCTTCCAAAAAATTGCAAAGGAAGGAACTCTCCCAAACTCATTCTATGAGGCCACCATCACCCTGATACCAAAACCAGACAAAGATACTTCAAAAGAAGAAAATTACAAACCAATATCACTGATGAATATAGATGCAAAAATCCACAACAAAATACTAGCAAACAGAATCCTACAACACATTAAAAGGATCATACACCATGATCAAGTGGGATTTATCCCAGGGATGCAAGGATTCTTCAATATACACAAATCAATCAATGTGATACACCATATTAACAAATTGAAGAAGAAAAACCATATGATCATCTCAATAGATGAAGAAAAAGCTTTTGAGAAAATTCAACCCCCATTTATGGTAAAAACTCTTCAGAAAGTGAGCATAGAGGGAACCTACCTCAATATAATAAAGCTCATATACGACAAAACCCACAGCAAACATCATTCTCAGTGGTGAAAAACTGAAAGCATTTCCTAAGATCAGGAACAAGACAAGGTTGCCCACTGTCACCACTATTATTCAACATAGTTTTGGAATTCCTAGCCATGGCAATCAGAGAAGTAAAAGAAACAAAAGGAATACAAATTGTAAAAGAAGAAGTAAAACTGTCACTGTTTGCTGATGACATGATACTATACATAGAGAATCCTAAAGATGCCACCAAAAACTACGAGAACTAATCAATGTATTTGGTAGAGTTGTAGAATACAAAATTAATGCACAGAAATCTCTTGCATTCCTATACACTAAAGATGAAAACTCTGAAAGTGAAATTAAGGAAACACTCCCATTTACCATTGCAACAAAAAGCATAAAATATCTAGGAATAAACCTACCTAGGGAGAGAAGAGACCCGTATGCAGAAAACTATAAGACAGTGATGAAAGTAATTAAAGACAACACAAACAGATGGAGAGATATACCATGTTCTTGGATTGGAAAAATCAATATTGTGAAAATGACTATACTACGCAAAGCAATCTACAGATTCAATGCAATCCCTATCAAATTACCAAAGTCATTTTTTATGGAACTGGAACAAAAAAAATCTTTTTTTTTTTTTTTTTTTTTTTTGCGGTATGCGGGCCTCTCACTGTTGTGGCCTCTCCCATTGTGGAGCACAGGCTCCGGACGCACAGGCTCAGTGGCCATGGCTCACGGGCCCAGCTGCTCCGCGTCATGTGGTATCTTCCTGGAACGGGGCACGAACCCGTGTCCCCTGCATTGGCAGGCAGACTCTCAACCACTGTGCCACCAGGGAACCCCTGGAACAAAAAATCTTAAAATTTGTATGGAGACACAAAAAACCCCGAATAGCCAAAGCAGTCCTGAGGGGAAAAAAACGGAGTGGGAGGAATGAGACTCCCTGACTTCAAACTGTACTACAAAGCTACAGTAATCAAGACAATATGGTACTGGCACAAAAACAGAAACATAGATCAATGGAACAAGATAGAAAGCCCAGAGATAAACCTATGCACCTATGGTCAAATAATGTATGACAAAGGAGGCAAGGATATACAATGGAGAAAAGACAGTCTCTTCAATAAGTGGTGCTGGGAAAACTGGACAGCTACATGTAAAAGAAAGAAATTAGAACATTCCCTAACACCATACATGAAAATAAACTCAAAATGGATTCAAGACCTAAATGTAAGACCAGACACTCTAAAACTCTTAGAGAAAAATATAGGAAGAACACTCTTTGACATAAATCACAGCAAGATCTTTTTTTTTTTTTTTTTTTTGCGGTATGCGGGCCTCTCACTGTTGTGGCCTCTCCCGTTGCGGAGCACAGGCTCCGGACGCGCAGGCCTAGCGGCCATGGCTCACGGGCTTAGTTGCTCCGCGGCATGTGGGATCTTCCCGGACCAGGGCACGAACCCGTGTCTCCTGCATCAGCAGGCGGATTCTCAACCACTGCGCCACCAGGGAAGCCCAGCAAGATCTTTTTTGATCCACCTCCTAGAGTAATGGAAATAAAAACAAAAATAAACAAATGGGACCTAATGAAACTTCAAAGCTTTTGCACAGCAAAGGAAACCATAAACAAGACGAAAAGACAACCCTCAGAATGGGAGAAAATATTTGCAAACGAATCAATGGACTAAGGATTAATCTCCAGAATATATAAATGGCTCATGCTGCTGAATATTAAAGAAACAACCCAATCAAAAAATGGGCAGAAGACCTAAATAGACATTTCTCCAAAGAAGACATACAGATGTCCAAAAGCACATGACAGGTTGCTCAACATCACTAATTATTAGAGAAATGTAAATCAAAACTACAATGAGGTATCACCTCACACCCGTTAGAATGGGCATCATAAGAAAATCTACAAACAACAAATGCTGGAGAGGGTGTGGAGAAAAGGGAACCCTTTGCACTGTTGGTGGGAATGTAAATTGATACAGCCACTCTGGAGAACAGTATGGAGGTTCCTTAAAAAACTAAAAATAGAATTACCATATGATCCATCAATCCCATTACTGGGCATATACCCAGCGAAAACCATGATTCAAAAATACACATGCATCCCTATGTTCATTGCAGCACTTTTTACAATAGCCAAGTCATGGAAACAACCTAAGTGCCCATTGTCAGATGAATGGATAAAGAGGTTGTGGTACATATATACAATGGAATATTACTCAGTCATAAAAAGGAACGAAATTGGGTCATTTGTTGAGACATGGATGGATCTAGAGACTGTCATACAGAGTGAAGTAAGTCAGAAAGAGAAAAACAAGTATCGTATATTAAAGTATTTATGTGGAACGTAGAAAAATGGTACAGATGAACCGGTTTGCAGGGCAGAAGTTGAGACACAGATGTAGAGAACAAACGTATGGACACCAAGGGGGGAAGCCGCAGGGGGAAGTGGATGAGGCTGAGATGAATTGGGTGATTGGGATTTACATGTATACACTGATGTGTATAAAATTGATGACTAATAAGAACCTGTTGTATAAAAAAATAAATAAATTTAAATTCAAAAATTAAAAAAAACAAAAAACAAGAAAAAAAAAAGAAAGCCTATAATAATGACCTAGAAAGCAGAGTCTAAAACAAAAAAATAGAAAGCTTGTTTTACCCAGCATATTTATATCAACCACAGGAAGGAATCTGATTTGTCCTCTTAAGACAATTGAAACAAGCATTGTTGCTAGGAAGATGAAATGTTATGATTGGCCAGGAGTAATTGGAAGAAACAGGATAGAAAATAGTACTGAGTAGACAGTACAACAAAACAACTATCTAAATACTACATCAGAATAAGATTGATATGCTCATGTATTACTGGAGGATAAGCTAAAAACATTTTGGAAAGCAACTTTTCAATATATATCAATAACCTCAAAATTGGTTATATTTATGACCTAGAAATTCCATTTGGGGGAATTTATGTTAAGTAAATAATCAGATAGGTATACAAAGTTTTATGTAAAAGCGTGTTTAGTACACTATAAGAAAAAAATTGGAAACAATATTAATGCCCAAGATTAGGTCAGTTGTTAAATAAAATATAGAATATATATGAAATAGAGTATAACATTTGTATTTGATCATTTTTAAATTTATTTATTATATGAAATTTGGGTTTAAGCAGTAAAACTATAACTACACTATGATAACTTATGTGAGCTTAATATATGTGTCTTATGTGTACACACATAAAAATACTTTTAAGACTAGATAGCAATACACTGACGAATTAATAATGTTACATGGTGATCAACTTAAGGGGGAATTTTATTTTTTCTTATAGTACTTTGTAATTTCCAAATTTTCAATAATGAACATCTGTTACCTTTAAAAATGCTTTCTTCCTTGATGCCTATGAAAAATAGCTATGAGTGGACATCAGTTATTACTGTTAAGAACAGAGGCCAAAATAAAAAAGCCACTCTAATCCTCTTAGCAAGACTTATTGGTTTAAGTAGTGAGTACATCAAGCAGGTCCAGTCAGACACTTTACCCGCCATTGATACATTCCCTATAGACCTTCATTCTATTCAAGTCTAAATCTCTATTCTTGACTCACATTTCTTCACATATTTTTTCCTGGTCATAAGGAGTCTTGGAGAAAATTGGATTAATTCAATATAATCTTTTTCTAAGGCTAGAAATATCTTTACATGTTGAAAATCATTTTTAGTTTATATTTTCCTTAAATATGACTAACTAATAACTTTCCTCATGCAACTCAAGTGTATGAATTACTTATTTTTAGTTTTTTAAAAATTTCAAACATGCACAATGTTAAGAACAGTAAAATTAGCCTCCTCATACCCCGAATCCATATTTTAGAACTACCAAGTTTTTATACTCCTGCTTTATCTACACCCCTGATTATTTTAGTGAAATATTTTAAAGAAAATACCAGGCATCTCATAATTTCACTCCAATATCCTTCAGTCTACATCTTCAAAATCATGGATATTTCTTTACATAAGCAAAATATCATTATCACACATTTGAAGACTGACAAAATTTCCTTATTTTACACTCAGGGTCTGGGCAAAAATCAAAGAGCACCCTCAAAAAAGGATTAAACAAACTTTAATAGAAGGACTATTTACAAATGCATAGGGGAAAGATTGGGAAAAACAGTGAGGGATAGGCAGTACTCTGGAGCTAATGACATCAGGGACCCATTACCACTACTAGGCCTAAATGATCAAGGAAAGAGAAACAATTAGCAGAATCTTGAGAATCTAGCTAAATGGAGAGATTCACCCATGAGGATA
Source organism: Kogia breviceps (assembly GCF_026419965.1). NCBI lineage: Eukaryota > Metazoa > Chordata > Mammalia > Artiodactyla > Physeteridae > Kogia > Kogia breviceps. The sequence goes on along the minus strand of NC_081330.1, from coordinate 26,060,805 downwards.
AACCATTCCAATTTTCCTAGGACTGAGGAGTTTCCTGGAATGTGGGACTTTGGGTGCTGAAACTGGGAGAATCCTAGGAAAACTGGGATGGTTTGGCCACCTAGGTCCATTTGACAAGGAGTTGTCTTTGGTGGAGGGATGCATCCAACATGGCCAATCCTCTGGTCTTGAGGTAGCACATCCCACTGGATTAACCAAATGGGAAACTGAGAGTAACAGTACCTTTTAATGTAAGCTATATAAGTCACCCTCCATGGGTAGAAAACGAATAGAGCATGGATTAGGGGAGGTAAATAAAATGTATCAGCAGGATTGTATATACCTTATATTGGTCATGACTCAAATAGCTGATTGCCTAAGATAATATCTATTGAATTTGTTTTGTTGAATGAGAATCCAACACACTGTATTTTGTTTAATGTCTTTTACATTTTTAATCAAGAATGTTCCTCCCTTCCTTGTTTTTTTTTTCTTTCTTCATCCTAATGACTTGTTGAAGAGTCAAGCTCTGTCATCTTGTAATATATCTCATAATCTAGATGTTTTTGCTTCCCTGTGATTTTTTTTAACTTATTCCTCTATCCCCTTATTTTCTTTAAATAAATCATCTATTAAGGCTTGATTACCTCTAGATTCAACTCTTTTTGGTACATCATAGGTGGTGGTATACAATTCATTTTGCATCATATCAAGAGGCAGATAATGCCTTGTTTTCTTACACTTAGTGATACCGAGTATTTAGTGGGTTCAGATGATACCAGTGTAATTCCTCTGTTACGGAATTTTCCAAAAAATTTTCATCTAATGATTTCATTGATGATTATTGCTTGAATAAATCATTAGGGATGGCAAAATAATTATTTTTTCTAATTCTAGCATTTCTTCCACATGTATTAGCAAGAAATCTATTGAGAGGAAGAACTTTTACTCATAAATGAAGACTATTTGGTTAATCTGAAAGACAATTCATACTGTTAAGTCAGGAATAATTCTTAGTCTTTTATTTATTTAATCGTCAGTCTTGAAGGTAAAGTTTTGGATCCCTACCTACAATAACAACATTTTATTTTTTGCTTTCTCTGTTTTGAGTATCATTAGGATTGTGGTTTTTAATATAGTCAATAGAATTTTTTTATTGCTAATAAGTTTTGGAATGTACTTGCTGTAAATTCAGTAAGTTTAACCGGACCAATTTTATAGATGGTACATCGTACCTTCTATATTGTACAAACCACACATCCTGGTTTGTCCAGGAGGATCCTAAGTTTGTTCCCGTTTTCCTACCAGAATTATCAATAGCACTTCCTTTCTTTCTTTATTCTTTATCAATAGCACCTTCTTTCTGTCTTTATTTAGACTATAAATTATATTGTCCGTTTATATTATGGGCAGCACTACTTTAGATCTATATCTTAAAGTTCACCACTAGAGTTCCAGAAATAGTTCATATGAATTAGCTAAGCCCTGAAAGAGACAGCTGAAGAGTTAAAAGTAGAAGAACCCTGTACTGTGTTTCCATCTAGGTGCTCTGGGTCCTTTCAGCCTCTGGACTTTCAAGCATTTTTGTGACTGCTTGGATGGTATGTTCATCCATCAGATACTGGAAAAGATTTGTTGATACTGTCCTACGATACTTGCTACTAGAAGTGCTGCATTTCTCAAATGGCCAGCCACTCATTAAGTTCAGTTCATTTCGTTCTTGCTCTACTGCTAGCCTAATGATCAGTGTGTGCCCATGGAAAGTCAATTCAATTGTCTCAGTGCATAACAAGGACAAAGATAGGCACAGTGTTCTTTCCTTTAAATTACACGCCATTTTAATACCTTACAAAGGAAAGTTCAGAACTGGTAAATTGCAACTTATATAAAGTTTAAGTTGTTAAAGCGTATTTTACTAAGATGCTGGCTTCTGAGAACTGATTTTAAGAAAATGTTGTTAGAATTTTTGAAATTCTCTAGGGATCTTGAGTTACTTTCATGAACATTTGCAATATATGTATTGCTAATAGAAGCAGAGTGAGGTTGATTTAGGGCCTAGACAAGGTAGCAGCTCAGTTTTATTTCATTTTTGTACCCCTTCCATAAAAATTATCAAGTGACCCTCTAACTTAACTTCCATTCCCTTGAATTGAATATCATAGAAGTTCTACTTTCCATGCAAAGGGAAACAGCATAATTAAGTAAGCTAAGATCTTGAGAGGTCCTAAAACCCATATTCCAATAGTTGGCATCTTTCTAGAAGAAAGTCAATGGAAGAAAAGAAAAATGCACATTAATTAGCTAATGAATGCATTCAACAAATATATATTGAGAACTCACTATTTGCTAAGCATTGTTCTTGGCACTGTGAATTCAGCAGTGAATATGAGAGCCTATATGGACATTACATTTTAATAGGAAGAGACAGAAAATAAGTAAAACAGAATGAATGAAGAAGATAGTGGCACTTCTGCTGCTGGCTAAGATGGGGTAAGTCACTAGAGTCTATTTCTCCAAATAATTTCAACTAAAACTACTGGGCAGGATACAAAAAGCAACTGCCTGAAGATGCTGAAAAGTAAACAATGGCAGGAAGGTTTTTATTTTACTGCTTTAAAGTTTTTTTTCCTTCTTTATTGCCCAGCTTTAACTCAAGGGTGAACCAAGTCCCAGAACTGCATGTTGAGTGCAGACAGCAAGAACTCTGAGAGAAACCATCTCTTTCTAGCCAGAGGACTATGAAAAGGGGATCCTGTAAGTCTGAAAGTGTGTGAAGAATCCCTGAGTTGGTTACCTTTCTTTCTTTTTCTTTCTTCCTTTCTCCCTTCCTTCCTTTCTTTCTTTTCCTTCTTTCTTTCTCTCTCACTCTCTTTCTCTTTGTTTCTTTCTTTCCCTCTTTCTTTTTCTTTCTTTTTCTCTTTCTTTCTTTTTCTCTTTCTTTCTTTCTTTTACTCCTTCCTTCCTCCCTCCCTCCCTTCCTTCCTTCCTTCCTTCCTTTCTTTCTTTCTTTTTCTTTCTCTCTCTCTCTCTCTCTCTCTTTCTTTCTTTAAAAGAAAGAAATCTTCCCTGCTCTTCTTTCCTTTTTCAGTTCTTTCCTTTTTCAGTTCTTTTCTTTTCACCCATGGCCTTGCTACAAGGCAAGTCCAGACAAGAAGCTGCATAACTGTAGTGGCAGAAAAGCAGGCAATATGGACACCTACAGCCCTGAGAGTAAACCTGCCTCTCTGGTTAGAGGAACCTGCAAAAGGAACCCTTGTGATCTGAAGAGATGGGAGGAGGTATCTTTTTTGGGGGGGAGATTTTATTATTTCTTTTATACAGCAGGTTCTTATTAGCTATCTATTTTATAGATATTAGTGTATATATGTCAATCTCAATATCCCAATTCATCCCGCTACCCACTTTCCACCCTTGGTGTCCATACGTTTATTCTCTACATCTGTGTCTCTATTTCTGCCCTGCAAACCGGTTCATCTGTACCATTTTTCTAGGTTCCACATATATGCGTTAATATACGGTATTTGTTTTTCTCTTTCTGACTTACTTCACTCTGTATGACAGTTTCTAGATCCATCCACATCTCTACAAATGACCCAATTCTGTTCCTTTTAATGGCTGAGTAATATTCCATTGTATATATGTGCCACATATCCTTTATCCATTTGTCTGTTGAAGGCCATTTAGGTTGTTTCCATGTCCTGGCTATTGTAAGTAGTGCTGCAGTGAACATTGGAGTACATGTCTCATTTTGAATTATGGTTTTCTCAGGATATATGTCCAGTAGTGGGATTGCTGGGTCATATAGTAATTCTATTTTTAGTTTTTTAAGGAACCACCATACTTTTCTCCATAGTGGCTGTATCAATTTACATTCCCACCAACAGTGCAAGAGAGTTCCCTTTTCTTCACACTCTCTCTAGCATTTGTTGTTTGTAGATTTTCTGATGATACCCATTTTAACTGGTGTGAGGTGATACCTCATTGTAGTTTTGATTTGCATTTCTCTAATAATTAGTGATGTTGAACAGCTTGCCATGTGCCTCTTGTCCAGCTGTATGTCTTCTTTGGAGAAATGTCTATTTAGGTCTTCTTCCCATTTTTTGACTGGGTTATTTGTTTTTTAAATATTGAGCTTCATGAGCTCTTTATAAATTTTAGAGATTAATCCTTTGTCCATTGATTTGTTTGCAAATATTTTCTCCCATTCTGAGGGTTGTCTTTTTATCTAGTTTATAGTTTCCTTTGCTGTACAAAAGCTTTGAAGTTTCATTAGGTCCCATTTCTTTATTTTTGTTTTTATTTCCAGTACTCTAGGAGGTGAGTCAAAACACATCTTGCTGTGATTTATGTCAGAGTGTTCTACTTATGTTTTCCTCTAAAAGTTTTGTAGTGTCCAGTGTTACAATTAGGTCCTTAATCCATTTTGAGTTTATTTTTGTGTATGGTGTCAGGGAGTGTTCTAATTTCATTCTTTTACATGTAGCTGTCCAGTTTTCCCAGCACCACGTATTGAAGAGACTGTCTTTTCTCCATTGTATATCCTTGCATCCTTTGTCATAGATTAATTGACCATAGGTGTGTGAGTTTATCTCTAGGCTTTCTATCTTGTTCCATTGATCTATGTTTCTGTTTTTGTGCCAGTACCATATTGTCTTGATGACTGTAGCTTTGTAGTATAGTCTGAAGTCAGAGAGCCTGATTCCTCCAGCTCCATTTTTCTTTCTCAAGATTGCTTTGCCTATTCGGGGTCTTTTGTGTTTCCATACAAATTGTTAAATTCATTGCTCTAGTTCTGTGAAAAATGCCCTTGGTAGCTTGTTAGGGATTGCATTGAATCTGTAGATTGCTTTGGGTAGTATAGGCATTTTCACAATATTGATCCTTCCAGTCCAAGTACATGGTATATCTCTCCATCTGTTTGTATCATCTTTAATTTCTTTCATCAGTGTCATATTGTTTTCTGCATACAGATCTTTTGTCTCCTTAGGTAGGTTTATTCCTAGGTATTTTATTGTTTTTGTTGAAGTGGTAAATGGGAGTCTTTCCTTAATTTCTCTTTCAGATTTTTCGTTGTTAGTGTGTAGGAATGCAAGAGATTTCTGTGTATTAATTTTGTATCCTGCTACTTTACCAAATTCATTGACTAGCTCTAGTAGTTTTCTGGTAGCACCTTTAGGATTCTCTATGTCTAGTATCATGTCATATACAAACAGTGACAGCCATACTTCTTTTCCAATTTATATTCTATTTATTGCTTTTTCTTCTCTGATTGCTGTGGCTAAAACTTCCAAAACTGTGTTGAATAATAGTGGTGAGAGTGGGCATCTTTGTCTTGTTCCTGATTTTAGAGGAAATAGTTTCAGTTTTTCACCATGAGAACAATGTTGGCTGTGGGTTTGTCATGTATTGCCTTTTTTATATGGAGGTAAGTTCCCTCTATGCCTACTTTCTGGAGGGTTTTTATCATAAATGGGTGTTGAATTTTGTCAAATGCTTTTTCTGCATCTATTGAGATGATTATATGGTTTTTATTCTTCAATTTGTTAATATGGTGAACCACATTGATTGTTAATATGGTGAACCACATTGATTGTTAATGTGGTGAATCACATTGATTGATTGATATGGTGAATCACATTGACTGATTTGTGAATCACATTGATTGATTTGAAGAATCCTTGCATCATGGGATAAATCCCACTTGATCATGATGTTTGATCCTTTTAATGTGTTATTGGATTCTGTTTGCTAGTAGTCTGTTGAGGATTTTTGCATCTATATTCATCAGTCATATTGGTGTGTAATTTTCTTTTTTTGTAGTATCTTTGTCTGATTTGGGTATCAGGGTGATGAGGGCCTCATAGAAGGAGTTTGGTTGTGTTCCTTCCTTTGCAATTTTTTGGAAGAGTTTGAGAAGGATGGGTGTTAGCTCTTCTCTATATGTTTGATAGAATTCACCTGTGAAGCCATCTGGTCCTGGACTTTTGTTTTTTGGAATATTTTTAGTCACAGTTTCAATTTCATTACTTGTGATTTGTCTGTTCATATTTTCTGTTTCTTCCTGGTTCAGTCTTGGAAGGTTATACCTTTTTATGAATTTGTCCATTTCTTCCAGGTTGTTCATTTTTTTTGGCATAGAGTTGCTTCTAGAAGTCTCTTATGATGCTTTGTATTTCTGCTGTGTCAATTGTACCTTCTCCTTTTTCATTTCTAATTTTATTGATTTGAGTCCTCTCCTTCTTTTTCTTGATGAGTCTGGCTAAAGGTTTATCAATTTTGTTTATCTTCTCAAAGAACCAGCTTTTAATTTTATTAAACTTTGCTATTGTTTTCTTTGCTTCTATTTCAATTACTTCTGCTCTGATCTTTATGATTTATTGCCTTCTATTAACTTTGGGTTTTGTTTGTTCTTCTTTCTCTAGTTCCTTTAGGTATAAGGTTAGATTGTTTATTAGAGATTTTTGTTTGTTTGTTTCTTGAGGTAGGATTGTGTTGCTATAAACTTCCTTCCTAGAACTGCTTTTGCTGCATCCCATACGTTTTGGATTGTAATGTTTTCATTGTCATTTTGTCTCTAGATATGTTTTGATTTCCTCTCTGATTTCTTCAGTGATCTCTTGGTTATTTAGTAACATATTGCTTAGCCTCCCTATGTTTGTGTTTTTTACATTTTTTCCCTGTAATTGATTTCTAATCTCATAGCGTGTGGTCAGAAAAGATGCTTGATATGATTTCAATTTTCTTAAATTTACTGCGGCTTCATTTGTGACCCAAGATGTGATCTATTCTGGAGCATGTTCCGTGTGCACTTGAGAAGAAAGTGTAACCTGCTGTTTTCAGATGGAATGTCCTATAAATATCTATTAAATCTATCTGGCCTATTGTGTCACTTAAAGCTTGTGTTTCCTTATTAATTTTCTGTCTGCATGATCTGTCCATTGGTATAAGTGAGGTGTTAAAGTCCCCCACTCTTATTGTGTTACTGTTGATTTTCTCCTTTATAGCTGTTAGCATTTGCCTTATGTATTGAGGTGCTCCAGGTTGGGTGCATATATGTTTATAATTGTTATATCTTCTTCTTGGATTGATCCCTTGATCATTATGTTGTATCCTTCCATGTCTCTTTTAACAATTTTTATTTTAAAGTCTAATTTATCTGATATCAGGATTACTACTCCAGCTTTCTTTTGATTTCCATTTGCATGGAATATCTTTTTCCATCCCTACACTTTCAGTCTGTATGTGTCCCTAGGTCTGAAGTTGATCTCTTGTAGACAGCATGTATATGGGTCTTGTTTTTGTATCCATTCATTGAGCCTGTGTCTTTTGGTTGGAGCATTTAATCCATTCACATTTAAGGTAATTATTGATGTATATGTTCCTATTGCCATTTTCTTAATTGTTTGGGGTTTGTTTTTGTAGGTCTTTTCCTCCTCTTGTGTTTCCCATTTAGAGACGTTCCTTTAGCATTTGTTGTAGAGCTGTTTTGGTGGTGCTGGGTTCTCTTAGTTTTTGCTTGTCTGTAAAGCTTTTGATTTCTCCATCAAATCTGAATGAGATCCTTGCTGGGTAGAGTAATCTTGGTTTTAAGCTCTTCCCTTTCATCACTTTAAGTATATCATGCCACTCCCTTCTGGCTTGTACAGCTTCTGCTGAGAAATTAGCTGTTAACCTTATGGAAGTTCCCCTATTTGTCATTTTTCCCTTGTTGCTTTTACTAATTTTTCTGTGTCTTTAATTGGTCAATTTGATTACTGTGTGTCTCGGTGTGTTTCTCCTTGGGTTTATCCTGCCTGGGACTCTCTGTGCTTCCTGTACTTGGGTGGCTATTTCCTTTCCCATGTTAGGGAAATTTTCGACTATAGTCTCTTCAAATATTTTCTTGGTCCTTTCTCTCTCTCTTCTTCTTCTGGGACCCCTATAATACGAATGTTGGTGCATTTAATGTTGTCCCAGAGATCTCTTAAGCTGTCTTAATTTCTTTTCATTCTTTTTTCTTTATTCTGTTCCACAGCAGTGATTTCCACCATTCAGTCTTCCAGGCCACTTATCCATTCTTCTGCCTCAGTTATTCTGCTATTGATTCCTTCTAGTGTAGTTTTCATTTTAGTTATTGTATTGTTCATCTCTGTTTGTTTGTTCTTCAATTCTTCTAGGTGTTTGTTCTTTAATCCTTATAGGTCTTTTTTAAACATTTCTTGCATCTTCTCGATCTTTGCCTCCATTCTTTTTCTGAGGTCCTGGATCATCTTTACTATCATTATTCTGAAGCCTTTCTTGAAGGTTGCCTATCTCTACTTCATTTAGTTGTTTTTTTGAGATTTTATCTTGTTCCTTCATGTGGTACTTAGTCCTCTGCCTTTTCATTTTGTCTGTCTTTCTGTGAATATGGTTTTCGTTCCACAGGCTGCAGGATTGTAGTTCTTCTTGCTTCTGCTGTCTGCCCTCTGGTGGATGAGGCCATCTAAGAGGCTTGTGCAAGGTTCCTGGTGGAAGGGACTGGTGGTGGCTAGAGCTGGGTGTTTCTCTGGTGGGCAGAGCTCAGTAAAACTTTATTCCACTTGTCTGCTGTTGGGTGGGGCTGGGTTCCTTCTCTTGGTTTTTTGGCCTCAGGAGACTGAGCACTGGAGCCTACAGGCTCTTTGGTGGGGCTAATGGCAGGCTCCAAGAGGGCTCATGCCAGAGAGTTCTTCCCAGAGCTTCTGCTGCCAGTTTCCTTGCGGTGAGCCACAACCACCCCCTGCCTCTGCTGGAGACCCTCCAACACTAGCTTGTAGGTCTGATTCAGGCTCCTATGGGGTCACTGCTCCTTCCTCCAGGTCTTGATGTGCACTACTAGTTTGTGTGTGCCCTCCAAGGGTGAAGTCTCTGTTTCCCCCCAGTCCTGTTGAAGACCTGCAGTCAAACCCCACTAGCCTTCCAAGTCTGATTCTCTGGGAATCCCGGGAGGAGGTATCTTAAAGAATATAGAACTAAAATAGGGGTCTCCAAATTCTGTGTATTAATTAATCAAGTCCGAGGCACTTCCCCAGTGTTCCCCTATGCATACATAGAACAGACCCAAAGAAACATAACAAAGCCTTTAAGGATGGAACTGCAATACACAGTGCCACCCAAGTTCCAGACTAACCACTGAGATGTTCATGTGCAGGATAAATCTGAAGTGTGTAACAAAGGCTTTGAAAACCAGACATTGGAACCATTGCCTACATTAAAATGAGAAACAACTTACAATGTAAACATAACCAGCTTGATTGTCAGCTAAAACAAAAACAAAACCAAAATCAAGAGTCTCCAGAAAACTTTAACAGGACCCAGAGTCTTACAACATAATATTCAAAATCTAAGTTATAGTCCCGAATTATTTGCCATAAACAGCCTGGACAAGGTGGCCAGTTCTGAAGGGAAAAGAAAACAGATGCTAATCCTAAAATGACCCAGATGATGGAATTATAAAATAAAGCCTTCAAAGCAGCTATTATAAGCATGCTCCATGAGGAAAAGGTGGATACTCTTAAAATGAATGGGAAGAGAGTAGTTCTCAGCAGAGAATTATAAACTATGAAAAAAATGGAAATTTCACAGCTGAAAACGGATCTGTTACTTACTAGGAAAAAAGTGAGTTTCTTGGCAGTATGCTTAGAAAGTTATTTTATGGTAAATTCCACTTTCAAAATTTTCAGTTTGTAAAAGAATATTATAGTAAGTTAGTCATCAACACTATGGAGGTGAATAGTGAGGAGAAAGTTAATGCAGCCTTGAGAGAATTGCCCTGGGTTAGGCTTCTGTTTTGGACAAATTAACTTGCAGTGGCCTATTAGGCATAAACTAGAGATGTCAAGCATGAAGTTTTATGTAAAAGTATGGTGTTCAGAAATGAAGATATAAAAAGAAGAATCCTTGGTATGTAGTGCTATTTAGAGCCATTGGGTTTGTTGAAATCACATAGTATGAAAGTATAGACATAAATGAGCCAGCATTCTAGGAATGAGTGCAAGGCACTCAATTAGAGGAGGCAGAACAAGGAAAGGAATCTGAGGAGAAGCTGGAGAACTAGGAAGGAAGCCAAGAGTGAGGTGTCATGGAGGACAAATGAAGACTGACTTTCAAGGACGAGATAGAGATCAACTGCTTAATGCTGCTGAGAGGTACAGAAGATGAGGACAGAGAGGTAACCATTGGTTTTCATAAAACGTAGGTCATTGTTTCACCTTGACAAGAGTAGATTCAGTGGAATGGTGGGAAGAAAACCTCAACCAAATTGGGTTTGGTGAAAGACTGCAAGGTGAAGAATATTAGCTATTATTTTAAGAAAATAGTGAATATTAGCCCAGTTTCAAGAAAGGTTGCTGAGAAGCAAAGAAATGAGGAAGTAGCTTGAGAAAAACTTGCAGTCAAGGGAGGGAGTCACATATTGCTGGATATGGAAGGACCCAAGTGGAGAAACTGAGGTCAAGATAGGGAAAGTGACTGGTTCAAAGTTGGATGGTGGCAGTTGACTTTATAACTTACTGTTGATTTCCTTCCTAATTATTTCTTTTTTTCTAATTATTTCTTAAACAAGATTTGTAAAGTTAATATATTGTATATTTTTCTGCACACTCAAATAAACAAACTCATAAAATTTAAGCTACACCACAGATTGTAGCATCCCTATAAAGAGCAAAACAGCCTTCTGTGGTGTTTTCAAGAGCACACAATTAGAGTGCAGTTTACAATTCAATGGATATTTATTAACATCCCGTTATGTGAAAGGCACTGTTGGAAATCCAAAATAAGTATAATACCCATATTTTGGCCTCAAAGGGTGTAAAATGTAGTTCTGAGTGGGGTTAATAAGATATACATAGATAACTCTACCATAAAAATAGACGTTAATTCCATATCATGTTTCGTATTCTCATTTACAGCATTTCTTTCATTCTGCTTTCTGTAACAATGAGTTGAATATCTCTTCCAATATCTCTTCTTTTGCCCCTGGAGGGCAAAAACTATGTCTTGCCATCTCTGTGCATTTTCTTTCACTCACCCTCAGTACTCAGTACATATTTGTACATAATAGGAATTTACTGCATTCTTATTGACTTGAGTTCATCAATGAATTAAAATTACAATAAACATACAATGAAACTGTGTTGATGGCCAGATTAAATAACGTTCTTCCACAAACACTTTTCATTATAAGTATAGAATTTACCAATAAATAATTTTTTAACACATTAACAAGTAATATATTTTTTCTAGTAAGTGCCAGACCTGTAACTAAAATCCAACACTTTTGACTCCAGTGAAAGATGAGACTTAAAATATGGTTTAAGCACTTTGATCATTTAGATGTCTACCCACCACAATCAGTAGACCTGTTCAAAAGTCTCTACATAGATTCACATACCTACCCCATCCTTATGACATAGGTGGATGATATGTTCACAGTTCTCCTCACTCACTGTAGTAGGTTTCTTTAATTAAGAATCTCAGTTAGACAATTATACTATGTTGTACACTTAAAAATCTAGTAAGAGGGTAGATCTCATGTTATGTGTTCTTAACCACAATAAAATTTTTACAAATTTAAATAAACTGTTACTCAGCAGATTGGTTGGAAAAGTAGGTATTCCTTTTGCTTTTTTCAAACCATTCCTCCAAACTTTCACCTGCTTCCAATCAGTCACCTCACATTTCTCACATATCTGTCTCCTAAAACACAGAGATTCTTGTCACTCATTATTTTCTATCTGATTTACTGGGGTATTGTATGTATCAAGCAATTGGTGAATGTATTGATTTTTTTTTCTATTTTTTGCCAGTTGAAGTGGTGTCACATGAAAATAGCCTACAACCCGTCTCTGAGTTTAGTGAAAGTTATTGGTTCAGGAAGAATTTGGAAATTTATAATGAGGCTCTCTCTTAATGAATAAAGACAGAACTTATTAAAATGTCCTTATTCTGAGCTATGCATTAAGGAAATTATATGAAATGGGATAAAATAAAATGATATAAATAAAATAAACATTAACTATTGTTGACATGAATTGGTAAAGAGGCAAAAAGCGAATTTATTTGAAGAATTGAGACAAATCTTCCCTGTTACTTTTTACTGCTCTGAGACAAAATATGAAGATTTCTTAATCCTCTTACACAAACTTATCTGTGAAAACAGCATGCTTACTCATGGTGCTCTCAGATAAGTGAATTTAAAGACATATGTTAGGAGGTGGGCAGGAGAATGGATTTGGAATCATAAGAATTCTGTTTCAGGATGGAATCTGACGAGTTGCTATTTACATAAGTGCTTCCTGGTGCTTATTTGAGTCTTTAGTGGGGGAGGGGTGGGAATGTAAGGACAAACTCCAAGTGCATGAGAGCTAGAAACTCTTCTGCAGGATGCTAGCGGGAGGATTGTGACTGGAGGCAAAGGTAGTTTCCAGATGGGATTACTCAGTATGAAAGAATCTGCTGCCTTTATCAAGCAAAACCAGGTTGGGGATTTCATATGTCTTTCTGGGGGACTAGTGAATAGAGATGACTAGGAAGATTCCCACTCTCTATATTTAAACATTCACAGAGAGTTGTGTTTCATATCCTTGGAGTTTTCCATGACTTGAACTTTACTAAGGTCAGAAAGAGCTTTTAGGTCAATTTTTAAACAAAGGAGCCCTTGTAGCAAAACCATTTCCGCTTTTCTGTTACCCCAGAGGTGAGTACTTCTTCTTTATTCAAATACCCTGAGTTATTCTCCGTCAGAAATTAAAACTATGGCAAAGAAATACAGCATATGAAAGGAACAAGTATGGAAACATTTTATCAAAATAGCTGAGTGGGAAATGGTTGTAACATTCATTGATAGCAAAGTTTCTTCCTTCTGAATAAATCAGTTTAATCTTGGCCTTGCAAAGATAGTAAAATTCTAATTACTTCGAGAGCATTTAATGGAATATGTTAGTTAACTAAGTTTGAGAGAATTTTAAGCTTTGAAAGGAAGAGGCAAAGCATAATAAAACAAGCTCATGGTAGACTGTTCCAGAACACTATTGAGCATTTCCCCAGGCTTAGTGGTAACATGTACTTTTACAAAAATATAGTCAAAGTAGAAATAGTGATATTTAATCTTTTCAAAGATCAAAATGGTGACATTTTGCATGAACAAGCATTTAATACCTAACTTAGAAAGTACTTGTGCTCCAGAATTTCATTTATAATGGAATGGTTTGTTTCTATGGCAAAATGAGTTCTGAGTTCCGATGTTCTAAGTGCTTGGTGTTTAAGTTTTAAAGATTTAACCAACAATATACTCAATATATCTACTTAGAGCAATATTTCACCAATACCTAACTGCCAGTGTGATTTATTTCTATGATAAAGCCAGTTTGAGTTACAATTCAGTATATCACAAACGCCTGTGGCCAATTCTGAGAATAACAAATAGCCCAGCCTGACTAATGCCATGGCTTGTGTAGGATGGTGTTGGAAAAAACATTTTGGACATGTAGAATTGGGTGAAATTTTAAAGAGTCTTGAATCTGTGATCAAGAGATTTGCTAGTAAATTAATCTTTTAAAAAATTCCAAACTCTACCCTGTATTGTCTATCAAAACCTTCTCCAAGTTTCTGTAATATATTGGTTAATCAAGAGACTGTATGGAGGGCACAAAAGTGTCTATACTAGAATGATGGTAGAGAGTATAACACTAGAGACAGGATGACAGCACTTGTCTGTAAACTTAAGGAGACCAGAATTTCGTGTATCTTGTACACTACTAAAAACCCAGCATCCAGCATGGTGTTCAGCAAATAATCTATGAAAAAATGAACTTGAAGACTGACTAGATTTGAGACTTGTCCAATGAAGAGGTGGAGAAAAGAGTATCAAAGGGAGATTCCAGAGTTCTGAGCCAGGATGGCTTTAAGTCAGTTGACAACCTCGGTCTAATTTCTGAGAATCCCTCCTACTGGGGAATATAGAATGATCTAACTGAGGCCCTTGGCTGAGAGTGAAACCCACACCTAATCCCCATGAAAAAAATTAGGTGGATGTCTTGAGCTGTCATTTGAGGAACCTGGCACTCTCTGTTCATAACTCATGATGTTCTTATCTGGTGACATAATATATTACTGTTTTTAGTTTCTGCGAATTAAATATAAGATGATACAAAGTACTTTGGAGCTGTGTCTATGTGATAAATTATACAGAACTCCAAAATAGCTGGTCATTTTAGTAAATTGCATATAAAATTCATTAATGCTGAATATGTGGGATGGTATAGAAAAAACATTCAAGCAAATAATTAATATTTGGTTAAAAGTTAACAGGTGCTTCAGCGTCAAAGGCAATGAAGATATTTCTATTTGGAACTATTGACATAAATAAGTAAATTAGAAAGTTTTAGTGTCCTTTATATGCTATAATAGGAAAGAAAGCAAGATTCCCAAACTTTCAAGTAGAAATGTATCATTTTGAGAGCAGAGGCTATAATATTTTCTATTTGTTTGTTTGATATCTTCTTTTACTTAAATATATTTATCAGGATTCTTGTAGCTGCATTTATAAAAAATACTGTAAGCAGCTAAAACAGTAAGGACATTTTACTATCTCACTTAAGAAATATGAAACTATGAGCTGCCAAGGATTTGTTAATTAAGAGACTCTATAATGTCAGTAAGAACCCAAGTTCATTCCTTCTGTTCTGCCATCCTTAGCAATTTGGTTACTGGTATTTGCAAAATGGTTGTGGTATTTTGTGATCCAGGCATCGAATTCTCACATATTTGTTTTGCAAATCCTTTTTTGTAAGTAAACCTGTCCCAGAACACCTACCCTTATATTTCTCTGAGAAGAGAAATAGGATTACCTTGATTGGCTTAGACTAATTACAATGTACCCCCTTGAGAGTGGAGAGGGCAATCCCTGAAGCATTTGGCCACCCAATAACTGAAAAAATTGGGAATTAGTAACAAGAAATAAGAAGAGAATAATTGCTGGGTAGGCAAAACATAGATTACTAGTAATACATGAGATTGCATATTGTGTTAAGTACTCGGATGTTTTGTAGAGGCATTGGTTCTGTTTTTAAAGAAAGGCCCGAGGCTAGCATAGTATTTCTATTTGGTGGTTATGCCTGAAAATCTTTTAAGTCACAAATCCATCAGTTATTAAGCAAGAGTACCTATGCCAAAGAAAAAATAGTTAGATTTCTTTAAATATCTTAAGAGGAATCCTCCATTTAATGAATATAAATGCTGGCATTTAGAATTAATGCACGATGAAATTGAATGGTTTATATGACTTAACCTTAGTGATGTCTGTCAACTCCAATGGACATTTGTTTTGTTCTTTTTTGACACACTGATCAATTTACTGATAGGATTGAAATTAGTCTGGATTTGCTTTTTAGCATATAAGAAATCAGTGTAATGATAAATTTTTAAATGTGAGCAGTGGATTTGGCATTATGTCAAGAGCATGGATTATGCTCAAGCAATTGGAAATAGAAATATAGAAAAAAGACCAAAAAAGCTGTATCACTGTTTATTCTTTTATTCGTCTTTCTTGTTGTCACCAATACCAAATCATTTTTGAAAAGAATAAATTACCTATCTAGCAGTAGTGTAGTCACTCAATACAGATTTTGAACGTTAAACATATAGGCTGTGAGAGGAGAAATTGAAATGTCCCTTGTTTTCAGAAAATTAGCACAAACTCCATTCAGGATGGCCTTACATAGAAATAGCAAAAAATTTTCATATATATTTGACCTCTGTAAATCCCTATATTCCTCAAAATACCATCCTTCACAGAGCCTCTATGGCATTCTTCTTCTCTCTTCGTTTGTCTTAATTTTTCACAACTAGAGAATTCTTTATTCATATGTCTATTATATATTGTTTCCTCAGAACATAAGGAAGAATATAAAAATGAGTAAAGAAGGAATGGGTCAAAAAGAGATGAAGATTGAAAGTATTTGAGCCCGAGGATCAGAGAAGATAATCCTAATGTCATAAAGTAAGAGAAGTAGTAGAGATGATGTACTTGAATCCACATCTTTTAGTTTACAGGTGAGGAGAGTGATATTTAGAAGGGATGAATGACTTAGTAAGGCTCACACATCTAATTTGCAAAAGATCTAGTACAAGAACTCAGGTCAACCTGATTCAGGCATTTATTTCACTTTTTTCACTGTTCTACCAAGGACTTTCTGAGCATCTACTACATATTGCTACTGCAGTAGCATCTCAGCTTTTATAGAGGCAGCCCCTCTGCATGAAAAAGCAACAGCTGCAGGAATCTAACACCAGTAAGCAAAAACGCACTGCAGTAACCAAGCCCAGAAGTAGTCCTTTCTCCAGCAAAGTTCCTTGGCAGGCTGCAGAATTAGCTAGTGGGAATGAGTCATCAATTGACATTGGTGAATAAATTGCCACCTATAGATTTTCTTTTTTCTTCCCCCCCTTTTTTTTTTCTTTTAGAAGATTCACTCATTATCTTTTCATACTCGTAGTGGGGCAATGACAGTAATATCTGCCTTATTAATGTCTTTTTCACACCTGAAGTGTCAAGATGATCACAGATAAATTTGTTATTCCCAGAGAAGATTTAGAAAAAAATAGAAAGCAAAGATTTCAAATGAAAGTTTGAATGACGTGGAGTTTTATGCTTTCCTTTTATTCTTAAACAACATGTGATTATTATAAGTAGCACAATTCATATATTTAAAATTGTCAGGTACAGGAGAAAAAATTAAGTCATATACATTTTAAAGCAACAATAATAAAAATGTGTCTCATTTTCATTTTTTCTGTAAGAAGACTTATCATTGATCTTTTTTTAAAATTTGTTTACTAAAATTATAAATAAAACTCCAATAATAGCTCTTAGCTCTAAATTTCAGTTTTATTGTATACATTGTCTAGCATCATTTGCCAAGTCAAAGAAGCTGGCCAGTTTAGAGAGGAGCATGCATTCTCCTTAGGGTTTTAACAGCCCTTAAAACTCTCAGCCCCTGAAGCTTCTATGGGAGCGATGCTTATTTGTAGATCCAGATCCAAAATTTGCAGCATAACTTCTCACATCCTAGAGCAACCAAAGCTCCAAATTATACAGAGTGTCTGAGAATTACTTTTTTCATACCTTCTATCAACTAGCTGAAAATTTCCTAGCTAGTTTCAGTGGGCTAGCCAATATTGTAGGAGCTAATCTCCCATTACTTAAGCAAGATTTCTGAGAAGCCATGCTTTTTAGAGAAAAGAAGAAAAGAATATAATAAATAACTAAAGGCAAGGCAAAACAATTGATGAACATAATTGAATTCTTTAAGTATAAATTATTAGAACTAGTTTAGACATGAAACATGTTGGCAAGATCTCTATCTCACATTAAATGTATGAAACAACAAATTTATTGAAACCTATTTTATTAAAAAATTGAGTCTACACTTGAATAACAAGTAATTTCAGGACAAATAAGTAAGTATAGGGCATTATGGGTGGAAACTTAATTAATGCATGTCTCTCAAGAAATGATACTGGCTGAAAATACACATTGTCCATTTTGGTAATATTCCTAACCTTGAGATTTATATTGTTGATAAAGGCTACAAATTACCACATATCTTCTAGAACAACTGTGTATAAAAAAGGAATCTGAGTTGAGTGAACCATGACTTGTAGTTAATACCACAAGCAAGACCTCTATTTCATATGTTAAGTCACACATGTAGAAAGCTATATACATTGTCAAATAGCTATGCCCTGCCTTAAATGACTGGATGGCTTCTGCCCGAATTCAAAGAATAATTCATTATCACTCAAATGCTAATTTATCTTAATTTTGATTACAGAAAAATAAACAAAGCAGTGAATCCATTAGAAGGATTACAGTGGATTGTGAACTTCCACAGAGTTGATTTTTTAAATAACATCTTTATTGGAGTATAACTGTTTTACAATGGTGTGTTAGTTTCTGCTTTACAACAAAGTGAATCAGTTATACATATGTTCCCATATCTCTTCCCTCTTGCATCTCCCTCCCTCCCACCCTCCCTATCCCACGCCTCTAGGTGGTCACAAAGCACCTAGCTGATCTCCCTGTGCTATGTGGCTGCTTCCCACTAGATATATATTTTACATTTAGTAGTGTATATATGTCCATGCCACTCTCTCAATTTGTCACAGCTTACCCTTCCCCCTCCCCATATCCTCAAGTCCATGCTCTAGTAGGTCTGTGTTTTATTCCCATCCTACCCCTAGTCTCTTCATGACATTTTTTTTATTAGATTCCATATATATGTGTTAGCATATGGTATTTGTTTTTCTCCTTCTGACTTACTTCACTCTGTATGACACACTCCAGGTCTATCCACCTCATTACAAATAACTCAGTTTCATTTCTTTTTATGGCTGAGTAATATTCCATTGTATATATGTGCCATATCTTCTTTATCCATTCATCTGTTGATGGACACTAGTTGCAAATGAAGCAACTGACAAAGGATTAATCTCCAAAATTTACAAGCAGCTCATGCAGCTCAATATCAAAAAAACAAACAACCCAATCCCAAAATAGGCAGAAGACCTAAATAGACATTTCTCCAAAGAACATATACATATTTCCAACAAACACATGAAAGAATACTTATTGTCACTAATCATTAGAGAAATGCAAATCAAAACTACAATGAAGTTACCACTTCACACCAGTCAGAATGGCCATCATCAAAAATCTACAAACAATAAATTCTGGGGAGGGTACGGAGAAAAGGGAACCCTCTTGCACTGTTGGTGGGAATGTAAATTGATACAGCCACTATGGAGAACGGTATGGAGGTTCCTTAAAAAACTAAAAATATCAAACTCTTAGAGGAAAACATAGGCAGAACACTCTATGACATAAATCACAGCAAGATCCTTTTGACCCATCTCCTAGAGAAATGGAAATAAAAACAAAAATAAACAAATGGGATCTAATGAAACTTAAAAGCTTTTGCACAGCAAAGGATACCATAAACAAGACCAAAAGACAACCCTCAGAATGGGAGAAAATATTTGCAAATGAAGCAACTGACAAAGGATTAATATCCAAAATTTACAAGCAACTCAGGCAGCTCAATAACAAAAAAACAAACAACCCAATCCAAAAATGGGCAGAAGAACTAAATAGACATTTCTCCAAAGAAGATATACAGATTGCCAACAAACACATGAAAGAATGCTCAACCTCATTAATCATTAGAGAAATGCAAATCAAAATTACAATGAGATATCATCTCACACCGGTCAGATTGGCCATCATCAAAAACTCTAGAAACAATAAATGCTGGAGAGGGTGTGGAGAAAAGGGAACACTCTTGCACTGTTGGTCGGAATGTAAATTGATACAGCCGCTATGGAGAACAGTATGGAGGTTCCTTAAAAAACTACAAATAGAACTACCATATGACCCCACAATCCCACTACTAGGCATATACCCTGAGAAAACCATAATTCAAAAAGAGTCATGTACCAAAATGTTTATTGCAGCTCTATTTACAATAGCCAGGACATGGAAGCAACCTAAATGTCCATCAACAGATGAATGGATAAAGAAGATGTGGCCCATATATACAATGGAATATTACTCAGCCATAAAAAGAAATGAAACTGAGTTGTTTGTAATGAGGTGGATAGACCTGGAGTGTGTCATACAGAGTGAAGTAAGTCAGAAGGAGAAAAACAAATATCGTATGCTAACACATATATATGGAATCTAAGAAAAAAAAATGTCATGAAGAGATTAGTGGTAGGACAGGAATAAAACACAGACCTAGTAGAGCATGGACTTGAGGATATGGGGAGGGGGAAGGGTAAGCTGTGACCATGTGAGAGAGTGGCAGGGACATATACACACTACCAAATGTAAATTAGATAGCTAGTGGGAAGCTGCCGCATAGCACAGGGAGTTCATGTCTGTGCTTTGTGACCACCTAGAGGGGTGGGATAGGGAGGGTGGGAGGGAGGGTGATGCAAGAGGGAAGAGATAAGGGAGCATATGTATATGTATAACTGATTCACTTTGTTGTAAAGGAGAAACTAACACACTATTGTAAAACAGTTATACTCAAATAAAGATGTTAAAGAAAAAACAAAATACAAAAAAATACTAAAAATAGAACTACCATACGACCCTGCCATCCCACTACTGAGCATATACCCTGAGAAAACTGTAATTCAAAAAGAGTCATGTACCAAAATGTTCATTTCAGCTCTATTTACAATAGCCAGGACATGGGCACAGAGTTGATTTTGAAAGGCAGAAGAACTGGTTTTCATTTGGCTGTGAGTTTCTGTATTCTGCTTGGCTTGAGCCTGAGGTTAATTGTTAATCCCTTTACTATTAGCTCTCTTTTATAATATGTTCAACACTTTGGTTCATTTTGAATGGGTTTAAATGATATTCTACAGTTATACTAACTCTTTCTGGTAATTTGTAGGAAGAAGCACCTATTTGTTTGCAAAGATGCAGTGTTTATAGATGGGTCATGAAGAATAACTTTTCAATATGTAGTGAAAAGCATAAAGATACAAATTAAATGATAGTCTCTTATATGGGTGAAAACAGTCACAAACAACAACTAGAAGGATCAGCACTTTTTAATGGGTTCCCTTTCTTTGGCTCCATGGAGAGAGAGAATTTCAGTCAGGTATTACCAGCATTAAAATAATTACCCAGTATAAGGGCAGATGGCCAACCGATAATTGTTTATAGGGACAGATGGCAGTTCCTTGTACCCTCTTTCTAGTTTCTGTGTTTTTAAAACTCTGCAGTTGCAATGTGAAGCCTTCATAGGACCATAAAATACAAACCACTTTAAATAACTCTGAACCAGAATTTTGACTGATGTGCTTAAAAGAAAACTGTCACAGTTTGAAACTCAATCTGCAGAGAAATGCTAGGTATATGGCCTTGAAGGTTATAATATATAGGAATAGCAAGCTAATTTGGGCTTGGTCTATACACAGAGACACAAACTGGCATCAGTAAAATAAAGAATTGAATCCAATCAAGAATTTTACCCTAAACCAGACAAAGACAAAGTTTTGGTAAATACTCCATAATCAAACACCAGCACGTGTTGAGTACTTGGCTAGTGTTCACAAGAGCTACCAAAGAAGTGCCAGTCCTTTTCCTGACCTTAGTTAGCTGACAATCTAAATGGAGAGTTAAATGATACCCCGAGAGAGATCATTTCAATATAAGGCAGAGGAAGCTAATTGCAAGTAACACAGAAGATAACGCTACAGAAGACCAAATAGAGTGATCACTGTGGACATGAGCACTTGGATGGGTAGGCATACGCAGAGCAAGGAAAGGATCAGTGATGGTTTTGCAGGTAGAAAAAATGATATAAGCAAAGACATAGGCAGAGAGGCACTGACCTAGCTTGAAAATCCTATATTCTTGTTTATTGCAAAATATTTTTATTTCTTTATCCTATTTCAGTCTCCTCTTACAGTGTGATAAGGGATGGTAAACAATATGCCTCTTTGATTAATGTAAAAGAGTAATTTAAAAGAATAATAGCTGAGCCAGAATTTGTGGAAACTTGATTTCTGGGTTATAGGTTTCAGACACTGTTCTTAAAATAATTGGGGGTTCCATTGAAGGTTTTCAAGAAAATATGACGTGTGCAAATATTATTTTCAGTAGAATTTGTCTGGTAGTGTTTTGTGAAGTAGGTTTGAAAGGTAGAGTTTGGATAGAGCCCATTTAGGAGCTTCTTGCCATACTTCAGGCTAAAGATGATAAATCTCTAAAACAGAGTAGAAACCATGAGCAAGAGAAGGAAGATGATAACCATGGTGAAGAGAGTCAACATCATGAAATGATTGGCTACATTTGAATGACCAAAATGAAGAGCAAGAGGCCAAATGGTTACAACTTGAGTGAGTAGGAAAGCAGTTTTCCTTTACAGTAGTAGAAATAAGGAAGACTGAGAGGAGAGAGAGGAGTCCTACATTTGAACTTATTTTTGATATGCTATTGAGACATCAGGGTAGAGACTGCAGAAGTCATGTGGAGATGATTTGTAGAAAAGACAGATATAGTGGGAAGTCTATAAAGGAAATAGTGTAATGAGGACCAAAGCTTGGGAGCAATATCCAGATTTTAAAACTAGATGTTAAATATCTGTTTTCAAAACATTTTAACTGTTTTTTATCTCCAGGCACGTGTGTGTGTGTGCATGCGTGTGTGCACACATGCAAATCTTGTGGTATCTGTGGGTGAAAGGTTATATTTCTGTGTGCTTAGTGAATATAGAATATTATGTTTCTTTTTCTTATTTTATTATCCTTGGAAAAAATGGCAGAAAGTCTGCAGGAAAAGCATTCCCTTGACTAGATGTTACATTAAGAAAAAGCTGCCAAAAAGAAATAAACAACAACAATCCACAGAAAAGAAAAATACATAACTGTATGCTTGCAACAGCAGAAAAATGTAGTTTTGATTCAACTGAAAACTTTTTCTGCATTTCAAATGAAGCAAATGCAGAAGTAGTAATGTTATGTCAAGGAGTTTATTTTCCCTAAAAGGTTCTTGTCAGGGTCTAAAATAATAAATTTTATAGAGATTTTTGTATGACTCTTATTTGTTGTCAAAATAGTTTAATTCTGTTCCAAATCCCCAGAATCATTGTCAGATATCAAATTTAGGGTATAAGAACAACCCCCCCTCAAAAAAAGTCACAGAGACATTTGGAATATTTTAAGCTTTGGAACTGAACACATTGGAGGAGAAGGAGCCTAACAGCACAGTAGACTTCTTGACATGGAGGATGATGCTATTATTTGTTCAATGGGCCCTGACCCAAAGCGATATGCAGTGCTGAAACTGGACAGGGCAGGGGGGAGACAGAATGGTCTCTGTTATTTTATTTAAATATAGTCATTTTATAGAGTTTGAAAGGGCATTAGACATCATGTCGTCCAATCTCCACCTTGTTTAGGCTCTAAGCAAACAAACACAAACTTATATTTGATTATTCAAAGTGATAGAGAATCACTCTATACTTATAGCCCATTCTATTTTCAGAAAACTGAGCAGGAGAAGGTTCTTGACTATCTTGAGCTGAAATCAGTACTTCAGCTATGAGTGATGGTTTGACTTTACAGAGAGACAAAAGATATCAGATCGTTTTGTGCTTTTTAAGTTGTCTTTTAAATTTGGGTTATGTGTCACTTATCCATGCCCTCTTACCAACCAGTGCTTACTGCTGTAATACACTTACCTAACAATCAGTTGTTAGCGATGCTGAGGAGGTGTGTAGACAATAGACTGTGACCTCTTTGAATGCAGGGATTATAAATTACTCTTCATTGCATCCCCTGTAGATAGCAGCTAGCACAGTGCCTGGCACATAGCAAGTGCTCAGTAAATGTTTAATAAAGGCAGAAGGGAGGAAGAAAGGAGAGGAGGGAAAAAGGAAGAAATATATAGAAGGAGAATGATTCATATTATATTTCCCAATTCTGACCTTTAATATGGCAGAATCATTGATTGAGTGCAGTGTGTCTTGGTTGACACACTTTACATATTTATATAAGTATTGTGTTGGCCAAAAAATTTCATTTGAGTTTTTTGGTAAGACACTGGAATGAACTTTTTGGCAACCCCAATTTATATATATATATTTATATATATATAAATTTGTTGGAATTATTCTTATAGGATTTCTAATCTAAACTTATCTTGATCTTTTGTACACAGGGATGCATTTTTCTTTGAATGGCAGGTCTTTGTGTGAACAAAACAATCTCTGGAAATGCTTCAAACTCTACTTTAGGGTCCTATCACCAAATCTGACTACCATTATTCCACCTAAACACATCTGATCCTAAATGTAGTGACCTGAGAGAGTTGTAAGAAATCCTAAGAATTCATTATGATGCCATGAGTCTTGAAGGGATTACTCTGATGTTAACAAACACATTGGTGCCCTTTGCTACAATGTAGCTACATTATTTAAAAGGGAAATGTGAAGAAGATTTAATCAATCAGTAATGACCAAGTTAAAAAAATTGGATCCTTATTTTCAGTCTCCTAAAAATAATCTGAAGGAATATGGGGATGCTTTCCTGGGTTGGTAGAACTTTGACATATCTTTGTACAAGTGGGGAGGACTATGGTAAGGAAGGGTAAGGAAGCTAACTCCTACATAATTATCATGACTGCCTTGATTTTCATTTTGACCTAGGGTTTCATTGTCATATATCAATTGCAAGATGGTGGAAATTCTTATTAGTTTTATATCTTGATCCCATTTGAAGTCCTGATAAACAGAGAAAGTAACTTTAAGCCTGATGCAGAATCAGATTAGCTGGCAAGATAAGGTATTAAAGTCCCTCTTTGCTATGTGTCAGCCAGCACGGTAGAAAGAGGTTATCTTCAGGACATTGTACTGGTGAGAAAAATCAACCAGGAAGCCATCCACTTTTAGGAGGTTTAAAAATTTAGTACATAGGGAATAGTGCAGACAGTCTCTTTTATAGAAAATGCTTTAAGGTTACATAAAATGATAAGGATATTAGGATATTGTGAAGAGTATTAGGAATAGTAATCAAGGTGGTAGAATATAGATGGCAGCTGGACACTCAGGTAAAGAGTTTGCAAAAAAAGAAGAGCTCTGTTAAAGCAGAATAAGCAAAATTGTGCCATGTAGTATTCAATCATGTCCAAGTACAATGTGATTTTGTACCAAGTACGTACATATTCCCTCCTATACGTAGCCCCCTCCCTGCCCATGTATACACATGTGCACCTACACTCCCACCAACTGAGCCATACTATAAAGTCTTCATGTGTACATGAATATGCAAATGTGTATTACAAATATGTTTGAAATCACTTTTGAGAAGAAAGCCATGGAAAAAAATGGCCTGATTCAGTCTTCAACTGGTAGGATTCGTTTTCCCTTTTTAAAAAAATTGTTGTTGCACAAACAATTATAGTGCTTATTGGGTATCAGGTACGCTTTCATATATGAATTTATTTCATTCTCACATCAGTCTGTGAAGTAGGTAGTAATAATATGATTTTCCATTTAAAAGATGAACAAACACCATTCCATCTCCATGTTTATCTCTGAGGTGCTATTCTGCCATCCTACTTAGGTTACTGTGATATCAACTCTTGGGATGTTTAGGATGCCCTTTGGAGCCTTCCATGGGAAAGAGACCTACTCAATTAAGACAGATGGAGTGAAACTAGTCATTAGCTAAGCTTGTGTCTTCTTGCCTTTCACAAGTACTGTTTAATTTCCCATCAAGTAATCTCAAAAGTCAAGTTGGCTTCCTCCTTTAGAACCTGCCTCTTTTTTTGTCTTTCTTCTTTCTCCTCTCAGAGTCCAGAGCATATGCTCTCTCCTCTATTTTCCTGTGCAGGTTGGTGTAGTATACATTTTTGCACATTGAAGCACCTAATTAAGGAATATTTCACCACAGTTGAACCTGTTCTTCTGCCTGGCATATCTCCAACTGTCACCTTAGTAGTAGTCCTTGCTTAGAATAGTTCCACAGGTTTTAAGAAGGTAGCAAACCCTAATAACAACAATTTTCATATTAAGATAGAAGATGACCTTTCTGATTTTGAACCACTCATCCTGTATCTCAGCTGAAACAGTGCAGGGCAGGAGAGGTGCCTACAGGAGCCCAAATTTGGGAAATGGCTAACTCTGCTGCCTTTCCCATTACATTTCAGAAGTGTTGGATCGTTGGGAATAATAAGAAAACCCACCCAAACTGCTGTAACCACTAAATACTAAATTTGAAGCTTATAATAATTAAAATACATGAAACATAGGACATGGTCAATGAAGATTTTTTTGGATTGGAAAGAGCCTTAGAGATGCCGTAGTCCAATGGCTTCAATTTTCTTCTTTGTATAAGAGAAAGAAAAGGACCATGTCTTATTTATCTTTGTCACTGGAATACCTGGCATAATGCCTTCCACAGTTGGTATTCATTACATGTCTATGGTGCTGTTTTATACTGAGAATTGTGAGTGACCTGCCCAAGAATACATAGCTAGTAATGGGGAAGACCAGATTAGAACCCTCATTTTATGCCTGTGACCTATGTTTCTAACCACTTACAAGACAAGGCCTATTCTAAAGGTCACATTTTGAACCCTTAGAACATTACACTACACAGCAAGAGTCTGCTCAACCCTAGATGGCTATTAAGGTGGATATTAGTCCTGCCCTCCAAAACACTGCAGTGGTAAGAGAAGTTGGGACATTTACTTCTAGCCACTCCTCTTAGCCTTTGTTTTCAAAATGGAAAGGCCTCATGACTCTCCAATCCACAGCTGTGAGACTTAATTTCTTTTCTTCAGGGATAAGCAGTTTTTAAAATGTATAAAGATAAGCAAGTTTGTCCAGAGAGGACAATGTCCTCATATTCCCATTCTCTAGGAGTTCAGGCTGGGAACATACAGCTCTTCATTTTAACCATAATTAATTACTTTGAGGTATTACCTGTTTTACCTGAGGGACCACAAAGAAAGAGTAGAAAGCAGGCCAAGTTATAACAAGGCATTGTTCCCAGCGTATCGCAAGCAGCAAGTGACACATAAGGGAATAGCCACACAGCCTCAGTCAAACAATGCATTCTCTCAGGTTAATATTATTGGAAATATTAACTTCTGAATTGCTTCTAGGAGGAGCTACTTTGTATATGACAGGACCCCTGTGTTTAAGTGAAAAGAGATGCCAATAAATTACCAAGCAGCATACATGACTAAGGAGTAGAGCAGGGAAGGAAAAGGTTTGAGGTGTTTTTTTTGTTTGTTTTGTTTTGTTTTTTTGTGGTACGCGGGCCTCTCACTGTTGTGGCCTCTCCCATTGCGGAGCGCAGGCTCCGGACGCGCAGGCTCAGCGGCCATGGCTCACGGGCCCAGCCGCTCTGCGGCATGTGGGATCTTCCCGGACCGGGGCACGAACCCGTGTCCCCTGCATCGGCAGGCGGATTCCCAACCACTGCGCCACCAGGGAAGCCCGGTTTGTGGTGTTTTGAATGTGTGGTCAGCACAGGGATAAATTAAGCAATATAAAAAGATAACTAAAAGCCCATGTGTACCAGTCTTTGCCTGCCCCAAGCCCAGTCAGCTGCAGTAATGAGAATTTTCCACTAACATCAGGATCAGCAGTGTCCCCAGCACTTGAGCCAGTTCTGACAAAAGCAGCCAGAAAGTCATTAATAACAGAGCCTTAGGTGTCCAGTATTGTTCAAAACGCTTGTAAAGATGAACTCTTTTAATCCTCACAACAACCCTTTGAGGTAGAGACTACTAACCATTTTACAGAGGAGTAAATCGAAACACACAAAGATGTTAAATAATTTACCCAAATGTCTTAGTGAAGATAATTCTAGCTGCTGTAACAGCAGTCCCCAACCTTTTTGGCACCAGGGACCGGTTCTGTGGAAGACAATTTTTCCATGGACTGGGGGTGGGGTATGGTTTCGGGATGATTCAGGCGCATTACATTTATCGTGCACTTTATTTCTATTATTATTACATTGTAATATATAATGAAATAATTGTACAACTCACCATAATGCTGACAGGAAGCGGAGCTCAGGTGGTAATGTGAGCGAGGGGGAGTGGCTGTCAATATAGATGAAGCTTCCCTTGCTCACCCACCACTCGACTCCTGCTGTGCAGCCCGGTTCCTAACAGGCCACAGACCATTACTGGTCCATGGCACGGGGGTTGGGGACCCCTGTGCTATAATATTAAGTCCTCCCCAAACTTAGGACTTAACCAAATAGAAGTTTATTTCTTGCACACAAAATTTTGCACAGCTTGTAAATGGCAAAGTACCTTACTCAAAATCAGTTGCCTCATAATTGAATTAATTTTCCAATTCACCATTATTATTCCAAAACAGACACTTTAACATATTAGGGCAATGGCTAATTACATCCCTGAAACAAAGAATGAATACATCACCTCTACGGTTGTCGTAAGGGTGAGTTAACAAGTGTGTTTGAATTGGTATTATAACTGTGTAGATTTATACATTAATTTTAGGATCAGAAATAAAACATGCCCTAATAGTAAGAACTTTAGACATACCAGGCATGTCTAAGTGCTTCGTATATACTTTTCACTTAACTCTTACAATCTTCCATTTAAGGTACTACTAATATTGCCATTTAAAAAATTTTGTGAATGCACTTTTCTCCTTAATTAATTTTTAATGTTCTTATTGTAAAATAAAACATAGATTATGAAAACACACTGAACAAATATATAGCATGAGGAGTTACTATAAGGTAAACACATGTGTACCCAGCTCAGATCAAGAAACAGAAATTGTACCTGCCACCCTGAAGCCCTTCCAGTTTCCCTGTCAAGTCAAAAACCTCTCCCTTTCCCCTCTAAAATAACTTCTATCTTGGTTTTATAGTTATCCTTTCCTTGTATTTATTTACAGTTTTTGTCTATTTTTATGAAACTTGTTATATTTAAAAATTGTATTTTAATCTACAGATTCCCCTTCCAACTGTTTGCTTTATTAATATTTATCTGACAAAGAACCCAAAGAATATGTTGCATGCTCATGGTGTAATTAAGCATGTTCCTCTGTCCTAGTATTTCCTGCAAATTGGCAGGGGGATCTGAAGCCTACAGCAGACTCAAATTTGTTCTCTTTAGTGAACTACAGTCAGAGTTGTGTTCCTTAATCATGAGACACATAATTGTTTGGTTCTATCTCTTTTTGTGATGTTAGCAGCTGTTACTGTTCAATGCGTAGATCAAGTAATTAATTAGGGATTAAAAATGGTAAAAATTCTACTTTTATTATTACTTATAGATAGTATACTTACAAACAGATGTATCTTCTCATCTACTAATTGACTAATGAGGGGTAAAATTTACATAGAAGAGGCAGGATAAATGCATTATCTTTCCTTTTATTTACCCAGTTCAGTATAAAGAAAGGTTAACTTCCAAAGGTGAACAAATCATTTATTGGTTAATATCATTATGTACTTATGGATTTGACATATTTAATAGAGTTCAATCCATTGTATCTTTCTGAAATTTTAAATATATATATATTTCACATAGGATTTACAATTTTAAACATTTTTAAGTGTACAATTCAATTCAGTGGCATTATATTCACGGTGCTGTGTAACCATCATCACTATCTACTTTCTAGTTATATGTATGTTTTTATCCTGACAGAGTGTTGGTTTGTGTCAAATGTCTTTTTTTCATCAATTGAAAAAATCATGTGTTTTTTTCCTCATTCTATAATGTAGTATATTACATTGATTTCCTTATGTTGAACCACCCTTTTCTTCCTGTGAGAAATACGACTTCATAATGGTGTGCAATCATTTAAATATACTGTTGGAATGAGTTTGCTAGTGTTTTGTTAAGAATTGTTGCTTCGATATTCATAAGGAATATTGGTCTGTAATTTTCTTTTGTTGTGATGTCTTTTTCTGGTTTTGGTCTCATAAAATGAATAAGCTATTGGTTTCTTCTCTTTTACATTTTGGAAGAGTTTGAGAAGAATTGGGTTATTTCTTCTTTAAATATTTGGTGAGAATTACATGTGAAGCCATCTGGTCCAGTTCTTTTCTTTGCTGAGATATGTTTGATTACTGACATCACTTTACTTGTTAAAGAACTCTGAGTTTTTCTATTTCTTCTTGAGTCAGTGTAGGTAATTTTTGTGTTTTTAGAAATATGTCCATTTCATCCAGGATATCTAGTTTTGGTGTACCATTGTTCATAGTATTTTTCTTACAATCCTTTTTATTTTGTATGGTTGTAAATAATGTTCCTTCTACTTTCACGTCTGATTTTAGTTATATGTGTCATCTCCCTTTTGTCTTTGTTAGTCTAGCTAAAGGTTTGTCAATTTTGTTGATCTTTCAGAGAACGAACTTTTAAAACAATCTATATTTTTCTATTTTCTATTTTATTTATTTCTGCTGCAGTCTTTATTATTCTCTTCCTTCTGCTAGCTTTAGTTTTAAACTACTCTACTTTTTCTAGTTCCTTAAGGTATAAAGTTAATTTTATCTATGTTAGATCTTTCTTCTTTTTTCATGAAGACATTTACAGCTACGAATTTCCCTCTGAACACTGCATCCCATAATTTTTTTAAACTACTTTATTGGAGTATAACTGCTTTACAAAGGTGTGCTAGTTTCTGCTTTATAAGGTTAATCAGATATACATATACATATATCCCCATATCTCCTCCCTCTTGCATCTCCCTCCCACCCTCCCTATCCCACCCCTCTAGGTGGTCACAAAGCACCAAGCTGATCTCCCTGTGCTATGCGGCTACTTCCCACTACCTATCTATTTTATATTTGGTAGTATATATAAGTCCATGCAAATCTCTGACTTTGTCCCAGCTTACCCTTCCCCCTCCCAGTGTCCTCAAGTCCATTCTCTACATTTGTGTCTATTCCTGTCCTGCCTCTAGGTTCTTCAGAACAATTTTTTTAGATTCTATGTATATGTGTTACCATACGGTATTTATTTTTCTCTTTCTGACTTACTTTACTCTGTATGACAGACTCTAGGTCCATCCACCTCACTACAAATAATTCAATTTCATTTCCTTTTATGGCTGAGTAATATTCCATTGTATATATGTGCCACATCTTCTTTATCCATTCATCTGTCGATGGACACTTACGTTGCTACCATGTCCTGGCTATTGTAAATAGAGCTGCAATGAATATTGCAGTACATGACTATTTTTGAATTATGGTTTTCTCAGGGTATATGCCCATTAGTGGGATTGCTGAGTCGTATGGTAGTTCTATTTTTGTTTTTTAAGGAACCTCCATACTGTTCTCCATTGTGTGTATCAATTTACATTCCCACCAACAGTGCAAGAGGGTTCCCTTTTCTCCGTACCCTCCCCAGAATTTATTGTTTGTAGATTTTTGATGATGGCCATTCTGACTGGTGTGAAGTGGTAACTTCATTGTAGTTTTGATTTGCATTTCTCTAATGATTAGTGACAATAAGCATTCTTTCATGTGTTTGTTGGAAATATGTATATGTTCTTTGGAGAAATGTCTATTTAGGTCTTCTGCCTATTTTGGGATTGGGTTGTTTGTTTTTTTGATATTGAGCTGCATGAGCTGCTTGTAAATTTTGGAGATTAATCCTTTGTCAGTTGCTTCATTTGCAAATATTTTCTCCCATTCTGAGGGTTATTCTTTTGTCTTGTTTATGGTTTCCCTTGCTGTGCAAAAGCTTTGAAGTTTCATTAGCTCCCATTTGTTTATTTTTTTTTTATTTTTATTTATTTTTTTTTAATTTTTTAATTTTTTTTGCGGTATGCGGGCCTCTCACTGTTGTGGCCTCTCCAGTTGCGGAGCACAGGCTCCGGACGCGCAGGCCTAGCGGCCATGGCTCACGGGCTTAGTTGCTCCGCGGCATGTGGGATCTTCCCGGACCAGGGCACGAACCCGTGTCTCCTGCATCGGCAGGCGGATTCTCAACCACTGTGCCACCAGGGAAGCCCCCCATTTGTTTATTATTGGTTTTATTTACATGCCTCTAGGAGGTGGGTCAAAAAGGATCTTGCTGTGATGTATGTCATACAGTGTTCTCCCTAGGTTTTCCTCTAAGACTTTTATAGTGTCTGGCATTATATTTAGCTCTTTAATCCATTTTGAGTTTATTGTTGTGTATGGTATTAGGGAGTGTTCTAATTTCATTCTTTTACATGTAGCTGTCCAGTTTTCATAGCACCACTTATCGAAGAGGCTCTCTTTTCTCCATTGTATATTCTTGCATCCTTTATCAAAGATAAGGTGACCATATTTGTGTGGGTTTATCCCTGGACTTTCTCTCCTGTTCCACTGATCTCTATTTCTGTTTTTGTGCCAGTATCATACTGTCTTGATTACTGTAGCTTTGTAGTATAGACTTAAGTCAGGGAGCCTGATTCCTCCAGCTCCATTTTTCTTTCTCAAGATTTCTTTGGCTATTCGGGGTCTTTTGTGTTTCCATACAAATGGAAAAAAAAATATTTTTCTAGTCCTGTGGAAAACGCCATTGGTAATTTGATAGGTATTGCATTGAATCTGTAGATTGCTTTGGGTACTATAGTCATTTTCACAATGTTGATTCTTTCAATCCAAGAACATGGTATATCTCTCCATCTGTTTGTATCATCTTTAATTTCCTTCATCAGTGTCTTAGAGTTTTCTGCATACAGGTCTTTTATCTCCTTAGGTAGGTTTATTCCTAGGTATTTTATTCTTTTTGTTGCAGTGATAAATGGGAGTGTTTCCTTAATTTCTCTTTCAGATTTTTCATCATTACTGTGTAGGAATGCAAATGATTTCTGTGCATTAAACTGTATCCTGCCACTCTACCAAATTAATTGATTAGCTCTAGTAACATCTTTAGAGAAAGCCTGCAGGCAACAATGAAGACCCAATGCAACCATAAATAAATGAATAAATGAATGAATGAATGAATAAATAAAAGATGTTGGCTGTGGGTTTCTCATATATGGCCTTTCTTATGTTGAGTAAGTTCCCTGTATGCCGACCTTCTGGAGGGCTTTTATCATAAATGGGTGTTGAAGTTTGTCAAAAGCTTTTTCTGCATCAATTTAGATGATTATATGGTTTTTCTCTTTCAATTTGTTAATATGGTGTATCACATTGATTGATTTGCATATATTGAAGAATAATTGCATTCCTGGGATAAAACCCACTTGATATAGTGTATGATCCTTTTAATGTGCTGTTGAATTCTGTTTCCTAGTGTTTTGTTGAGGATTTTTGCATCTATGTTCATCAGTGATATTGGCCTGTAGTTTTCTTTCCTTGTGACATCTTTGTCTGGTTTTGGTATCAGGGTGATTGTGGCCTCGTAGAATGAGTTTGGGAGTGATCCTCCCTCTGCTATATTTTGGAAGAGTTTGAGAAGGAGAGGTGTTAGCTCTAATCTAAATGTTTGATAGAATTTGCCTGTGAAGCCATCTGGTCCTGGGATTTTGTTTGTTGGAAGATTTTTAATTACAGTTTCAATTTCAGTGCTTGTGATTGGTCTGTTCATATTTTGTATTTCTTCCTGGTTCAGTCTCAGCAGCATTGTGCATTTCTAAGAATTTGTCCATTTCTTTCATGTTTTCCATTTTATTGGCATAGAGTTGCTTGTAGTAATCTCTCATGATCCTTTGTATTTCTGCTGTGTCAGTTGTTACCTCTCCTTTTCCATTGCTAATTCTATTGATTTGAGTCTTATATCAATTTTGTTTATCTTCTCAAAGAACCAGCTCTTAGTTTTATTTATCTTTGCTATCGTTTCCTTCATTTCTTTTGCATTTATTTCTGTTCTTATCTTTATGATTTCTTTCCTTCTGCTAACTTTAGGGTTTTCTGTTCTTCTTTCTCTAATTGCTTTAGGTGTAAAGTTAGGTTGTCTATTTGAGATGTTTCTCGTTTCTTGATATAGGATTGTTTTGCTATAAAATTCCCTCTTAGAACTGCTTTTGCTGCATCCCATAGGTCATCATGTTTTCATTGTCATTTTTTTCTAGGTATTTTTTAATTTCCTGTTGGATTTCCTCAGTGATCTCTGGATTATTTAGTAGTGTATTGTTTAGTCTCCACGTGTTTGTATTTTTTTTTTTTTTTTTTCCGGTTCGCGGGCCTCTCACTGTTGTGGCCTCTCCCATTGCGGAGCGCAGGCTCCGGACGCGCAGGCTCAGCGGCCATGGCTCACGGGCCCAGCCGCTCTGCGGCATGTGGGATCTTCCCGGACCAGGGCACGAACCCGTGTCCCCTGCATCGGCAGGCGGATTCTCAACCACTGCGCCACCAGGGAAGCCCACGTGTTTGTATTTTTTACAGACTTTTTCCTGTCATTGATATATAGTCTCATAGTGTTGTGGTCAGCAAAGGTACTTGATACGATTTCAATTTTCTTAAATTTACCAAGGCTTGATTTATGACCCAAGATATGATATATCATGGAGAATGTTCCATGAGTACTTGAGAAGAAAGTGTATTCTGTTGTTTTTCAATGGAATGTCCTATAAATACCAATTAAATCCATCTCATTTAATGTATTATTTAAAGCTTGTGTTTCCTTATTTATTTTCATTTTGGATTATCTGTCCATTGGTGAAAGTGGGGTGTTAAAGCCCCTACAATGATTGTGTTACTGTCAATTTCCCCTTCTATGGCTGTTAACATTTTCCTTGTGTATTGAGATGCTCTTATATTGAGCTCATAAATTCTTACCATTGTTGTATCTTCTTCTTGGATCGATCCCTTGATCATTATGTAGTGTCCTTTTCTGTCTCTTGTAACAGTCTTTATTTTACAATCTATTTTGTCTGATATGAGAATTGCTACTCCAGCTTTCTTTTTTCTTTGTGGTACATGGGCCTCTCACTGTTGTGGCCTCTCCTGTTGCAAGCACAGGCTCCGGACACGTACGCTCAGCGGCCATGGCTCATGGGCCTAGCCACTCCGCAGCATGTGGGATCTTCCTGGACCGGGGCACAAACCCGTATGCCCTGCATTAGCAGGTGGACTCTCAACCGCTGTGCCACCAGCGAAACCCTCCAGCTTTCTTTTGATTTCCATTTGCATGGAATATCTTATTCCATGCCCTCACTTTCAGTGTGTATGTGTCCCTAGGTCTGAAGTGGGTCTCTAATAGACAGCATATATATGGGTCTTGTTTATGTATCCACTCAGCCAGTCTCCGTCTTTTGGTTGGAGCATTTAATCCATTTACATTTAAGTTAATTATCAATATGTATGTGCCTATTACTATTTTCTGAATTGTTTGGGGTTTGTTATTGTAGGTTTTTTCATTCTTTTGTGTTTCATGCCTAGAAAGGTTCCTTGTAACATTTGTTGCAAAGCTGGATGGTGGTGCTGAATTTTCTTAGCTTTTGCTTGTCTGTAAAGGTTTTAGTTTCTCCATCAAATCTGAATGATATCCTTCCTGGGTAGAGTGATCTTGATTGTAGGTTTTTCTCCTTCATGACTTTAAATATGTCCTGCCACTGCCTTCTGGCTTGCAGAGTTTCTGCTGAAAGATCAGCTGTTAACCTTATGGGGATTCCCTTGTGTGTTATTTGTTGTTTTTCCCTTGCTGCTTTTAATATATTTCCTTTGTATTTAATTTTTGACAGTTTGATTAATATGTGTCTTGGCATGTTTCTCCTTGGATTTATCCTGTATGGAACTCTCTGTGCTTCCTGGACTTGATTAACTATTTCCTTTCCCATATTAGGGAAGTTTTCAACTATAATCTCTTCAAATATTTTCTCAGTCCCTTTCTTTTTCTCTTCTTCTTCTGGGACTCCTATAATTCAAATGTTGATGCACTTCATGTTCTCCCAGATGTCTCTGAGACTGTCCTCAATTCTTTTCATTATTTTTCCTTTATTCTGCTCTGCAGTAATTATTTCCCCTATTTTATCTTCCAGGTCACTTATCCATTTTTCTGCCTCAGTTATTCTACTATTGATTCCTTCTAGAGAATTTTTAATTTCATTTATTGTTTTGTTCATCATTGTTTGTTTGCTTTTTAGTTCTTCTAGGTCCTTGTTAAACATTTCTTCTATTTTCTCCATTCTATTTCCAAGATTTTGGATCATCTTTACTATCGTTATCCTGAAAACTTTTTCAGGTAGAGACTGCCTATTTCCTCTACATTTGTTAGGTCTGGTGGGTTTTTACCTTGCTCCCTTATCTGCTGTGTGTTTCTCTGTCTTCTCATTTTGTTTAACTTACTGTGTTTGGGGTCTCCATTTCACAGGCTGCATGTTCATAGTTCCCATTGGTTTTGGTGTCTGTCGCCAGTGGCTGAGGTTGGTTCAGTGGGTTGTGTAGGCTTCCTGGTGAAGGGGACTAGTGCCTGTGTTCTGGTGGATGAGGCTAGATCTTGTCTTCCTGGTAGGAAGGTCCACGTCTGGTGCTGTGTTTTGGGGTGTCTGTGAACTTATTATGATTTTAGGCAGCCTCTCTTCTAATGGGTGGGGTTGCGTTCCTGTCTTGCTAGTTGTTTGTCACAAGGTGTCCAGCACTGTAGCTTGCTGGTTTTTGAGTGGAGCTGGTTCTTAGCGTTGAGATGGAGATCTCTGGGAGAGCTTTCACTATTTGATATTATGTGGAGCTGGGAGGTCTCTTATGGACCAACATCCTGAACTCGGCTCTCCCACCTCAGAGGCACAGGTGTGACTCCCAGCTGGAGCACCAAGACCCTGTCAGCCACACAGCTCAGTAGAAAAGGGAGAAAAAAAGAAAGAAAGAAATAAACTTAATAAAATAAAAAATAAAAAATATTAAAAATAAAATTTAAAGAAATAAAAAGTAATTTAAAAATGCAAAAAGAACAAAAGAAAGAAGAGAGAACCCAAACCAAAAAACAAATCCACCAATGATAACAAGTGCTAAATACTATATTAAAAAAATAATAAAATAAAACGGACAGACAGAACCCTAGGGCAAATGGTA
Source organism: Kogia breviceps (assembly GCF_026419965.1). Classification (NCBI taxonomy): domain Eukaryota; kingdom Metazoa; phylum Chordata; class Mammalia; order Artiodactyla; family Physeteridae; genus Kogia; species Kogia breviceps. Next base: position 26,024,313 of record NC_081330.1, on the reverse strand, counting down.
AAAACAAAGCTATACAGACAAAATCACACAAAGAAGCATACACATACACACTCACAAAAAGGGAAAAAGGAAAAAAAAATATATATATATATAAAGGAAGAGAGCAACCAAATCAATAAACAAATCTACCAATGATAATAAACTCTAAATACTAAACTAATATAAACATAAAACCAGAAATCAGTTAGTTGCATACAGCAAACCCTAAGTCTGCAGGTCCTCCCAAAGTCCTCTGCCTGAATTTTGGGATGACCCATTGTCTATTCAGGTATTCCACAGATGCAGGGTACATTAAGTTGATTATGGAGGCTTATTCCTCTGCTCCTGAGTCTGCTGGGAGAAATTTCCCTTTCTCTTCTTTGTTTGCACAGCTCCTGGGATTCAGTTTTGGATTGGCCCCACCTCTACATATAGGTTGCCTGAGGGCTTCTGTTCCCTCCCAGACAGGAGTGGGTTAAAACAGCAGCTGATTAGGGGGCTCTGGCTCACTCAGGCCGGTGGGAAGGCTGGTTACAGAATGCTGGGTGAGCCTGTGATGGCAGAGGTCCTCATGACCTTGCAACAGCCTGAGGCCTGCTGTGTGTTCTCCTGGGGAAGTTGTCCCTGGATCACAGGACCCTGGCAGTGGAGGGCTGCACAGGCTCCCAAGAGGGGAGGTGTGGATAGTGATCTGTGCTTGCACACAGGCTGCTTGGTGGCTGCAGCAGTAGGCTTAGCATTTCATGCCCGTCTCTGGTGTCTGCGCTGATAGCTGCAGCTCGCACCCTTCTCTGGAGCTCATTTAGGTGGTGCTCTGAATCCCGTCTCCTCGCGCACCCCGAAACAATGGTCTGTTGCCTCTTAGGCAGTTCCAGACATTTTCTCGGACTGCCTCCTGGCTAGCTGTGGCGCACTAGCCCCCTTCAGACTGTGTTCACACAGCCAACCCCAGTCCTCTCCCTGGGATCTGACCTCTGAAGCCCAAGCCTCAGTGCCCAACCCCCACCCACCCCGGTGGGTGAGCAACAAGCCTCTCAGGCTGGTGAGTGCTGGTCAGCAGGGATCCTCTTTGCAGGAATCTCTCCACTTTGCCCTCTGCACCCCTGTTGCTGCGTTCTCCTCCATGGCTCTGAAGCTTCCCCCCCCCGCCACTCCCCATCTCCACCAGTGAAGGGGCTTCCTAGTGTGTGGAAACTTTTCCTCCTTCACAGCTCCCTCCCAGAGGTGCAGGTCCTGTCCCTATTCTTTTGTCTGTGTCTTTTCTTTTTTCTTTTGACCTACACAGGTACGTGGGGAATTTCTTGCCTTTTGGGAAGTCTGAGGTCTTCTGCCAGTTTTCAGTAGGTGTTCTGTAGGAGTTGTTCCACATGTAGATGTATTTCTGATGTATTTGTGGGGAGGAAGGTGATCTCGACGTCTTACTCCTCTGCCATCTTGAAGGTCTCTCCCATAACTTTTGATATATTATGTTGTCATATTTATTTGGCTCTTAGTATGATCAAATACCCCTTGTGATTTCTTCTTTGATCATGGATTGTTTAGGTATGTGTTATTTTCCATATATTTGTGAATTTTCCAGTTTTCCTTTGTTATTGGCCTAGTTTCATTCCACTGTGGTCAGAAAAGATACTTTGTATGATTTCCATCTTTTAAATTAATTGAAACTTGCTTTGTAACTTAACATAGGGTCTATCCTATAGAATGTTTTATGTGCACTGGAGAAGAATGTGTATTCTGCTGCTGTTGGGTAGAATGTTTTACATATGATTATTATGTGTCATGGGTTTATATTAGTTTTCAAGTCCTCTGTTCCCTTACTAATCTGTCTAGTCATTCTATCCGTTATTATTTGTGCTGTATTGGAGCCTCCAACTATTATTTTAGAACTATCTATTTCTCTCTTCTATTTTTTAAATGTTTGCTTCATTTGGGGCTCTTGTTTGGTTTATCATTGTTTATTAACCATATATTTTTATAATTGTTATATCTTATCAGTGAAGTGAGTCTTTTATAAATATATAATGTCCTTTTTTCTTTTGTAACAGTTTTGGACTTGACGTCTATTCGTCTGATGTTTGTATAGGCACCCTAGCTCTCTTTAGGTTACTATTTGCATAGAAAGTCTTTTTTCATACTTCCACTTTCAAGATATTTGTGTCTTTGGGTCTCTTGTAGATAGCATATAGTTGGATCATGTTTTTTTTTCATTCTTCTAACCTTTGCCTTTTAAAAAATAGTTTAAGCTGTTTACATTTAGAGCAATTACTGGTAAGAATAGACTTACTTCTGCCATTTTACTATTTATTTTCTTCATGTCTCATTCTTTTTTTATGTACTCATATCTTCCCTTATTGCTTTTGTGTTTAGTTGATATTTTGGCTGTTGTTTACTCTTTTTATTCTCTTCTTGTATCCTTTTGTGTATATTTTTCATCATACTTTCTTTGTGGTTACTAATGGGATTTACGTTGAAAATCCTAAATTTTAGTAATCTAGTTTGAATTGATACTAACCTGCCTTCAGAAGCATAGAAGGAGTTTGTTCCTATATAGCTTCATTTCTCCCACTTTATGTTGTCACAAGTTACATCTTTATATGTTATATGCCCAATAATATAGATTTATAATTATTTTATGCCTTTGTCTTTAAATTCTCTAGGATACAATAAGTGAAATTATAACCCCCAAATACGAAAATACTGGCTTTTGTGTTTACCTATGTTTTTACCTTACCCTAACTCTATTTCTTCATATAGCTTTGAGTTGCTGTATAGTATCTCTTTAACCTGAAGGAATCCCTTTAGTATTTCTTGTATAGCATGTCTAGTAGTAGGAAATTCCCCCAGCTTTTGTTTATCTTGATATATCTTAATTTCTTCCTCACTTTTGAAGGACAATTTTGTAAGATATATAATCCTTGGTTGACATTTTTTTTTCTTTCAATACATTAAATATGTTATCCTCTGACTTCTGGCCTTTATAGTTCATGTACAAAATAGACTGTTCTCTTACTAAGAATCCCTTGTGTGTGAAGAGTCACTTTTCTCTTGCTGCTTTCAAGATTCCCTCTTTTCTTTGGTGTTCAACAGTTTGATTATAATATGTTGGTCTGGGTCTCTGAGTTTATCCTATGTGAAGTCCATTGACATTCTTAGATTTATAGATTCATATCTCTCATGAAATTTGGGAAGTTTTTGGCCATTATTTCTTCATATGTTCTTTCTTCCCTTTTATTTCTTTCTTCTTCTGGGACTCACATGATGTGTATGTTGTTGTTTGATGGTGTTCCACAGGTCTTTTAGGTTTGGTTCATTTCTCTTCATCCTTTTATCATTCCCCTCCTCAGATTCTATACTTTCAATTGTCCTATCTTCAAGTTCTCTGATTCTTTTTTCTGCCTGCTCAAATCTGCTCTTGAGCCCCTCTAGTGAATTTTTCATTGCAGTCATTGTACTTCTCTACTCCAGAATTCCTGTTTGATTCATTTTTGTAACTTCTGTTCCTTTATAGATGCTCTCATTTTGCTCATATATTGCTTTCCTCATTTCCTTTAGTTCTTTATCCACGTTTTATTTATTTTGTTCTTTGAGCATATTTTTTCAAGTGTAAATAATATGTATTTCATTTTGTGTGATTGCTGCAATCATTTCAAAGCAATAATAACTGGATTCAAATGCAGTATCATTCCAAACAGTCAAGTGTGTTCCAGAATGTCTGACAGCTCTATGACATAACAGCATTGATGTAGAATTGCCATTTTATTTATTTTTTTTAATTTTTATTGGAGTAGAGTTGATTTACAATGTTGTGTTACCTTCTGCTGTACAGCAAAGTGAATCTGTTATATGTATACATATATCTACTGTTTTTCAGATTCTTTTCCCATATAGGTCATTACAGAGTATTGAGTAGAGTTCCCTGCGCTATACACTAGGTCCTTATTAGTTATCTCTTTGAGCATATTTAAGATAGTTGTTTTAAAGTCTTTTTCTAGTAAGTCTTATGTCTGGACTTCCTCAGGTATGGTTTCTATCACTTTATTTTGTTTATCTGAATGGGCCTTACTTTCCTATTTCTTTGTACACCTTTTGATATTTTTTAATTGTTGAAAATGGGAAATTTCAATATTGTAGTGTGATAACTCTTGAAATCAGATTCTCTCCCTTCCCTAGGGTTTTCTTTTTGTTGTTGTCATTTGTTGAAAGCTACCATAGTTATTTTGTTTAATGACTTTCTCAACTATTTTTTTTTTTTTTGGCAGTATGTGGGCCTCTCACTGTTGTGGCCTCTCCTGTTATGGAGCACAGGCTCCGGATGAGCAGGCTCAGCGGCCATGGCTCACGGGCCTAGCTGCTCCACGGCATGTGGGATCTTCCTGGGCCGGGGCACAAACCCCTGTCCCCTGCATCGGCAGGTGGACTCTCAACCACTGTGCCACCAGGGAAGCCCTCAACTATTTTTATGTACTATATTCATTGTTTTGTGTGGTCATTGAAGTCTCTCTTCCTTAGGATGTGTTCAGTTAATATTTTGACAGAGATTTTCTTGAATGCCAGGAGCTAAGAAATATAAAGAATAAAAAACATACAAAAAATCCTCAAAACACAAAATACTTCTATTTCTTGCAGACTTTCTCTGTGCAGGGACATTCCTTCCACACTTAGCCAGGCTTGAACTGAGCTTGGGGATCAGCCTTAGTTGAAAGCTTTATCTTCTTCAGTCTCTACTGAGCATGCATACGGCTTTCTAAATTTCCCTGTATATACAGTTCCTTTTGAGTGTACTAATTCCCCAAAGAAACTCCACAGTTTTGTCTCCTGGGCCTTAGGTGGATTATTTTATATTTTGTCCCCAGGCATCTGTGGGCTGTTATTTCAGCTTGTAGCATTTTTGAGCAAAGCCTACCACTTTTCTAGTGTTACTTCTGAGTTATTTGAAACAGAGCTAATTGCCATTCCTTTGTCCTTCAGGTATCCTCCAAATGAGTTAGAACAGACATATACAATAATTTGTGAATAAGGCCTATTCTGCTTCCTTTGGATCCAGGGACCAGGATCCCACACTAGGAATTCAGATTTCCATCTTTACGACTGCCACCATGCTGGGAAGGTAGTGGGTCAAGGTCTAGTAAAAATTCCATAAGCTTTCCTATTGTATCAAAGTTGCCTTTTTTCTTGATTCAGTGTTTACTTGATGGCTCTAATGCTTTGACTGTTTTCCAGAGTTCTGACAAATTTGGTTCTGACAATTTCTGGTTATTTTATGATGTTTCTTTGGTGAAATGAAAGCTTGGATCTGCCTACTGTGCCATTTTTCTGACATTACTCACCTAACGTAGTCCTTTCTGAATCTCAGACTTTCCTGTATTTGTTCAATAAGGTCCCTTTCAAACTGGCCCATGAGTTCTTTTAACATGACCCTAATAGTTTTTGATAGCATTTATATTATCTTGTATGATAAAACATGGCTGACCTAGAATCAGCTATTTCTCTAAGATGCCGTAATGTCTTTTGATGGAACACAGTATTTCAAGTCCACAATTTGTGTGTTAGACAACTTGTTACTACTTGTTTGGCCAGTGTTTCTAGGCCTTTCCCATGTATAGAGATGGCAAAGATAGATGGCTAGGTAGAAAGAAAGAAGGAAGAGAGGGAGGAAGGGAGGGGGAAAGAAAGGAAGGAAGGAAGGGAGGAAGGGAGAGAGGGAGGGAGGGAGGGAGGAAAGAAACCTCATGAGTTCATATGTATACTTCCAATTCCAATTCAGGGCTACAGGGTTTTTACTTAACCTCTCCTGCTTATCTCCTTTCTTCTATTCCACATCCAGTTTCAATTGCTATTCTCAGCTTACTCTGCTGTGTTTCCAGTAAACCATTTTAGGCTATGTTGGGGCTCTTCTGTTCTAAGGTCCATGAGATACCCTGTTGCTTCCCTCTACTTTATTCTACATGTCCCCTGATATCATGCTAGTTCTGCATGTTGATATCTTTCCTGCTCATCTGCTGGTATTTTGAGGTTGTGAGGGTATCTTATCACCTATGTTGCTCATGAGTTTTTAATTTTGATATCTAGTTGTCCTGTCTGCTTTTATTGTAGGATTCAGGGAGATTCAAAAGTATGCTGCTGTTTCCACTATCTCCCCAAAATTCTTTCCTTTTATTACCATTTTAGATGTTGCCAAATTGACCTACAGAGACATTAAGTGACTTTGTTAATGTTACAGAGTAATTAGCAAAGCCATAATTAAGCCCCTGCAACTTAAGTAGAGCCTAGAAGTTTAACCTCTACTCCATGCTGTCAGATCAAGAAAGTACATTTTATCATTACCTGGAGAGAGTACACTTTTTTACCTGTCCCATGATTCCTGCCTAGGACTTTATATAAGGGAACTTCTGCTTCTCTTTTGTGTGGTAAGGGGGATATGGAGAGTTATTTTGGAGAGAATATTTCCAGTTTATCTTCTAAATCCTACACACTCCTTCCCAAGAACTTTGTTTTAACCAGAATACAGAATAAATATATTGAAAAGACAATGCAGGCTTACCTCAATCTCTCTCCCTCCTCTCTCCTCTCTCTCTTGGACCTCTGTACTCAGACAAGGTGAATTTCATATGTGTTTGCAGTCTTTATGGGATAGGCATATCAGTTCTAGTGGCTGCCAACTACTATTCTACTTTTATGATTTATTTACCTGGCTTGATAAATCATGCCTGCCCTTTAGTGGAGTTCATTATCTTAAAATTTGGGGTGATGAGGGAGTAGGAAGCCCAATTTTAGCTTTCAAATCAAATCCAGTTTTCAAATCTAGATTTACTATGGATAAAGCTAATTATTTGAACCCCATTTGGCTTCTTGTGCCCATTCTCAATCCAGAATAGTGATAAATATTTGTCACCTGAAATGTAACCATTACCAAATACAGCATCATAGAGTCTTAGTTATTGAGACAATCTTCACTCTTGTCCAACCAATTTTTTGATAATCAAGTGCCTGTACACCAAATTCAGGTAACTATCTAACTTCTCGTGATCACCCCTGATTATATGGCTATATCTTGGATCAAAACGACTAGCTTTAACTTGCCAAGTCCTTATTCCTTTGGCCTATTTTCTTAATAAGTGTAGAAGTAGTATAATGTGATGGTTAAGAACCTGAATGTTGTGTCAGACACATTTGGAACCTTGGGCAAGGTATTAACCTTGTGTCTTTATCATGAAAATGAGGCTAATAGTAGCTTCCTAGTGATGTTCTTATGAGGTTTAAATTAGATCACGTATGAAAATCTCATAGTAGTTTTCAAAGTAAGGACTCAAATATGTTGATTCCCTTCATTCTTACTAGGCATGTTCACTTGGTTGGTTTACTTAATACACAACTCTCTATGTTAGGTATTAATCTTCCTGTGGACCAGGATCATCAGCATTATCTATGAGCATATTAGAAATGCAGACTCTCAGGCCCCACCCAGGCCTACTGTATTAAAATCTGCATGTTAAGATCTCCAGGTGATACCTATGCACATTAAACTGCTAGAAGCACTGCTCTAATTGACTATGATATGCTGCCTCACCCTTTAAGGAGATACCAACCTTAAAAAGAATTAACTGAATTTGTGGAAGAGTAAAGGAGCCAGAGGCTGATGGAAATATGTAACACCTGTAGGAAGCTTGTAGCCAAGAAAGAAACTAGATTGAAACTGAAATCGACAAGCAACACCAAAGACGAGAGTAGGGTAGGCTTCATTTCTGAAAGTGGTGACGGCCAGGCCATGGACATGGAGGTAGAATCAACAGCAGCTCCAGGTCCAAGCTAGACCAGAACACAGGTGGGGTAAGGAAAGCGATATATCAAGTTACCCAGAGCAACTGAGTGCTCTGTTGCCTTGAGGGGCACCTGGATATCTCAGCTGGAAATTGACTACCTCGATGGATCTCTCCCAGAAACTCCAGGACAAGGCAGAGGCTGTTCTGTGGTTGTATATTCATTTCCTTCTCACTGTGAGCATGGGACTTATCACCAGGCAGCAGAGGAGAGAAGAAGAAGGAGGTCTGATAAAGTAAGAAACCCTAAGACCAATGTAGAGAGCTTAATCCTAATAGACGGTTCACTGTTACCCTGGGTTTTGGTTTCTAGGTGGCAGTAAATGAAGGTTATATAAATGTAAATTGCTTGAAATAAATGTGCCATCACTCAAGGCATGGAAATCTTTGTTAAATGGGAATTTCCATCACAATATTATTCAAGTTATGGTTACTGTGACATAAGAGCTCTAATGGCTATACTTTATGGTGATGGGAAGCACTGATGTATGGAGTATACGGTATATGGGTAGCTGAATCACAGTAGGCTGTGGTCTTTTAGTCTATAGTTGTAAATGTTTGCAACAGACAAGGCTTCCATGTAGCCTAAGCAGTCAGTTGTGAACATGCTGAGGTTGCATCTGTGCTTGGAAGGACCCTTATACCGAAAGATGTTTTTTTCAATCTGCTTGCTGATGACACAGTCCTTTAGCTGGAGAGAAAGCTCCTTTTTTCTTTTTTTTTTTTTTGCGGTACGCGGGCCTCTGTTGTGGCCTCTCCCGTTGCGGAGCACAGGCTCCGGACGCGCAGGCTCAGCGGCCATGGCTCACGGGCCCAGCCGCTCCACGGCATGTGGGATCTTCCCGGACCGGGGCACGAACCCGTGTCCCCTGCATCGGCAGGCGGACTCTCAACCACTGTGCCACCAGGGAAGCCCGTTTAGCTGGAGAGAAAGCTTCTTGTTCCTCAATTAGAAAAATGCTATGAAATGAAATTTTTTAAAAAAAACAAAAAACAAGGAACAAAAGAAGTAGGGGAAGAGAAAGTCAGAGAGCCCAGGATGTGGGTGTTCAATGATGGGCAAGGGATTGAGTGTTACAATTTAGTTGGAAATAAGAGGGAAGGCCAGGGTGTGCGCATGTATGCACGTGCATGTGCGCACACATACACAGAGACTTCATCTTTTGACCTTGAGATGGACCTTTGTGTTGTTTTATTCATATGTCAAGACAGAGTTCACTGTAATTGATGAGTAAACAAGCATTGGGCACCCACTGAGCCAAGATCTATAGTACAAATGTTTTCCAACTTCCAGACACAAGTTGCCCTATGGACAAACCTCAACCTGGCACACAACCTATGTTCCGACACTTTAAGTGACGTCTGGCTTCCCAGGCCTTCAACAAGAGCTGATTTGATTGCTAAGCATTAAAACTAATAGCATAAGCTTGAGAGCTGAAATCCAAGGGCAATGGACCATTTAGAGTGGAGGAGAGGAAGGCAAGGAAAAAGAGTAAGCAGAAAAGTAAGGAGTATGGAAAAGGAGAAAAGATGAATAAAAGTGAGGAGTCAGAAACTATTCCAAGAGCCTCCTAAGACTTTGTCCATGAAAACTATTACCTCCCACTCTTTTCGTCTATTCCCTACCTTCTTCCTGGAGTGATGGAACAAAACTGTAAATGGAATCACGATGCCCCATTGCTTATAAATTGTGTTTCATTGTAATTGTAATAAAATTCTAGAGCATTCAATGTACAGTGTGATTTGAACTCTAATTATATATTCAACCTAATGTTCTATTTCTTTCACTCTTGCTAAGGAATATGGTTTTCTTTCAAGTCTTTGAAGATGCCAATTTCCTACCCCAGGCAAGAATAGAAATAGGAGAAAGAGCTGTTCATATAAACTGCTATCCACCCTTCAAGTCTTAGCTTAAATGTTCTTTATCAATGTTGCTGTTATTGTAACACTATTCCCACCTCTCCAATCTAGATTTGGACTTCTTATTATATAGTCTTAGAGCATCCTATAGTTTTCCTTTGTGGTACCTATCAGAATTATGAATTCTGTGAGCATATCTTTAATTCCTCTTTTCCCCACTAAACTGTAGGCCCCATGAGAAGAGGAAACAAGTTCCAATTATTCACTGTTACATTCTCAGCATCCAGTCTAGTACCTGGCTCAAAACTTTGAATGAATGAATGAGTATAGGGACTAGAGAAGAATAATTTACTTCCTATTTGCTGTGTATGAGTTAGGAAGTTTGTAGTAAAGAATATAAAAATAAATAGGTACTAGGAAACTGTCATGCTAAAAAAAAATCCTCTCTCCCGAGGTCCTAAGTACCTTCATGCTAACTTACACCCTCCTAAATTTGCCCTCTTCTTAGTTCAGCCCTACCACTTTAAGTGTTCAGTATTCTGAAGGTTTTATCCCACTCTATCACTTTTTCCATTTACTGAAATCATAAGTTCCCTAAAGAGCTCTACATTACTTCTTATAGGGCATTTTCCGTCTGGGATCTCCAGTGAAGCTGGAGAGAGAACAACAGGAAAATAGAGGGCAGCAGAAGGTACCTGAGGGGCATTTGTTTGTATGGATTGATTTTGTGTTCATTGACAGTTTCCAGGTCAACTGTTGCCATAGACCAGGGTTACAAACTTTTTCTGTAAAGAACCAGATAGTAAACGTTTTCAGCTTTGTGGGCTATGTGTTTGTTCTCTGGTACAAGTACTCAGTTCTGCTCTTGTAATGGCAAAGCAGTCATAGACAATACCTAAATGAATAGGTGTGGCTGTGTTCCAATAAAACTTTATTTACAAAAACAGACAACAGTCTGGATTTGGCCCACAGGCCATGGTTTATTCACTCCTGCATCTAGAGAGCTATTGGTCAGAGGTAGGGTGCCTTGCCTTATCACCTAGTACCTGTTTTAGACACTCCTCAGGTTAGAGGGCATCCCCTAAGAAAGAATTCCTTAGTGGAAAGGTGTAATGGGAAATAGCGCACTTAGAACACAGCTGTCAGGCCTTTCTTCCCTTCTGACACCAGTATTATAGATGAGTAGTGTGTGAGTAGGAGGAGTCGTTAATCTATTGGTACCATTTGAAACCCTGTCCTTTCTACAGCTAGTGTAATTACAGATAACATGGTACTACATTAATATAGCAAGGGATTTGATCTTTTTTATCTCATTTTTTAATGAATTGGATTTCTAGAGAACCAAGCAATACTTGAAACCCCTCAGGTATATCACAAGCTTGAGAAAAAATATATGCAATTTACTACTGCCTTTCTTTCCTGAAGGAGAGGAAAGGATATGAAATTGTTTGGTTAGGGTGGAGCTCCATGAGGAATGAAAGCACATTCTAAGGGAGGTTACAGAAGATGAACCAGTTCAGAAGAAGCTGGTGAGTTTGTCTGGGGCCATATGGCATAAATTGACATAATTGAATCTATATATTACTCTCAGCTCTGAACCAGATATTGCCCCTTAAAAACAGGCACTAGATAATTCAGGAGATAGACCTTTCCCAAGTAGTATTATCCATGAACAAAACTCTCTCTACTCCTCTTTGCTAGGTACTGCAATATCTTCTCTAACAGATTGTTTGGGGCAAAACCAATACAACAAATTTAAAATATTAATACAACTTCTTAATTGGGTATTTACATCCTAGTTGGATGAAGAACTCTGGGCATTCTGACTTTGAGTGGCAAAAATCAGGTTGGGATATATATGGTCTGCTTCTAGTCAAATATAGCTCAGTTCTTAAGGAAGTAGACTCTGAAATCAGAGTCTAGGTTCAACTTCTGGTTTCCCTCATTTAGTATGTGACTTTAGACATGTTATCTAAGCTCTCTGGACCTCAGTTTCTAAAACTTTAAGATGAGATAATGTGTGGGAAGTACTTAGTTCCCTACCTGACGCACAGCACTCAACATATTAGCTATTATTATTTTCCTCTTTACTTTCCTGACCTATTGCCAAAATGAATGTGAGAGTGTGTAGAATGGTGAAAAGCGAGCAGTTTCAGAATCAGATAAATCTGAGTTTAAATACTGATTCAAAGACTTATTAGCTGTGTGAGTATGGATAGATTACGTACATTAGTTTATCTAATCTCAGTGAACTTCAAGTTTCCCTGTCTGTAAAATGGGGATAATTTCACAAACATAATATATGAATAATAATTGTTTGTGAAGATTCAATCTTACTAATGTTAGTTGTCTCCCCAACACTCTCTGGACCTCAAAATTGTTTTAACAGTAGAATCTATTTTGTCTCTATATTCTGAGTTCTCCATACCATCCTGCATATACTGTAATGCCTCCTTGTCCCTCTGGATTCCTGCTATGGTGTCCTACCTTAATTCTTCCACCTTCAGAACTCTGGAGATCTGAAACCTAAGGGAACAGACTCCAAGGATGGTGCCCTCTGAGAGGCTAGACTAGGGACATAGAGGCAATCATTGTGAATAAACAGAGAGCTATAGAATGTACCTACTATGACTTAGGACTGAAGCAGTATCTTCCTTGGGGATTGTAATAAGGAATACACAGTCCTACATCCATGCCCAGCACAGGAGACATTCTCCTTTTCCAAGTCTGTGCAGCTGTTGGCAGGATGTTCTTCAAGGTTTTCCCAAAACCCCATTATACTTTTTTCCCATACTGGTTTAGAGTATCACCTTACAATAAATTATTTTCTTCAGCACCCCGACTGTACACTTCCAGGCTCAGCATTCCTGAACACATAAGAAAATGTTTCTATAGATGACCGTGTAAGATCCTAAAGAGCTTTCTGAATCATCAAAGAAAGATAAACTGAAATGAACTGAAAGGTTAATTTAAGCACATGGATTTTGAATTCTTAATCTGTATTAAGTGACTTGAGTTGTACTCAGATTTTGTAAATGTTGCTAAACCCTCTGTATTTGCGTGACAAATGTACACAATATTCATTTAACTGAAGCAGTCCATTACTGCTGGACTGCTGGAAGACCAAGAATGGGCTGACTTAGATTGTTCTACTGTAACAATCTCTTACTAAATAATATTGGGCTTGATAGCAACCTGCTCTTACAATATATACTAAACAGAAGAACGCTTTCCCTGGAACAGAAGGTGGACCACTTTTACATGTGCTATTAAAGGGATATATTTACTCAGTGACTTTTAAAATCTCTGTGAATGAAATTTAGGTTTTTAAATATTCTACTGAAGCTTCCCTTATAATGGAAACTTCCTACATAAGTATATACACATGCACCTCTTTTGTATTGCATCATAGCTAAAATCTTTGCTTTCCACACCATTATCTGATCCCATCCTATTTCTCCAACTTTATTTCCCATGGCTACCTAGCAAAGAATCTAGATTTCATTAAAGTTCACTGACCCTAACATGTTGTGTTCATTCCTATTTTTACTCATATTGTTCTTTCTGCATGCAATGTCCTTTCTTCTTTTTCCCTCTGCCCAGCCAAATCTTAGTAATCTTTTAAGGCCCATTTCAAGATGCCTCCTCCAAGAAGCCTTCCCTGATTTCTATAACCTTCAGACATATTATTCCCTCTGTATGGAACATACCCTGCTTCTCAGATTCCTATGTCTTGTCATACATTTTACTACCTCAGGGTGGCCTTCCCTGCCACACCGGACAGCATCAGTTTTTCTTAAAAGTGGAACTATGGGTTATTTAGAAGTATAGTATTTAGTATATGAACATTTGTGGATTTCCCTGGATATCATTTTGTTATTAAATTCTAGTTTAATTTCACTATGGTCAATGAACATATTCAGTATGATTTTAATCATTTAAAATGTGTTGAGACTTGTTTCATGGCCCAGTATATGGTTTATTTTGACACATGTTCCATGTGCACTTGCAAATAATGTGTATACTACAGTTTTTCTATAACGTGCAGTGTTCTATAGATGTCAGTTAGGTCATTTTTGTTAATTGTTGTAGCAGATGCTGTCAGTGCCTCCCTCATCCTTAGGACACTACCATGTGCTTTGACTTACTTCATATTGCCCACGACTTACAACTCTATGACTGAGGGCTTTTCCAGAAAAGTGGAAGGTCATGCTGACCATGTGTACATTGTAGACCAGAAGTGCTAGAGACCTTATTTCCCTAGAGAGTAGCCCTGTAACTGATGACTCTTGGGAGTAGGTGTACGTGTATAAATTATCTAGGTCTATTACTCCTTGGGTGGGATAATACAGAGGAAGTGTTTGTTCATTTCTTTTAACTTTGTCTCAAAGATGACTGACAAGAATAAACTCCAGTGTCCACAGCAGCACATAGCAGTAGTTGGCTCTTCTTTCCTTTAACAGTTCCCCAGTCCACTACCAGTATTCCCTGGACCTCCCAATAACTAGCATTTAAATCCTTGCCTCCAAATCTGCTTCTCCAAACTAAGGCAATTTATTTATATCTTCTATATCCTCACTAATTTTTTATTCAGTTGTTTTATTATTTAGTGAGACAGGTGTGTTAATGACTCCTAATCTGATTGCAGGTCTGTACATTCTTCCCCTTCTGCCAATGTGTGCTTTATATATTTTTAACCTATATTATTGGGTGCATGCAAATTTAGAATTATCCCTTCCAGTTGAGTTGACATTTTATCATTATTAAGTTTGTCTCTTTATCTCTTACCCTTTTATTTTCTTTTTCTAAAAATTTTACTGAAGTATAATTGATTTGCAATGTTACATTAATTTCTGCTGTATAGCAAAGTGATTCAGTAATACATACATATGTTCTTTTTCATATTCTTTTCCATTATGGTTTATCACAGGATATTGAGTAGAGTTCCCTGTGCTATACAGTAGGACCTTGTTGTGTATCTATTCTATATATAATAGTTTGCATCTGCTAATCCCAAGCTCTCAATCCATCCCTCTCCCTCCCCACTCCCCCTTGGCAACCACAAGTCTGTTCTCTATGTCTGTGAGTCTGTTTCTGTTTCATAGATAAGTTCATTTGTGTCACATTTTAGATTCCACATATAAGTGATTTGTGGAATCTAAAAGATTTGTCTCAAATATTTGTCATATTTGTTTTTCTCTTTCTGGCTTCACTTAGTATGATAATCTCTAGGTCCATCCATGTTGCTACAAATAGCATTATTTCATTCTTTTGTATGGCTGAGTAATATTCCATAATATTCCATAGTATGTGTGTTTGCATACATATATATGTGTGTGTGTGTGTGTGTGTGTGTGTGTGTATATATATATATATATATCTCACATCTTTATCCATTCATCTGTCGATGGACGTGTAAGTTGTTTCCATGTCTTGGCTATTGTAAATAGTGCTGCTATGAATATAGGGGTGCATGTAGATTTTGAGGAACCTTGATACTGTTCTCCATAGTGGATGTAGCAATTTACATTCCTACCAACAGTGTAGGAGGGTTCCCTTTTCTCCACACCCTCTCCAGCATTTGTTATTTGTAGACATTTTAATGATGGACATTCTGAGCAGTGTCCTCTTATTTTCTTAACTTACCTTCCTTTGGGTTAGTTGTATGCATGATGTATTTTTTGACTCTTTACTTTCATGTTTTATATTTCCTTATATTTAAGGTATGTCTCTGGTAAGCAGCATGTTATTTGAGTTTTATTTTCATTTTTAGAGTGACAATATTTGTCCTTTATTTGGAGTCTTTAGTCATTTATATCGAATGTAGTTACCAATGTATGTGGGTTTATATCTACCAATTTACCGTGTACTTTCTTTTTGGCCTATCTTGGTTGTTTCTTTCTCCTTTTTTGGATTCTTTTGAATTAATCAAATATTTTAAAAATTCTATTATTTCCTTTATTGCCCTGTTAGTAATAAATACTTCATATCATTTAATGGTTGCCCTAGAGACTGCAACATGCATCCTTGTCTCATTAAAATGTGATCTAAATTAGTGCTTTTATTACTTCCCAAACATGCAAGGACCTTTCAATATTTTAAGTCTATTCACACTCCTCCTACATTTTGTGATATGTTGCCAAAAAATTTGATTCTACACCTATTTAAAACCATACAATTTAGCATTATTATTTCTTTAAATGCTCAATATCCTTTTAAATTTACCCTTTTTGGAGTTCATCATTCTTTTCTGCATTACTGTACTTCTACCTTAGATCATTTCCCTCTCATAAACATTTCCTTTTTAGTATGTTTTAGTGAAAATTTGCTAGTAATTAATTCTTTTAGCTTTTGTTTGTCTGAAGATGTTTTATTTTGCCTGCATATATAAAGATATTTTCACTCTAAATTGTATCATGAGTTTGCATTATTTGCCTTCAGTCCTTTAAAGAACTCCTATTTTATTCTTTCTTTAGTCTTTTCTGTAAGAAAAATTAGCTATTAGCCTTATTAGTGCTTTTTGGAAGGTAATGGAACTTTAAAAATTCCTTTGTCTGATTTTAGCATTTTTTTGTCTTTGATTTTTAGAAGCTTACCATGATGTGCTTTGTGTGGATATATATATACATACACACACACTACACACACACACACACACACACACAGACACACACACAACACATACGTACACATTGCTTGGGATTCGTGGATATTATCTTATCTATAGTTGATGGTGTTCATCACTTTTGGAAAACTACTGGCTGATATTGTTCCAAATATTCTTCTGATCCATTTTCTCTCTTTTCCTCTTAGATTCCATTTACACATTTAATACACCTTTTATATTTTTCTTTTTCTCTCTATGCTTCATTCTGTACATTTTCTACTGACTTACCTTCAAGTTCACTATTGATCTACTCTCTTCTATATGATTCACTGTTAAACCTATCAAATTATTAATTTAGGTTACTTAAATTTTTAATTGTTAATTCATTTTAATTTATATTTCTAAGATTTCAATTTGATTATTTTTATTATTTATTTCTGTGAAATTTTCTATATTTTTGCCTATATTCTTGAAAATATTCATCATAGTTCTTTATAAGTTTGTGTCTTATAACTTCAATATCTGGATCACCATTGGGTCTGTTTCTATTGACTGCCTTTTCTCTTGGATTTAAGTCCGTTGGTCCTGTTTCATGTCATGCCTGTTAATTTTATACTGAATACTAGTCATTATGCAAGAAAAATTTAGAGGCTCTGGATCTCATCATTTTCCATTAGAGAGAATATACTTTCCTTCTTACAGGAAGATAGAGTATGGCTAAATTGCCTTGATCCTGTTGAGGCTGGTCTATTTACATTTTGTCCTTTCTCTGGGACACATCCCTTTCAGAGTCTTACTAAAAAGCCTTGATCATTTACCAGGGTGCTTCTTCCTTTGTAGGCTCTAACGTCTATTTTTTGTCTCCTTAGTGCCATGACACTGCTGGAATCTCTGCTTAGCCTTTTCACCTCTTACAGCTACTTTTGGTTTGGTTTCTCAGAATAATACTCCTTACAAGTAAAGCTTGGAACTTATAAAACTGCTTCAAGGGAAAATTGTGTGTAGAATGTTAGACTCACTTTACTGTGGTTCCCTTTTCTCTGAAATATTGGCCCTTAGATTATGGCTTTTTTGGTAGCCCTAAATGCTAACATTTGTTTTCTAAGCCCAGTGAGACTGCTGCAAGCTCAAGAAATCTGCGTTCTGTTAGCCTTCATGCTCCTTGAAAGAATTGTAGAATGCCTTAAAAGGGATAAGAGCCACAATTTTGGGATTTACTTCAGTGTGCCTTCATTCTCACTTGACCTTGATATATCAAGTCTGTCTGCCTTGGGTATACTCTGATGTCTTTGAACAGCTCTCTGTGTTTTATATATATACTCCAATTTGTTTCCATTCTCTCTGTGAGCTTGACTCAAGTCTTGGCTACCTTGGGTGTGCTTTTATGCCTTCAAATCACTCTTTTTATTTTTAAATAGCATTATATTTTTTCTTGGTGAAAGGGGTTGTCTGATACCTACATCTAACTCAGAAATAAACTTCTGGTACCTTCATTTTGAAGTCCCTTCTTGCTATTTATAGAAGTATATGTTAACTAATTTCTTTTATATGTTAACTAATTTCTTTTAGGACTTTGAAAATCTCATTACACTGTTTCTGTTGACAAGTTATCCATATTGTTGCTCCTTTGATGCTAATATGGCTTTTTCTCTGGCTGGATTTAATATTTTCCCTTTGTCTTTGGTTATTAGTAATTATCTTATGACATGTCTAGGTGTTCTCTTAATTGTATTCTTATTCCTGGCATTAATAGTGGTTCTTGAATCTGTGGCTTAATGTCTTTTATCAGTTTGGAATATTTTCAGACATAACTTCTTCAGTATTATTTCTACCCAATTGTCTTTCTCCTCTCCAATCATGCATTTATATATATATATATATATATATATATATATATATATATATATATATTTTTATATATATATATATATATAGAGAGAGAGAGAGAGAGAGAGCATATATATGTATACAACATATATAATATATATAGTTATATATATTGGGTATATATATCATATATATGTTATATATTATTATATATAATATTATTCATATCATGTAATATATATACATGTATAAACAATCATATATATGATTATTCCATCATATTCAATATTTTGATAGTGTATTTTCTGTATTTTCATTTGTAGCACGATAATTGTGGATACAGGTTAAAAACCAAAAAATCCAGTAGATATAGCACCTTCACCCTATCAGGGAGCCCAAGAGATATGCAAGTATATACAGTATTGGTTGGTCTGTCATGCACGTAGGGCATTTACAGCTTCCAAAGATAAGTACCAAGATGTGTGTAAATCCCTTTGACACAAATATATTATTGCCTTTGTTTTTAACTGCTGAATATCATTCTATTCATGTAGGCCCAAGTCCTAAATGCCAACTCACATCTCTTCCAATCCAAGTGCATTCTCACATAGTGAACAAGGTAGATATAGACACAATATTTACACAGCTCTATAATTTCCAAGATCCAGGCCTGATGTGTTAAGCCTTTACTCACATTCATTTCTTTTTGTTTCTCTGTGCTTCAGGATGAACATTTTTCTGACTAACCTCCAATTAACTATGTCTTTCTTCAGTTTTGTCTACTGTGCAAAGTAGAGAAAAAACAAATTTTTTTGAGTTCTTTCAATTAGTGTATCTCTAAATTCTAGAACTTCTATATGGTTTTTGTGGGGAGTTTTTGGTTTTTTTTATAATTTTTTTTGGCCATGCTGCATGACATGTGGGATCTTAGTTTCCTGACCAGGGATTGGTGCCCCCCTGCAGTGGGAGCATGGAGTCTTAACCACTGGACCATCAGGGAAGTCCCATATGTTTCTTAATTTTTAGTTTCTAGCTTTCTGACAAGTTTTGTTATTTATTTGAAATTCTTCAACTATAATAGTCAGAATTATTCTATAGCCCTTGTCTGATAACTTCAACATATGAATATCCTGTTTGTCTGTTTGTAGTGTGTATTTTTTCTTTAATTTCTCACATCCTTTATTTGTGCAAGGTTGGGTATATTTTATTCAAGGCCAGAGAATTATGTATAAGATTTTAGATAAATTTGATGTTCTAGATGATGTTCTCTTCCTCCAGAGATGATTTAATTTTCATTCTGGCAAATAGTTGGGTGAAGGCATTAGCAATTCCAGATTTCCTTAATCCATGAAGGTTTGAGTGTCTTTGTGATGATTTGTCTATTCTAGTAGCGTAGCAGTGGAATCTAGACCTTCAAATTCCCAACTGAAAACCTTAGATGTCTAACAGGAATCCTCTTTTTTATTACTCCTGAACTACAATTTATAGTTTTTATAGTATATAATAACTATGAAGAAATATATATATATACATGTATATATATATATATATACACATGTTATATAGAACATATACTCTTTGTGTGTAATTTATATTACATTATATTATTTTATATAAAATTTTTATTTTTATGTTTTATTCAGATTATTTTTGGTGTCCTCAGTAGATGGATTGGTCTGAAAGTAACTGGTCTGCCACCATCAGAAACATAAGTCTACCAAAGACTAACGAAGTAAAGCTCTATAAGGGTTGCATAACTACAAACAAACCTGGAATTCAAGAAAATTTCAGGGTGAGTAAAAAAATAAATTTCACAAAGCCCTACTTATATTACAGTTATTTAAAATAGTCAACTGTTTACAAATAAGGTATTTCATTGTATGAAAGTGTTTATATTTTGAAAATATTGGTTGATGAATGGTACATACTTTTTAAAAACACAATTTTTAAAATGTTTCCATTTGGCTCTTTTTATATAATTACATTTTAATTTTTTCTGTGCATATGTGAGTGAGAAAATATGCTTATTCATCAGTGAATTCTGGAGCACTTCTCATATGCAATGTGTAATGCTAACTGTGCCTATAAACTGACTATTCCTATAGGACATCCTGCTATTTAGGGCATAAGCCCAAAGGCTGGGAGCTACTGCATACCTACTTGCCAACAATTAAAATAAGTTGCTAAGTACCTAGGAGGGAATAAAGAGATTTACACTTACTAATATTATAAAATCTAATCATAAAAGTAAGTGGCATAGCTGATCACAGATTAGGATATTATTTTATTTTCATGTAGTAGTTCAAAGCAAGCCTGGTTCACCTGAGGATTTGACTAATTACTACAGCCTCATTAGACCAGTGATATTCCACCTAGCCCTTTCAGATATGCTATTTATAACTCCATTATGGAAATTCAAAGGATAAAATTTAACATAGAACAGGTAATACCCCCGTTATAATTTCTTTATTCAACATACATTTGTTGAGTACCCATAATAACACAGGTTTTTATGTGAAGTGCTATGGCTACAAACATATGACTCTGTTTTCATGTTATTTGAATATAAAAAAAATAAAAATCATAGGAATAGATGAGTTTTCATGGAGTCCAGGCTGAGTAGAAAGGAAAGTGAAGCCAGAAATAGTTTGATTATCTGGCAGAAAACATGGGGGTTAACAAACAATAACTATAAGTGACACTGAAGGAAGTTGGTTAGGCAGGAATGATGGTAAAAAAGCTGGAATAAGAGGAAGTTTTGGTTTACATGTGGTATTGGAGTTTTAGTTTTTAAGAGGTGGCATAGTTCCTGATAATCATTTGGTATCCAATAAATGGTCATGGGAATAGGTGTCACATGTCGATTGATTGTGATTTTAAGGAGTCAAGAAAGCCTAAGACCAGGGTTTTGGATTCATGAACAATGAAAATATTGAGGTTCTACAGTCCTAAGATGAAAATGTGTGGTAGTAGCTGTGATACAGGTAGGAAAGAACAGATGGGAAAGAACAGATGAGAATGATTGACCAGGTATCAGGCCACAAAGGGACAAAAGTGCTTACATAAGGATGAATGAATAATCATGTGGAAGTGGTAGTGTTAGCAGTGGACTTTCAGAAGATAGCAATTCATGTCTGTCATATTCTCACCACAGAATATCCAATTTAAGACCACACTCAAAAGAGCACAGGAAATCAGCAGACCATTATTTTCATCTCAGGTCTGCCATCTACTACTGTGAGGTGACCATATAATTGATAATCAAAACTGAGGAAATTTGGAGAGTGAAAAAGAATGCTGTTAAAAATTACACCAAAACAACAGATGTAAACTGGGACTGGCCAGGGCAAAAAGGTACATATGTTTACCCTATGGGCAGTTCATATTGTTTCACTTGTAAAATGTGGACAATATCTACTCTAAGACAAGTGTGTGAAAGTATTGAACCCCATTAGTGAGTGCTCAAATAACATTTGTCAAATTGAAATATTTTGTCCTGTCTTGCCCCAGGAACTGTAAGTTCATTGAAGTCAGAGGATACAGCTATTTTTTCTTTGCAACCCCACAATAATTAGTACAAAACTATGCATTCAGTGAGAATCCAATAAGTTTAACTGTGATTCTGTTTTTGTAACTTTATTTGGATCCCACTGCAGTTTACTCTCATGCCTTGATTATTTTGAAGACAAAACTCATCCTTAATATAGGTAAGAAAATAGGGGTGGGAAAGTTTTACAAATTAGCAAATTCAGGTAGACTGTGTTATGAAAGCAAGGTTCTGAAAATGAAATTCAGGTTTGTATTAGTGCCTCAGGATCTGGAGTTCAGCCAAGTCTTTTTCATTCAATCTTATGAAGGGCTCTTCTGCCCTGTGGGCACTAAAACTGTTTGGTCTCAAACAGATGGAAGTACTTTGGGCATGACTCTGACTTCCATTTTGCCAGTTCCTGGTGCTACTTAACCTAAATGCAAGAAGTCAAGGACAGGCTTAAAGTTTCTCTCTTAGATGATACAGAAATTTGGTGCAGGCAAACTTAGGGTTAATACTTGGCACCGATCTTGTCTAGATACTTGGCATTTCAGTTACCCTGGTGACTTAAACACTTTTCTTGAGACACAAAGGAGGAGGCATATTTTTCGTCATCCCTTTGGTAAACATATAAGAATTAATTTAATGCTTGAATTACTTTACCATCCTCAGTGACTGTTTCTCATTCTCTTCTAAAATGGTCTTTCTTCATCCATGGCTGATCTCTTATCTGAGGCTGCCTGCTTCAAAAGTGACTTGACAGCTTACATCACTTGTTACACTAACCTCAGATTATTTTTGTTTTCTCTCCTGCCCTATGGTTCTCCTTATTTTGCTCTTTCAGAATTCTTCCATTACTTTTTTGATAATGAATGTAAAATTTTCAAGCTTATATTGGTTGTCTTACTTAAAATATCCTATAATCATAATAGAATCATGGAGGTTGTAAACAGAATTGGAAGGAACCGTAAAGGCCATATAATCCAAACCCCTTCTCCTCCTCCAAAAATTTGAATCCTCTCTGCAACATTCCTGATATATCTTTACATCAAATGCTTCCCATTACTTGAGAAATTTCATCAACATCTACTTCTTGATGTATCTCATTTCATCTTTAGGCTGGTATGACTATAAATAGTTTTTTCTTTTACTGAACCAAAATCTGTAACTTTACCTATTGGTCCTTGTAAGCTCTTGGGGCTATATAGAAGAAAATAATAGTGGTCTTTAAGTATACACAGAAGAATTTATCGTGCCTTCTCTCAGGTAAATGTACTGAAACCCTTAGCATTTCTTTCTGCAGCATGGATTTAAGGTCTCCCTAGGGTGACCAACTTGGTTTCTTTTCCTAGTTTTAGCACTGAAAACCCTGCATCCTGTGAACTCCCTCAATCCCCAGCAAACTGGGATAATAAGTCTTTTAGTTTTAATTATCCTTGTCACTCTGCTCTGAATATACTCTAGTGTAGTGCTGCTCTTTTCAAATGCAGTGCCCAGAAGTAGACACAATACAACTCAACGTGGAACAGAATTTCGTATTATCCAAGACACTTGTCCAGTGGATTGCCAGAAAGACCTTATTTTTTAGTCCAAGTCTGACAATTGATGTGTAAACTATCTTTTTTTTTTTTTTTAGTATACCATAGTATGAAATGGCTAAATCTATCTAAGCAGTGGAATTTACATTTCTTCAAGCCATTTTTACTAACCCTCCAGTGTCTCTACTATCTTCACAGTATTTTATTTCCTCATAATACTAGGGAAAATAAATCTAAGAGTTTCAATGAAACACTGGCTATTTTTAGCTAGATATTTGGTGCTACTAGTAGAATTACTTTGACTGAACTTCCTAATTGTGTCTTCAGGATCAAGCTTAGCCTTTAATAACTTCTTTCAAAGCATTGTATGTATGCATATTTAGGGAAAAACCCTAGATTTCCATGGATACCAACATGTATGGGAAATACTAGAAAGAAAAATCAGGTCTTATGCCAGATTCTCATTAAGCCTATACCAGTGTGAATTGATCTTTGACTGGGTTGAACCTTTATAAACTGTTTATTTGCATGGTCATCATGAAAGCAAAAAAATAATAATCTAGATGCAAATGTAATATCATTGAAAGGTAGAAAGTACTGGATTATGTGCTTTTTTTTAAACATCTTTATTGGAGTATAATTGCTTTACAATGGTGTGTTAGTTTCTGCTTTTTAACAAAGTGAATCAGTTATACATATACACATGTTCCCATATCTCTTCCCTCTTGCGTCTCCCTCCCACCCTCCCTATCCCACCCCTCTAGGTGGTCACAAAGCACCGAGCTGATCTCCCTTTGCTATGCGGCTGCTTCCCACTAGCTATGTATTCTATGTTTGGTAGTGTATATATGTCCATGCCACTCTCTCACTTTGTCAAAACCTACCCTTCCCCCTCCCCACATCCTCAAGTCCATTCTCTAGTAGGTCTGCATCTCCATTCCTGTCTTACCCCTCGGTTCTTCATGACCTTTTTTTCCCTTAGATTCCATATATATGTGTTAGCATACGGTATTTGTCTTTCTCTTTCTGACTTACTTCACTCTGTATGACAGACTCTAGGTCCATCCACCTCACTACAAATAACTCAATTTCGTTTCTTTTTATGGCTGAGTAATATTCCATTGTATATATGTGCCACATCTTCTTTATCCATTCACCCGAATTTCCAGCTCACGTCCAGACTAGATTTATTTGTGATGTATTGAATTTGAAATTAAAAATCATCTATCATCTATACTCCCATTTTCATAGCAGCATTATTCACAAATAGCCAAGTTATGGAAACAACTTAAGTGTCCACTGACTGATGAATGGATAAAGAAAATGTGAATATGGAGAGCATTATGCTAAGTGAAATAAGCCAGCCAGAGACAAATACCACATGGTACCACTTGTATGTGGAATCTGAAAAAAAAAAAGGAAAAGGAAAAAAAAAGTCAAAATCCTAGGGAAAAAAAGAGTAGTAAAGTGGTTGACAGGGGCTGGGAATGGGGAAAATAGGGAAAGATTGGTAAAAGGGTATCAACTTTTAGTTATACGATGAATAAGGCCTGAGGGTCTAAAGTATAACATGGTGATTATAGTTGATAACTCTTTTGTATAATTTAAATTTGCTAAGAGAGTAGAACTCAAATGTTCTCAACACACAGAAAAAGATAAATATGTGAGGTGATGGACATGTTTACTAACTCGATGGGAAGAATCATTTCACAGTGTTTACATATATCCAATCATTGCATTGTACACTTTAAATATCTTACAATTTTATGTGTTAATTATATTTCAGTAAAGCTGGAAAAAAGTTAAGAACCATCTATCTACAAAGATCTAAAGCACAGGTTACAAACTGGCAACCTATGGCCCAGATCCAACTTGCAGTTGTGGACATATTTTTGTGAAACCATCTAGTAATGGTCTCCTCAATGTTTTAGTTTTTATATTTCATTGAATTAGTTACCAATAATAAAAAGGAGATTTCACATCAAAAAAATCTGGATTTCCGGGTTGTTTTGAAGAATTGTAGTATCTGGCAACACTTTGCACATATTTAGGACAGTGATCTGTTGGAAGTGAATAGTAGCTGCTGCTTTTATATGGGGCTTAACAGTTCACCATAATCCCTGCCACAGCCCATTTTTTCCTGTCCCCACTGGCTTCATTAGTTACACTACCTTTCAGACCCCTGTAGGCATTGGATATTGAAAATCCGCATCTAAATCCACATGTCTTTGAACTATTATTCTATTTTCCATATCTTCTATTTCACAAAATATGTGTTTTCTTAGCAATTCTTAGAGAAAACAAAAAAGGCATAGCAATTCCTTTTCTTGGAGATGTCTGTCATCTTATTGGGATGAAAAAATGTTCACACATTTGAGGCAATTATATAGTGTGCTTTAGATTGATTGAATTAATGGCCCTGATTTTTCATGTCTCCATGTGTCAACATTATTTGGCCGTGTCTTCTCATATTGACTTCAGTTGACCATGAAACTTGTTTTGGCCAATGATACATTAGAAAATTTGATGCAGTCAGTAGCTTGAAAAAGTACTTGGTGTTTCCACTTTTCTTTTTTCTTTGCCTTCACCATGATAAAATTCCCAGGATAGACTGCTGGATGATGTGGAACACATAGCTGGCCCAGTAACGGCTATTACCCTGGTTAACAGCCAGCCAACCTCCAAACATGTGAGGAAGCTCAGCTCAGACTAGAAGAATGGCCCAGATAAGTTCATTCTAAATCACTAGCCCACAGACTTGTGAGCTAACAAATGCTTAGTGATTTAAATCCCTGAGTTGGATTTGTTTTGTTATATAGCATTATTGTAGCAATAGATAATAAACAGAGAAATTTGTTCTTAGAGCTATTGTAATAAAAATCTAAAATATGTGTCATTGTCTTTGGGAAAGGCAGTGGGTAGAGACTGGAAAAACAGTGTTGAAAGAATGGAGGCTGAAAAATGGTGAGGAAGCTGCTATAGCAGCCTGGATAAATGGCAAACCATGTTATCTAGTGAAACATTTGGTAAAATGTGGTAACTTAGAATATAGAAAATATACCAAATTAGCATTTATACTTGAGTTAAGATATTGCCAGACAGAATGTTGAAAATGTCACCTGGCTCTTACTAGCTATGCATAATAAGATACAACAAGAAAGAGATGAGTTAAAGAACTGGCCAGTTTTTAAGTAAAATTTAGAGACTAACGGAACTCACTGGATTAGAAAAAAAATTTTTTTCTCATCTCTAGCCTCTCATGCTAGTAACAGATTAAATCCAGGGAGCTGCCAGAAACATGTGGTCTTAATACTAAAGACCAAAACAGTTTTGTAAGACTGTGTTAAGATATTTGATAGAATTAAGGAATTTCTAAGTAGACCCTCTCAACTAGACAAAAGTATTTCTACAAATCTTAAGGGTGTTGCCTTGCAACAGCCTGACATGTCTGAAGAAACACTAATAAAATTTAGACAAAGAGGCCTATCTCAAAAAAAATTATAACTGTGGCTTTTGCCAACAGAGTGGACTTGAACAATATTTGTATGAAGCCCAAAAAGTTTTAAGGGAGTTGTATGGGCGAAAGTGCAACCAGCCTGGATTAAAAGAGAATGAGATTGTATAAAGCTCAGAAAAGCACTGGGCCTTCAATATTCTGTGAGCAGGAGGTAGGATAAAAAGTTGCTCAGAAATTATATTTATAAATGCTCTCTTCAGAAGCGAACAAGCAGAATGGAAAAAGAATAGTATTTCAGAGAATAAAGTTAAAAGCCATGGAAATCAATGGACAGGTGATCCATTCTCATGAATCGTAATGGCACATAGTTAAGAAACATTGCCCACCCCTACTTTGTAGGGTTCTGGCTACATTTTTCCAGTGGGAAATGCTATATATGTATACCAGGGCTAGCTGCTTCCCACATTTTTTTTCCTTTTCTGAAATAGAGTATTTTTGAATCCAGTCCCTCTATCATCACTGAATGTTGGGTATGTGGGTGGCCAATAAATTTTCATTTTAATTCCTTGGTCTTTGTATCCTCATCAGAGGAGCCTTGTCAGCACCTGATCATCAATCATGAGATACTGGATTCTAGGCCTCATGATATGACTGAGTGAGACTTTTGAGATCCTGCGTTGGAGGAAAGCATATTTTGCATGTAGGAATGTTGTGAATAATTATTATAAGAGTGGAATATGATATATGGATTGCACTAATCGCCATCTATATCAAGCCTCCCCATATCATTGATCTTTGTAGACACCGGGCTTGTGAATTTCTTTGGCTAATTGGAAAGCAGAAAATTTGATGCAAGCAAAGGCTTTAAAAAGTGCTTGCCTGTTCCTGCCTCTTTTCTTGCTACTCTCCCTTTAACATGATGACATACATAGTTTCGACTGCTGCATGATGAAAGACATGTGTCCCTGACACCCCTATGACCCAACTATCAATCACCAACCACCAAACATGTGAGTAAGCCCACCAAAGACCAGAAGAACCATCCATCTGAGTACAGCTTAAATTCTCAACCCTCAGACTCCTGACTTAAATAAAGGCTTAGTACTTTAAAGCCCCTGAGTTTTGGGGTGATTTGTTACACAGCATTATTGTGGCAATAAATAACAGATAGAAGCAAGTTAGTGTATAATCAAGGGAGGGATAGAAGGAGAAATCTGTATCCTTTGGCAATCGATGCCCATAGATAATGAAGAACCCTCCTTTTTCTGAGCTACTGTATCTGATATGGGCACAATTCAGTAAGCCAGCTATTGGCAAATAAAGCCAAGTATGGCTTGATACTTTTAAAATATTAAAATAATTGTTTGATTTGGTTCATTTGATAAAAATTAAATTTGGCACACCCAAAGTCTGACCAAAGGCAGGATTTCATAATTCTGCTTTTAATAACTCTGAAAAGAGTTTTACAAAATAGTCTTTTTTTTTTTTTTTTTTTTTTTTTTTTTTTTTTTGCGGTATGCGGGCCTCTCACTGTTGTGGCCTCTCGCGTTGCGGAGCACAGGCTCCGGACGCGCAGACCTAGCGGCCACGGCTCACGGGCTTAGTTGCTGCGCGGCATGTGGGATCTTCCCAGACCAGGGCACGAACCCATGTCTCCTGCATCGGCAGGCGGATTCTCAACCACTGCGCCACCAGGGAAGCCCCAAAATAGTCTTTTATCCTATTTAATTTTAGTTAAAAAATTATTTATGACATTATGCTTCAGAAGAGGAGATGGCAGGGGAAGAGGGCATCAGCACCAAAATGCCCCCAATTGCTAAAACACAAAAGTAGACGTTAAGACTCTCTGGAATATAGGAACTCAGGTTCTAGCTCTATAACCATTTTTATGAGCTTTAGTTTTCTCATATGTTAAATGGCAATGATACTAATAACTTGAAGGACTGTCCTGAAAATAAGAAGTAATATATGTAAAGTACTTGACATATAGCAGGCATAAATCAATTATTAATATATTCTCAGGATTCTGTAACTTTGCACCATTTTCTCTTGAAACCCCGAAAGCAAAAGCTGTCTAGATAAAATATAGCAGATACAAAATGTCAGAAAAAACTTTCTTCACCATATAAATGCAGAACTCAGCTTACTTACTTTGAGGGTCCATCACATTTATGCTTGTTTTAAGGGTTAGACTCCATTACTGGAAGGGACTCAAATGAATTGGGGTGGTGGGAGAAACAGACACTTGGGTTTGAATCCCATCTTGGCCAACTTATTAATTGGGTAACCATGGGCAAATTACCTAACCTCCCTGAGCTTCAGTTTCTACATTTATACAGAATATAAATGCTGTGAATACTAATTGAGATAATCAATGTAAAGCATTAGCAAAAGGTAGGAAGCGATGTATGACAGCAAATATTGTTAATAATTACTCTTTGTCATCTTATAATAATACTGTTAACTCAATATTATGGTTTGAGTGATATTTTCTGCTTTGTTGTTGTATTAGCTATGACGCAGCCTGTGCTCTTTAATGGCTTTCTGAGAATTGGAACTCCTACTGGGAAATTTTCTAGCTTTCAAAAATCTTTTTACCTTCTGAATGCTAGTTCCTGTGAGCGTTTCCAAGGCAAAAATGGCAATTCAAGAGCAATGATAAGTGTACTTCTAAAATAGAATACACACCAGGCAGTTTCCTAGGACAGAACAGTATCCTGGTGAGAGCAGTTGGGCTGCTTAGGGGAACAAACGGTCAAATGCAACTCCTGAGGAAGTTCTGTAAGGCTGAGGGCAATAGCGACCACATGAGCTTTGTTCCTTGATATTTTTTTTAGTTTCCCAAAGTACTTGGCCCCTTTCTCTTGAATGTGGAAACTTTGTGCTTAAAAGTGAAGACCATCCTTGCCAAGATTATTAGCAATACTTTATGATTATTTAGCAGCAGTGTTCCACTACTTCTACTGTTTGGGAAGGGTCTACAGAAATTTGAAAGAGACATTCTCTCTCACAATTAATTCCTTTGTTTTTGTTTTTGTGTGGTGAACTCACTGTGCTTTCTTCCCTGTCAGCTTTATATCCCCATGTTGCTCAGCAAAAGGATATTCATTACAAATACAATTATAATCTATTATCAGTCTATATGAATCATTCAGGACATTTGCGCAGAGGCTTTCTACTCATTGGTTGGGGCAAGTAGCCAGAAATTGAGAAAAATATTTTACTTTCAATTGGTTCCACCCTGGAACTGTGTGCACAACAAAGTTGTGAGCATAGGAACTGCTGAGTTGGGAACCTGGAACTAGTGCTTCCTCTGTGTGTTCATGGGAGCTTTGCTTCAGGTATTTACCTTCTCTCCCCAACTATAACATAGGTCTCTAAAATGTAGGGGAAAAAAAGGTATAAAACATACATGTGTTTATTGTTCTGTAACCACCCCTCACAACTTAGAGCCTAACACATATCAATACATATTCATTAACTGATAGCTTATAAAGACCCAGAGCATTTATTATTAAAAAATACACTTTCCTCTTATGTGAAAAATGACCTATTTTGTCCTCCAAAATCATGACATCTATAATTTGTCAACACTATTATTATATAATAGCCATAATTAAATGTACCTATTATGTTCTAGGCACTATACAAGATAATTTATCTCAATGAATTCTCCAAACAACTCACCAACTAGTTATTATTATTCTCATTTTACTAATGTGGAAACAAATTCAAAGAAGTCGAGAGACAGAAGAAAGGCTTTGACCTTTTTTTTTCTGACTCCAGACCAATGGTCAGAGCCTGAAATGACATCTTATTCATCTATATGCTAGTGCTCCCATGAAACTAAGGAGCCTGCATAAACCTTCTTTCAAGTCACTTGCAAAGCTTCAGTTAGTGAGTGGACTTAATAAATATTTTACTTATTATCACCTTTCTAAGTGTTACTGCTGTGGTATAAGTGACTCCTCAGTGATAATAGCCTTTTCCAGGATATAAGAAGTTAGAGAATATGATGAGCTTCTGCCACTCTAGTTCTGCCCCAAGGCAACCATGATGCTTGTCCCAAAGTAATTGTTTGAGTGTACAACTCTAAAGCATACAGTTCTGACCATGAGTATTCAGGTACAGAACATAGGTGCTCTGTATCTGAATGGTGTGTGGTGTGTGGTGAGTGCTGGTAGCTGAGGCCAAACACGTAGGCAGGCAGCACATCATGAAGGACTTACTTTACCATGCTAAAGACTTTAAACTTTGTCTTGTAGATAATGGGAAGCCATTGAACAATTATAAGTAAAGTAGTAACTTGGTCAGAAAAATGTGCTAGAAAGATCACTGTCTCTAGAAGCAGTGACAGATATAGATTTAAAATGGAAGTTCCTATAGCCATATAATTCAGAGAAAAACTATTGTAATAGTCAAGGTGAGAAATTAATAGGGGGCTCTGGGCTTGGAACATATGGATGGGGCCAGCAACTAAGGTTTTTATGATGTTGAGCTGACTAAAGTTAGTGATCCACTGGCTTTAGGTGATAAAAGAGAGAGGAATGTAGGATAAACATTAGATTCTTACATGGATTCTGAGTAGGTGTTGGTACATTCATCATGATTATAAATACAGGAGGAGCCAATTAAGCTAATTGTGGATGGAGGAAATGTTATGAATTTAGTTTTAAACATGTTGAACTTGAGTTAGATATGGGGCATACTGGAATTGTTGTTACATAGTAGGCTGTAAAAATGTAGTTTTGGGAAGTTGGCTAGACTGGAGATGAAGCTCTCAAAATCATCAGTGTATAGGTGATAATAGAATTCTAAGGGATGAATGAAATGGTTGAGGAAGAAAGTGAGGAGCGAGAAGGGAAAAAAGCCAAGGAGAGAACTCTGGCCAAAAGCAATGGTTAAAGTGTGAGTACTCTAGTCAATTAGTCAGTGGAATTTTCATGAGCAAACAGCATGTTAACACAGTGCTAGGGGAGGAATAATAAGGTAATAAAAGATGTAGCTGTGATCATGAACTGTCTTGGTATGTACTTTTATGTTAGATACTCTGTCCTACAAGAAAAGAAGTGTTACCATGGAAACTAAGAAAGCAACACCATTAATAAAGAGTGGTGAACATTACGCAGTGTCAAAGAGAGAGATGAAGGTAGAACATCCACTGGAATATATCTTAGGTGTTTGGTGGGAAAGCTTGGTTCTAGTTACTTTAAGAAGGTGTGAGGGATATAGCAGGATTGGTTTATTGCTTAACAGTCATCCTAGAGTTTATACTGAAACGAGTTGGGAGTCAAGTGGGCAGAGAGAAAATGAGTAGTATGAGGAAAACTGTATGAGAGTAGAAAGCTGGGTGAAATCCCAATTTATCTAATATAATGCTATTTTTATAGGTGTATAAACTCATGTCTGTAGTAAGATAAGGTGGGGGAGTGAAATTTCAGGCATTAGTGAGACTGCTGATCTAGCATAGGGGTATAATATAAGGCAGAGAAATAGGTTTTCACTTGTGAAGTTAACTGACCCACATGAAGCTTGAATCTGTCATGTTTTTCATCCAGGATTACCTAAATTTGATAGCCCAAGGTATTTGTTATACAATAGTCAACACCATTACTTGAACACACACCATGTTGAACTCAAAATTAGCTAAGGTGATGTGGTAGAGAGAGCTTTAAAAAAAAAAGGCCTGGAATATATCATTGAATCCATTGGTGTGTACATTTATGTTAGATACCTCATGTTCAACAGGATGTTATGCCCATATGTACAGAGAGTATATGAGTTTGAATTGAAGAAAGTTTGAAACTAGAATAGAAAATTGGCATTAGATGATTCAAGATGTCCTAATTTAGAGTAAAAGGGGAAGGATCCAGGAAGACTGATTCAAGAGAAACAGGATTTTAACATGGAAGAAACAGAAAGAGGCACAAGAAATAAAGTAAAACTTATTGAGATAGACCTAGAGAGAGTGAGAGAAAAGAATCAACTCAGTGAGTTTGAATAAGAGATTTATCTATCCTTGTTCTTGCTGAAATTTAGGCATAGTCAACAGTTGAAGGGCATTTGCTACACACAGGACTATCACTTTTAGGTAAGTGTAAAAAGTAATTATGATTTTAAAATTAAAAAATAATATTTAAAATTAATTTGTTGTTTGCAAACTTTCACATATACATCTGTAGCCTGCTCAGTTATAGCTTGACCAATAGGTCAGGTTTTATATTGAGTCATCTTTTCTTAGACTTTAATTTTATGAAGTTTAAAAGTTTTAACTTTCGGGCTTCCCTGGTGGCTCAGTGGTTGAGAGTCCACCTGCTGAGACAGGAGACACAGGTTCGTGTCCCAGTCCGGGAAGATCCCACATGCCACAGAGCGGCTAGGCCCGTGAGCCATGGCCGCTGAGCCTGTGCGTCTGGAGCCTGTGCTCCGCAATGGGAGAGGCCACAACAGTGAGAGGCCCGCGTACCGCAAAAAAAAAAAAAAAAAAAAAAAAAAAAAAGTTTTAACTTTCTTGCTGCTATTCCTTATGAAGTATAATTGTGTCATGACTCCATCAAATGTTGGTAATTATTTGTGTCCAACTTAGACCCCAAAATTATTAAAAAGATATTTCTTATTTAAGAATGCTCTCGGCACTTGGCAATAGCTAAGTTCATGAGCATATCATATGCAAAAGTTGGATGGTTGCATGTTCACACTGCCTTATAGATATAAATGGATTGCCAGTCTATTCTCTAGTTTCTTTCAGTAATATGCCCAAAGAAATGTCATTTATTTTTTTCTCTGATGAGTAAAGAATGTTACCAATTGTTCCAAAAGAGTCAAACTCTTGGTAATCAAGCTGTCTTCATCACAACTGAATATTCTTATACAATTCTGCCATTTTATCTTCAACATAAAAAGAAAGCCAGATATCTTATCCTTGAAATTATAGGTTACATATCCCTGAAATGATAGCTTATATATAAGAAATTTGTGGTAATGGGTAACTGCTGAGGTATGCCAGTTGAGCAAATTAATCTCCAACCACCCCATCATTTTTGCCTATTTCATTAAAATCATCATCACACTTGCAAAGTCACATGCTACTATCATATACTATCAAATATATAATCTAATTATATATACATATATATTTACATATATATATAACCATGATTTGCATTTGTGATTGTTCTGAGCTGTAACATTTATATCACTATCTTTACCTTTACTTCATGTTTTGATATACAGATTTTGCACCATTTATCCACTTTTGTTATTTGGGGATTTAACAAAATAATAAGAATTTAAAAGGAAATATAAAAGTAAATAGTAAGAAATTATTTGAGTACACATTAGTGTATATAAACTGAACCATATTAAATGTTAGCCAAAAAATTAATTTATATATAATTTTAACACATGTCCAACCTTTAAGAATGCAAGAATTACTAACACTGTAATAGGATTTCTCTGAAAAAATCACCCCTATCTCACATTTTATATTTGCAAAATGTATACAAAATTATAGAGACTTTCCTGGTGGTGCAGTGGTTAAGAATCCATCTGCCAGTGCAGGAGACATGGGTTCAATCCCTGGCCTGGGAAGATCCCACATGCCGTGGAGCAACTAAGCCCACGTGCCACAACTACTGAAGCCCGTGTGCCTAGAGCCCGTGCTCCACAACAAGAGAAGCCACCGCAAAGAGGAGCCTGCACACTGCAGTGAAGAGTAGCCCCTGCTCGCCGCAACTAGAGAAAGCCCATGCGTGGCAACAAAGACCCAACGCAGCCAAAAAAAAAAAAAAAAAAAAAAAAAATATATATATATATATATATATATATATATATATATATAAGAAACTAGTTAATTTACTCATTTATATAAATTCACTGTACTTAAATATTTCATATTATGGTAGTAAGAAAAGCAGTGAAAGCAAGAAAGCACAACAATGATTGCCTTCAAGGACAGGCAGTCCTTTGAGTAAGATATACCTTCCATATGAAATGAGTCACATTCAGCAATTGAATCTTTTGTGACCTCCCTTTACCATCTTTGCAATTTGGTGAACTTGAATTGGATCACTTTTTCTAAGAGGAATAAAACCAGACATATGAGGATCTACAAGGGAAAATATAATTCCCCCTTCCTCTTTCCATTCCTTTCAGGGAAAACAAAGCATTAAGGTAAAGTGGAAAGACTAAACTAGAAATCACTTGGGATTTTTGCCCTGACTTTCTCACTTAGTGGCTGTGCACTTCAGGACAAGCCCCTTCACTTTTGGGGGGATTACTGTCCTTATGTGTGAAATGAAGTAGGTGGATTTGACCAGATGCAATGTCTATAATTCTGTGATCCATGAATCCGTGGTCTATTCTATATGGAAGTTCTTTGTGAAAAGCTCCACCTATAGTAACTTTTTTTGCAATGAGAGTTGTTCTTGGAGAAAAATAGATTCTTCTGTTTCTCTTGTGTAAACAAAAATTGATTTCCATCCTTTGAACTAGGGGATGTAAAATTTTAACCTTTAGTTTCAGGGGTTCGTTTTTCCTCTTCTTTAGGAAGCAACCTCATTACTTCACTGCCAGCTGTGGATGCCTTTCTGTTCTCTAGCCTTTCATTTTGTTTGACATACGTCAGCTTGTTTTTCTTTTCTAAGACACATGATAAATAATGAGAATTATTTCTTATTTCTGAAAGTCGTGATCTAAATGCTTTCCCATTCATTTCCTCAGAGACTTTACCTAGTTTGTAATGGGTCCCTGCATTAAGGCTAGCAACAATGTCAATGAATGAAAATGAAACAATCAGGAAATGACAGCTGAACAGATGTCAGCTAATAAACATCCATAATGGGCCAGACTCCAAATCCCTACCTTGCTCTAGAGCACTACCAACTACCATTGGCTCAATATTTGGCCTGCCCTGAGGTTCACCAAATCTTCATTTCCAAAAGTGTAACTCAAGAAGTATTTCCCTAGGGTGAGAATTGAAGAAAGAAATGCCCAGGTATATTCCATCTGTCAGCTCATCAACATGCAGAAATGGTTGAATTTTGCCTCACCTCACTATCACTTCATCCCCGGGCATATGCAGAAACAGCTGAAAGGAAAATGTAGGGAAAGAACAAGCTGCTTCTTAGAAAGAAACATAACTGGGGTGGAAGGCAAAGCATAGTCTCTCTAAGTTCTTTTATATGATTGACAAACAAAAGATCATAAGGCAAAAGAGCTGTCTAGTCTATTCTTTGTATTTTTCAGGGTAATAACGCTTTAGAGACATGGAACATGTGTAGAAACTGAATTTCAAGCAAGGTTGAAGTGACTTGCTCAATGTCCATAGGATATAAGTAACCAAGTTAGGTTTATAACTCAAGCACCCGATTTCCAGTCCAGGGCTTCTCATTAGACTTCACTTATGCATTGATGTTTTCTTTTTGCTAAAGCCCAGGAAGCCTTATTTTGATTGCAACACACAACTGCTACCATCTGCCCATTACAAATTGTTAGCATTGATCTATAAGCTACCACAACTTTCCTAGAGCCCAGGTAGACAGAGCTGCTAAAAATATATATTTTAAGCATGTGGGAAAACCCAAAACCCAAAGACACAGTTTGCCTAAGAAGGAAAAACTTTATCTGACCCCCATCTTCAGTGAGGCAGGAAAATGATTTGAACAAATCCTGGAATCATGCTTATTTATTTAGACTTCAGTTACAAAGATAAAGATTAGAATGCTAACTCTGTCACATGCTGTGAAACTTTGGACATATTACTTTGCCTCTCTGAACATCAATTACTTCATCTATAAATAGGGATGAATAACATGCCCTTTCAAGAGTTATTTATGAGGACTGAATAAATGAGATAATGGATGTTAAGCATTTCTCAAGTGTTTGGCATACAGTGTTCAACATATGCTAGTTACTATTATTATCATCCCCTTTATTCAGGTCTTTGTGTGTGTGTGTGTAAAACTTGTTTCTTTTTTTTTTAACATCTTTATTGGAGTATAATTGCTTTACAATGGTGTGTTAGTTTCTGCTTTATAACAAAGTGAATCAGTTATACATATACATATGTTCCCATATGTCTTCCCTCTTGTGTCTCCCTCCTATACCCTCCCTATCCCAACCCTCTAGGTGGTCACAAAGGACCGAGCTGAATGTCCCTGTGTTATGCGGCTGCTTCCCACTAGTTATCTATTTTACGTTTGGTAGTATATATATGTCCATGCCACTCTCTGGCTTTGTCCCAGCTTACCCTTCCCCATCTCCGTGTCCAAAAGTCCATTCTCTAGTAGGTCTGTGCCTTTATTCCCGTCTTACCCCTAGGTTCTTCATGAACTTTTTTTTTCTTAGATTCCATATATGTATGTGTTAGCATACAGTATTTGTTTTTTTCTTTATGACTCACTTCACTCTGTATAACAGACTCTAGGTCCATCCACATCACTACAAATAACTCAATTTCGTTTCTTTTTATGGCTGAGTAATATTCCATTGTATATATATGCCACATCTTCTTTCTCCATTCATCTGATGATGGACACTTAGGTTGCTTCCATGTCCTGGCTACTGTAAATAGAGCTGCAATGAACATTCTGGTACATGTCTCTTTTTGAATTATGGTTTTCTCAGGATATATGCCCAGTAGTGGGATTGCTGGGTCGTTTGGTAGTTCTATTTTTAGTTTTCTAAAAAACATCAATACTGTTCTCCATAGTGGCTGTACCAATTCACATTCCCACCAACAGTGCAACAGGGTCCCCTTTCCACCACACCCTCTCCAGCATTTATTGTTTGTAGATTTTTTGATGATGGCCATTCTGACCGGTGTGAGATGATATCTCATTGTAGTTTTGATTTGCATTTCTCTAATGATTAATGATTTTGAGCATTCTTTCATGTGTTTGTTGGCAATCTGTATATCTTTGGAGAAAAGTCTATTTAGGTCTTCTGCCAAGTTTTGGATTGGGTTGTTTGTTTTTTTCATATTGAGCTACTTCTAAATTTTAGAGATTAATCCTTTGTCAGTTGCTTCATTTGCAAATATTTTCTCCCATTCTGAGGGTTGTATTTTCATCTTGTTTATGGTTTCCTTTGCTGTGCAAAAGCTTTTCAGTTTGGTTAGGTCCCATTTGTTTATTTTTGTTTTTATTTCCATTTGTCTAGGAGATGGGTCAAAAAGGATCTTGCTGTGATTTATGTCATAGAGTGTTCTGCCTATGTTTTCCTCTAAGAGTTTGATAGTGTCTGGCCTTATGTTTAGGTCTTTAATCCATTTTTAGTTTATTTCTGTGTATGGTGTTAGGGAGTGTTCTAATTTCATTCTTTTACATGTAGCTGTCCAGTTTTCCCAGCCCCACTTATTGAAGAGGCTGTCTTTTCTCCACTGTATATTCTTGCCTCCTTTATCAAAGATAAGGTGACCATATGTGCGTGGGTTTACCTCTGGGCTTTCTATCCTGTTCCATTGATCTGTATTTCTGTTTTTGTGCCAGTACCATACTGTCTTGATTACTGTAGCTTTGTAGTATGGTCTCAAGTCAGGGAGCCTAATTCCTCCAGCTCCATATTTCGTTCTCAAGATTGCTTTGGCTATTCAGGGTGTTTTGTGTTTCCATACAAATTGTGAAATTATTTGTTCTAGTTCTGTGAAAAATGCCAGTGGTAGTTTGATAGGGATTGCATTGAATCTGTAGACTGCTTTGGGAAGTAGTCATTTTCACAATGTTGATTCTTCCAATCCAAGAACATGGTATATCTCTCCATCTATTTGTATCATCTTTAATTCTTTCATCAGTGTCTTATAATTTTCTGCATACAGGTCTTTTGTCTCCGCAGGTAGGTTTATTCCGAGATATTTTATTCTTTTTGTTGAAGTGGTAAATGGGAGTGTTTCCACAATTTCACTTTCAGGTTTTTCATCATTAGTGTATAGGAATGATAGAGATTACTGTGCATTAATTTTGTATCCTGCTACTTTACCAAATTCATTGATTAACTCTAGTAGTTTTCTGGTAAAATCTTTAGGATTCTCTGTGTATAGTATCATGTCATCTGCAAACAGTGACAGCTTTACTTCTTCTATTCCGATTTGGATTTCTTTTATTTCTTTTACTTCTCTGATTGCCATGGCTAAAACTTCCAAAACTATGTTGAATAATAGTGGTAAGAGTGGGCAACCTTGTCTTGTTCCTGATCTTAGTGGAAATGGTTTCAGTTTTTCAGCATTGAGGACGATGTTGGCTGTGGGTTTGTCATATATGGCCTTTATTATGTTGAGGAAAGTTCCCTCTATGCCTACTTTCTGCAGGGTTTTTATCATAAATGGGTGTCGAATTTTGTTGAAAGCTTTCTCTGCATCTATTGAGATGACCATATGGTTTTTCTCTTTCAATTTGTTAGTATGGTGTATCACATTTATTCATTTGCATATGTTGAAGATTCCTTGCATTCCTGGGGTAAACCCCACTTGATCATGGTGTATGATCCTTTCTTTTAATGTGCTGTTGGATTCTGTTTGCTAGTATTTTATTGAGGATTTGTACATCTATGTTCATTAGTGATATTGGCCTGTAGTTTTCTTTCTTTGTGACATATTGGTCTGGTTTTGGTATCAGGGTGATGGTGACCTCGTAGAATGTGTTTGGGAATGTTCCTCCCTCTGCTATCTTTTGGAAGAGTTTGAGAAGGATAGGTGTTAGCTTTTCTCTAAATGTTTGATAGAATTCACCTGTGAAGCCATCTGGTCCTGGGCTTTTGTTTGTTGCAAGATTTTTAATCACAGTTTCAATTTCAGTGCTTATGATTGGTCTATTCATATTTTCTATTTTTTCCTGGTTCAGTCTCAGAAGGTTGTGCATTTCTGAGAATTTGTCCCTTTCTTCCAGGTTGTCCATTTTATTGGCATATAGTTGCTTGTAGTAGTCTCTCATGATCCTTTGTATTTCTGCAGTGTCAGTTGTTACTTCTCCTTTTCATTTCTAATTCTAATGATTTGAGTCTTCTCCCTTTTTTTCTTGCTGAGTCTGGCTAATGGTTTATCAACTTTGTTTATCTTCTCAAAGAACCAGCTTTTAGTTTTATTGATTTTTGCTGTCATGTTCTTCATTTCTTTTCATTTATTTCTGATTTGATCTTTATGATTTCTTTCCCTCTGCTAACTTTGGGGTTTTTTTGTTCTTCTTTCTCTAATTGCTGTAGGTGTAAGGTTAGGTTTATTTGAGATGTTTCTTGTTTCTTTTTTTTTTTTTTTTTCCCTATGCGGGCCTCTCACTGTTGTGGCCTCTCCTGTTGCGGAGCACAGGCTCCGGACATGCTGGCACAGCGGCCATGGCTCATGGGTCCAGCTTCTCAATGGCACGTGGGTTCCTCCTGGACTGGGCCACGAACCAGTGTCCCCTGCCTCGGCAGGTGGACTCTCAACCACTGCGCCACCAGGGAAGCCCTGTTTCTTGTTTCTTAAGGTGGGATTGTGTTGCTATATGCTTCCCTCTTAGAACTGCTTTTGCTGCATCCCATAGGTTTTGGGTCATTGTGTTTTCATTGTCATTTGTTTCTAGGTACTTTTTTATTTCCTCTTTGATTTCTTCACTGATCTCTTGGTTATTAAGTAATGTATTGTTTAGCTTCCATGTGTTTGTTTTTTTTTTTTTTTAACAGAAACTTTTCCTGTAATTGATATCTAGTCTCATGTATTATTTAAATGTATTATTTCAAGCTTGTGTTTCCTTATTTATGTTCATTTTGGATGATCTGTCCATTGGTGAAAGTGGGATGTTAAAGTCCCCTATGATGATTTTCTTACTGTTGATTTCCCGTTTTATGACTGTTAGTATTTGCCTTATGTATTGAGGTGCTCCTTTGTTGGGTTCATAAATATTTACAATTGTTATATCTTATTCTTGGATCGATCACTTGATCATTATGTAGTGTCCTTCTTTGTCTTTTGTAATAGTCTTTATTTTAAAGTCTATTTTGTCTGATATGAGAATTGCTACTTCAGCTTTCTTTTGATTTCCATTTGCATGGAGTATCTTTTTCCCTGCCTCACTTTCAATCTGTATGTGTCCCTAGGTCTGAAGTGGTTGTCTTGTAGACAGCATATATACAGGTCTTTTTTTTTTCTATCCATTCTGCCAGTCTGTCTTTTGCTTGGAGCATTTAATCCATTTACATTTAAGGTAATTATCTATATGTATGTTCCTATTCCCATTTTCTTAATTGTTTTGGATTTTTTATTGTAAGTCTTTTCCTCTTCTTGTGTTTCCTGCCTAGAGAAGTTCCTTTAGCATTTGTTGTAGAGCTGGTTTGGTGGTGCTGAATTCTCTTAGCTTTTGCTTGGCTGTAAAGGTTTTAATTTCTCTGTCAAGTCTGAATGAGATCCTTGCTGGGTAGAGTAATCTAGGTTATAGGTTTTTTTCCCCTTCATCACTTTAAGTACATCCTGCCACTCCCTTCAGGTTTGCAGAGTTTCTGCTGAAAGATCAGCTGTTAACCTTATGTGGATTCCTTTGTGTGTTGTTGTTTTTCCCTTGCTGCTTTTAATATTTTTTCTCTGTATTTAATTTTTGATAGTTTGATTAACATGTGTCTTGGTGTGTTTCTCCTTGGATTTATCCTGTATGGGACTCTCTGTGCTTCCTGGACTTGAGTAACTATTTCCTTTCCCATATTAGGGAAGTTTTCAACTATAATCTCTTCAAATATTTTCTCAGTCCCTTTCTTTTTCTCTTCTTCTTCTGGGACCACTATAATTTGAATGTTTGTGCATTTAATGTTGTCCCAGAGGTCTCTGAGACTGTCCTCAGTTCTTTTCATTCTTTTTTCTTTATTCTGCTCTGCAGTAGTTATTTCCACTATTTTATCTTCCAGGTCACTTATCCGTTCTTCTGCCTCAGCTATTCTGCTATTGATCCCTTCTAGAGAATTTTTAATTTCATTTCTCATGTTGTTCATCACTCTTTGTTTGCTCTTTAGTTCTTCTAGGTCCTTGTTAAACATTTCTTGTATTTTTTCTATTCTATTTCCAAGATTTTGGATCATCTTTACTATCATTATTGTGAATTCTTTTTCAGGTAGACTGCCTATTTCCTCTTCATTTGTTTGGTCTGGTGGGTGTTTGCCTTGCTCCTTCATCTGCTGTTTGTTTTTCTGTCTTCTCATTTTGCTTAACTTACTGTGTTTGGGGTCTCCTTTTTGCAGGCTGTGGGTTCATAGTTCCCATTGCTTTTGGTGTCTGTCCCCAGTGGCTAAGGTTGGGTCAGTGGGTTGTGTAGGCTTACTGGTGGAGAGGACTAGCGCCTGTGTTCTGGTTGATGAGGCTGCATCTTATCTTTCTGGTGGGCAGGTCCATGTCTGATGCTGTGTTTTGTGGTGTCTGTGGCCTTATTATGATTTTAGGTAGCCTCTCTGCTAATGGATGGAGTTGTGTTCCTGTCTTGCTAGTTGTTTGGCATAGGGTGTCCTGCGGTGTAGCTTACTGGTTGTTGAGTGGAGCTGGGTCTTGGCGTTGAGATGGAGATCTCTGGGAGGTATTCGCCATTTGATATTACATGGAGCTGTGAGGTCTCTTGTGGACCAGTTTCCTGAACTTGGTTCTCCCACCTCAGAGGCACAGCCCTGATGTCTGGCTGGAACACCAAGAGCCTTTCATCCACCTGGCTCAGAATAAATGGGAGCAAAAATAGAAAGTAAGAAAGATAGAAGATACAATAAAATAAAGTAAAGTAAAATAAAGTAAAGTTATTAAAATAAAAATTAAAAAATAATTATTAAGAAAAATATTTTTTAATTAAAAAAAAACGGACAGACAAAACTCTAGGACAAATGGTAAAAGCAAAGGTATACAGACAAAATCACACAGAAGCATACACATACACACTCACAAAGAGAGAAAAAGGGAAAAATATATATATATATTTTTGCTCCCAAAGTCCACCTCCTCAATTTGGGATGATTCATTGTCTATTCAGGCATTCCACTGATGCAGGGTACATCAGGTTCATTGTGGAGATTTAATCCTCAGTTCCTGAGGCTGCTGGGAGAAATTTCCCTTTCTCTTCTTTGTTCAAACAGTTTCTGGGATTCAGCTGTGGATCTGGACCCGCCTCTGCATGTAGGTCACCTGAGGGCGTCTGTTCTTTGCTCAGACAGGACGGGGTTAAAGGAGCCACTGATTCGGGAGCTCTGGCTCACTAAGGAGGGTGGCAGGGAAGGGCACGGAGTGTGGGGCGAGCCTGTGGTGGCAGAGGACAGTGTGACATTGCACCAGCCTGAGGCACGCCATGCGTTCTCCCGGGGAAGTTGTCCCTGGATCCCGGGACCCTGGCAGAGGCGGGCTCTACAGGCTCCCAAGAGTGAAGATGTGGAGAGTGACCTGTGCTCGCACACAGGCTTCTTGGTGGCACAGCAGCAGCCTTAGCATCTCATGCCCATCTCTGGACTCCGTGCTGATAGCCGTGGCTCGCACCCGTCTCTGGAGCTCGTTTAAGTGGCACTCTTAATCCCCTCTCCTCGTGCACCAGGAAACAAAGAGGCAAGAAAAAGTCTCTTGCCTCTTCTGTTGCTCCAGACTTTTTCTTGGACTCCCTCCTGGCTAGCCGTGGTGCACTAGCCCCCTTCAGGCTGTGTTCACGCCGCCAACACCAGTCCTCTCCCTGGGATCCAACCAAAGCCCAAGACTCAGCTCCTAGCCCCTGCCTGCCCCGGAGGGTAGCAGACAAGCCTCTCGGGCTGGTGAGTGCTGGTCGGCACCGACCCTCTGTGCGGGAATCTCTTCACTCTGCTCTCCGCACCCTTGTTGCTGTGCTCTCCTCGGTGGCTCCGAAGCTCCATCCCCCTCTGCCACTCGCAGTCTCCACCTGCAAAGGGGCTCCTAGTGTGTGGAAACCTTTCCTCTTTCACAGCTCCCTGCCACTGGTGCAGGTCCCGACCCTATTCTTTTGTCTCTGTTTTTTCGTTTTTCTTTTG
Organism: Kogia breviceps; assembly: GCF_026419965.1. Taxonomy (NCBI): domain Eukaryota; kingdom Metazoa; phylum Chordata; class Mammalia; order Artiodactyla; family Physeteridae; genus Kogia; species Kogia breviceps. Next base: position 25,980,737 of record NC_081330.1, on the reverse strand, counting down.
CCCTACCCAGGTACGTGGGGAGTTTCTTGCCTTTGGGGAGGTCTGAGGTCTTCTGCCAGCATTCAGTAGGTGTTCTGTAGGAGCTGTTCCACATATATATAGATGTATTTCTGATGTTTTTGTGGAGAGGAAGGTGATCTCCGCATCTTACACTTCTGCTATCTTGAAGCTCCCTTGTTTCTCTTTTTATCTCCCTTGTTAGAAGGTAGAATTCATAAGAACAGGAACTGTGTCTGTATTGTTCACTGTTGTATGTCCAGCATCTATACTAATGTTTTCTCATAGAGTAGACAATCAGTACATATATGTTTAATAGATGAGTGAGGCCCCCAAATATAGTGATCCATTGTGAGAAAATATGAGTTAACATAAAAGGAACTAATATTTTTCAAACTCATTTTTGGTTGTTTTGTTTGTTTCTTTTGTTTTTAGTAGATCTTTATTAGAGTATAATTGCTTCACAATACTGTGCTAGTTTCGTTTGTACAGCAAAGTGAATCAGCCATATGCATACATATATCCCCATATCCTCTCCCTCTTTTGCCCCCCTCCCACCCTCCCTATCCCACCTTCCCTATCCCACCCCTCTGGGGCATCCCAAAGCACTGAGCTGATCTCCCTGTGCTATGCGGCTGCTTCCCACTAGCTAACTATTTTACATTAGATGGTCTTGTTAAATTTAATTTACAAATTATTCCAACATACAGCAAAGGAGTAATTTCATGAGGAGAATGTGTTAATCACAAAGAGATTGAATAGATTGAATCACAAATAATCCAAAAATGACTGTGGATATATCATAACATTGCTACTCCTCTCTAATATTTGACCTCCATTATTCTATAGGAACCATCTTCTTCAGCAATAGAAGGCAATTTATCCTGCTCCACCATGTTTTCAAAGATTCAATGTCTTTGTGATTAATACATTCTCGTCATGAAATTACTCCTTTGCTGTATGTTGAAATAATTTGTAAATTAAATTTAATAAGACCATCCAGCTTGGTTATGATGGGTAGTGGTTATTCCCCTTTTATTCAATCACACTGTCATTGATGATGATGATGTAGTACAATGGCTCACCTTTGTTTAGAGGATTGTAACCAAAGGACTAATGGGAACAATAGAAGATATTCATATCAAATATCTGCATTTTTGCTGCTAATCTAGATTAAAAAAAAATCTGCCTGATGCCTAGTTACTTTCTTTTATCACCATCCTTGTCCACCCTCCCCACAACCCCTTGCCACCACACACACATATACATCCTTCCTCTATAGTTTTTCCTTTTCTGTTATGTTCCCATGCCTCTGGAATGAGAGTGACCAAGGAGCATAGGAAGGGTAAGAATCATAGGATTTGTGCTAGATTATGGAATTTAGGCAGACAGACTGCACAAGTGAAGCCTGTTATCCAAATCTCTTCTCCATATTGGAGCTTTTTCCTTGCTGGTCTGGTTTCTTTATCACCATCCTTATTCTACTTGAATAACTCTCATATATGTTCAATTTTTATAGTAAATGCATGCAAAATTATTACTTGAGTTAATTTTATTAGTTAAACTAAATGGGGAAACATATACAAATTAAGGCCTCCAAATATGTTAATGCTATTGACGATTTTTAAAGATAATGGAAGAATTAGCATAATATTTGCAATTCATCTCAAGTAACACTTTTAATGCAACAAGTGACATTAATATAGTTAGGAAGAAAGAAAAAATAGAAAAGGCTTAAAATGTTTTCTTTGATCCAGGACGAAGTAGTGTCAGATGATTGGCATTGAAGATATGCATGTACTTGGTCCAGTTCTCTTCTTAAAAGCAGAACATGGAAGAGAGCTGGCTTTTTGATTCACATACACCTGTCTGAATCTGATGAATAAGCAAGAAGCTGCTAAAAAGAACTCTGAGGACATGAGTACAGAAACCCGTATGCCTTTCTTTCTGCTTGTCTATCATTCAAGAGTGCTCCATAAGCTATTAAGAAGTTTCCTCCAAACTAGCAAGTAAGATCTGGATATAGTCCTCCGATGCCTAACACCTCTTAAACAAGGGCATAGAGCTGAACAGAGTCCTGAGAGCCACATTGTCATTTATTGAATCTATTACCTTCATGAAGATGACCATAGCCAGTTTGCTTACTTCACTTTTGCTTTTCGGTATTGACACCTGGTTTTACTTTTCCCTCAAGTGGACAAGCACTAATTGTTGCCCAGTGAATTCCCAATTCTCTAGACTTCTCCTGGAGATTACAAAAACATTTTCTCATTCATCAATTCCTTTAATCAGTTACTGCTGTATAGCAACCTATTTTTCACCAGATGCTAAGGTCTATCACTGTCAGAAATCTTAATGTTGCATCTAGCCCACATCTCCTTCAAGACTTTACTAAAATGCCATTTTCTCTGTGATGACTTCCTGCTTATTTTTCTCCATAACTTTTATCACCTTCTATAATGTACTTATATTTATTTTCTCTCTCCCTGCACTAGAATATGAGTTTTAGGAGAGCAACGACTTTTATCTGTATGCTTCACTGACATATTCCCAGAACCCAGAAGGCTACCTTGCTTATAGTAAGTGCTTCATAAACATTTGTTGAGTTAATGAATCTAGCCCCATCTCTTTCATATTAGACCTTTCAGATGTTGACAGCTACCTGAATTAAATGAAGTTTGATCCATACATTCTTAGATTTATAATATCTAGTTTTGGTGATTGATTCTGCCTCTTACAGATGAGGCCATCACCATTCCTGTTCATTTTCTTCATGCTCTGCTAGCAGACATCTAGCTTGGTTCTCCTAATCTCTCCTCAGAAGTATCCTAAATATTTCATATATCACTTACTGGAGGGGAATGCAGGATGGACCGTGTTAGCAATTCACATACTTTACATCTCACAAAACCTGGCAGTAAACTCATCCCTTCCATGAAGCCTTTTACAGTTTGCCCCACTAAACTCCTTTGACTTTTCTCTGTAGTACATTTTATTGGTCTATCTTTGCATTTATTTACATATACATATTGGTACCCTTGGGTGCATGTGGCCCATTTTTCAATCCATGAACATACTGTCAGTTCTTCAGTGCAGATAGCAGGTTTACTTGAGAGGACTGCTCAGTTCCTACTGGGATCACCCCACTCCTGCCTTACATTCCCAAATGGGCTTCTCTTTAGATTACACAAAATCATTTTAAGAAACCAAAGTAACTTTCCTTGGTAAAGGTGAAAATACTATTTTGTTTCTAAGAAACAATATTTACCACATAATTTCAAGAAGAAATAATAACGGGAGAATTGGAAAATTAGGTATTTAAAGGTCAGGATCGGAGGAGAGATTCTTCAGGATGTTGGAAGAATGTGAAAATCAGTGCCATGTCTCCTAGTGTTGTATATTTGAAGCTTGGTGGGAATTTTTGGCTACATCTCTGCTGAATATGTCAGCACACGCAAGAATAATGTGTGCTTTCTCAGATGAGTGGCTTTTTGATAAGTTTGCTGCAATGATTCTGTTTAAGTAGGACCTTGGAAAAGACAAGAAGCAGCTAAACAACAAAATGCACAGCATGTTGTTCTGTAGGCTCATCAAAGGTACCCCAACTCAGAAGGGAAATTACAAGTTAAAAAAATCAGTGAGTTGTATCCTTTCAAAGGAAGCAACAAAAAGAAAGCTCAAGCAAACACCTTCCTATCCAGTGATACTCTATATACATAACATTATTATTGTTGCCATTTTTCCTTTGACAAAACAAATGCCAATTTGCCCAAAACCAAGAAGTATGAGTATTTCTATAAAAGGATCCTTTTATCATTTCTACCCTTCCTCCCTTCAGTGGTTTGTCAAGGAATGAAGGGGCATATGCCTTCTTCCCAGTCTTAGCTATGGGTACAAAAAGTGAAATTGTCCCAACCTCAGGGATTAAGTTTTTAATAATATCACTTTCAATTTATATATGTGAAGATCTATTTGCTTCAGAACTTTCCCAGAGTTTCAGAATTTCTGATATCAGATAAATTTTAGCATTAACTGTATACAGTCAGTAGATCATACACCCCTCCAGTGATGCAGCCCTGGTGTGGAATATATTGAATGTGACTTTATTACATTTTCCCTCATTCTTCCAACTTCTTAGGTCTTACCCAATTCAAAGGTCAAGGGATTGGTAACTTTGAATGTCTAGGAAGAGTGGCTAGCTATTTTCTTTCAGAAATTCCAGGTGCCTATCTAAATCTTGCTTACAGTTTCCCGGAAACTTCCAAGGTCTGGAAGTGAATGCATTCAAAATGTTTGATAAGATGCTTTCCTGGAAGCTCTATGTTCTGGGGTGTTAGTATATTGATACTACACAGAGTGTAGATAAATAGATAGAATATGTTTATTGGAGTATACTTGATTTACAGTATCATATTAGTTTCAGTTGTGCACCATAGTGATTAAAAATTTTTATAGATTATATTCCATTTAAAGTTATTACAAAATAATGACTACATTTCCCTGTGCTATATAATATATCCTTGTTGCTTATCTATTTTATACACAGTAGTTTTTTTTTTTAACATCTTTATTTGAGTATAACTGTTTTACAATAGTGTGTTAGTTTCTCCTTTACAACAAAGTGAATCAGTTATACGTATACATATGATCCCATATCTCTTCCCTCTTGTGTCACCCTCCCTCCCACCCTCCCTATCCCACCCCTCTAGGTGGTCCCAAAGCACAGAGCTGATCTCCCTGTGCTATGCGGCAGCTTCCCACTAGCTATCTATTTTACGTTTGGTAGTGTGTATATGTCCCTGCCACTCTCTCACATCGTCACAGCTTACCCTTCCCCCTCCCCATATCCTCAAGTCCACGCTCTAGTAGGTCTGTATACACAGTAGTTTGCATCTCTTAATCCTATGTCCCTGTCTTGGCCCTCCTTCCTTCCCTCTTCCCACTGGTATCCACTAGTTTGTTAGCTTGTTTTCTATGTCTGTGAGTCTGTTTCTGTTTTGTATATATACTCATTTGTATTATTTTTTAGATTCCACATATAAGTGATAACATATAGTATTTGCTTTTCTCTGACATTTCTCTAAGCATAGTATTTCCATCCACATTGTTGCAATGGACACGGGTTGCTTCTGTATATTGGCTGTTATAAATAATGCTACTATGAACATCGGGATGCATGTATCTTTTTGAGTTAGTGTTTTCAACTCACTAACTCACTGGACATATCCAGGAGTGGAATTGCTGGATCATATGGTAGTTCTATTTTTAGGTTTTTGAGGAACCTCCATACTGTTTTCCACAGTGGCTGCATCAATTTACATTTCCACCAAGAGTATACAAGGGTTCCCTTTTCTTCACACCCTCTCCAGCATTTGTTGTGTTCTTTTTGATGTTAGCCATTCTGACAGGTGTGAAGTGATCTCATTGTGGTTTTGATTTGCATTTCAAATAGATAGAATTTTTAAATGTCTCTCCCCCTCCCCTCCCTCTCTCTGAGTGTGTGCACATGAGTATTTAAATAAAATAAAATATATAAACAATAAAATCAAACCAAATTTTAAAGTGGGCAAAAGGCTTGGACAGACACTTCACAGAAGTGGAAATGGTAATGACCAATCAAACATGAGAAGATATACAAATGCCATTAATCATTAGGAAAATTCAAGTTACATCCACGATGAGATATCAGTATATACACTAGAATGACTCAAATTCAAAAGACTAACAACACCCAATGTTGAAGAGGGTGTAGAGCTACCGTATCTCTCATATATTTACATGGGAGTGTAAAATGGTGCAATTGTTATGACTGAACACATAACTACCTACCTTATGATACAGCAATTCCTCTAGTAGATATTTTCCCAAGAAACATGAAAACATATGTCCACACAAAGATTTGTATAAAAATGTTTATAGTAGCTTTAGTCATGATAGAAATATGTTGAAAATTATCTACCTATCCATCAGTAAGAGAATGAATTAAAAATTTTGTTACATCCGTAATGGACTACTATTCAACAACCAAAAGGAGAGAACTATAGATGCCTGCGACAACATGGATGAATCTTATAAATATCCTCAGTTAAAGAAGCCAGATCCCAAATAGTGCTCACTGCACAATTCCATTTTTGAATTGCTACTATAAGAGAAACAAAGCTATAGAGATGGAAATCATAAAAGTGATTGCCTCTGGGAGGTGCAGGGGGATAGATCAGAAAAGGACAAGAGACATTTTAGGGTGATTGCAATGCTCTACATCTTGATTGAGGTATTGGATTTAGGTGTAGACATTTGCCAAAGCTAATCAAAGTGTACTCTTAATAGTTGTGTATATACTGAATGTAATCATAATGCAACAAAAAATTAAAAAGAATGTCATAGCGAAAGTTAAATAGATATTAGCCTGGACTAACTTTAGATACTGATTTCCATTTCCAAAAGTATGCACAGTGGCCTTGCTAATTTCTAGCTTAGAGTAACTCTAAAATATGAGTCACACAGAAGAGTGAACAGCCAATTGTAATATGGAATGTGAAGAAACTTCTTTTCATATACACTTTGGAAAAATTGTATTTCTTTAAAGTAAAACTAGAAAACAGATCCTTATGATAAATTTAGATTTGATAAATTCTGAAAATAAAATGTTAACATACATCTTCAGTTGGAAAATATTTTATTCAGAACTATAATTAAAACCAAGGGAAATTTTGTTTTTGCTTTTGTTTTTGTTTAAAAGGCTTTTTCCAAAGAGCCTGCCCCATAGAGTGTTCTGCCTATGTTTTCCTCTAAGAGTTTTATAGTGTCTGGCCTTACATGTAGATCTTTAACCCATTTTGAGTTTATTTTCATGTATGGTATTAAGAAGTGTTCAAATTTCATTCTTTTACATGTAGCTGTCCAGTTTTCCTAACACCACTTATTGAAGAGGCTGTCTTTTCTCCAGTATACATATAACCGATTCACCTTGTTATATAGCAGAAAGTAACACAACATTGTAAAGCAATGATACTTCAATAAAGATGTTAAAAAATAAATAAGTAAACAAAGAGCCTGCCCCAGAGGTGAACTGACATTCTTCCTTCTGGAAAAGAATACTGCTGCCAGACTTGGAATGGTGCTTTTCCAGTTAACGAAAATATCTAAAAAGTCCCACTGAACACTCCATATCACAAGGGAGCGTAGTATATAAAATAGATAAAACTAAAGTCACTTTGTTGAAGAGTATGTGAGAAGCCTGAGGTTCAGTGCTAAATGTTTCTCCAATGCCTTTCTCTCCCCACAACCATCATCCCTGAAGCCACTCCTTTCTTTACTCAAGTCTAAGGAGCAACTTAAAATCACTGACCAATTCAAGGATAGTAATGAAACTAGTATTCCTTTGGGAGTAAAATGTATAATCTTGAGCTCCAACAAGCTATCCAGCCCTGAGAACCATCAGTGGGGTTAAGAAATATGTATGTGATGCTTATAAGTCATTTAATAGTACATTAAAGAAGAGGAATAATGACAGAGACTTGAGATAGAAATAACAGGGGAAGAGAGTAGAGGGAGATACACCAAAATAGTGGGAAGCTTCCGGTGGTAAACAGTGCGCTGTTACTAGTAGTAACTGCCATGGAAGTACTGATGCCTTAGACTTTTTTATGTATGTGAATAGAATTTCTCTTTTAGTTTCTTCTGAGCCTCAGCCTGCAATGTTTGGAGAATTTGGTGGCATGGCTATGTAGAAAACACCCGATTTGGATCAAGAGGCAAGCCTGTGTACTAGCTCCCAATTCTATGGAAGAAAAAAATCCATTTCAAAGAACAAAATCAACTGGTAGTTTGGTCTCCCAGATTTTTAATTCTCCCAGTGGCTATGTAGGTCTGAGATAGATGAATAAGATGTACCATGAGTTGAAAGTAGACTTGTAAAAGATAAAAGTGACAAGGAGTATATGAGGAAAGAGTAAAGGAGGTCCTGGTAGCTCCAGGGGTTAATATGTTTGAGCTGACTCTCTTCAGGTTTTTAAAAGTAAGCCCTACACAAGATCAAACTGAAGCCAGAATTTATTGTGTTAACTGATTCCCTTTTACCATCCGAACCAAAGCCTCTTGATGCTGGTACTGTGGCACCTGAGTCAGCTCCAGTGTGAACTAAGAAGTCTTCAAAGTTTATTTGCCAGGTCCCTCCCTGCAGACCTCTTTGAGTGCTCCTCATCTCCTTTCATGGCCATTTCATTTTCTATGTTCACACTATTAATACGTATGACACATTTCTATCAGTAGCATCTCTTAATATAACATCTATTATTGCTTGCAGTAATTCTTAAATAGTAAGAGTGGGTTGCTTGTGTACAGTTTCAAAATTCTACCCATGCTAAGACCTTATTCTCATCAGTTATACTTAATGCCCTATTCTATTAAGGCCTTACCCTGCAGCACCTCACACTATTAATCATTCTCTGCTCCTCTTCCTCATCAAAATATAACTGGGTCTTCTTTGTCAAAGCCAAACTCTCTGTAGGATGAGTGTTGATGTTGATTTGGTAATGATTTGTGAACTATCATGTTTAGTACACATTTTGGTATACATTAACAAATTAAAATGTTACTTAGCTTGTTGGTTATGCACCTGTTCAGTTACTGACTATGTGACTTTCGGCAATGTGTTAGTCCTCTCTGAGACTCAGTTTCCTTATTTATGAAATGAGAATCATGAAGAAAAATTCCAAAACCAAATTAACTTAGTAAAATGAGCACTAAGAGGACAAATGGAATAATGGATGTAAAGCACTTAATTAATGCATAGCACAGAGTAGTAGCTCTCATTTATTAAAAGCTTACCACTGATGTTATTAGTTAAATGCATATTATTTCAAGGCCCTAATATCAAGGCTCTCTGATATTAGGCCCTGGTACAAGAAGAGCTGAGCCCTTAATGGATCTCATATAGTACTATGTAGGTAGATAACTGAATCATTTTCCCAAGTGGAATGTTTGTCTTTATAGCAACTAAAAGAGCAGAAAAAATATTTGGAAACTGCTTGAATTATTCAGGGTGAATTTTTCTAAAGCACAGTTCTCTCCCTGATGAAGATCATAATCATGCACTCAACAAATGTTACCTAAACATATGCCAACATAATGGATATTATTCCAGGAAATAAATAAATAATTATTAATATTATGCTTAGTGAAATAAGTCAGATAGAGAAAGATAAATACTGTATGTTATCACTTATATTTGGAATCTAAAAGATATAACAAACTAGTGAATATAACCAAAAAGAATCCAAATCACACATATAGAGAACAAACTCATGGCTACCAGTAGGGGGTGGAGGAGCATTATAGGGTTGGGCGTATGGGAGGTACAAACTATTGGGTATAAGATAGGCTACAAGGATGTGTTGTACAACATGGAATATAGCCAGTATTTTGTAATAAGTGTAAATGGAGTGTATCCTTTAAAAATTAGATTTTTAAAAAATCCAGTTGTGATATTGATTGAGGTTGCGATGAATCTGTGGCACAATTTGGGAGAGTATTTCCATGATAACAATACTAAGTTTTCTAATCATTAACATAGTGTTTCTTTCTGTTTATTTAAGTCTTCTTTAATATATTTTAACTACATTTTATAGTTTTTATTCTATAAGTCTTATACTTCCTTTGTTAAGTTTATTCCAAAATATTTCATTATTTTAATGTTATTGTAAATGGAACTGTTTATTTACTTACATACTTAAGCAAGTTTTTGAAACATGTATATCTCATGTATACGTGGGAGATACCCAGAGAAAAATGATAAACTGCTTAAGAGATGGCTTAGAATTCAGGTTTAAATATCTTAAGCTGTTTTTGGATGTGGGGATGCAAATTATGGAATGAACAGGAAAACTATGGTAAACCAAAATAAAGTTTGTCATGCAGATTTAAATCAGTTTCTTCTCCATTGATAAGAATATCTTGTGATTTAGTCATTCTTCTCTCTCCCAGGCACAGAGAGGTTGATACCCTTACAAGTGGAAACTCCTTTTATAATTGTTCATTTCCCTTACAAAAGAGTGAATTCTCCTCTGTTTTTAGAGCTTCTCCTGTGTCTGCTGTTTCTCAAAATATTAACCTTAAAATGATCCTTACTCTAAAGAGGCATGTTCTGGAGTGGTATATTCTGACACCCTTACATTCCCTGACTTTGAAGTATCCTTAACAAGTGTCACAGTCCAGAAAGTGAGTTGGTAGATTGCTCGGTATATCATTGAACTAGTGTCTCATTCCTGAGAATAAGTGAGTTCAGTTAAACAGTTGTGTCTGATTTCAGGAGACGATGTTTCAGGTGCACTGCCACTAAAGTTAGGCATCTATGTGGTGTGAGCAATCATGTATTTAGTAAGAGGCATTTCTATTGATAAAAAGAAAAAGGTTAATAGTTAGAAGAAACTTATTTCTGAATCTGAAAAACAGTCAATTGAGAAGATTTCTAGATTTGAACTCAAAGCATCTTTTTCAGTTTGAATGTCTTTGATGGTAATATCAGTGTTCCAGTGAACTTTCTGAGTGGTTTGTTACAGCAGCATGTGTGAAGGTTTCCATACATTAGCTGTTGTGGTGATTTCTCTGAAGTTTTTATCAAGTTATCCAGCTTCAGCTTGCAGGGCTTGGGGGAAAGGGCAGTTTTAGTTTATAGTGACTCCAAGTCAGGAGAGTGGAAGAAAATTTGAGATATTAGTTTGGAGCATTGTAGCCTGATATTATTGGAGGAAACTAGAAGAAATCAGGCACTAGTCCAGTTTACAGAGGGAAAATAAACCTCAAAGACAATTAATAGGACTAGATTTTGATATCCATAAAGGTGCACTATAGTTTTCTATACTTTTCTATTGAAACATAGTTTTTCTGTCAACAGTAACCCCCATTTTTACCAAAGATAATCACAGTTAGACTAATTTGTTTGTTTGCAAAATAAATGCAGTATCATTAAACTTGGCCTGATTATTTAATAACTACAGCAAGAATAGTGATTGACCATATAGGTCATCTTTAAGTCTACTTTGCTAGAACATTTAAAAAGAAATATCAGATTGAGCTTTTAAAAATCTCTCATGTCTAGGAGGTTAAGCCAAGGACTTACCATCAAACTTCACCTGCGCTACCTATAGATTTGCATGAATTCTTCCCTTCTCAGGGTCCCCAAAATATCCTCAGGTTACTGGGACTGTCAGGAATTGTTCTTCCTTACTTTACTGTAAGGCTGTGAAGCCTATAAGACAGGTAACAGGCCATTTTTTTCCCAAGTGACTTTATTGGCTCCGGGAAGTAAACTATAGTTACTCAAAACAATCTGGTTGTATCTGACTCAATGCATGTTCTCAAATATGACATTCCAGTCAAGGTCTTAATAAAATGGGCATTTCCAACTGTGTTCCTATTGTAAGGAGAACAGATTCTTATTAAATTTATGCAAATAATGACATTTATATGAAAATAAGAGTGCTAAATAAGAGTTTCTGCATTCTAAAGGGATCAGGTGGGAAGAAAAAAATTTCAGTTCTATTTACAAAGGTATCATTTACCAAATATTTGTAAGTTATAGATAGCTTAAGAAAAAAGAGAAAAAGAGTTTCTTTAATTTAGAAATCAAAACATTAGTCAATAATGTTTCAAACAAAAAGTCATAAAAATTATAATTATCCTCATTGATCCATTGAATCCAATTTAATTAATTTCTGTTTTGCTTGATCTTGAGTTAGCCGTTTTATGAATCAGTTTCTCCATTAGAGTATTGGAAGTTCTTACCCAGTTCAGTGGTATGATGTTAATGCTATCCAAATCCTCTACTTGTCAGAGCCTTTCCCATCCATTCTTTTTGAGGATGAGCACTTTTGTCCATAGTTGATGGCAATAGCTTTCAGGAAAGCATCAGAATAAAACAATAACTGTTTGTGGATGACAAAAGAGTTAAAAATGGCCATGAATAAAGATCTGGTGAGAGTTAATTATAATGTAATTAACAAGGAAATTAGGTTATTTCCATGATATACAACATTTAAAGGTAATATTTGAAATTATGACCGATTATATGAATAAGGACAAATGTATAAAAATTTTATACAATTCCTGGAGCACATATTAATACACTTAGAATCATACAAATATAACCTAAAGAAGGTTTAGCATCACTTTTTATTTGAAAACATTCCTGTGCATTTAACATATCAAATAAGCTTAACTAGTTTAATAACTCTCTTTCCATAAGGAGAGAGAACAATTCTTTTGAGATTACCCAGGAACCTTCTGGAAAATCCCAAAGTTAGTTCAAGATCAAAAAGACTTCATTTAGAATTTGGTTTGGGGACGTTGTCTAAATGTCACAAGGTTTAAAACACTTGATTCAATATGACCACAGATTACGGTGAAAAAATACTAAGTTATCCATTTAATCAAAGTGATGATTAAAAGATTTCAAAGGCAAATACAAGGTTACATAGTTGTAAGAGGAACTTAATTTTTTTTAATAGAGAAGACTCAGTTTCTTAAGTAATCAAAGACCTGATAATGACAACATGAAACACAGGAAATTATTTTGGTAAGAACAAAATCTTTGTTTCCTAAATGAATTGCTCAACAAATGAAGAAAATTGTGTACAGTAATTCAAAAAACTTTGTCCTCTTAACAGAGAGAAGACCAAATTCTAGTATTACATCAGTTTTACACCTGAACTCCTTTCAGGCTGTGTTGAAGGTCAGCAGCTGCAGTGGCTAGTGACTTAATCCTTGTAGAGGCAGAGAGCAAGTACCAATTTTTGATTGGTACATACATACACATACAAAAAATCTACAGATATGTAGAAACAGAGGTCTTGTATCTTTCATTTAAAACTTTTAGCCATGTGTCAGGTATAATAATACAAAACTCACTAGTTTATAAAAGAATAGCTGTAATACAAATTGTGTTTCTGGAAGATGGAATAAGTTAAGGTTACCCACCAAGATGGCTAAAACTTTTTACTAAAATTTGTGGAGAAAACTTTAAGATTTTTCATTTGCCCAGTTTGTTTCCAAATCACTCCATTCTCCCCCTTCTAGTGAGTCATCTCCTTTAAGTTTGCATTTCAAAGAGATGACTCTTGGGTCCCAGAGAAGACAGGGTAGAAATTATACATCTCAAAGGCAAGAGAAAGGATGTAACTCTTCTCCAAGAAGGAGTTTTGGGGCATATTTGTGTATTATCAGAAATCTAGGGGAATTTAGTTTATCCCTTTTTCCTTAAGTGCAGGACAGTTCTTTTTCAAATGTGCTGATCTTTTACAATATCTGTGAGCATTTTGAGATTAATAGAGGAGGTTTGGGGATTGGTAAGAAAGACAGGTAGGCTTTGAATTGTTTCTAGAGCCACATTTCTGTTCTTGTAAAGACTCTATTTGTAAACAAGGAAAGTTGTTTTTAGTTCCTGAAAGAATTGGATCTACAGCCAGAATGGTATCAAAGGGCTGACCCACCCATCCAACTATATTATCTTCAATTTGCCTCTTTATATCAGGAGATTTCCAGCTAAGATGGAAATCAAAAGATCTCTATGCTCTAAATTTAGAGCTGTGTGTCTTGCTTGGTAATGTTTTTAAAAATTGTTTCACAAATTATTGAAGACGTTTCTTTCCCTTTGAGTACATAGTTCCATTTTAGCTTATGAGAGAATACCTTTTAGAAAATAGTTCCAGAGTGATTTCAACAGGATGGTAGAGTAGGAGATCCTAGCACTCATTCCCCCACAGAAAACAACTGGACAGTTACCCATTAGGCTAAGTGATTAGAAAAACATAGGTTTGAATCAAGCTCTGCAATTCACTAACTGTATAACTTTGGGTAAATCACTAATTCATTGTGAGTGTCAAATTCAATATTTTTAAAAGGGACATGATGATACCTGTCTGGTAGGGTCACTCCAGTGATTAAATGGGATTATGTATGTAGTGTTCCTAATAAATGCTTCAACATTGTAAGTAATAAATAGTGATTATACCTGTCGTTGTTTGTCCCAGACTTGAAGAGTCTACATTCAAAACCATTTCTGTTGTTTTTAAGCAATTTCTCTCATATCACGTAGTACAGGGTTTACATATAGTTTGCCAGATGACTGAATCAATCCCCTAATCAATGTCCTTACCCTGTAACTTTTGGTTGAGCACTTCTATAATATTTTGAGGGCATTTTAAATACAGCCATAGCCTCTCACTCAGAAATAACAGTTACAAATGAAGGACTCCATGACTCTAACATTTACCTCCAGGATTTGCCTCTTTCCAACAATATCGTAGCTAGTAGTTCTGGGGGAACACAAAGGATTTACTTCTGTGAGCTTAAGTTATCACGAGAAAAATATGAATTGCAAGTGAATGAGGCCCTACCAAAATGAGGAAAAAATCTGTACTTCCTCTTTTATTTACTTATTTTTTTAATTGAAGTATAGTTGATTTACACTGTTGTGTTAATACTTCCCCTTTTAAAATACTAGTCCTTTCTATGCTTCAGCCATAGATACTGAAGTAATTTTCAGTAATTTTCACTTGAAAAAGGGAAGTTATGGAGCATATCCATATTTTCAGACTGTCAGCAGATGGCAAGAGCATGTGCTGTGATTCCCTAGGCTGGCAGTTTGCACTTTCCGACCCTGCCAGAGAGCAACCATCCAATACTTAATATTCAACCATCAAAGGTATTTCTTAGTTTCTGTTTATGAAACTCAATAGCTGCAAAGATTCCTCTTTTAATGCCTCTGACTCATTTTCATCTTTCCTGATATCTGACCACACCTGAGCTTTTAAGCCTACCTGCCACAAAATGAGTGTTACCAACTTGACAAAGTTTTATTCTGGCTTTGTTACTAGGGCCCTTTAGGCTGTGAAGTACTCTTTAAAGCATGGATTTGTTTGTAACAGATGTAGACACTTGACTTGTTTATAGAAAGGAATCTGTGTAAGCTTGCCAAGGAGCACATGAGGTTGTCTCTGAATGTATGAGCAGTGTCATCATTGTCCTTGAGGGAGAACACCTGCTGTGGTGCCATCACCAATTAGCTCTTCTCTTTCCCTCCTCTCCCTCTCCAGGAGGCTTACTCTTCAGTTCCTTGTGTTCTGAAGTCTCACAGCATTCTTTTCTATGGGGAATTATGTGAATCAGAATACTACGTGGCCTTTCTAAAATGTCTGTGGCTCCTTGGTTACACAGAATATGTGGTTTTCTCTGACACAGTCTATTCAACCAAAGGATGTGGTTTTAAAAGAAGTTTGACTGAGGATTTTACAATTCATTTGTTAAATAGTAAAATGATATGACTGATTAGATTGTTTTTGTCATTGAACATTGAAATTCACCATCCCCATCTTTAATCTACTGAAAAAAAATTGTTTGCAAAGTGGTGATAGACAGAATAGTTTGTTTCCCCAAAGCAGGCCTTGTTAAGTATCGTGATCTTTTCCTGACCCAGAGTTCCCAAGGCCTAATGTGGAGATTGCAGACTGGCCATAGCAAACAAAACAGCTGGTTACATATGCGTTTTGCTTTGTCCATACTGTGTTAGTCTATATAGTGTTTTAATTTTTATTTATTTATACACATTTAAAAACAGGAAATTTCACATAAAAGTCCACATAAATGGCTTTTTTGAACAAGAAAAATATAAGATCTGGTACATTGGGCCTGCATTTGTGCATACCAATATTTTGCTGGGACTGAGTAATAGTCTTTAAGAGGCATGCACTCTCCATTCTTCCACCATCTTCATCACTTTCTGTTGTATCACCAAATCTAAAGCTTAGTGTTGATTGCCATTTATCATATTAAATATGGCCTTGAAATGTGCAATCCTTGGTATGTCTTGAGGTGCCCTTTTATGTATCCTGTATCTAGCTTTCAAACAATAAATTTATAGATGTGTGGATCTTTGAATGAAGAAAATATATGGCATCAGTATAGCCATATGTATTAGTTTCCTATTGTGGCTGTAAGAAATTAGTACAAACTTAATGATTTTAAACAACACACATTTATTCTTATAGTTCTGGAGGTCAGATACCTTAAATGAATCTTACAGGTAAAAACCAAGGTATGGATAGAGCTGAATCATTCTCCCAACCAAGATCATAGCCTTCAAGGCTCCGAAGGGAGAATCTATTTCCTTGCCTTTTGCATCTTCTATAGTGTGTTCCTTGGCTTATGGTATATCCCTTATGTCACTCCAATCTCTAGATTCTGTTATCACATCTTCTACTCTGACTTTAATCCTCCTACCTCCCTTTTATAAAGACCCTTGTGATCACATTGAGACCATCAGGATAATTCAGGATAACTTCCCCATGTCAAGATACTTAATCACATCTGTAACGTTTCTTTTGCCATGTAAGATAACTTATTCACAGGTTCTGGGGATTAGGATATGGACACCTTTGGGGAGCCATCATTCAGCAAACCACACCATGTCATCACTCAGGCCAACCATTCATGGAGATAAAGTTATTAGTGGGGGACATTTACTTCAGCAAAGCCTTTTCAACTTAAAAATAAGTCCTTAATGAAGAAATAGTCGGAATTCAGGAAGAGATAGGCAGCTATCTGTAGACATCCAGCCAAAAAATTATAGAAGCTTATTGTGTTCAGAGAATTTGCAACTTAAAAATTATTCAAAATGAGAAATTTATTAGAATCTTTACCTTATCAATCATGAGAAAATTATAACCTTTGTCAATATTTTGGGCACACAGATGTCTCTAGTAATTTTCATTCAGCAAGATATTTTCAGGACAATCATAGATTCTCTAATCTGTAAATGCAGCAATGAAAGATGATTTTTTAAACAAAAATTATGCTTAAAAACAAGCCAACCATTCCTGTGGATCAGAAATTGAAAATAAATACACAATTGTAGGCTAAGGCTAAAATTATGGTTTACTGAGTTTTGCAACTGGAAGCAGGTAGAGGTGGCCCAGAGATCAATTACCGTGAAGGACAAAAATATTGCTGGTAGGACTACAGAAAGTTTCATTGAGTGAAATCAGGGACCTGAAGTGGTATTCTCCCTATGATGAAAAGAACCCGAAAAAAAATTATGTTACTGTTGTTCTGTTACTGTTTATAAAAGCCACTGGGCAGTAGCTTTTATAAAGTTTAATAACTGGAGTGGTGGGTGTAAGTAGGAAAAGTCACAGAAAAAAGGACCTGAACTAGCCAACTACAAGCTTAGTGGCTGTGTCTTACCCTGGATTCCACAGAAGACATCGTCAGGCAGAGTGCTGATTTTTTTTAAATTAGGGAGTACAATCTTAGGAACAGAAGTAAAAGAAAAATAAGACTAGAAGGTAGAAAACAAGTAAAATTCAATGCAGCATAATTGGAGATGTTGCAGGTTGGGTTCCATACCACTGCAAGAAAATATTGCAATTAAGTGAGTCACTCAAATTTTTTGGTTTCCCAGTGCATATAAAAGTTATATTTATACTACATTATAGTCTATCAAGTGTGTAATAGCATTATGTCTCATAAACAATGTACATACCTTAATTTTAAAAATATTTTATTGCTAAAAACTGCTAACCATTATCTGAGCCTTCAGCAAGTCATATGGTAACATTAAAGATTACTGATCACAGATCACCATAACAAATACAATAATCATAAAAAAACTGATATATTGTGAGAATTCCAAAATGTGACAGGGAGATACCACAAAGTGAGCAAATACTGTTGGAGAAATGGTGCCAGTAGACTTGCTTGACACAGGATAGCCACAAACCTTCAATTTGTAAAAAACACAATAACTATAAAGTGCAATAAAGTGAAGCACAATAAAAAGAGGTATGTCTGTGTCAGAGTAAGGTACCAAGCCTGCCACCATTTGATACTAAATTCAACTAGTTTCTCAATCATGCAGAACCTTCTTGCAGGAGACCAAATAATTGCTTCTTAGGAAAATCTATCTTGGGGAGAAAGTGAAAAGAATTACATGCCAGCTTCTATCTCCTATTGGTTAAAGTTTTACCCCTGAGGTTTTAATTCCAACACTTTGGTGGAGCATGTGCTAATATGTTTCTGTGTCAAGAATCCTAAGCAAAGAAAATAAAGGATCTAGTGCGTAATGAGGTGAGAAATATTCAGGCAGTTCTCATTTGAAGTTGGTTACTCACTAGCAGCTTGGACTAGAATGAATGGCCAAAGACCCTGAAGACAAACGAGGCTAAGAGAATCTGAAAAGTCAGATGAAAACTGTTTGACACATATTGGAATTGTTATACCTTGTGTATCACCATAGCTTCATGAGTCCCAAGTCACTACTGTAAGATGTCACTCTGAGGGAGGGAAAAAGAAAAAAAATATTCCACTCAAGATGAGCCTTCTAAATAAAGTGTCAAAATATAGGAGAACAGATAACACTAAGAAAGAAATACAACTACTCAAAAGTTGAGAAATAAATTTACAGAAAACAAAGTTCAAATAATTGAGCAAATTCAAATTATACCAAGTAATGTGTTTAATATCATCTAAGATGGGTTAAACTATAACTCACTATATGTTTTATACAACCAGCAAACTAAAGATGATTTATACATTTTTAAATGTTTGAAAAAAAATCAAAATAAAAATAATGTTTTGGGACACTTATATGAATTTCAAATTTTAGTGCCTTCAAGTGAAGTTTTAATTGAGACATAACCAAAATTTTTAACCTATTATATATAATTGCTTTCACATTATAAAGGTAGAGTTAAATATTTGCAGTAGAGAACATATCCCTTTAAGCTTCACATATTTATTATTTGGTCCTTTACAAAAAAAAAAAAAAAAAAAGTGTGCTAACTCCCAGATCTAAGATATAAAGGAAGAAATAACATACAAAAACAAAAAATTAAGTTATTAAATAAAAGCATGCAATTATGAATCATAAACAGATGTATATAAAAATAAGTAATTGGAACCTCAATAAAGGAAATATATAGTCATTTCTTTTTAATGTTAATTTAAAATTTTTTAAAATTTGATTTGATTTTTTAAATTGAAGTATAGTTGATTTACAATGTTATATTAGTTTCAGGTGTGCAGCATTGTGATTCAGAATTTTTGCAGATTATACTCCATTAAAATTTATTACAAGATAATGGCTATAATTCACTGTGTTATGCAATATATGCTTGTTGTTTATCTAGTTTGTACATACTGGTTTATATCTGTTAATCCCATACCCCTAATTGGCCCCTCCCCCATTCCCTCTCCCCTTTGGTAACCACTTGTTTGTTTTCTATATTTGTGAGTCTGTTTCTGTTTTGCATATTAAGTCCTTTGTATTATTTTATTAGATTCCACATATATGCAATATCAAACAGTATTTGTCTTTCTCTGCCTGACTTACTTGACTAAGCATAGTATTCTCTAGGTCTATCCACCTTGCTGCAAATGGCAGAGTTTTATTCCTTTTTATGACTGAGTAATATTCCATTGTATATATACCACATCTTCTTTATACATTCATCTATTGATAGGCACTTTGGTTGCTTCCATATCATCGCTATTGCACATAGTGCTGCTAGGATCATTGTGGTGCATTATCTTTTTGAGTTAGTGTTTTCGTATTTCCTGGATATATATCCAGGAGCAGAATTGCTGGATTATATGGTAGTACTACTTTTCATTTTTTTGAGGACTTTCCATACTGTTTTCCATAGTGGATGCACCAATTTAAATTCCCACCAACAATGTACAAGGGTTCCCATTTCTCCACATCCTCACCAACGTTTCTTATTTGTAGACTTTTTAATGTTAGCTATCCTGACAGGTGTGAGATGATACATCTCATTATTGTCTTGGTTTGCATTTCTCTGAAAATTAGGGATGTTGAGCATCATTTCATGTGCCTATTAGCTATCTGTATGTTTTCTTTGGAGAAGTGTCTATTTAGGTCTTCTGCCCACTTTTTGATTGGGTTGTTTGATTTTTTGTTATTGAGTTTTATGAGCTGTTTGTATATTTTGGAAATTAATCCCTTGTTGGTTTCATCATTTGCAAATATTTTCTCTCATTCTGTAGGTTGTCTTTTCCTTTTTCATGGTGTTTTCCTTTGCTGTGAAAAAGCTTATAAGTTTAATTAGGTCCCATTTATTTATTTTTGCTTTTATTTCTTTTGTCTTGGGTGACTGATCCAAGAAAATATTGTTACAGTTTATGTCAAAGAGTTTTCTGCCTATGTTCTCTTCTAGGAGTTTTATGGTTTCAGGTCTTAACATTGAGGTCTTTAAACAATTTTGAATTTATTTTTGTGTATGGTGTGAGGGAGTGTTCTCATTTCATTCTTTTACATGTAGCTGTCCAGTTTTCCCAGCACCACTTGTTGAAGAGACTATATTTTCTCCAATGTATATTCTTGCCTCCTTTGTTGCAGATTAACTGATCATAGGTATGTGGGTTTATTTCTGGACTCTATTCTGTTCCATTGATCTAGGTGTCTGTTTTTTGTGCTAATAACAAGCTAAACAGCTTGTTATTATATTACTATAGCTTTGTAGTATGGTCTGAAGTCTGGGCAGGTGATACCTTCAGCTTTGTTTTTTCTCAAAATTCCTTGGGCAATTCAGCATCTTTTTTGAATCCATATGAATTTTACAATTATTTGTCCTAGTTCTGTGAAAAACATCATGGGTATTTTGATAGGGATTGCATTAAATCTATGGATTGCATTAAATCTATGGATTGCTTTGGGTAGTATGGCCTTTTTTTCCTTAGATTCCATATATATGTGTTAGCATATAGTATTTGTTTTTCTCTTTCTGACTTACTTCACTCTGTATGACAGACTCTAGGTCCAGCCACCTCTCTACAGATAACTCAATTTCATTTCTTTTTATGGCTGAGTAATAGTCCATTGTATAAATGTGCCACATCTTCTTTATCCATTCATCTGTTGATGGACACTTAGGTTGCTTCCATGTCCTGGCTATCGTAAATAGAGCTGCAATAAACATTTTGGTACATGACTCTTTTTGAATTATGGTTTTCTCAGGGTATATGCCCAGTAGTGGGATTGTTGAGGGGTCGTACGGTAGTTCTATTTGTAGTTTTTTTTTTTTGCGGTACGCGGGCCTCTCACTGTTGTGGTCTCTCCCGTTGCGGAGCACAGGCTCCGGACGCGCAGGATCAGTAGCCATGGCTCACGGGCCCAGCCGCTCTGCGGCATGTGGGATCTTCCCAAACCAGGGCACGAACCCGCGTCCCCTGCATCGGCAGGCGGATTCTCAACCGCTGCGCCACCAGGGAAGCCCCTATTTGTAGTTTTTTAAGGAACCTCCATACTGTTCTCCATAGTGGCTGTATCAATTTACATACCCACCAGCAGTGCAAGAGTGTTCCCTTTTCTCCACACGCTCTCCAGCAATTTTATTTATTTATTTATTTATTTATTTATTTATTTCTAACATCTTTATTGGAGTATAATTGCTTTACAATGGTGTGTTAGTTTCTGCTTTACAACACTGTGAATCAGTTATATGTATACATATGTTCCCATATCTCTTCCCTTTTGCGTCTCCCTCCCTCCATATCCCACCCCTCTAGGTGGTAACAAAGCACCTAGCTGATCTCCCTGTGCCATGTGGCTGCTTCCCACTAGCTATCCACCCTACGTTTGGTAGTGCATATATGTCCATGCCACTCTCTCTCTTCGTCATAGTTTACCCTTCCCCCTCCCCATATCCTCAAGTCCATGCTCTAGTAGGTCTGTGTTTTATTCCAATCCTACCCTTAGGCTCTTCATGACATTTTTTTTCTTAGATTCCATCTCTATGTGTTAGCATATGGTATTTGTTTTTCTCCTTCTGACTTACTTCACTCTGTATGACAGACTCCAGGTCCATCCACCTCACTACAAATAACTCAGTTTCATTTCATTTTATGGCTGAGTAATATTCTATTGTATATATGTGCCACATCTTCTTTATCCATTCATCTGTTGATGGACACTTAGGTTGCTTCCATGTCCTAGCTATTGTAAATAGAGCTGCAATGAACATTTTGGTACATGTCTCTTTTTGAATTATGATTTTCTCAGGGTATATGCCCAGTAGTGGGCTTGCTGGGTCGTATGGTAGTTCTATTTGTAGTTTTTTAAGGAACCTCCATACTGTTCTCCATAGTGGCTGTATCAATTTACATTCCCACCAACAGTGCAAGAGTGTTCCCTTTTCTCCACATCCTCTCCAGCCATTTAAACTACATTATTTTTTCCAATCCAAGAGCATGGGATATATTTTCTTCCTTGGTATCATCTTCAGTTTCCCTCATCAGTGTTTTATAGTTTTCAGAGTACAGTTCTTGCACTTCCTTGGTTTACTTTATTCCTATATATTTTATTTTGTTATGAGATTTTAAATGGGATTTTTTAAACTTTCTGTTTCTGATAGTGATTAACTATTATAGAAAACAGCAGATTTCTGTATATTAATAGTGTATCCTGTAACTTTGCTTAATTCATATATTACTTCTAATAGTTTCTGGGTGGAGAGTTTTGTTTTTTCTATATAAAGTATATGTAATCTGCAAATAGTGACAGTTTTACTTTTTTCCTTCCAATTTGGATTCCTTTTATTTCTTTTTCTTTTCTAATTGTTGTGGCTAGGACTTCAAATACTATGCTAAATGGGAGTGACAAGAGTAGGCATCTTTGTCTTGTTCCTAAATTTAGAGGAAAGGCTTTCAGCTTTTCACCATTGAGAATGATGTTAGCTGTGGGTTTGTCATAAAAGGCCTTTATTATGTTGAGATATTTTCTCTCTATACCCACTTTGATGAGAGGTTTTTATCATGAATAGATGTTGAATTTTGTCACATGCTTTTTCTGCATCTGCTGAGATGATCAAGTGAATTTATCATTCCTTTTGTTAATATGGTATATCACATTAATTTGTGAATGTTGAACCATCCTTGTGTCCCTGGAATGAATCCTACTTGATCAGGGTGTATGATCCTTTTATATATTGTTGGATTTGGTGTGCTAATATTTTGTTGAGGATTTTTACATGTGTATTCGTCAAAGCTATTGGCCTGCAATTTCCTTTTTTTGTGGTGTCTTTGTCTGGTTTGGTATTAAGGTAATTGTGGCCTCGTAGAATGAATTTGGCAGTGTTCTGTCCTCTTCAATTTTTTAGAATAGTTTGAGAAGGATAGGTATTCGTTCTTTTTTAAATATTTTGCAGAATTCCTATGTGAAGCTGTCCAGTCCTGGAATTTTGTTTGCTGTTAGTTTTTCTTTTAAAATTGCAAATTCAGTTTCATTGTTACTAGTGATCAGTCTGTTCAAATTGTCTGTTTCTTCTTGATCTGGGCTTTGCAGGTTATATGTTTCTTGAAATTTGTCCATTTTTTCTATGTTGTCAGATTTGTTGACGTGTAACTGTTCATAGTATTCTCTTATTATTTTTTTGTATATCTGTGTTATGGATTGTTATTTCTCCTTTTTTCTTCTTCTTTTTTAAAATTTGTGTCCTGTCTCTTTACTTCTTGGTGAGCCTGGCTAAAGGATTTTCAATTTTGTTTATCTTTTTAAAAAAATCCAATCTTGGTTTCTTTGATCTTTTCTGTTGTGTGTTTTTTTTAAACCTCTATTTTATTTATTTCCTCTCTGATCTTTATTATTTCTTTCCTTTAGCTGACTCTGGGCTTTATTTGTTCTTTCCTTTCTAATTCCTTCAGATTGTAGGTTAGGTTGTTTATTTGAGATTTTTCTTATTTCTTATTTTTCTTTTGCAGCCTTTAGAATTCTCTCTTTATTTTTACTTTTTCCTTTTAATTATGATATGTCTTGGTGTGGGTCTGTTTGGGTTTGTTCAGCTTGTTTCGGACCCTCTATGCTTCCTGTACCTACATATCTGTTTCCTTCTTTCGGTTTGGAAAGTAGTCAGCCATGATTTCTTCAAAAACATTCTCAATCCCCTTCTCTCTCTTCTTCTGGAACCCCTATAATGTGAATGTTGGAACACTTAATGCTATATCAGAGATCTCTTAAATTGCTTTCATTTTTTAAAACTTGTTTTTCTTTCTGCTGTTCTAATTGGATGATTTCCACTGTTCTGTCTTCGAATCACTTATGCATTTTTCTGTATTACTTAGTCTGCTACTCATTCCTTCTAGTGTGTTTCTCATTTCAGCTATTGATTTCTTCATTTCTGATTGGCTCTTTTTCATATTTTCTAGTTCCTTGTTAAAATGTTCACTGTGGGCTTCCCTGGTGGTGCAGTGGTTGAGAGTCTGCCTGCCAATGTGGGGGATGCATGTTCATGCCCTGGTCCAGGAGGATCCCAAGTGCCGCGGAGCGGCTGGGCCTGTGGGCCATGGCCACTGGGTCTGCGCATCCGGATCCTGTGCTCCGTGGCGGGAGAGGCCACGTCAGTGAGAGACCCACATACTGCAAAAAAAAAAAAAAAAAAAAAAAAAGGTTCACTGTGTACATCAATGCTGTTTCCTCATTCAGTTAACATTTCTGTTACCAATGTTTTAAACACTTTATATGGTAGATTGTTTTTATTTATTCATTTATTTTTTAACATCTTTATTGGAGTATAATTGCTTTATTTTGTTGTGTTAGTTTCTGCTATATAACAAAGTGAATCAGCTGTACATATACATATATCCCCATATACCCTCCCTCTTACATCTCCCTCCCACCCTCCCTATCCCATCCCTCTAGGTGGTCACAGAGCACCAAACTGATCTCCCTGTGCTATGCAGCTGTTTCCCACTAGCTATCTGTTTTACATTTAGTAATGTATATATGTCCATGCCACTCTCTCACTTCATCCCAGCTTACCCTTGTCCCTCCCTGTGTCATCAAGTCCATTCTCTACCTCTGTGTCTTTATTCCTGTCCTGCTGCTAGGTTCTTCAGAACAATGTTTTTAGATTCCATATATATGTGTTAGCATACGGTATTTGCTTTTCTCTTTCTGACTTACTTCACTCTGTATGACAGACTCTAGGTCCATCCACCTCACTACAAATAACTCAGTTTCACTACTTTTTATGGCTGAGTAATAGTCCATTGTATATATGTGCCACATCTTCTTTATCCATTCATCTGTTGATGGACACTTAGGTTGCTTCCATGTTCTGGCTATTGTAAATAGAGCTGCAATGAACATTGTGGTACATGACTCTTTTTGAATTATGATTTTCTCAGGGTATATGCCCAGTAGTGGGATTGCTGGGTCATATGGTAGTTCTATTTTTAGTTTTTAAAGGGACCTCCATACTGTTCTCCATAGTGGCTGTATCAATTTACATTCCGACCAACAGTGCAAGAGTGTTCCCTTTTCTCCACACGCTCTCCAGCATTTGTTGTTTGTAGATTTTCTGATGATGTTCATTCTGACTGGTGTGAGGTGATACCTCATTGTAGTTTTGATTTCTCTAATGATTAGTGATGTTGAGCATGCTTTCATATGTTTGTTGGCAATCTGTATATCTTTGGAGAAATGTCTGTTTAGGTCTTCTGCCCATTTTTGGATTGGGTTGTTTGTTTTTTTGATATTGAGGTGCATGAGCTGCTTGTAAATTGGGGGGATTAATCCTTTGTCAGTTGCTTCATTTGAAAATATTTTCTCCCATTCTGAAGGTTGTCTTTTCGTCTTGTTTATGGTTTACTTTGCTGCGCAAAAGCTTTCAAGTTTCATTTGTCTCTCACAGCTGATCACTGTCCTCAGCCTCTGTTGCTTCTGCCCTGTTATGGATTCACTCCACAGGACAGGCGCGGGGCCCTTGTGGTTTCTCTTCATGTATTGAGGGGTGAGCTGTGGTGGACTGGCCACTGTCAGAGATGTGAGCAGCTTCTGAAGTCCTGCTTGATTAAGTACCAACAATGGCCACCGCCACCCCACTTGGACTCTACCTCGGAACCAGTCACCTTTGCATTCCTCAGTGACTTTTTCCAGGTTATGGCTGACCCAGATCCAGTGCTATATTGTAGTGTGGAATGAGTGGGGGCTGGAACATTCACTCAGCTTGGGCTGGGGCACGTGGTGAGATGCTTGGGGGGAACCTGGCAGCTGCTCTCTCCACCTTACCACATGGCAAGCCAGGGTGTGCGGGATCCTCAGGAGTGGAGCCCTGGCTTTCCCAGCCATCTATTTGTCCCAGCAGTTTTCCAACCAGCCACAGGGCTTGTTGGAGCCATTAGGAGCCCAGGACTGAGATGCTGAGTCTGTTGCTTGAGTTGCTCACTCTCCATGGTGGCTGTCCACACATGTAGCCTCTCTTTTCCTCTGATTCCCATCCCAGGAGCACAGGTCCCAACCTGATCACTTTTCTTCCCTTCCTACACAATTACATATGGATTTTTCCAACAGTCTTGATTGTGTAGGAGTCTTTCTGCCAGTTTCCAGTTATTTTTCAATGAGACTTGTTCCACCTGTAAATGTATTTTTGATGTGTTTGTGGGAGGAGGTGAGCTCCATGAGTTCTTTATTTTTAAACATCTTTATTGGAGTATAATTGCTTTACAATGGTGTGTTAGTTTCTGCTTTACAACAAAGTGAATCAGTTATACATATACATATGTTCCCATATCTCCTCCCTCTTGCATCTCCATCCCTCCCATGCTCCCTATCCCACCCCTCTAGGTGGTCACAAAATACCTAGCTAATCTCCCTGTGCCATGTGGCTGCTTCCCACTAGCTATCCACCCTATGATTGGTAGTGTATGTATGTCCATGACACTCTATCACTTTGTCACAACTTACCCTTCCCCATCCCCATATCCTGAAGTCCATGCTCTAGTAAGCCTATGTCTTTATTCCCGTCCTACCCCTAGGCTCTTCATGACATTTTTTTCTTAGATTCCATATATATGTGTTAGCATACAGTATTTGTTTTTCTCCTTCTGACTTACTTCACTCTGTATGACAGACTCCAGGTCCATCCACCTCACTACAAATAACTCAATTTCGTTTCTTTTTATGGCTCAGTAATATTCCATTGTATATATGTGCCACATCTTCTTTATCCATTCATCTGTCGTTGGGCACTTAGGTTGCTTCCATGTCCTGGCTATTGTAAACAGAGCTGCAATGAACATTTTGGTACATGACTCTTTTTGAATTATGGTTGTCTCAGGGTATATGCCTAGTAGTGGGATTGCTGGGTCGTATGGTAGTTCTATTTTTAGTTTTTTAAGGAACCTCCATACTGTTCTCCATAGTGGCTGTATCAATTTACATTCCCACCAGCAGTGCAAGAGAGTTCCTTTTTCTACACACCCTCTCCAGCATTTATTGTTTCTAGGTTTTTTGATGATGGCCATTCTGACCGGTGTGAGATGATATCTCATTGTAGTTTTGATTTGCATTTCTCTAATGATTAATGATGTTGGGCATTCTTTCATGTGTTTGTTGGCAATCTGTATATCTTCTTTGGACAAATGTCTGTTTAGATCTTCTGCCCATTTTTGGATTGGGTTGTTTGTTTTTTGTTATTGAGCTGCATGAGCTGCTTGTAAATATTGGAGATTAATCCTTTGTCAGTTGCTTCATTTGCAAATATTTTCTCCCATTCTGAAGGTTGTCTTTTGGTCTTGTTTATGGTTTCCTTTGCTGTGCAAAAGCTTTTAAGTTCAGACTATACTACAAAGCTACAGTAATCAAGACAGTATGGTACTGGCACAAAAACAGAGCTATAGATCAATGGAACAGGGTAGAAAGCCCAGAGATAAACCCACACACATATGGTCACCTTATATTTGATAAAGGAGCCAAGAATATACAGTGGAGAAAATACAGCCTCTTCAATAAGTGGTGCTGGGAAAACTGGACAGGTACATGTAAAAGTATGAAATTAGAACACTCCCTAACACCATACAGAAAAATAAATTCAAAATGGGTTAAAGACCTAAATGTAAGGCCAGATACTGTAAAACTCTTAGAGGAAAACATAGGCAGAACACCCTGTGACATAAATCACAGCAAGATCCTTTTTGACCCACCTCCTAGAGAAATGGAAATAAAAACAAAAATAAACAAATGGGACCTAATGAAACTTAAAAGCTCCATGTGTTCTTACTCTGCCATCTTGAGTCACCAGCCTTCTACAGTCATTAAAAAAAAGACAATAAATGGAACTAGCTGTATAATTGAGAAAGGTGAAAAAATAATTTATGAATTGGAAACTAGTACTTGGGTATTAGAACACGTGGCAGAGTAAAAAATGAAAATATGAGAGAAGATCACTTTGAAAAAAAAATCATGAGCTTGTAGAAAATTCAAAAGAATCAACAAAAAACTGCTGGAATTAATTAGCAATTATAGCAAGGTTACCGGATATCAGGTTAATAATCCAAAGTAACTACTTTTCATATATTCCAGCAATGAAAAATGGAATTTGAAATTAAAAACACAATACAAGTTACATTAGCACCCTAAAAATGAAATACTTAAGTATCAATCTAACAAAAATATATACAATACCTATATGAGGAAAACTACCAGTCTCTGATGAACAGAATCAAAGAACTAAAATAAAGGGAAGAGACTGCATTTTAATGGATAGGAAGATTGAATAAGGTAAAGATGTCAGGTCTTCCCAACTTGATCTATGTATGCAATGTTATCCCAAAGTCAAGTTATTTTGTGGATACATACAAACTGATTCTAATGTTTATATGGAAAAGCAGAGACCCACAATAGTATACACAATATTGAAGGAGAATAACAAAGGTGGAAGACTGAAACTACCTGACCTCAAGTCTTACTATAAAGCTACAGGAATCAAGACACTGTGGTATTGATGAAATAATAGAAAAGTGGTTCAATGGAACAGAATAGAGAGCCCAGACGTAGACACATTTGATGAAATAGCAAAGGCAATGCAGTGGAGCAAAGATATCCTTTTCAACAAATGGTGCTGGAACAGCTGTACATCCACATGTAATATAAGGAATCCAGACAGAGAACTTACACCCTTCACAAACATTAGATCAAAATGGATCATACACTTAAATTGAAAACAAAATATCAAACTCCTGAAAAAAACATAGGATAAAACCTATATAAGTATGTTGATGACTTTTCTAGGTACAACACCAAAGGCATGATCTATGAAAGAAATGATTGACAAGCTGGACATCATTAAAATTAAAAACTTTTGCTCTGTGAAAGACAAGTCAAAAGAATGAGAAAGAAAGCCACAGACTAAGAGAAAATAATTGCAAATGATGCATCCGATAAAGGACTGTTATTTAAAATAAACAAAAAAACCCTAAAAGCTCAATGATAAGATAACAAACAACCCATTTTAAAAAATGGGCCAAATATCTTAAAAGACACCTCACTGGACAAGATATACAGATGGCAAATAAGTGTATGTAGAGATGCTCCACGTCATAGGTCATCATGGAAATACAAATTAAAACAACCAGTACACACTTATGAGCATGGACAAAATCCAGACGGCCAACACCAAATTCTGGCAAGGATGTGGACTGACAGGAATTCTCATTCATTGCTGCTAGGAATGCAAAATGATAGAGTCACTTTGAAGACAGTTTTGTAGTTTCTTACAAAACTAAACATACTTTTACCATAAAATCCAGTAATCATGTTCATTGGTATTTACCCGAAGGAGTTGAAAACATATGCCTACAGAGAAACCTTCACATGGATGTTTACAGCAGCTTTATTGATGATTGTCAAAACATGGAAGCAACCAAGATGTCCTTCAGTAGGTGAATGAATAATAAACTCTCATACATCTATACAATGGAATATCATTCAGCACTAAAGAGAAATGAGGTTTTTTTTTTGTTTGTTTGTTTGTTTGTTTTTTTTTTTTTTTTGCGGTACGCGGGCCTCTCACCGCTGTAGCCTCTTCCGTTGTGGAGCACAGGCTCCATACGCGCAGGCCCAGCGGCCATGGCTCACGGACCCAGCCGCTCCGCGGCATGTGGGATCTTCCCGGACCGGGGCACGAACCCTCGTCCCCTGCATCGGCAGGCGGACTCTCAACCACTGCGCCACCAGAGAAGCCCGAGAAATGAGGTTTTAAGCCATGAAAAGATATGGAGGAACCTTTATTGTGTATTACTACATGAAACAAACAAATCTGAAAAGTCTACATACTATATCATTCCAACAATAGGACATTCTGGAAAAGGCAGAAATATGGAGACAGTAAAAAGATCCATTATTGCCATGGGTTAAGGGGCTGTGATGGATAAGCAGGTGGAGCACAGAAGGTTCTTAGAGCAGTGAAACTACCTTGTATGATACTATAATGGTTGACACATGCCATTATACATTTGTCTAAACCCACAGAATGTACACCACCACCAGAGGTTCCTAAGGTTAACTTTGGGTGATTATCAAGTTTCAATGTATGTTCATCAGTTGTAACAAATGTACCACTCTGTCAGACCTGTGGGACACCATCAAACTTACTAATATTCAAACTATGGGAGTCCAAGAAGGAGAAGAGAGAGACCAAGGAGCAGAAAGAATTTTTGAAAAAATCTTTTAAAAGTTTGATAAATTTGATAAAATACAGAAATCTACAAATTTGGTAAAATGCTTAAAGTTATACATCCTAAACCTCACCCTTATCCTGGTTTCTCTTCCTTTTCTTATAAAGACATCAGTCAGGTTGGATTAGGACCCCACCCTTCTGACCTCATTTAATCTTAATTACATCTTTAAAGTCACAGTGCCCAAATACAGTTGTATGGGGTGGGAGTTAGGGCTTGAATATATGAGTTTTGAGGGAACACAATTCAGTCCATAATAGTTGTGTAGCTCAAGAACACAATTACAAAATTATAGGTTGTCATATCTGATCTATTCTCTTATTACATTTGTGTCACTTATTTCTTTTCTTGAACATTTAGCCAAAGTTCCAGGAAACATTTAAGTATAGTTAGCCCTCTGTATCTGTAGGTTCCACATCTGTGGATTCAACCAACCATGGATCAAAAATATTTTTAAAAATTACAGAAAGTTTCAAGAAGCAAAACTTGAATTTGCCCCATACTGGCATCTATGTACATTGTATTTACGACTATTTACATAGCATTCAATTCATTAAATTTATGTGTGATTTAATGTACACAGGAGGATGTGCTTAGGTTATATGCAAATATTATGCCATTTTATATAAGGGATTTGTGCATCCATGGGTTTTGGTGTCTGCAGGTGTCCTGGAGCTAATCCCTCCTGGATACTGAGGGTTGAGTGTAATAATAATGTTAATAGTCCTCCTGCCTAATTCTGGTCTTTAGTACAAAGCAATTCTAGTCCTTCACCATTAAGTATGATATATACATATGTATATAACTATGTATTATTTATGTCTGCATATATATGTGTGTATATAAATACAAATATATAATCAAAATATATATCTATTACTATTTTACTATTTACTAGAGATATTCTTCCTTTTATCTGCTTGCCTGCCTCCTTCCTTCCTCTCTCTCTCTCTCTCTTTTTTTCATTCTACTCATGAATGAAGTTTAGCTCTTATTGAATGACTCTTTAGAATTTACTGAAATAAGTGTGCTTTTCCATTCTTTATCCTTAACATGGTGAATTATATTAATCTATTTTCCAACATTGAGCCATTTTTATATTACTATAATACAAAGAAAATCACTTGGTTTTAGTGAATTATTACTTTACTATAGTTTTTGAATTATATTTGCTTTTATTCATGATTTCTGCATCAATATGCATATTGCAAATTAGTCTCTCCTTTTATTTCTATATTTTATAGATATGGATAAAAATGAAAATATAATTTGGATGCTTTTCTTATTTTTCTCTGTTCTCTTAAAGTTTAATTGCATTGGGATTTTCTGCCTCTTAAAAGTTTGACAGAATTCACTCATGGAATCTATTGGCACTTAAAATGTTGCAAGGGCAATGTGTTAGCTCTTAGAAAACCATAACAGACTGGTTAATATAGATACAATTGAAAGGTGTGAAAACCTTCTTCAGTTGATAATTTTTAATAAAATACGCTTTCCAACAAAAACCATCCATTTTACTCTGGTTTCCAAATTTCCACGTGTTGTGTTTGTGGTATGGTGGTCATCACAATTAGTTATTTATTGTTGATTTTAATTTCTTATTTTATTTACTCAACTCATTTATTCATTCAAAAAATAAATATTGAGGAGTGACTGAAATGGGATGATTTCTGTCAATTTATTTTGTTCCTTTAATTGAGCCATATTTTCTTATTTCTCTGTATGGCTTATGATTTTTATTGAAAATTGGATATTTGATTATTTTAATGAATAACTCTGGAAATCAAATCCCCCCCTTCCCCAGCGTTTACTGTTTTGTTTAGATTGTTGAAAGCAGTAGTAGTTCATTTGTTTTGTGACTTTTCCAAACTATTTTGCAAAACTATTTCTTGTTGTATGTGATATCTGAAGTCTCTTCCTTTAGCTCCTATTCAGCTAATCTTTTGATAGAAATTTCCTTGAATGGCAGGAGATTAAACAAATAATACATCACAATTTAAAACAAAAAAGTAAGGAGACAAACAAAAAGAAGAAGAAGCAACCTCTTCCAGTCTTTGTAGATTGGCTCTGTGCTGGTGCACCCTTTTAGCACTTAGCTAGGCTTGCTCTGGGCCTACGGATCCACACAAGGTGAAAGCTTAAGGCCTTCTCAGGTCTTTTCTGAGTGTGTGTAGTATCTGAGCATGTGTGTGGCTTTCTCAATTTCCTGTTGTACACTGCTGCTTTTGATTGTTCTAATTTCCCAAAGAGTCTCACCTCAGCTTCTCCTCCATGCCTTGAATGGTCTGTATTATGTATTCACCAATAATCCCTTGTTCCAAGCATCCGAAGGCCTATAGTTCACCTTGACGTTTTCGTGGGCATTGCTCACTGCTTTTCCTGTCTGAGTTCTGAGGTAGGCAAAACTGAGTCAAACACTTCACATCAATCTTTCAGGTATCCCTCAGATAGGTTAAAATAGATACTGAGAATAATTTGCAAGTTAAGTCTGCTTTGCTGGCTCAGTTCTAGGGAGGGAATGGAGAATCAGGCTGGTGGAGCTTCAAGACCAAAATCACTGCCATGCCAGGGAGTGGGTGGGGAAAGGGCAAGTGAAAATGTCACAAAATTTCTTTCCATTTTAAAGATGGCTTTTTCTTGATTGGGCATTTACCTGGTGGCAGTAAAACTTTGTTTTCCAGAACTCTGGCAAAGTTGCTTCAGATAGTTTATATTTCACTCCATATGGTCCACCTTTAAATCTCATATGTCATGCAAACTGAAATGTTCACTATTACTAATACTTCCACTGCACTCTATACACTTTACTGTTTCAGGCTTTTAAAAAACTTTCCTCTGGCTGTGTTCTCTGCAATACCATACCCAAAGTCTCTTCTCCACATGTTCAGATCCTCTTCAACCATTAATATATGTACATCAGAAAGGGAGAATAAAACTAGAGTAAAAGGTAGAAAATGATAAGTCCTATCTTATCTTACCTGATAAATGGTATGCTCTGTAAAAATTTGTCTTCTCAAATTTCCCCCTGCAACTGGTACAGAGTAGCATCCAAAAGTTGCTTATTGAGTGGATTAACAAATGCCTCAGTTTAGACCACTGAAACGTAATTTAGAGTGAAATCACCTCTCCCCCCTTTTCCTCATATCATGTTTAAAAGTGAGAGGATCACTTCTAAATTCTGGTGTAAATATAAAATTTATCCCTGGCATCTTATGCAGTGTGGTGTAGTGTTTAAGAACACAGACTTGGAAGTCAAACAACCTTATTATAATAGTTACTAGCTGTAAGACCTTGGATTTAACCTGTTTTTCATTTTAGTTTTCTCATCTATAAAACTGGGGTACAGATATTCCGCATGCCATGGGGCAGTTATAAGGCCTGACAAAATGTTGAAATGTGTCAGCTTTATTTCTAAAGTTTGTCCTGTTCTAGAACCTTAGATACAAAGAATATCCAGACTGGAATGGTCCTTTGAAGGGATAGAGATTTTTTTGTGGCATTCCAATAGAGACCATGACAACCTTTCTATCACACCTAGGAATTCCACTTCTCTCCCAGCTTGAAGTTGATTGCTCTGCTTTGCTATAACCATCCTCCCATAAACTGAGTCTCCCCCAAGGCTGCTGTTCACATTTTTTTCTATACTCAGCATTTTCACTGTTTGTTTTAGAAATGCCACTAATTAACAAGCACTACTAATTTAAGCTCATAATCATGACTTGTCCTTTAGTGATACAAAGAGGCCCCGTAAGTTTTCACTGAGCAGTGAGCAGTGCATATGTTTTGTCATATATTAAGCCCAGAGTCTGGTGTACACTTAATACTATAAAATATTCTATTTTTTGAAAAAATTTACCTGAAGCTGCATCAGTAGCACTAATGGTATCTTTACTAGGGAAGGAGCTAATATTATTAAATATATTTTATCTCCTCTGCAATGTATATTTCTTCATGCTTCCTTCCATTATGCTTCCATGAGAGATGTAATTATTCCAAGAATAAAACAAGAAATTAAGTGAGTGCTAATAGGCAGGATGGTGAAAGGGCCTTTTTCTAATAAATTATTAACACATCCTTCTGATCCCAAATTTCTTAATTATATATGGAGGTGGGATAGGGGGAGCCCTGAGCATCAAATCTCAAAATATTGGAAAAATTAATCCTCCTAGAAGCTAAAGTAAATTCCAGACAAATAAAAATCAGACCAAATAAGCAGATGCCTATAATACACCAAAATGGAAGAGGTTATATTGTACAACGTCCAAAAGGGAAACGATCTCAATTTACCTGAACCTATTTATGAATATTCTTTAATTGGTCAATAAAGGAAGATGGGCCTTTTCCCTACATTAAGACTGACATTTGCCATGACTCCCAAGTGTGCCCTGTTCAAAGAAATAATCTTGGATTAGATGTGATATAGGACTAGCTCAGGGTAAAATTTCTGAAGTCCGCATGTCAGAAACTAAGAAGTCACTCCCAAATTCTGTGCATCCAATTAATTAAAATCCTTTAATTCTGCCTCCTGAATATTTTTTTTTCTTTTTTTAACCCTTTATATACATTCCCAGAGCCAATTCTTTAGACCAGGCCAACACTATCTCTTTTCTGAAGCTTTGCAATACCCATTCCTGCCTGTAGTATAACCCTCACTAATTAATACCCCATAGTGCTAATGGAGTGATCTTCCTAAAGCACAAATATGATCATTTTCTTCTATATAAAACTCCTCATCATATCCCTATTACCTCCTCTAGAAAACCTCCCCTTCTTTCTCATGACCCCCACCTACTGTCCCCATAGCATAATGTTTGACCCTAGTATTGTTCTTAGAAAAGTGAATGGGAGATTATAATAGACTGATTTCCTTGAATGGACAAATTATATCATTATTTCTTCCCCAGTGCCCAGTTCATTTTCTAGCACATATGAGGCATTAAGAAAGTTTCTTTTGAATGATTAAATGGAGTCTTTCTAAGATCTGGACTAGAGACTAGGATAAATGAAGCTTTGGGATTTATACAGATAGCTACCATAAATCTCTTAAATGTCACTTTATTAATAACAATAGCTATAATTTGTTGACTACATACCATATATTAGGCTCTGGTGTTAGAAAACAAACAAAACACTTCCATTGAGGCTATGTCTTTACAATGTCAATACACTCAATGAAAAGGCTAACAAAGCAATCGTTCTGCTTGATCTTCGGTCCACACAGTTCCATATAACTATTTGTAATCATATGATTGGGGGAACAAATTGATTAACTCTGGTCTGCCTTTTTATCCAGCTTATTTTGCACTAAAATAATATTCTTTATTTAGCTTGTTTTTAAAATCATGTTTAGTGTTTGAGGCATGGAGGAGGGGTGTGGGTGAAGTATCACAGAGGATATGCAAAGTCTCACTGAGATAATTTAAATACTTTCCCTCTTGGTATGTCTTGAATTAGGTGTGGAAGAAATTGTTGAGTTTCTTTGTAACTGTTTACATGAGAATATTTGGAAGGCAACATGATATCAATCCTTGTAATACAATACAGGTGCAATGGCCTGCAAGAAGCCTATTCAATTCTACCAGCCTATTTCTCCTGGAAATCATGTTATTTTGCCAGTTGGCACAGTGTAGAAAGTAATAGCCAGTTCATATTTACTAGCTTTTAAGAAATGTTCCAATTGCTATTGTAGTGCTAAAGCATTTACTTTTGTCACAAACAGAAATCTCAACCCTCTTCCCATTGCATTACATTCTCTAGCTTTGCAGTTTTGGGTGATATTGGGCCATAATTTGCAGTGGATTACTGTTATTATTGGGACGAAGAGTAATTTTCAGAACACTTTCTTACAAAGTTGTGGGTTCAAAAGCAAATTCCTTTCTTATGTATATATCAATTTAATAGCTACTTGAAAAAATTGTCTTTGACATTTCAGAGAAGCAAATTGACTACATGGGAGTTGTTAAATATAGTTTAATAACTATAAATGCTATAAATATATTTTGCATTACATTAAGTTTAACATATCCAATTGAGTTCTAGAATCTCTTTTTTCTAATCAGATGGTATAAATATAAATAGTTCAATTGGTAATAATTATTATCACTATCACCACCATTATCATTATATATTGAATGGCTACTAGATTCTTTGAATACAATATCAAATTTAAATATCTTCTTTAGTGATATGCAGAAAGCTAGAAGGATTTTTAAAATCACAATAATTGATGTTGAGAGGTTTCCCCTAAGAGGTGGCCAAGTGTCTCCTTGAGAATATGGCTTTTTTTAAGCCAATTTCTGTTACCCAACATTTTTGCAGGTATGATTGATAGACAGCCATTGTCACCTTATCTTTGATAAAGGAGGCAAGACTATACAGTGGAGGAAAGACAGCCTCTTCAATAAGTGGTTCTGGGAAAACTGGACAGCTATATGTAGAAGAATGAAATTAGAACACGCCCTAACAAACACCATACACAAAAATAAACTCAAAATGGATTAAAGACCTAAATGTAAGGCCAGACACTATTAAACTCTTAGAGGAAAACATAGGCAGAACACTCCATGACATAAATCACAGCAAGATCCTTTTTGACCCACCTCCTAGAGATATAGAAATAAAAACAAAAATAACCAACTGGGACCTAATGAAACTTAAAAGCTTTTGCACAGCAAAGGAAACCATAAACAAGATGAAAAGACAACCCTCAGAATGGGAGAAAATATTTGCAAATAAAGCAACTGACAAAGGATTAATCCCCAAAATTTACAAGCAGCTCATGCAGCTCAATATCAAAAAAACAAACAACCCAATCCAAAAATGGGCAGAAGACCTAAACAGACATTTCTCCAAAGAAGATATACAGATTGCCAACAAACACATGAAAGAATGCTCAACATCATTAATCATTAGAGAAATGCAAATCAAAACTACAATGAAATATCATCTCACACTGGTCAGAATGGCCATCATCAAAAAATCTACAAACAATGTTGGAGAGGGTGTGGAGAAAAGGGAACCCTCTTGCACTGTTGGTGGGAATGTAAATTGATACAGCCACTATGGAGAACAGTATGGAGGTCCCTTTAAAAACTACAAATAGAACTACCATATGACCCAGCAATCCCACTACTGGGCATATACCCTGAGAAAACCATAATTCAAAAAGTGTCATGTACCACAATGTTCATTGCAGCTCTATTTACAATAGCCAGAACATGGAAGCAACCTAAGTGTCCATCGACAGATGAACGGATAAAGAAGATGTGGCACATATATATGGTGGAATATTACTCAGCCATAAAAAGAAACGAAATTGAGTTATTTGTAGTGAGGTGGATGGACCTAGAGTCTGTCATACAGAGTGAAGTAAGTCAGAAAGAGAAAAACAAATACCGTATGCTAACAAACATATATGGAATCTAAAAAAAAATGTCATGAAGATCCTAGGGGCAAGACAGGAATAAAGACGCAGACCCCCTAGAAAATGGACTTGAGGATATTGGG
Organism: Kogia breviceps; assembly: GCF_026419965.1. Taxonomy (NCBI): domain Eukaryota; kingdom Metazoa; phylum Chordata; class Mammalia; order Artiodactyla; family Physeteridae; genus Kogia; species Kogia breviceps. The sequence goes on along the minus strand of NC_081330.1, from coordinate 25,942,712 downwards.
AGTGGGAAGGGTAAGCTGGGACAAAGTGAGAGAGTGGCATGGACATATATATACTACCAAATGTAAAATAGATAGCTAGTGGGAAACAGCCGCATAGCACAGGGAGATCAGCTCAGTGCTTTGTGACCATCTAGAGGGGTGGGATAGGGAGGGTGGGAGGGAGGGAGATGCAAGAGGGAAGAGATATGGGGATATATGTATATGTATAACTGATTCACTTTGTTATAAAACAAACTAACACACCGTTGTAAAGCAGTTATACTCCAATAAAGATGTTAAAATAAATTCATATGGTAGAACTTGTTTTATGGCAGGAATCATCTTAAACTGTGGGATTTGAAGTCCAAGTTCTAATTGCTTAATGACTGCTGGTGAGTGAACTGCTTTCTTCTACCACCTGGTAAGAAAGGGATGCCAGGAAGACGTCTGCCTGAAGACATTTTAAGAAAAATTTATCAAACTTACTCTCAGGAAATTCAATTTAGTTAGGGGGATGGATACACAATTAACTGTAAGAGAGCATACAAAAATCTATCACAACATACTCAAATTGGAGTTCTGGCTAACTTTGTTCACTGCTCTTGCCCTTCCCCATTTTTATCTTGATCATGGTAGGAAGTAAATGATGTAAGAAAAGGAACACTTAAGTAAACAACAGTATGTAAAAAATAAACTTCAGAAAAAGGGTTACTCCAGGAATTCATATATTTGGCAGAGGACTCAGATCAAAAATATATGAAGAAGTTTTATAAGTCAGTAAGGTGACAAATAGTAAAATTGGAAATTGGCAAACAGTTTGAACAGATACTTCACAAAGGAGTCATAAAAATGATAAATAAGCTCATTAAAAGATGCTCACCATCATTCATAAAGAGGGAAATGCAAATTAATGCCACAATATGATACCAATGCACTTTCACTCAAACGGCTAACATTTAAAAGACAGACTGAAAATAACAAGTATTGGCAAAGATATGGAACTCTCATGCATTACTGATAGCAGTGTAAAAGGATACAACAATTTTTGAAAGCAGTTTGGCAGTTCCTTAATGTTAAGCATATACTTACTATATGATGAAGAATTCTACTCCTAGATATTTACCTATGAGAAATGAAAGTGTATGTCCACACTGACTTGTCTACAGATGTTCATAGCAGATTTATTCATAACAGTCAAAAATGGGAAACAAAATAAGTGATCACCAACAGATAAACAAATTTTAACAAATCTTTACAATGGAATAGAAAATAAAGTAAAAGGGAATGAGAGGAATTAAGGAAAGGAACAAGAGTACATAAAAAAAGTATATTTCAAAAAAAGAACTAAATTAGTAAACTGAGCATATGAAGAATATTTATATAAAAATACTTTGTCATTAAACAGAACATGGACACTAATAGGTAAATATATACGTGTGTGTATATATATATACACACACATATATACATAAAGTTAGAGTAGTGATGTAAAAAAACAGAAATGCATGAAAAGTGATCATCCATTTCTCATGGTAAACATGAAGAAAACAGTTAACTATCAAAAATAAAAGCTATATTAGGTACATCAAGAATTACAGTATATTCTGCTACAAAGAGATTCACTGATAACAGTTAAAAGACCTGAGAAAATCAGGCAGATTTGAGAGAAAGGCAAGATCAAAGCAATTTGAGATGTCTGAAGTGCACATAAGTTATATACCTGAGAAAACAATATATAAAAACATTCACATATGTGGTAGAAGAAAAATTTAGACTTCACTTTCCAGATCAAATGGTAATGTTTTACAGTAAAAAAGTGATGAAGGTCAGTTTCAGCTCTGTCATGCAGAGCTAAGAAATCTTCATTCTAATTCTTACAGCAAGAAAAAAGCTGAACAAACTTAAACTACTTTTCTTGGACCCATCAGAGAACCAAAGTCACAGGAAAAACTGCCATCCAAAAATTTGAGAAATAGGCAAATACAGAGATCAGTCAACCTGGAAAAGAGGCTGCTAGAGTCATCATCTGGTGGGAAAATAGCTGAAGGCTGAGTGTAGACTAACTTGAGAGTGAGAAACATCTCAGGGCTCAGTTCTAAGGGTGCCGCTACATTCTGTGGGTTTTATTTCTAGGCATTCCACTGGGCTCCACTGGGTTCTGGGTCCAAGAAAAATCCCTTCACATTTCAGGCAAGGGCAGGGGAGAACTAACCATTTTGAAATATCCCAAGAGTGTTCTACATAAAAAAGGCCAACTCTCCAAGGAAAAAATCTTTATCAGAGCTTTATCTGACCCATGGGAAGAGCAGTTAGCTAATTCCAGCCCCCTGGAGCCTTCCTGTCTTACATAAGGGGAGAAAAAAATGGCTAAGAAATACTTCAAAAGGTTACCTTCCAAGAACTCCAGCCCACTAAAAGACTGATAATTGATACTAAAGTTATAGAATGATTCCCCTCTTTCACACCTTACCAACATATTTACAGGGCTCTAGTGTAATAACAGTGGGTCACAATGGAAAGAACTGAAAGCCACAGAACCTTTTTAAAGAGGGATTCATGCAGAGACCCAAAGACTAGAGGAGAGAGAAAAACAAGGACTCTAGAGGAATTTAAGACCTGTGGCACTTACAACTAGAGAAAACATTAAACATAGCCAAACTCCTAGCCAGCTTGACATAGAACCTCACACAAAAGGTCCTTTACCTCAGTTCCTGTTACCCAAGGCATCACATCTGGCTTTCACCAAAAATATAAGGCATGTGAAAAGCAAGGGAAAAAAACCCCACCAGTTTACAGAAACAAAAAAAGCAAGTCCCAGACTCTTATATGCAACACTTTTTTGAATCATCAGACAGATAATTTAAAATAATTATGATTAACTTGTTAGGGGCTCTAGTGGAAGAACAAAATAATATGCAAGGTTATATGAGTAATGTAAGAAGAGAAATGGGAACTCTAAGAAAGTATCAAAAGGAAATAGTAGAAATCAAAACCACAGTAACAAAAATGAAGAATGTCTTTTTTGGGCTCATGAATAGAATGGACAACAGAAGAACCAATCAGTAAGCTTAAAGATTTGTCAATAGAAACTTTCTAAACTGAAATGCAAAGAGAAGACAGAATGAAAATAAATAACAGAATATTCAATTACTGTGGGACAATTGAAGATGTGTAACATATGCATAATTTGAATAAAAGAAGGAGAAAGAAGGAAGAAATAATGGACCACAAGAAATATTTGAAATAGTAATGGCTAAGAATTTTCCAAAATTAATGACAGACATCAAACCTTAGATCCAGGAAACTCAGAGAACATCAAGCAGGTTGAAAACCAAAAAAAAAAAAAAAATTTACAGCTAGGCATATCACATTCAAACTTAAAAAAAAAAAAAAAAGACAGAAAGCAAATCTTGAAAGAAGCCAGAATGGGTGGGGGTGCCACATTAACTATACAAGAACAAGGACATGAATTACAGCAGATTTCTCATCAGAAGCCATGCAAAAAAGAGTAGAGAAAGTATTTAAAGTGTTGAAATGAAAGTCCCATCAATATAGAATTCTATATCCAGCAAAATTTCCTTCAGAAGTGAAGGAGAAATAAAGACTTCACACACACACACACACACACACACACACACACACACCCTCTGAAGGATTACATTGCCAGTAGATCTGCTGTGCAAGAAACATTAAAATAAATTCTCCAGAAAGATGGAAAATTTTATATATATATATATATATATATATATATATATATATATATATATATATTTCAGAAATTTGGATTTACATAGAGAAAGGAAGAGCATCAGAGAGGGAATAAATGAATGTGAAATAAAATATTTTACTTTTTATTCTTAATTGATCTAAATGGTAATTCTTTACCTAAAGTAATAATAGCAATAATGTATTGAGAGATTACTGCATATGGAAAGGTGAAATGAATGACAGCCATGTAATAAGGGAGGGGAAGGAGGAATTGGGAATATTCTGTTATAAGGTTTCTGCACTACATGTGAAAACTATATAGTGTTATTTGTAAGTAAAATTATATTACTACAAATGTATACTGTAAACACTATGGCAACCACTGAAAATGTTTAAAAATTAAGTATAATTAACATGCTAATAGAGGAGAGAAATGGAATCATCTAAAGTGGTCAGTTAAAACCACAGAGGGCAGAAAAAGATGGCAAGAAAAATAAACAAAGAGCAAATTAAATGGATGTGAAACAGTTACAAACATGGTAGGTTTTGCTCTAACTAAATACTCAGTTTAAGTGTGAATGGCCTGAATACACCAATTTAAAAACAGAAATGATCAGAATAGATTAAAAAGGAAGATACACATAAAAAACCCAATTAAGTAGCTAAGAAATCCAATTTAAACAAAGATGCTGATAGGTTAAAATTGAAGGAGCGGAGAAAGATATACCATGCTAACACCAATCAAAAGAAAACTGGGATAGCTATATTATTTTCAGACAAATAAGACTTTAGAACAAGGAAGATTATCACTGATAGTCATTGCATAATGATAAAGTCCTTTCTCCAAGAAGTCATAAAAATCCCTGATTTGTGTGCACCTAACACACGTGAAGCAAGATCATATACAATCACAAGGAAGAAAAGAGAAAAAGCCACTATTTCACTTTTTGGAGACTTCCACTCTTTAGTAATTGACAGACCAAGCAAGCAACATATAGTAAGGGTATATTTGACCTCAACAGCACCACAAATCAACTTGATCTAATTGACATTTATAAAACACCCCATCCAGCAACAGTAGAATACATTTTCCTCTCAAGCTCATATGACACATTCACAAAAATAGACCATATCAGAGGCCATAAAAACACCTTAACATTTTACAAATTTTTAAAAATTCTTATTGAATATAGTTGGTTTACAATGTTGTGTTAGTTTCAGAAAATGCCTTAACATTTAAAACAATAGAAATCATCAAAGTATGTTCTCAAACCACAATGCAATAAACTAGAAATCAATAAGAGAAATATACCTGGAAAGTCCCCAAATACTTAGAAGTTATGCAACACATTTCTAAATAACAAGTAGGTCAAAGAAGTTCCATGAGAAAAAAAAATGTTTTGAAATAAATGAAAAGAGAAACTGATAACAACTGAAGATGTTGAATAAGTAATAAAAAAAAAAAACCTCCCAAACAAGGAAAATCATAAGACCAGATGGTCTCACTGGTGAATTTAATCCAAAATTTAAAGAATTGACACCAGTTTTGTTCAAACTCTTCCAAAAATTTAAAAGCAGGGAATATGTCCTGAGTCATTCTATGAGGACAGTAATTCCCTGATAGCAAAGCCAGACAAACACTTCACAAGTAATGAAAACTACAGAGCAAAATCTCATGAACACTGATGCAAAAATCCTCAACTAAATACTAATACAATTAGTCCAGCAACATATTAAAATTATTATATACCATGACCAAGTGTGATTTATCCCAGGAATGCAAGTGTGGTTCAATGTATGAAAATATATCAACATGATATACTACTTTAATAAAGAAAAAAACATTATCATCTCAACTGATGCAGTAGAGACATTTGACAAAATCCAACATCTTTTCATGATTAAAAAAAAAAATACTGCTAACTAGGAATAGAAGGTAACTACCTCAACATGATAGGATATTTATAAAAGATCCACAGCTAACACCATAGTCAATGGTATAAGACTGAAAGCTTTTCCTTTTAAATAAGGAACAAGGAAAGGATGGTTACTCCCGCCACTTCTATTTAAAATTGCACTGGTAGTTCCAACCAGAGTAGGCAAGGAAAAATCTCTAATTTGCAAAGGAAGGGGTAAAACTATCTCCATTTGGAGATGATATTATCATTCATATATATATATATATATTTCTAGAGAATTCACAAAAAATGGAATAAGTGAATTCAGCAAAGCTGCATGATATGACATCAACAAGCAAAAATCAGTAGTATTTCTATGCACTAGCAATGAACAATCTAAAACAGAAACTAAGAAAACTGTTTAAAATAGCATCGGAAGAATAAAATACCTAACAGTAAGTTTAACCAAGGACGTTGCTATGGTCGGAATATTTGTATTCCCCCCAGCACACACAAAACTCATATGTTGAAATCCTAACTCCCCATGGTGATGGTATTAGAGGGTGGGGCCTTTGGAGGTGATTAGTTTTAGTTCATGAGGAATGGGATTAATGTCTTTCCAAAAGAGGCCTGAGAGAGTTGCCTTGCCCCTTCTGCCATGTGAGAACACAGTGTAAAGACAGCCATCTATGAGGAAGCAGGTCTCATCAGACAGCAAATCTGCTTGCACCATGATATTGGATTTCCTAGCCTCCAGAACTGTGAGAAATGGTGGTTATTTATAAGCTACCCAGTCCTTGGTACTTCTGGCATAGCAGCCTGAGCAGACTAAGACAGAGGAAAAAGACACTGAAAACTACCAAACATTGCTGAAATAAATTTTAAAATAATTCAACAAATAGAAACACATTCTGTGTCCATAGATTGAAATACTTAATATTGTGAACATGACAGTACTCTCCAAAGTGATCTACAGAATCAGTGAAATTCCTCGCAAAATCCCAATGACTTTTTTTTTCAGAAATAGAAAAGCAGATCTCAAAATTCATATGGAAGTGCCAGGGACACTGTAGCCAAAACAATATTAATAAAAAATACAATGTTGGAGGACTCACATTTTCTGATTTCAAAATTTAATACAAAACTACAGTAATCAAAACAGTGTGAAATTGGCATAAGAATAAAAATATAGACCAATGGAATAAACTTACATTCCAGAAATAAATCTATACATCTGTTGTCAATTGATTTTTGACAGGGATGCCAAAACATTCAATGGGGAAGGGAAAGTCTCTTCAACAAATAGTACTGGGAGAACTGGATATGCAAAAGAATGAAATTGAATCCTTATCTCACACTATATACAAAAATTAAATCAAAATGGATCAAAGACCTGAAAATGAGTTAAAACTATTCAACTCTTAGAAAAAAACATGTAGGTAAATCTTCATGACCTTATATTTGGCAATGTATTCTTAAATAGGACACCAAAATCTCAAGTAACAAAAGAAGAAATAGACTTCGTTGAAATAAAAAACTTTTGTGCACCAAAGAATACTATTAAGAAAAGACAACTTACAGAATGGGAGAAAATATTTGCATACAAATATCTGACACGATTCTAGTTCAAGAACATAGAAAGAACACTTAAAACAGCAATAAAAATTCAAGTAACCCCATTTAAAAATTAGCAAAGGACATGAATAGACATTCTCCAAAGATATACAAATGACCAACAAACACATGAAATAATGTTCAACATTATTAGCCATTAAGAAAATGCAAATAAAACTATGAGATGCCACTTCATATCCACTTATTTGGCTACAGTATAGTAATTAGAAAGGAAAATAAGTGACACTGAGGAATGAAGAAATCATTGCCTTCACATGTTGCTGGTGGAAAGGTGAAATGGTAGTCACTGAGGAAAACAGTTTGGTGTTTTCTCAAAAAGCTAAATGTAGAATTACCATAAGGCCCCGCAATTCCACTTCTAGATATACACCAAGAGATTTGAAAACAAGTATTCAAACAAATATATGTATATGTATGTTCAGAACAGCACTATTCACAATCATCAAAAGGTGGAAACAACCCAAATGTCCTTCAACTGGTGAATGGATAAACAAAGTGTGGTACACTCAAACAGTGGACTATCATTCAGCTTTAAAAAGGAATGAAGTACAAGTATATGCTATAACACTGATGAATCTGAGAAACATGCTAAGTAACAAAAAAAAGACACAGAAGTTAATATTGTCTAATCCCATATACATAGAATATCCAAATTATGCAAATCTATAGAAAGAGAAAACAGATTATTGATTGCCAATGGCTGAGGAAGGAGGGAATGAGGAGTGACTGCTAATTGGGTATGGATTTTGTTTTGGAAGTGATGAAAATATCTCTGAACTAACTAGAGGTAATGATTTTACAACATTGTGAATATGCTAAAATGTCACTCAAAGCACTTTATCCTTCAGGTGTATATAAATTTCACCTCACTAAAAAAGTATAAGTTGGACTTTAGTAAAATTAAAAACGTCTGCCTTCCAAATGACTGCTAAGTGAATGAAAGACAAGCCACAGACTGGTAGAAAATATCGAATGCTAGCTATGATATACTGCAGTAGGAACTGTCATTCATTGCTGGTGGGAATACAAAATATTCCCACCAGAACCTTGGAAGAGGTGCCACCTTGGAAGATAGTTTAGTAGTTTCTCAAAATATTAAGCATAGCCCTAACATATAACCCAGCAGTCCTGCTCCTAGAGACTATGAACTGATTTGAACACTTATTCCCACATAAAAACTTACATGTGAATACTTATAGCAGTTTTATTTATAATCACCAAAAACCTGAAACAACCAAGATTATATCAATAGGTGAATGGTACCTTCACACAATGGAATGTTATGGAGGATCAAAAAGAAATAAGTTGTTTGGTACTGATTACTTATCTGGCCTTGGGCAAGTAACTTCAATGAGCTTTGGCTTTTCTCATCTGGAAAATGGGGATAATAAACTCATGATATTGATGTTAAGATTAAGTGAGATAATATAAGTAAAGTGTTTAGCACATTATATGGCACATTGTAAATGCTCAATAAACATTAACAATTATTGTTAATATTATTGTTATCATTATTAAAGCAGTCAAAAATACCAAAACTTTTCTTCATGCAACAGATAGATACTTATTGTGCATTTACTCTGTATCAAACTTTACTAAGTACTGGTAATTGAGAATTGGCACATCTATTGACTATAGATGGTGATTTCTGTTTACTGACCTTACTTCTTTAAAGACAAAACTTAACTGTGCATCATTCACTTAAACAGATCAACCCATTTCCATATTAAAAAAATTTAAGGCTGATATATTTTAGTGATGCTTAATTAAGAACTATGGTAGCAACAAATAAAGAAATTCAAGTATAATTTAACTGAAGAAAATGAGATAAACTATCAAGCCCCAAAACACATAGATAAACTTTAAATGTATATTGCTAAGTAAAAGAAGCCATTCTGAAAAGCCTACATACTGTATGATTTCAATTACATGATATTCTGGAAAAAGCAAAGCTATAGGGGCAGTAAAACCTCAGTATTTGGAGGTGGTTCAAGGTGGCAGCATAGGAAGAGCTTGAACTTGCCTCCTCCCATGGACACAACAAATACACACCTAAATATGGATCAATTCCCTCCAAAAAGAATCTGAGAACCAGCTGAACACCTGCTCTACAACAAAGCATTAAAATGACTACATTGAGATGGGTAGGAGAGGCAGAAAAATGCTCTCACCAAAAATTCTACCCCCAGTAAGGCAGTGAACAAAAGAGAGGTATCTCACCAGGCAGGCACTTCTGCCAGAGGAGAGAGGGGTTTGCACCCCACATCAGGCACCCCGGCCCCTGGGATCTACACCAGAGATATGAGACCCCAAAATGCTTGGCTTAAAAAACCAATGAAGCTGACATCCAAGGGTCCCAAAGTGCTATAGGAACCTGAGACTCCCCTCGTAAAGGGCTCACATGCAGTCTCATTCACCCTGAGATCCAGTAAAATAACAGCAGTTTGAAAAGTGCCAAGACTATATGTGAAGGAGTCATTTGTGAATCTAAAAGCATCAATTGGAGGGGTGGGAGGTGGTGGAAACACTCTCCAGAGATGGAGGCACTGGCAAACGCCATTGTTTCACTTCTCACCTAACCTGCTAGCACAGGTGAGGGAGATGGGGCACGAGGTTGAGCATGAGCTATTATAGCATTACCCCTCTGCATTGCTGAAGCCAGAGAGCTCTGGCAGCCGCACACTTCCTGGCTCCCTGCTGTGGCAGGTGAGTGCCAACTGTTGCAGCATTCTCCTGCTTCCTAGCTAAAGTCTGCAAGTTTGGGCAGCTGCAACACCCCTCCACTCACTGGCTGGGACTGGTGAGTGTGAGCAGTCACTGCATTATCCTTCTCCCAGCCTAAAGCCAACTCAATACTCCCCTGCCTCCTAGTTGGGGCTGGCAAGCATGAACAGTCATGGTATTCTCCTATTCCTAGCCTACAAACAATGCACACACATAGACAAGGCACTCTCATTTTGCATTGCTGATGCCCTTGGATGCAGTCAGTCAGGTAATCTTCTTGCTGCATTCCTGAAGGAAGGGAGAAAGCCCCACATCCCACACTCCCCAGCCACCTAGGTAAAATCAGTAGGCATACACAGTCTACACAGGGAACACCCCTTGATTTCCTGGCCCTGATGGCCAAGGGGGCTGGCATTTCCGAGCTCCATGGGACTGTAGCAATGGGAAGGACAGTTCTTGGGAGGCCACTACCCCCAAGATACTGCATGGACAGTAGACTAAAACACAGCCCCAGTCTTCTTGTGAAAAAGGCCTATTTACGTAGCCTGGAGCTTCACCCTGAGAGACAGGTTTCAGGTTTCCTGCACATCTAGAGACTAAGCAGGCACTCCCAGGGAAAGTAAGCAGGGATACACCATCCTCACACACCCCTTAGCCTTGCTACAGCTCAATGATGCTCCTCAGAAAGGAGATTATACACGTGTCAGGAGGCCCAACTTTTGCAACTGTCACCCAGGGGACACCTCCAGTTCTCCTGGTCTAGAGGTCAGCAGGGTTTAGGATTGTGGCCCCACAGGACTGTATATGTATTCATACTTTAAAAGCTGCTGCCTAAGGTTCTAGAATCCTAAAACTACATGCCAAATGAGATTCCTCCTCTTGCAACACTGACAGGCGTCAGCACACACTCAATGGCAGGGGCATATCACGAATAAGTTAGGTGGCACCCTGCACAGAGCCTGAATGGGCAAACGCCACAGCCCCTCCCTCTTCTCACAACAGCCAAGCCATAATCAGCCTGGGCAGGCACCCTGAGCCCCACCCATCCCATGGAGAGACCTAGCCATGACTCCTCATGTGGCAGCTGAGCTACAACTGGGCTAGGCAAGAACCCTTATCCCTGCCCTCTCCATGAAGTGGCCACTGCCCTATCAAAGCCAGCAGGCACACTCAGCCCACATGAGGGATATCCATAGAATGCCTGGCTCTGGTAGTCAGGGGAGATTGTGCTTTGGACCAAACAGAATAGCTCCTACACAAGACCACTCCTTCAAGTCTGAGGAGGGTAGCTGTTTGGCTATATATATATATATATGTGTGTGTGTATTTATATATATTTTATATATGTATATATTATATATATATATTATATATATATATAATATATATATATATAAGAAGAGAGAGAGAGAGAGAGAGACAAACCTAGAGAGACAAGCAAACTGAGTAGACAAAGGAATATGTTCCAAACCAAAGAACAAGGCAAATCCCTAGAAAAAGATGTTAATGAATGGAGATAAGCAACCTGCTTGATAAAGATTTCAAAGTGTTGATCATAAAAGTGCTAACTAATATCAGGAGAAAAATGAAAGAACACAGCAAGAACTTCAACAAAGAGATGAAAAATATAAGTACCAAACAGAATCATAACTGAACTTAAAAATACACTAGAGGGGTTCAACAGCAGAATGGATGAAATAGAAGCACCAATCAATGAGCTGGAGGACAAAGCATTGGAAAACACCCAGATACAGCAGCAAAATGAAAAAAAGAGTTAAAATAAGTTAGGATATCTTAAGGGTCATCTGGAACGACATCAAAAGGAGTAACATTCACTTTATAGGGGTCCTGAAGAAGGGAAAGGGCCAGAAAAATTATTGGAAGAAATAATGGCTGAAAACTCCCCTAATCTGGGGAAGGAAACAGACATCCAGGTCCAGGAATCCCAGAGAGTTCCAAATAAGATGAACCTAAAGAGAAACACACCAAGTCATATTATTATTAAAATGATAAAAGTTAAGGATAAAGAGAGAATATTAAAAGCAGTAAGAGAAAAGAAAGTTATTATGTACAAGGGAAACCCCATAAGGCTATGAGCAGATGTTTTCAGCAGAAACTTTACAGGCCAGGGAGTGACATGACATATTCAAAGTGCTGAAAGGAAAAAAATACCAACCAAGAATTCTCTACCTGGCAAAGTTATCATTCAGAATTGTAGGACCAATTAAGAGTTTTACAGATAAGTAAAAGCTAAAGGGTTTCATCACCACTAAACCAGCCTTATAAGAAATGTTAAAGGGACTTCTGTAAGCTAAAAAGAAAAGGCACTAATTAATAATAAGAAAACATATGAAAATAAAAATCTCACTGGAAAAGATAATAAATGTAGTGGGTTAATCACTTATAAAGCAAGTACAAATGGCAAAAGACCAAAGTTGTAAAATTAATTAAAAGTATAATTATTAGGTGAAAGAAACAAAATAAGATGTGAAATGTGTCATCAAATATATGAAACAAGGAAGAGTAAAAATATAAAGCTTCAGAATGCATTCAAATTAAGTTATTACTGACTTAACACAGATTGTTAAATACATAGGAGTCCGTATGTGAGTCCCATGGTAACCACAAAGAAAATGTATGGTAAATACACAAAAGTAAATAGAAAGGAATCTAAACATAACAATAAAGAAAACAGTCAAACCACCAGGGAAAAGAGAAAGAGAAGAAGAAAGAGATAGACAGGAACTACAAAAACAGCCAGAAAACAGTTAACAAAATGGCAATAAGTACATACCTGTCAATGATTATTTTAAATGTAAATTGACTAAACTTTTAATCAAAAGACATAGGGTGGCTGAATGGATTTTTTTAAAATACCCTTTCATAATATATGCTTTTTAGAAGAGACTCATTTCATACCTAAAGATACGCACAGACTGAAAGTGAGGGAATGAAATATATGTTATGCAAATGGAAATGAAAAGAAAACTGTTGTATGGAGCAGCAATACTTATATCAGACAAAATAGACTTTAAAACGAAGACTGTAACAAAAGAAAAGAAGAGCATTACATAATGATAATGGAGTCAATCCAACAAGAGGCTCTAACATTTGTAAACATTTATGTACCTAACATAGGAGCAACTACATATATAAAGCAAATAAAAAGAAAGGGAGAAATAGACAGCAATACAACAATAGTAGGGGACTTTAATACCTCACTTACATCAATGAAATAGATCACCCAGACAGAATACCCACAAGGAAACACTGGCCTTAAATGACACATTAGGCCAGACGTACTTTATAGATGTACACAGAACATTCCACCAAAAGCAGCAGAATACACATTCTTTTCAAGTGCAAATGGAACACTCTCCAGAATAGATTACATATAAGGCCACTGAAGAAGTCCCAATAAGTTTAAGATTGAAATGATATCAAGCATCTTTTCTGACTACAATTGTGTGAAACTAGAAATTAATTACAAGAAGATAACTAGAAAAATCACAAATACATAGAGAATAAACAACAAGCTATTAGACAACTAATGGGTCAACAAAGAAATCAAAGGGAAAACAAAAAAATACCTTGAGACAAAAGAAAATGGAAATAGAACATTCCAAAATTGATGGGACACAGCAAGACAGTTCTAAAAGGAAAGTTCATAGCAATACAGGCTTACCTCAAGACAGTTTTACATCTTTCCTTCCAATTTGGATGCCTTTTATATTTCTTCTTCTTGCCTAATTGCTGTGGCAAGAATTTCTACTACTATGTTGAGTAAAAGTGGCAAGAGTGGGCATCCTTGTCTTGTTCCTGATTTTAGAGGAAAAGCATTCAGCTTTACTCAAATAAACAATCTAACTTTGCATTTAAGGCAACTATAAAAAGAAGAACAATGCTCAACATTAGTTGAAGAAAGGAAATAATAAAGATCAGAGTGAAAATAAATGAAATAGAGATGGCAAAAATTAGAAAAGATCAATGAAACTTCTTTGAAAAGGTAAACAAAATTGACAAACCTTTAGCCTCATTAAGAAAAAGTGAGAGACTCCAAATAAATAAAATCATAAATGAGAGAGGATGAAATTAGAACGGATACCATGTAAATACAAAGGATCATACAAAAAACTATGAACAATTATATGCCAAGTTAGAGAACCTATAAGAAATGGATAAATTCCTAGAAATATACAGTCTTCTGAAACTGAATCATGAAGAAATATAAAATCTGTGTTCATCATAGCATTTCTTATAATAGCCAAGATATGGAAGCAACCTAAGTGTCTCATAGATGAATGAATGAATACAATGGAATATTACTCAATAAAAAAGGATGAAATCTTGCCAATTTGCAACAACATGGATGGATCTAGAGCATATTATGCTAAGTGAAATATGTCACACAGAGATAGACAAATACCATATGATTTAACTTGTATGTGGAAGCTAAAAAAACAAATGGACAAACAAAACAAAACAGAAACAGACTCATAGATAGAGAACAAACTAGTGGTTATGAGAGGGGAGGGGGAAGGAGGGATGGGCAAAATATGTGAAGGGGATTAAGAGGTACAAAATTCCAGCTTTAAAATAAATAAGTCACAAAGATGTAATTTATAGCCTAGGGAATATAGTCAGTAATATTGTATTAACTCTGTATGGTGACAGATGGTAACTAGACTTATCATGGTGATCATTTCATAATTATAAAAATATTGAATCACTGTGTTGAACACCTGAAACTACTATAATATTTTAGGTCAATTATAATTCAATTAAAAGTCAGTGCTTGCTAAGGAATGGGAGGGAAGGTTTAATAGGTGAAGCATGGGGGATTTTTATGGTGGTGAAATTATTTCATATGATACTTTAATTATGTATATGTGATATTATGTGTATGTCAAAACCTATAGAACTTCATAGCACAAAGAGTTAACCTTAGTGTATAGCAATTTAAAAATATATTTAGAAAGTTGGGTGATACCAGGATAAAAGGCACACTGTGACAAAAATCTAACTGTATTATAAGTGTTTGAAACAACCTCACTGAAGGGTTTTGGAGGATAGGCACTGCCCTAAGTAACTTTGGAAATGAGTCTAAAAGAAAAAACAAAGGAAATTCACTCCACTCTAGTTGGTAAAGTTCTTTCCCATGGGGGTACAGGTTAACAATTTTCATACTGCTTTACAATATACTGTCCTTGAATAACTTAATACACGAGTTACATGTGCCATGAGCCCAGTTTTTCACTGTTAGAGTGGGACTTTACATATTGGTAAGAGTAGGAAGCTAGAATGATACATGTGGTAATGGATTAGAGTTGGAGACATCAGTGTGAGCTCATGTGCAGCTTAATATACACATAGAAGGCTGCATACAGAAACATTTATAGATATGTGTAGATGCACAGGTTAATACACACATATACTTTCTTGCTCTGTCATCTGAGATATCCTAGATGAAATGGTACCCAAGTAGGAGCAAACACACCTAGTGCCCAGGTGTTGGTTTATAATACCATTCTCCAATAAAAGGAACCAAGGCTTTGAGGAGAAATGGCTGATCCTAGGACTATTATAAGTAATACACAAAATGAATCTAGGACATCCTATAGTGTCATAAAGTAAGTAGATTCTCAAAAAGGAAATGCCCACTTTGATGGGAGTATGTCAAAAGGACACAAGAGCCCATTTAAATTGCTCTCAAGGGCCAAAGTTGGAAAATATTTGAGCAACAAAATAGAGTAGTTAGTATAGGGTGTGCATAGTGACTTCCTTACAAAAAGTACAATATGGAAAGAGAGAAATGAGTCACTGTACAGTGGAGGAATCTGGCAAAATACCTCTGCCAGTTTATCAAAATCACATCAACAGTGACAAATTATGTTAATAGTAGGTACCCTTGATATGATGCAATGGAAATGACACTGTACCTCTGTAGTCTTCCTTGCAAGAAGACATGACCACAGACTAATCGTGGGAAAAACATCACACAAATTCTAATTGAGGGACATTCTACAAAATACCTGACCAATACTCCTCAAAACTGTCAAGGTCTTCAAAAACAAGGAAATTCTGAAAATTTGTCATAGCCAAGAGAAGCCAAATGAGACATGATGACTAAACTTAATGGGGCATCCTGAATAAGGTCCTGAAACTGAAAAAAGGCATTAGGTAAATACTAAAGAAATCTGAATAAAGTATGGACTTTAGTTAATAATAATATATTTATATATAATATTAATTAAGTAAATACAAGTAATGTAGCTCATTAATTATACAAATGTACCACAAAAAGGTAAGTTGTTAATAATAGGGGGAATTGTGTATGGGGTACATGGTATCTCCTTGTACAATCTTCTCAGTTTTTCTGTAATCTAAAACTGTTCTAAATATAAAGTCTATTTGAAAATGTGAAGGCTGATTAAAACTTACACATTTTCTTCATAATTTACTGAAGCTTAAATATAAAGCAAGTATCCTCATATGTATCCAAGCATAATAAAAGTCACCTGGACTTCAGGCTGACTTCAGAACTTCACAGAAAAACCCAGTGCCAAAATAAAACTACAATGGAATGGGAAGGTGGAGAGAGCTAAGATACATGACTCAAGAACCTTGTAGTGAGGTGGATGGACCTAGAGTCTGTCATACAGGGTGAAGTAACGCAGAAAGAGAAAAACAAATACCATATGCTAACACATATATATGGAATCTAAAAAAAAACTTGTTCTGAAGAACCTAGGGTCAGGACAGGAATAAAGATGCAGACATAGAGAATGGACTTGAGGACACAGGGAGGGGGAAGGGTAAGCTGGGACGAAGTGAGAGAGTGGCATTGACATATATACACTACCAAATGTAAAATAGCTAGGGGGAAGCAGTCATATAGCACAGGGAGATCAGCACAGTGCTTTGTGACCACCTAGAGGGGTGGGATAGGGAGGGTGGGAGGGAGACACAAGAGGGAGGGGATATGGGGATATGTGTATACATATCGTTGATTCACTTTGCAGCAGAAACCAACACACCATTGCAAAGCAATTATACTCCAATAAAGATGTTAAGAAAAAGAACCTTATACCTAACCAAGCTACTGTTCTATTATGAAAACTTTGACAAAAGATATTGTCAATGTTAAAAAATTGAGAATTCACAGTACACACAAGCATGTTTTGAAATATTTTCTATAACTAGTCAGTGGATCAAATTTTAAAAGTCGGCTCTTGTAAAGGTAGAGATCTGGGTATGAAAGAACCTGCAGGAATCACTGAGGAAAATAATTATAGATTTAAGGTCAAGTACTGTGTGGATATTGTTATTAAAGAAGAGAACATAAAATTATAGTAATTGGCAATGTAAATGTATAATGCATATAACAAAAATTAAGAGGTTAAGGAAGAAAAGATGGAACGTATTTGAAATTGTAATTTCCCTTACCTCTTTTAATTGAAGTATAGCTGATTTGCAATATTGTGTTATTTTCAGGTATATAGCAAAGTGATTCAGTTATTTTTTCATACTATATTCCATTATATGTTATTACAAGATATTGAATATAATTCCCTGTGCTATAAAGTAAATCCCTGTTGCTTATCTATTTTATGTATAGTAGTTTGTATCTGTTAATCTCATAATCCTAATTTGTCCCTCCCTCCCTTCCTCTACCCTTTGTAACCATAAGTTTGTTTTCTATGTCTGTGAGTCTGTTTCTGTTTTGTATATAGATTCATTTGTATTATTTTTAGATTCCACATATGTGATATATAGTATTTGTCTTTGTCTGACTTACTTCACTAAGTGTAATATTTCCTAGATTTATCCATGTTGCTGCAAATGGCAATATTTCATTCTGTTTTGTGGCTAATATTCATGTGTGTGTGTGTGTGTGTGTGTGCGTGTGTGTGTGTCTGTGTGTCTGTGGCACATCTTAAGCCAATTGTCTGTTGATGGGCACCTGGGTTGTTTCCATGTCTTGGATGTTGTAAATAGTGCTGTTATGAACATTGGGGTGCATGTATCTTTTCAAATTAGAGTTTCATTTTTTCCATATATCCCTTACCTTTTACAGCTAGAGGTTAGTTTTATGACAGTTATTTTGTTTTGTTCACATATGACTGAAACAGTACCTAAAATAATACATGTTTCATAGTAAGCACTCAATAAATATTTATTGAATGAATAACAGAGAATCAATAAATATCATCTAAAGCTGGCAAATCAATAATAGAGGTCGACAAGTATTATTTAAATTTTCAGGGATATAGTCCTTTCAGATTATCAGTGGGGAAAAAAATCAAATACAAACCTCATGCATAAGGAAGTACATTAAGTGTGGTATTACTAGAAAAAATGATTTTAAAAGCATTTCAGTGATATACAGAGTATATTACACAATAAAGTTCTAGCATACATCTTTATGCAACAAAATAGTTTAGCATTAAAGTACATAAAGAAAAATCTGAAACAGAAAGAAATAGCCACAGCTGTTCACTGCTCTTCATTCCTAGGTCATGCCCCTTCCCTGCTCCCCACAGCTTTACTGAGATACAATTTGACATATAATTTTGTGTACCTTTAAGGTGTACAATGTATTGATTTGTTACACTAATAGATGACAGTATGATTACCACCATAGTGTTAGCTAACATTTCTATCATATCACATAATTACCATTTCTTTTCTGTAGCAAGAACATTTAAGATCTATTCTCTTAGTAACTTTCAAGTATATAATACAGTATTGTTGTATCATGTTGTGCATTAGATCCCCAGAACTTACTCATCTTCTAACTAGAGGTTGGTACACTTTGACCAACATCTCCCCATTTCCTCCACCCCCCCTGCCCTCAGCCCCTGGTAACCACCATTCTACTCTCTGTCTATGAGTTAGGCTTTTATAGATTTCACATATAAGGAATATCATACAATATTTGTCTTTCTCTGTCTATTTTATTTCACTTAGCATAATGTCCTCAAGGACCATTCATGTTGTCCCATAAGGTACAATTAATTTCCTTCTTTCTCATGGCTGAATTTACAATATATCACAACTTCTTTATCTGTTTATCTGTTGAGAGATACACAGGTTGTTTCCATATCTTGGCTATTGTGAATAATGCTGCAATAAACATGGAAGTGCAGATATCTCTTTGAAACCCTGTTTCCATTTTCTTTGGATATATACCAGAAGTAAGGTTACTGGATCATATGGTAGGTCTTTTTAAAATTTTTTGAGGAACCTCAATTCTGTTTTCCATAGTGGCTGTACCAATATATATTCCCACCAACAGTGCACAAAGGTTCCCTTTTCTCTACATCCTCAACAACACTTGTTATCTCCTGTCTTCTTGATGCTAGCCATTCTAACAGATATGAGGTGATATCTCATTGTGGTTTTGATTTGCATTTCCCTGATGATTAGTGATGTTGAGCATCTTTTCATGTCCCTATTCCACGTCATCCCCTTAATGCATATAGTCAAAATGATTAAACAAGTGAATTATTGTGAACCTCTAAGAACCACATAATATGAATACTATAAAAACTTTTCCAAGACCAAAAACTAGAAAAATTCAAAATATAATTTATAAAACTATCATAATACTGACAACAAACCCTTACAAAATGGTACCCAAAAAACTGTAGAAACTAATCTCTCTAAAATTATTTATGCATATATCTTAAAAATAACATTAGCGGATGGAATCTGGCAGTTAATTAAGCATATATTAAACCATGATCAAGTGGAGCATTCATAAAAAATATAAGGATGGTTGCATATTAAGAAATAACTATTATAATTTACCATATCAGTAAGTCAAAGGAGGAAAAACATAGTTACCCCAATGAATTACAAAGTGTATTTAATGTAACTTAATATCCATTATGATTTTTAAAACAAACCTTCTGGAAATACAGTTGACCCTTGAACAACACAGGAGTTAATCCACATATAACTTATAGTGGACCCTCTGTATCTGTGGTTCCTTCACATCCATGGATTCAACCAACCCTGGACCATGCAGTACTGTAGTATTTACTGTTGAAAAATATCCATGTATAAGTGGTCCTGTGCAGTTAATATACACATTGTTCAAGGGCCAACTGTATTTACTTATCATCATTGGTGATATATTAGAAGTTTTCCCATTAAAATAAGAAATGAGAAATCTACTTACTAGCACTGTATCAGTTGGATAGGTTTTGGAAATACTAGCCAGGTAATTAGACTAAAATAAATCATACTGGAAAATGAATGATGGAAATAAAATTATCATTATTTATAAATGATAGGATTGTATCTTTTGAAAATGAAAGAGAATCAATTGAAAAATTCTTGGAAACAAGAAAATTCAGTAAGGTGACTGGCCATAAAAGTAATACATAAAAGTCAATTATCTCTTCTATAAATAAATAAAAAGTAGTTTGAAAAGATTATGGAAGGAAGCATCTCACTTACAGTAGCACAATATCAACAAAGTCTATGTATATATTTAACATGGAATGTCCATGGCTGATAAGAAAAATGATAAAACCTTACTACATTACATGAAAAAGCTACTTTGTTCTTGTCTAAAGTGATGGTCTAATCCAAATATTTAGTCTTTTTAATTTTTAAATCTAATATGATCCTATTAACATATTAGTAAGATTTTTCATTTTTCACTGTGTTTTAGTCATGGCAAAATGAGTCTAAAATTATCTTGAAAAATAAATGTGAAAATAATGAGGATAGAAAAGAGGAGTAATGATGCAAGATGAACTCTATTATATATCAATTAGGTTATATTCAAGGAACAGGTCAAACAACAGAAAAGAATAGAGAAGCCAGAAACAGATCCATGGGGATTCAGTGTATTCTAAGTAAGTAGGAAAATATGGATTATTTGATAAATTTTGTTGGGACAATTGACTGACTAGCTATTTGGGAAGAATTAATGAATCTCTTTGTAGCAGAATATACTGTAATTCTTGATGTATCTAATATAGCTTTTATTTTTGAGATAGAAATTCAAGTCCAAAATGCTTAAGACCCTAAATTAAATTATTTTTCTCTTGCTAGTTAAAAGTTCAAATTAAAATTGTGTCCCATTTTTTACCCTCTAAATCTCAGACAGAGAGCACATCAGTACCTGGGTAGAGTTAGCATTCCTTTGGCAGCTTCAACCTGGGCCCTCAATGGAATGAATGTAATTCCTTCAGATCCTCACTTCCTTCATTGCCAAGTCTTTCATGAGCTTTGATTTTTAAATAATTCCAAGAGGACACACGATTATCAGAGTGCCAACCACAAACATGCCAAATTAATTTTTTTAAAAAGCCCATCCTGTATTCATGTTTAAGGTAATTATCAGTATGTATGTTCCTATTACTATTTTCTTAATTGTTATGGGTTTGTTTTTCTATGTCCTTTTCTTCTCTTGTGTTTCCATCTTAGAGAAGTTCCTTTAGCATTTGTTGTAGAACTGGTTTGGTGGTGCTGAATTCTCTTAGCTTTTGCTTGTCTGTAAAGCTTTTGATTTCTCTATCGAATCTGAATGAGATCCTTGCCAGGTAGAGTAATCTTGGTTGTAGGCTCTTCCCTTTCATCACTTTAAATATATTGTGCCACTCCCTTCTGACTTGCAGAGTTTCTGCTGAGAAATCAGCTGTTAACCTTATGGGAATTCCCTTGTATGTTATTTGTTGGTTTTCCCTTGTTGCTTTTAATAATTTTTCTTTGTCTTTAATTTTTGTCAGTTTGATTACTATGTGTCTCAGCTTGTTTCTCCTTGAGTTTATCCTGCCTGGGACTCTGTGAGCTTCCTGGACTTGGGTGGCTATTTCCTTTACCATGTTAGGGAAATTTTCAATTATAATCTCTTCAAATATTTTCTCATGTCCTCTCTCTCCTCTTCTCCTTCTGGGACCCCTATAATGCAAATGTTGGTGCATTTAATGTTGTCCCAGAGGTCTCTTAGGCTATCTTCATTTCTATTTATTCTTTTTTCTTTATTCTGTTCCATGGCAGTGATTTCCACCGTCCTGTGTTCCAGGTCACCTATCTGTTTTTCTGCCTCAGTTATTCTGCTATTGATTCCTTCTAGTGTATTTTTCATTTCACTTATTGTATTGTTCATCTCTGTTTGTTTGTTCTTTAATTCTTCTAGGTCTTTGTTAAACACCTCTTGCATCTTCTCAATCTTTGCCTCCATTCCTTTTCCAAGGTTCTGGATCATCCTCACTATCATTATTCTGAATTCTTTTCTGGAAGGTTGCCTATCTCCACTTCATTTAATTGTTTTTCTGGGGTTTTATCTTGTTCCTTTATCTTGTACATAGTCCTCTGCCTTTTCATTTTGTTTATCTTTCTGTGAATGTGGTTTTCGTTCCACAGGCTGCAAGATTGTAGTTCTTCTTGCTTCTGCTGTCTGCCCTCAGGACATGATATATTTTCAGTGGAGTCAATCACCATTTGTTGTGTGACATTCTCAAGCAATATTCAGAAGCCCAAAAGTAGTCAATGAGAAAATAGACATGTTGACGAAGGCTCTTAGAACTAATAATCATCTAGGCAGATACTATGGGAGGAAAAAGAAATTCAAGTTGCTGGTGAGAGTGCTCTTTAAGAAGCTTATCATAAGTATTTAGGTAATATAGGGAGCTATGGGAAGAAGGGGTAACAGAAGATTGAAATTTTGATGAAATAAAAAACTAGGCTATTTAAGGTACAAGAGTTGGAGAGGCTAAATGGTAGAAGTATGTGATGAGAGATAAATTTCATTGTTAAATATTACAGAGGTAAAATAGTTATGGGTGATGACAATTTCTAGTGATTTTCATTGTTAGTGAATTGCAGAAATAGAATGTGGAAGATGGTCAAGGAAGTATAAGGGAGTCATGGGTGTGCCATTTATTTTTCAGTTGAAATGTTGTAGGGTTACTGTGGTAATGAAGAAATGTATAACTGTAAAACTGATGCCAACATGTTCAAAGACTGTGGGAGAATGACTTGAAAATGAAATTGGACAGGAAGAGGGTAGTTTTGTAGGCTTCAAAGGAGTATGAGTTATTGAACAAAGGTCTGAAAAATAGTAAAGGGGAATCAAGGGTATACCAACTCATTTCCCTGGACCTAGTATATGTCCACTCTGGGAGAATGAGGATATATCAGTTGATAGTGTTATATGGGAATCATTCTCCATCAAGGAGAACCAGGTTCCAGTCAGGGGAAAAAAAGTTATGGATAGAGAAAGTAGTCTAGAAAAAATTGAATATATAAACATGCCTCTTTAAAACAGAATTAGGTTAGAGGTTGGGGGTGTGACATTACTTTATTAGTATAGTTAGAAGTCCTATATATGACTTAAATTACATTTATTTTGAAGAACATACTAGTTCACTAAATAAGAGGCTTTTCTCCTCACATTAGTCCAATTTATTGAGACCCCAAGGCACTGATATTTCCTGTCATTCATGTAGTAGCCATGCAGTATAATGCAACAAATCAAACTGACTGAAGCTCGAATCCATTTTTCTCACCAATAGATTTGGAAATAAGAAACTCATCCAACTCCAATTAAAACTCATTCTGATCACATGGCTTCAACATGAGTTGGAATCATACATTCTTAAATTCTATTAATCACCTTCATTATATAACATATTCAGCACCTGTAAAGTTAGGCACCTTAGAGATAATTAGCAAAATGTACAATTTAGATCCAATTTTCTTCTTTTTCTTTAAAGAAGGTAATAGGAGCAAAAAAACCTATGAAATACACAATAGATTTAGGCTAACATATAACATCATCATTAGCATTAGTATTTTTCTTGTCAAATAATGTAAAGTAAAAGACTATTGAACTGTATGTCAATATGTCTGGCTTATATCCCCCCCCCATCTTGTCTTCTTTGGGCCTGTCCCTTCACCTATATAGAGTTTAGCTTTCTCATCTATCAAATGTAGAGGATAATCTGAATCATCTCTAAATGACTTTCCAGTTTGAAATTGTGCTGGCTCCTCTCACTTTGCTCTTCTTTTTGCTCAAATATAAGGAACAACACAGAGCAGCCATTATATTAGTCAGGGTTCTCCAGAAAAACTTGACCAATAATAGTTTATATATATGTATATATTAAATATATAATTTTATATATTACATATATCTTATATATTTTCCTATCATAATTTTTCATATTTATATATATATATAATATGTGTACATATTTATGATATAAAATACAAATATATATATATATAATGAGATTTATTATAAGGAATTGATTCATGAGATTGTGGAGGCTGAGAAAAGTCTCACAATCTGCTGTCTGCAAGCCAGAGTCCCAGGAAAGTGAGTGCTATAAATTCCAATCCTAGTCCTAAGGGTTGAAAACCAGCAGTGCTGATTATATAAATCCCAGTCCAAGGGCAGGAAAAGACTGATATCTCAGCTCATGCAGTCAGGCAGGAAGAGAGAATTCAACCTTCCTCTGCCTTTTTGTCCTATTCAGGCCCTCAGTGGATTGGATAATGCCCATCTACATTGGGGAGGGCAATGTGCTTTACTCTGTTCCTCAATTCAAATCCTAATCTCTTCCAAAAACACCCTATAGACATACCTAGAAACAATATTTAACCAGATGTGTGAGTATCCCTTTGCTCAGTCAAGTTGACACAAAAAGTTAGCCATCACAGTTCTATCCCTTGTCAACTTGGCATTCATGCACACCTCCTTAAACCATACTTAATCTCCATATAAATAACAAGGTCATAACTCTAACATTATACAACTCTCCTGCATACAATAAAAAATGCACTAACCGCTTCCCCAGAATAGGAGGTAAAGTCCTTGAGTGATGTTTACTCTTCTCTTCAATATCCCATAACTTAAATATTGTGATGTAAAATTAACAATACTATGATATAAAATTAATGATACATCTTATGTTACATGGTAAAGGAGTAAGAGAAGAAAGAAAACAAAGATATTTGATACACACACACACAAATATATCCATAACAAAATAAAATAAAGAAGAATACTCATTACAATTACAGTCCTTGTTTCTGTAACTGGTCTCATGATCATAGCTGGTATTTATAACTACCTTTTCCACTACTCATTCTATGTTCCCTTTGCCTTCAGGAAGAACTTCAGCTGATTATGGTTCTTTACCTGGTGTGACCCAAACCCTTATTCCTGAAAGGTCTGGGATGTTAGTGGTTTATCCCAGTGGATGTTAGTGCCTGGATTGAGTTGTGGTTTTCCACTGACCTTAATCACAAGGCATGGTGATATTAAGAGACACCCTAAGGGATCTTATGTGTTCCACACATTCTTCTTTACCTCCATTGTGGAGTAGTAATCCAGTTTCCCCCTTGGTAGTTGAGGTCCATCACCCCAGCCAGCACAGTAACTCCCTTCTTTTCCTGTTGATTCAGAGGCATGAGGAGCCCAAGTGGCTGTGTGACAGCCTTAACTTCCAGTTTAATAGAATCATTGTTGTGTCTCCTGGTGGAAGGATTTTTCCCTCTAGAAGTAAGACCTCTAGGCCAGCAGAGCATAGGGTCACAAAAACAGGAAGCAAATATATTGCTGATGGGTCACTAGGGGTAATAGTGAGTGACGCCATTCCCATTTCTACCCCTTGATTCCTGAACCCATTAATCCTGTCAGAGAAACAGCACAACATACTGACCATTCATTCAGAGCATATACAGCCTTCTGGAGAACCTTGTCCCAGCCCTCCAAGGTATTGCAACCCAGCTGGCACTGTAACTGAATCTTCAAAAGGTCATTCCACAATTCTGTCAAGCCAGCTGCTTTGGATCATGGGGAACATGACAAGACCATTGAATTCCATGAATATGGGCCTGTTGCCATACTTCTTTTGCTATGAAGTGAGTTCCTTGATCAGAAGCAATGCTGTGCAGAATACTATGACAGTGGATAAGGCATTCTGTAAATCCATGGATGGTAGTTTTGGCAGAAGTATTGCTGGCAAGGAAGGAAAATCTCCATATTCAGAGTATTTCTGCCAGTAAGAACAAAATGCTGTCCGTTCCATGATGGAAGCAGTGCAATGTAATCAGCCTGCCACCAGATAGCTAGCTAATCACCCTCGGTAATGGTGCCATATCAGGAACTCAGTGTTGGTCTCTGCTGCAGGCAGATTGGACACTCACTGGTGGCCATAGCCAGGTTATCCTTGGTGAGTGAAAGTGCATGTTGCTGAGCCTGTGTATAATCTTAATCCTTTCTACCTTGGACACTTAATTCATGAGGCCATTGGACAATAGCAGGGGTGATTGAGGAGAGAGGCTGACTGGCATGTACAGAATGGGTCATCCTATCCACTTGATTATTAAAATTCTCCTCTGCTGAGGTCAGCCTTTTGTGAGCATTCACATTGGACAAAAGTCTCATCACATGTTTTGTCTATTCAGAGGCATCTGTCCACATACCTCTTCCCCAAATTTCTTTGTTATCAATTTTCCAGTCTTCTCCCAAGTTCCTGAACATCCAGTGTAACCGTTGGCCACAACCCATGAATTGGTATATAATTCCATATTTGGCCATTTGTCCTTCCAAGCAAAGTGTAAAACCAGGTGGTGGTCTTGAAGTTCCACACACTGGGAAGATTTACCTTCACCACTGTCCTTTAGGGATGTCCCAGAAAGAGGCTGTAGTGCTATAGCTGCCCACTTTGGATGGTGCCTGTATATCCTGTAGAACCATCTGTAAACCTGAGACTTCACTTTCTCTGTCAGCAAATCATAGGAAATTCCATAGATGTGGGCTTAGAGAGACAAGGCAGTGTGGCAGGAGTGGTGACCATGGGCATTTGGATACTTCTTCATGTAACTTACTTGTGCCGTCATGGCCTGCTTGGGCTTGATTGTGTACATACCACTTCCATTTGATGATAGAGTACTGCTGTGCACACCCAACTTTATGGCTTTGTGAGTCAGATAACATGGAATTTGTGATGGGTAGCTCAGGTTGCATGGTAACTTGATGGCCCATGGTTAAGTGTTCAATCTCTACTAAGGCCCAGTGGCAGACCAAGAGCTGTTTCTCAAAAGGAAAGTAATTATCTGCTGAGGATGGCAGGGATTTGCTCCAAAATCCTAAGGGCTGATGCTTTACATATAGGGGCTTGTCAAAGGCTCCAAATAGCATCCTTATCTGCCATTGATACTTCAAGTACCATTGGGGCAGGATCATATGGCCCAAGTGGCAGAGCAGCTTGCATGACAACCTGGACCTGTTACAGAGCCTTCTCTTGTTCTGGGCCCCACTTAAAAAATAGCAGCTTTTCAGGTTATGTGGTAAATCGTCCAGAACAACACACCCAAATGAAGAATATGTTGCCTCCAAAATCCAAAGCAGCCTAGTAGGTGTTGTGCCTCCTTTTTCATTGTAGGAAGAGCCAGATACAACAACTTATCCTTCATCTTAGAAAGGATATCTCAACATGCCCCATACCACTGGACCCCTAAAAATTTCACTGAGGTAGAAAGCCTCTGAACTTTTTTTATGATTTACTCTTACACCCAAATATCTTACAAATAAGTCTAGAGTAGTTGTTACTTCTCACTCAATAGGTCTAATCAACACAGTATCACTAATGGAATGGACCAGTATGATATCTTTTGGAAGGGAAAGATGATCAAGATCTGTACAAACTAAATTATGACATAGGGTTGGAGAGTTGATATACCCCTGAGGTAGGATAGTGACAGTGTACTGCTGGCCTTTCCAGCTGAAGGGAAACTGCTTCTGGTGAGTCTTATTGATAGGGATGGAGAAAACCAGATCAATAGCTATATACCAGGTACCAGGGAATGTGTTAATTTGCTCAGGCAATGAAACCATATCTGGTACAGCATCTGAAATTGAAGTCCCCATCTGGTTAACTTATGATAATCCACTGTCATTTATCAAGATTGATCTGTCTTCTGCATAGGACAAATAGGTGAGTTGAATGGAGATGTGGTGGAAACTACCACCTTCAGTTTCCCAATGATGGTGTCACTAATCTTTTAGATCCCTCTAGGAGTTTTTTTGTTTTTGTTTTTGTTTTTTTGTTTTTTTTTTTTTACTATTTTCCTTGGTAGGGACAGTCTAGTGGCTTCCACTTGATTTCTACTACCATAATAGCCCTCACTCCACAGTTCAAGGAACCATTGTGGGGATTCTGTCAGCTGCTAAGTATATATATTACAATTATGGATTCCAGAACTGGGGAAATAACCACAAGATGGTTCAGGGACCCACTGGGCCCACTGTGAGTTGGACCTGAGCTAAAACTCCATTGATCACCTGACCTTCATAAACACCTACTCTGGTGGAACATGGTGACATTTTATGTCTTCTGGAATTAGTGTCAGTTCAGAGTCAGTAGTCCAGTAGTCCCTGAAAGGTCTGATTATTTTCTTTTCCCTAATTCACAGTTACCCTGCTAAAAGGAGTAGGTCCCTTTGGGGAAGGCTGGGGAAAAGATTAATAGTATACAATTTTTTCTTTTCTTTTTTTTTTTTTTTTTTTGCGGCATGCAGGCCTCTCACTGCCGTGGCCCCTGCCGCTGCAGAGCACAGGCTCTGAACGGGCAGGCTCAACGGCCATGGCTCACGGGCCCAGCCGCTCCGCAGCATGTGGGATCTTCCCGGACCGGGGCACGAACCCGTGTCCCCTGCATCGGCAGGAGGACTCCCAACCACTGCGCCACCAGGGAAGCCCAACAGTATACATTTTTTGATAGTGTATCAGAGTCCTTCTTCATTGGGACCCAGACTCCCCTCCATTCATGGGGGTTTCTGGGCCTATAAACTCTCTCAAGTCTAGGAATTGATTGAGGGGCTGTGA
Organism: Kogia breviceps; assembly: GCF_026419965.1. NCBI lineage: Eukaryota > Metazoa > Chordata > Mammalia > Artiodactyla > Physeteridae > Kogia > Kogia breviceps. The sequence goes on along the minus strand of NC_081330.1, from coordinate 25,913,909 downwards.
CTCTGTTTTTGTGATTCAGTTTAGACTTTTTCCACTTGACCTAGAACTTTTCTGCTTATACAGATCAAGTAAGAATTTACTAGGCTTCCTATTTCTTTTACTTCTAGGAATAGCATAATTAGCCAACTTCATAGGTCTGTATGACTCAGACTATTCTGATTGCTGCTTTGACTCTGCTGTCCATTATGGTAACCATGCCCTCCTTGCCTGTGGCTATTGAATGCCACCACTTTACCCCTGCCAACTGGGATCCAATTACTCCCATTGCATTTAGGTTCCCCAATTCAGTGGCTGCAGTTCCCACTATAAGTTTTGGCCTATAGAGAAGAACAGTCACAGAGGTCTTCTCATCTTCTGAGGGATGCTCAGGCTTCCCTCAAAAGTTTGTTTCTGGCAGCATTGGTTAAAGGTATGTCTTCTGGACCCTCCAGAAGTAGATCTTAAATAATTAAGATCTTAAATAATTAATCCATTCTAACATTCTAATGTTCGATCTTTACTAATTAAGATGAAACTGGGTACCCTGATGAAACTGGGTACCCTGAGCCTATAAATCCTGATGAGTCTTCTTTGCCAGTGAAAGAGATCTCCCCACTGTCAGTGGATGTGGTCTGTAGATCTTAAATAATTAATCCATTCTAACATTCCAATCTCCTTAAGCCTTTGAATCCCTTTCTCTATTTTAAAACAAGGTAGGTCCAACATTTTCACTTCCCTCACTGTGGGCCACCTCTTCATCCATGTTTCATCCAACCATCCAAACCTTTAGAACCCTCTCTAACTCCCCAATCTGGAACATTAAATGCAAAATTTCTGCTTAATGAGCTCATGTGAATAAATTCAGCCTGATCCAACTTTATGTTCCTTCCACCATTGTTGAAGCTGAATCCAGCCTCTATACCCTGACACCAAATTAAATCTTGGAGACAGAGTTTTGGATGAAGTAGAAAAGAATAGCTTTATTGCTTTGCCAGGCAAAGGGGGTCACAGCAGGCTAATGCCCTCAAAACGGTGTGTCCCAACCCCGGGGTGGGAGGAATGGTTTGTGAGGAGTTTTATAGTCAAGGGGCAGGATTGCTGATGAGGATCTGGGTACGTGCAGGGCCCGCACTCCTTCAATCCAGAGATCATCTGGTGTCAGGTGATGATGGGCGAACTGTGACCTTCTCTGGAATGAAAAGTGCTTCATCAAGTAGTTAACATCTTCCATTTGGTGGGGGTTTTAGTTCTGCAGAAGAGCTCAAAGATATTGTTATGTGTATCCCTTGAGGGGGAACCGGACCCTGCCCCAAGGCTGAGCTATTGTTTCTTGACTGCTCCACCCTTGTCTCTGCATCCCCTCCCTTCCCTGATTAGCAGCTGTTTGAACCTGCCCTTTGGAATCCAAGGAAGAGGACACAGAAAGGCTTTCGTGCCCAGGAGCCCCACAGGGTCCTGCTCGGTTTCATTACCTCACACCCTCTGTATCCATTCCCACACATTTCCCTGGATTTTTGTTTGTATAAATCAGAAAACTCAAGTAGTTCTCTTGGAGTGTATTGTACCTCCTCATGGGTGACACTTTGTACCTGACAGGGGCCTCCTGAGACTTGAGTATAGTTGTAGGTGTAGAAGCAAAGAAGGATAGTAGAGGTGGGTTCTGAGGAGAATCAGCATTGTTTTATGTGACAACTGCCTCAGGGAAAGCCATTACACTTTCTTCAGGCAGTGCAGGGTTAATTCCCTCAGGCAGGAGTGGAAAGGCCAATAAGACTGGGAGTAGAGAGGCTGAACCACTGGGGGTAGGGATGCTGCTGCCCCTGGGGGTGGAGAGGCTGCTTCTGCTGGGGGTTGGGAAGCTACTTCTGCTAAGGTGGGGAGACCACATCCACTGAGAGTGGGGAGATCTCTTTCACTGGCAAAGAAGACTCATCAGGATTTAGAGGCTCAGGGTACCCAGTTTCATCAGAGTCTTCTCACATGTCCCCATCCCAACTTATAGGAGCCCATTCTTTCTCAATGACTGCCCTCAATTTAACAAGATACCCTAAGAGGCTGAGAGTTCAACATGAGTTGTAATTCAGCCAGTTTCCTTATGAGATTCTGCATTTTATTTTCAGCAGTCTCAGCCCTGTTGGCTGTAGGCGTTAAGGCTCTCCTTCAGGGCATGCATGGAAACTTTAGGTCATTTATGTGACACTAGAGCTAGGAATATGAATCCCGGAACTCATCCTTTTCTTTCACCATTTTGTCCATTGACATTAGGAACAACTGGCCAATCTCATTATATTTGTTAGTTTTCCAAAAATGTTTGAAAGTATCATATACACAGTCACCCAACTCCTTGCTTCTTTTTTGTGTGTGTGTGTGGTATGCGGGCCTCTCACCGTTGTGGCCTCTCCCTTTGTGGAGCACAGGCTCCGGACGCGCAGGCCCAGCAGCCATGGCTCATGGGCCTAGCCACTCCGCGGCATGTGGGATCGTCCCGCACCGGGACACGAACCCGTGTCCCCTGCATCAGCAGGCAGACTCTCAACCACTGCGCCACCAGGGAAGCCCTAAGTCTTAATCTTTTTGTTTTATTTTGTTTGTTTTTGGCTGTGCTGTGAGGCATGTGGGAATCTTAGTTCCCCGACCAGGGATCAGACCCGTGCCCCCTGCATTGGGAGCATGGAGTCTTAACCACTGGACTGCCAGGGAAGTTCCTTAAGTCTTAATCTTAAACACCCCTCCCTATCCCATGCCTCTAGGTCGTCACAAAGCACGGAGCTGATATCCCTGTGCTATGCCGCTGCTTCCCACTAGCTATCTATTTTACATTTGGTAGTATATATAAGTACATGCCACTCTCTCACTTCGTCCCAGCTTACCCTTCCCCCTCCCCGTGTCCTCAAGTCCATTCTCTACGTCTGCATCTTTATTCCTGTCCTGCTCCGAGGCTCATGAGAACCATGTTTTTTTTTTAGATTCCATATATATGTGTTAGCATATGGTATTTGTTTTTCTCTTTCTGACTTACTTCACTCTGTATGACAGACTCCAGGTCCATCCACCTCACTACAAATAACTCAGTTTCATTTCTTTTTATGGCTGAGTAATATTCCATTATATATATGTGTCACATCTTCTTTATCCATTTATCTGTTGAGACACTTAGGTTGCCTCCATGTCCTGGCTATTGTAAATAGAGCTGCAATGAACATTTTGGTGCATGAGTCTTTATCCATTCGTCTGTTGATGGACACCTGATTCAGTTGTACACACATATACATTCCTTTTCATATTCTTTTCCATTATGGTTTATCACAGGATATTGAATATAGTTCCCTGTGCTCTACAGTAGGACCTTGTTGTTGATCCATCCTATATATACCAGTTTATATCTGCTAATGCCACACTCCCAGTCCATCCCTCCCCCACCCCCTCCCCCTTGGCAACCACCAGTCTGTTCTCTGTGTCTGTGAGTCCGTTTCTGTTTTATAAATATATTCATTTGTGTCATATTTTAGATTCCACAAATAAGTGATATCATATGGTATTTGTCTTTCTTTTTCTGACTTCACTTAGTATGATCATCTCTACGTCCATTCATGATGTTTCAAATGGCATTATTTCCTTCTTCTTTATGGCTGAGTAGTAGTATCCTGTTGTATGCATGTACCTCATCTTCTTTATCCATTCATCTGTCGATGGACACTTAGGTTGCTTCCATGTCCTAGCTATTGTAAATAGAGCTGCAATGAACATTGTGGTACATGACTCTTTTTGAATTATGGTTTCCTCAGGGCATATGCACAGTAGTGGGATTGCTGTGTCATATGGTAGTTCTAGTTTTAGATTTTTAAGGAATCTCCATACTGTTCTCCATAGTGGCTGTATGAATTAACATTGCTACCAACAGTGCAAGAGGGTTCCCTTTTCTTCACACCCTCTCCAGCATTATAGATTGTATATTTTTTGATGATGGACATTCTGACTGGTGTGAGGTGATACCTCATTGTAGTTTTGATCTGCATTTCTCTAATGATTAGTGATGTTGAGCATCCTTTCATGTGTTTGCTGGCAAACTGTATATCTTTGGAGAAATGTCTATTTAGATCTTCTGCCCACTTTTGGATTGGGTGGTTTGTTTTTTTGATACTGAGCTGCATGAGCTGCCTATATATTTTGGAGATTAATCCTTTGTCAGTTGCTTCATTTGCAAATATTTTCTCCCATTCTGAGGGTTGTCTTTTCATCTTGTTTATGGTTTCCTTTGCTGTGCAAAAGCTTTTAAGTTTCATTAGGTCCCATTTCTTCATTTTTGGTTTTATTTCCATTTCTCTCAGAGGTGGGTCAAAAAGGATCTTGCTGTGATTTATGTCATAGAGTGCTCGGCCTATGTTTTCCTATTAAGAGTTTTATAGTGTCTGGCCTTACATTTAGGTCTTTAATCTATTTTGAGTTGATTTTTGTGTATGGTGTTAGGGACTGTTCTAATTTCATTCTTTTACATGTAGCTGTCCAGTTTTCCCAGCCCCACTTATTGAAGAGGCTGTCTTTTCTCCATTGTATATTCTTGCCTCCTTTATCAAAAATAAGGTGACCATATGTACCTGGGTTTATCTCTGGGCTTTCTATCCTGTTCCATAGATCTATATTTCTGTTTTTGTGCCAGTACCATACTTTCTTGATTACTGTAGCTCTGTAGTATTGTCTGAAGTGCGGGAGCCTGATTCCAGCAGCTCCAGCTTTCTTCCTCAAGATTGCTTTGGCTATTCTGGCTCTTCTGTGTTTCCATACAAATTATGAAACTTTTTGTTCTAGTTCTGTGAAAAATGCAATTGGTAGTTTGATAGGATTTGCATTGAATCTGTAGATTGCTTTGGGTAGTATAGTCATTTTTACAATGTTGATTCTTCCAAACCAAGAACATGGTATATCTCTCCATCTGTTTGTATCATCTTCAATTTCTTTCCTCAGTGTCTTATAGTTTTCTGCATACAGGTGTTTTGTCTTCTTAGGTAGGTTTATTCCTAGGTATTTTATTCTTTTTGTTGCAGAGATAAATGAGAGTGTTCCTTAATTTCTCTTTCACAGTTTTCATCATTAGTGTATGGGAATGCAAGAGATTTATGTGCATTAATTTTGTATCCTGCTACTTTACTAAATTCATTGATTATCTCTAGTAGTTTTCTGGTAGCATTTTTAGGATTATCTCTGTATAGTATCATGTCATCTGCAAAGAGTGACAGCTTTATTTCTTCTTTTCTGATTGGGATTCTTTTATTTCTTTTTCTTCTGTGATTGCTGTGGCTAAATCCTCCAAAACTATGTTGAATGGTAGTGGTGAGAGTGGGCAACCTTGTCTTGTTCCTGATCTTTGTGGAAATGGTTTCAGTTTTTCACCATTGAGAATGATGTTGGCTGCGGGTTTGTCATATATGCCCTTTATTATCTTGAGGAGATTTCCCTCTATGCCTACGTTCTGGGGGGTTTTTATCATAAATGGGTGTTGAATTTTGTCAAAAGCTTTCTATGCATCTATTGGGATGATCATATGGTTTTTCTCCTTCAGTTTGTTGATATGGTGTATCACGTTGATCGATTTGCGTATATTGAAGAATTCTTGTATTCCTGGAATAAACCCCACTTGATCATGGTGTATCAACCTTTTAATGTGCTGTTGGATTCTGTTTGCTAGTATTTTGTTGAGGATTTTTGCATCTATGTTCATCAGTGATATTGGTTTGTAATTTTCTTTCTTTGTGACATCTTTGGTTTTGGTATCTGGGTGATGCTGGCCTCGTAGAATGAGTTTGGGAGTGGTCCTCTGTCTGCTATATTTTGGAATAGTTTGAGAAGGATAGGTGTTAGCTCTTCTCTAAATGTTCGATAGAATTCACCTGTGAAGCCATCTGGTCCTGGGCTTTTGTTTGTTTGAAGATTTTTTATCACAGTTTCAATTTCAGTGCTTGCCACTGGTCTGTTTATATTTTCTATTTCTCTGTGGTTCAGTCTCAGAAGGTTGTGCTTTTCTAAGAATTTGTCCATTTCTTCCAGAGTGTCCATTTTATTGGCAGATAGTTGATTGTAGTAATCTCTCATGATCCTTTGTATTTCTGCAGTGTCACTTGTTACTTCTCCTTTTCCATTTCTAATTCTATTGATTTGAGTCTTATCGCTTTTTTTCTTGATGAGTCTGTCTAATGGTTTATCAATTTTATCTTCTCAAAGAACCAGCTTTTAGTTTTATTGATCTTTGCTATTATTTCCTTCATTTCCTTTTCATTTATTTCTAATCTGATTTTTATGATTTCTTTCCTTCTGCTAACTTTGGGAGATTTTTGTTCTTTCTTTAATTGCTTTAGCTGTAAGCTTAGATTGTCTATTTGAGGTGTTTCTTGTGTTTTGATGTAGGATTGCATTGCTATAAACTTCCCAGTTAGAACTGCTTTTGCTGCATCCCATAGGTTTTGGGTCATCATGTTTTCATTGTCATTTGTTTCTAGGTATTTTTTAATTTCCTCTTTAATTTCTTCAGTGATCTCTTGGTTATTAAGTAGTATAATGTTTAGCCTCCGTGTGTTTGTATGTTTTAAAGATTTTTTCCTTTAATTTATATGTAGTCTCATGGCATTGTGGTCAGAAAAGATACCTGATATGAGTTCAATTTTCTTAAATTTACCAAGGCTTGATTTGTGACTCAAGATATGATCTATCCTGGAGAACGTTCCATGAGCACTTGAGAAGAAAGTGTATTCTGTTGTTTTTGGATGTAATGTCCTATAAATATCAATTAAATCTATCTGGTCTATAGTGTCATTTAAAGCTTCTGTTTACTTATTTATTTTCATGTTGGATGATCTGTCCATTGGTGTAAGTGAGGTGTTAAAGTCCCCCACTATTATTGTGTTACTGTCAATTTCCTTTTATAGCTGTTAGCAGTTGCCTTATGTATTCAGGTGCTCCTATGTTGGGTGCATATATATTTATAATTGTTATATCTTCTTCTTGGATTGATCCCTTGATCATTTTGTTGTGTCCTTCCTTGTCTCTTGTAACATTCTTTATTTTTATTTTATTTTATTTTATTATTTTATTTTTTTTGCGGTACGTGGGCCTCTCACCGTTGTGGCCTCTCCCGTTGCGGAGCACAGGCTCCGGGCGCGCAGACTCAGCGGCCATGGCTCACGCGCCCAGCCGCTCCACGGCATGTGGGATCCTCCTGGACTGGGGACACAAACCCATGTTCCCTGCATCGGCAGGCAGACTCCCAACCACTGTGCCACCAGGGAAGCCCAACATTCTTTATTTTAAAGTCTATTTTATCTGATATGAGTATAGCTACTCCAGCTTTCTTTTGATTTCCATTTGCATGGAATATCTTTTTCCAACCCCTCGCTTTCAGTCTGTATGTGTCCCTAGGCCTGAAGTCGGTCTCTTGTAGATAGCGTATATACGGTTCTTGTTTTTCTATCCATTCAGTCAGTCTGTGTCTTTTGGTTGGAGCATTTAATCCATTTATATTTAAGGTAATTATTGATATGTATGTTCCTATGACCATTTTATTAATTGTTTTTGATCTGATATTGTAGGTCTTTTCCTTCTCTTGTGTTTCTTGCCTAGAGAAGTTCCTTTAGCTTTTGTTGTAAAGCTGGTTTTGTGGTGCTGAATTCTCTTAGCTTTTGCTTGTCTGTAAAGGTTTTAATTTCCCTGTCAAATCTGCATGAGATCCTTGCTGGTTAGAGTAATCTTGGTTGTAGGTTTTTCCCATTCATCACTTTAAATATGTCCTGCCACTCCCTTCTGGCTTGAAGAATTTCTGTTGAAAGATCAGCTGTTAACCTTGTGGGGATTCCCTTGTATGTTATTTTGTTGTTTTTCCCTTGCTACTTTTAATATTTTTCTTTGTATTTAATTTTTGATAGTTTGATTAATGTGTGTCTTGGTGTGTTTCTCCTCAGATTTATCCTGTATGTTTATCTCTGCACTGCCTGGGCTTGATTAACTCTTTTCTTTCCCATATTAGGGAAGTTTTCAACTATAATCTCTTCAAATATTTTCTCAGTCCCTTTATTTTTGTCTTCTTCTTCTGGGACTGTATAATTCAAATGTTGGTTTGTTTAATGTTGTACCAGTGATCTCTGAGACTGTCCTCAATTCTTTTCATTCATTTTTCTTAACTACTGCAGACAGTAGTTATTTCCACAATTTTTATCTTCCAGGTCACTTATCCATTTATCTGTCTCAGTTATTCTGCTATTGATTCCTTTTAGTGAATTTTTAATTTCATTTGTTGTGTTGTTCATCATTGTTTGTTTGCTCTTTAGTTCTTCTAGGTCCGTGTTAAACGTTTCTTGTATTTTCTCCATTCTATTTGCACGATTTTGGATCATCTTTACTAGCATTACTCTGAATTCTTTTTCAGGTAGACTGCTTCTTTCCTCTTCATTTGTTTGGTCTGGTGGGTTTTTAACCTTGCTCCTTCATCTGCTGTGTGTTTCTCTGTCTTCTCATTTTGCTTAACTTACTGTGTTTGGGGTCTCCTTTTCTCAGGCTGCAGGTTTGTAGTTCCCATTGTTTTTGGTGTCTGCCCCCAGTGGCTATGGTTGGTTCAGTGGGTGGTGTAGGCTTCCTAGTAGAGGGGACTCGTGCCTGTGTTCTGCTGGATGAGGCTGGATTTTGTCTTTCTGGTGGGCAGGTCCACGTCTGGTGGTGTGTTTTGGGGTGTCTGTGACCTTATTATTATTTTCGGCAGCCTCTCTGCTAATGGGTGGGGTTGTGTTCCTGTCTTGTTCATTGTGTGGCATAGGGTGTCCAGCACTGTAGCTTGCTGGTCGTTGAGTGGAGCTGAGTCTTGTTGTTGAGATGGAGATCTCTGCGAGAGCTTTTGCCATTTGACATTACATGGAGCCAGGAGGTCTCTGGTGGACCAATGTCCTGAATTCTCCCACCTAAGAGGCTGAGGCCTGACACCCAGCCAGAGCACCTAGTCCCTGTCAGCCACACGACTCAGAAGAAATGCAAGAAAAAAGAAAGAAACAAACCAAAAACATATAAAATTATTAAAATAAAAAATGAAATTATTAAAATAAAAAAGAAAAAGTAATAAAAAAGAAAAGAAAGAAAGAAGAGAGCAACCAAACCATAAAAACAGATTCACCAATGATAACAAGTGCTAAAAACTATACGAGAAAAAAAAAACAAGATAAACCAGACAGAAACCTATGACAAATGGTAAAAGCAAAGATATACAGACAAAATCACACAAAGAAGAAGCATATACATACACACTCAGATAAAGAGAAAAACGAAAAATATATATATCAATCCTCCTCCCAAAGTCCACCACCTCAATTTCGGGATGATTCATTGTCTATCCAGGTATTCCACAGATGCAGGGTACATCAAGTTGATTTTGGAGATTTAATCTGCTGCTCCTGAGACTGCTGGGAGAGAGTTCCCTTTCTCTTCTTTGTTCGCACAGCTCCTGGGGGTCAGCTTTGGATTTGGCCCCGCCTCTGTATGTAGTCGCCTGAAGGCATCTGTTCTTTGCTCAGACAAGACGGGGTTAAGTGGCAGCTGATTAAGGGACTCTGGCTCACTCAGGCCAGGGGGAGGGAGGGGTATGGAATGCGGAGCAAGCCTGTGGTGGCAGAGGCTGTCATAACATTGCAGCGGCCTGAGGTGCGCTGTGTTTTCTCCCAGGGAAGTTGTCCCTGGATCACGGGACCCTGGCAGTGGTGGGCTGCGCAGGCTCACAGGAGGCGAGTTGTGGATAGTGACCTTTGCTTGCACACATGCTTCTTGGTGGCTGCAGCAGCAGCCTTAACATTTCATGCCCGTCTCCGCGGTCCACAGTGGTAGCCATAGCTCATGCCCTTCTCTGGAGCTCATTTAGATGGGGCTCTGAATCCCCTCTCCTTGCGCACCCTGATACTATGGTCTCTTGCCTCTTAGGCAGTTCCAGACGTTTTCCTGGATTCCCTTGCAGCTACCTGTGGCACACTAGCCCCCTTCAGGCTGTGTTCATGCAGCCAACCCCAGTCCTATCCCTGAGATCTGACCTCGGAAGCCTGAGCCTCAGCTCCCAGCCCCCATCCACCCTGGCTGGTGAGCAGACAAGCTTCTCAGTCTGGTGAGTGCTGGTCGCACAGATCCTCTGTGCGGGAATATCTCCACTTTGCCCTCTGCACCCCTGTTGCTGCACTCTCCTCCGTGGCTCTGAAGCTTCTCCCCGTTACTCCCCATCTCCATCAGTGAAGGGGCTTCCTAGTGTGTGGAAACTTTTCCTCCTTCACAGCTCCCTCCCAGTGGTGCAGGTACCATCCCTATTCTTTTGTCTCTGTTTTTTCTTTTTTCTTTTGCTGTACCCAGATATGTGGGGAGTTTCTTGCCTTTTGGGGGATCTGAGGTCTTCTGCCAGCATTCAGTAGGTGTTCTGTAGGAGTTGTTCCACATATAGATGTATTTCTGATGTATTCGTGGGGAGGAAGGTGATCTCCACATCTTACTCTTTTGCCATCTTGAAGGTCTCTAGTACTTCCTTTTTATAGTTAGTTGACTAACAGTACTTAATTGGTGCTTAAATATGAACATTATCTTTCTTGACTTTTCTAAATTTCTAGTCATTCATTTATACATTTGTGGCAACTTTGATAAAGAAGGAAGCTTGAATTTTTTCTTTGCTAAAAGTATAAGATTTTAATAGATAAGGAGAAAAATTCTGAACTAGCAAGGAAGACAAAAAGATATTCAAAACATCCAAATCCATCAATGACCTCCAAACAGGTATAAATGGTGAAACACACACACACACACACACACACACACACACACACACACACACACACACACACACACACACAAACATACAAAACCCTGTTGTATCCACCAGGAGCAAAATACTTAAAATCATGAGACATAAGAATTCTGTGGAACCAAGATACAGTTAGTAATATTTTTTTCACATCTAAATAAACCCAAATGGCCATGAACTTTTAGAAATATTTTTTTAAATGTACTTTTATGTAACCCATAGTCTGTCTGTTCAGGGTCATCAAAATTGAAAAAGACCTTGGCAGCCAGAAGAGTTCAGAATGTATGGCATAGTCTTTCTGGAAAGGCTCAAGTGGAGTTTGCCATCTGAAAAGTATACATGCAAGGGCTTCATCAGCAGAGCACTCACCAATATCTGAACTGCCACCAGAAATAATTTAGCACAGATTTGCAGATTCTTTACTTAGGTTAGACTGCTAAATCACTTAAAAGGGTTTACAACACACCACCTCTTCCCCACTCTAAAAGCACAAAGATTGCGTGTTCCTCTCTTTTAGGTTGTGAAGTGCCCAAAGTGGAGCCCATGGGCCTGCTGCTGGGACTCAATCCCCATCACTGGAGAAAATGAACTATTTTTCCAATTTTCTTTTCCTGAATGGAGCAAAATTTTTCTGAAAGCACCAAAGAGTAAATATTTTAGGCTAAATATTTTATGTAGTGGGCTACAAGACCACTGACACAACTACTCTACTTTACCATTGTAGCACTAAAACAGCCATAGACAATATGTAAAGCATTGACTGTGGTTTATTCTGATAAAATGTTATTTGCAAAAGCAGACAGCTGGCTAGATTTGGTTCACAGGGTGTAGTTTGAAGTCCTCTTGGCTCTTCTATACAGTTAGTGATCTTGGCATAATTCCAGCCCTTCATTTTTTTTCTAATTGTTTATTCATAGTTTTCAATTTCTCTCTCTCCCTCTCCCTCCCTTCCCTCCCTCTCTCTCTCTCCCCCTCCCACTCCTCTCCCTCTCCTCCTCTCACTTTGTCTTCCTCTCTCTGTCTCAGTTTCTTCCTCCTTCTCTCCTCACCTTCTACCTGTCTTGCTCTCAGCTCTCATGCCTAATCTTCCTCCTGTGATATGACGTTTTTTATTTAGTTGCACTAGCTCATTTTCTGCAAAGATTCTGTCTCCCACCATTTCCTTTTCTTTTTCACCCTGCATTGTCATCAAGCATAGCTCAGTAGGTTAGTCATTGAAACAGGGGAGTAGTCCTCTCACACCAACCGCAGCTGAGTATCTCACAATCAGAAGCCTCATTTGCTTTAAATTATGCAGAGACCCTGGCTCTTTGATTGCTGGTGATACTGTGTATGGAAGAAGTAAGGAGCAGTAATGAGGGCTGGGTTGGGGGCAAGGAGGCTTGATTTCTAGAGGGATGCCTGTGTACCACCTATATAACTTAGTTTGAGGGTCTTATCATTTGCCCCAGGGTCAGAATGAGAGTTATTTGACATTAAAGTGGTGAAGCAAGCCACTGTGAAGTGTGATATGTTGACCACTGCAAGGCCTGGTACAGACTATTACCCTAGTCTGTTCATTTCTTATCACCAGCTGTAAAAAGAAAAAAGATTGGACATATGCCCTCCTTAATCATGAATATTAAAAATTTCTTCCTCCCACAAGTTAATTAAAATGTGCTTTTTTGTGTGTGTGGCGCATGGGCTTCAGTAGTTGTGGCACATGGACTCAGTAGTTGTGGCTCGTGGGCTCTAGAGCACAGGCTCAATAGTTGTGGCACATGGGCTTAGTTGCTCCACGGCATGTGGGATCTTCTCAGACCAGGGCATGAACCCATGTCCCCTGCATTGGCAGGCGGATTCTTAACCACTGTGCCACCAGGGAAGTCCCAAAATGTGCTTTTATAAGGACTTTGATTGAGTCAGTAGCAACTTAGCAGAAAGCAGTGTTCTAAGGAAATAAGACTGAGGACAGAAAACAAATGATAGGGAAGGAAAATCCAGAGTGTAAAGCAATGTCTAGGATGACCTGGTAAAACTGTGGGAGGCTTCAGGCAGTCAAAGCTCAGAATGAGGACTCTGAGTGCCTAAAGGAATAGAATAAGTCAATAGATCATTCTCTGTCACAGAATTGCCTGGGGTACGTTATACAGTGATATTTTATATATGAGAAATAAGGAAAGAGAGTTGGTATGTATAACTTCAGTTTGAAAACTGATAATCAAGATTGGCTCATCTATAGCCTTGTTATAACTAGAATATCTGTTGAATGGCATAAGGACAGCTACAAACCCTCCTATAAAAAAGTCCTGTTATGTGCAAGGCCCTATGTCAAGTCTCAAGGCACACAGATAAAAAAAGACTTACTCTCTCTCCATAAGGTTCTTGCTGTTTACCTACTTCTCTCCCAATAGATTATTAAAATAATGTGATAAGTGCTACAATATGAATAAGTACAGTATGCTACATGAGCACATAGGAGGGACCCCTAACTCTCATTTATAGTCAATTAATGCTTTCTCCAATAAGTTACACTTGACATGAGATTTGAATAAAATATATTTCAAATTGAGGAAGTAGCAAGTTGACAAGGCCTAAAGTTGAGAGAAGCATAGCATATTCTTGGAATTGAAAAGTTCAGTTCAGCTGGAAAGACCGTGCTGGCTACAGACAGCAGTAAGGCACGAGTGTGCTGAAGTAACTGTGTGCAGGCGAAGCCAGGAATGTCAGCAGTTGTGGAGTGAACATTGACTCTGACTGATTTGCCAAAAAAAAATAAGAAAAAGAAAAAGAAATTGAGTCCCAATGCCATCCCAGAAACCTCAAGAAATTCTCCATGGGATGGACCATATAGCCAAGTGGAAGCAATGAGTCAGTCTAATTTGGGCATAGATGTCAATGTGACTTCATTTGTACTGTTAAGCTTATGAGGCCTAGGGACATTCAGTTTACATAAGATTGATGTCCAGCCAGGGCATTAGGACATTTGTGGGTTACAAAAAAATTCCCTTACTACTATTTGCCTATTTATGGTCGAGGCTTAAAAATATAATTAACCACTGTGGAAAAGGGACACCAAGATTGTGTTTGGCTACCAGTTGGGGGAGGAGATCTATCAAGCCCTCCAGCAAGAACAGTCCAGCTAAAGGCCTTTGCACAGAATTTGTATTGCTATACAACATGTTTCAGGCCTTAGTGATTCCTGGAGCTCATAGCTGATAGCTGATAGTAGCTTCCTCTTGTAGCTTATGTCCATGTATGTACAGAATAAACTGCTATCCATAAATTCAGACATTCTGATTATTATAGAATCTGGCATCTATTACATTTTTCAAAGAATAAAGTATACTTAATACTAAAACTAGATTGAATTTCCTGGTCTTTTTACCTGACTCCATTTTTTTTTTCATGCAGTTGCCCTAGTGTGGGTTCTTCAGACCACTTGTTTCATTTGAATTGGCTTGAGAAACAACCAGTTAAGCAACAGGTCTTGTCATTGTTGTTGTTTGATTGTTCCTTATTGTAGAACTTCTTAGAGACTTAAATATGCCAACATGAATTCTGTATCTACACAAGACGTCTATATTATACATCACCTGTTCCCCACAGGACCTTGAAACTTCTGCAAGAGCAGAGATTATGTCTGTTGTTCATTGCTACATCCCCATATCCAATGCCTTGCCTGGCACCTATTAGGCACTTTAAATATTTGTAAAATGAACAACAATATTAAGGGCTGATGTTCCATGGAAAATACTTCTCAAATATATTAAGCAAATCTTTCTGTCAAATGCCAGCTAGCTAGTTATATCGTGTTTATATTTTGTATCCAATCTATAAATCAGTACTACCATTTTGGTAAAATGTATATTGATAGCATACACACAGATGCCAGAAAATAGTAAGATGCAACAATAAGCATTGAGACAAAAGGAAAATTTCAGAGAAATGTTAGATGAGAATCCTATGTAAATGGACTACTTCAGCTAAACACTGACTCTGTAATTTTTATTCTGCTTCTAAAATATTTCAGTTGTTATGTGGACATAGCTACATAGTCAAAAACTACTGTATGATGATTAAAGAATGGTTGTTTTCCAAAAACGCCCTTGGGATATTGAGAAAGTAAAGTCTGGTTGGTTGCTTGCTTTAGATTTTATTAGCTTCTCAAAAATAAATAATAAGGTCTCCTTGGAATGAAGATATTTTATAAATAAACTATATATGTATTCTGGATATCCATGTGTTCTGGGTGACAGATGCTGAGTTCAGAAACCTCTTGTCACTTTTTATTGGGAACACCATCTTGCAATGCACAATATATGCACAATAATATGTCCTTGTATGATTAGAAGAATCACTGCCAGTTACTGATGTGAACAGACAGCAACTGCTAATCCCAAATCCCAGTTGTTTAGATGATAAAATGAAAACCCCTTAATTAAACCCCATAGCCAATTTACAATCACCCATGCATAGGGCATTCCTAAAATTTTTTCTATAAGCATGCAATAAGTCCTTGGCAACTGGCCTTCTGTGATTATTCAATTTAGGAACTCTACCACCATGAGTGAAATGAATGTACCCTATTCTTTTTTTGCAGACTAGGGGAAGCAGGTAGAGGAAGTGATTCCAATTTTTTCTCCAACTATTAATCTTGAGTAGACCTTAGCACCATATAAAATGTTCTGTATGTTCTGCTGGGAAATTAATGAATTTAGTTTCTTTTATTTTCTTCTCTGTAAATATTTAGAGATTCAAATATTTGTATTTGTTTGCTTGTTTCTTTAAGTAATGCAGGCTAGGAAAGAGAGAGTAAAATAATAGCAGTAAGAATTGAAAAGATGAGGTTGACATTTGTGCTGAGCTAAGACATTATAGCTGAATGTGACCTGAAAGATTTCCTGGTCCATAGAGAATACATGGGTTTCAGCTGGGATGCCAATTCTGATTTTCTGTAGCTGCCCTAACAACTGTGTTGAGCAAGATCTTGGGGTGGTCTTGAAGTAAGTGAGAAAGGTTGCCTCGATTAGTTAAAGTGCCTATTATGGGAAGATGATGTAGTCCACTGATTCCAAATCTATGATCTAGTTACTGCAAGTACTTCGTATGGGGTGAGGGTGTATACGCACTGACCCACATATAAGTGTGAAACTGTAGTCAGAATTATGGAGCAGTTTGTCTGCAAAACATCAGCCTACTGATTAAGCAAGTGTTCTCTCTTTTCCACTGCTAGACTTACTGCAGGTAAATGTTCTGTGACAACAGCAATATGTTTATGTGCATGTGGATAATAAATTATGAACTATAACTGTGTCTTTAATACTTCTGGATATGTGGTGTTTGACTCCCATCAGTCACAAGCTATGTTAAGCAAGCTTTAAGAGGCCTCCTTATATAGACGTTTTCTAACGTTCTTACCTATCTATTTGAGTAGTTCTGCAGAACCCTGATAGGTATGGTTCCAGGCTCCTCACCCACGCCTGTGCATGTGCTTTGAAACTTAAAAGATAAAGAAATGAAAAGTTTCCAAGCACATTATTGTTGTTCTTTTAGCAACAGAAAAATATTTTTAAAACTATTCAGACCACTGATTTACACTCTTGTTTTCTTATTCTGTTTTGAGAATTATGCCCCAGAACAGACCTTGGGATTTCTTCAACCTTTTGTGAGATTAATATTCTAGATGTTAATCTCTAAGAAAACATTGAGTTACCAACTCCCAAATGGTATGTCAAAACAGACTTCCCATTTGTATAGTCTAATTCATATTTTACATTTTCCCCTGAAGCTCTCCTTCCAAAATTGAGGATGAGCTACCTAATATTGAGAATGAAGAAAATGGTCTTGGTAAGGGAGTTTACCTATTTCCTCAAATATAATAACTGTTTTAAAAATTTCACTAGTCCTGCTCTATTTACTACAACCAGTGGTTTGCTAGAACTCTCTTGTATGGGTTTAGGAGAGCCTATTATTAAATTTTCAATATTTTACAAGCCAAGTATAAAGCACAGTTATTATTTTAAAATATACATTATGTAAATTTATAATTAAATTATATTAAAAACAAAGAAAATAAATACTCAAAATTTATAACTTTATAATTATCCTGCAATATTTTTACTGTGATCTATGCTCTTGAGGTCATGTACATCTCTTGTGTCTATGCAGTGGAAATACTATATAAGGGTGTGCAGCCATGCATCTCTTCCCAACTCCTTGTTCAGTGACATCATGTTGAGAGCTTGAAAACAGAAATCAGTACATGCTACATAATGCAGTTATCCCCTTCCTTGATTTGAGATGTTTCTACTTTCCCTTTATCCCAACTTATCTGCTTTCTCTTCCATTTCTACTGTGTACTTTTCCCCCTTTGATCAGACAAACGCTTCTGTGCTAAGGAGTAAAAGAGAAAAATGTCTTTATGGGTTATTTTTTCTTGGATAGTTTTCTCATAGTAAAAACCATTTTTGAGGGTATGTCTCTCTCCTGACCTAATGGGTATTTTTCATGGGAGTGATCAGCTGCACTGACCCCTCTAGAATTCTATAGTTCCACCTGTAGAATGAATGACACAAAGAAATGTTTCACACCATAGTGCTTACTAACTGAACTAATCAAATTTTCACCTTGAAGCTAAAACTTTGCCACTCACTCTTGATATCTAACCTTGTTGATCCATTTAGGCATTCATCCTAGGGTAATTAATCTCTGGTTGGTAAAAATTCATCTTAAGCTATCAAGACAGCTTCTTAAAAATATCTACTTGTTCACAGCATAGTTTGGGGTAACCAGGCTGTTTTTAAGAGGACCTATGGTAATGTGATAATCCTTAGTATTTCTCTAGTGCTATACTAGATGGCAGCTTCTTCTAGAAGATATAAAGTAGTAAATCAGGGTGAATGGTGCTATTTAGGCATGGACACCGTGCAATTCCCAGATCAAGTTTGAGTCTAGTAGTCAGGTTTGTTCAAAGAAGCAATACTAAGAGAACATGTAGTGCAATGGTTGTTCCAATATCACCAAGTTAATCGTGGTCCACAAGTATTACCTAAGACCTCCTTTAGATCTTCATACAACAGAAATTAGCACAGAAAAATATGTTTTTCCCTAGTGGGATGTTATTAATTTCTCTCTAATAGCTTACTAGCTTGGTAGATACTTATTAAACTATCAGTTTAAGGCAGGTGGCATTTCCATATGTCTTCGATGGAAATAACAGCATTGTATCTTTAGAAAATCAAGCTTCTTTTTTTGTTTGTAATCAACATTTTCCCCATCCTTATGAGTCTTTGTTTGGAGGGGATAGGGTGTTCATAATTGTTGCTATGATAACATGCCAAATAAGCTTTCATAATTCAGTGGAAACATTGTAAATAATGATATGAGAAGAATAATACTGATATAATAAAGCCAAAACAGATGGTTAGATGCCAGTTAGTTCTTACCCACTCAACAGCAACAGGAAAATATTTGATTGTAAATACTCCAACTTCAATCTGGAAATAGTATGCATGTGTTCCTAAATATCCAAATAAGAAAGGCCTCCGGAGTGATATGAACTCATTACTTTAGTAAATGGCTGATAACTCAATTTTTAGCTTCCTTCAGTTTGTTGTTGTTGTTGTTGAGAGGGCCATCGGTTCTTATTTTTCCATTGTTTTGGAGGATGAGTTTCCTAATGCCACACTTAAATAAGCAGTGTAGATCTGCAAAGACACCAATGAGCAGCTGATTTCCCAGCAAGTTTCATTCAAATTTGAATTGGAAATATTGCCTCCTCACCTTCCTGTCACAAATATAGCCACATCAGTCCTTAAAAGCTTATTTCACGCATATTCTAGGGTCCTCCTCCTCCTTGGTTTGGTCACAATTAGCATTCTATGACCACATTTTATGGAGCTGAGCAAGATAATGTACAAAGCAGGGCAATTAATTAGATAAATTTGTAAGTATCATATAAAACCAATGGAAAGAGATGTGCAGCTTCTCAAACCCTTAAGAGTGGAAGAAGGGTAACACATTTCACTATTAAAAAGCCTTACTGCAAACAGCTTATTACCTCACACAGAGTCCAGAGGAAACTACCAAAAACTGTCCTCTAGATTTTGATTGTACTATTCAACTCATAATGAGTTTCTAGGTGTAGGAGAGTTCAAGGAATGTTTTCTATAGTCTCTCCTAAACACTGATCAAATTTCCATGATATTCTCCTTGAAAGTATTAACTTAATTCAGATGCCTTTCCCTGAATCAATCCCTGTGACTGAAATAATTGCCTTTGGCCAATTAGGTTTCACCCATGGATCCCACCTAAATTAAATCCTACCTAGAGTGCATGGTGCTATACAATTGGGAGAGGAGTAAAAAGGGGTTGGGGAGACAACAAATTATGTACAATAAACTATATTTCCCCGTAATACATCATCTTAGCCTTAGCATGCAATAAGTGTTAAATAAAAAACTTAATACCTGACAGGCTGTATTCATTTTTTATGAGACAGATTCCATTATTTATTATCTGGTTTTAACATTCTTCATTCTCCAAAGGAATTTTTATATACCATATGTATTATTATAGAAAAAGAAAACATGTACTCTGAAAAATATTCTATGCTAAAGAATGTTCTGGGGGAAGCCAGCTGCCATGTTATGAGGACACTTAAGAAACCTATAGAGAGACCTACAAGGTGAGGAACTGAGGCCTTCCAACAACTATGTCAATGAACTTGGAAGCCAACCCTCCTTCCCCGGATGACTACATGCCCAGTTGCAGCTTGATTGCAGCCTCCTCATGCATAACTCTGTTGAAAGAAATCAAAGAAGACACAGATGGAAAGGAATCCCATGTTCATGGATTGGAGGTATTAATATTGTTAAAATGTCCATACTACACAAAGCCATCTGTAAATTCAGTGCAATCCCTAACAAATTCCAATGGCATTTTTCACAGAGATAGAAAAAAACAATCCTAAAATTTGTATGGAACCACACAAGACCCCAAATAGCCAAAGCAGTCCTGAAAAAGAACAAAGCTGGAAGCATCACACTTCCTGATTTCACACTAGACTACAAAGCAATAGTAATAAAACTATGGCACTGGCATAAAAACAGACATACAGACCACTATAACAGAATCAAGTTTGAGAAATAACTCTCCCACCCTGCATATATGAGATCAACTAATATTTGCCAAGGAAGCCAAGAACACTCAATTGGGAAAGGGCAGTCTCTTCAATAAATAGTGTTGGGAAAACTAGATAACCACATCCAGAAAAATGAAACTGGACCCCTATCTTACACCACTCAGAAAAACTAACTAACTCAAAATGGATTAAATTTACTCTAAGTCTTGAAATCATAATAGCCCTAGAAGAAAACATGTGAGAAAAGTTCCTTGACATTGGTCTTGATAATGCTTTTTTAGATATGATACCAAAAGCGTAAGCAACAAAGGTAAAAATAATTTGAACTACATCAAATTAAAAAGCTTCTGCATGGCAAAACAAAAAGCAAAATGAGAAGGCAACCTACAGAATGGGAGAAAATAACTGCAAACCATATATCTGATAAGAACCCATACAACAAAACAGCAAAAAACAAATCCAATTAAAAAATTGACAGAAGTGAATAAACATTTTTCCAAAGACATATAAATAGCCATTAGGTACATGAAAAGATATTCAACATCACTAAGCACCAGGCAAATTCAAATTAAAACCACAATGAGATGTCACTTCACACATGTTAGAATGGCTATCTTCAAAAAGATAAGAGCTAAAAAGTGGTAGTGAGAATGTGGAGAAAAGGGAACCTTTGTACACTGTCGGTAGGAATGTAAATTAGTACAGCCACTATGGAAACCAGTATGAAGGTTTCTCAAAAAATAAAGATAGAACTACCCTATGATCCAGCAGTCCTACTTATGGGTATATATCCAAAGGAAATGAAATCAGGACTTTGAAGAGATATCTGTTCTCCCACATTTATTGCAGCATTATTGACAATAGCCAAGATATGGAAACAACCTAAGTCCCTTTCAATGGATGAATGGATAAAGAAAATGTACTAGATATATATAATATATATGTGTACATATATATTATATGTGGATATATATGTACACACACACAATGGAATACTATTCAGCCACAATAAAGGAAGGAATCCTACCTTTTGTGACAACACGGATGGACTTGGAGGGTATTATGCTAAGTGTAATAATTCAGATAGAGAAGGACAAATATTATATGATATCCCTTACATGTGAGATCTATGAAAGCCTAACACATAGAAACAGAGTAGAATGGTGGCCATGAGGGGCTAGAGGAGTGGAGGAAATGAGGGAGATATTGATCAAAGGGTACAAACTTGTAGTTACAAGATTAACTTCTGTGGATCAAATGCACAGTATTGTGATTATGGTTAACAGTACTCTATTATATACTTGAAAGTTGCTAAGAGAGTGGATCTTAAATGTTCTCACCACAGAAAAGAAATGATAATTATGTGACGTGATGGAGGTATTAGCTAAGGCTATGGTGGTAATCATATTACAATATATAAGTATCCAATCAACGCTTGTACACCTTAAACTTACACAAGGTTACGTCAATTATATTTCAATAAAGCTGGAAAGAAAATTATCAGGGATAAAGAGAGGCATTACATAATGATAAAGGAGTCAATTCTCCAAAAAGATATAACAATCCTTAATGCATATCCATCTAACAACACAGTGGCAAAAATATGTTAGATAAAAACTAATAAAACTTTAAGGAGAAATAGGTGAATTCACTATTACAATTGGATGTTTTAACACCCCTCTACCAGTAAGTTGACAGATTCAACAAGCAGAAAATTAGTAAGGACATAGTTGAACTGAACAGCCATCAATAAACTGGATCTAATTGATATCTCTAGACTACTTCATTCAACAGCAGAAGAAAACATTCTTCTCTAGCTCACATGGAATATTCACCAAGATATAACATATTCTTGGCCATAAAACAGATTTAAAATAATAGAAATTATACAATATATGCTCTAAAACCACATGGAATTAAATTAGAAATCAATAGCATTAGAATAGCTGGGAAATCCCAAAATATTTAAAGATTAAACAATAAGCATCTGAATAACACTTGGATCAAAGACAAGGTCTCAAGAGAAATTTCAAAAATATTTTTAACTAAATGAAAATTAAGATACAACTTTTCAAAATTTGTGGGATCCAGCAAAAGCAGTGTATAGAGGGAAGTTTATAGGATTGAATGCATATATTAGATAAAAAGAAAGATTTAAAAATAATAATCTAAGTTTCTACCTTAGGAAACTAAAAGAAAAGATAAAATTAAGTCCAAATTAAGCAGAGGAATAGAAATGATAAAATGTGAATATTTCTTTGCAAGATCATGGTAGAAGCTCTCAGTATATGCAGGTATCCATTGATATTATTTACTAAATTTCTGTATTTTTTACAGATTTGTCATTCTTCTGCTTAGATTTATTCCTAGGTATTTAACATTTTTGAAATAGCATCACAATGTATCTCTGTGTGGGCTTATTATTTGTTACATTTTTTTGACATGTCCTGAAGGATATTCAGTGTTCTTTCAAGCATTCAAGTCTTTCTCCATTTGTGGAAAATTCTAATTATCTAATTATTTTCCTAAAAATATTATTTTACTCCTATTTCCTCTATCTGGAACTTTGATTTGTAAGATATTGAAATTTATAGATTTGTTTTACAAATCTTTCTTTGATATGGCATCTCTTTATCCCTTTATACTCTCTTCTGGTAAAATTCTGCAAGTTGGCCCTTTAGTTCACTATTTCACTCTTTTGCTTCATTTCTTTGTGTGCTCTTTTTTTGTATTATCCATTCAACCAATACTCAGTAACTATGTATTGAATGCATATGTTGTTATGTTATGTTATATGTGCCTGTTACATATTAATGAGTGCTAGAAGAAAAACAAAAGGATATTTAAAAAATGAAATTTTCACCTCAGACCATTCCTTTGTTCTCTGGCTATAAAAACTGACTAATAGCACATGTTTGGAATAGGAAGTCAGCCCACTGTTCTGGCAGCGACCCTTCACTCTAATAAATTCTATCTTCTTTAAAAAAAAAAAAAAAAAAAGGATACTTAGAGAATGGAGAGTGAAGGAGGTACTACTTTAGATAGAGTGGTCAGAAAGGCCTCTCCAAGAAAGTGACACTTGAACAGAGGCTTGAATCAAGTGCAAGTATGGATGCTGCCTTTATCTGAGGAGACATTACATGCAAATGCACTGAGGGGAAATATGCAACAAGGGAAATGTGACAGATGCTTATTGAGGAAGAAAAGAATGTAAAGAAGTAGGGTTAAAGAGGTGAAACTGGACAGATACTAAAGGATTATTGATTTTATTCATGTTTGACAATCAACCAGTGTAGTGCTTTGAACAGGGAAGAGGCATAATCTGATTTATATTATAAAAGGGTTTTTCATGCAACTCTGTTAAGAATAGGTTTCAGGTACAAGGACAAGGATGAGAGCAAGGAGACCAATTAAGAGACTACCATGTTAACTCTAGCAAGAGATGATGGTGGTTTGGTATAGTAAACTGAATGTTTGTGTCCCTCCAAAACTCATATGGTGAGACCCCACCTCCCAATATGATAGTATTAGGGGATGGGATCTTTGGGTGGTAATTAGGATTGGATGAGGTCATGAGGGTGGACACTTCATGAATGGAATTAGTGCCCTTTTAAGAATCTCCAATCCTCTGTGGTGACCTAAATGGGAAGGAAATCCAAAAAGGAGGGATATATGTATACATATAGCTGATTCACTTTGTTGTATAGCAGAAACTAATACAACATGGTAAAGCAAATATATTCCAATTAAAAAAAAAAAAGAATCTTAAGAGAGCTCATTCCCCGTCTCTGCTCTCGGCCATGTGAGGATACAGTGAGAAGTCAGTTGACTGTAACTTAGCAGAAGGTTCTAACCAGAATTTGACCATGCTGGCACCTGAATTGCAGACTTTAAGCCTGTGAGAACTGTGAGAAATAAATTTCTGTTGTTTATATGAAGTACATGCTAAAGGAAGCCAATATAGCCATGAAGGGAATTTAAAAGGCAGTTCTGGTGAGAGCTCAGAAAGAAAGGAGGAGTGCTATAGAGAAAGCTTCCATCTTCTCAGAGAATATGTAATTATGAACAGAATGTTGGTAGAAATACGGATGATAAAGGCCATTATGATGAGTTCTCAGATGGAAATGAGAAACATTGAAAACTAGAGGAAAGCTGATCCTTATTATAAAGCAGCAAAGAACTTGGCTGCATTGTGTTCACGTACTAGTGTTTTGTGGAAGGTAGAACTTGTGAGCAATGAAATTGGATATTTAACTGAAAAGATTTCTAAGCAAAGTGTTGAAGATACAGCTTTCTCCTCTTGAATGCTAATAGTAAAATGTGAGAAGAGAGAAATGATTTAAAGATAGAATTGTTAAGCAAAATGTAACTAGAACTTAAAGATTTGGAAAATTCTCAGCCTACCCATGTTGCAAAAAATGGGAAAACATTTTTGGATGAGAAGACTAAGGGGGGGGGGACCGAAGGCCCCTTTGGCAAGGAGATTAGTAGGGGTGTGAGCCATAGTCATAATCAGTAACCCCAGTTAGAAAACTGCCAGTTTGAAGTGAAGTGGGAGAAGATGGGAAGGAAGGAAGGGAGGCTGTTGGACTTCTTGGATTTTATAAGACAGGAGTTATTTGGCTGAAAAAGTATACTATTCTTTAAGACGAGGAAAGAATGAGCCCGAAGGTGATTCAGAGATCATCAGGGCTGCCTCCTCAGTTTGAAAAGATGGGACAATTGCTTTGCTTTCAACAGGCTACGGGTGAGGTGGTCCAGCAGAGCCCTGTAGCATAACCCCTGCCTGGCAAAGTTGTGGGGGCAGGACTGCTATCCCAGTGGGTCCAAAGGTGGGCCTGGAGGGCAGACTATGGAGCCAAAGAGGATTATCTTTGTACCTCAAGATCTCATGAAGTTTGCCTAGGTTTTGAACTTGCTGGGAACCTGTCACCCCTTTCTTCTTTCCTATTTCTCCCTTTGGAATGGAAATATTTATTCTATGCCTGTCCCACCACTGTATTTTGGTTTCATTTTGTATATCTTGTTTGGTTTCACATGTTCACATCTGGGGAAGAATATTGCCTCAGGATGAATTGTACCTAAGGCCCATCTATATCTGATTTAGATGTTATTTAGATGAGACCTTGAACTTTAGACTTTAGAGTTGATGCTGGACCAAGTTAACTTTGGGGGCTATGGGATGGAATATTTTGCATGTGAGAAGGACATGAATTTGGGGGGGCCAGTGGTGGAATGTTGTGGGCTGAATATTTGTATCCCCTCTCCAAAAGTCATATGATGAAACCCTCTCCCCCAGTGTGATGATATTAGGAGGTGGAGCCTTTGGGAGTTAATTAGGATTAGATAAGATCATGAGGTTGGAAGCCTCACTACTGAATTTGTGCCCTTGTAAAAGTCAGAAGAGGGCTTCCTCCCCCTTTCTGCTCTCTGTCATGTGAGGTTACAAGAAGAAGTCAGCAGTCTGCAGCTGGGAAGAAGGATTTCATCAGGACTTAACCATGCTGGCACCCTATCTCAGATTTTTAGACTCCAGAACTGTGAGAAGTAAATGTCTGTTGTTTATAAGCCACCCAGTTTTTAGTACTTTGTTATAACAGCCTGAATAGACTGAGACACTAGGTTTGGGGGTTTCTAATTTCAACAATTTCCCCACGATCTCTAATTGTTTCTGTCATTTGGCCTAGGACTGATATAATAATAATAATAATAATGATTCTCCTTTAATGTAATCTCAAAACAGTGAAACACCGGTATGGTCACAGCCAAGAAAGAACACACTACAAAGAAACGCTTTTGTCCTTTGAATCCAACAAGAATGACTCGTCTTTATGCAGATCCAAGCCAACAATCACAAGATGCTCCCTGAACATTAATCTTCCCCCTTTCTTTCCTTTTTCCCTTGCTCCTTCCCTCCCCCATATCTTCCCTCCCTTCCTTCATCAAGCACAATTTAACAAGCTTATGGATGACATATCCTAATGAGAGGACACTTCTGCTGGCACTTGAATGATCCTGTCCCACATTAAATCTCACCATTCTTTCCTCAGAATTGAGCCCCCTCCTCAGAATTTTAGGAAATAACTAGAAAATAGTTAAGAAAAGAAGAGAGTTTATTGGAATTTTCCCCATTGTTTGACTCTCACTTACAAGGATTAATGAGCAGGAGGTGGAAGCTTTTGTTGCAGGAATAGAGTAAGACTTAGAGCCTTTATAACAACTATTTGTTGATTTAGAAGAAATTGTGTTTCACTAGCAGGGTCATTCATCAGCACGAGGCACTAGCAGCAATATGCCCAGGAAAAATCAATTTTCCAGAATACTCAGAGCTTACCAGAAGTCATATGCTCTGAAAGCAGGAGACTCAGTTTGGTTGCTGACGAATAAAAAGGAAAAATAAAAATGAGCATTTTAAACCAAGGCACACATCATCATCGTGCTGTGCCAAGTTTTATCAGTCAGAGCTGTTTAACAAAATTTTATGGATTAGTAACCTTTTTATAACCAAAATAAATCATTTGGGTTTCAGCAAACCTGAAACACCCAGTACTTTGGATCAGATGGACTTTTCTTTCTGGATATGAGAATTCATCATACTCATCATCATCATCATCATCATCATCATTATCATTATTTAGCATTTGGGTTAATTACTGACCATAAAAGTGAAAATATTTTATTGCTCTCAAGACCATAATAAAGATGCACACTCTTTAATTATTCATTAGCATTTTCATATCTATTTTCTACTCCCCCAATTTTTATCCACATTTAGGATTAGGGACAGGACATATTGCTCATAACTCTTTCATCCAGAGTAGAGTCCTCACTCCCACCAGCTCATTAATCTATCCCTGCCTTTTGAGGAAATGGCAGCTTAAGTAAACTTTGAATAGAGCTATGTAGCTCTGGAATGAGTGGGACAGGACAGTGGCTACCTTGAAAGGCTTTGGGGTGGGGGAAAGTACACATATAGGCCCTGGTCAGAATGGGCAGGCTATGGATACTGGGTCATTTCAAATGGCACCTAGAGGAACAATGTCAGGTTTTGTTAGGACACTTGAAGAGAGGGTGAAAATGACAATAAATAGAAATCACTCACTTCACTGAGAGCCGACACGGTAATAATCTGACATGCCTGTTCACCATGTAACACTGTGGAAGGGAAAGCTTGGAGCTAATTTAGCTTGAAAAGGTATAATTATGCTACCAATGCTTTTGCAATGGCAGGCAACATCCTGCTTCGGAAATCACACTCATACAATAAAATTTTGTCTTCTAACTTTATAGATGATAAAATTGAGTTTCATAGAAGGGGGAAATTAACCCAAGATCACCCAGGCAGGAAGTGGAGAGACAGGACTAGAATCCAGGTCCTAGGAATCCCAGCCATGAGCATCTTCCTAACATCATTGATTGATTCTGCAACTGGCAGAATATAAGGTCAAGTGTCAAAAGGCTAATACCATCCTTTTAAGATGTATTTTTTCAGAGTCCTAGGCTTTCCTAGGACGAATAGAAGTTACGTTTATCAGTATTTACCTCTGAAATATTCAGTCTTTGATACTCAGGAAACACTCCCTTCTAAAACTGTTTGATACTGCTGACAGTACTATTTCTTGGGAAACTGCTTTGCTTTCTTATTGATGATCAGAATGGATTCAAAGGACTCAGAGTATATCTCTTTCTCTGTCTCTGAGATATCCAGTTTAACCTTTTCCGGTAGTCTTATTATTGTTGTTGTTGTTGTTATTCCCATTTCACAAATAGATACATAAAGCCCTAAAGGGTGATATCTTCTTCAAGGACATATAACTATGAAACTGTGGAATAGGGACTAAACTACTCCTACTCCTACTCCTGCAGTGCTTTGCATTTGTCTACCCTTGACTGTGAATAACTCTCTGAGATATATTGGATAGAGACTGAGATTAGCTCCTCTGAAAATAAAATGAATTAAAACCCCCATGAGTTATTTGTGGGTTTTATAATTAGAGTATGTGTGGTAGACAGTGATAGGAGCTGAGCCATTACCTCAAAGAAACAGGGTGGGAAAGCACCTGACAACAAAAAGTTCTATGCTTAGGAACAAAATTATTTCCTGAAATAGGAAATGTTGGCTACAAAGGGGAAACAGAAGGGAATGAAGATCGATGGCTGTTTTCCACAAATCCTTTTGAAACCTCAATCCACTAGGGAAGTAACTATTCATTTTATGGAATTATGAGATATTTACCCTTCATGATTTATTCAGAACAAGTACTGAGATGCAATAAGCAATGTGTGCTCATTTATGAAAAGGTGTCTTCAGGGGACAATTGGATATTAAACTTAATTCTCCTATATAAGTGTATTTTGCAATAGGACAACCTTGTTCACTGAAAACAATTGACATTTTGTTCAATTTCAGACAGAAGATATAGGGAGTATTTCTTATTCAGCATATTTTAGAGTAGGTTGCATGCCTGTAAATAAAATAAATTCCTTTTAATGAAGTTCTAATTTTTATTATTTATGGTGGTTTTTATTTTATTATTTATGGCAACACAAGGACTTGAGAACTATAAGAACTTGAGTTTCTGAACCTGCCTCCATAAAGCAGCTTTAAAGAAGAGAATTATTCACTGTGGAAACATACTAAGGCTTTTTCTGCTATGAAGGTAGAAAATAGCTGCATGTAGGTTCCTGAGCATTTATCTGTGTTCCCTGGGTACTAGAAGATTGCTTGGGTCCATGTCTGAAATCCTATGCATGGTTATGGTTCCCACAACACAGAGAAATTTCCCTCCAGTCTTGTCTTACTCCATTCCCTCCAACACATGGAGCCATCTTCAAGGAACAATGCTTTTACCATGTTATCATCAAAATCAAGGATTTTCAATAGCTCTCAACAACTGGAAACTAATAATTCTCCAGGACAATGCCTCATACAGTAGAAATAACATAGAATTTGGAGTTAGACAAAGCTGGGCTCTAATCCATGCTCTGGTAATGTGTAATGTTTGCAAGTCATTAAAACTTTCTGAACTTCATTTTCTGCTTCTCTCAAATGAAAATATGCATATCTACCTCCATGATTATTTTGAATATTAGAGATAATGTTGATATAGATTGTTTTAAAAGGGCCTCAATAATTCTTCCCATCCCTGCATGCATGCCATTTTTCAATGTGACTTTGCAGCTCTTTCCATCAAAAGTCGAGTCTAATTCTCTACTTCTTAATCTGAAATTGGCCATTTGATAAACTGGTCAATTAAACATTAGCAAACATGTTGCAAGCAGAGGCTTTAAAAATGTTTGTGCTTTGAAGATTACCCTCTCCTTCCCCTTTTGGAACTCAACCACCAAGTGTAAAAAGCCTAAGCTAGCCTGCTGGATGATGAGAAACACATGATCCATCCACCCACATAGCTGCAGTTGACAAGAAGCCAACTCCCAGAAGCTAACAGCAGATGTATGAATGAATCCAGCCAAGATCATCAGAAGAACTGTCCAGATGAGCCCAGCCCAAATTCCCAACTTGCAAAGTCATGAACTAAACACATTTTTTGCTTTAAGTCACCAGATTTTGAGATAGATTGCTATACAGCAAAAGTTAAGTGATACAAATGTATGTAAAAAGCCTGTTACAGTCCGTGGGATGTAATAGATACCTAAAAATTATATTTCCCATCCTCCCTAATATAGCTTGACCTGAACATTTCAAATTTTTGTTACTTACCTACTTAAACATTCCCAAAGCATTGACATAGCTACCATGCTTCTCTCTCTACATATGAAGGTCTATTTTTCCACAACCTGTCATGATTTAAACATTTATTTCAAATCCCAACACCTCCACAAGGTCTTCTTTAACAACTGTAGCCTACCATTACTACTTTTATTTTTCTGATACTCTATTACTTACAGTCTTTTTAAATACACAATGTAGCACTTTAGGTATTAACTCACCGTCCTTTAATAACTGATTGATGTGTGTGGATCTTCATTCAGTGAATAAATATTTATTGAATTGTTACTGTGATAGATTCTGGAGACAGAGATGAATAGGATATAACTACCCTCAAGTTATTCACAGCAGCAATAAATGCAGACTAATAATAGTGATGCAGTGTGATTTGTGCTATAAGAGAGGTAAGTATAGTGGTGGGACAAAGGCAGTTTTGAGGGTTGGAAAAATCTTTACCAAGGAATTTGTAGCTTAGAGTTCCACCCTCGCACCCCACCCCCCATCATTCTGGTGAACTCAGTCATCCAATATTCAGAGGGATTTGTGTATACAAAGTTATTAAGAAACTGTGCTTAACCTTCGGTGCATAACAACACTTTCAGTTTCCCCTGAGTGCTTATTGTGAAGTTGGCATTATTATTTCTCGTCTGCAGGTGAGTAGACTGAGGCTAAAAGTATTTAAAAACTTGTCTAAAATCTTGTTTTCTTTCTTTAAACTAGACTTTATGCATCTTGAGGACAACAACCACATTGTAAATCTCTATTTTCAATAAAACATATAGGACCTAAACAATTTTCAGTGCATGCCCATGGAATGAAAGAGAGAAAGGAGCTAGATATAAAAGTTTTCTCTTATGGGTTAATAGGGAATTCAGTGGCCTCCCCTTTTAGCATAAAATACAAAACGTGGTCTACAGGTCTCTGAAGGAACTATCGCAAATTTATCCTTACAAGCTCCACTCATGCTTGACTCAATTGTACTATGTGTTCTAGCCATCCTAGGCTTTTCTCAGTTCCTAGAATGTTTCAAACCCTCTCCTGGGCCTTTAACACCTGCTATTTCCTCTGTCTGAAATGTTCCCCTTCTCTGTGAGTCTCCTTCATCTCTATATCTGACCAGCTCCTATTCATCCTTCAGGTTTCAGCTCAAGCATCACTTCCTTTTTAGTTTGTTTTAATTTATTTATTTTATTTATGTTTGGCTGCCTTGGGTCTTTGTTGCTCCACGTGGGCTTTCTCTAGTTGCAGCGAGCA
Source organism: Kogia breviceps (assembly GCF_026419965.1). Taxonomy (NCBI): domain Eukaryota; kingdom Metazoa; phylum Chordata; class Mammalia; order Artiodactyla; family Physeteridae; genus Kogia; species Kogia breviceps. Next base: position 25,883,021 of record NC_081330.1, on the reverse strand, counting down.
GGGGCTAGTCTTTGCTGCGGTACATGGGCTTCTCATTATGGTGGCTCCTCTTGTTGCAGAGCACCAGCTCTAGGCACGCGGGCTTCAGTAGTTGTGGAACGCGGTCAGTCGTTGTGGCTCATGGGCTCTAGAGCGCAGCCTCAGTAGTTGTGGCACACAGGCTTAGTTGCTCGGTGGCATGTGGGATCTTCCTGGACCAGGGATCAAACCCGTGTCTCCTGCATTGGCAGGCAGATTCTTAACCATTACACCACTAGGAAGGTCCCAAGCATCACTTCTTAAAGAAGGAAATCATGAATCCCCAGACTATAACAGGTCTTCCTGTTAGAGACAGACACAGAATTGTGTAATTTTAATTACACAACTTAATTTTAATCTCTGTAATTTTAATTACATGTTTACATTTTGTCTTTTCTTCTATACTGATAGCTCTCTAATCACAATCTTTTGTTCACTGCTTTTCCCCAATGGTGACAGCATATAGTAGGCATTCATAACATTCATTCATTAATTTAAGTAAATGTATTATTTGGTGAGGAGTCTGTGCCTGTCCTGCATAGAGATGGTTATTGTGTTGTGGTGTAGAATATTTCACTTGGTGTTGTAGTATGGCTTTAAATGGCATCATGCTTGAAAGAGGTCTATGTACATTGTAGTCACTCTGCACTTGGGTCCATGTTGTACATTCAGTATCTTGATTGAGAATGAGAGATATGTGACTCCCAAGCAGTCAGTGCTAATGCAAACATTTCACTCCCATCCACTTCGCATTGTCTAACATTATGTGATATCAAATAGATCATGGGAATTGTAATTTTTTAAAACAAATTGGCTAATGTTTGCTGCCGAGAAGATTTCTTTAAGAAGGTCTGAGAAGCTATCAATATTTCCATCAACTTGCAACAATATTCTATTTTTAAAAAGGAAACTATTTGGTCATGAAATGCCTGTTGGATAAATTTTGTTTGTGGTGGATGTTTCCCTTTAGATATGCTTTGTCCATACAGTTAACACCTAATGTTTTCCAGTTCTTAAAGAATAATAAAGTCACTGAATCATCATCAGTGGAAATGGTTGTCTGGAGCCATTCACTATCTGTAATTAATCACATTATGAAAACAAAATTGTTTTGAGAATTCTGACTCCAGGAAGCATAATACAAGCATTAAAACTTAGTTCTTGTAGCAGGATAAAACTGGGTTTGAATTCAAGCTCTGCCATTATGTAGTATATAGTGGTGGGACTTTGAACAACTTAATGTTTATAATATCAGGTTTCTCATCTGTGAAACAGGGATCCTAATAGTATCAGCGTCATTGGGTTGTTGCAAGGGTTAGAGATAATCCATGTTACGTACTTAACTAAAACCAACTCTGCGCCTGCCATTTGCTCAATGCAATTATTTGGTATCAAAGTTCTTGATAATGATTATTACAGGGAGAAAGGATTAGGGAGACCACTTTAAGGAAATTGAATGAACAAATGCATGGAACTAGGGCTACAAAAAGGGTATGGACTGTATTTAGGGGTCAGTGAGGAGAATCTGCTACCTTGATGGCAGAGTTTATGAAGGAGACTAATAGGAGAACAGATTGGGGATATGTGTATTGAGGATAAGAAATTGGAACACTATACTGTAAACAATAGGGAGTCATTGAAGTAACTTTCTTTTAAATAGCACCAGATTTGTAGTTTATGTTCTGCTACAGTTTCAAAGTATCAGGAGACATTTTAGTTTTTACTAACTGCTGTGGACTGAATTGTGCCCCTGCCCCCAATCCATATACTGAAACTGTAACCGTTCCCCCCACCCCTGCTGTGATGGTATTATTTGGAGAGGGAGCCTTTGGGAGGTAATTAGGTTTAGATGAGGTCATGAGAATAGGACCCTCATGATGAGATTAGTGCCCTTATAGGAAGAGAAAGAGACACCAGAGCTATCTTTCTTCCTGTCATGTGAGGACAGTGAGAAAACAGCAGTCTACAAGGCAGGTGGAAAACAACCATGCCGGTACTCTGATTTTGGACCTGAGCCTCTAGAACTGTGAGAAAATAAATTTCTGTTGTTTAAACTGCCCAGTCTATAATATTTTGTTATGGCAGCCCAAGCAGACTAAGATACCAACTGTTGAGAAATAACTCTGCTTGAAAATAATGTATTTTTTTAAATGTGGTTTTAAATGATGTCCTGGTACAGCATGAATTTGTAGCTCCAAGTTCTTTAACAATAAGCAGTGGGTCCCAGGTTATCAAATACCTTTGCTCTCTGAGTGATAGATGTTAAGAATAATTTGATACAATGTAATCATTAAACACCTATCAGGAGAATAGTGATAAACAGGGAAAATTACTGCTCTTAGAGTAGTTCTAAAATATTCATGTTTCTCATATGCAGGTATACCAGGGACCATAATCACCAGTCTCTTCTTTATGCTACCAAGACACAGATATGGGAAAAGTAGAGCCCCAAAGAAAAGGAGTTCAAAATTAATGAAAAATTTCTTAAGCAAATCAACAGGAAAGAAATAACAGAGTAGTCATAAATTCATTCATTCATTTACTCATTCATTCATTGAATAGACATTTTTTTGTTCACTTATATCTTCTACTTGCTAAAGTCTATTTTTACCTTTAAGGAAAATTGTAGGCAATCTTGAATGAGTCAAAAAGGTAACAGTAGGGCTTCCCTGGTGGCTCAGTGGTTGCGAGTCCGCCTGCCGATGCAGGGGACACGGGTTCGTGCCCCGGTCCGGGAAGATCCCATATGCCGCGGAGCGGCTGGGCCTGTGGGCCATGGCCGCTGAGCCTGCGCGTCTGGAGCCTGTGCTCCGCAACGGGAGGGGCCACAATGGTGAGAGGCCTGCGTACCGCAAAAAAAAAAAAAAAAAAAAAGGTAACAGCAGAAGGCTCAGAAATAAGGTTATATCCTCTCAATTTAGGTAAGTAGATAACCAAGCAGATAAAATAAGCCTTCTGGTTTGTGAAAGAGTTAAGCCACCCCGCCAAAAAAAAAAAAAAGTAAAAGACCCCTCTGCTGACTTCATATCAAGTTGTTATCATCAGTCCTTCCTATATAGTCAGAGAAGTTTAAGTACGAAATGAGCTATTTTTTGACCCTGAGAAAAGAGTAAATGGATGGTGATGTCTCTAACTCTTCTCAAGGGTTTAATGAAATACCCAAATCCTTATATGTCTTTAAATTGTCCTGTAGTTTGTTTCCTATTTAATTATTGTACTTTAACAAGTAAATATGCTCAACAGTTGAACAAAGACTCCTTTTTCCCTTGAAATATATTGAGTGTAAAAGCATGTCTCCTTTAACCACAACCATGGAGCATAGTTGTTCCAAATACAAGGCTACTATTGTAATACTGTCAACATGGTGAGATCCTAATTGGGAGCCGAATACTTAGGCATAAATGGTGTTTTTCCATCATTTCAAAACACTATTGAAAGCAAATAACTAGTTATTTGGAAAACAACCAGTGTATAGTCACTGTTTCATTGAAAATAGATAACTACTTTTAGGTCAGTTCATTTTATGTAGATATGATGTTGAAGTGATGTCAGTTGTAAATTTTTGGAACTACAATATTCTTATATTTTATTACCTTTGGTGTACATATTTTCAAATACACTCTGCACATTCAGTGCATTTAGAAGGGATCTAATAATAACCCTTATATATTTATATGTGTATAACTTTATGTTTCAAAAGTATTTTATGTGCAATTTCTCATATGATTGGAACAACAATCTTCGAGGGTTTTTTTCCCCTCATTTTACAGATATGTTAATTGATGGTTAGGGAAGTTAAGTGGTTCACCCAGGGTCACACAGTTAATACATGACAGACACACCACTAGAATTCAGGCATCTAACAGTCCAGTGAAGCTTCCATTTCACAAAGCCAAGCATCTCTTTTCTCAGGGAAAAGTGAAAAGGTCATCACCTTGAAACCCCTTCTTTAGAAAGACCAGTTTTTTGCTATTTTCCTCCTTAATCTTCATATTTCCTTATATCTCTTTAATCATGGCCTTCTGTCACTATCAACAATATCCAGAGTTTTATGCTTCTCCTACCAAGGTAGAACCATAGCTTTCTTCTTTGAGAAACTCCTATAGGCAATTGTTCGTGGTATTTGTAGGAAGAGTACTCTGGAAACAGTAGTTCATCACTGAGACCCTATGATATGATATGGACAATTCTGATAGAGGAGAATAATTGTATAACAATGTGTCATATTCTTCAGGTAATCGGTAGGCTGAGTTTTGGAAACAGCAGCTCTAGGGGATTAAATACAACAGGATTCCCAGTAGATTCTAGGTGTGCTAAATGATTGGCATGAGGATCTGGATCTCTTAGGAGCCTAAATGGAGACCAATAAAGATGAGGAGTCATGCAGATCAGCATTGTCCAATAGAAATATAATGCAAGCCATATATGTAATTTTAGATTTTTGAATAGGCATACTTAAAAACTGAATATAAATTAATAAAATGAATTTAATCATATATTTTATTTAACCCAATATATTCAAATATTTTAACATGCAATAATTTTAACAAGAAGCACTTAAAATTATTAGTGATATATTTTACATTCTTTTTTAATAGTAAATTTTTGAAATCTGGTGAACATTTTGCACTTACAGTTTGGATCAACTATATTTCAAGTGTTTAATAGCCACATATGGCCAGTGTCTGCTATATTGGATAGAACAGTCTAGAACTTTTAATAAAGATTGTTTCCTATAGGGTCATGGAAATTCTGAAGTGTTACTATTACTTGGAAAAGGATAAAGGTACAGTTTCATGCTTCAGGATGTGAACATTCATATATGTCGAGGATGGAAGTGGACTAAAGCCAGGTTTCTCAACCTTAGAACTACTGACTTTTTGGCCAGATAGTTCTTTGTTGTGGGGGGGCTGTCCTGTGCATTATAGGATGTTTAGCATGATCCGTGGCCTCTACCCACTAGATGGCAATAGGATTCCCTCCAGTGGTAACAGCCAAACATGCCTCCAGAATATGCCAAATGTCCCCTGGGAGGTTGGAGGGACGTCACCCCTGGTTGAGAACCAGTGATCTAAAGAATGCTTCTAACCAAAGATTTTTAGACTCAGATTGGATGATACGCTAAGCAAAGATTCTCAAACTCTGAGCCCTAAATATCAGTCCTCTTTTTCACTGTCAATGTGTGCATCTCAGATGGTTGGATAAGACGACCAACATGATTTGGTAACTTTTTCAGTATCTCTTTTGTCCAGGCAATGATTTTGAACCTAGTTTGAATTGCTTAGCTTTCCTTTCTTTGAAAGTCAGAGAGTATATTCTTGAACCTCTCCTTGAAGTAACTGGAAGGAGGAAGTAAAGAATGGCTGGTTCAGAGAAAACCAGTTTAAACAACAGAAGGAAAAAAAAGACGTGTCTTGCAAATGGTAAACTATGAAAGGTAATAGGCATGTAATACTTTATCCAGTCTAAGAAACATTGCTCAGCTTTCAAAACCCTCCAAAATGTGACCTCCTCTTACTTACCTAAAAATATCTCTCACAGCTTCCCAAAGAGAAGTCTGAACCAGTCAGACAGATTTCCTTATAGTTCACTGAATATACCATGATCCTTCCCATGGTCATGCATTTGTTCATGCTGTTTCTCTCACATACGATGTTCTCCCAATTTCCTTTTACTAATCTAAATTTAATTTATCATTAAGATCCTGCTCAAGGCCTAGTACATTCTTGAAGCTGTCTCTTACTTAATTGATGTAGAGTGATCGATCTCTTTTTTTGTGTGTGCTCAGACAAATTAAGTGTTAGGTTGAGAGGTGCTATTTTGTGTGGACTTGTCTTATAACCATAGTGAGAGCCTAAGTTCCTGGAGGGCAGGGGCTTTTCTTTTTTTGTCCAAACACAAAAATACATAGACCCTCCAGACAGTACCTGGCAAGCTAAAGTATGTTTCAGGTTGAATTCTCTGAGAAGCAAATGCTTAGTTGGAGTTTAGTGGGCTGGATGTTTGCTAGGAAGTGCCCTTGGGATCAAAACCTGTGGAAGGGAGGAAAAAGAAGTAGAAATGATTAGAGGAAAAGATTGAGCTACATTGCAGGTCTAAGAGCCTCAGCCACCCTGACAGGGAACTCTAGAACTATAATGGCCCTCATTTAGCCTAAATTGCCAGGATATTATTCCCCTCACCTCAAAAAGGTCATTATATGGGCTTCCCCTAAAAGGGTATGACATTGGACAGTCCATGAAGGGGTTGAGTACACTTCTAGCAGCTAGGTCAACAAACAAATCCTTCCTTGAAGGGGGTTTGGACATGTTTTCATGTCTATCACAAAGTGATAAATGTGTAGAAGGAATTCAGTGAATGTTTATTGAATGCTAGAAGATTTTGCAGTGGTGTTAACTTTCAGGAGAATGAATCAGGGGAAGTTTTCATCTGTCAGTCTGATTGGATGGGCCTATTTGATAGCCAGTCAGATGGCTTTTATAAGGAACACCCCTTCCAAGATAAGAGGAATGACTCAGTGTTTGTGATGCACCCCAAATTACTCATCAAGGAGTAACAGTTATAATGGTTTGGGGATATCTCTAATGAATGTTACATTACCAAAACTTTGCTGGTTATGTCAAGTATCAAGTTAACCTTGTACAGGTACTGAATGACCATGCTTATGCTTGTAGGCTCAATGATGTTAAAAGAAAAACAAATAAGCCAGGCTTTCAATTTCTGAATCTGCCATTCCCATTTTTCCATAGACAAAGGAAAGAATGGCTGGGGTAGGGTGGTGGGAACACATTTATTTAGTTGATACTATATAACAAATCCTTTATAGCCTTATCTGTTAACCCCTGCAGTAATTCTGGGAAATTGGGAGTACTGTCTCTAGCTTTTCAGATGAGAAAACTGTAGCTCTAAGTTGTAAATTATCCCTGGTCCCATCATCATCATCAGTCATCATCATTGTTATCAACATTGCCAAAATACACACAGTGTTTACATGTTACTAGACATTCTTCTAAGTGTTTTACATATGGAAGCTCATTTACTTCTAATAACTACCTTATACAGTAGGAACTATTGTTATTCACACTTTACAGATAAAGTGACTGAGTTACAAAGAGGTTTAGGAACTTGCTCAAGGTTATGCAAATAGTGGCAAAGCTGAAATCTGAAATCAGGCTGCTTGTCTCTAGTTTTATCCTCTTAACCACTATTCAAACTTGCCTAAGTAGTAAGAAGCAGAAATGAGGCATAAAAACAAGTCTGTCTTATTCTAAAGGCAGCCATTTTTTACTGCACAATGGTGGCTTCAAAGGCACTGTGCTTATACATTTCGGGGAATCATTCTCTTTTGATAGCAAGCAGGGCCTACATGGCAAATTGATGAAATGATTATGAGATAACCTTTATGAAAGATGCATGTTCTAGTAGATCACTGAAGGTGGCTTCTTTTCAGAAATTATGGGGTTTTTGCAAAGGTGGCTGGCAATCAGATTTCATATTTGATGTCTTCTAGAAAATAATACTTTTCTCATTCGAATTAGTGCAACCATTGAAGATTTCTGAGGCTTATTTGGCCTTACCTAGAATCTACTGCCATGTCTGACTACTGCAAGTGACAGGAGAAGGCCAAAAACAAGTCCCAGCAACAGGGGTTTTAGTACGATTCTACCTGCCAGAATCAATCGTGACAGAAACTTAGCCAGCTTTCACAGAATTACCCTCCAGTTGTGTCCTCTATGCTAAGCCTGTCTCTCCAAGTGAATTGCAAACTCATCCAGAGCAGAGTTTTCATATTATTTGTATCCCATCCCCTTCTACAGCAGAGGGTAAATGAGGTTTTCAAACCATGCCTATGGAAACTTACCAGTAACTGAATCACAGGGCTCATATTTTCTTGACCATGTTGAAAATACTTTTTTTTTTTTACAACCAATTTAACATCAGAGGCACGCAGGCTGAGTACAGTCCAATAGGTGCCAAGTACCTCCACTGCCTAAAGCAAGGGGCTATATTAACAATCTGGACCACAATACCATGCATACGATAGTCCCCTCTTATCCACGTGTGATACGTTCCAAGACCCTCAGTGGATGCCTGAAACTGAGGATAATACCAAACCCTATATATGCTATGTTTTTTCCTATACATAAATATCTATTATAAAGTTTAATTTATAAGTAAAGCACAGTAAGAGATTAACAACTAATAATAAAATAGAACACTTATAACAATATACTATAATAAAAGTTATGTGAATGTGGTCTCTCTCTCTCTCTCTCATAAAATTTCTCATTGTACTGTACTCACCCTTCTTGTTGTGATGATATGAGATTATAAAATGCATATGTGATGAGATGAAGTGAGATGAATGACGTAGGCATTGTGACATAGCGTTATGCTATGATTGACATGTCAAAAGAAGGAACATCTGCTTCAGGTGATCTTGGATCATCAAGTCTTGATGATGTTGATGGTTGGATGTTGGGAGCGGATAATGTTGATGGTTGGGGATCCCATGCGGGGGGGGGGGGTAGGGCAGTGAGCGCTTTTATCATGCCATTCAGAATGGCTCATAATTTAAAACTTATAAATTGTTTATTTCTGGAATTTTCTAGTTAATACTTTCAGACTGAGGTTGACCATAGGTGACTGAAAACATTGAACGTGAACGTGAAACAGTGGATAAGAGGGGTCTACTGTATATTGTGAAACAAGTTTTGTTACCATTACCATTACCATGATTCCCCATAAAGTTTCTTCCTACTTCAAGCTCTTTCCATTAAATTCCACCTCATTCCATAAACTCAATGACATGTGATGTCCCGGGAGTACCACGCTGGTCTTTTCTGTGAGTAGTTCAGCACCTGAAGTCTATTATCCTAGGAATTTCATTTACACAGGAATCCTCTGCCTCATCCAGTCTCTAATAGTAAATATTATTTTCCAATAAAATTAATTCTTTGGGGGCAAATTGTAACTATATACCAGGCTTCATATCAACTCTACATATACAGAGACCAATACTATATTCAGATTCTGCTAGAAATCAAATGTTGAGGATAAAAGCTGGCATTACTGAACATGTGGTAGGACTGGTACTTAAAGATAGAGACTATGAATCTTCTATAAGCAAGATAAACACATTCAAGTGGGGGCGAATCTAAAGTAAAGAATCAAAAAGGCCTAAAGCCACCAATCTTCTTTTTTCTGGAAAAGCAACAACAAAATGTTAAGTTTGCTTGCAAAGTAACAGGGAGAAAAGGCTGTATTGGGAATAGCCTGAATTACCAGAGTTCATATTCACTAGTGAGTTCTAAACCATTAGGAATCAATGGACTCCAAATTAAAACATTTATTTTACATATCAGATTAGGAAAAATATAAAAGAATGATAATACCTAGGGGAGAGGAGGATGTGGAGAAATAAGATACCTGATAGAGTAGCTGTGAGGTTTTATATTGGGACAGTATTTCTGGAGGTTAATTCAGCAATAATTATCAAAAGTTTGTAAAATGGATATATATTTTATTTTTTTATACTTTAAATATCTTACAATTTTATTTGTCAATTATACCTCAATAAAGCTGGAAAAAAAGAAAAATAATCAATTTTCCTATGATTTGAAATGCAAATACATGTGTATCATCATTTGTCATCTGACTCTTCTTATGGTAGCTTTTGCCTTATGACAATTTTTATTTCTACATAGTTGAATTTACCAATCTTTTATGGCATCTAGGTTTTGTTTTGTACTTCAAAAGACCTTCTTCACTTTGAAATTATAAAAACTTCTTCCATGGTTAAAAAAGAAAAGAAAAGTTAGACCAACATGTATCAACATGGTAGATCTCAAATAAAAATATTGAGTGAAAAAAGCAGGACGTTGGATGAAATGTGCAGCATAACAATGATTTATGTAAATAAAAACTGCAAAACAAAGTTATATGTTTTCTGTGGACATAGTTATGTACATAAAATGCATTTCTAACAATTAGAAGGAACTCACCAAATTCATAATAGTATTTCTTTTTTTTTTAAACATCTTTATTGGAGTATAACTGTTTTACAATGGTGTGTTAGTTTCTGCTTTACAACAAAGTGAATCAGTTATACATATACATATGCTCCCATATCTCTTCCCTCTTGCGTGTCCCTCCCTCCCACCCTCCCTATCCCACCCCTCTAGGTGGTCACAAAGCACAAAGCTGATCTCCCTGTGCTATGCGGCTGCTTCCCACTAGCTATCTATTTACATTTGGTACTGTATATATTTCCATGCCACTCTCTCACTTTGTCACAGCCTACCCTTCCCCCTCCCCATATCCTCAAGTCCATGCTCTAGTAGGTCTGTGTTTTATATCCATCCTACCATTAATGTCTTCATGACATTTTTTCCCTTAGATTCCATATATATGTGTAAGCAAACGGTATTTGTTCTTCTCCTTCTAACTTACTTCACTCTGTATGACAGACTCCAGGTCTATCCACCTCATTACAAATAACTCACTTTCATTTCTTTTTATGGCTGAGTAATATTCCATTATACATATGTACCACATCTTCTCTTTATCCATTCATCTGTTGATGGACACTTAGGTTGCTTCCATGTCCTGGCTATTGTACATAGAGCTGCAATGAACATTTTGGTACATGACTCTTTTTGAATTATGGTTTTTTCAGGGTATGTGCCCAGTAGTGGGATTGCGGGGTTGTATGGTAGTTCTATTTGCAGTTTTTTAAGAAACCTCCATACTGTTCTCCATGGTGGCTGTATCAATTTACATTCCCACCAGCAGTGCAAGAGGGTTCCCTTTTCTCCACAACCTCTCCAGCATTTATTGTTTCTAGAGTTTTTGATGATGGCCATTCTGACCGGTGTGAGTTGATATCTCATTGTAGTTTTGATTTGCATTTCTCTAATGATGAATGATGTTGAGCATTCTTTCATGTGTTTGTTGGCAATCTGTATATCTTCTTTGGAAAAATGTCTATTTAGTTCTTCTGCCCATTTTTGGATTGGGTTGTTTTTTTTTTTGTTATTGAGCTGCCTGAGTTGCTTATAAATTTTGGATATTAATCCTTTGTCAGTTGCTTCATTTGCAAATATTTTCTCCCATTCTGAGGGTTGTCTTTTGGTCTTATTTATGGTTTCCTTTGCTGTGCAAAAGCTTTTAAGTTTCATTAGGTCCCATTTGTTTATTTTTGTTTTTATTTCCATTTCTCTAGGAGGTGGGTCACAAAGGATCGTGCTGTGATTTATGTCATAGAGTGTTCTGCCTATGTTTTACTATAAGAGGTTTATAGTGTCTGGCCTTACATTTAGGTCTTTGACCCATTTTGAGTTTATTTTTGTGTGTGGAGTTAGGGAGTGTTCTAATTTCATACTTTTACAGGTACCTGTCCAGTTTTCCCAGCACCACTTATTGAAGAGGCTGTCTTTTCTCCACTGTATATCCTTCCCTCCTTTATCAAAGATAAGGTGACCATATGTGTATGGGTTTATCTCTGGGCTTTCTATCCTGTTCCATTGATCTATATTTCTGTTTTTGTGCCAGTACCATACTGTCTTGATTACTGTAGCTTTGTAGTATAGTCTGAAGTCAGGGAGCCTGATTACTGCAGCTCCAATTTTCTTTCTCAACTTTGCTTTGGCTATTCGGGGTCGTTTGTGTTTCCATACAAATTATGAAATTGTTTGTTCTAGTTCTGTAAAAAAAATGCCAGTGGTAGTTTGATAGGGATTGCATTGAATCTGTAGATTGCTTTGGGTAGTAGAGTCATTTTCACAATGTTGATTCTTCTAATCCAAGAACATGGTATATTTCTCCACCTATTTGTATCATCTTTAATTTCTTTCATGAGTGTCTTATAGTTTTCTGCGTACAGGTCTTTTCTCTCCTTAGGTAGGTTTATTCCTAGATATTTTATTCTTTTTGTTGCAGTGGTAAATGGGACGGTTTTCTTAATTTCACTCTCAGATTTTTCATCATTAGTGTATAAAAATGCCAGAGATTTCTGTGCATTACTTTTGTAATCTGCTACGTTACCAAATTCGTTGATTAGCTCTAGTAGTTTTCTGGTAGCATCCTTAGGATTCTCTATGTATAGTATCATGTCATCTGCAAACAGTGACAGCTTTACTTCTTCTTTTCTGATTTGGATTCCTTTTATTTCTTTTTCTTCTCTGATTGCTATGGCAAGAACTTCCAAAACTATGTTGAACAAGAGTGGGCAACCTTGTCTTGTTCCTGATCTTAGTGGAAATGGTTTCAGTTTTTCACCATTGAGAACAATGCTGGCTCTGGGTTTGTCATATATGGCCTTTAGTATGTTGAGGAAAGTTCCCTCTATGGCTATTTTCTGTAGGGTTTTTATCATAAATGGGGGGTGTTGAATTTTGTCATATGCTTTCTCTGCATCTATTGAGATGATCATATGGTTTTTCTTCTTCAGTTTGTTGATATGGTATATTACGTTGATTGATTTGTGTATATTGAAGGAATCCTTGAATTCCTGGGATAAACCCCACTTGATCATGGTGTATGATCCTTTTAATGTGCTGTTGGATTCTGTTTGCTAGTATTTTGTTGAGGATTTTTGCATCTATGTTCATCAGAGATATTGGCCTGTAGTTTTCTTTCTTTGTGACGTATTTGTCTGGTTTTGATATCAGGGTGATGGTGGCCTCATAGAATGAGTTTGGGAGTGTTCCTCCCTCTGTTATCTTTTGGAAGCGTTTGAGAAGGATAGGTGTTAGCTCTTCTCTAAATGTTTGATAGAATTCACCTGTGAAGCCATCTGGTCCTGGGATTTTGTTTGTTGGAAGATTTTTAATCACAGTTTCAATTTCAGTGCTTGTGATTGGTCTGTTCATATTTTCTATTTCTTCCTGGTTCAGTCCTGGCAGGTTGTGCATTTCTGAGAATTTGTCCATTTCTTCCAGGTTGTCCATTTTATTGGCATACAGTTGCTTGTAGTAATCTCTAATAATCTTTTGTATTTCTACAGTGTCCATTGTTATGTCTCCGTTTTCATTTCTAATTCTAATGATTTGAGTCTTCTCCCTTTTTTTCTTGCTGAGTCTGGCTAATGGTTTATCAATTTTATTTATCTTCTCAAAGAACCAGCTTTTAGTTTTATTGATCTTTGCTATTGTTTCCTTCATTTCTTTTTCATTTTTTTCTGATCTGATCTTTATGATTTCTTTCCTTCTGCTAAATTTGGGGGTTTTTTGTTCTTTCTCTAATTGCTTTAGGTGCAAAGTTAGGTTGTTTATTCCAGATGTTTCCTGTTTCTTAAGGTATGATTGTATTGCTATAAACTTCCCTCTTAGAACTGCTTTTGCTGCATCCCATAGGTTTTGGGTTATCGTGTCTCCATTGTCATTTGTTTCTAAGTATTTTTTGAGTTCCTCTTTGACTTCTTCAGTGTTCACTTCATTATTAAGTAGTGTATTGTTTAGCCTCCATGTGTTTGTATTTTTTACAGATCTTTTCCTGTAATTGATATCTAGTCTCATAGTGTTGTGGTCGGAAAAGATACTTGATGCGATTTCAATTTTCTTAAATTTATCAAGGCTAGATTTGTGACCCAATATATGATCTATCCTAGAGAATGTTCCATGAGCATTTGAGAAAAATGTGTATTCTGTTGTTTTTGGATGTAATGTCCTATAAATATCAATTAAGTCCATCTTGTGTAATGTATCATTTAAAGCTTGTGTTTCCTTATTTATTTTCATTTTGGATGATCTTATCCATTCGTGAAAGTGGGGTGTTAAAGTCCCCTACTATGATTGTGTTACTGTCGATTTCCCCTTTTATGGCTGTTAGAATTTGCCTTATGCATTGAGGTGCTCCTATGTTGGGTGCATAAATATTTACAATTGTTATATCTTCTTCATGGATCGATCCCTTGTTCATTATGTAGTGTCCTTCTTTGTCTCTTGTAATAGTTTTTATTTTAAAGTCTATTTTGTCTGATATGAGAATTGCTACTCCAGGTTTCTTCTGATTTCCATTTGCATGGAATATCTTTTTCCATCCCCTCACTTTCAGTCTGTATGTGTCCCTAGGTCTGAAGTGGGTCTCTTGTAGACAGCATAGATATGAGTCTTGCTTTTGTATCCATTCAGCCAGTCTGTGTCTTTTGGTGGGAGCATTTAATCCATTTACATTTAAGGTAATTATCGATATGTATGTTCCTATTTCCATTTACTTAATTGTTTCGGGTTTGTTCTTGTAGGTCTTTTCCTTCTCTTATGTTTCTTGCCTAGAGAAATTCCTTTAGCATTTGTTGTAAAGCTGATTTCATGCTGCTAAACTCTCTCAGCTTTTGCTTGTCTGTAAAGGTTTTAATTTCTCCATCAAATCTGAATGAGATCCTTGCTGGCTAGAGTAATCTTGTTTGTAGGTTTTTTTCCTTCATCACTTTAAATATGTCCTGCCACTCCCTTCTGGCTTGTAGAGTTTCTGCTGAAAGATCAGATGTTAACCTTATGGGGATTCCCTTGTGTGTTATTTGTTGTGTTTCCCTTGCTGCTTTTAATATGTTTTCTTTGTATTTAATTTTTGACAGTTTGATTATTATGTTTCTTGGCATGTTTATCCTTGGGTTTATCCTGTATGGGACTCTCTGTGCTTCCTGGACTTGATTGACTATCTCCTTTCCTATACTAGGGAAGTTTTCAACTATAATCTCTTCAAATATTTTCTCAGTCCCTTTCTTTTTCTCTTCTTCTTCTGGGACCCCTATAATTCGAATGTTGGTGCATTTAATGTTGTCCCAGAGGTCTCTGAGGCTGTTCTCTGTTCTTTTCATTCTTTTTTCTTTATTCTGCTCTGCAGTAGTTATTTCCACTGTTTTATCTTCCAGGTCACTTATCCGTCCTTCTGCCTCAGTTTTTCTGCTATTGATCCCATCTAGAGTATTTTTAATTTTATTTATTGTGTTGGTCATCATTGCTTGCTTCCTCTTTATTTCTTCTAGGTCCTTGTTAACTGTTTCTTGCAGTTTGTCTATGCTATTTCCAAGATTTTGGATCATCTTTACTATCATTATTCTGAATTCTTTTTCAGGTAGACTGCCTATTTCCTCTTCATTTGTTAGGTCTGGTGGGTTTTTACCTTGTGCCTTCATCTGCTGTGTGTTTTTCTGTCTTTTCATTTTGCTTATCTTACTGTGTTTGTGGTCTCCTTTTTGCAGGCTGCAGGTTCGTAGTTCTTCTTTTTGGTGTCTGTCCCCAGTGGCTATGGCTGGTTCAGTGGATTGAGCAGGTTTCCTGGTTGGGGGGACTAGTGCCGCTGTTCTGGTGGATGAGGCTTGATCTTGTCTTTCTGGTGGGCAGGTCCATGTCTGCTGGTGTGTTTGGGATGTTGGTAGCCTTATTATGATTGTAGGCAGCCTCTCTTCTAATGGATCGGGCTGTAGTCCTGTCTTGCTGTGTGTTGGGCATAGGGTGTCCAGCACTGTTTTTTCCTGGTCCTTGAGTGAAGCTGGGTCTTGGTGTTGAGATGGAGATCTCTGGGAGATTTTTGCCGTTTGATATTGTGTGTAGCTGGGAGGTCTCTTGTGGACCAGTGTCCTGAGCCTGGTTCTCCCACCTCAGAGACACAGCCCTGACACCTGGCTGGAGCGCCAAGAGCCATTAATCCACACGGCTCAAAATAAAAGGGAGAAAAAATAGAAAGGAAAGAAAGGAAGGAAGGAAGTAAGGAGGGAGGGAGGGATGGAAGGAAGAAAGGCAGAGAGGAAGGGAGGAAGGAGGAAAGGAAGGAAGGAAGAAAGCAAGAAAGGAAGGAAGGAAGAGAGGAAGAAAGGGTGTAAGGAAGAGAGGAAGGAAGGGAGGAAGAAAGGGAGGAAGAAAGGAAGAAAGGAGGGAAGAAAGGAAGGAAGAAAGAAAGGAAGAAAGGAAGAAAGGAAGAAGACAATATAACGTAGGATAAAATAGTTATTAAAATAAAAAATAATTATTAAGAAGAAAAATTTTATTAAAAAAGAAAAAAACAAAAACGGGTCAGTCAGAACCTTAGGACAAATGGTGAAAGCAAAGCTATACAGACAAAATCTCACACAGCAGCACACACATACACACTCACAAAAAGAAAAAAAGGGGAAAATAGTAATATACCTTGTTCCCAAAGTCCACTTCCTCAACTTGGGATGAGTCGCTGTCTATTCAGGTTTTCCACAGATGCAGGGCACTTCAAGTTGGCTGTGGAGCTTTAATCTGCTGCTTCTGAGGCTGCTGGGAGAGACCTCCCCCTCTCTGTTTGCACAGCTTCTGGTGTTCAGCTCTGGACTTGGCCCTGCCTCTGCGTGTAGGTCGTCCGAGGGCGTCTGCTCTTCACTCAGACAGGACGGGGTTAAAGGAGCAGCTGATTCGGGGGCTCTGGCACAGGCCTTGGGGAGGGAGGGGCGTGGATGTGGGGCGAGTCCACAGCGGCAGAGGCTGGCGTGACGCTGCACCGGCCCGAGGCGCGCCGCGTGTTCTCCCGGGGAAGCTGTCCCTGGATCCCAGGACCCCGGCAGTGGCGGGCTGGACAGGCTCCTGGGAGGGGAGGTGTGGAGAGTGACCTGTGCTCACACACAGGCCTCTTGGTGGCGGCAGCAGCAACCCTAGCGTCCCACACCTATCTCTGGTGTCTGCACTGAGAGCCGCAGGTCATGCCCGTTTCTGGAGCTCCTTTACGCGGTGCGCTTAAAGCCCTCTCCTCTCTTACCAGGAAACAAAGAGGCAAGAAAAAGTCTCTTGTCTCTGCGGCAGCTCTGCGCCTGTTTCTGGAGCTCCTTTACGCGGCGCGCTTAAAGCCCTCTCCTCGCGCACCAGGAAGCAGAGGCAAGAAAAAGTCTCCTGTCTCTTTGGCAGCTCCGCGCCCGTCTCTGGAGCTCCTTTAAGCAGCGTGCTTAAACCCATCTCCTCACACACCAGTAAGCAAAAAAAAAGGTCTCTTGCCTCTTCGGCAGCTCCAGAATTCTCCCAGACTCCCTCTTGGCTAGCTGTGGTGCACTAACCCCTTCAGGCTGTTTTCACGCTGCCAACTGCAGACCTCTCCCTGGGATCCGACCAAAGCCCGAGGCTCAGCTCCCAGCCCCCGTGCGCCCTGGTGGGTGAGCAGACAAGCCTCTCGGTCTGGTGAGTGCCGCACGGCACCGATCCTCTCCCAGTGATCTGACCTCCGAAGCCAGAGCCTCAGCTCCTGGCCCCCGCCCGTTCCGGCGGGTGAGCAGACAAGCCTCTCGGGCTGGTGAGTGCTGGTCGGCACCGATCCTCTGTGCGGGCATCTCTCCACTTTTCCCTCTGCACCCTGTTGCTGCGCTCTCCTCCGTGGCTCCAAAGCTCCCCCCTCTGCCGCCCACAGTCTCTGCCCGTGAAGGGGCTTCTAGTGTGTGGAAACCTTTCCTCCTTCATGGCTCCCTCCCACTGGTGCAGGTCCCGTCCCTAGTCTTCTATCTCTGTTTATTCTTTTTTCTTTTGCCCTACCCAGGTACATGGGGAGTTTCTTGCCTTTTGGGAGGTCTGAGGTCTTCTGCCAGTGTTCAGTGGGTGTTCTATAGGAGCAGTTCCACGTGTAGATGTATTTCTGATGTATCTGTGGGGAGGAAGGTGATCCCCGCATCTTACTCTTCTGCCACCTTCTCTCTTCCCCTTGGATATATCTTTTAATATGGACAGTCAACACCTAGGAACTTTTCCTATTGGAATTATAAATATAGGTTTAGATGTAGAAATTCTATGTTCTAATGGTGGCTATAATTGTGCAAAAAAGAGAAACAACCTATATGTTCATCATTAGGGAGTTAGTTAAATTGTAGTGCATCCATTTAATGCCATGGGACCATTAAATCTATTATGTCAGGCTTCCCTGGTGGCGCAGTGGTTGAGAACCTGCCTGCTGCTGCAGGGGACATGGGTTCGTGCCCTGGTCCAGGAAGATCCCATATGCCGCAGAGCGGCTGGGCCCATGAGCCATGGCCGCTGAGCCTGCACGTCTGGAGCCTGTGCTCTGCAACAGGAGAGGCCACAATGGTGAGAGGCCCATGTACCGCAAAAAAAACCCCAAAACAAAACAAAACAAAAAACTATTTATGTCTATTTTTATACATTTATATAGAAAGATGCCTAAAATATATGTGAAAAGTTAATATAACAATGTATATAGTATAATCCCATTGTTTTGGTTAAGAGTAACTAAAATATATAAATATAAATACATATGAATGTATATATACTACACTGGAAAATTTTTGAGAAAAATACTTTTATCACCCAGGGTCTCCTTAGAGGTCCATGCACCTTATGTTAAGAACTCTGCCATACCAACTTTCCCACTGTTTGGCATTGCACCTTATATGCAGATTAAAACTTTTCTTCTGCTCTCCCTTTTCAAATCATGCACACCCTAGTATTTTCAGAAGTAAACGTTCTTTTTTCTTTCCAAAATTTTAATAGATATTAGCACCAATATACTTTTTCATCCTTAAAGTTTCTATTATATGCTAAGGCAAATATAATACAGTAAAATTATTGTTTTATTCCCCAAATATCTTGTACACAGTGACTTGGACTTTATATGCATGTAAGTTATATAATCCTTACATTGAGGAAAATTTTAACATATTCATAGCCAACTATTGAGTCAACCCATATTGAGAAAGACAGCAATTGGAACTGTCAAATGAATTTCTCACTGGGTATGTGGACCACAACATAAATGCTATCCATATCATCTTAGCACAGATTATTTTTTACAGCACATTTGGGACTCACTAAAAATTCACTTTCAATCAAATGGGACTGTCAATACCTGCATTCTCAGACTTTATATCATTGGCAGTTATTAAATGACTTCATTTACACTGAATTTGGCCTTAGTGGTTGGAGTAATCTCACAAGCCTTTTCAACTGGATCCAATATCACTGGTTTAACTAAAACATATGAATTCAATAGGAATAGCCCTGGATTCTTTAGCACAAATATATTTCCAAATGTACCCTTCCCATAAAATTTAGCATCATAAATCTCAGTAATTCCTTTGCAGGTTGTAGGCAGGTCCACATTTAATAAATGTTATTTTCAGTTGGGTTTATTTTTCTTTAAGGTAGTCTGGATGGTACTATTAAATACTTTATAACCTCAGTCTATTATTCATTTATACATTGTTAAACATTCTGGGATTCATTTTGTTTATAGCTATAATCACAAAAAGCCTGTTCTAATGTTTTCTGGTTGGGTATTGAGAGAGATCTTTTCTCTGAAGGAAAACCCTATCCTTAATATGTTATAAGATGCAGCTTAGAATATCCATATGGCAAAGCTCATTTCAAGGGGAAAGTCAACTTTTTCATTCAAACTGAGTACATTTTGGTACATCTTGGGGAAAAATAACAAACAAACAGATCTTAGAAAGCTTTCACATGCATTTCCAGTACATTTCCCAAAGACAGTTTTAAGATATTTTTAAAAGAAGTGTATTTCATGCTTGAAGTTAACTTTTCAATAAGGATTATTGCTAGCTTGGAATTTATCTCTTTGTGGTAGGAACATTTTAGTAAGCTCAAGAATAGTTTACCAACTCATGTTAATTTCTGGGAATTCCTGATGTAAGAAAACAAACAAGATAGCCAAGAAAGTGGTCTTGTCTCCCTTATTGTAGACAGAAAGCAGGAAATTAGTGTTAAATCTTTATTAAAGCATTGCAGAAGGCACAAGCCAAATTCCTGTTGCATATTTGAAAATAAAATGGAACTTTGCAACCTTACCTGCCTTTAAATCTGTGCATAGCAAAGCAGCACTAGCGTTGCCTTATACAAAACTTAAAGGTAACTTAAAGGTTATAAGCTGGCCAAGGAGAACTAGACCATGTCTGCAGCTTTATTATATATATATTTTTGAATATAGCAACTCTACATGGAAATGGCTTATCCACCTGTTCTACCCTTGCTAGGTCTCCAGCACACATTTCTTTTTTTTAAGCATTATAACTTTTTAACAGCCTGATTGAGATATAATTAACATATAATAAACTACATATATTTAAGGTGTAAATTTTGCTAAGTTTGACATATGGATATACGGTGAAACTATCACAACAAGTCAGTGAACATACCTATCACCCCAAAAGTTTCTTCATGCCCTTCATATTCCCTCACTCTTTCCTCTCCACTCCTCTTCCCACCATCCCCAGGCAACCACTGGTCTGCTTTCTGTTACCATCAATTAGTTTACATTTTCTAGAAACTTAAGTAAATTAAACCATACAATACACACTATTTGTTGTCTGGATTGTTTCTCAGCATAGTTATTTTGAGATGCATCCATGTTTTAGTTTATATCAATAGTTCATCCTCCCCCCATTTTTCTGCCTTGCATAAAATTCTGAATAATTTTTTATTTGTTTAATTCAGGTAGCATACAGAGATAGAGGTCTAAGACCAAACTTTTTTATTGTTAGTTATGATTAACAAACAATATCATATTCATTTCAGGTGTACAATATAGTGATTCAGTATCTTTTATGGTATGAAATGATCACCACAATAAGATCAGTTACCATCTGTCACCATACAAAGTTGTTACAATATTATTGACTGTATTCTCTATGCTGTACATTACATCCCTGTAGTCTATATATTTTATAGCTAGAAGTTTGTACCTCTTAATTCCCTTCACCTATTTCTATCTATTCTGTTGGTACATATTTAAAGTGTGATAATCAAACAGCTAATCTACATTGAATATTCAATTCAAAGTATCCAGCAAACATCTGAATTCTTTAACTGTTACTTAAATACTAGCTTCTACTATTACCAAATAATTCTTCAGACAGTTTATATCTTCTTGAAAATATGATGAGCCCAAACTGCACCAACTATTCTTATCGCTATACTCCACTCTCTTTCTACCCCCAAATCCCCCCCTTTATCACTCCCATGGTTCTATTAATGAGTTTTTCATTCTTCCAGTCATCTGGAGTCATCCTGGAGGACAGATGATGACCTAGCACATCTTTAAAACTTCATGGAACCAAGGGCAGGATATAAGGGCAGGGGCAGGGATGGGGGCCATGCAGCTTATAGCTTGAGCCACAAAAATAACAGTTAGGTTGGCTAGATCAAATGTCATCTGTACTTTGCTACTGATGATGTATTTAGCACACTGAAAACATACTCTTAGAAATATATCTCAAATTTCAAACCATCTAAAGCTTGACAGTTGTATAAGGTAGAACATTTGAGTGTGTTGATCCATGATAGTGTCAATAAAAAGAGATAATGACTGCCTAAAAAAGAAAATCTTCATTTGGAATACCTCTTTCTCCAGATAATCTTGGATGTTGGCATAATCAGCTTTTTATTTATTTATTTTTTATTTGGAGTTTCTTTATTGTGGCAACATATATATAACATAAACTTTACCATTTTAACATTTTTTAACATCTTTATTGGAGTATAACTTTTACAATGGTGTGTTAGTTTCTGCTTTAAAACATAGTGAATTAGTTATACATATACATCAGCTTTTTAGATGAGCACTTTACAAAACTGTCCATATCATTAATGACTCATTTTAAAAAATAAAAACAGGAGTAAAAGCAAACTTAAAATATTTTAATTTAGCATGGACTTTCAATTCAATGAATCTTTATGACATTAGAACTTTATCTCTGATATTCAGCCTATAAGGTTAGAACTTTTTTCCATTTCTCCAATTCAGAACTTTTAAAAATAAGATTAATTTGCTTAATTCTAATATATGAACCAATCAAAATATTTTTAATACCAGTAACCTAAGCTGCTTCTCTTACTGCTTGTGCTTAGAAAATAAATAATTTATGAATCTCTAGAAAAACTGCAAGTAATTTTGCTCTACATTAATGGTTTATTTAGCTTTTAGCCTAGGATGGGTCTGTATGATGGCAAAGAAGAATTTTGCTGGAATGCCCTGGTGAGACTAGTTTTGGTGCTTTTAGTTAGGGAGAAAGGTGTGCTCTTCACATTCCGACCTATAAGCTATGAAACATTTGTTTCAAAATTTTATTTTGAATTTATATTATTTCCATGCTAGTGGAATTTATTATTGTAAGACATTTTGATTGGATGAAAGTTAATGTCTTCTTAGCTATAATGCCCTCTGTAATTCATTTGCAGGGGTGAGAGAGCACAAAGTAGGAGAGCACATTTCAGTCCAGTGGTCCTCAAAAGAACTGATACTGACCCTTAGATATCATTTTGGAAATTTGTGGGGACAATTTTGAGTCATGAAAATTGTGGGGAGTGGGCTCAACTGGCATTTTATGAGCAGGATGCAATGATCAGGAACCACAGAAAATGGTGGTCCTGTTTCTTGAACAACTTTTGAATGTCCTGTTAGACATTCAGGTAAGTGATATTATCTATGTTAAATGAATATCTGAGCCTGGCAAACTATGTGACTCTAGAAACTAACTTCATGATACATACCAAGTCATTTTGATTGATTTTAATAAACACATTTTTATAATAATGCAGCTAGTGTGTAAATTGAGGGAATAATGTACATTGCACACTGGTTTGTTTAAAACGTATCAAGACCTGCCCATCATTCAGAAAATTACACAGTATTTGAACTGGCAAATTCAAAATTCCTGAATTGGTTTGCATTTTTAGCTGTCACATTTGTAGTGATACTATATTATAGGTACAAGTTTAACTACTTCATTGTGTTTCTTTTAGTAGTGGAGTCCAAGTATCTGCATATTGAGACACTTATCATTTTATTATAATATACTTTTAAAGTTATCCTTTAAGTTATGTATGAGGCATTAAAATGAATTTTTAATTATGTGTACACATAGGTTACATTAACTATGAACTTAATTTCAGCATATTAAGGGAGATGTCATGACATATCTGTTATTAAAAATAAATTCATTAGCTCTAAAAGCTCATTGGAATTGTTTTATAATAAAGATTAAAATATGGGAATACTGTTTTCTGTAGAGATAATTTTAGCTATCTGTAAAATTGAAGTAATAATAGTATCTACTCCATTTTGATGTTGTAAGGATACATGCATGTAGATTATGTATGAAAAACACTAATTATGGCATCTGTTACATAGAAAGTACTCAATAAAAATAGGTTGTTGTTATTATTATGATTAGCAGTAGTAGCAGTAGTAGGATCATGAGTTTAT
The DNA here is from genome assembly GCF_026419965.1 of Kogia breviceps. Classification (NCBI taxonomy): domain Eukaryota; kingdom Metazoa; phylum Chordata; class Mammalia; order Artiodactyla; family Physeteridae; genus Kogia; species Kogia breviceps. The sequence continues at coordinate 25,859,828 of NC_081330.1, read as the reverse complement.
CATCTCTAGTAATTTATGCCATGCTTCTTAGAATATAAATAACATTAGTTATAGTACAGAATGTATATTCCATCTGACATGGTTGAACATCTATCCCCCCTAAACACTTTCATTTTGCTTGTGATCTCAAAAGCTCTTGAATTTTCTCTTACTTCATGATCTGATCCTTTACAGTCTCATTTTCTCATTACTGTCATCCTCACAACCTCTTAACTTTGGAGTGTCTCAGGGTTCAGGGCTGGGACATCTTGTCTTCCCTGTGTACAGTCACTCTGTTGATAGACTCATCCTGCCCCAATGGCTTTAGACAATATATACATACTGATGAATCCCGAATCCATATGCCCAGCTAGGAACACTTTCCTGAACTCCAGCCTTCTATATACAACTGCCAAGTTTCTATCTCAGACTGTTTATCTAATACGTATCTAAAATTAAGATGTCTAAAACCAAATTCCTAATATTTCCTCATCTAAACATAATAATTTTCTTTCTGCTATTACCTCCCTGTCTGTTATTGAGTCTATACATTTTAGGTACTTAGGAAAAGAAATCCTGGAAACACTCTTAACTCCTCTTTCACTCACATCCTATAAGCTAGTCTATCAGTAAATCCTCCTATTGGCCCTACTCTTGAAAAATACCTTGTGATCATTCTCACCACCTCCACTGCTGCCATTCTCATCTAAATCACCGTCATCTCAGCCCTGGATGATTATAATACCACCCTAACTGTTCTCTTTTCTTTCACCCTCGCCCTTAATTTCCACTCTATGCACACAACATAATGGCCAGATCGATCCTTTTAAAACATAAACACTCCAGTGGCAGCCCAAGTCGCTCAGAATAAATGCCAAAGCTGTACAATATGGCTTTCTGTTATCTTTCCAACCTCACTGTTAGCTATTTTTTTCACTTGCTTTCTTGCTCCAGTTGCCCTGATCTTGGTGCTGATCCAGGAAAATCGTTCTACTCAAAGAGGCCTTTGCACATTCTGCTTCCTCTACCTAGAACTTTATTTCCCCAATTATTTGCGTGGCTTGCTTCTTCATCTTCTTAAGGTATTTGCTCCAATATCAAATGCTTTCAATGAGATCTTTCCTGATGATCCTATTCAAAATTGAACACACCCACCTCAGTACTTGCTTGATTAATTTTCTTATCCATAACACTTACAAAATATATAATTTACTTGTTTATTGTCTGTCTCTCTACTAGAATGTGAGGACCACACAGGACATGGATTTGTCTTTTTGTTCGTTTCTGTATCCTCTGGACCTAGAGCAATACCTGGTACTTAGTAGGTGCTCAACAAATATTTATCAAATAAATGTATGAATATTCTGCCTTTTTGTTAACAAACGACTAAAGAGAGCATGACTGAAATATCACCTCCTCCATGATGCCAACATTCAGGGAAGAATTTCATTTAAAATTATTGGTATATATACATCTATTTGCTGCATAAAGCAAAACAAACTAAAAGTGAAACCCAGCACTTTTATTAAGTACTTTAAAACAGAAGTACACAAAATTGTTTCACATCTATTTTTTCCCATGAATCTAACAATCTTGAGTAGTATACAAGGTACGGAATATTATCTTCATTTAACTGACAAGGAAACATTGTAGGAAATAAGTGATTATAGCCAAGGAACCTGTGTCTTTTCATTTCTAGTCACTCTACTTTCCCTATTAGTGCTGTATGTGCACTTTTATCTATGATTCTGTGCAGGCAGACTTGCTAGAGCAACAATTTAGATGGAGTAAATTGGCCAGTCAAATTCACTTAGTATTTTTATTGTGGAATCGAAAAATGTGACCAAGTTTCATTAACATGGCTCACCATTTATGTGTGTATTTTTCATTAGCATTACATGTGTGGTGTTCACAAAATCTGCATCGTAGTATTGGAAGAACCAGGAGAGACAAGATCCTGTCTTCTCCATGTTTTGCTAATCCTTGTCACCCCTAAGATTTTTTTTTGTGGTAGGAGGTCAATAAATACATATTTGTGATAGAATAAAGCCCAAGTGAGTACAAATAAATTATGACAGGCAATGTAACTCTTCTTTCCTAACCTTCTCCTGTAATAGTAATATTTGTAGGATACAATGTTAGTTTCCAAATGAAACACCCCCAATAGATATTCTATACATTGCTTTAAATAGATGATGTGATCTTTGGGGAAATAAGAGATCAAGTTGATGGCAGAGCAGTTAATAATACCAAATGTCAGCAAAGTTATATGGAAGGTATATATCATTTCAAGACACATTGGAAAGGTAATAAACCCTTCGGAATATTTTATCTCTGGATAAATAATAAAGTATCTGATGATAAAGATCTTCTAAAGTAAAATAGAACATATGCATTATGATATTTGATTAATTGTTAATCTGATACCTATGTACTGTGGGCTAAAAGAATATGTTTTCAAGGTTAGCCCAAAAACCCTGAAGTTAGCAATTATAAGGTCAACTAATATTTGATAAGGGAACCAGGAACATTGGTGGGAAAGGATAGTCTCTAAAGAATAGCACTAAGAATTAACAGACATCATTTGGATAATACATTTACTAAGATAATATAGACCCAGAAAAGACCAATGATTATTGTTTCATTCCTGATTTTTATGAGGCTAAGGGTAGAGTCAATAACATTCTCTATTGTTTAAGTTGCCTATGTGCATATTATTATGGGAGAAGATAACTCTATTTTACTATCTGGTGAATGCTTGGACCACATGTTTATTAATGAAGGAAGAGAAACAATGAAAGGTTGCTTTGTAGATGTTATAAAATTCAGGGTGCTTATTGGGAAAAGGGCTATTTCTGATGAGACATTCATTTATGAAAGATAAAATGAAGAAGTGCAGTATTAGAATTTAAAACTATTAACCTAAAAGTAAATGAACCAGTCCTTTGATTATATAGCCAGGGCTGAATTCTTAACATAAATGTTAAAATGGTCATTACTAAGATTTGACTTACTGATTTCACATTTGAGAAGTCACCATAGACCCAGGTTCTATAGTTACACATTAATAATGATTCTAGAGAACTAATTTCTGTTCTGTAGAGCAGCACTGGGTATTCCTCCGTTTAGAGTTGATGTGATTTGATTTCTTGTAATGGTCCATCTACTAAGTAGTGAGACAACTTCTGTTAATAGGGACTTATAGTATTAACAGCTAGAGCAAGAAACACTTCATGTGGCTATTTTCAGCATATATATATGTATTCTTATAGGAATAATTCCACTTGCCTATAATGTATAATCCTTTAAATATGCTATTGAATTTGGTTTACTAGTATTTTGTTGAGAATTTTTGCATCAATATTTATAAAGGATGTTGGTTTGTAGTTTTCTTGTAGTGTCTTTGGCCTTGATATGAGGGTAATGCTGGCCTCATAGATTAAGTTCAGAAGTGATCCCTCCTCAATATTTTGGAACAGTTTGAGAAGGATTGATGTTATATCTTTAAATATTTGGTAGAATTCATCAATGAATCCATCTTTATGGGAGGTATTTTATTATTGATTATATTTCTTACTAATTATAGGTCATTCAGAGTATATATTTCTTTATGATTCAGTCTTGGTAGGTTGTGTATTTATAGGAATTTTTCCATTTCATCTAGATTATCCAGTTTGTTGGCAAAGAAGTATATGTACCATTCTGTTAAAGTCCTTTTGATTTCTTTAAAATAAATCATAAAGTTCTTAGTTTCATTTCCAATTTTAGTAATATGAGTTTTCTCTCTTTTTTTACTTAAACTAGTTAATGGTTAGTCAATTTTGTTGATCTTTACAAAGAAATAACTTTTGGTTTCATTGATTTTCCTCTGTTGCTTTTCTATTCTCTGTTTCACTCAAATCATTGTTGTTTCCTTCCTTCTTTCTTTCTTTAAACATCTTTATTGGAATATAATTGCTTTACAGTGTTGTGTTAGTTTCTGCTGTATAACAAAGTGAATCAGCTATATGTATACATTTATCCCCATATCCCCTCCCTCTTGCATCTCCCTCCCACCCTCCCCATCCCACCCCTCTACGTGGTCACAAAGCACCAAGCTGATCTCCCTGTGTGATATGGCTGCTTCCCACTAGCTATCTATTTTACATTTTGTAGTGTATATATGTCCATGCCACTCTCTCACTTCATCCCAGCTTAACCTTCCCCCTCCCAGTGTCTTCAAGTGCATTCTCTACGTCTGTGTCTTTATTCCTGTCCTGGCCCTAGGTACATCAGAACCATTTTATTTTCTTTTTTTAGATTCTATATATATGTGTGTTAGCATACAGTATTTGTTTTTCTCTTTCTGACTTACCTCACTCTGTATGACAGACTCTAGGTGCATCCACCTCACTACAAATAACTCAATTTCATTTCTTTTTATGGCTGAGTAATATTCCATTGTATATATGTGCCACATCTTCTTTATCCATTTGTCTGTCGATGGACACTTAGGTTGCTTCCATGTCCTGGCTATTGTAAATACAGCTGCTATGAACATTGTGGTACATGACTCATTTTGAATTATGGTTTACTCAGGGTAGATGCCCAGTAGTGGGATTGCTGGGTCATTTGGTTGTTCTATTTTTAGTTTTTTTAGGAACCTCCATACTGTTCTCCATAGTGGCTGTATCAATTTACATTCCGACCAACAGTGCAAGAGGGTTCCCTTTTCTCCACACCCTCTCCAGCATTTATTGTTTGTAGATGTTTTGCTGATGGCCATTCTGACCAGTGTGAGGTAATACCTCATTGTAGTTTTGATTTGCATTTCTCTAATGATTAATGATGTTGAGCATCCTTTCATGTGTTTGTTGTCAATCTGTATATCTTCTTTGGAGAATTGTCTATTTATTTAGGTTTTCTCCCCATTTTTGAATTGGGTTGTTTTTTTTTTTTTTTTTGATATTGAGCTGCATGAGCTGCCTGTATATTTTGGAGGTGAATCCTTTGTCAGTTGCTTCATTTGCAAATGTTTTCTCCCATTCTGAGGGTTGTTTTTTGTTTTGTATGGTTCCCTTTGCTGTGCAAAAGCTTTTAAGTTTCATTAGGTCCCATTTGTTTATTTTTGTTTTTATTTCCATATCTCTAGGAGGTGGGCCAAAAAGGATCTTACTGTGTTTTATGTCATGGAGTGTTCTGCCTATGTTTTCCTCTAGTAGTTTTATAATGTCTGGCCTTACATTCAGGTCTGTAATCCATTTTGAGTTTATTTTTGTGTATGGTGTTAGGGAGTGTTCTAATTTCATTCTTTTACATGTAGCTGTCCAGTATTCCCAGCACAACTTATTGAAGAAGCTGTCTTTTCTCCATTGTATATTCTTGCCTCCTTTATCAAAGATAAGGTGACCATATGTGCATGGGTTTACCTCTGGGCTTTCTATCCTGTTCCATTGATCTATATTTCTGTTTTTGTGCCAGTACCATACTGTCTTGATTACTATAGCTTTGTAGTATAGTCTGAAGTCAGGGAGCCTAATTCCTCCAGCTCCATTTTTCTTTCTCAAGATTGATTTGGTCTTATGCGTTTTTACCTTGCTCCTTCATCTGCTGCATATTTCTCTGTCTTTTCATTTTGTTTAACTTACTGTGTTTGTGGTCTCCGTTTCTCAGGCTGCAGGTTCATAGTCCCCGTTGTTTTTGGTGTTTGCCCCCAGTGGGTGAGGTTGGTTCAGTGGCTTGTGTAGGCTTCGTGGTAGAAGGTACTGGTGCCTGTGTTCTGGTGGGTGGGGCTGAATCTTGTCTTTCTAGTGGGTAGGGCTGCATCTGGTGGTGTGTTTTGGGGTGTCTATGAACTTAGTATGACTTTAGGCAGCCTTTTTGCTAATGGTTGTGGTTGTGTTCCTGTCTTGCTAGTTGTTTCGGGCATCCAGCACTGGAACTTTTGGCCATTGGGTGGAGTTGGGTCTCAGCATTGAGATGGAGATCTCTGGGAGAGCTCTCACAAATTGATATTATGTTGGGCCAGGAGGTCTCTGGTGGTCCAATATCCTGAACTTGGCTCTCTCACCTCAGAGGCTCAGTCCTGATGCCAGGCTGGAGCACCAAGACCGTATCAGCCACATGGCTCAGAAGAAAAGGGAGAAAAAAAGAAAGAAAAAATATTTAATAATAAATAAAAATAAATTATTAAAATATAAAAAATAATAAAAGAAGAAGAGAGCAACCAAATCAAGAAACAAATCCACCAATAGTAACAAGTGCTGGAAGCTATACTAAGATAAACATAAAAATCAGAAACAAATCAGTCGCAGACAGCAAATCCCAAGTCTACAGTTGCTCCCAAAGTTCACTGCCTCAATTTTGGGGTGATTCATTGTCTATTCAGGTATTCCACAGATGCAGTGTACATCAAGTTAATTGTGGGGGTTTAATCCACTGCTCCTGAGACTGCATGGAGGAATTTTTCTTTCTCTTTGTTCGCACAGCTCCTGGGGTTCAGCTTTGGTTTTGGCCCCACTTCTGGGTGTAGGTCGCACTCACGCGTCTGTTTCCACCCAGACAGAATGGGGTTAAAGCAGCAGCTGATTAGGGGGCTCTGGCTCACTCAGACCAGGAGGAGGGAGGGGTACAGTAGTTATAATTGGAACGTGGGGTGACCCTACTGCAGCAGAGGCTGGCATGACGTTGCAACAGCCTTAGGTGCACCATCTGTTCTTCTGGTGATGTTGTCCCTGTATCACGGGACGCTGGCAGTGGCAGGCTGCACAGGATCCCAGGGGGATGTGGATACTGACCTGTGCTTGCACATAGGATTCTTGGTGGCTGCAGCAACAGTGTTAGCGTTTTATGCCCATCTCTGGGGTCCGAGCTGATAGCGGTGGTTCGTGTCCATCTCTGGAGCTCGTTTAGGCGGTGCTCTGAATCCCCTCTCCTCATGCACCCTGAAACAGTGGTCCCTTGCCTCTCAGGCAGGTCCAGACTTTTTCCCAGACTCCCTCCAGGCTAGCTGTGGCGCACTAGCCCCCTTCAGGCTGTGTTCACACAGCCAACCCCAGTCCTCTCCCTGGGATCTGACCTCTGAAGCCTGAGGCTCAGCTCCCAGCCCCCACCCGCCCTGGCGGGTGAGCAGACAAGTCTCTCAGGCTGGTGAGTGCTGGTCAGCACCAATCCTCTGCGTGGAAATCTCTCCACTTTGCCCTCCACACCCCTGTTGCTGTGCTCTCCTCCATGGCTCTGAAGCTTCCCCCCCACCCACCCAACACCCCATCTCCACCAGTGAAGGGGCTTCTTAGTGTGTGGAAACTTTTCCTCCTTCACATCTCCCTTCCAGAATTGCAGGTCCCTTCCCTATTCTTTTGTCTCTGTTTTTTCTTTTTTCTTTTGACCTACCCAGGTGTGCAGGGAGTTTCTTGCCTTTTGGGAAGTCTGAGGTCTTCTGCCAGCATTCAGTAGGTGTTCTGTAGGAATTGTTCCACTTGTAGATGTATTTTGATGTGCTTATGGGGAGGAAAGTGATCTCCACGTCTCACTCCTCTGCCATCTTGAAGCCCCAGATCCCTTCTTTTCTTATTATTTTCTTCTTTTCTAACTTTGGGTTTACTTCTTCTTTTTCTAGTTCCTTAGGGTGTAAAGTTAGATTACTTTTTTGAGATCTCTCTTCTTTTTTAATATAAGCATTTACAGCTATAAAGTTCCCTCATTACATATGCTGCATTATATTCATTTTAGTATGTTGTATTTTTGTTTTCATTTGTCTCAGAATATTTTCTAATTTCCCTTGTGATTTCTTCTTTGACACATTGGTTACTTAAGTATTGTTGTTTAAGTGTGTTTAATTTCCACATATTTGTGAATTTTTCAGTTTTCCTTTTGTTATTGATTTCTAGTTTCATTCCACTGTGATTGGAAAAGATATTTGTATGATTTCAATCTTTTTAAAAGTATTAACTTGTTTTATGGCCTAACATATGGTCTATCCTAGAGAATGTTCCATGTGTAATTGAGAAAAATGTGTATTGCACTGTTGTTTTGTGGAGTGTTCTGTATATGTCTGTTAGGTACAATTGGTTTATGGCATTTTCAGCTCTCCTATTTCCTTATTGATCATCTATCTGGATGTTTTATCTTTTAATGAAAGTGAGGTGTTAAAGTCTGAAACTATTGTTGTAGAAATTTCTTTTCTCACTTTAATTATATCAGTGTGCATGTCATATATTTTGGAGTGCTGATGTTTGGTGTATATTTGTGCATAATTGTTGTATCTTCTTGGTTAATTGACTGTTTTACCAATATACTAGGTCCTTTTTATCTCTTGTAACAGTTTTGATATGCAGTATATTTTGTCTGATGTCAGTATACCTGCCCTCTTTTGGCTGTTATTTGCATGGAATATCTTTTTCCATCCTTTCACTTTCTACTTATTTGTGTCTTTATACTGAAAGTGATTATCTTTTAGACCCCATATAATTGGATCATGGTTTTTGTTGTTTATCCATTTTGTCAATCTATAACTTTTGATTATGGAGTTGGTAATCCCCTTATATTTAAAATAAATACTGATAAAGAAGGACTTACTTTTACAATTTTATTTGTTTTCTATATGTCTTATACTTTCTGTTGTTGGTGGTCTTTATTGCTTCTATTACCCCTTTGTGTGTTTATTGATTTTGTAGTGAGACATTTAGATTCCCTTAAAATTTTATTTTGAGTACATTCTATAGATATTTTATTTATGGTTACCATGAGGAATTACATATAACAATTTAAGTTGTAACAACATAATTTGAATTGATACCAACTTAACTTCAGTTGCATATAAAATCCTACAGCTCTCTCCTCATCACTTTATGTAAGTGATGTCACAAATTGCATCTTTATACATTGTGTATTCATTATCATAGGTTATAATTATTTTTATGCTTCTGTCTCTTTAGAAAATCAAAATTGAACTTAAAGACTAAAACAATACCTTTTTAAAATTTTTGTTTTATATTTGTCTTGTTTTATTTTTTATATTTGTCTGTATATTTAACCTTGCCAGAGATATTTATATCTTTATATGGCTTTGAGTTACTGTCTACTGTCCTTTGATTTCAACTTGAAGGATTCCTTTAAGCACTTTCTATAGAGCACACCTAGAGGTAATGGATTCCTTTTGCTTTTGTTTATCTGGGAACGTCTTGATTTCTCTCTCATTTTTGAAGGACATTTTTGCTGGATATAGAATTCTTTATTTACAGTTTTTTCTTCTTCCAGCACTTTAAATATATTCTCCTACTGCCTTCTGGCTTCTGCTGATAATATTTTTTTGTTTGTTTGTTTTTGTTTCTTTTTTAAAATTAAATTTTATTGGAGTATGGTTGCTTTACAATGTTGTGTTAGCCTCCATTGCACAACAAAATGAATCTCAGCTGATAATCTTATTGAGAATTCCTTGTATGTGACAAATCATTTATCTCCTGCTTTCAAGATTCTTCATCTTTGGCTTTTGACAGTTTCATTATATTGTGTCTTGGTGTGACTAATTTTGGATTTATCATGTTTATATTTTATTGACCTTCTTGGAATTGTCAACTTATATCTTTCCCCAAATTCGGAAAGTTTTTGGCCAATATTTTTTGAAATAAATTCTCTGTGCATTTCTCTTTCTCTTCTGTGACTTCCTTAATGCATACAGTGGTCCTCTTGATGGTATCCCAAATGTCCTTTAGGATCTGTCATTCTTCTTTACTTTTTATCATTCTGCTCCTCAGACATGATAATTTCAACTGTCCTGTGTTCAACGTCAATGATTCTGTGTTCTGTTTGCCAAAATCTACTGTTAAACTGCTCTATTGAATTTTTCAATTCAGTTATTATATTTCTTATCTCTATAATTTCTGATTTGTCCCTTTTTATGATTTCTATCACTTTGTAGTTATTCTCATTTTTTATATATCATTTTCCTGATTTCTTTTGAAATTCTTTTTCCTTTTTTTTTTTTTTAGCCCTTTGAGTATATTTAACACAGACATTTTCCTGTATGGGACTCTCTGTGCTTCCTGGACTTGATTAACTATTTACTTTCCCATATTAGGGAAGTTTTCAACTATAATGTCTTCAAATATTTTCTCAGTCCCTTTCTTTTTCCCTTCTTCTTCTGGGACCCCTATAATTCAAATGTTGGTGTGTTTAATGTTGTCCCAGAGGTCTCTGAGACTGTCCTCAGTTCCTTTCATTCTTTTTTCTTTATTCTGCTCTGCAGTAGTTATTTCCACTATTTTATCTTCCAGGTCACTTATCCGTCCTTCTGCCTCAGTTATTCTGCTATTGATCCCATGTAGAGTATTTTTCATTTCATTTATTTTGTTGTTCATCATTGCTTGCTTCCTCTTTATTTCTTCTAGGTCCTTGTTAACTGTTTCTTGCAATTTGTCTATTCTACTTCCAAGACTTTGAATCATCTTTACTATCATTATTCTGAATTCTTTTTCAGGTAGACTGCTTATTACCTCTTCATTTGTTAGGTCTGGTGTGTTTTTATCTTGCTCCTTCATCTGCTGTGTGTTTTTCTGTCTTTTCATTTTGCTTAATTTACTGTGTTTGGGGTCTCCCTCTTTTTCGCAGGCTGCAGGTTTGTAGTTCCCATTGTTTTTGGTGTGTGTCCCCAGTGCTTAAGGTTGGCTCAGTGGGTTGAGTAGGTTTCCTGGTTGAGGGGACTAGTGCCTGTGTTCTGGTGGATGAGGCTGGATCTTGTCTTCCTGGTGGGCAGGTCCACGTCTGGTGGTGTGTTTTGGGGTGTCTGTAGCCTTATTATGATTTTAGGCAGCCTCTCTGCTAATGGATGGGGCTGTGGTCCTGTCTTGCTAGTTGTTTGGCATAGGGTGTCCAGCACTGTAGCTTGCTGGTCGTTGAGTGAAGCTGGGTCTTGGTGTTGAGATGGATATCTCTGGGGGATTTTCGCCATTTGATATTACATGGAGCTGGGAGATCTCTTGTGGAGCAGTGTCCTGAAGTTGGTTCTCCCACCTCAGAGACACACCCTTGACGCCTGACTGGAGCACCAAGAGCCTTTAATCCACATGGCTCAGGATAAAAGGTAGGAAAAAATTAAAAAGAAAGAAAGAAAGAGAGGGGAGGGAGGGAGGGAGGGAGGGAGGAAGGAAGGAGTAGGATAAAATAAAATGAAGTTATTAAAATAAAAAATAATTATTAAGAAGAAACATTTTAAAAAGTAAAAAAAAAAAACCAGAAAACAAAAAAACAGGATGGTCAGAACCTTGGGAGAAATGGTGAAAGCAAAGCTATACAGACAAAATCTCACACAGAAGCATACACATACACACTCACGAAAAGAGGAAAAGAGGAAAAAATAATCTATCTTGCTCCCAAAGTCCACCTCCTCAATTTGGGATGATTGTCTATTCAGGTATTCCACACATGCAGGGTAGATCAAGTTGATTGTGGAGCTTTAATCTGCTGCTTCTGAGGCTGCTGGGAGAGACCTCACCCTCTCCTCTTTGTTCGCACAGCTCCTGGGGTTCAGCTTTGGACTTGGCCCCGCCTCTGCATGTAGGTCGCCTGAGGGCATCTGCTCTTCGCTCAGACAGGATGGGGTTAAAGTAGCAGCTGATTCGGGAGCTCTGGCTCACTCAGGCCGGGGGGAGGGAGGGGTACGGATGCAGGGTGAGCCTGCGGCAGCAGAGGCCAGCGTGATGTTGTACCAGCCTGAGGTGCACCCTGCATTCTCCTGGGGAAGTTGTCCCTGGATCATGGGATCCTGGCAGTGGTGGGCTGCACAGGCTCCTGGGACAGGAGGTGTGGAGAGTGACCTGTGCTCACACACAGGCTTCTTGGTGGCAGCAGCAGTAACCTTAGCATCTCATGCCCGTCTCTGGTGTTCACATTGATAGCCGTGGCTCATGCCCGTTTCTGGGGCTCCTTTAAGCGGCGCACTTAATCCCCTCTCCTTGTGCAGCAGGAAACAAAGAGGCAAGAAAATGTCTCTTGTCTCTTTGGCAGCTCCACGCCCTTCTCTGGAGCTCCTTTAAGTGGCGAGCTTAATCCCTTCTCCTCTCACACCAGGAAACAAAGAGGGAAGAAAAAGTATCTTGCCTCTTCAGTAGCTCCAGACTTCTCCCGGATTCCCTCCGGGCTAGCTGTGGTGCACTAGCCCCTTCAGGCTGTGTTCGCGCCAACAGTCCTCTCCCTGTGATCTGACCGAAGCCCGAGCCTCAGCTCCCAGCCCCCACCCATCCTGGTGGCTGAGTAGACAAGCCTCTCAGGCTGGTGAGTGCTGGTCAGCACCGATCCTCTGTGCGGGAATCTCTCCACTTTGCCCTCCACACCCTGTTGCTGCACTCTCTTCCGTGGCTCCGAAGCTTCCCTCTCTGCCACCCGCAGTCTCCGCCTGTGAAGGGGCTTCTAGTGTTTAGAAATCTTTCCTCCTTCACAGCTCCCTTCCACTGGTGCAGGTCCTGTCCCTATTCTTTTGTCTCTGTTTATTCTTTTTTCTTTTGCCCTACGCAGGTACGTGGGGGAGTTTCTTGCCTTTTGGAAGGTCTGAGGTCTTCTGCCAGCATTCAGTGGGTGTTCTATAGGAGCAGTTCCACATGTAGCTGTATTTCTGATGTATCTGTGGGGAGGAAAGTGATCTGTGTGTCTTACTCTTCCGCCATCTTCTCTGTCCCCCATAAAACAGACATTTTAAAGTCTTTGTCTATTAATTCTGATGTCTTTGCCTCCTCATGTACATTTCTTGCCAATTTAATTTTCTTCCTTCTGAATGGACCATGATTTCTTATTTCTTTGTATGCCTTGTGATTTTGTTGTTGAAAATTGGGCATTTGAAAGAAAGCAGCCAACTCTCTCAGACTTTGCATATAGGCTCTGTGGATAGTCTGTATTGAATAGTCTGCATTTGGTGGTGAAAAAATAGAAGTTTTCAGAGAAAATGCCCATCCTTCTCAAAAGTTCACAGTAATTGGCAATGTTTTCAGGCAATTTTTCAAAACTGGCTGGCTTAAGAAAGTGGTACACAGGGAAATAGTATGAACCTAAATCCGAAATCCGGATATAGAGAAAGGCAGAAAGAATACAGATACACTGAACATTGTGGTACATGTATATTTTCGAATTATGGTTTTCTCAGGGTATGTGCCCAGTAGTGGGATTGCTGGGCCATATGGTGATTCTATTTTTACATTTTTAAGGAATCTCCATACTGTTCTCCATAGTGGCTGTATGAATTTCTATTCCCACCAACAGGGCAGGAGGGTTCCCTTTTCTCCACACCCTCTCCAGCATTTATTGTTTGTAGATTTTTTGATGATGGCCATTCTGACTGGTGTGAGGTGATAACTCATTGTGGTTTTAATTTACATTTCTGTAACGATTAGTGATGTTGAGCATCTTTTCATGTGTTTGTTGGCCATCTGTATGTCTTCTTTGGAAAAATGTCTATTTAGGTCTTGTGCCCATTTTTGGATTGGGTTGTTTGTTTTTTTGATATTGAGCTGCATGAGCTGCTTGTATATTTTGGAGATTAATCCTTTGTAAGTTGCTTTGTTTGCAAATATATTTTCCCATTCTGAGGGTTGTCTTTTTGTATTGTTTATGGTTTCCTTTGCTGTGCAAAAGTTTTTAAGTTTCATTAGGTACCATTTGTTTATTTTTGGTTTTATTTCCATTTCTCTAGAAGGTGGGTCAAAAAGGATATTGCTGTGAACACTGTCATAGAGTGTTCTGCCTATGTTTTCCTCTAAGAGTTTTATAGTGTCTGGCCTTACATTTAGGTCTTTAATCCATTTTGAGTGTTCATTGCAGCACTATTTACAATAGCCAGGACATGGAAACAACCTATATATCTATCAACGGATGAATGGATAAAGAAGATGTGGCACATATATACAGTGGAATATTACTCAGCCATAAAAAGGAATGAAATTGAGTTATTTGTAGTGACGTGGATGGGCCTAGAGTCTGTCATACAGAGTGAAGTAAGTCAGAAGGAGAAAAACAAATACCTAATGCTAATACATATATATGGAATCTAGAAAAATGGGTACTGATGAACCTAGTGGTAGGGCAGGAATAAAAATGCAAACATTGAGAACGGACTTGAGTACATGGGGGAAAGGGGAGGCTGGGACATAGTGAGAGAGTAGCATTGACATATATACACTACCAAATGTAAAATAGATAGGCTAGTGGGAAGCTGCTACGTAGCACAGGAAGATCAGCTCAGTGATTTGTGATGACCTAGAGGGGTGGGATATGGAGGGTGGGAGGGAGGCTCAAAAGGAAGGGGATATATATGTGCATATAGCTGATTCACTTTGTTGTACAGTAGAAACTAACACAACATTGTAGAGCAATTATACTACAATAAAGATGTATTTTTTAAAAAGAGTTAAAAAATTAAAAATAAATAAAAATAATACTCATCACTCAAAAACAAAAAAGAATACACACACATATACATACACACATATACATATATATTCATTCTAAAGATAATCCATATCTTAGGAGGGTTCTATCCATTACTTCTTATTAGAGAGCATGATTAAGGCTACTCATATCTCTTCAGAGAATATATGTCTATACGCATAAACCATGAACATTCTAGGACCTATAACAGAATAAAATGATTTTATTTATTTTGTACAATAATACTATGGTACACACTAAAAGTTATATAGCTTGGTCATGAGATGCTAAGCATGAAGGACAAGCCTGTCACATGTTCATTAATCTAAGTCAAATATTTAAAATAAAGACAGCAAATAACAGACAAAAATGATTGAATTCTGAAACACAAATAGATCTCCAAGTGATGTCAGAATCTGGGGTTAAAAAATTAGTGTGACAGGGAAGGGCTCTCTGGAGTTTGCTGGAGAAATCTATACTGTAGTTACTCCAATAGTTGTCAGATGGTTTCTGTGGGCATTGAAATCAAAGCAAGTGCAGCCTGCTTTCCTCAATTAATTTCTATTCAGTCCAGTGTAATTATTTTTAATGAATTGATTACCCACTGGGTTGCTATGGGCTATGATCTATTTTACTTTTTTTTATGAACGTGGTTGGAAAGTTCAAAATCACATGAAAATGACTGAAGGGAAATAAGCAAGACCAATCTTTCTAACCCATTCCCATGGTACTTACCAGAAAGGGACCATATTATTGCTGGAGCTATTTAATATAGTGGATAAAGTTCATGTGCACTTTTTGTAACATCTCTGATATCATTAGAAGTGCATGCTGTTTACTAAATTGCACACAAATATCATTCATGAAATAAAACAACTGAGCCAGTCCTAAAAGAGTCTCCTCAGTTGGATTTGGAATATGAACAATTTGCTGAAATTAAAACACTAAATTTCTTAAATGATTTTGGAAGATCATTTCAGGTTCAATCCAAAAATTCTGCTCAGAAATTCAACTGAATGACAAGTCAATTG
Organism: Kogia breviceps; assembly: GCF_026419965.1. NCBI lineage: Eukaryota > Metazoa > Chordata > Mammalia > Artiodactyla > Physeteridae > Kogia > Kogia breviceps. Next base: position 25,844,427 of record NC_081330.1, on the reverse strand, counting down.
GTCACTGGTGATTTCCAATCAAATAGCTCAGATTTTCCCTCAGGGAATCTGCTCCAGATATGTCTGTTTCCTCTGATAAATATGTTTTTCATCACATGCAAACCCCATGGTTATCTATTAGCATAAAATTCACCATGGGGGTTCTTACAGGATGCAGCAGGCAAAGTGAGTAGATTTAACCTGACTTTGCAATTTGGTTCTTTTTTGTTTTTTTAGCTATCTTCAGCATTGAGACATATCTTTTTAATATTTCAGTGTTTTAACTTCCCTATAGAAAACCTTTCAAATTTCCCTTCCAAATAGAATGTATCTAGCTCTAGGTTGTCCTATGTATGAATGAGAGGACAGAATCTAGATAATGCCAGAGACATCCATATGGAACTCACAAATCTGTCATATTACACAACATAGCACATGGTCCTTGAACACTTCTCAGCCACTTTAGAAGATTTCTGTGCTAATGGGGTATGGTGGTTTTCTATTGTGTCAACCTAGCTAAACTTGAACCCTATATAGTTCTGGATTTAAGTTTAACACAGAGTAATTTGGACAAAATTTGTAAGGTAGGAGTGAGTCACCTAGTCAGCATGGGGCTACAGCTGGACCCACAGCTCTCCAGTGTCCACCAGATCTCCACCTTGAACTTCTCCAAGTCCTGACCCAAGCATGTCTGTAGCTCCATGGCAAGGACATCAACTCATTCTTCAGGTCATCCGTGTTGTTGAGGACAGAGGTGATAGGGACAAACATGGGTTTCAGTTTGTCCTTATAAATTCAAATTTGTCCTTGTTGACTCCATTTTGTTCTCATGGATTCTAGTTCATTGATACTCTCCTCTTTTGGACATTCAGCCTTTTTCCCAACTATTGGCCCCTCTGATTGTAGCAACTTTACACGTACCACCAGATACAGAGGCAACATAGACATTTTTCTGTTTTTACAATTTCATAAGAACTAACCTCTATAGTAAACCACTTATTTTGTAACACTCATAGTGATTCTGTATCTCTGATTCAGACCTAACTGACACACTGTGTTACACATAAGATACATTGTCTTTAATGTAAGAAGATGCTAGCACAATCCATATTATTATTGCCTTTCTGGACAATTTTTGAGTAACATTGTAACATGTTTGGTACAGAAATTTATGTATGGGAGATAGTTTCCAAATACCAATTCTATAAGAAATTTAAGCTACTGCTCTTCCATTTACTGGCTAGGACATTTGGCATTCTTTTAAATGAAGATCTTACTATTTCATAGCCCAGGGCAATGCTTTGACCTTTTCAATATTCCATAATTAGATTGGCTTCAATTCTACTTTGCCTCCTGTTTACAGCCTAAGCAGCCTCTGGGAAAGGGGCAGAGTGGCCAGCTGTTCACAGTTGAAAATATTTTAAAGGTCAAATAAATAGAGCATTTCAACTGTCTATTCTACTGAAATGTACTCAGTTTTTTCAGGGGAATCTAAAGAAACAGGAAACATAGTCTCCATAGAACAAAGCTGAAATCATGAAATTTTCTATTGCATTTAAGAAATTTCTCAGCTGACGTAGGTAAATGTCTATACCCTTAGACAAAGGGAGGTATGCTTCTCAAACTATTTTGGCTTGTCTTTTCTGGGTCACCCCTCTTCCCACTCACAGCTCACCTCTCTCTATTTATTACTGTGAAAATAAGATACCTCAACAAAATGTAAAGAAAAGTCTTATGCTTCCCTCTAGTAAGGCAAATGAAGTTATGTCTGATTTTTCAGAGATAGTCATATTTCAAGAAATGCAAATGTTAACTGGATTGTTCTAGTTAACAGAACTTGTGGGTTTAACCATAATTTTTATGCTTCATTATTTGTTTCTCAATTATCTAAACAAATTTTCCTCATAGCAAGTAGATTCTAATGAATATCATTTAATGCTGCCTTGATAATTGGGACAATCATATTAATATTAACAGTCATCTTCTAGTATTAGATTTGGAGGATTCACTTTTGGAGTGAATTCCTGAAAGAAATACTGACCTGAGTATAATCTGAAAGTTTTGTTGTTGTTTCTTTGTTTTCCTTGATTTTAACTCAGCCATATAATAAGAAAACTAGTTTATAACAGGGATATTTCTCTCTCTAGTAAATATCCAAAAACTCTTCACTGATAGATTAATATTCTGGTTGTCTTGGTCCCAGATAATTGAGATTTAACATATTAGAGGTAAATATAGTTACTGTTGCTTAAACTTGAAAACCAAAAATATACATTGGTGTACATGAAAAGTTTTTCAGGAGATGATGAAAGAAAAGGGACTGTTTAATCAGCAGTGCCATTGCTGATTTTACTGAATGGAGCTTTTAAATTAAATTAAAATTTTTTGTAAGATTAATATTTTTCCAGGATTAAAATTTGCCTTTGTGTCAATGTAATACTATGGAAAATGGGGTTATTTCTGAGAAAAGTTAGGTACCTTGCCAAGCTATCTGGACATAAGAACTTCAGGGAGAGAGCTGTTATCTGATCTACCTCAGGAAATAATCCTTAGTGAGGCTTGATAACTGTACCTTGAGAAAGGATGTGGGAAGGGACTGGGAGAAGATTCACAGTCTCTCTAAGGCCTGGAGTAGTTCAGAGAAGCTAAGGGCATGTTGCTGCAGTGTTACATAATCATGCTTCCCTAGGGGACTCTGATTGATGTTATGGCAAGAACTACAAGTTAATAACTTTCACAGTGGTTACCAGTTTGTTTGGGAGAGTAGAGTAGAACAACCTGGAGAAGCCCTGCAAAAAGCCTGCTATTACATAGTTATAGAAGCTCCAGGGAAACATGGACATAAAAAATTACTACTCGAAAAACATCATTAGGAGTGCTAGGAGTCATGCACACAAAGGAGAACTACTGAGACTTTGTCTAAAATAGGGCCTGCACTGAGACACACAAGCATATAAAACCTAGTGGATGTCCAGAAGTCACCTGACCTGGGCTTTTGGGGCCATTCACCAAGGATAAGATTGTCACTGAGATAGTAAAAGTCTTCTAAGATCAACATAGTCAAAGAAAGATTTGATAAACTTTGCCTAGTATGGAAATGACAGTAATTGACGATTGTGTTTCTAGACATGTCATACAATAAGAAAGAGCAGATACCATAAAAAACAGCCCTTATAAACTTTTCACCCATGGGTAAGTAGCATCCATTGCTTGCTTGAAATACTAGATTCCTTTTCTGTGCCTTTAGGATATGCCAGTGTTAGGCAAGGATTTGCTGGGCATAGTCCTTTATTGGGAAATTTACCAAGTAGTGTTAACAAGGGCACAAATTTCCTTTCAAATGTGCTAGAAATACAATTGAGATTAAGCAATTCCAGACTATAGCTTAATTCCCACAGTGAGGTACTGGGAAGATTTAATGCAACCCTAAAGGGAATAATTAAGGAGCATGTGGCTAAACATGCTAATAATTTAGATGAGAAGTTTTATCACTTCTGTCATTTACATATATAGAGATCTCATAGGGATTATTTCATGTTTTATAATTCAGAATTATACATGGGAGAATAGGGGGGTCCTTTTAACTCAATAACTAGACTATCCATACTAGAACATAATACTAAATTGTAGAATCAGATATATATAGATAAGTATGTATATATTAAAATATTATATATAATTTTAAATTAAATTATTTTAAGTATCAATTTGATAATGTAGAGCTTATTATAGTCATGATTCATATAACTTCTTAGAGGTGTCAGACATGATTTATTATTCAAACTATCCTCTGTGATTTATATACCATGATTTAAAAATTTTAAGATTAATATATATTAACTGAAAATGACACTATATATTTATCTATAAATAGATACACAATTGTATATATAGCATCATTTATACATATATGGTTTGTATATACTATACTATACTATCATATTAATATTGATACCAAATGTCAACTTGTTTCCAGATACCAAAATTTAGTTAGGGAGACTTCTTACTATTGGACAAGTGAAAACAAAAATCAAAGGTTCAAAAACAATTGAAACATATTTTTGTATACTGAAAATGGCCGTTGAAATGAGTAAGTTGAAGATGAGAAACATGCAAAAAGACTACAATTTACCTGAAGGAAGAGAAACTTTAGAGTATAATATGCCAATAATACAATAAATTAAACATTAAAGACCAATGGAAAAAAATGTGCCTTTTGGAGGCAAACAAAGTATGGAAATTTACTAGCAAACTGAAGGCCATAAAATTATAAAACAATAATTAAAATTGTTGAAAGGGAGAAGGATGATATTCCTGCCCCTTTATAAAGGTAAGTTGAAGATTATTAGAGAGGTCTATCTATGATTTCAAGCTAGCTAGATGAACAGTCTTATGCAGTTTCTCTCAAATAAGTCACCAGAGAAATCCAAAATAGTATATGTGAATTAAGCTAAATTCATTCTATTTAAATATTAGTAAACAACAGAATTACCTAAGGGTTTTAAAAAATATGTAATTATTGAGCTCTACCACTGCAGATGCTGATTTAATGGGTCTATTATAGAACCCAGGATTATACTTTTTAACAAAACTCCTGGTTATCATACTGGAGAGATTCCAACTAGAAAATTTCAGACACATTAAAAACCTCAGAAAGTCTTGTTCTGGATTCACCACAAGATCAGATGGCTGGAGAAACCCAAAATCAAAGGACAAATAAATAATTGGCATTTTTGTTCATCTCCTGGGAAGATAACTCCTGAAGTAATGAAGGTAGTCTGAGTCCAGTAGTATTGTTTACAGCAAATATTTTTCATTTTAATGTAGTCCAGTTTATGTTTTGTAATGTGTAAGAAAGAGTTATGACTGTGCTAAGAGAGATCATAGATGTACTTCACTCAAAACCATGTAGAACCAATTTGGCTATCTATATAGAAGGGAAGATAATCCAATTATGGTGCCAATTTTTAGAATGAATGAAAATGTTTTAGATTAAATCACAATAGTAGTAAGAAACTAAAATAATTAAACAAACATTTTAGAAGATTTTTTTTTATCTCCCTTGATCTTGTTTCCAAATAGAAGACATATTAAGTCCTGTATGTATCATAGATAATTGAATTCCATAACAATGCTTGATGTGCATTTTATGACCAAAATTAATGCACTACTTGATCAGATGCAAAATACTAAAATTATTTCAACAATAGATTGTAGTAATGGCTATTTTAAAAAACAGATTTATTGAGATATAATTCATATACCATAAAATGCACTCATTTAAATTTTACAATTCAATAGTTTTAAATATAAACACAGAGTTGAACAACGCTAATCACATCTAACTTCAGAAGTTTCTCATCACCCCAAAGAGAAACCCCATACACATTACCAGATATTCCCCATTCTACCCCACATCCCTCTCAGCCTGTGGCAAACAGTAATATACTGAATACCTCTATAGGATTATCTATTAATTCTATTTTATATAAATGGAATCATACAATATTGGTCTTTTGTGACTCACTTCTTTCATATAGCAAATTGTTTTCAACGTTCAGCCAAGTTGTAACATGTATCACTACTTCATATATTTTTATTGCCAAATAATAATCCATTATATGTTTAGATCACATTTTAGGTGGTTTTCACATTTTGGATATTATGAATAATAATGCTGTAAATATCTGCATACAAGTTTTGTTTGTGTATGTTTTCATATACCAAGGAGCTAAATTGCTGGGTTATACGGATAAACCATTTTACAGTCCCACTAACAATTAATATGTTTTTCTTCACATCCCAACCAACACTTCTTAGTGTCTGTTTTATTGCAACCATCCTAGTGAATATGGATTGGTACCTCGTGTTTTTTTTCTTTAAACATATTTATTGGAGTATAATTGCTTTACAATGGTGTGTTAGTCTCTACTGCATAACAAAGTGAATCCGCTATATGTATACATTTATCCCCATATCCCCTCCCTCTTGCGTCTCCCTCTCAACTTCCCTATCCGACCCCTCTAGGTGGTCACAAAGCACCAAGCTGATCTCCTGTGCTATGCAGCTGCTTCCAACTAGCTATCTGTTTTACATTTGGTACTGTATATATGTCAATGCCACTATTTCACTTCGTCCCAGCTTACCCTTCCCCCTCCCATGCCCTCAAGTCCATACTCTATGTTTGCGTCTTTATTCCTGTCCTGCCCCTAGGTTCTTTGAAACCATCTTTTTTTTTTTTTTAGATTCGATATATATGTGTGAGCATATGGTATTTGTTTTTCTCTTTATGACCTACTTCACTCTGTATGACAGACTCTAGGTCCATCCACCTCACTACAAATAACTCAATTTCATTTCCTTCTATGGCTGAGTAATATTCCATTGTATATATGTGCCACATCTTCTTTATCAGTTCATCTGTCAGTGGACATGTAGGTTAATTCCATGTCCTGGCTATTGTAAATAGTGCTGCAATGAACATTGGGGAACATGTATTTTTTCAAATCATGGTTTTCTCCAGATATATGCCCAGGAGTGGAATTGCTGGATCATATATTTCTATTTTTCGTTTTTTAAGAAGCTCCCTTACTGTTCTCCATAGTGGTTGTACCAATTTACATTCCCACCAACAGTGTAGGAGGGGTTGCTTTTCTCTACACACTCTGCAGCATTTATTGTTTGTAGACTTTTTTTTTTTTTTTGCAGTATGCGGGCCTCTCACTGTTGTGGCCTCTCCCTTTGCAGAGCACAGTCTCCGGATGCGCAGGCTCAGTGGCCATGGCTCACGGGCCTCACCTCTCTGTGGCATGTGGGATTTTCCCAGACTGGGGCACGAACCCATGTTCTCAACCACTGCGCCACCAGGGAAGCCCTGTAGACTTTTTGATGATGGCCATTCTGATGGGTGTGAGCTGATACCTCATTGTAGTTTTGATTTGTTTTTCTCTAATGGTTAGTGATATTGAGCATCCTTTCATGTGTTTGTTGGCGATCTGTATAGCTTCTTTGGAGAAATGTCTATTTAGGTCTTCTGCCCATTTTTGGATTGGGTTGTTTGTTTTTTTGGTATTGAGCTGCATGAGCTGCCTGTACATTTTGGAGATTAATCCTTTGTCAGTTGCTTAATTTGCAAATATTTTCTTCCATTCTAAGTGTTGTCTTTTCATCTTTTTTATGGTTTCCTTTGCTGTGCAAAAGCTTTTAAGTTTCATTAAGTCCCATTTGTTTATTTTTGGTTTTATTTCCATTTCTCTAGAAGGTGGGTCAAAAAGGATCTTGCTGTGATTTATGTTATAGAGTGTTCTGCCTACGTTTTCCTCTAAGAGTTTTATAGTGTCTAGCCTTATATTCAACTCTTTAATCCATTTTGAGTTTATTTTTGTGTATGGTTTTAGGAAGGGTTCTAATTTCATACGTTTACAGGTAGCTGCCCAGTTTTCCCACCACCACTTATTGAAGAGGTTATCTTTTCTCCATTGTATATCTTTGCCACCTTTGTCATAGATTAGTTAACCATAGGTGTGTGGGTTTATCTCTAGGCTTTCTATCTTATTCCATTGATCTATGTTTCTGTTTTTGTGCCAGTACCATACTGTCTTGATTATTGCAGCTTTGTAATAAAGTCTGCAGTCAGGGAGTCTGATTCCTCCAGCTCCATTTTTCTTTCTCAAGATAGCTTTGGCTATTCAGGGTCTTTTGTGTTTCCATACAAATTGTGAAATTTTTTGTTCTAGTTCTGTGAAAAATGTCATTGGTAGTTTGACAGGGATTGCATTGAATCTGTAGATTGCTTTGGGTAGTATAGTCATTTTCACAATGTTGATTCTTCCAATCCAAGAACATGGTATATCTCTCCATCTATTTGTATAATCTTTAATTTCTTTCATCAGTGTCTTATAGTTTTTGGCATATAGGTCTTCTGTCTCCTTAGGTAGGTTTATTCCTAGATATTTTATTCTTTTTGTTGCAGTGGTAAATGGGATGGTTTCCTTAATTTCTCTTGCAGATTTTTCATCATTAGTGTATAGGAGCACAGAGATTTCTGTGCATTAATTTTGTACTCTGCTACTTTACCAAATTCATTGATTATTCCTAGTAGTTTTCTGGTAGCATCTATTGGACTCTCTATGTATAGTATCATATCATGTGCAAACAGTGCCAGTTTTACTTCTGGTTTTCCAGTTTGGATTCCTTTATTTCTTTTTGTTCTCTGATTGCTGTGGCTAAAACTTCCAAAGCTATGTTGAATAATAGTGGTGAGAGTCTGCAACCTTGTCTTGTTCCTGATCTTAGTGGAAATGGTTTCAGTTTTTCACCATTGAGAACGATGTTGGCTGTGGGTTTGTCATATATGGCCTTTATTATGTTGAGGTAAGTTCCCTCTATGCCTACTTTCTCGAAGGTTTTTATCATAAATAGGTGTTGAATTTTGTCAAAAGCTTTTTGTGCATCTATTGAGATGATCACATGGTTTTTATCCTCTCAATTTGTTTATATGGTGTATCACATTGATTGATTTGGATATATTGAAGAATCCTTGCACTCCTGGGATAATCCCCACTTGATTATGGTGTATGATCCTCTTAATGTGCTGTTGGATTCTGTTTGCTAATATTTTGTTGAGAATATTTGCATCTATGTTCATCAGTATATTGGCCTGTAGTTTTCTTTTTGTGACATCTTTGTCTGGTTTCGGTAGCAGGGTGATGGTGGCCTCATAGAATGAGTTTGGGAGTGTTCCTTCCTCTGAAATTTTTTGGAAGAGTTTCAAATGGATAGTGTTAACTCTTCTCTAAATGTTTGATAGAATTCACCTGTGAAGGTATCTGGTCCTGGGCTTTTGTTTGTTGGAATATTTTAATCACTGTTTCAATTTCAGTGCTTGTGATTGGTGTGTTCATATTTTCTATTTCTTTCTGCTTCAGTCTCAGAAGATTGTGCTCTTCTACGAATTTGTCCATGTCTTCCGCGTTGTCCATTTAATTGGCATATAGTTGCTTGTAGTAATCTCTCATGATGCTTTGTATTTCTGCAGTGTCAGTTGTTACTTCTCCTTTTTCATTTCTAATTCTGTTGTCTTCTCCCTTTTTTTCTTAATGAGTTGGGCTAATGGCTTATCATTTTTGTTTATATTCTCAATGAACCAGCTTTTAGTTTTATTGATCTCTACTATCATTTCCTTCATTTCTTATTTCTGATCTGATCTTTATGATTTCTTTCCTTATGCTAACTTTGTGGAATTTTTGTTCTTCTTTCTCTACTTGGTTTAGGTGTAATTGCTTTATTTGAGCTTTTTCTTGTTTATTGAGGTAGGATTGTCTTGCTATAAATTTCCCTTAGAACTGCTTTTTCTGCATCCCATAGGTTTTGGGCTGCCATGTTTTGTCATTTGTTTCTAGGTAGTTTTTATTTCCTCTTCAATTTCTTCAGTGATATCTTGGTTATTTCATAGTGTATTGTTTAGCCTCCGTGTGTGTATTTTTTACAGTTTTTTCCCCATAATTGACATCTAGTCTCATAGCGTTGTTGTCAGAAAAGATACTTGATACTATTTCAATTTTCTTAAATTTACAGAGGCCTGATTTGTGACCCAAGATATGGTGTATCCTGGAGAATGTTCCATGAGTAGTTGAAAAGAAAACGTGTTCTGTTGTTTTTGGATGGAATGTCCTATAAATATCAAGTAAGTCCATCTTGTTTAATGTATCATTTAAAGCTTGTGTTTCCTTATTTATTTTCATTTTGGATGATCTGTCCATTGGTGACAGTGGGGTGTTAATCTCCCCTACTATTACTGGGTTACTGTTGACTTCCCATTTTATGGCTGTTACCATTTGCCTCATGTATGGAGGTGCTCCTGTTTTGGGTGCGTAAATATTTACAATTGTTATATCTTCTTCTTGGATTGATCCCTTGATCATTATGTAGTGTCCTTCTTTGTCTCTTGTAATAGTCTTTATTTCAAAATCTATTTTGTCTGATATGAGATTGCTACTCTAGCTTTCATTTGATTTCCATTTGCATGGAGTATATTTTTCCATCCCCTCACTTTCAGTCTGTATGTGTCCCTAGGTCTGAAGTGGGTCTCTTGTATACAGCATATATATGGGTCTTGTTTTTGTCTCCATTCAGCCAGTCTATGTCTTTTGGTTGAAACATTTAATCCATTTACATTTAAGGTAATTATCAATATATATGTTCCTATTACCATTTTCGTAATTGTTTTGAGTTTGTTATTGTAGGTCTTTGCTTCTCTTGTGTTTCCTGCCTAGAGAAGTTCCATTAGCATTCATTGTAATGCTGGTTTGTTGGTGCTGAATTCTCTTAGCTTTTGCTTGTCTGTAAAGCTTTTGATTTCTCCATCGAATCTGAATGAGATCCTTGCCAGGTAGAGTAATATAGTTGTATGTTCTTCCCTTTCATCACTTGAAATATGTCATGCCACACCCTTCTGGCTTGTAGAGTTTTTGCTGAGAAATCAGCTGTTAACCTTATAGGAATTCCCTTGTATGTTATTTGTCATTTTTCCCTTGCTGCTTTCAATAATTTTTCTTTGTCTTTAATTTTTGCCAATTTGATTACTATGTGTCTTGGCATGTTTCTCCTTGGATTTATCCTGTATGGAACTCTCTGCACTTCCTGGACTTGATTGACTATTTCCTTTTCCATGTTAGGGAAGTTTTCAACTGTAATCTATTTAAATATTTTCTCAGCCCCTTTCCTTTTCTTTTCTTCTTTTGGGACCCCTATAATTCAAATGGTGCATTTAATGTTGTCCCAGAGGTCTCTGAGGCTGTCCTCTATTCTTTTCATTCTTTTTCATTTATTCTGCTCTGTGGTCATTATTTCCACTATTTTGTCTTCTAGGTCACTTATCCGTTCTTCTGCCTCAGTTATTCTGCTATTGATTCCTTCTAGAGAATTTTTAATTTCATTTATTGTGTTGTTCATCATTATTTGTTTCCTCTTTAGTTTTCCTAGGCCCTTGTTAGACATGTCTTGTATTTTCTCAATTCTATTTCCAAGATTTTGGATCATCTTTACTATCATTACTCTGAATTCTTTTTCAGGTAGACTGCCTATTTCCTCTTCACTTGTTTGGTCTGGTGGATTTTTATCTTGCTCCTTCATCTGCTGTGTATTTCTCTGTTTTCTCATTTTGCTTAACTTCCTGTGTTTGGGGTCTCCTTTTCACAGGCTGCATATTCGTAGTTCCCATTGTTTTTGGTGTCTGCCCCCAGTGGGTAACGTTTGTTCAATGGGTTGTGTAGGCTTCCTGGCAGAGCGTACTGGTGCCTGTATTCTGGTGGATGAGGCTGGATCTTATCTTTCTGGTGTGCAGGACTGCATCCGGTGGTGTTTTTGGGGGTGTCTATGAACTTATTATGAGTTTAGGCAATCTCTCTGCTAATGGGTGGGATTGTGTTCCTCTCTTGCTAGATGCTTGTCATGGGGTGTCCAGCACTGGAGCTTGCTGGTTGTTGAGTGGAGCTGGGTCTTTGCATTGAGATGGAGATCTCTTGCTGATTGATATTATGAGGGGCCAGGAGTTCTCTGGTGGCCAATGTCCTGAACTTGGCTCTCCCATCTAAGAGACTCAGGCCTGACACCCAGCTGGAGCACCAAGTCCCTGTCAGCCACCCAGCTCATCTGGTGGTGCCTGGCAACATGCTCCTAGTGCTGAAGTCATGCCATCTTTGAGGCTGCTCACAGGCCTGTGCAAGACGCCTGCCATTGTTCCTGCCAAGAGCCCCTCATTGTGGTTTTGATTTGCATTTCTATAATGATTAGTGATATTAAGTATCTTTTCATGCTCTTATTTGCCACTTATTTCTCTTTTGAGAAATGTTTATCCAGTCACTTGCCCTGTTAAAAAGTAGGCTATTTATCTTTTCATTATTGAGTTGTAAGCATTTCATATATGTTTTGGGTAGAAGTCCTTATTCAGATAAATTATTTGAAAATATTTTTTTCCCATTCTGTGACTTGTGTTTTCATTTTCTTAATGGTATTATTTACAGCAGAAATGTTTTTCACTTGTTATAGTTCAATTTATCTATTTTTATTTTTGTGGCTTGTGCTTTTTGTGTCATATCTAAGAAACTATTGCCTAATCCAAGATCATGAAGATTTATTCCTATATTTTCTTCTATGTGTTTCATAGTTTTAGCACTCAAATCTAATTCTATAATCCATTTTGAGTTAATTGTTTTATAGTGTAAGGAAAGACTCCAACTTCATTCTTTTGCATGTGGATATTCAGTTTACCCAGTATCATTTCTTTTTTTTTTTTTTTTTTGCGGTACGTGGGCCTCTCACTGTTGTGGCCTCTCCCGTTGCGGAGCACAGGCCCCGGATGCGCAGGCTCAGCAGCAGCCATGGCTCACGGACCCAGCCGCTCTGCAGCATGTGGGATCTTCCTGGACTGGGGCACGAACCCGTGTCCCCTGCCTCGGCAGGAGGACTCTCAACCACTGCACCACCAGGGAAGCCCCCAGTATCATTTCTTAAAAAGAATATTATTTTTCCTTTGAAATATCATGACACCCAGTTGACAATAACTGACCTCGAATGTAAGGGTTTATTTCTGGACTCTCAATTCTCTGGCATTGATCTACATATCTATACTCATACCAGGACCGCACTCCCTTGATTACTCTATATTTGTAACAAGTTTTGAAATTAGGAAGTGTGAATATATAAAATTTTCTATTTTTTTCTTTTTGATTTATTTTAAGATGTTTACACTTATCTAGGTCCCATATGAATTTAAAATTAGTATGTCAATTTCTGCCCCCCCACCAAATAAAACAGGTGATATTTTGATAGGAATTGTGTTACATATGTAGATCAATTTGGGAGAGTATTGTCATCATTTTTTATTGAAGTATAATTGATTTACAATATTGTGTTAGTTTCAGGTGTACAGTAATGTGATTCAAATATATATATTTTTTTCAGATTATTTTCCATTATAGGTTATTACAAGATATTGAATATTGTTCTCTGTGCTATAAAGTAAACCCTTATTGCTTATCTATTTTATGTATAGTAGTTTGTATCTGTTAATCCCATGCTCCTAATTTATCCCACCCTCCCTTACACCGTTGGTAACCATAAGTTTATTTTCTATGTCTCTGAGCCTGTTTTTGTTTTGTATGTAAGATTCATTTGTATTATTTTTTAGATTCCATGTATAAGTGATATATAAATATTTGTCTTTGAGTTACTTCACTAACTATAATATTCTCTAGGTCTATCCATGTTGCTGTAAATGGCAGCATTTCATTCTTTTTTATGCCTAATATTTCACTGTGTGTATATATATGTGCCATATCTTCATAAGCGAATTGTCTGTTGATGGGCACTTGGATTGTTTCCATGTCTTGGCTCTTGTAAATAGTGCTGCTATGAACATTGGGATGCATGTGTCTTTTCAAACTAAAGCTTTCATCTTTTCCAGATATATACCCAGGTGTGGGATTGCTGGATCATATGGTAGCTCTATTTTTAGATTTTTAAGGAACCTCTATACTCTTTTCCACAGTAGCTGCACCCATTGACATTGCCACCAACAGTGTAGGAGGGTACCCTTTCCTCCACACCCTCTCCAACATTATTATTTGTAGACTTTTTGATGATAGCCATACTAACCAGTATGAGGTGATTCCTCATTGTATTTGTTTTGCATTTCTCTAATAATTAGCAATGTTGAGCACCTTTTCATGTTCCTGTTGGCCATGTGTATGTCTTCTTTGGGAAAATGTCTATTCAGGTCTTCAGCCCATTTTTGATTGGATTGTTTGTTGATTCAATATTAAGTTGTATGAGCTGTTTGTATATTTTGGTTATTCATCCCTTGCCAGTTACATCATATGCAAATATTCCTCCCATTCCATAGATTGTTTCTTCGTTTTGTTGATGGTTTCCTTTGCTGTGCAAAAGCTTTTAAAGTTGATTTTGTCTCATTTGTTTACTTTTGTTTTTATTTCTTTTGCCTTGGGAGACTGATCTAAGAAAATATTGCTATGATTTATGTCAGAGAATGTTTGGCCTATCTTCTCTTCTAGGAGTTTTATGGTGTCTTGTCATATATTTAGGTCTTTAAACCATTTTGAGTTTGAGTTTGTAGATGGTATGAGAGAGTGTTTGAACTTCATTGCTGTACATGTAGCTGTCCACCTTTCCCAACATCACTGTCTTTTCTCCATTATATATTGTTGTCTCCTTTGTTGTAGATTAATTGACCATAAGTGCATTGGTTTATTTCTGGGTTCTCTATTCTGTTCCATTGATCCATATGTTTGTTTTTGTGCCAGTACCACACTGTTTTGATTGCTGTAGCTTTGTAGAACAGTCTGAGGTCTGGAAAGGTTATGCCTCCAGCTTTGTTATTTTTCCTATGGATTTCTTTGGCACATCTGGGTCTTCTCTGCTTGCATATAAATTTTAGGATCATTTGTTCTAGTTCTGTGGAAAATGTCATGGATATTTTATAGAGATTGCATTAAATCTGTAGATTGGTTTGGGTAGTAGGGCTATTTAATTAATATTAATTCATCCAATCTGAGAGTAGGGGATATCTTTCCATTTCTTTCAATCATGATCAATTTCCTTCATTAATGTTTTATAGTTTTCAGTGTATAGAACTTTCACCACCTTGGTTCACTTTATTTATATGTATTTTATTTTATTTTTTTGATATGGCTTTAAAAGGGAATTTTTTTCCTTTCTCTTTCTGTTATTTCATTGTTAGTATAAAGAAATTCAACAGATTTCTGTATATTAATCTTGTATCTTGCTGAATTCATTTTGTAAATTATAATAGTTTTTATATGGAGACTTTAGGGTTCTCTATATAGAGTATCTTGTCATCTGTAAATAGTGACAGTTATACCTCTTCCCTTCCAATTTGGATAACTTTTATTTCTTCTTCTTGTCTGATTGCTGTGGCTAGGACTTCCAATACTACTTTGAATAGAAGAGGTGAGAGTGGGCTTCCTTGTCTTGTTCCTGAATTTAGTGGGAAGGCTTTCAGCTTTTCACAGTTGAGCAATATGTTGGCTGTGGGTTTGTCGAAAATGGCTTTTATTATTTTTCTTATGTTGCTCTTTTCCTTGTTTGTTTTTCTAATGACTTGGATAAAAATATTCAATGAAGTATATTTCCCACACAGTGTACAAACTCTGGTGTTCTTCCTCAGAGCATACAGCCTTGGGCATACATTCAAGTCTTCCTAACTACCACTGATGACTATGGTTTTAGCCAGGCCTTCGTTGACTGGCTCTTTCCCTGATATCCCTGTTTATGTCTGACCTACATATATCGGTATCACACCCAGCTGTTAGTTTCCACTAATTGCTAGTTTATTTATCTATTGCTTTTGACAACACCTTGGGGCATATATTAGTCCATAGTCTGATCTAGTTAAAGTTGGATCATTGTCAAGGGCAGGGTGTTCAAGTTTTTAAGGGCTGATCCTACCCTCCCCCAGGCCAAACTCTGTGTTATGGAGCAGGAACTATGATGGGTGGGAACAATAACTGGTGCCACCAGCTGACTGTTGCCACCACCTATGTGGATTTTCCTCAGCTCAGATCTGGGAACAACTGATAGGATGTACTGATGTTCACCAGGTAATGACTCTCCCCAGATTAGTTCTTATATTCAAGGAACCTGGGGTACATGAGAGCTTCCACTCCACTGCCAAGCCCACTAGAGCAGGTCTTCCACAACACTGTGCTGTGTGGGAAAGGGGAACTGCACACTTCACTAGCTTCCATGTCCAGACACTCCCTGTGTAGCAGAAATTGAGGGTGGGGTAAAGGGTGCTGCTTGACTGCTGGCACCCACTAGATATATGCCATCTATAGTATAGGGCTGTAACAAATGGGATCTGGCAATGACCATCAGCTGCTGAAATAACTGAGAATAGCTCTTCTACCCCATGGATCTAGAGGAGATGGGAACTGCCATTTAGCTGACAAGCCTGCTGAAACAGTTTTTCGACAACACAGAGCTTTGAGAGCATGGGTGCAGTCCTTAGCTAGAATGCCACTGCCTCCCACTCTTATTACCAAGTTCCTGTAGATTTCTTTTGAAAAAATGCTTCTCAATTGGCTGTAAGCCCTTTGAGCAAGCTCCAGAGATTTTAAGTTTGTCTTTGCTAATTTTGATCAGTTTAACAGATGTTTCTCTGGAAGAGAAGGTTCTCTGAGCTCCAAGCACTGCCACTATTCCAGAAGTCTGTAAAGGATTTTAAACTAAAAATAGATGAGGAGCACAAGAATAACCTTGATACATATTTTTAAAACACACACACACATACACACATGCATGCACACACAAACACACACAAGGTTCCATGACAAACATGGTCAACTCAGGCTGGGGAACTCTAGGCTTAAAAAAAAAAAATCTAGAATTTGTTTAACTTAAAAGACTCAAAGTCTTTTTTAAATTTTATATTGGAGTATAGTTGATTAACAATGTGTTAGTTCTGGTGTACAGCAAAGTGATTCAGTTATATATATACATATATTCATTCTTTTTCAGACTCTTTTCCCATATAGGCTATTGCAGAATATTGAGTAGAGTTCCCTGTACTATACAGACGGTCCTTGTTGATTATCTATTGTATATAATAGTGTGCATATATTCATCCAAAACTCCTAATTTATCCCTCTCCATCACATTTCCCCTTTGGAAACCATAAGTTTGTTTCTGAAGTGAGTCTGTTTCTGTTTTGTAAATAAGTTCTTTTGTATCATTTTTTTTGATTCCACATATAAGTGATATCATGTAATATTTGTCTTTGTCTGTCTTACTTCACTTAGTATGATAATCTCTAGATCCATCCATGTTGCTTCAAATGGCATTATTTCATTCTTTTTTATGGCTGAGTAATATTCCATTGTATACATGTACCACATCTTCTTTATCCATTCCGCCGTCAATGGACATTTAGTTTACTTCCATGTCTTGGCTATTGTAAATAGTGCTGCAATGAACATTGGGTCACATGTATCTTTTCAAATCATGGTTTTCTCTAGATATATGCCCAGGAGTGGAATTGCTGGATATATGGTAGTTCTATTTTTTAGCTTTTTAAGGAACCCCCATACTGTTCTCCATAGCGGTTGTACCAATTTACATTCCCACCAACAGTGTAGGAGGGTTCCCTTTTTTCCACACCCTCTCCAGCATTTACTGTTTGTAGACTTTTTGATCATGGCCATTCTGACTGGTGTGAGATGATACCTCCTTATAATTTTGATTTGCCATCCTCTAATAATTGTTGAGCATCTTTTCGGCCATCTGTATGTCTTTTTTGAAGAAATGTCTATGTAGATCTTCTGCCTATTTTTTCATTGGCTTGTTTTTTGATATAGAGCTGCATGAGCCGTTTGTGTATTTGGAGACTAATCTCTGTTGGTCACTTCATTTGCAAACATTTTCTCCAATTCTGTGGGTTGTTTTTTCAAGTACTTTATGGTTTCCTTTGCTGTACAAAAGATTTTTAGTTTAATTATGTCCCATTTGTTTATTTTTGTTTTTCTTTTCATTACTCTAGGAGATGGATCCAAAAAAATATTGTGGCAATTTATGTCAGAGAGTACTCTGCCTATGTTTTCCTCTAAGAGTTTTATAGTATCCAGCTTTACATTTAGGTCTTTGATCCATTTTGAGTTTATTTTTGTGTATAGTGCAATAGAGTGTTCTATTTTCATTTTTTAGATGGAGCTGTCCAATTTTCCAGCACCACTTATTGAAGAGACTGTCTTTTCTCCGTTGTATGTTCTTGCCTCCTTTGTAATAGTTTAGTTGACCATATGTTCATGGGTTTATCTCTGGAATTTCTATCCTGTTCTATTGATCTATATTTCTGTTTTTGTGAAAGTGCCATACTGTTTTCATGACTGTAGCTTTGTAGTATTGTCTGAAATCAGGGAGCCTGATTCCTCCAGTTCTATTTATTTCCCTCAAGATTTCTTTGGCTATTTAGGGTCTTTTGTGTCTACATACAAATTTTAAGATTTTTTGTTCTAGTTCTGTAAAAAATGCCATTGGTAATTTGATAGGGATTGCATTGAATCTATAGATTGTTTGGGGTAGTAGGGTTATTTAATTTGGTACTATAGTCATTTTCACAATACTGATTCTTCCAATCCAAGAACATGGTATATATCTTTCCATCTGTTTGTGTCATCTTTGAATTCTTTCATCATCATCTTATAGTTTTCTGAGTACAGGTCTTTTTGCCTCCTTAGATAGGTTTATTCCTAGGTATTTTATTCTTTTTGATGTGATGGTGAATGAGATTCTTTCTTTTTCTTCCTGATCTTTCATTGTTAGTGTATAGGAATGCAAGAGATTTCTGTTTATTAATTTTATATCCTGCAAATTTACTGAATTCATTGATAAACTGTAGTAGTTTTCTGGTAGTATCTTTAGGATTTTCTATGTATAGTATCATGTCATCTGCAAACAGTAACAGTTTAACTTCTTCTTTTCCAATTTGGATTCCTTTTATTTCTTTTTCTTCTGTGATTGCCATGGCTTGGACTTCCAAAACTATGTTGAATAAAAGTGGACAACCTTGTCTTGTTGCTCATCTTACATGAAATGCTTTCAGCTTTTCACCATTGAGAATGATGTTAATTGTGGGTTTGTCATATATGGTCTTTATTATGTTGAGGTAGGTTCCCTATATGCCCACTTTCCAGAGAGTTTTTATCATAAATGGGTGTTGAATTTTGTCAAAAACTTTTTATGTATCTACTGAGATGATCATATGGTTTTTATTCTTCAGTTTGTTAATATGGTGTATCACACTGATTGACTGGCAGATATTGAAGAATCTCTGCAACCCTGGGATAAATCCTACTTGATCATGGTGTATGATCCTTTCAATGTGTTTTTGGATTTGGTTTGCTAGTATTGTGTTGATGATTTTGCATCTATGTTCATCTGTAATATTGGCCTGTAATTTCTTTTTTGTGTGGTATTTTTTTCTGGTTTTGGTATCAGGGTGATGGTGGCCTCGTAGAATGAGTTTGGGAGTGTTCCTTCCTCTGAAATTTTTTGGAAGAGTTTCAAATGGATAGTGTTAACTCTTCTCTAAAGGTTTGATAGAATTCACCTGTGAAGCCATCTGGTCCTGGACTTTTGTTTGTTGGAAGTTTTTAAATCATAGTTTCAATTTCAGTTCATATTTTCTGTTTCTTCCTGGTTCAGTCTTGGAAGGTTGTACTTTTCTAAGAATTTGTCCATTTCTTCTAAATGGTCCATTTTATTGGCATATAGTTGCTTGAAGTAGTCTCTTATGATCCTTTGTATTTCTGTGGTGTCTGTTTTAACTTCTGTTTCATTTCTAATTTTATTGATTTGAGCGCTCTCCCTTTTTTCTTGATGAGTCTGACTAGAAGTTTATCAATTTGGGTTATCTTTTCAAAGAAACAACTTTTAGTTTCATTGATCTTTTCTATTGTGTTCTTTGTCTCTATTTCCTTTATTTCTGCTCTGACCTTTATGATTTCTTTCCTTCTCCTAACTTTAGGTTGTGTTTGTTCCTCTTTCTGTAGCAGTTTTAGGTGTAAGGTTGGGTTATTGGGGATTTTTTTTCTTTCCTGAGGTAAGATTGTATTGCTATAAACTTCCCTCTAAGAACTGCTTTTGCTGCATCCCATAGGTTTTTGATTGTCTTGCTTTCATTGTCATTTTTTCTAGGTATTTTTAACTTTCCTTTTTCATTTCTTCAGTGATCCTTTGGTTGTTTAATAACATATTGTTTACCCTGAACGTATTTGTGGTTTTTTCTTGTAATTGATTTCTAATTTTGTAGTGATGTGGTCGGAAAAGGTGCTTGATATGATTTCAATTTTCTTAAATTTACTAAGTCTTACTTTGTGACTCAACATGTGATCTATCCTGGAGAATGTTCCATGTGCACTTGAGAAGAATGTGTATTCTGCTGCTTCAGGATGGAATGCTCTATAAATATCAATCAATCACATCCATCTGCTCTAATGTGTCATTTAAGACCTCTGTGTCCTTATTTATTTTCTGCCTGGATGATCTGTCCATTGATGTAAGTGTGGTTTTAAAGTCCCCCACTATTATTATTTTACTGTCGATTTCTTCTTTTATGGCCATTAGCATTTGCCTTATATACTGAGTTGCTCCTATATTGGGTGCATATATATTTACAATTGTTATACCTTCTTCTTGGATTGATCCTTTCATCAGTATGTAGTGTCCTTCCTTGTCTCTTGCAACAGTCTTTATTTTAAAGTGTATTTTGTCTGATATGAGTATTGTTACTCCTGCTTTCTTTTGATTTCCATTTGCGTGCAATACCTTTTTCCATACACTCACTTTCAGTCTGTATGTGTTCCTAGATCTGAAGTGGGTGTCTCTTGCAGACAGCATTTACATGGGTCTTGTTTTTGTATCCATTCAGCCAATCTGTGTATTTTTGTTGGAGCATTTAATCCATTTACATTTAAGGTAATTATTGATATGTATGTTCCTGTTGCCATTTGTTTTGGACTTGTTTTTATTGGTCTTTTTTCTTACCTTTCTCTTTTTTTCTTGTGTTTTGATGACTATCTTTAGAGTTGTGTTTGGATTGCTTTCTGTTTTTTGTATGTGTATCTATTGTAGATTTTTGGTTTGTAGTTCCCATCAAGTTTTGATATAGCAGTTCTCTCTATATACACACACACACACACAAGATTGTTTTAAGTTGCTGGTCTCTTAATTTCAAATGTATTTCTAATATCTAGCGTTTGTACTCTCCTATTTTCACAATTGCTGGTTTTGACATCATATTTGCGTGTGGATGATTTCCTACCTTTTATCTATGTTTGCCTTTACCAGTGAGCTTTCCCATTTGTAATTTTGTTTCTCCTTGTGTCGTTTTGTTTCCCACCTAGAGGAGTTCTTTTATCATTTGTTGTAAAGGTGGTTTTGTGGCGCTGAATTCTCTTAGCTTTTGCTTGTCTAGAAAGCTTTTGATTTTTCTGTTGAATCTAAATAAGAGCCTTGCTGGGTAGAGTATTCTTGGTTGTAGGTTTTCCCCATTCATCACTTTAAATATGTCATGCCATGCCCTTCTGACATGCAGAGTTTCTGCTGAAAAATCAGCTGATATCCTTATGAGAATTCCCTTGTATATTATTTGTTGTTTTCCCTTGTTGTTTTAAATATTTTTTCTTTGTCTTTTTAAAATTTTGATTGCTATGTGTCTTGGCATGTTCCTCCTAGGGTTTATCCTGTATGGGATTCTCTGTGCTTCCTGGACTTGAGTGTTTCCTTTCCTATATTAGGGGAGTTTTCAGCTATAATCTCTTCAGATATCTTCTCAGGCCCTTTCTCTCTCTCTGTTCTCCTTCTGAGAAACCCTATTGCAAATGTTGGTACATTTAATGTTGCCCCAGAGGTCTGTTAGACTGTCCTCATTGCTTTCATTCTTTATTCTGTTCCATGGCAGTGATATCCACCACTTGGTTGTCCAGGTCATTTATCTGCTATTCTGCCTCATTTATTCTGTTATTGAATCCTTCTGGTGTATTTTTCATTTCAGTGATTTTATTGCTCATCTCTGTTTGTTCTTTAAGTCTTCTACCTCTTTGTTAAACATTTCTTGTATCTTCTTGGTCTGTGCTTCCATTCATTTTCTGAGATCTTGGATTATCTTTACTATCATTACTCTGAATTCTTTTTCAGGTAGATTGCCTATTTCCACTTCACTTAGTTGTTCTTCTCAGTATTTTCTTGTTGCTTCGTCTGGACCATATTTTTTTGCCATCACATTTTCTTGAACTTTCTGTGTTTGTTATCTCCTTTCTGCAGACTGCAGGAATGTAGTTCCTCTTGCTTCTAATGTCTGCCTCCTGGTGGGTGAGGTCAGTCCAGAGGCTTGTGCAGGCTTCCTGATGGGGACTGGTGCCTGCCCACTGGTGGGTGGAGCTGGGTCTTGTCCCTCTGGTGGGCAGGGTCATGTCAAGAGGTGTGTTTACAGGTGGCTGTGAGCTCCGTTCAACTTTAGGCATCCTGTCTGTTGATGGGTGGGGCTGCATTCCAAGCCAGCTGGTTGTTTGGCCTGAGGTGTCCCAGCACTGGAACCTGAAGGCTGTTGGGTAGGCCCGTGTCTTGGTGCCAAAATGGTGACCTCCAGGAGAGCTCATGCCAATCAATATTCCCTGGAGCCACCACCACCAGTGTCTTTAACCCCATGGCTGTGAGCCACAGCCAACCCCTGCCTCCACAGGAGACCTTTCAAAACCCACCAGTAGGTTTAGCCCAGGCTTCCATGGAGTCACTTCTTTGCGCTGGGTCCCAGTGCACATGAAACCTTGTGTGCACCCTCCAGAGTGGAGTCTCTCTTTCCCCCAGTCCTGTGGAGCTTCTGCACTCAAGCCCTGCTGGCCTTCAAAGCCAAATGTTCTGGGGGCTCCTCCTCCTGATGCCAGACCCTCAGGCTGGGGAGCCTGATGTGGGGCTTAGAACTTCGACTTCTGTGGGAGAATGTCTGTGATATAATTATTTTCCAGTTTCTGGGTCACACACCCATGGTGTATGGGATTTGATTGTATCACAAAAGCGCCCCTACTACCATCTCATTGTGGCTTCTTTGTCTTTGGATGTAAAATGTCTTTTTTGTCATTGGTTGTTCAGCAGTTAGTTGTGGTTTTGGCGTTTTCATGAGAGGGGATGAGCGCAAGTCTTTCTACTCTGCTATTTTGACTGGGATTGAGGGCCTGCTTTTAGTTTGGATGCTTATTGCCTCTTTTGTCAGCATATGCTGGTGATTGCCCCCTTGATATGAGGGTGTGCAGGTGCAGCGGCCCGTATGCTCTCCCCAGATGGCAGGGGAAATGACTGACACCTGCTCCTGGGTCTCTTAGCAGCACTGATGGTGATTGGTGTCTTCTTGTGGCCCATGCACTCACCCCAGATAGTGTGGATAGTGATTGGTGCCTGCTAGCAGTTCTCATAGTGGTGGCAGTGGCCCCCTCACACTTGGGACAGCAGGGGCAGCACTTGGCACCTGCTCACAGATCTCTTAGTGGTGGCAGTGGCCAGGGCAGCCTGCACGTTTCTGGGACAGTGGGGGCAGTGCTTGGTGCCTGCTCATGCGTCTCGTAGGAGCAGTAGCAGTCTGCATACTCCTGAGACAGCAAGGACAGCAATTGGTGCCTGTGTGTGGGACTCAGCAGTTGTGGCAACCCACGCCCACCTGTAGAGCCCTGGGTGGTGGTGACAGCTCATGCCCACCCCCAAAGCTTGTGTAGGGGGTGTTGTCTGAGAGTGCACACAGAGAAGGAAGCTCCTATGGTGGTCCCACCCCTCTCCTCATGTCCCCCTAACAATGGCACCTTGCCTCTATGGCAGGCCCAGGCTTCTTCTGAGTACACCCTCAGTTGCCACATGCCAGCCTGTTCAGGCTGTCTCTGTGCAGCCAACCCCAGTCCTCTCCATGGGTCTGACCTCTGAAGCCTGAGCTTCAGCACCAGGTCTTTGCCCACACTGGAGGATGAGCATCTGAGGCTGGGGAGCACAGGGTGGAGGTACCATCTGTGCAGGTCACTCTCTGTTTTGCCTACCACAAACCGATTGTTGCACTCTCCTCTGAAACTCCGAAGCTGATCTGGCTCTATCCAGGCTGATCGCTCTGCCAGTGAGGGGACTTCACAGGGTTTGGGAACATTTCCTCCTTCACAGCTCCCTCTTTGTGGCACAGGTCCTATCCCGATTCCTTTCTTGCTTTTCTGGAAGTCTGAGGTCATCTGCCAGCAAGTAGATGGTCTCTGCAAATCATTCCACTTGTAGATGTATTTTTGATGTATTTGTGGGAGGCAGTGAGCTCCCCCATCTTGCTGCCATCTCAAAAAGTCAGAGTCTTTCTTAATACACTAATGAGCAACTATGAATCTCCAAGAGGATAATACAGTACACATCTTGTCTCAATTTTATGTGACCAATTTACGATTTTGTTTTCATTTTTATGGTTTGTGTTTTGTTTGTTTTTTTGCTTGCTTGTTTTTCACTGAACATTTCTCAAGACTTGTGTTGTTGAGAATACCCTTTGGAAAACACTAATTTCATATATTACCTTTTAAAACAAATTTACCTGGCTCCTTGCAATGCCTGATTGACAGTTTAATCTGGGAACTATGGCATTTTTAAAGACTGCATGATTTGCCTAATTCTGTATATCCAGAGTATATATGAACATCTGGGGTAGCTCAGGGTGTTGATAAAGTGCTAGCTGCCAAACAGAATTTATGCAGAAACTTAAAAGTCCCAATTTGGACTTCCAAATGTCAAATACTAAGGAAACGGTGATAACTGAGCCTCAAGCCCCATTGTTGAATAAAGGGGACTATTGAAATTTTTAGCTAACATACAGGCCAGGTCATTCTGAGGCCTAACATATTACAGAAGGTTTTATCTCCATATGGCTACCACAGTAGTACCCTTTCCTAAACTAATGTAACATCAATTTCCTCATCTATAAAATGGGGATAATAATAGTTATTAGGATCACTTGGAAATTCAAAGATAGTCTAGGAAATTTCAAAATACTTGGCACATAGCATAGGTACCACCTATTACCTCAGCATTTAAGCCCCTTTCAATGTAGGTAATGGTGAGTTTTGTACCAAAATTTTTTCTAGGCAATGTAAGTGTAACAACTTCTTAGCAACTAATAAGGATTAGAATTTAATTAAGGATTAATAAGTGTTCATTTAATTGAAGGGAAAGACAAATGGAAAGAAAATTATTGTTTAATGCCAACAGTATACCAGAACCTCTACATAAGTTATTTTTATGGAGTTGAATCACCACATTTCTATTTGTTTGTTAGCGCTATTATCCCTATTTAATAAATGATAAAGGTTCAGAAAATTAATTGGCTTGCTAGTACTTGTTACTCAGCTAGTAGGAAGTAAATCCAAGATATAAATCTATCTGACTCCAAATCTTAACATTTCTTCCAATATTCCAGGCTGCTATTTAACAAATTTGGGAACTTTTCCTATACCCAGATTATACTTT
This sequence comes from Kogia breviceps, assembly GCF_026419965.1. Lineage (NCBI taxonomy): Eukaryota > Metazoa > Chordata > Mammalia > Artiodactyla > Physeteridae > Kogia > Kogia breviceps. The sequence continues at coordinate 25,819,380 of NC_081330.1, read as the reverse complement.
TTTGTCTAGGGTGTTATTCATGTTATGCTGTTATTAAAAATGCAAAACTCTAATAGCATGTTGCCCATAGTGCTGTGGAATTTTTGAATATTATTCATAAACATTCAATATATTTCTAAATAAGTTAATGCCCTGGGAAGTAAGATTTCTAAAACTAGGATAGGATAACATAAGTACATGGAATCATGTGGATCTACTAAATGAATGCTACTTTAACATAAATGTAGACTGTGAGTACCACAGTAAAGGGAAAAGTATGAAAAAAGACACACCCTATATTTGCATTCTTTTAGGTAAAAGTATATTTGAAAACTTTCAGTTGGGAAGAAGGATTAAGATGGAGTAAAGGACATGGGGCTCACCTCTCCCAACAAACACATCAAAATACATCTACATGTGCAACAGTTCTCATTGAAAATTAACTGGCAACTGGCAGAAGGACTCCTGTACAACCAAGGCAGTAAGAAAGATACACACGTAATCAGGTAGGAAGGTAAGAAAAGTGATTGTGTCAGGACCTATGCCACTGGGAGGGAACTCAGGGAAAGGGAGAATATGGGGTGGAGGCCTCCCCTGGGAAGTGAGTTGGTGAGAGGCACAGGTTTGATGCCCCAGTCCTGGGGTCCTACATGGGGGAGACTAGCCCTCCCCCCACCCCCTGCTGGTACTAACAGGAGGGTCCTGGGAAGCCTGGACTCTGCTCCGGAGGAGGGCACAGATGCTGGCTTGCATGTGAGGAAGGGAGGAGAGAGGCCTGCTCTAGCAGCTGCCAGGTTTTCCATGACCTCCTCAGTGTGTGCCCCAGCCTGAGTGATCACCCCGGCCCTGCTCATGCCTTGTCACAGTGCAGCACTGGATCTGGTGTGACCATGACCTGAGAGAAGACTCAACCTAGGGAGAGGAGGTAACTTGGTCACAGGGTTGAGCCTGAGTGGGATGACAGTGGCCATTATTGGCCCTTACTCAAGCAGTGCATTAGAAGCATCCCAGATCTCTGACAGTTGACACTCCACCACAGCTCACCTCCCAATACATGCCAAGAGTCCACACAGGCCTTATCAATTCTGCAGTATGGCTACACAATAGGGTGGCAGATGCTGGAGGCAGTGACCAGCTGTGAGGGATGAAGGGGACTTGCACCCATGGCTGCTTCTGAGCAGAGCAAGGGGAAAAAAATACTGGTGTCTGCATAGGCAGCACATCAGAGACAACTTGGACCTCTGTTGCTGATATAAGCCAAGAGCCCACACAGGCCCCCACTTGTTCAAGACTCCATGCACCTGGGGCAAGCCTCCTGGTTTAGGAAAAGGGGAAAACACACACTCAAAGGGAACAGAGCCAGTTTCCCCTGACCCTCAGAGCTTCTGCTCCAGCAACTTGGGATCAAGCCCTACCCCTAATATGGTGGTGACAGCCACTGAGAAGGGCAGCCCAGCTTCACACAAAGGCTCTAGTTCTAGCACCCCTCATCTCTACCCTACCTCCTACCAAGGTAATAGCTGCCAGCACACCATAAGGAAAGACATGACTTGTATTCCCATCAAATCCAGCTCTCCTACCAAAGGCATTGAACACACGCAGCTGTATAGAGATACTCCTACATAAGAATACCTCTTCAAGACCACAACAGGTAATGGTTCACCTAAACTCACAGAGGTAGAGAAAGTTAAGCAAAATGAAACAACAGAGGAAATACTCTCAGTTGAAGGAGCAAGAGAAGATCAAATAATGAGAAGAAAAAATAATGAAACAAATAAATGATTCAGATAGAGAATTCAAAGCACTGGTAATAAGAATGTTAAGTGAATTAGGGAAAAGAATAAATGAACACAGAATTTTTACAAGGAACAGAAAAGAATCAGAAATGAAGACTTCAATAGCTGAAATTTAAAAAAAACACTAGAGGAATGAATAGCAGACTAAGTCATACAGAAGAATGCAAAAGTGATGTGGAAGATAGAATAATAATCAAAATCACACAATTAGAAGAGCAAAACAGAAAGCAACTTTAAAAATGAAAGTAGTATAAGAGATCTCTCTCTGGAATAACATTAAGCATACAAACATTCACATTATAGGGGACCTAGAAGGAGAAGAGAGAGAAAGGGGGATTGAAAATGTATGTGAATAAATTATGGCTGAAATTTTCATATACAAGGGAATCCCCATAAGGCTATCAGCTGATCTCTCTGCAGTAACTTTGCTGGCCAGAATGGAGCAGCATGACATAATCAAAGTCCTGAAAGGGAAAAGCCTGAAACCTAGGATAGTCTAGCATCACAATTACCATTTAGAATAGAAGGCGAGGTAAAGAACTTCTCAGACAAGCAAATGCTAAAAGAATTCATCAATACTAAACTGACTCTAAAGAAATGTTAAATGCTCTTCTCTAAGTGAAAAAGACATAAGAAGCTATAGGAAAGGGGAACTCCCACTAGGAAAGGCAAATATAAAGTTCTGATCATCAACCACATAAAGAAACCAGTACAAAGACAAAAAAAAATTGAAAAAGCATCTACAATAAACATTTAAGGGATAAGAATGAAGATGTATAATATGACATCAAAAACACAAAATGTGGGGAACTGAAAAATACAGATCTTTTAGAATGTGTTTGAATTGAACTGACTACCAGTTTTAAAAAAGCAGATACAGTTATAGGGCCAAATACATGAACCTCATGGTAACCACATATCAAAACCCTACAATAGATACACAAATGAACTACAAAACCAACTGGAAAACAAGTAATAAAATGGCAATAAGTACATACCCATCAATAATTACTTTAAAGGTCAATGGACAAAATGCTCCAATCAAAAGATATAGGGTGGCTAATTGGATTAAAAAAACAAGACCCTTCAATATGCTGCCTGCAAGAGACTCACTTCAGAGCTAAAGATACACACAGGCTGAAAGGCAATGGAATAAGATATTTCATTCAAATGAAAATGACAAGAAAGAAGGGTAGCAATACTTTGATCAGGCAAAACGAGTTTAAAACAAAGGCCATAAAGAAAAACAAAGAAGGGCATTATACAATGATAAAGGGATCAATATAAGAAAAGATATTATACTCATTAACATATAGGCACTCAATACAGGAGCACCTAAATAAATGAAGCAAATACTAACAGACATAAATGGAACAATTTTCACTATTTGCAGATGACATGGTACTTTATACAGAAAAACCTAAAGTTTAGACCAAAAAACTATTATTACTACTAATAAATTCAGCAAAGTTGCAGGTACAAGATCAAAATCTGTTGCTTTTCTATACACTAATAATGAAGTATCACAAAGAGAACATTAAAAAATCCCATTTAAAAATCATATCAAGAAAATGAAATACCTAGGTATAAACTTAACCAAGGAGATGGAAGACCTATATTGTGAAAACTTTAAAACATTGATGAAGGATATTGACGATGATGGAAAGAAAAGAAAGATATCCTGTGGTCTTGGATTGGAAGAACTAATATGTTTTAAAAGGCTGTACAACCCAAAGCAATATACAGATTTAATGCAGTCTCTATCAAAAACACCCATGACATTTTTCACAGAACTTGCATAATCTGAAAATTCATGTGTAACCACAAAAAGATCCCAAATAGCCAAAATAATCTTGAGAAAAAAGAACAAAGTATCACCCTCCTAGGCTACAAAGCTACAGTGATCAAAACAGCATAATACTGGTTGGCGATTTGGGGAGAGTGGCACACCTGGAAAGAGCATGGAAGTTTCATGTCCCAGCCCACATACTTATCTCTATGCACCTCTTCCATCTGGCAGTTCCTGAGTTATATCCTTGGGCAATAAACCTGTAATCTACTTTGGGAGGTGCAGACAAGATGATGGAGTAGAAGGACTTCAGCTCACACCCTCTCACAAAAACACCAAAATCACAACTAAATGCTGAACCACCATTGACCAAAAAGACTGGAACCTACCAAAAAAGATATCCTGCATCCAAGGACGAAGAAGAAGCCCCAATGAGATGGTAGGAGGGGCACATTCATGATACAGTCAAATCCCATACCCACGAGGTGGGTGACCCACAAACTGTAAAATAACTATCACAGAGGTTCTTCCACAGGTGTGAAAGTTCTGAGCCCCATATCAGGCTCCCCAGTCTGTGGGTTTGGCATCAGGAGGAGCCATCAGAGAATTTGGATTTGAAGGCCAGCAGGGTTTGATCGCAAGAACACCACAGGACTAGGGGAAGCAGAAACTCCAATCACGGAGGGCTCACATAAGGTCTCATGTGCACTGGAACAAAAAGTAGTGACTTCATAGGAACCTGGGCCAGACCTACCTGATGGTCTTGGAGGGCCTTCTGAGGAGGTGGGGGGTGGCTGTGGCTCACTGTGGGGACAAGGACACTGGTGACAGAGTTACTGGGGAGTACTCATTGGCATGAGCTCTCCTGGAGTGGCCATTTTGACACTAAGTCTTGGCCCCACCCAACAGCCTGTAAGCTCCAGTGCTGGGAGCCTCTGGCCAGACAACCAACAGGGTGGGAACAAAGCCCCACCCATCAGCAGACAGGCTGCCTATAGTCTTCCTGAGCCCACAGCCACCTCTAAACAAACCCCTTGACACAGCCCTGCCCACCAGAGGGACAAGACACAGAACCACCCACCAGAGGACAGGCACCAGTCCCTCCCACCAGGAAACCTGCAAAAGCCTCTTTCATCAGCCTCACCCACCAGGAGGCAGACACTGAAGCAAGAGGAACTACAATCCTGCAACCTGTGAAATGGAGACTGGAAACACAGAAAGTTATTCAAAATGAGATGGCAGAGAAATGTTCTAGACGAAGGAACAAGATAAAACCCGAGAAGAACTACTAAGTGAAGTGGATATAGGCAATCTACCCATCTACAGATGGCCAAAAAGCACATGAAAAGATGCTTAACATCACTGATGATTAGAGAAATGCAAATCAAAACTACAATGAGGTATCTCCTCACACCAGTCAAAATGGCCATCATCAAAAATTCTACGAACAACAAATGCTGGAGAGGGTGCAGAGAAAAGGGAAACCTCCTGCACTATTGGTGGGAATGTAAATGGATACAGCCACTATGGAGAACAGTATGTAGGTTCCTTAAAAAACTAAAAATAGAACTACCATATGATCCAGCAATCTCACTCCTCGGCATATATCTGGAGAAAACCATAATTTGACAAGATACATGCACCCCAATGTTCACTGCAGTACTATTTACAATAGCCAAGACTTGGAGGCAACATAAATGTCCATGGACAGAGGAATAGATAAAGAAAATGTGGTACATTATATAAAATGGAATATAACTCAGCCATAAAGAAGAGTGAAATAATGCCATTTGAAGCAACATGGATGGACCTAGAGATCATCATACTAAGTGAAGTAATAGCCAAGACATGGAAGCAACCCAAGTGCCCATCAACAGATGATTGGCTTAAGAAGATGTGATGTGTGTGTGTGTGTGTGTGTGTGTGTGTGTGTGTGTATATATATATATATATAATGGAATATTAATCATAAAAAAGGATGAAATATTGCCATTTGCAGCAACATGGATTGACCTAGAGAATATTATGGTTAATGAAGTGAGTCAGGGAAAGAAATATTATATGATATAACTTACCTGGGAAATCTAAAAAAACCAATACAAATGAATCTATGTACAAAACAGAAACAGACTTATAGACATAGAAAAGAAACTTATGGTTATCAAAGGAGAAAGGGATGGGGGAGGGCAAATTAGGAGTATGGGATTAACAGATGCAAACTACTATATATAAAATAGATAAGCAAATGTGAATTACTGTATAGCACAGGGAATTATATTCAATATCTTTTAATAACTTATAATGGAATATAATCAGCAAAAAAGAATAACTATGCCATACATTTGAAGCTAATGCAATATTGTAAACACACTGTACTTCAATTTAAATAAAACACTGTAATCAAAATAGTAACAAAAAGAATTCTTCATTAAACAAATAAAATATGAAGTTGTGGTTTTTCCAGAAATGCACAGTCAGTTTAACATTTAAAAATAAATCAGGAGGAGGAACCAAGATGGCAGAGTAGAAGGACATGCTCTCACTCCCTCCTGCGAGAACACCAGAATCACTACTAGCTGCTGGACAATCATCAACAGGAATACACTGGAACTCACCAAAAAAGATACCCCATATCCAAAGACAAAGGAGAAGCCACAATGAGATGGTAGGAGGGGTGCAATCACAGTAAAATCAAATCCCATAACTGGCAGGTGGGTGACTCACAGACTGGTGAACACATACCACAGAGGTCCACACACTGGAGTGAAGGTCCTGAGTCCCACATCAGGCTTCACAACCTGGGGGTCCGGCAACAGGAGGAGGAATTCCTAGAGAATTAGACATTGAAGCCTAGTGGGAAGTGATTGCAGGGCTTTGACAGGACTGGGGGAAACACAGACTCCACTCCTGGAGGGCACACACAAAGTAGTGTGTGCATTGGGACCCAGGAGAAGGAGCAGTGACCCCAGGGGAGACTGAACCAGACCCACCTGCTAGTGTCGGAGGGTCTCCTGCAGAGGCGGGGGGGGGGCTCTCTTTCACTGCGGGGATAAGGACACTGGCAGCAGAATTTCTGGGACGTACTCCTTGTCATGAACCCTCCCAGAGTCTGTCATTAGCCCCCACCAAAGAGCCCAGGTAGGCTCCAGTGTTCGGTCTCCTCAGGCCAAACAACCAACAGGGAGGGAACCTAGCCCCACCAATCAACAGTCAAGTGGATTAAAGTTTTACTGAGCTCTGCCCACCAGAGCAACAGTCAGCTCTACCCACCACCACTCCCTGCCATCAAGTCTCTTAGATAGCCTCATCCACCAGAGGGCAGACAGCAGAAGAAAGAACTACAATCCTGCAGCCTGTGGAACAAAAATCACATTCACAGAAAGATAGACAAGATGAAAAGGCAGAGGGCTATATACCAGATTAAGGAACAAGACAAAACCCTAGAAAAACAACTAAATGAAGTGGAGATAGGCAACCTTCCAGAAAAAGAATTCAGAATAATGATAGTGAAGATGATCCAGGACCATGGAAAAAGAATGGAGGCAAAGATCGAGAAGATGCAAGAAATGTTTAACAAAGACTTAGAAGAATTAAAGAACAAACAAACAGACATGAACAATACAATAACTGAAATGAAAACTACACTACAAGGAATCAATAGCAGAATAACTGAGGCAGAAGAACGGATAAGTAAGCTGGAAGACAGAATGGTGGAATTCACTTCTGCAGAACAGACTAAAGAAAAAAAATGAAAACAAATGAAGACAGCCTAAGAGACCTCTGGGACAACATTAAACGCAACAACATTCGCATTATAGGGGTCCCAGAAGGAGAAGAGAGAGAAAGGACCAGAGAAAATATTTGAAGAGATTATAGTTGAAAACTTCCCTTACATGGGAAAGGAAATAGCCACCCAAGTCCAGGAAGCACAGCGAGTCCCATATAGAATAAGCCCAAGAAGAAACATGCCGAGACACATAGTAATCAAATTGGCAAAAATTAAAGACAGAAAAATTGGGCTTCCCTGGTGGCACAGTGTTTGAGAATCTGCCTGCTAATGCAGGGGACACGGGTTCAAGTCCTGGTCTGGGAGGATTCCACATAATGCGGAGCAACTAGGCCTGTGAGCCACAACTACTTAGCCTGTGTGGCTGCAGCCTCTGTTCCGCAACAAGAGAGGCCATGATAGTGAGAGGCCCGTGCACCATGATGAACAGTGGCCCCCGCATGCCACAACTAGAGAAAGTCCTTGCACAGAAACGGAGACCCAACACAGCCAAAATAAATATAAATAAATAAATAAACTCCTACTCCCAACATCTTCTAAAAAAAAAAGACAGAAAAATTATTCATAGCAGCAAGGGAAAAATGACAAATAACATACAAGGGAACTCTCATAAGGTTAACAGCTGATTTCTCAGCAGAAGCTCTACAAGCCAGAAGGGAGTGGCATGATATGCTTAAAGTGATGAAAAGGAAGAACCTACAACCAAGATTACTCTACCTGGCAAGGATCTCATTCAGATTTCATGGAGAAATCAAAAGCTTTCCAGACAAGCAAAAGCTAAGAGAATTCAGCACCACCAAACCAGCTCTACAACAAATGCTAAAGGAACTTCTCTAAGTGGGAAACACAAGAGAAGAAAAGGACCTACAAAAGGGACCCAAAACAATTAAGAAAATGGTCATATGAACATACATATCAATAATTACCTTAAACGTTAATGGATTAACTGCTCCAACCAAAAGACACAGGCTTGCTGAGTGGATACAAAAATAAGAGCAATATATATGCTGTCTACATGAGACCCAATTCAGACCTAGGGACAGATACAGACTGAAAGTGAGGGGATGGAAAAAGATATTCAATGCCAATGGAAATCAAAAGAAAGCTCGAGTAGCTATACTCATATCAGATAAAATAGACTATAAAGAATGTTACAAGAAACAAGGAAGGACACTACATAATGATCAAGGGATCAATCCAAGAAGAAGATTTAACAATTATAAATATATATGCACCCAACATAGGAGCACCACAATACGTAAGGCAACTGCTAATAGCTATAAAAGAGGAAATCTACAGTAACACAATAATAGTGGGGGACTTTAACAACTCACACCAATGGACAGATCATCCAAAATGAAAACAAATATGGAAACAGAAGCTTTAAATGACACAATAGACCAGAAAGATTTAATTGATATTTATAGGACATTCCATCCAAAAACATCAGATTACACTTTCTTCTCAAGTGTGCACAGAATATTCTACAGGATAGATCACAACTTGGGCCACAAATCAAGCCTCAGTAAATTAAAGAAAATTGAAATCATATCAAGCATCTTTACTGACCACAATGCTATGAGACTAGAAATGAATTGCAGGGGAAAAAAGGTAAAAAACACAAACATATGGAGGCTAAACAATACGTTACTAAATAACCAAGAGATCACTGAAGAAATCAAAGAGGAAATCAAAAAATACACAGAGACAAATGACAATGAAAACACGATGATACAAAACCTATGGGATGCAGCAAAAGCAGTTCTAAAAGGGCACTTTATAGCTATGCAAGCCTACCTCAAGAAACAAGAAAAATCTCAAGTAAACAATCTAACCTTACACCTAAAGGAACTGGAGAAATAAGAACAAACAAAACCCAAAGTTAGTAGAAGGAAAGAAATCATAAAGAGCAGAGCAGAAATAAATGAAATGGAAACAAAGAAAACAACAGCAAGGATCAATAAAACTAAAAGCTGGTTCTTGGAGAAGATAAACAAAATTGATAAGCCATTAGCCAGACTCATCAAGA